>NC_092339.1:361018928-362338214 GCF_046630445.1 Rutidosis leptorrhynchoides
TTAACGGAAGTTTTAAGTTTAGTTATAGGAATTGTGGGTCCAGTGGCTTTTTATTGTTGGACTTGATGCTTTATTGCTTGTACGTTGTATATTAAGATGAGTATTGTTTTAGCCATTATAGGGAGTGTTTAATTATGAGTTAGTTATAGGATATTGGTGTTGATGTGGCGCTGATGTGAAAGGTTAAGAGGATGAATAGTTTAGTTACGATAGGGAGTGACCTTATACAATTATACTCATTCGCTAGTGCGCGCCCTGGGATCCTCACCCTCCTTTAACAAGTCACTATTGACTTTGACTTTCAACATTTCAAACTCCTCTTTCAATTCATTTCATTCTTCCATTCGGGAAGCTACCTCCCTTGAAAGATCATGAAATTTTTCACATTTATGATTTGTTTGTGAAAGGTTTGTAATTCCATCACCGAAACATCGGTTTGTCTCGATACAGTTACAAACTCGTCCTTGAGATTTTTGATGACATCATCACTTAGATTTTCATCGTCTATACTTAATCCATGAGCTGAACCAGCCAATCCCATCGTGACGATCTCTGACATTATTCATCATAGATTGTTGTTGTTGATTCATGAGCCATTTTGATGTTCATAGTTTTGGGTTCTTGTGGGGTATCAAATCCAGAGTGATCTCTTTTAGTGTTATCAATCAAAACCTCGTGATCTCGATTAAATGATGAGATCTTAGATAAACGGTTTTATAAGAACATGTAATCTGCCCATAAATGATAAATGCTCTATGCTTTACACTAAATTTGTATTTGTATATTTTGCAATCTTTTGAAATAAACACAACTTGTTGCCTAATAATCATGTTGGGTGCTCACTCAACAACAATAATGAAACCCAATACCACATAAGTGGTGTATTAGGAGGTGAGATATAGATAATCATTTTTCTATTCGAGAATAAAGACAAGTCATTTCTCCACTCAGAGTGAAAATAATATCAAAAGTAGAAAAAGTCATCCCTCCCTCTATTTGACGTATAAAGAGATTGCTTCCGAGTGGACCTCCGGCCAATAAGTAGTAAAAATATTTTTAAAAAAATAATATAAACGATTTCGTCGCGAGGTTAATTGATTACAAACGTTCCATATTAATTGATTTCGTCGCGAGGTTTTGACCTCTATATAAGATGTTTTTCAAAGACTGCATTCATTTTTAAAACAACCATAACCTTTATTTTATCAATAAAGGTTTAAAAAGCATTACGTAGACTATCAAATAATGATAATCTAAAATATGTCGTTTACACACGACCATTACATAATAGTTTACAATAAAAATATATTACATCAAAATAAGTTTTTTGAATGCAGTTTTTACACTATATCATACAAGCATGGACTCCAAATCTTGTCCTTATTTTAGTATGCAACAGCGGAAGCTCTTAATAATCACCTGAGAATAAACATGCTTAAAACGTCAACAAAAATGTTGGTGAGTTATAGGTTTAACCTATATATTATCAAATCATAATAATAGACCACAAGATTTCATTTTTATAACACATCTCATATCAGGCATTTCGCAAACTGTATAGAGATAAAAATCATTCATATGTTGAACACCTGGTAACCGACGTTAACTTAATGCATAGAAAATCCCCAAAACAGAACCTCTCGTCTGTATAATAATCTCGAAGTACTAAACTATCCATAACCTGAATGGGGGTTGTTAAGCCCAATAGATCTATCTTTAGAATTCGCGTCAACTAGGGGCCATTTCCCTAATTCTTAGGTTACCAGACTTGAAGGGCGATATTCGGTTTAATAATCCAACCATAGAATGTAGTTTCGCATACTTGTGTCTATTTTGTAAAACCTTGTATAAAAATGCATGTATTCTCATCCCAAAAATATTAGATTTTAAAAATGGGACTATAACTCACTTTCACAGATTTTTCCTTCATCGAAAAATAAGACTTGGCCACTGGTCGATTCACGAACCTATAACAAATATGTACGTATATATCAAAGTATGATCGAAATATATTCACAACACTTTTTATTACGTTTTAATGATTTAAGTGTATTAAGTCAGTTGTCCTCGTTAGTAACCTACAACTAGTTGTCCACAGTTAGATGTACAGAAATAAATATATATATCTTGAATCAATCCACGATCCAGTGTATACACGTCTCAGGCTAGATCAAAACTCAAAGTATATATATTTTTGGAATCAACCTCAACTCTGTATAGCTAACTCGAGCATTACCGCATATAGAGTGTCTATGGTTGTTCCAAATAATATATATACATAGGTCGATATGATATGTCAAACGTATACGTGTCTATGGTATCCCAAGATTACATAATATATGTATAATACAATATAAGTTAGCCAGGATATGATTAATATAGATTTGTTATAAAATTTTCGTGGCTACAACAAATAAAATTTTTCAATCTTGTTTTACCCATAACTTCTTCGTTTTAAATCCGTTTTGAGTGAATCAAGTTGCTATGGTTTCATAATGAACTTAAATTTATGAATCTAAACAAAAAAAGTATAAGTTTATTTTCGGAAATACAGGTTACATGTCATTTACTAAAGAGGTAGTCATCTCCGTCGAAAGAACGACATCTTGATGACCATTTTGAAAAACATACTTCCACTTTGAGTTTAACCATGATTTTTGGATATAGTTTCATGTTCATAAGAAAAATTATTTTCCCAGAAGAACAACTTTTAAATCAAAGTTTATCATAGTTTTTAATTAACTAGCCCAAAACATCCCGCAGTGTTACTACGACGGCGTATGCCCGGTTTTACGGTGTTTTTCGTGTTTCCAGGTTTTAAATTATTAAGTTAACATATCATATAGATATAGAACATGTGTTTAGTTGATTTTAAAAGTCAAGTTAGAAGGATTAATTTTATTTGTGAACAAGTTTCGAATTAACTAAACTATGTTCTAGTGATTACAAGTTTAAATCTTCGAATAAGATAGTTTTATATGTATGAATCGAATGATGTTATGAACATCATTACTACCTCAAGTTTAGTAGGTAAACCTACTGGAAATTACAAAAATAATCTTGAGCTTGAATGGATCTTTGATGGCTTGGAACTTCTTGAAGTAGAATCATGACACGAAAACAAGTTCAAGTAAGATTATCACTCGAATTAAGATTGTTATAGTTATAGAAATTGAATCAAAGTTTGAATATGAGTATTACCTTGAATTAGAAAGATAACCTACTGTAAATAACAAAGGTTTCTTGATCCTAGATGATTGCTTGGAATGGATTAGAAAGCTTGGAAGTAAACTTGCAAACTACAGTACCTACCCGTTAAATAAATTTCGTCCCGAAATTTTGAATTATTGAAGGTGTTGACGAATCTTCTAGAAATAGGTGCGGGTATTTCTTCTTCATCTGATCTTCATGCTCCCAAGTGAACTCGGGTCCTCTACGAGCATTCCATCGAACCTTAACAATTGGTATCTTGTTTTGCTTAAGTCTTTTAACCTCACGATCCATTATTTCGACGAGTTCTTCAATGAATTGAAGTTTTTCATTGATTTGGATTTCGTCTAACGGAATAGTGAGATCTTCTTTTGCAAAACATTTCTTCAAATTCAAGACGTGGAAAGTGTTATGTACAGCCGCGAGTTGTTGAGGTAACTCCAGTTGGTAAGCTACTGGTCCGACACGATCTATAATCTTGAATGGTCCAATGTACCTTGGATTTAGTTTCCTCCGTTTACCAAATTGAACAACGCCTTTCCAAGGTGAAACCTTAAGCATGACCATCTCTCCAATCTCAAATTCTATATCTTTTCTTTTATTGTCCGCATAGCTCTTTTGTCGACTCTGAGCGGTTTTCAATCATTGTTGAATTTGAATGATCTTCTCGGTAGTTTTTTGGATAATTTCTGGACCCGTAATCTGTCTATTCCCCACTTCACTCCAACAAATCGGAGACCTGCACTTTCTACCATAAAGTGCCTCAAACGGCGCCATCTCAATACTCGAATGGTAACTGTTGTTGTAGGAAAATTCTGCTAACGGTAGGTGTCGATCCCAACTGTTTCCGAAATCGATAACACATGCTCGTAGCATGTCTTCAAGGGTCTGTATCGTCCTTTCACTTTGCCCATCAGTTTGTGGATGATAGGCAGTACTCATGTCTAGACGAGTCCTCAATGCTTGCTGCAACGTCTTCCAGAATCTTGAAACAAATCTGCCATCCCTATCAGTGATAATAGAGACTGGTATTCCATGTCTAGAGACAACTTCCTTCAAATATAATCGTGCCAACTTCTCCATTTTATCATCTTCTCTCATTGGCAGAAAATTTACCCAAATAGTATCATAACCACTTGCAGTCCTTGGCAATTTAGTAATGAAATCCATGGTAATGTTTTCCCATTTCCATTCCAGGATTTTAGGTTGTTGAAGTAGACCTGATGGTTTCTGGTGTTCAGCTTTGACCTTTGAACACGTCAAACATTCTCCTACATATTTAGCAATATCGGCTTTCATACCCGGCCACCAAAAGTACTTCTTGAGATCTTTGTACATTTTTCCTGCTCCGGGATGTATTGAGTATCTAGTTTTATGTGCTTCCTTAAGTACCATTTCTCTCACATCTCCAAACTTTGGTACCCAAATTCTATCAGCCATATATCGGGTTCCGTCTTCCCGAATCTTAAGATGTTTCTCCGATCCTTTGGGTATCTCATTCTTCAACTTTCCTTCTTTTACAACTCCCTGATGCGCCTCCCTTATTTGAGTAGTAAGGTTAGTACGAATAATTATATTCATAGCTTTTACCCGTATAGGTTCTCTGTCCTTTCTACTCAAAGCGTCGGCTACCACATTCGCCTTCCCCGGGTGGTAACGAATCTTAAAGTCGTAGTCATTTAACAATTTAATCTACTTACGCTGCCTCATGTTTAGTTGTTTCTGATCAAATATATGTTGGAGACTTTTGTGGTCGGTATATATGATACTTTTGACCCATATAAATAGTGTCTCCAAGTCTTTAATGCAAAAACAACAGCGCCCAATTCCAAATCGTGAGTCGTATAATTTTGTTCGTGAATCTTCAATTGTCTAGACGCGTAAGCAATTACCTTCGTTCGTTGCATTAATACACAACCGAGACCTTGCTTTGAGGCGTCACAATATATCACAAAATCATCATTCCCTTCAGGCAATGACAATATAGGTGCTGTAGTTAGCTTTTTCTTCAACAATTGGAATGCTTTCTCCTGTTCATCCTTCCATTCAAATTTCTTTCCTTTATGCGTTAATGTAGTCAAGGGTTTTGCTATTTTGGAAAAATCTTGGATGAATCTTCTATAGTAACCAGCCAAACCTAAAAATTGACGTATATGCTTCGGAGTTTTCGGGGTTTCCCAGTTTACAACGGTTTCGATCTTTGCCGGATCAACCTGAATACCTTCTTTGCTTACTACATGTCTGAGGAATTGAACTTCTTTCAACCAAAATGCACACTTTGAAAACTTAGCGTACAGTTTTTCTTTCCTCAACAATTCCAGCACTTTCCTCAAATGTTTTTCATGCTCTTGATCATTCTTTGAGTAAATAAGTATGTCATCGATGAAGACAATGACAAACTTGTCGAGATATGGTCCACACTCTGTTCATGAGGTTCATGAACACAGCTGGTGCGTTAGTCAAACCAAAAGACATAACCATAAACTCGTAATGACCGTATCGCGTCCTGAAAGCAGTCTTCGGAATATCATCCTCCTTCACCCGCATTTGATGATATCCGGAACGTAAATCGATCTTTGAATAAACCGACGAGCCTTGTAGTTGATCAAAAAAGTCGTCGATTCTCGGTAGTAGGTAACGGTTCTTGATGGTAAGTTTGTTCAACTCTCGGTAGTCGATACACAACCTGAATGTACCATCTTTCTTCTTGACAAACAAAACAGGAGCTCCCCATGGTGATGTGCTTGGTCGAATGAAACCACACTCTAAAAGTTCTTGTAATTGGCTTTGGAGTTCCTTCATTTCACTGGGTGCGAGTCTGTATGGAGCACGAGCTATTGGTGCAGCTCCTGGTACGAGATCTATTTGAAATTCAACAGATCGGTGTGGAGGTAGTCCCGGTAATTCTTTCGGAAATACATCGGGAAATTCTTTTGCGACGGGAACATCATTGATTTTCTTTTCTCCGGGTTTGACTTCTTCGATGTGTGCTAGAACGGCATAGCAACCTTTTCTTATTAGTTTTTGCACCATCAAATTACTAATAAGATTTAGTTTCGCGTTGCTCTTTTCTCCTTACACCATTAAGGGTTTTCCTTTTTCTCGTACAATGCGAATTGCATTTTTGTAACAGACGATCTATGCCTTCACCTCTTTCAACCAGTCCATGCCGATTATCACATCAAAACTCTCTAATTCTACTGGTATCAAATCAATCTTAAACGTTTCGCTACCCAATTTAATTTCTCGATCCCGACATATATTATCTGCTGCAATTAATTTACCATTTGCTAATTCGAGTATAAACTTATTATCCAAAGGTGTCAATGGACAATTTAATTTAGCAGAGAAATCCGTACTCATATAGCCTCTATCCGCACCCAAATCAAATAAAACATAAGCAGATGTATTGTCAATAAGAAACGTACCCGTAACAAGCTCCGGGTCTTCCTGCGCTTCAACCGCATTAATGTTGAAGACTCTTCCTTGGCCTTGCCCATTATTATCCCCCTGATTTGGACACATATTTTTGTAATGGCCCTTCTTCCCGCATCCAAAACAGGTAATGTCGGCATAACTTGTTCCGGCATTATTTGTTCCCTTAGCCATTGATTCGTAGATTTCGCACTTTGTCGCACCATGGCCCTTTCTATTACACTTAGTACATACGGCTGTACAGAGTCCAGTCGGGTGATATCCTTCACACCTCTGGCAGAATTTTTGCATCTTGTTGTTATTGTTGGGATTGTTGTTGTTGCGGTTGTTATTGTTGTTGAAACGGTTGTTGTAGTTGTTGCTAGGGTGGTTGTTGTTGTTGCGTTTGTTGTTGCGAAAATTGATGCGATTGTAGTTGTGATTGTTGAAATTGTAACCCTTGTCACTGGTTTCTTCCCACTTTCTCTTGGTTTGTTTCGTGTTGGCTTCTTCGGTCGCCTGCTCTTTAATCCTTCCTTCGATTTGGTTTATAAGTTTGTGAGCCATCCTACTTGCCTTTTGTATGGAGGCGGGCTCATGTGAACTTATATCTTCTTGTATCCTTTCGGGTAACCCTTTTACAAACGCATCAATCTTCTCTTCTTCATCTTCGAACGCCCTTGGACACAATAGGCACAACTCCGTAAATCGTCGTTCGTATGTTGTAATATCGAATCCTTGTGTTCGTAACCCTCTAAGCTCTACCTTGAGCTTATTGACTTCGGTTCTGGGGCGGTACTTCTCGTTCATCAAGTGCTTGAATGCTGACCACGGTAGTGCGTAAGCAGCATCTTGCCCCACTTACTCTAGATAGGTATTCCACCATGTTAACGCAGTACCTGTGAACATATGCGTAGCATACTTTACTTTGTCTCCTTCAGTACACTTACTTATGGCAAACACCGATTCAACCTTTTCGGTCCACCGTTTCAATCCGATTGGACCCTCGGTTCCATCGAATTCTAAAGGTTTGCAGGCAGTGAATTCTTTGTAGGAGCATCCTACGCGAGTTCTTGTGGTGTTGTTTCCATTACTGGATTCGGAGTTATTGTTGTTATTTTGCATTACAGCTTGCACCACAGCTATGTTCACAGCAAGAAAGGTACGGAATTCTTCCTCGCTCATATTCAGGGTGTGTCGAGTAGTTGGTGCCATTTCCTTCAAAAATAGCCAAAAGAATTTAGTTAATCATATAGAATATCAAGAGTAGTCAATAGTATTTCGTAGCATAATATGAACTTATTTATAAAAGCTTTTTTTTCATATTAGCGTTTTATAGTTTTTCCATTAGGGTAGTACCTACCCGTTAAGTTCATACTTATTAGCTAACATACAATTCAACTACTACAATTCTATATGAAAAACTGATTATAATAATATTTCGCGTTCAAACTTTTATACAATATTTTACAAACTTACAATACCGCTATTTTACATATAGCATGAAATATAGCACACAATTACTTTGATACAAGATAGTTGTGAAGATAATTCTAGCTAGTACGCAAGTCGTTCAGCAAAGGTAATAAAGACACGTAATTCATAAGTCCAGAAACAAGTCATGCATTCTGGTTTTACTAAGACTACTTCCCATCCTTGGTCTTGTGGAACATAACCATTGTGGTCGTTGACAAGACAGCATTTAGTAATATCGTCAAAATGACGGGGATTATGTAATGCCCAGCAGCCCCGTAACAATCTAAAAACCTTGTTTCTCACTCCAACTACTGAGTCCGTCACTTGTGGGAATGTTTTATTTAACAGTTGTAATCCGATGTTCTTTTTCTCACTTTGGTGAGAAGCGAACATCACTAACCCATAAGCATAACATGCTTCTTTATGTTGCATATTAGCAGCTCTTTCTAACTCACGAAGTCCTATGTTGGGATATGTCGAGTCAAAATAGGTTCATAACCCGTACCGTAAAATTACATTTGGGTTCCCCGCATTTAACGCTTTAAAGAAAACACGGCGTAACTTACGGTCTCCCCAAGGTGATATACCCCATCTTTCAAATGAAAGCCTTTTATAAACTAAGGCATGCTTGGAACGTTCTTTAAATGTTCTACAAACTAATTTCTTCGTAAATAATTGTGCCGACGAATTTTGACCGACTTTAGACAAGATTTCATCAATCATGTCCCCGGGGTAAGTCTTCTAAAATTTTTGGTTGTCTATCCTTAACGTCCATTGTATTTTTATACTGTAAAACAGACGAGGATTAGATTTGTAAAAGATAATTATCAAATAATACAGGCAATTTTTACATACCACATGAAAGTACAAGCATACTTATATTACATATATTACACCTCATGATTACAACTCTTTATTCTGACTCACTTGTTTCTTCCTCTTCGGACTTGTTTCGTTTTGCTAATTTTCTAGGGATATATGGTGCTCCCCTAATACGAGCCGTTCTTTTCACAAACGGTCTAGAAAAACTTGGCGGCTTAGATGTTCCCGGGCTATTGTTACAACTTAAGAAATACGGGTGTTGACGATACATATAAAGTTCATCGGGGTTAGAATCAGGTTTCTCTATTTTAATGCTCTTTCCTTTATTATTTTCTTTTGCCTTTTCAAATTGGGTCGGGGTAATTTCTATAACATCATCGGAATCCTCATCGGGATCCGATTCATTGAAAAATTGGTAATCTTCCCAATATTTTGCTTCCTCGGCGAAAACACCATTGACCATTATTAATTTTGGTCCATTGGTTGAGGGTTTTCTTTTATTTGTTTGTTTTTCAGTGGTTCCTAAATTTTCCCCCTCCAGAACCTCTTCTTCCGGTTCCTCCTCTTCCGGTTCCTCCTCTTCCGGTTCCTCTTCGAGAACTTATGAATCTTCCCAAAATATATTCGACTCTTCATTATTATTAGGTGAGTCGATGGAATTTGTACTAGAGGTAGACATCTATCACACATTATCAAACACGTTAAGAGATTAATATATCACATAATATTTACATGTTAACAATTGGTAGTTTTCCAAAAAAAAAATGTTAAGCAATCATTTTTAAAGAAACACGGTCGAAGTCCAGCCTCACTAATGCATCCTAACAAACTCGATAAGACACACTAATGCAAATTTTTCTGGTTCTCTAAGACCAACGCTCGGATACCAACTGAAATGTCCCGTTCATATTGATTACAAACATTCCATATTAATGGATTTCGTCGCAAGGTTTTGACCTCTATATGAGACGTTTTTCAAAGACTGCATTCATTTTTAAAACAACCATAACCTTTATTTTATCGATAAAGGTTTAAAAAGTATTATGTAGACTATCAAATAATGATAATCTAAAATATAACGTTTACACACGATCATTACATAATGGTTTATAATAAAAATATATTACATCAAAATAAGTTTCTTGAATGCAGTTTTTACACTATATCATACAAGCATGGACTCCAAATCTTGTCCTTATTTTAGTATGTAACAGCGGAAGCTCTTAATAATTACCTGAAAATAAACATGCTTAAAACGTCAATAAAAATGTTGGTGAGTTATAGGTTTAACCTATGTATTATCAAATCATAATAATAGACCACAAGATTTCATTTTTATAACACATCTCATATCAGGCATTTCGCAAACTGCATAGCGATAAAAATTATTCATATGTTGAACACTGGTAACCGATGTTAACTTAATGCATAGAATATCCCCAAAACAGAACCTCTCGTCTGTATAATAATCTCGAAGTACTAAACCATCCATAACCTGAATGGGGGTTGTTAAGCCCAATAGATCTATCTTTAGAATTCGCGTCAACTAGGGGCCATTTCCCTAATTCTTAGGTTACCAGACTTGAAGGGCGATATTCGGTTTAATAATCCAACCATAGAATGTAGTTTCGCATACTTGTGTCTATTTTGTAAAACATTTATAAAACTGCATGTATTCTCATCCCAAAAATATTAGATTTTAAAAATGGGACTATAACTCACTTTCACAGATTTTTCCTTCATCGGAAAATAAGACTTGGCCACTGGTCGATTCACGAACCTATAACAAATATGTACATATCTATCAAAGTATGATCGAAATATATTCACAACACTTTTTATTACGTTTTAATGATTTAAGTGTATTAAGTCAGCTGTCCTCGTTAGTAACCTACAACTAGTTGTCCACAGTTAGATGTACAGAAATAAATAAATATATCTTGAATCAATTCACGATCCAGTGTATACACATCTCAGGCTAGATCAAAACTCAAAGTATATATATTTTTGGAATCAACCTCAACCCTGTATAGCTAACTCGAGCATTACCGCATATAGAGTGTCTATGGTTGTTCCAAATAATATATATACATGGGTCGATATGATATGTCAAAATATTGTATACGTGTCTATGGTATCCCAAGATTACATAATATATGTATAATATAATATAAGTTAGCTAGAATATGATTAATATAGATTTGTTATAAAATTTTCGTGGCTACAACAAATAAAATTTTCCAATCTTGTTTTACCCATAACTTCTTCGTTTTAAATCCGTTTTGAGTGAATCAAGTTGCTATGGTTTCATAATGAACTTAAATTTATGAATCTAAATAGAAAAAGTATAAGTTTATAGTCAGAAATACAGGTTACATGTCATTTACTAAAGAGGTAGTCATTTCTGTCGAAAGAACGACATCTTGATGACCATTTTGAAAAACATACTTCCACTTTGAGTTTAACCATGATTTTTGGATATAGTTTCATGTTCATAAGAAAAATCATTTTCCCAGAAGAACAAATTTTAAATCAATGTTTGTCATAGTTTTAATTAACTAACCCAAAACACCCCGCAGTGTTACTACGACGGCGTTTGTCCGGTTTTACGGTGTTTTTCGTGTTTCCAGGTTTTAAATCATTAAGTTAGCATATCATATAGATACAGAACATGTGTTTAGTTGATTTTAAAAGTCAATTTAGAAGGATTAACTTTATTTGTGAACAAGTTTAGAATTAACTAAACTATGTTCTAGTGATTACAAGTTTAAATCTTCGAATAAGATAGTTTTATATGTATGAATCGAATGATGTTATGAACATCATTACTACCTCAAGTTTAGTAGGTAATCCTACTGGAAATGAAAAAAATAATCTTGAGCTTGAATGGATCTTTGATGGCTTGGAACTTCTTGAAGTAGAATCATGACACGAAAACAAGTTCAATTAAGATTATCACTCGAATTAAGATTGTTATAGTTATAGAAATTGAATCAAAGTTTGAATATGAGTATTACCTTAAATTAGAAAGATAACCTACTGTAAATAACAAAGGTTTCTTGATCCTAGATGATTGCTTGGAATGGATTAGAAAGCTTGGAAGTAAACTTGCAAACTTGAAAGTATTCTTGATTTTATGTAACTAAAACTTATAGAATTTATGAAGAACACATAAAACTTGAAGATAGAACTTGAGAGAGATCAATTAGATGAAGAAAATTGAAGAATGAAGGTGTTTGTATGTGTTTTAGGTCGTGATATTTGGATTAGATATAAAGGATGTGTAAGTTTGTTTTCTTGTAAATAAGTCATGAATGATTTACAATATTTTTGTAGTTTTATGAGATATTTCATGCTAGTTGCCAAATGATGGTTCCCACATGTGTTAGGTGACTCACATGGGCTGCTAAGAGCTGATCATTGAAGTGTATATACCAATAGTATATACATCTAGAAGCTGTGTATTGTACGAGTACGAATACGGGTGCATACGAGTAGATTTGTTGATGAAATTGAACGAGGATGTATTTGTAAGCATTTTTTCTAAGTAGAAGTACTTTGATATGTGTCTTGAAGTCTTTCAAATGTGTATAAATACATCTTAAAACACTACATGTATATACATTTTAACGGAGTCGTTAAGTCATCGTTAGTCGTTACATGTAAGTGTTGTTTTGAAACCTTTAAGTTAACGATCTCAATTAATGTAGTTAACCCATTGTTTATTATATTTAATGAGATGTTAAATTATTACATTATCATGATATTATGATGTATGGATATCTCTTAATATGATATATATATACATTAAAATATAGTTACAACGATAATCGTTACATATATGTCTCGTTTCGTAATTCTTAAGTTAGTAGTCTTGTTTTTACATATGTAGTTCATTGTTAACACACTTAATGATATATTTAATTATCATTTTATCATGTTAAATATAGTGTATCAATATCTTAATACGATACATACGTATTTAGTAGACGTTGTCATAACGATAATCGTTATATATATCGTTTCGAGCTTCTTAATTCAATGAACTCATTTTTATGCATATCACTCATAATTAATATACTTAGTGAGATACTTACACATCATAATCTCATGTCAATCATATATATGTATATAAATACCACATCATGTAGTTTTTACAAATTTGTAACGTTCGTGAATCGCCAGTCAACTTGGGTGGTCAAATGTCTATATGAAACCTATTTCATTTAATCAAGTCTTAACAAGTTTGATTGCTTAACATGTTGGAAATATTTAATCATGAAAATTATAACAACCCTCATTTTTTAATTCTGAATTTACCAAATTGCCCTTAGGGTTTCATTTTTCATATTCTGTGTATTAGCATTAGGGTTGTTATTCAGATATAATAAGTGTCCGAGTAATTAAAACGACCTGTAAATTTATGCTTGTAATTAATAACCTGAAACCTCAACCTCAGATATAAATTAAACCCTAGTCTTGAAAACCCTAACCCTAATACTAAATTAATAATATAAACTAAATGTATAATTTAAGAGTGATACGTATGAACTAAAAACCTAGTAAGAACTATACAGCTTAATAAAAGACTTGGACTAATAATGTAAATAAATAAATAAAACTATTATTAAATAAGATTAACATTTAATATATATATATATATATATATATATATATATATATATATATATATATATATATATATATATATATATATATATATATATATATATAAACTAAATTGCCGAAAAAAATATAAATAAATATATAAACATTGAATATTAAATCGGCTAGATTAAAAGGAAATAAAGATTAATACTTGATCTTTAAGCCAAAACAAAATCCTAGTCTAATCCTAATTCTTAATCCTTTCACTCTAAGAAAATCTTGATCACCAAGTATTTCCTAACACTCCTAATAAGATTACAATACCTCTTAATCCCTTATAAAAAGACCATTAGCCTCTTGATCCTCATTCACAACTTGCATCACAAACTTTATGTTTACTAGACATTAACTAATTAAACATTACATCTCTAGGTTGAGATCACCGCTTACATACTCCGTTCATACTACTTGCGTGGAATTCTTGCTTGCTACTAAGGTGAACTTCATAGCCCCACTTTTTAACTTTCTCTATTACTTATTTTATAACTTTTGGGGTGAGACACATGCTTGCTTTCAAACTGTTTTACACTTAGACACAAGTACCCGAAAACTGTTTAACTGTGCTGACATGCTTTGATTCATGCTAAATCCCTACCATGATATCGTTAATTACTGGAATTTTGGTAAGCTTAGTTATTGTGAATAGCGCTATTGAGAGTGACGTCTCTAACCATTTGACCGTTGGTCTTTGGTTACATAATAATGATTAAACGACACTGACAGTTCAAGGTGTCCAGGGGTAACTTTGTTTATGTCTCGATATCATAACTTCAGCATTTACTTTTGATAACTAAATCTTGTGGTCTAAAACTATATATATTAAACCTATGTTGTTCACTCAACCTTTTTAGTTGACACTTTAAGCATGTTTTGTCTCAGGTGAAGATTGCTAAAGATTATTTGCTTTTTGGACTTTGCTGCTTTTGGAGTCCGCATTTATACATTCATATTATTGCATTAAAATATTTAAGTTCAATTGTAATGACATTACTTTTCGCTGCTTTAAATACATTTGTTTATACTAAAAACGTCTCATATAGAGTCGTTCTCGTTTTTACATACTTGTGTTGTGATATTGTGAAGTCATATTTCCCCGGACCTATTTGGGGGTATGACAGAGTGGTATCAGAGCCAGGTTGTTATAGAGAACCAGGATTGCATTTTTGTGTGCCTTATGTGTTAGCTAGGGTGCCTTAGCAATCTTTAGGACTATAACCTTTCCTGTCTTAGTTTTAAGTGTTTTCCCTTAATCTATATAATGCCAATTCATCTTAGTACCTGCTTTTACCTCTTTTGATATTCTGTATCCTTTCCTAAGGATATTAAGCCAAAGCCTTATCATCTTACCTGATCCCGACTCTAAAGGATCGGTTAATATGTAATTTTTATCATATCCATACATACCTTTATGTCCTGACTCCGCCATTGTGATCCAAAGTATTCTTTGACTCACGCAAGTTATAAGACCATCTCGGTTGGTGAAACAAAGGGATGTCACTCATGACTCAACATTCATACGTCAACTATCTAAGTTTGATCACGTGTCCTGACCTTATGGAGTGACCTTGGAATGGAAATATGAATTAGTGAAATATAATGACGCTTGGCCAACGTGATTATATTACGGTAATTCATATAGAAATTTCAATATCATGACATATGGAATAGAAAGTGAATCAAAGATAAATTCCCAATACATTAATTCAAAAATCTCAATGTTATTACATGAAGGGTAATTATCATCTAATTTATATATCTACGAAGAGATCGTTACGATCAAACTATCTATCTCATACCCATGAGTAGATTAACAAATTTTCCTATGCCATAAAAGTTGTAAAGCTTTGCATTCTTTCTTTCTTAAACAACTTATCTCTTTGACGCTTAATTGGAAGGAAGGATGCATGTTCTTAAGTGACCTGAAGTGACACCCTCAAACTTCTTCGAAGCGTGCCTCATGTTATCTTGCAATTACGCTTCTAGTGTAGATTTTCATAAACTCATTAGGAAACCCGTCGAAGATAAGCGACAACCACTCGCAAGATTTTCATTTGAATATTCAAACGAAGATATTATAAACACCACATTCACTATCACGTTCTCAAACTCTACCATTCATATCTCACTTGTTAGCAACAGCTTCACACATGAACATTTGAATACCAAGAACTTATATTAGTCATCAACCACACTTAAATTCAATAGTCATCATTACCCCGCAACATTGTTGCTCAAATATCACCCGGAATTTTCAAGGTCTTTCACTCAAATTTTCTTAGTCCTTCTCCAAATATAAAATTCTGTTTACCAAAATTTTACACACACTATTTTACTGTGCGATCCTCTCGAAATTTTATAAAATAAATTTATTTACTTCCATTCGTGTAAATTTTATAAATCGTATATGTTTACATAATAAAGTAAATAAAATTTACCTTTACTTATTTTTGACTAGTACATATAAAATTATACTCTTACTTTTACAAATCAATTATTCAAAAGATATTTTACTTAAAATAGTACATGTTGTATATAACTCCAGTTTTACTAAGAACTTCGTTCCTTTCTACATTGTCACCTTAAACGACTCGAACTTCTGTAAAATTTTCATTACTTGTTTATATAAAATTTTTCGTATTATTTGTAATCACAATTCCTCTTGCCCTTCGAAGCTTACCATTGAGTTCATCATTCAAAACTCTATGATTTAATATCTTTTTGGCACAAGAAAGCATTTTTCAGATATTTCCTCACCTGGTGTAAACTATTCTTTGTAGCCAATGATTCATATTTCTTTTCATCCGCACTTGATCTCATAAGTGAATGATTTATCGACTCGCCATAGGTGCGAGAACGTCTTTCTCATCAAGAGATCACACCTTTCGTGCGGTTTCCTATCAGAAATATAATTTATGATCCTCGCTATCCTCTCTAAAGGAGTTACCTTAAACGTTTATGATGTTTATGTGTTTACTCTAAACTAGTTACAACTAGATGTAATTCTAAACAAATTTCGACATCTGTTTCAACATATAGTTAAAATCATGATCATAAGGTGCTTTCCGCAAGGATAAGTTCGTATGTATTATAATATGTTGAACGATATCTTTCATTAATCACTCGTACCATTCTGTGGGCATTATGAGTTTCTTGTCATGCCTTTTGGTTTAACCAATATTCCTGCTGTATTCATGGATCTTATGAACCGTGTATGCAAACCTTATCTTGATAAATTCGTAAACGTTTTCATTGATGACATTTTAATCTATTCCAAGAGCGAGAAAGAGCATGAGCAACATCTGCAATTGATTCTAGAGTTCTTAAAGAAAGAACAACTATATGCCAAGTTTTTCCAAGTGTGAACTTTGGCTACGAATCGTACAATTCCTTGGACATGTAGTTAATAGTGAAGGAATACATGTCGATCTTATAAAAATCACCATTAATCAGAAATTTTCAAGGACTAGTCATGGAGGAAGTCCATAAGACTAGATATTCTAATCACCTAGGCTCTTTTAGCTAAAATTTCATGCAACATCAGCTCTCACTCAAATAAATCCCCACTGTAATTAAGTGTAAACTCTGCTTTAACAAAACGTTGACCAAATGCTAATTTTTAGTCAACACTTCCTGTTAATTAAAGTTCATACATTTCATATCTCGAATCTTAAAAAGTGTCTTGTTGACAACATACTCGTTATTCTCTTGAATGATCTTCGCATTAGTTTCACTTCATCGAAAAACCTATAGAAGTTATGGATCATGAGGTTAAACGTTTGAAACAAAGCTCTATTCCTGTTGTTAAAATCCGTTGGAAATCACGTAGAGGCCCCGAGTATACCTAGGAACGTGAAGACCAAATGAAGAGGAAACATCCACATATTTTCTCAACTGAAACTTCGGGACGAAGTTTTTATTAACGGGGAGGTACTATAACAACCCTCATTTTTCCATTCTGAATTTACCAAATTGCCCTTAGGGTTTCATTGTCGTATTTTGTGTATTAGCATTAGGGTTGTTATTCAGATATAATAAGTGTCCGAGTAATTAAAACGACCTGTAAATTTATGCTTGTAATTAATAACCTGAAACCTCAACCTCAGATATAAATTAAACCCTAGTCTTGAAAACCCTAACCCTAATACTAAATTAATAATATAAACTAAATGTATAATTTAAGAGTGTTACATATGAACTAAAAACCTAGTAAGAACTAAAAAACTTAATAAAAGACTTGGACTAATAATGTAAATAACTAAATAAAACTAATATTAAATAAGACTAACATTTAATATATATATATATATATATATATATATATATATATATATATATATATATATATATATATATATATATATATATATAACTAAATTGCCAAAAAAAATATAAATAAATATATAAACATTGAATATTAAATCGGCTAGATTAAAAGGAAATAAAGATTAATACTTGATCTTTAAGCCAAAACAAAATCCTAGTCTAATCCTAATTCTTAATCCTTTCACTCTAAGAAAATCTTGATCACTAAGTATTTCCTAACACTCCTAATAAGATTACAATACCTCTTAATCCCTTATAAAAAGACCATTTGCCTCTTGATCCTCATTCACAACTTGCATCACAAAAAAAAAAAAAAAAAAAAAAAAAATCATCATAAGCTTGCTGTCGTCAACCCACAACAAACCCATAACATCGACTTCAGTCAATTGCATCACAAAATCCTTCCCTTGCTCCTTTGCTTTGTCGATTATCACCACAGAACTACAACCATCTTCGACTGTTACTTTGCTGCTGCTGTTACCCGTCGACTTTAGTTGACTACAATCAAGGCCGAAACCCACTTAAAAGTTGCTGTTGTTCGGAGTTGTTGCCATTTTACGTCGATCCTCAAACCCGAACCATCAACTTTAGTCGACTAACTTCTGCTACTGTTCTGTTTGCTCCAACACCCGCAACTGTGACAACCCGAAAATTTCCAACCAAATTTAAACTTTATCTTTATATTATTCCGACACGATAAG
Source organism: Rutidosis leptorrhynchoides (assembly GCF_046630445.1). NCBI lineage: Eukaryota > Viridiplantae > Streptophyta > Magnoliopsida > Asterales > Asteraceae > Rutidosis > Rutidosis leptorrhynchoides. The sequence goes on from NC_092339.1 coordinate 361,037,543, forward strand.
CAAAGTTTGTTAAGTTAAATCTCAAGAATTTTAAATTGTGTTCATACATTCATTATAACCTCGACCAAATTCCGACGATTCACGAATCGTTATATATAAATAAATATGTATATATATATATATATTATAACTTGAGAATATTAATAAAGTATTAAACGTATAATACTTTACATGAACGTATTTATTTCAATATGTTTATCGATGGAATTAGAAGATAATATCAAATGATTGATTTATCAGATACATTATGATATGATTACGGGTCTATGTTATGAGATCCACTGTGATTTAAGAAATCTATTCTTTTTGACAACATTCGGAAAATGGTAAAGTGATTTATAAGTAAGAACGTGAAGTGTAAATAACTTAGATGTTGGATATCGACAAGTTATGTAACTCGACATTTTTCATTAAGATGATTTCATACGTTTATTTAACCTTTGAACTTTATCCCATGCTTCACCAACAAACTGTAATTTAAAAACTTGAAACCTATTATGAATATATATGATTCTACTTTTCTAAAACATTTTATGATATAACGATTTCCATTATTTTAACCTTTAAACAAAATGATTCTTAAAAATATATTTGGTTTTGGAAAACAAAATTATTATATTTATTTGATTTAGTTTCAAACGTACAAAAACGTTTTCAGTTTAAAAAGAACTTTATTATTAAAACGTATATAACTTTTATAAATATCTAGAACCACTTTTGACAACTCATTACTTAACCAGTATGATAAAGATAGCGGTATTTATATTTTATTTTATTAAATATATATAACGATTTAAATTAATATTATATATATTTATACGCGTATTATGCGTACATAGTTTTATACTTTTACTATACTTAAACTTTACCTTTACTTTATTTTTACTTTACTTTAACTTTAATAATTCACTTTAATAATTCATACTTTAATAATTCACTTTAATAATTTATACTTTAATAATTTACTTTAATAATTCATACTTTAATAATTCACTTTAATAATTTATACTTTAATAATTCACTTTAATAATTCATACTTTAATAATTCACTTTAATAATTCAAAAATCTATTATAAATAGAATTCAATAGGTTTCATTATTTCATAAGAAACTTAAAAATATTTTTCTCTAAACTCTCTCAATCGATTTACATATATATATTTACTCCGTATTATTTCAAGATATTATTAGTATACATAAAATATTACGTCAGAGTGCTGTCCGAGTGATTTCGAAATTATTTTTCGAGTGGGATTGGATTAAGGAAATTATGGGTTATAGCTATGGAGGTGATTGGGTATGGTTCATGGGTATGCTCGTGAGATCAATATAGTGTTTATCATCTCTGTTGCGTCTACGTACCTTTCCTGCAATATTGAATCTCAATATTGATACGTGAGTAATCATAATTTAACTTTTACATACTAATAGTGTATCCCTGACTAGTGCTCGAGTATATAGGATTATGCATGTTTGTACTTTTGATATTGCCTTTAGTTAGGTTATGTTGAATCCTGAATTAGTTATATATGCGACTGAGATAAGGTATAAGATATGCATGTCTTTGGAAAGCTAGCGAAAAATTAAGAACTTTTCATTTAGATATCGAATGATTTCGATGAACGAATTTGAAGTTATAGTCCATCGAATTTTTGTATTATTATTAAAAATGATCATTATTATCGTCGTTATTATCGTCGTTATGGTTTTATCTTATTATTATTATTATTATCTTTATCAATAAAAGGATTTATCATTAAAAATTGTTATTTTTTATTATTATTACTATCGTTATTATCGTTAAAGTTATAATTAGTATTATTATTATTATCCAATTATTATTATTATTATTATTATTATTATTATTATTATTATTGGTATTATTATTATTATTATCATTATTAATATATATATATCATTATTTAAAAATGGTTATTGTTATTGTTATTATTATTATTACTATATTATCATTAAGATAATTATTAGTATTATCGTTAATAATGTTATAGTAACTATCATTATTAATATTAGTGTAATTAAAACAAATATTTGTAACACCTAATTATTTTGATTACTATTATTATCATTATTACGAATACGATATAAAAGACGATTAAAAGCTATTAAACGAAACGATTAGGAAATAATAGGTAAGAGTATCATGATGAAATTAAAATATTATAAGATATTGATTTAGATAAAATTATCGTTCTTATTATTTTTATCATTACTATTATTATTAAAATTATCGTTAGTATTAAAACTATCATTTTAATAAAAATTATCATTTTAATAGAAATGTCATTGTTACTATAAAATATCATTATTATTATTATTATTTTAAATAGAATTATTATTTAAAGATAATATTAAAAATTATCGTAAATATTAAAGTTATCATAATTAGAATTATCGTTTTATCATAATGTCATCTTAGTAATTATAAATATTGATATTTTTATAATAATAATTATTATTACAAAATAATACAACTTTTACTTACTATCATTATAGATATTATTTTATCAAATAAATATTTGATACAAACATATTTTACTACGTGTAATAACTTACTTTAATAATACCTATCATATTATCTTTATAATATTAAATGAACCCTATAAATTTTATTACTTAATATATATAAAAGTATATTTTATTATATAATTATAATATAAAATTTTATTTATTAATAAATAAATTATATTATTTACTCTAATAAATCTTTTAAAAATATTTAAAAATATAAAACGACGATATTTAAACTATATATTAATCATGTATAGATTTTTGGAAATTATTTTGAGTCAAATTTACTTTTGTTGACTTTTGCATATTAGTCTCGAGCATTAGGATTGTGGTACACTATGACTTGACCTAATTTGTTAGACAAATATTGACCAACACATAAATATATATAATTAATTTAGGTTCGTGAATCCGAGGCCAACCTTGCACTTGTTCAATGACGTTATATGTATTTTTACTACGAAATACAGTATGGTGAGTTTCATTTACCTTTTTACCCTTTATATTTTTGGGACTGAGAATACATGCGCTTTTATAAATGTTTGACGAAATAGACACAAGTAATTGAAACTACATTCTATGGTTGAATTATCGAAATCGAATATGCCCCTTTTATTAAAGTCTGGTAATCTAAGAATTAGGGAACAGACACCCTAATTGACGCGAATCCTAAAGATAGATCTATTGAGACTAACAAACCCCATCCAAAGTACCGGATGCTTTAGTACTTCGAAATTATATCATGTCCGAAGGAGGATCCCGGAATGATAGGGGATATTCTTATATGTATCTAGTTAATGTCGGTTACCAGGTGTTCACCATATGAATGATTATTTTTTTGTCTCTATGCATGGGACGTATATTTATGAGAACTAGAAATGAAATTCTTGTGGTCTATTAAAATGATGGAAATAAATGATTATGATAAACTAATGAACTCACCAACCTTTTGGTTGACACTTTAAAGCATGTTTATTCTCAGGTGTTAAAGAAATCTTCCGCTGTGCATTTGCTCATTTTAAAGATATTACTTGGAGTCTTTCATAGCATATTTCGAAGAACGTTGCATTCGAGTCATTGAGTTCATCAAAGATTATTATTAAATCAATTTATAGTTGGATATTATGAAATGGTATGCATGCCTGTCAATTTTTGATGTAAAGAAAGATTGTCTTTTAAAAACGAATGCAATGTTTGTAAAATGTATCATATAGAGGTCAAATACCTCGCAATGTAATCAACTATTGTGAATCGTTTATAATGTATATGAATGGGTCCTTTCAGCAACCACTCTCGATCACTCGTCTTTTTCGTTCGTCTTACCCGAAGGTAAAAAAAACCCCATAGAACTTAAGCTTTTTAAATTTAATACTACTATATATATTATAGTTATGTGAATATGAATATTAATAAAACATGATACATATTATTAGCTGGGGAAAAAAAAAGGGTTATGATTATGTAATGGAAGCTTTATAATAGAAATATTTCTTGCTCTGTTCCGTAAACTTTCCGTAAACTTTCTACATACTTATTTCAAGATGATAGATTGGAATTTCAATTTTACGTATGTAACCCCTATACTATGACCACTTTTACCGATTAATAAAATAAAATAAAAATAGGTGATCACTTTTCTATATGTATACGTTCAATTCAAATGGGATATAAGGAATTTAATGATTTTATAGTAACAGTCCTTGGAGAATGAACAATCTTACAAAAATTAAATTAAAAGAAGTTTCATATTTGCAGTTGTCCCGAAACTCTATACAATTTATAAGGAATATATTATTTTATTGGTTAGTATGAGTTATAATTATAAACTAAAGTTATGGATAATATAAGTATAGTTATGAGATAATAATATACACATGCATGCATACATACATACGTATGTATGTATATATATATAGGTAGGTATATGCTTGTGTATATATTTGGATATATACATACGTGTATATGTATGTGTATATACGTATGTATATGTACGTGTGTATGTATGAATGTGTATTGTGTAAGTATATAAGGTTAGTAAATGTAAAAAAAAAGTGATAAGTATATATATATATATGTACCACCTTTACATTAATGTATATATATAACACATACATATAATATATACATATATCATATAGTTGTAGACACATATATTATAATAATAATAAGGAATATACGTATGTATCACATAGTTGTACATTTATATATGTAACACATATATTGATAAGATTACTTAACAATTTATTAACTAGATAATAATAATAATATCATTATAACTTATATAAACCTAACTATATAGTAACACTTTAGGTACACTAAGTATATTATCACCTATATATATATATATATATATATATATATATATATATATATATATATATATATATATATATATATATATATATATATAACTAATAAGTATATTAATAACGTGTTATGTGTATACACTTATAACGTGAAGGTTATAATTAAATATAGCGTACAAAGACTACAAACATCACCGCTACTTGTGGCCTGGGTGATCCTTGTTACCATTATGGGACGCTTGTGGATCTCGAATGCCAAGACTTAGATTCTGGTCAAGAAATCCTGGGCCGCTCGGTAACAATAGATCATTCAAGTGACTTGCATGTTAGCAACGAAGTTTGGGCGAGATTGTACAACATCTTTGTTAAGAATTATAACCCGAACTTCTTAAACTAGAAGCTTACTATAAGTGGAAGCTTTTCATAAATAGTAGGTTTCCAAATATATAAACTTTTGAGAAATAGTAACTTTTCTCGAAAACCGTCACTGTTAATATAGTTTGCTATATTAATAAACAAACTTTATGTTTACTAGACATTAACTAATTAAACATTACATCTCTAGGTTGAGATCACCGCTTACATACTCCGTTCATACTACTTGCGTGGAATTCTTGCTTGCTACTAAGGTGAACTTCATAGCCCCACTTTTTAACTTTCTCTATTACTTATTTTATAACTTTTGGGGTGAGACACATGCTTGCTTTCAAACTGTTTTACACTTAGACATAAGTACCCGAAAACTGTTTAACTGTGCTGACATGCTTTGATTCATGCTAAATCCCTACCATGATATCGTTAATTACTGGAATTTTGGTAAGCTTAGTTATTGTGAATAGCGCTATTGAGAGTGACGTCTCTAACTATTTGACCGTTGGTCTTTGGTTACATAATAATGATTAAACGACACTGACAATTCAAGGTGTCCAGGGGTAACTTTGTTTATGTCTCGATATCATAACTTCAGCATTTACTTTTGATAACTAAATCTTGTGGTCTAAAACTATATATATTAAACCTATGTCGTTCACTCAACCTTTTTGGTTGACACTTTAAGCATGTTTTGTCTCAGGTGAAGATTGCTAAAGATTATTTGCTTTTTGGACTTTGCTGCTTTTGGAGTCCGTATTTATACATTCATATTATTGCATTAAAATATTTAAGTTCAATTGTAATGACATTACTTTCTGCTGCTTTAAATACATTAGTTTATACTAAAAACGTCTCATATAGAGTCGTTATCGTTTTTACATACTTGTGTTGTGATATTGTGAAGTCATATTTCCCTGGACCTATTTGGGGGTATGACACAAATATAGTTTTCATTTAATATATAATCGTGAAAAAGTTCGGGTCACTACACCTTTCCCCCGATTGGTTACTTCCCTCTTGATCCTACCACTGTATATATATATATATATATATATATATATATATATATATATATATATATATATATATATATATATAGTTTTTCCTATTTTAATTGTTTGTACCAGTGGCGGAAGCATAATTTTTTCCACCGGGAGCGAATTTTTTTAAAACGTGGCAATTTTTTTGTCAAAATATGGAGTTTTTTCAATAAAATTTGAAGGTTTTTGGACAAAATTTGAATTTTTTTAGACAACATTTAAACGTTTTTGCGGTAAATTATGTAAGCTTTGAGGCAAAAAAAATTCACTGGGGACAAAGTCGATAAATTTGAAATTTTTACACTGAAAATTGCAAATCCACTAGGGGCGGGCGCCCCCTTGCCGCTATATAAAACCGCTCATGGTTTGTACCAATCGTTGATGTACATCTCACTTTATTGATTGAGCATTTGGGTCTATTCTCTCGACAAGACGAAAACTAAAAAAATGATGAATAATTACTTTCACGCTGATTACAAAACAATCACATAACTATTTTGGGTCCTTCCTCGAAAAAAAGAAAAATAAAACAAAAAAAATGATAAACAGTTACTTTCTCAATAATTAGCTATGTAATTAATGTTAATCAAGGGTGAAGAACCGGCGCAAAACCCGGTAGCCCAACTAGTTATAATTATAAATATAAAATAAAAATTTATAAGAAAATAAAAAAATATATCCGCATAAACAAAAGTAAGACAAAATTACGCCGTTGGTCCCTCACGTTTGCTCCAAATTTCAACTTAGCCATTTATCTTTCTTTTTTCGACGCGGTTGGTTACCGAGGTTCCACTTATTACCTACATAGTTGGTCACTCTCACTAACGATCATTAGATAAATCTCGTTGAATCTTCACATGTGAAGCATGTGATGGTAAAATCGTCTATTCATCTATCTTATTCTCTAAAATAGAATTGAACTCTCGTATCATCTTTTCTTCAATGAAAGAAAAAAATCATATTAAATTAAACTGGTATTTAATTGAAAACAAACTGTGAACCCTTCCCAAAAATCGTATTCATTGAAATTGAATTGAAAAAGGCATTAAAACTGAAAATTGAAACTGAAATTCAAATAGGCATTAAAACATAATAATATCAAGACCATTTTTGATAAACTCATATACCTAATATGTAATCACTCCATTTTTATAAACTCAAATAACAAGAACATTAAAATACACCATTAAAGTTCACAAAATACCAAATTCCATAATTATCCTATAGAAGTTGATATTTTGTGTGATATATATAGATGCTAAGCTTTGAAATTATTTGATATATTCTGTAATAATGATCGATGGTCGATCAATGATCGATATCTATAGTATCATATAAATCTATAATATTATGATGTGACGAATAATGATTATCCAAGCTTAAAAATAATTAAAAAATAAAGAAAAAATTTCTATACTCCTCATGATGATGTCATTAAAATAATTAATTATATTTAATAAAAATATTAACATGTTCATTGTATAATATATAAAGCATTATGTACAACCTAATGATCAAACACCCCATGACCATATGTACGGTATTTGAAGCATTATGTACAATCTTATGGTAAAACACCTCCATGACCATATGTACAATATTTGAAGCATTATGTATAACTTTATAATAAAACATCCCATGACCATATGTATAGACTTTAAAACAAATTGTACAATCTTTTACAAAATACCACATGAACACATGTATAAACTTTTATGCATATTGTACAACCTTCATATAATAACTGTATTTTAAATTTAAAAAAAATTAAAGAGGCATTTGTTATTACCAATAATTTTTATTAAAAATATAAGTACACAATTTTAGAGCAAACTTTATTATTACTGTTATTATTATTATTATTATTATTATTATTATTATTATTATTATTATTATTATTATTATTATTATTATTATTACTATTATTATTATTATTATTATTATTATTATTATTATTATTATTATTATTATTATTATTATTATTATTATTATTATTATTATTCAAATATAGGTTCTCTTCACGGGATTAATTACGTTACATATGTATACGAAATAATGTCTCAATAAAATGTTGTAATGTAGGCTTCTATGACAAAAAATAGTAATTGTGATGAAAATTGAAATAAGGTCGTGGGAGAATAAATGTAATTCATTTATTCTGACCAAGTTAATTATATCAATATATTTCTAAAAACGACAAGTTTATTAGTCGAAATCTGTGATTTCATGGGTCATTAAACTAAATGATTTTAGCATTTACGTTAACTTAATACCTAAAACATATCATTAAACTGTTTTGTTTAAATAAACTCGTGATTTTACGGGTCATTTATTAAGTATAAATTATATAGGAAAATTGGCCAAAATACATTTTTTTAAGTTTTCAAAGAAAATACACTTTTTTGAAAAAAATTGCCAATATACACCATTGAGTCGACCAAAGTTTTGGTCGACCACCATATACCTTGATCGACCATCAGGGGCGGATCTAGTGTGTAACCAGTGGTTGCACAGGACACCACTGAAATACGCGATGCAGTGAATATTTTTTTGAGTTTCTAACGAATGATATCAGTGGATAGTGTAAATTTTTTGGGTGACACAACTAAAATAAGTCATCTAGTAGAAACTTTTTTGAGGTTTCTAACTGGTGACACCAGTGACCACCAATTCTAGATCTGCCAATGTCGACCAGCTCATTTTTCAATGTGGTCGACCAATCTTCATTGAGTTCCCGGTCGACTACCGTGTAAACATGGTCGACTACATCTCATTTTTTCATGATCGACTACCCCAACAAAAAACAATGCGGGCGACCCAATACATGATCGACTACCAAAAAATGGTCATAAAGATTTGTAGTATTTTCAATCCTTATCATTTACGGAGTAATTCAATTTCATTTGGATGAAAAAATAATTGGGACACCATGTTCATGAAGGCATGTATCTTCTAAGGCCTTTGACCAAGTCCTATTGTGTATGAGTAACAGATATCCATATATGTGCTCAAGCTAACAGGAGAGGGGTGACTGGGAATGCTACTGTAACTACTCCGTAGATAAATATGAAGAAAGGAATAGAAAAAAATTAATGAGGCTACCCAACCATACTTAACCCATCAGAATATAAACACATCAGTATTTAAAATGGTGTCCCGTATTTGGTAGTCGTGGGTTGCCCACGTTGTTTCCTGTTGGGTAGTCGACCATGAAAAAATGAGAGGTAGTCGACCATGTTTACACGGTAGTCGACCGAGAACACAATGAAGCTTGGTCTACCACTTGAAAAATGAGGTGGTCGACTAAGGTATATGGTGGTCGACCAAAATTTTGGTCTACCCAATGATGTATATTAGCAATTTTTTTTTAAAAAGTGTATTTTCTTTAAAAACTTTTTAAAAAGTGTATTTTTGGCAATTTCCCAATATATATAAGACTTGATGATTTAGGATGACCCAAGCCCAAAACAATTTTAGGCTTTTAAGATTTTGCTGTCTAGCTATTTTCAAGTTTATGTTTCACATTTAAACATATACCCTTGCCCTTGCCATTGCCAAAACCCTTGCTACGACTTTTTAATCAATCCCTCTCCTTTCTACCGTATTACAGTATGCACCGGCTATCAAGGCGTTCCGTCAACTCTCTCCTCCATTACGGCGCTCATCGCAGCCGTGCCGTTGCCGCAGTGTCCGTCTATTCTCTCACTTTCAACGAAATGGTATTATTCTTCATTTTTCTTATTATTATATTTTAAAATTTCAGCTAATAAGTGTTAGGATTAATCGATTTGTGGATGGCACCCGCTAGCCACGCACACGGGTTGCGACCCGCCCTCGGGTACCCGTTTACCCGCCAAGGGTAAATATTTCTACCCATACCCGCACCAATAAACCCGCAGGTGCCCGCGACCCACGAATAAACCCGCGGGTTTACCAAATATGCCCTTTAACTAATTGTTACTCACGAATACCTACTACCCGCCCGCGAATAATTATTAAAAATTTAAAATACATTAAAATTTTTAATTATATAATATATAATTATAATTAAGTATATGTATGTGGTTAAACGGGTATACCCATGACTCCATTAGTAGCTCAAACGAGGGTATGAAATACCCGCGACCCGCTTGCGACTTACCAACGGGTACAAAATTTTACCCGACCCGTGCCTGCGGGTACATTTTTTCATAAATACCCGCCCGTCACGGCACGGGTACCCGTGGGTCACGGGTTTTTTTCCGGCCATTGCCATTCGTATTTGTAAGTTTATCACTTATTTAGCATATGATATGTTATGTATTACTCCCTCCGTCCCACCATAAGTGTCTACATTTCCATTTTGGGATGTCCTATTACAAGTGTCCACTTTGTATTTCAATCAATAAGAAGAGGTTATTATGGAGAGAGAATATTTATGATTGGTAGAAAATGAAGTTAGTGGAATTTTTTAAAACTATATGCAAAAAGTAAGTGGACACTTAATAATGGGACGGAGGGAGTATTAGGAAATTAGTTAGTGGTTTGAGACTATATACATGTACGTTGTTTGTGAATGTTAGTTTAATCTTGAAAGCCCTAAATCAAGCCCAATGTTTTAGTTTGTTAAAAACGTGAAAAAGTCTAATATAAATTGTCCCAAGGAATCAGTTTAATGAAATAAGATGAGAGTGCAGGTGGGTTTTAAGTTATCAGCCATGATCTCATTAGTGCAACAAGTGCTCCTTATTATTTGGATAGGTTAGTGGAATTCTTAGCATGTAAAGAGTCGTGATATTGCACTTTTTTTTTTTTTTTTTTTTTTTTTTTATCAGTTTGAGTAGGTGGTTATCCTCTTTTTGTTATAAACAGCAGATTTATTTTCATATGTAATTGCTTTATTTGTATTCCTTTGTTTCTATTAAATCAAAGCAAGTTGTAAGTATATTGTGAGCATGTTCCAACAGTGAATAAAAAGTGTGGGGAGAATTAAAATGTAGTCAATTATGTTTGTTTCTTCTCTATATTTTGTTCTTTATTTCAGTTTATAAAATATATAAATAGTTTAGGTATGATTCAAGGATAAGGAGATTTTGTATTTATGTACTGTTAGTTTTATACTATTGTTTTGGAAATTATTATTTTTATTTTACTACATATAGTAATAGTAATAGTATATGATTCTCGACAATAAGGCGTCAGTTGGGTCAAAGTATTTATCGTTTTGTCTTGATTATATTATACTTGACATGAACAGGGTGGTAGTGAGAAGAATTTCGATGATGTCAGATGGCATTCAACAACTGCAAAATGCAGTAAGACTTTGAAACTGGGAAGAATGCAGATTCCATCATGGACTGGCTCAAATTTTCAGACTACCGTCGTTGTTCCTGTGGAGAAGTATGAGTATGAAGCCGAGGTGTGCAATCAGGGACTTTCACATTGCATTTACACTCTTTTTTAGTATAGACTTTTTGAGTTTTTTTTTTCAAAGTAAATAAATCACTATCGTAATGTCTATTTAATTGATTGATGATGTAGGTAAGACGGCTTATGGACCACGTTGCTAACAGTCTATATAGCAACAAAGAGGTGTTCCTTCGGGAGTTAATCAGGCAAGTTTGAAACTATGAATTTTGAGTGCATGATGATGAGTGTTTGTTGATTAGCTAGTAATCTGCATGATGATATTCTTGAATGTGATCACGTCAAGGTTGCAAAAATCGCTACTCGGTCAGGACTTTTTTTTTTTTCAAGGAGTACTCGGATGTTGACCCAGTTTTGACCTATTTTTCCGAGTTTGACTTAGTTTGACCGAGTACTCCCCGAGCAACACTCAATCACGTAACTAAAAACAACACTTATATATACATATATATATATATATATATATATATATATATATATATATATAGATTTAATCAAGAGGGAAGCACTTTTTTGGGGGGAAGTAATTTTTTTTCGTTTTTTGAAAAAACTTTGTTCACGAACATTATAGATTAGATGAAAATATGAACATTTAAAAAAGACACTTTGTGATGAATGTCATTATTTTGGCGGGAAAACGCTCGAAGAAAAAAATAAAAACATTCAATGCATTGAATGTTTTGCTGCTGAGTTTTTTTTTAAGTGGTTAGAAATTAGGGTTTAGAAATTAGGGGGTTATAAATTAGGGTTTAGCTAGTAGGGTTTAGAAATTAGGGTTTTGGGTTTAGAAATTAGGGTTTAGGGTTTAGAAATTAGGGTTTAGATTGAATATTTTAACACGAACGGTTTAGAGTTTAGGGTTTAGGGTTTAAGGTTTTGGGTTGAGGGTTTACGGAGTAAACCCGTAAACCCGAAAACCCAAAACCCTAAACCCTAAACTCTAAATCGGGCTAAATTCGAAAAAAACACTTCACACAAGATGAAAACAAAACGATGCAAATAAACTCAGCAGCAAAACATTCAATGCATTGAATGTTTTAATTTTTTTATTCGAGCGTTTTCCCGCCAAAATAATGACATTCATCACAAAGTGTCTTTTTTACATGTTCATATTTTCATCTAATCTATAATGTTCGTGCACAAAGTTTTTTCAAAAAACGAAAAAATAATAAAAAATAATTTGCTTCCCCCTTCCCCCAAAAAAGTGCTTCCCTCTTGATTATGACCCTATATATATATATATATATATATATATATATATATATATATATATATATATATATATATATATATATATATATATATATACCGTTCGTGTTAAAAATTCAATCTGAACCCTAATTTCTGAACTCTAAACCCAAATTTCTAAACCCAAAACCCTAATTTTTAAACCCTAATTGCTAAACTCTAATTTTTAACCCCCTAATTTCTAAACCCTAATTACTAAACCCTAATTTCTAACCCCTTTAATAAGACTCAGAAGCAAAACATTCATTGCATTGAATGTTATCATTTATTTCTTCGAGCGTTTTCCCGCCAAAATAATAACATTTATCACAAAGTGTCTTTTTTAAATATTCATATTTTCATGTGATCTTAATGTTTGAATTTTTTTTTTAAAAAAAATGAAAAATTATTACTTCCCCCCCAAAAAAAGTTTTTCCCTCTTGATTAAAACACTATATATATATATATTTCAGCAATGCAAGTGATGCCTTGGACAAGGTACGGTTCCTTAGTGTTACTGAGCCACTGATTTTGGAAGGTGCTCCTGAACTTGACATACACATTCAAACTGATCAAGACAATGGAATAATTACTCTCACGTAAGATTTACGTACACATGCTAAGCATTTTTGTTATATATATATATATATATATATATATATATATATATACATAATAATAATAATGTTTTGACATATATGTGGTCCTATTCAATTCAGGGACTCCGGTATTGGTATGACCCACGATGAACTTGTGGATTCTCTAGGAACAATTGCTCATAGTGGAACTGCTGCAAAGTTCTTGGAAGCTTTAAATGTTCACACTTCTTTTACCATTTATTTAGATACTCAACAATATTTAATTCCGTTTTTTAATGCATAATCATTTATTATTAAATATAGTGTCTCACAGGATTGGAGTACTAAAAATGATTTACTAATAATGCAAACCTTTGTACGCGACAGGATAGCAAAGATGCTGCTGCTGGTTCAGACAACAATTTAATTGGTCAGTTTGGTCTTGGATTTTATTCAGCCTTTCTGGTTGCAGATAAGGTGTGTGTTGTTTCAAACGTCTAGGAGACTTCCTCTCTCTTTTTTTTTTTAAGTTTTATTAATTAATATTAATAATTTGTTCATTGTTATTCAAGGTTGTAAAAGTCGCAAGTTGGGGATGGGGTTGGTTGGGATGAGTCGGATGTAGTCCAACGTTGACTTTTAGTAATAAATGAATTAAACACATATATGTATATATATAGTGTTAATCAAGAGGGCACTTTTTTGGGGAAGTAATTTTTTTCGTTTTTTTTTTAAATTTTGTTTTTCAAGCATTAAGATTACATGAAAATATGAATATTTTAAAAAGACACTTTATGATAAATGTTATTATTTTGGCGGGAAAACGCTTGAAGAAATAAATGATAACATTCATTGCAATGAATGTTTTGCTTCTGAGTTAGAAATTAGGGGTTAGAAATTAGGGTTTAGAAATTAGGGGTTAAAAATTAGGGTTTAGAAATTAGGGTTTGGGGTTTAGAAAATAAGGTATAGATTGAATTTTTAACACAAACGGTTTAGGGTTTTGGGTTTAGGGACTAAACCCTAAACCCTAACTTCTAAATCGAGCTAAATTTTTGAAAAAACACTTCACACAAGATGAAAACAAAACGATAACATTACTCATGATGAATGTTATCATTTATTTCTTTGAGCGATTTCCCGCCAAAATAATAACATTCGTCACAAAGTGTCATTCTTTAATGTTCATATTTTCATGTGATCTTAATGTTTAAAAAAAAAAATTTCAAAAAAAAAAACAAAAAAAATTACTTCCCCCAAAAAAGTGCTTCCCTCTTGATTAAAACACACACACACACACACACACACACACACATATATATATATATATATATATATATATATATATATATAAAGCTCTAAAATGATGATGTCATCATTAAGCTAATTACCTTTTACTTTTCATAATGATAATGTCATAATTATATATTAATTTAATTAATAAAATAATATGAAATCTTTTATAAAAGGAAATATTAATCTCTCCTAAATTGTAATTTTAATTTTCTAAAAAAATTTAAAAGGCATTTATTATTGCTAATAATTATAATTATTATTATTATTAAATATATAAATATAAATACTCAACTTTGAGCGAACTTTATTATTATTATTTACTTTTAATATAATAATTACAATTATTATATTATTAATATTCAAATATGGATTCTTTTTACGAAATTAATTACGTTACATATGTATGCGAAAATACATGTCTCTATATATTTGCAAAAACAACGACAAGCTTCTTAGTCAAACGGGTCATTAATAAAATAAATGAGTTTAGCATTTACATTCACTTAGTACCTAAAACATGTCATTAAATTGTTTCGTTTAAACAAACCCGTGATTTCACGGGTCATTTCACCGGAGATATATATATATATATATATATATATATATATATATATATATATATATATATATATATATAGTGTTAGGATCAAGGGGGAAGTAACCAATCGAGGGAAGCAAATTTTTTTTTTTTTTGTTTTCTGAAAAAACTTTGTTCACGAACATTATAGATTGGATGAAAATATGAACATTTAATAAAGACACTTTGTAAAAAATGTTTTTATTTTGGTGGGAAAACGCTCAAAGAATTAATATATAACAATTATCGTGTTTTTCGAGCGTATGTTGAGGTTTTAGATATTAGGGTTTAGATATTTGGGTTTAGATATTAGGGTTTATAGGGTTTAGATACTAGGGTTTAGAAATTTAGGGTTTAGGGTTTAGATTTAGGGTTTAGATTTAGGATTTAGATTGAGTTTCTAACACGTACGGTTTAGAGTTTAGGGTTTTGGGTTTAGGGACTAAACCCAAAACCCTAATTTCTAAACCCTATCTAAACCCTATTTTTTAACCCCCTAATTTCTAAACCCTAATTTCTAAACCCTTAAAAAAACTCAGAATCAAAACATTCAATGCATTGAATGTTTTCATTTTTTTCTTCGAGCGTTTTACCGCCAAAATAATAACATTCATCACAAAATGTCTTTTTTATATGTTCATATTTTCATGTGATCTTGATGCCTGGAAAAAAAATTCGGAAAAAATGAAAAAAAAATTACTTCCCCCCAAAAAAGTGCTTCCCTCTTGATTAAATATATCTCTCTCTCTCTATATATATATGTATGTATATGTATGTATGTATATGTATATAAAACAGGTTGTGGTCTCAACCTGATTAAATCTCTCTCTCTCTCTCTCTCTCTATATATATATATATATATATATATATATATATATATATATATATATATATATATATATATATATATATATATATATATATATATGTATATAAAACAGGTTGTGGTCTCAACAAAGAGTCCCAAATCTGATAAGCAGTATGTTTGGGAAGGAGAGGCTAATTCTAGCTCTTACATTGTCCGAGAGGAAACTGATCCTGACAAATTCATTCCTAGAGGAACTTCCATTAATTTGCATCTCAAGGTCTATTTCAAAACCAAGTAATATTATTATTATATTTTTTATTTTTATTTTATAATCTTTATTTAGACTTTGATGACAATACCACCAATTTATGTTTTTATCTGCCTGCAGCGTGATGTTAAAGGTTTTGCTCATCCGGATATAATTAATAGACTCATTAAAATTCATTCACAAGTTGTTTCGTTTCCAATTTACACGTGGCAAGAAAACGGCTACACAAAACAGGTAATTCTAAACTTACTGGTCTTTTTAATGATGCAATGTTCCCGTATTCTTTGTTGATGAATGTTATGTATCTGTGTCAACTTTATTTGCTTCACCCACTTTTTTTTAAACAGGTTGAGGTGAGAGATTATTATTTACAACTGTAAATCTTAGTTCATGCTGCTGCGCAAGTTACAAGATGAGAGAATAATTGTAAATTTTGTGTTATCAACTCTTTTGTTGTTACAGATCAAAAGGAGAAGCAAAAAAATTGTTAACGAGAGTCCACCAATATGGGTAAGTTGAATGTTATAATAATAATGGTGTGTTAATATGATATGAGTATTGTGCAACATGTTCAGGATATAAGTCTTAAATTTTTTTTCTTCTTTTTATTGTTTAATTAATAATTAATTAAAGCTTCGAAACCCAAAGGAAGTTACAAGAGAGGAATATAATGAATTCTACAAGAAGGCGTTCAATGAGCACTTTGAACCTTTAGCATCTTCTCACTTTACAACAACGGAGGTGAAATATACTTATCTAATGATTTGAGCATGAAAAGTTTAACTGTGGGTCATATAAATTTATATAATATTGTGTTGACCTTGAAGTAGCAGAAATGGTATAATATTGAGATTTTGAAATCTTTTTTTTATCAAATTTGCAGGAAGAGGTTGAGTTAAGATCAATTCTATATTTGCCTGCAATGGAGGAATACTTTTTTGATGATATAGAAACCAACAATATAAGGCTCTACGAAAAAAATCTCTTCATTTCTAGCGATTTCGACAGAGAATTGGTAAATTCAATCTTTATTTTACCTATACTACTAATAATAATTGATAAGAGAATATTTTAGAACCTATGAAATGGTGGTTGTTCACAGTTTGTCTTGTATTATTTGGTGTAGTTACCAGATTACCTAAGGTTTGTGAAAGGTGTTGTCGACTCTAACGACTTTCCGTTGATTCTATTACGTGAAATTTTCCAAGAAAGCCCCATTGTAAGTACTAAGTAGTACAATCTGACATTCATTCATCTTTGATTATATTATTATGATGATATAATAAATGTGGATATGTATGTATTCTAATACAATTTTATATATTTGAAAAGGTTCGGATAATGAGGAAACGATTGGCGCACCAGGCATTAGACATGATTCTTTTGCTATCCAAGGGTGAAAACCGAAAGGTAAGTTACTCTTCCATTGTAACTTATTTTATGGTGTTCATATGATGTTTTTTTTGTTCATTTGTTATTATTGATGTTATATGTTATTCATACACTATAACAAAATGGTTGATTATTCACATTTATTTGAGTAGATTTACACACTTAGAAGTATGTGGAATTATACACTACACGCTTGAAGCATGCGTGTGAATTTTGCCCGTAACAAATTTCAATAGCATGTACACGCTTTTAAGAGTGATATTATGAATTCATTTTTCATGCTTCAAAGTGTGAGGAACTTAAGTGAATTCCTCATGCTTTAAAGTGTGAGTACTATAATACACTACTCACATGTTAAAGCATGAGGATTTGAGAGAATACATGAATCACATTTTTAAGCGTGTGAACTTGAAACTAAGATTATGACATGTACACAAGCGTGAGGATTTGAAGATTCTATCAAATTATATATATTTATATAGGGGAAGTAACCAATCGGGGGAAGTGGGGGAAGCAAATTTTTTTCTTTTTTTCGTTTTTTTGAATTTTTTTTTTTTTAGGCATCAAGATCACACGAAAATATGAACATTTAGAAAAGGCACGTCGTGATGAATGTTATTATTTAGGCGTGAAAACGATCGACAAAAATAACATTCAAGATAATATTGTTCGTGAAGAATGTTAACGTTTTTTTTTTCTTTATGTTTTGTGAAGTAAAATTTAGCCCGATTTAGAGTTTAGAGTTTAGGGTTTAGGGTTTGGTGTTTTGGGTTTATTCCATAAACCCAAAACACCAAACCCAAAACTCTAAACCGTTCGTGTTAAAAACTCAATCTAAATCCTAAATCTAAACACTAAATCTAAATCCTAAATTTCTAAATCCTAATATCTAAACCCTATAAACCCTAATATCTAAAACCTCAACATACGCTCGAAAAACACGATAATTGTTATATATTAGTTCTTCGAGCGTTTTCCCGCCAAAATAAAAACATTTATCACAAAGTGTCTTTATTAAATGTTCATATTTTCATTCAATCTATAATGTTCGTGAACAAAGTTTTTTCAAAAAACGAAAAAAAAAGATTTTGCTTCCCCCGCTTCCCCCCGATTGGTTACTTCCCTCTTGATCCTACCACTATATATATATATATATATATATATATATATATATATATATATATATATATATATATATATATATATATATATATATATATATATATATATATCATCACCCATAAATTTGAATATGCAAATATACAAAATAAAATATGATTCTAGATATTCTGTTTTGCAGTTTTAAACCAAAATATGATTCATACACAAAATACACAATAATAGATCACGTTATATGAAAACGTACGAGGCTTATAGTGACAACAAACAGATACGGATATAGTTACATCCAAATTTGAAACACTTATTATTAAGATCTATATACATAAAGTATATTAAGTTCTTGAAAATCAAAAAGCACCAACAGACTGCCATATTCATTGATGAAGATATATCTCTATAGGTAGTCATGTACTCATCTTTGATCAAATTAAAGCCTTCTGAAACAAACAAAAATAGCACTAACATGTATGAAATTTATCACAGTATATAGTATATACTTCTCAGTATCACCAAAAAGAGGAAGAAAAGTTTAATACAGAACAATACCCTGAATAGATTTAAATATTCTATATTTATAGACACCCTGCAACAGCCAATAAAAATAAGAACACTATTTCAATAAACAAAAGCATACATTTTCAGTCACAGATACAGTTAACATGCCTCCTGTCAATTTTTGATAACGAGTTAACAAATGATAATTAAAAGAACTCATAAGGCAAATGACAAACTCAATTTGCAGCATGTGGGATCTCATTTCAAAGGCATATTCTATAATACAAGATTTGACTAAAAGTGAAGTCACTACCCCTTGCTTCCGATAGATGGCTTTCTAACCGGCCTTAGACTATTCCTTGAGAAAGTGATTGTCGCATACCGGCCTACCCTAGGGCATGAACAACTCCAATTGTTGCCTTTATGAGAGTGGGCTACCTTATTTATACAAGCCTAAACTAGGAATGGGCTAATAGCAAAAGAAAGAGCCATAACAGTAAGACAAAAGGTTAGTTCAATGTGGCATCTCATCTTAAAGGCATTTCTACATTACTACCCAAAGTAATCTATCACTTTGGTAATAAATCAAAATGGTGTTGGGATCAAAATGGACTATAACTTTACTTATATTTCAGCAAGAGAGTCGTTAATGTCAACTATACTAGTTGGGTATGGGTCAGCAAGAGAGTTGTAAATGTCAACTATACATTGCATTGGTTTCAACAAGATACGAGTTAACGTCAAAACTAATCATAAGTGACTCTGACTTCATAGCATAGTAGACCAACTAATAAACAAAAACTCTTTTAGTTTCTGAAAAAAATATAACATATAATAAAAAATAAAAATAATTAATAGAAAAGCATACCTCACATATATCATGACCTCTCTTATCAGTCATTATACGTAAGGTACTAGATGACACATTGTAGTTAGAGTTCATTCGAGGGTATGTGGGAGTAATAATCGGCATTAAGTGATATATATCCTTGTGGTTTCTTCTAGGATCCCAAATTTGCAAGTGATCCTTCCTCGATAGCACAGAGTATTACCGGATTGGGCCACGTCCGTTGAGTTTATTTTTGTAAACAATTAAGTATGAAACCATGGTCCGTCATTAACTCCACCTGCAAACACCAAGTTTTACAGCAGAGTCATATGGAAGTGACCAAAAGATAAAATATTCAGTTGCCACAAAGAACGAAAAGAGTCAACTCTCAAGTTTTATTTACTAATTTTCTTTACTTGTTTTTTAGACAAAACACAATGTATCTTCTTCTTACTATATTATGAACAAAAACAATTCAGAATTCGATACCTTGCAGATCAAGATATACACCTCATATCAACCTCACATGATAGGCATAGATATAGATAAAATTATATTGATAACAAAGTCGAAGCATAATTAAAGTGACTGCGGTAAGATCATCTAACGGCATATTTACACAGACCTTGATGTAAGGATATTGCCATCAAAAGACCTGATAAGTGCCTGTAATCAAACACAACCATATTTTAGAACAAGCTAAAAGAAAATCATATAAGACAAACTCAAACAAAATCAAAGAGAAACTACATTATAATAAACTAAATCGTAAAACTTGTATGCCTTAGAAGAACTTATGAATCAATTTAATAAAGTAAATAATATGAAGGTTGAAACTACATACTATTTACCATACAATTTAATTACTTATTAGAATTCCACCAAATTTATTTGGGTTACACAAAAGAATTTCATGTACTAAGAAACCTAAAACGTAACTATTTATCACTCTCATTAATCAACTACATGTTTAAATGTCATCAGGAAAGTGTACTTGTACTCTAAGCATTCATATACAAACTGAAAATAACCTAAACTTGATGAAATACTTTCAAAAGAGTCATTGCTCACCATGGCAGAGGTTACCAGATGCCCTGCATATCTGTATGAATACACAATAGCAATAACAACAGCGTGGTAGCTTCAAACAATTCTAGTCGTACATTGCTGGAAGTTTCCAATTCAAAATAATGCCTGCTTTAAACACTTACAACACAATAGCAATAAGTTCCGTAACAAACAAACAGATACTCTAATTGAAACCAATTTGTGGCATAATATGAATGTAATATGAATAAGCAAACAACACATGAGTCTATTTGAGACTTCAATACGAATTCCACGAAGAAATTAAAGAGAATTAACTTTGAAACCCTAATTATCAGCTAATAAACATCTAAACGGAAGAATTGTAAACATTACTCCAGTAAAAAAGTGACTAACAACATCATATAACATTAGGACCATCTGAATGATACGAACTGACAAAAATATTTGAGCATATGAACAGATCTTAAGAGCAAAATGACGAGTCTACCTGCTCGTACAGTTTATGATTTTGAACGGAATGATTTGACGAGCACAATTTGCTTCAAATCCATTACGAACGAAATCGTTCACGATACACTCTTCAAATCGATTAGGAATATATTAAACCCTAATTTAGCGAATTCGTTTTCAGATGAAGCCGATCGAGTTGTTTGTTTAACAGAGTAATCAACGCATGGCTATCGTCTTAGTTGGTTAATTTGTCAATTTATATTTTTTTTTGAACGGCATTTTATATTAATATAAATCAAAACAATACAAAAGTTCGCACAAGATGCTATACAAAAGATACCGAGCTAGAATCCTATGCTAACATCTACGCCACACAAAATGAAACTCAAATGAAATTACAAAGCACATACACGAGAATTATGTAGCCAATCGAACCACTCGATCTTTTTAGATTTACATCTTCCCGCGACCCATTCATAACTCTTAACTTGAATATCGTTTAAGGCAACCGGCGGAGACCAACACAATTTTTTGAAAACCTTTTGATTCCTATTTTTCCATATGAGATAAGTGCTAGTCCATACCATTGCTTGCCAAATCTTTTCGCCCACTTTTGAACATTGTAGAGGAGGATCACCACTTAGTATGTTGTCAATATCATGTTGTGATGAGTTAATGCCCCACCAATTTAGGACTTTAACCCAAACTTCTCGAACTTTATCACACGATTACAAAGCATGGTTGACCGTCTCCACAACTTTATCGCATAGAGGGCAAAGGACCGAATGAAGATCAATCCCGCGATTGTCATTTGAACTATTTAAGACCGAAACGAGTATTAAGCGTCCACCAAAAGACATCGCACGTGCTTTCCAATCCGACAATCTTTTTTCGAACTTATTAATAACCGGCTTCCAACTAGCAAGTTTGTTCATTTTGGCACCAATAGGCAACCCGAGATAAATAAAGGGGGAAGTGCCGACCTTGCATCCAAAGAGATTGGCCATGAATTCGACCTCATTCTTATCTACACCAACACCATACAAGTTACTTTTGTTGTGGTTAACCTTTAATCCGGAACACATCTCGAAGCATTTAAGAAGTTTCATAAGATTCTCAACATTATCCAAACTCCATGAACCAAAAAAAATAATGTCATCCGCATATTGTAAATGGGAAATAGGGATTTTATTATTACCAATTTCAACCCCACTATAAAGATTATTCACCACCGCCGATTTTGTTAGCCAATTAAGACCTTCCGCCGCAATAATGAAAAGGAAAGGCGAAAGAGGGTCGCCTTGCCTTACACCTCTCCCTAATTTAAATTCTTTTGTCAGGGAACCATTAACTAGGACCGAAATAGGGGCCGTTTTTAAACACGAAGAAATCCATCCCCTCCATTTAACACCAAACCCCATAAATCCCATCATGTCATCCAAAAATTCCCAACTAAGGCAATCGAATGCCTTTTCAAAATCAACTTTGAACAACATGCTCTTCACACGATTATTTTTCAAAAATTCAAAGCTTTCATTTGCGATAAGGGCACTATCCATAATGTTTCTACCTCGAATAAACGCACTTTGTTCAAACCCTACAAGATTCGGTATCACTTTCCTTAACCTCAAAGAGAGCAACTTTGCAATGATTTTGTAATAGCTCCCAATCAAACTAATTGGTCTATACTCATGTAAACTTACCGGGTCCACCTTCTTGGGGACAAGAGTGATGAAGGAAGCATTACACCCCTCCAAGATTTCGCCCGTTGACCAAAACCAATTAACCGCCTCAACTAAATCTGCCGAATTATTGCCCAAATTTTTTTGAAAAAACGCATATTAAATCCATCCGGGCCGGGGGCTTTGTTACTCGCACATTCATTTATTGCCCCCCAAATTTCTTCTTCCGAGAACATTACCTCCAATCCACTTGCCTCAGCCTCTGTTAAGTGTTAACCGAAACCCGTACCCAGCTTCTGGTTGCCGAACACCATTGGAAGAAAAGGGCCTGTTTTCAACAATGCCATCGAGCCCACCCAATCTCACTGGCCCAGCAGAGGGGTCTGTTGGCCCACCAGCGACGTCAGGCCCACCTGGAGCCAAACCACCCATGAATCTTGTCATACCCACTGCACAATTGGAAAAGATTTTATTAAAATGAGAAAAAACATGCTCTTTTATCACCACCGGGTCCTCGAACCAAACACCATCAAGCATAATCCCACGAAAATTGCATTTGTTATATCTCCTTCGATTTGATGCATGAAAAAATTTTGAATTTTCATCCCCATCGAGGGTCCATTTAACTCTCGCCTTTTGTTTTAACATTCCCACTTTGATGTTTTCTTTTTCCACCCACCTCCGTCTACACTCAAGCCACAATGCCCGATCCGAATCACTAAGCGCAATAGATTCCGCTTTTAACTCCCAATCCATTGCCTCTTTTTTTAGTTCCATTATTTCATTATCAAGAGAGCCAAATTTCGTGTAACTCCAAGATTTCAAGGCCGATTTCACATTTTTTTATGTTTATCCCTAAACAAACAATCTTTCCTAGTCCCCCGAATAGGAAGTTCCCAAGCTTCGCGTATTACATCATCCACATCTTGACAATTGAGCCACTCATCAAAAATTTTGAACGGTTTCGGACCAAAGTCGATAACTCTATTCCTAAGGATCAATGGACAATGGTCCGAAAGATGACGATCCAATGCAATTATCGAAAGATCCTCCCACATATTAAGAAAATCGTCCGTGACCAAGAACCTATCAAGCTTGCTAAACTTCAACCCATCATCACTTATTCTCGTAAACTTCCTCCCGCTAATAGGAATTTCAATTAGATTATTCGCAAGTATGAATTCATTAAATCTATCGGCTCGGCTTTGGTGAAATTGAGAGTTCAAACGGTCCGAGCTAACCCTAACCTCATTAAAGTCCCCACATAGCAACCATCTAGAGTTAATACTATTAATAAGTTTATCCAATAATTCCCACATCAACCTTTTGCTACGGTCATTATGAGGCCCATATATATTCACGATTGTTGATTCCTCACCGGACCTCTTCCATCTTCCTCTAATGGCCAAAAAGAAATCACATCCCGTATAACTTTCCACCTCGGACTCACTTTTATCCCAAATTACTAACAACCCACCCGATTTCCTGACAACCTCCTTTTGCACGTACCCAAAATTAGAATCACCCCACAAAGCTTCTACCCATTGATCCGAGACCGGCCTACATTTGGTTTCTTGTAATACCGCAATACAAGGCCTTTCCTTAGAACATATGCTACGCACCCACCCAAATTTCCCTTTGACCGCAAAACCTCGAACATTTAATGAGAGTATCTTCATTAAAAACATTAAAAAAAAACGACAGGAGGTAAACAACTTACTGAGGGACCGAGGTTGACCACCTCAGACCAATTTGTTCACCATATTTCCTCACCTCGTCACTGTCAATTGACCTCGTAACTTTTTCGCCCGTAGGACGCTTCGATGCACCTTGCCTTTGATTCTTGCTTTTCGTTTCCCCACGTTTACCACAGGCTCTACATTTAATTTTTCCACCACAATTAGATTCACACCTAGATTTGTTCTTGAAACGCATTATCCTAGTGGATGCCCTACAGTTCGTCATCGCCCCTAGATAGCATTCACTACAATAAGAGCATTCGGCCGTACTTCTGCCGGAGGATTTTGTTTTCAATTTACCCTTACCACTTGTAGTTGGGTTTTCCTCATTTACACAGCCTTCACCCACGTTCGATCCAGTTCTAGGAAAGCCCATGAGAGTCACTCTTGCAGTTGGGCTTCTTAGTCTTTAAAACAGGCCCATTTACCTTAGGCTCAATCGGTGATCCATCACAGCAAGAATCAGGTTTTGACGCCATGTTGGATGAATTAGTATCCATCTCTGATTGGTCACTCTCCACCCGCGCCTCTGATTGGTCATTCTCCACGCACGCCTCAACATCTCCATTGGGTTTAGGGTTCACCTCATCATTATTGTTTTTATTGGGAAGATTTTTAATCTCGATTGTCTCTTCTACAACCTCATCATTAATGGTTTTTGCATCAAACCCAATGTTACCAGACTCTTCATCTTCAATGACAGCATCTTTGACATTTGACGGAAACTTCATCTTCTCCGGTAGCTCATCATCGGAATTAATTGAACAATCCACCTCTTCGTCGTCGCTTTGTAACACCTCATTGTAAAGACTGTAATCATCATCCTTAGGATACATCTCATCATCTTTATCACTATAATCTCCATCAGAAGCTATGGAATCCGAATCAATGTAATCAGATGAATCACAATCGTTGTAAC
This sequence comes from Rutidosis leptorrhynchoides, assembly GCF_046630445.1. Classification (NCBI taxonomy): domain Eukaryota; kingdom Viridiplantae; phylum Streptophyta; class Magnoliopsida; order Asterales; family Asteraceae; genus Rutidosis; species Rutidosis leptorrhynchoides. The sequence continues at coordinate 361,063,628 of NC_092339.1, forward strand.
AAACATGGCAGTTTGCATGACAACCTAAACCGATTTCTGACGTATCCTTCTTAACCTCCTTAATCTCTTCAGATACATTGACAAAATATAATTTGGACTTGTATTTGAGTTTTAATGATTCATTAACGATGTCAGGGTCATTGAGTTTCACAAACACCCTACCGTTTAACAATTCCTGGTTTCCAGTCAATTTACAATTTTCCAACAAGTAAACTACACCGTACCATTCAGCTATTGACGAGAAGGTACGTTCATTCCAACAAGGTAAGGGGACTCCGCTAATCAATAGCCACGCCATACGCACTTCGGGCCAACTTGAGAGATCCCACAAACAAATTTTGTGAATCCATTTATTGAGAGCATGACCTCCTTCAAGTGCCCCTTTTGCTGCTTCAAGCGAAGAAAAGACCAGCATGATACTAAGGCCCCCTTAACGCTTGATTTCCACATCGACATACCCTTCTGCTGTTAGGATTGAATCCAGATTCTTCAAGATATCGTGATTTTTTGCCTCACCAACTATAGCTTTCTGTAGGGTTTCGGTGTTATCAAGATATGAATCTTCATCAATTTGAATCTCCTTGACTTTGCTTGACTTCTCAACTTCTGCTTTATCCCTAACGAACTCACACTCATCTTGCCTTTTCCTTCTCTCATTAATCTTGTCCCTTAAGTCACCAGGTTTATGACCCAACACATCTGAAAACGATCTACCATCCTGGTACCTATCTGCATCAAATCCACCGTGGGTATAATCTGGACGATTCATAGGAGGAACATCTTGCTGTTTTTTCGGAGCCCTTTCAGTTGCCATAAAATTTTTTATCTCAGACCTTTCAAACTTGATGGATTCTAGTGATTTTAGGAAACTGGAGCTATCTTGCACATTAGCAAATCTAACAAACGCGAATTTCTTGCCGTTATGAAGCCGTTTTCCCGGCACATAAACATCTCTTACCATCCCATATTGCTTGAAAACCTTCCAAACACTACAACAAACACATCAAATACACACACTTATTTAGCCATATGCACAAGCTTAAAAGCGTGTAGATTAATGTAGTTCACGTTTAGCCCAACCGTGTGAAAAAGAGGCGTAACAAAATTTAAAACAGTTGAAGGTGTGAGTTTCTGACTTAAGTGCTCACGCTTTTGATTGTGAGGTTTTGAAGGTTATAACTCTCACTTAAAACTGTGAGTTTTTAATTGTGATAACTCACACTTAGAAGTGTGAGATTTTGAAAGCAATTACTCAAGCTTTTAAGCGTGAGCTTTTGAAGGGAATTATCCAAGCTTAAGCGTGAGGATTTGGGAGATATATACAGACATGCGTGGATATATATAACCAAGATATACATAGATATATAAACTCAAACACAAAAAAATATATCTGACAACATAAAAAGAGATCAAACTTTAGTAAAACGACTAGTCAAATCAGGCTCATCATTTGTGGCTATTTATAGTGATTTAAACATCCATATATAATAATTATTTTTGTATTCAGTTACATATATAGTATGTATTCACATCTTGAAGGATTCAAAAGCACTTGTTGAAGGCATCAGACCTCTTTTATGTAGTTTCACGAGTCTTGTTTGATCTGCACAAAAATTTTAACCACAATTCAGATATGTTTCTATTGAAAAGCAGGATTCAACTCATCAATCGTTCAATTCACATAGTATCAGTTTCATCCATTTTAAATGTGTATAACTCAAAAGTGATTATGTTACTGTTATCCTTTTAAGCAACCAATAAATACCGAATAAAACCTCACACCTAATTGACCAATCAAACTACTATCACTTCCAAGATCCTTGTTCTCCTATAGCAAAAAAAAAAATAGAAAATTTAAACTCAAAAAACTGATGTAAATTACGTATTCGGGATTTACATGATCATATTAGCATAAAGGAAAGTACCTTGAGAGCATTCAAAAACTTAGAAGTACCACTCTGAGCAATAGTTCCAAGAGAGTCTATTAGCTCCTCTCTGGACATCCCAATACCAATATCTCTACAAATGATTATAATGTTATCATATCTTAGAAAACTCTTCCACTATGCTAAAAGCGTATAGATAAGTAATAATAACAAGTAAAAAAAGGATGTATCTATTTACCTCTAGGAAAAAATGCTCGTGAGGAAAAGGCAACACAGCTACATGAAAAGAAAAGAATAATTAAATACATTAATGTTTGCATAAACGCAAACTTGTGAATGCATTCTACAACATTCAAAAAACATAATCAAAGGTACTTTGTGAATTCCACTTTAAACTGTAAGTGAACGTGTTAGTTTAGTCGAATGAAAGGAAATAACTCACATACACAATTTAATGGCAGTGGCCAGGTACCATCCTACATCGGTACATCCATCTGGTAATTCCACATTAGAAACGTTATCAAAAAATGGCGTGTTTAACTCAACTAATGAGTTATATAGATTGTACCATGACTCAACTACATGCTATTTGGTCAAGAAAGAGATGTGAGTTCTTACATTCTCATGTTGTAAAGAAGAGACCCAACTATCAATATATCGTTCAATATACTTGAATTGTGCATATCTTAGAGCACATGAAGCTACAAAAAGATACATGATGTCACTGCATACTTTTGTCAGTATTAATTCATGAAATTTAATCAATAAGGATAAATCTATACTTCATTATGAACACGTGATTTTTTGTAAAACTTCTTGTTCTCTTACAAAGCAAAAATCATATGAATCTCCGTTGTTCCTTGAATGCTACAGCTTAAGCTTATCTATAACTGAGTGCCTAACAGAGGCGTCTTTGGACATAGGCAAGATAGGCAACCGTCTAGGGTCCAAAAAATTTGAAGGACCCAAATTTTTATATATATATATATATATATATATATATATATATATATATATATTTCTCATAATATTCTATTTAGTTAAATAAAAAATTGTTAATTAAAGTTGTAATATTGTTATTTTAAATAGTTAAATGCATTGTAAGTATATATACAAATTGATAAATTTAAGTATTATCTTTTTATATGTATTAAATAATTAAACGTGTGTGAGAGCCCATTTTTATTTTCGCCTAGGGCCTTCAAATTGTTGAGACGGCCCTGGTGCCTAATCTCTCACAAAATGCTATTTACAAAAGCCTTTATCATGTTAAGCTATTAAAGTAAGAACCAACACATACACTATATGCACATGTTAAGCTATTAAAGTAAGAACCAACACATACACTATATGCACATATACGTTGAGACATACAAATCCATCGATCAAGTAAAAAGTGCTTAGAAAATGTACTAACTTCAAAAAACATCTGAGACATTTAGGCCGATTAGGCTTCACCATCATCACCACCATTCCACTCATTATCATCAATTGCAAAACTTCGCACACATAAAATGGTTATCGAGATGATAAATTGGTAAATTGACCTAAAATTAACCAAATTAATAGCAATAAAAATCAACAAATTAATAGATTAACCTGCCAGATGATGAGATCACTGTATTTAATCTTCAATTAGACGGAAAAGAAGGAACACCTAAAGTATTAGGGTTTGCTCGAATAGAATCGCATTATAACTCATGAGTCACAAGGATAATATATGTAACAATCGAGAAATTCGCAAAATTGGGGCTTCGGTCCGGTTAGGTGTGCAGATGATGGATAAAATACATTTACTAATTGCTATGAATGGTTACTATACGGAGAAGCTGATTTGGGGGAAGAAATTGGTATGGAAAAGCTGATTCTAGGCATATATATTGTTACGATATTTATGTTTAAAATTGGATTTAAATAAACTAAATTAATTAATAATTAATAAATACTAATTCTTATAAAAAACTACACACTTTTTGGTGAGATCTTTCAAAAATAATACTCCGTAAAACTTCACGCTTCAAAACATGTAATGCGCTTCATTTAGTTCACGGTTCTAATTGTGTATATATTTACACACACTTATATATGTGAAGATTTTTAGAAACACATTTAAAAGCGTAATAATTTACAGCACATTCATAAGCGTACAAAAATTTTAAAAAAAAATACACGCTTACCCCAAGCGTGAAAAAATAAGCGTGGAGAATCATCATTTTTGTTGTAGTGAAAAATCCACGACTTTTGAATCCTCCGGAAAATTGAAGAACATATACGATGTTAATCGGTTTCGGTTTAACCACCCGTTGTTGTTGCCTTGATAGTTGCTGTTGTATCGCCCTCGACCTCCGCCCGTGCCTGCCTTTGCCGCCCCATTCCTCACACTCTCTCTCTCTCTTGATTTTCTCTCTCACACATTCTCTCTCTACGGTCTATAAGATTTTAACTTACACCCTAACAATTGTAATGATATGTAGGAGAATGATTTAATTCAACATATTTTACTCACGGTTCTGATCGTGTACCTCACCACATTTTACTCACAGTTCTAATCGTGTATATGTTTGTATTCATTAAAAATCTGCTTGTACACATTTAATTGCGTGTATTATATTATCACACTTAAAAACGTGAACAAAGTTGAAAATATTTGCACGGTTCTAAGTGTGTAAATATTTGCATTCACTTGTATGTGTGAAGATTTTTGGATACACGTTTAAAAGCGTTTATTTTTTTAATCACTTTCATAAGCGTGAAGGAAGTTTAAAAATAGTTCACGCTTGTATCAAGTGTGAAAAAATAAGCGTGAAGAAACAACATTTTTGTTGTAGTGATATGATGATTGTTGTTCATTTGTTGCCTGCTAATATAATATTGAATATTCTATATCCTTTTTTAGGACTATGAGAAATTTTGGAAGAAATTTGGGGTGTTTTTGATGTTGGGATGTATTGAAGATGGTGAAAATCAAAAGCGTCTTGCCCCATTGCTACGGTTTAACTTCTCAAACAATAGTAAAGCAGTAGAAACGATGATGAGCTTGGATGAATATGTTGAAAACATGAAACCCGGCCAAGAGGATATATATTACATGTCTGTTCTAAATGCATTGAGTGGAGTGTTCGTTCCATTCATACTTGAAAATGATTTCCAAGTAAAGTTATTATTATTATTATTATTATTATTGCCCAACCAATTTTCCATTTATGTTTAAACATTTATTTAGTTATTTATTAATGGGCTTTTCTGCAGGTGCTCTTGGTTGTTGATACCATTGATGAAGTTGCTCTCACAAATCTCAAATCATACAAGGGAAAAAACTTTGTTCACGTCAGCAAGATGTAGTTGGATATTATGGGTTAGTCCTCAGACTTTAAAAAAAAATTGGCAAAAAATATTGTATCGTGCTACTGATGATGAGAAACCGTAAGTATTTAGTTTTGCTTTTCTTTGTTCTCAAATGTTTAGGTGACAACTGTTGGAACATTCATACAATACACTCAATATAATTAATTGAATAAAACAAACAAAAAAAAAAAACACAAAAGAACTCCATCTTTAAATCTCTGCTTATATTATTATGCGACATAGTATATATGTGTATATATGTATATATATATATATATATATATATATATATATATATATATATATATATATATATATATATATATATATCCCAATGCTACAACATGTGCACTAATCCACTACCTAAAAACTAGCATCTATTCTAACTCAAGCTCTATACAAAGTTTCTGATCCGTTAAGAAAAAATAAACACAGTATAATCGTAAAGATAAAATTAAATTGTAGTATATGGGGTTTTGGTTAGTCTGGTACTTTATTGTTGGATGGAATTGAATATGGATAATAGAATAAAGAAGAATGGTGAATGGTTAGAAGGACGTAAGAGTTGAACAGCACAAGTTAGGAGGATGAAATCTTTTTATTATTTTTCTCTACTCTTACGATTACAATCGCATATAAAAGCAGAGGCCTAATTGCCTTTTCTTGGATACATATATATTTATAGAAACAAAAGAACAAGTCCTACTCCTAAAACAAACAGGACTCCTAAACGTTTACAAGTCCTAAAACAAATACAAGTCTTATTCTTTTATTACTTCTACCAATTCAAACCCAACACAAATTCCTTGTCTCTCGGATTCAATTACGGATCAGTTTCTTAACAATTATGAGGAGATTAGCACGCGTTTGTCGAACAAATAGACAATGACCCCCGAACAACCCCAGCAGCAAGATGCAGGGCCTTTTGAACATTGCGTTGTGGTGGTTGAAACACCCAGAGATGCACAAACCGGATTCGGACACAAAAAAAACCGGATTTTTTTGTCCGGATTTTTCGGAACCGGTTCCGGATCCGGTTCCGGTTCTCGGCGTCGGATTTTTTTCCGGAACCGGTTTTTTTTCGGATCTCGATCGGATTTTTTCGGATTTTTCTTGGACTAGGATTCGATTTTGCGAATTATATTTTTACCGGTTCTATTTTTTTAACGTTTGACAACAATAATATAATCGGTATAAAGAAAAGTTATAATGCTCAAGACTCAAGTGCTCAACACAATAGATAATATAAATAACAATATTCGAACAATACAATTATATAAATAACACTTTTATTCGAACGATACAATAATAAAAATAAAAACACTTTTATTCGAACAATACAATTATAATTAATACATTTCGAGCTTCGGCATGGCCATCACCCAATAATGTATTAAGACTAAAGTATATCGAGCTTCGACATGGCCATCACCCGTTATACTTTAGTCGTCAAATGACCCAAATGTGTTATCTTGTTGAGCGCGTTGAGGATGGTGCCTTCGATCGTAGTCTTCAAAAGCGGGGTCATCAACTAGAGAAAGGTAAGCTTGTTGGTAACCCGATACATTCATTTCGGTTTGGTCCATATCAAACGGTTCATAGTCACCTTCATCCACTTCGTTTAGTTCATTGTCGGAATTCTCTTCGGTTGTTGTAGGTGATAATCCCGCTAAATTTTCTTCATACTCTATACATTCTTCAATGTCGTTATATAACGGACCTTCTAAGAATTTGCCGTTCCATGTGGTGCGCTCCAAACATCACAAGTTATAGAAACCCTATGTTTATATGTTCGAAAACCTTCAATTATTTCAGTTTTAGCTTTTTTCCATAATTTAAAGGCGTCACGTCTTAAGGTAGAACGACTTACATTGCTATATCGCGATTGTAGTCGATTCCGAATTAGCTCCGTAAGCCTTGGATTGTCGAAGTGGTTGAAAGGAAGCGCTTGTTGAATGACAAACCTTGACAAATCTTGCCGAAGAGCTTCGGCATCGTATTCAAAAATCGAACCATCGGCCCGCATTGTTTGTTGTCTCGGGTCTTGCCTTGCACTACAACTTTTGTCAAGATGTTTTCTTAACGTTGTATTACCCGAAACACCCATGAACTTCATACATTGTGTACAACGAGCTTTTTCCGCACCATCCTTCATTACATACAACTCGAATTTGGACCAAACGTCCCCTTTTCGCTTTGTTTCTTTTTTGTAATCAATATCGGCCGTAGTGTAGCCTTGTGAAGATGTTCCAACGGAAGCGGAACCGGAAACGGAAGCTTGTGAATTATCCATTATGGGATAAGTAAGTAGACTAGAGATTAGAGAATATTTAGTGATTTAGAAAGAATTATGAGAATGTTTGTTGATGCATTTTCAACCAAAGCATTACCATGTATTTATAATGGACTTTGTGAGGTTAAAATGGTCAAAAAAAACTCAAAAAACTGCAAAAAAAAAAAAAGGCTGAAACTGCAAAAAAAAAAGGCTAGCTTTTTGAAAAACCGGATCGGATCCGGATCCGGATCCAAACCGGATCGGATAAAATCCGATTTATATCCGGAAAAAATCCGGTTTTCTTGAAAATCTGGATCCGGTTGGAACCGGATCGGATCTCGGATCCGGATCCGGTTTTTGCTGTGTCCGGTTCTGCTTCTGTCCGGTTCCAGATCGGGTCACCGGATCGGATCTGGATCCGGTTTTTTTTGCCCAACCGTGGATGAAATCATTTTTTGTTACCTCCATTTACTCGTTAGAGATGTTGACATGTAAGAAATTAAACAGTTCCTTAAGGAAATATTTTATACTAAGGCGACCCTCTATCGCCTTTTCTTTTTATTATTGCGACGGAAGGCCTTAATTGGCTTACAAAATCGGCGGTTTCTAATAATCTTTTCAAGGGTGTGAAAATTGGTAAAGACAAAATCCCTATATCGCATCTTCAATATGCGGATGATACGATTTTTTCCGGTTCATGGAGTTTTGAAAATATCGAGAATCTCATGAAGCTTTTTAAATGTTTCGAATTATGCTCCGGTTTGAAAGTAATTTATAATAAGAGTAATATTTTCGGGGTTGGTATAGATAAAAAAGAGGTTGAAGTTATGGCGAGTTTGTTCGGGTGTAAGATTGGCTCCTTTCCATTTACTTATCTCGGATTGCCCATTGGGGCACGTATGAACAAACTTTCGAGTTGGAAACCGGTTGTCGATAAATTCGGAAAAAGATTATCGGATTGGAAAGCACGTGCGATGTCTTTCGGTGGACGTTTAACCCTCGTGACTTCCGTTCTTAGTAGCTTACCGTTGTACTTCTTTTCGCTCTACCGTGCTCCTCCTAGCGTGCTTAAAAAAATTAGAGAGTGTGAGACGTAAATTTTTTTGTGGTGGGGCGGGTGACGTGTCAAAAATCTCAAGGGTTAAATTGGATGACGTCATTTGTCCTTGGGCGGATGACGGTCTAAATATTGGTTCTCTTAATTATAAAAATTTAGCTCTAGTCGACAAGTGGTGGTGGAGGTTTAAAACCGAAACTACTTCCTTGTGGGTTAGGGTTATCAAATGCATCTATGGGGTCTCGGGGAATCTTAATTCAGGTGGGGTTTTTCATGGTTCGGTCTCTAATACCACTTGGAGCTTTATTGTTAAAACAGGTCACGCGATTGATAGCCTTGGTGTGGAGTTCACTAGTTCTTTTTCAAAGGTTCTTGGCAACGGAAAGAATACAAGTGTTTGGGATGATGTATGGTTAGAAGACAAGAAGCTTAAGGAGCGTTTCAAGCGTTTGGTGCGGTTCGAGGTGGATCAAACTGTTTCGGTATCAGATAGGTTGTATTGGGATTGCTCTGTTTGCAAGCCACGCTGGAATTGGCGCCGTGAGGTAACAGGTAGATGGAGATCAGAATTGTGCGAGCTAGAATGTCTTATTTCATCGTTGGTAATGGTTTCCGATAAACACGATACATGGAATTGGAAGCTAAGTTCATGCGGTACATTTTCTACCCAAAAATTAACTACATGTATCATGTCTTCTTGTTTCCCTCCTTGTGCTTCTAATGTTTCAACTCAAAAAAATAATTTGGTTCCAATGAAAGTTGGAGTTTTTGTATGGAGAGAGTGTCGGAAAAGATTGTCCGCCCTTGTTGAACTTGACAAGAGAGGTGTTGATCTTCATTCCGTCTGTTGTCCTCTTTGTGATGATGATATTGAATGGGTCGAACATGCCTTGTTTTCATGCAAACACGTTGCGGTTATTTGGGAAAAGGTTCTTGGGTGGTGGGGGAATACGTCTTCACTTGGAAACTTTGATGTTATTTTCGGTGGGAAATTCTCGTCTCAAATATCGAGTGTAGGTCGGAAGATATGGCAAGCGGTGGAATGGACAACCGGGTATCTTATTTGGAACAATAGAAACCAAAAAGTTATTAAAAATTCGTGTTGGTCACCTCCGAATGCCTTAAGTGAAATTCAAGTTAAAAGTTATGATTGGGTCGCGAAGCGGTATAAAGGGAAGAAAATCGAGTGGCACGATTGGTTGCATATCCCGCAAATTTTCTTATGTAATTAGTCGTATTTGTCGAGTAAATTAGAAGGTTTTTGTTTGTAATTATCGAGGTATTTAGATGATAGCGTTAGATTCTAGCTCGGTGTCTTTTCTTATCATCTTTGAGTTTGTAATGTACCTTTTCGTTGATCAATAAAATTGCCGTTCAAAAAAATATATATATTTTATACTTGGTTCTCATGGATGCAGGTAAATTTTTTATTTTTTTTTTTTTTTTTTCGTAGACGTGATGCAAACAGGATGAGAATTTACATGGTTTCAAGTAGAGGTTCCTATCCTTATGCTTACGGGGGACTCTTGCCTGAAGAACATCGCGATGCCTATAGTCTGACGGGTAATTTGATCTTTTAAGTTTTAAATTGGATAATGATATATGCACCATGAAAATTACTTCATCCACCATAAATGTGCATTATTTAATTGTACAGTACAAACAATTGATGCACAATTTATGGTGGATGAAGTAATTTAGATGTTGGATATATTACTACCCTTTTAAATTGGTCAAACCTGTTCTTTTCTTTTAATAATAATAATAATAATAATAATAATAATAATAGAGAAAATTGCGCGGATAGTCCCTGTGGTTTGTATCAGCCAGCATGGATAGACAAAGATGCTGTTTTGAGTGTGGATAGTCTTTGTGACTTAAAAGTGGAGCAAAGATAGCCCAGTTCATTAACACTGTTAATTTTTTTCGTTAAACTGAGTCATGTGCTAGGCATGTGAGGGTATATTCGTCATTTCATTTAATTCGCTTCCCCTTTCATGTTTTATCACCTGCAGTTCATGAACCTTGATTTCTCAAACAACCTCATTTTTTAAAAAGCATATGCAATCTCAATCCAAATGAAAAAAAACTAACCAACTTCAAATTAAAAATTAATCTATCAACAAACTAAATCCCATCTTATACAATCAAGACAATCATAAAATCAATAAATATGAAACTCATCTTCTTCAATTTAGACGCCGGTGGAGTGGTGGTGGAGATAAGAAACGGCGGCGTTAAGAAACAACGGTAGAGGAGTGACCGGAGATTGGCGGATGGCGGATGGCGGATGAGTGATCAACGAGTGGTGGACGGCTGAGGCGAGGTGATGGGAACACGACGGTGATGGAGAATCCGATGGTGGTTGTGATGTTTAATTTGACAGCGATCTTTTTTAGATCCGGGACTCCGACAGTGGTGTGATGAACAATTAAATCAAACCCACCTGCAAATTATACCCAAAACCCAGTTGCAAATCGAATCAATTAAATCAAACCAAGAAATACTACTTGAAACCACCTCTGTTCATTACCTCGCCGCCTTCCACCTACTAAGTGTTAATTTTCAGATATATTTTTCGATTCATCAGAATACTCGTCGGAATCTTCATCAATGGAGAAGATGAACCACCGTTGGATAATGCTTTCTAACAGATCCGGTGACATCTTCAACAGATCTGGTGAGAAACCCTCTATGGTTTTAAGTACTCTTGTTAATTTGTAGTTAATTTTTTTTGGTTTATTAATTTACAACGATGAATGATTCGTTGGAATGGTGGAAGAGATTTGGTCTTGTTTTTAACTTATAATTTGAGGTTTCAAGTATATTTAATTTGTGAGGATGAATTTATAATTTGAGGTTTCCTGTATTTATGATAATTGAGGTTTCAAGTATATATATATATATATAATTTTTAATTTATAGTTTAATAACAAATGTATTAATATAATTTGGGATTTATGACACATTTACCCTCACGTGCTTGTCACATGACTAATTTTAACGAAAAAAATTAACGGAGTTAGTGAATCAGACTATCCTTGCTCCACTTTTAAGTCACAAAGACTATCCACACTCAAAACAGCATCTTTGTCTATCCATGCTGGCTGGTACAAATCACACGGACTATCTGCGCAATTTTCTAATAATAATATAATAAGCTTACTACCAAAGCCTAACGGTATCAAGACAACAACTTATCAATCTCGAAGTTGTGGGTTCGAGTCCGGTCGTGGACATAAAAAGTGTGTGTGTGTGTGTGGGCGCGCGCTGTTCTTAATTAAATATGAAATCAAATAAGCATACTAGGACATGTATTAATAATTGTTTAAACAATTGCTTGCGTTTTTTTGGCGAAAAAACTAAAACTCATATAAAAACAAAGTCGTTTTCCAAATGAAAACGTCCTCAACAGAGAAAACAAAAGAACGGGGTAACGGGGAAGCTCGCCCCTAGAAAACACTCATCTAATACAAAAATTATCTAACAACGAGCCTCCCCTAACGACTCCAAAAACCTTAAAATAAACTAACAAATACTAGCAATACAACACGAATCATAATATCAACCCAACAAAACGAACTAAGTGAACGACAAACAAAAAAAAGTAAACGAAAGATCACGAGCAAATCCAATCTCTCAACCTCTAGGTCCCGCCATTTTCAGCTTACCATTAACCGTCTCTTTCAAAGTATTTTACCAGCCCGATTCTCTATCTTATGAGATAACACTTTGGCGGATCCATCACTCGATACACTCTCCCCGGCCAAATGTGTCATCAATTCATCGAATGCCGCAAAAGCTTTCACGGACATATTTCCTTTCTCGATTGCCGATGAACCAGCGTCTCTTATATCATGAGGACCCATAAACAAGTTTTGAATCGAGTCTTCGTATTCCAAGTCATCAGTGTGATTCTTAAGCTTATAAGTACCCGAATTGGAAGCCTCATTTGCCTTCTTCCCTGACCTCGGATTAGCTTCTATTCAAGACGTACCACGATTTACAATATTCTTTTCACGATGTATCTGCAGGTGAAGTTATTATTAATGGGGAGGCGGTTTCATATGATAGAAGAAAATTATATAATGAGTGGATCAAAATAAAAGCTGACCCGCTAAAAGACCGTAATGAGTTTAGAAGATTATACATATGGTGAACCGAGTAGCGAATGATTTAGAACCATGGGTATCATTGTATCAAGCTTTATTGCCAAGTACTAGATTGAAAAATTCATGTTTCTTAAAATTGGCTATCGATGGATGTTATTTTTGGGTGGTAAGTGTTAATCTTTGGGTATGTAATACGTATAGTAGTAATACAGTTTTTGTTGTGATACTAATCATTATGTTATTAAGAGATATGACCGTGGCGTGGCCTATATTTTGTTGGTAATACCCTACAATTTCTCATCATAACCATGCAGTTTTAACTTTTAATAAATTATGTTTTCATTTTTTTTTTTTTTTTGGTTTCGGCACCATGCCAATCTTATAGAATGATATTTTGACGTAATTAATCCCTTCCATTTGTTGCATAACCATACATTCTTACCTTTTAATGAATAAAGTTCTCAATTTTTATGGTTTCGTGATCCGTTACACTCCTTCTTCGAGAAACAAAGAAAACCGTTGAACAAGTCAAAGGAGAATTAGGTGCTGTTTGTTTTTTAAGATGTTTTTATCTTAAATCTGCGAACTACATCTGTAAAGAAGATGTGGCCTGAAGATCTGTAATATGAAGATTGAAGACAGTTTGTTTTTATGTATGCTAAATTTAATTTAAAATTCTGAATTTTCAGTTTTCACTAAAACAATGTTGAATTAAAAAATAATCTTGATGTGATTTTACATTACAAGTTAAAAATCAAACTTTCAAAATAAATATTTAACAAAAAAAGCATTCATGATACTAGTTAAAAATTCATTATATTATATGTTTCAAAAAAACAAGTCACAATTTGTAATAGTGAACATTACTGTACTACTGTACTACTTTCACCACATGCTCCGTGATCTCTGTTGCTATTCTCAAATTAAAGTTGTATGTAGTATTCCGTCCCCCTGAAACACACTTCAATCGCAATCTTTCTTTCTTCTATTTATATATATATACTAGTATGACTTTGGCCGTGCATAATGCACGGCCCATGAAACCATTACGTATCGACTATAGATTCACCTTATGTGCCTTGATATAGTTCGAAAGCTTGCCATTGTTGCTTCAACATTAACTCATTAAGGATAATTGTTGGTGTTATGTTTTTGACAAGGATGTTTAATTTGACCACCTTTTTATTGCTCTATCATCACAGGTTATTCGATGCTGTGAACTTGTAATTGACCACACACAAATGGCTTATAGATACTTGGTATTTCATCATTTTTTTTTCTTACTAATATCTTGCATTATTTGATTTTCAATTAAAAGTTAAAGAAACTATATAAACAAATTGTATAGATGATTATGAATTGGGCAACTTAAAGCAGTAAATCATCTGATATTTACAAACATCAACTTCAAGGATTGTTCACGATTCAGTATTCATGGATCTTCTCTAAAATCTCTTTACAAAAGCATTTAACAATAAGTACAAACAAAATTCAAATTATTCATATATAAGTATGCATACACACAATCATTTTAAGGTACCAACAGTTACAATCATATATACAGAGTAAATCCAAACACCAAAATATTCAATTAATATATATATCCAAACACAACAACAATCAATTAACATACATACTCGAACACTGCATCAATCAAATAGACCCGAATTCTTGGAAGACATAGCTCTATAGAAACCATATGATGCCTTCAGAGTTCAATCGACGCATACCTGATACCTCATATGATGCCTTCATGTTTTCATCAGAATCAGAAAAACTAACAACTCGACGCATAACTCATAACTTCAAGTTCAATCGGTTCTTCATTCTTGCATCTGAATTCACGTCTTATCATCTTACCTATCTCAAAAAATGAGAGTCATCAAACCTCCTCAAGTTTCTGAATTAAAACTGCAAAACAACGTTTATTTGATTAACAAGAGGGTACTTTATAAACGCTTAAAAGTTCCCTATATATATCTTTACCAATAAATAACAACAATTTAAAGAAACAATCAAAAACAGAAAAACACTAACATTACCTTCATCCGAGATGTCCATTGAGTGAGAGAAGACAAGTACATGAAAGATGAGGATGAAGACACAAATCATTTTAAAGGGAGTTGAATCACTGGAGATAGAAGACACGTATTTGGTGACTAATAAGAAGAATAAACGTGGCATTCAACCAAGAGTTGAAAAAACAAATATCTCCATTAATGACTTACTCTGGAATTTTAAGGCTAACGAAAAAAGGTACTACGTATTTAAATATGTTAGTTTGATGGCAAATGTTCTAGAAGTGGAGCCCAACAAAGCTCAGATTATATATATATTCAATTCAATTAAACATTTGACGAGCTGACTTTTTAACTCCGGCACAAAACGTGACGTGTAGAGGTGTTTGGCTGCTGCTACAGTAATTAAACCCCTCTTTTATATATATATATATATATATATATATATATATATATATATATATATATATATATATATATATATATATATAAAAGCATAGTTTCCAGTTTCCACAACTACTTTTCAATTATTATAACTCAAAAAACTGTATAGATAACCCATCTTTGAGCTTTTTTTTAAACCTTTGTTTCATTTTGAGTTTTCTCATGGGTTTTTGACCCCTTACACACCCAGATCAAACAAAGGGAAAGTTTCAGTATGCAAAAGAATTTATTAAAACAAACAACAACCTTAAATAAATGGAAAGAAGCTGTGGTGTCTCGCCGCAGATGGAAGGGGTGTTGCCCGAAGTGATGTTGCCGGAAATGGTGTCGCCGGAGATGTTGACACCGGAGATGGTGACGCCGGAGATGGTGAGAAGGTGGGTGGAGAATGATTGAAAGAGAAGGGATAAGGTTGGAACTTGGAAGAGAAAGTATCAGTTACTACGTATTAAAAATGTCTTCTAAATTTTGAAGTTGAAGCTATGTTTTAGAGCTACTAATTGGAAGACATTTGAAGCACTTATTTTGTCTTATGTTTGCGAAAAAAACAAACCGTCTTAAATGAAATTGTCTGCCCGCCCGCAGACATAAGATCTAATAAGGTCTTCAATGAGAAAAACAAACACCACCTTAGTCTTCTCAACACTTTTATCACGTGGAGTGTTACTTGACTAACTAACTGCCCATTATCCTATTTACATGGTGTACATGGGATTTATGGAGAGAGCCTCTTTTATTGCTTTTGAATATAAACTAGAAATAGTTCGGACCGCGCGGTGCGGCAGTTGCATTTGAATATACATTGTTTGGTAACTATCTATTGTATCAGACGATATTTATGTATAAAATGCCTACGTATTTCTGAAAGTAACGTTCTTTTTATCGATTCTTTCTCTCCTCTGTTTATATCAAAACCAAATAATGACACCATGATGCATTATAGTGTTTTCTTTAACTCTCCATAAGGAAAACAAATATACCAAATGGTACGCGCGTTGTGTTGGAACATTTTTTTACGCCTTTTATGAAATTAATGTTGAGCGAGAACTAAGAAAACAATTGTGAGAAAAGGAAAGAAATGGGGCAAGAGGACTCGAACTCAGATCTATTCCACTACAAACTAATGAGCTTACCACTTCCTCTAGCTATCCACTTAATATAATTCGTTGATTTTGCTTATTATATATATAATCTATCCAAAATGTTTTCCTTAAAACAAACTCCGTTTTGACTATAATTAGTTGCGTTTTATTCGTAAAATTATTTCGAGTTGAACGGCGATGACCGGGAAAACTAACTCGCGGCGAAAAAAGAGATAAATTTCGTTAAAAAATTGGGCGAGTTTTATTTATTGATTATATATTAAATTGGCAAGTTGCACTTTAATCCCATAAAGTTAGTCTTAATACACTTGTTTTACCCCTAAATAGTTACACCTTTTATCCCACAAATTTGTTTCACTTCACCCTTTTCTTCCTTGGCAAATACGACGTCTTCCGGTAACCTCTACAATTTCGGCTCGCCGAATTTACCCGGTTCAAGCTCAAATTCCCCGCAAACTGTTCGGGGTACTCGACCAATTGGCAATATGTCTCAACAAAATCTTCCTACTAAATACCCAACCATGGACACAAACACAACAAACCTTCACACCTCTAAATAACGAAGAAGTGGAAGAAATTCGTGGTGGAGAGCAACAACCAAATGTCCGGGTTCGACCAAGTCATAAACGAAAAGGAAAGGAACAAGCAAAAGAACCACAACACAAAAAATTGTGGACTTCTCCCGAAGAAATTTGGTTGGCTAAGTGTTGGATCGATTGCTCGGAAGATAGGGTTCACGGTAACTCGCAAAGAAACACGGATTTTTGGGCTAGAGTACGAAATAAGTTTAATAATAATGATTCTGGGTATTTAAGAAATAACGACCAATTAAGTAGGAAATGGCGACATATGGATAAGGCGTGCAAAGATTTCACGGCCTTATATAATGAAGAAGAACGTAACCCAAGGCGTAGCGGTCGTGTCGAGCAAGACGTATATAACATTGCGGTGGAAAGATATCAAAGTCGGGCAGCGAAGCCGTGGACTTACAAGGATGTTTGGGAGTTTTTGAAAACGAGGCCGAAATGGTATACACCACGTGCAATTGGTGGAATTGGCGTGCGAAGGAGAAATGGACAACTTGTAATAGAAGGTGATTTCGAAGATGAGGTTGGCGAAAACCAAACAGTTAATCTCGGGGAAGATCATTTAAACAACCTCGGAGCTTTTTGGAGAGGATGCGATTCAACGTCCTATGGGAAGAGACCGAGCGAAGAAGGCTGCGAGAAAACCGGTTTCGTCTGATGCGAGTACATCAGCACGGAGTACGAGCTCTTCACGTGGTATGAATTCTTCAAGATTTGACGAGTTGTCTTCTAGGTGCGAAGAGAAAAAGGATAAAGAATTGGAGAAACGAAGCAAGGGTATTGATCGTATAGTTGAGGAAGAACGAATGAGGTCGGCACTCGAGTGTGTCACAAAATTATTTAAACTTGACGTTAACGACATCCCCGGCCCGAAAGAAAGGAAAAAAGCTTTGAAGTTCAAGAGAAAGATGGCAGAGCGTTACAAAGAATATTTTTCAAGCGACGAGGACAACTATGACGACGCCGAGTAGTTTTAATTTCTAGTAATTTAATAAAGTAATGGTGTAATGGTATTTTAGGATTTCTTAAGTATTGTGTTTTTTTTAGGACTTTAATAAATTGTAATCGTTTAATTTTATTAATTTAAGTGTGTTTTTATTAATATAAACCATTTTATATGTTATATTTTTATGAAAAAAATGATTTTTTTTGTAAATCAAATTAATCAAAAAAAAAAACTAAATAAAAATGTGGGACCAATTTAACTCATCACATAACCATCACGCCCACCACTACAAATTCCATCACGCCCTCAGCCCCATCACATTTGCCAACTCAGCACTATACCCCACAAAAATCTCAAAAAAACCTAATCACCCCATCACCCCATCACCACTAAATAATAAGGTCTAAATAGAGTAATTGAAAGAGTGGAAAGGCATGCCTCTTATTTTGTAATCTCAGTTTTACAAAAGAGAGAGAAATAAACACAAAAAGCTTTACCTCATATTTGTTATTATTGTTCTTTATACGTACTTCTCCATAACAACATATTTAAGAATCCTTATGAATTATGTCGTGCTCTTCTAATTCGTAACGGATCATTTCGCCACCATGCCAATCTTATAGAATAATCAGTTCATAGGATTTTAAGATTATTGTTCCATTCAATAATGTTTAGAAAATTGATTTATGGAAGGTATTGTTCCCCAGTCCTCACTATTTTAATGAATCATTGTGTATATACCAAAGTCCAAACCTAAAATATTTTCAAGTACTCGTACATGTCATTTGTAGTCTTTGAAGGCAGCAAAGCGGTTCTGTTCCTATGATTGGATCAAATAGTAATTAGACATAATAATATTGAACTGATTCTTATTTAGAGGGTGTTTGGGAATGCGATTTGAAGATGATTTTTTGATTATTAGGTTTTTGCAAATGCAAATAATTAGTTTATAGTGTTTGGCAAAACAATTTTTAAAGTTGATTATTTGCGATTTGTTCTCTTAAAAACGCAGTTTTGAAACAGTGAGGCAAGGGTCACTGCAGGAAAACGCACTTTCAGATTTATTGGTATGCATGTTTAAAATTACCATAGTCACCCTCGGTCTCGGTGACTATAAGTGACTAACAATTTATATGGCACTAGTATGATTTAGTAAAATAAGATATTTTAATTATGGACTACTTTTTCAATGCGATTATGATCTTACATGCCAATGGTTATGTGACGACCCGAAAATTTCCGATCAAATTTAAACTTAATCTATATATATTTCCGACACGATAAGCAAAGTCTGTAATGTTGAAATCTCAAAAAAAAAAAAACTTTGAAAACTATGTTCATGTGTTCAATTAACCTTTGACCATTTCCGACGATTCACGAACAACTATATGTATATATATATGTATATGTATATATATATATATATATATATATATATATATATATATATATATATATATATATATATATATATATATATATATATATGTAACACCCGTTTTTCAGTTACACGTTATTTCGAGCGTCATTCGAAATACGAGGCATGTAAGTGTATATTTGGATCCCAAATAAAGTTGGAGTTGATGTTCTAAAACCTTACCATTGGATAGTAAATCTCATTACGTTTCCAACGATATTTGATTCGTCGAAAACGGAGTTACGGTTTGAAAGTTACGACCAAAACAAGTTCAGTTTCAGACTCAGTTCATTGGGACTCCGTCCAGACTTTAGGACGCCGTCCAACAATGAAGGTTAGGACGCCGTCCAAGCTTTTTGGACGCCGTCCAGAAGGCCTGACAGGCCAGCAGCTGTATTTTAAAGGTTTTAAAAGAGGGTATTTGAGTCTTTTCACTTGGGGGTCGGTTTTGAGCCATTAAAACTGATCCACTCTCATTCTTATCCCCATTTCACCTTCTCAAACACTCTCATCAAACCCTAGTGAGAGAGAGAGAGGTTCTAGCGAGAGAGAGTTGGGGATTTGGAGAAGAAGAAGTGTGATTCGGGTCCGGTCTCAAGAGTTAAAGTTGTTCACCTCGTTCACGGCTACGTGGTGGTAGTGTTGGTAAGCTCTAAATCCGAATTTCTTTGTTAAGATTATTGTTTGAGTTAAAGTTTGTGCTAGTTAGAGTTATAACCCATTTATTGTGAAGTTTGGGGGTTTTTGGGGAAGATTCATGTATGTAAGCCCGAATTGGTGACTTAGGGTTTCAATTGATGGAATTGTTAGTTTGGACCTTGCATGTGTTAGTTAAACCTTAGAACACTTGTGTTGACTTGATTTTTGGGTGTAAACCCTAATCTAGGTCGAATGGGTATTTTGGGTCAAGTAAGCTTGATTCGGTGTCAAACTAAGTTATGGGTCAAGATTTGATGAACCAAGTATATAAATGTTTGATTCAAGTGTTAAATGGTATTTTGGAAAGTTAGTCACTAGCCGTTAGTGATTAAAGATGTTTTTGGGACTTATGTCAAAATAGGTTGACTTAGATGGGTCAAATTTGGTAATGACTTTAATTTTGGATTAATTGGATGATAAGCAATTTTGGTTAAGACCTAGATTAGTTTAAATGGTGTAAAATATAATTTTGGTTAAATTGTACTTGTTGGATGGGTCGGAATTACCACCCGTAGTGGTAATTGGTGAAGTCCACTTTATGTGTCTAAATGGGCGGTTTGTGGTGATAGGTGTAAACCCTTGGTTAAGGGTGTTGAAGTCGAATTCTCTCGTAGAGAATGTATGTTGATTGTTTGTATATCTATATGCGTATTATAGGTAAAAGGTTTGCTCGGTTGCTTTTGGAGGCGATTTACGTTTATGACTTGTGCGGGCAATTCGAGGTGAGTGGAATAATTATATGCGTATGTATATAATGTATCTATTTGTTGTAGCGTGAAAGGTGTAGTGTCGAGGTGTTAAGACACCACGTTTCACGTGAAGAGTGTAGCATCGAGGTGTTAAGATGCCACTCGGGTGTAGCATCGAGGTGTTAAGATGCCACCTAGGAGTGTAGTGTCGAGGTGTTAAGACACCACTCCGTAAAATAATGAGTGTTGCATCGAGGTGTTAAGATGCCACTCGGGGTGATGTGCCGAGGTGTTAAGGTGCCACCCTAGGGGTTAGTGGTGCGAGGTGTTAAGTGCCCTAACGGATGTTATGAACACCGATGGCGTTTTCGCGAGCGCCGTTCCCTTGTACTATTGGTCGACCATGGTTATTTGTGTTGTAGCGTAAGCATATTATATTTGTTCATATTATATATGCTTTTGTTATGCTAGCTTGATTATTGGAGGTTATAGCTTGTAATTGTAATGATAAGCTAATCGTGTTGCTAGCATGTATGCGGTATGTGTGTAAGTGTTTGCAAGTAGGTATATTATATATGTATGTGTATAATTATTGCATTCACTAAGCTTTATGCTTACCCCTCTCGTTGTTTACCTTTTTACAGGTATTTTGTTATGAAGCTAGCTAGTTGTTAGACTAGAGGCATATGAGCGCTTGGGCTCGAAGGGGTAGCTTTTGGTTATATGGACGCGGATTGGGGATTTGGTAGTCCCCGAGATTATGCTCTTGGTATTGGGTTGGGTTATAGAGTCCTAATCCGTCTAAAGAGATAAATGGGTCGAAATCGCTACATTATTTGTAAAACGGGTCATTGTGGGCTCGGTGTTGTAAAACTTGTTTTTATGGTGGAAATATCTTAGTTTTACTTAATATCACATATTGTCAAATTGGTTACGTTTAAAAGTGTCGGGAAGCGGGTTTTCCACTCGCGTGTGAATAAAAACTGATCAGTACTTTTTAGTTCATTGGGACGCCGTCCCAAATCCTTGGACGCCGTCCCAGTTGTAAAAGCTGGACGCCGTCCCGATTTCTGGACGCCGTCCAGATGGGCAGTCACAGATTTTTTTTTTTTTTTTGTGTCGTGTTTTTGGTAAATCAATGTTGGGTTGTTACAATATATATATATATATATATATATATATATATATATATATATATATATATATATATATATATATATATATATATTAATTATTATAAATTAAAATATTATATGAGTTAATTAATATTGTAAATAAAATAATATATGATAAAATAAATCTATATATATATATGTAAGGTATATTGAATATATATTTATATGGTTTCGAACTTGTTTAGTGAGCGAAAATAACACTCGTTTGTCAGTCGATCGATATTAAGCAAGTTAAATTCGAACTTATATGATTGTAAAAATAAACGGTGATTTGAGAATGAATTTTATAAATTTTAGGCTTACTAAAAATATATTTAGGAACTATTTGTTGAATTTTAAAACTTTTTATATTTTACTTGGGGTTGAGAGTAAATAATTAATGTAATTTTTATTTAATAGTTAATGATCGAATTTTATACCATAATGACCAAAATAAATAAATATAATTAATTTAAAAATATGAGATTTTTCTAAACACTTTTATCCACCACTGATTTCGCACGATACACCGTCCGTGAAAACTGTCGGTAAGATAATACAAATTAAGACAGCTAATTATGTTTCTCACACGTTTTCGAATGTATTTAATTAATATGTTATTGATTGCTTTTTATATAATACTCCCAGTGGATTTCACTTGATTGATAACTACCACAACAATTATTAACTAACTATACATAAACTTATTGGAACATATTCATGCACCAATTAAATAACTACAGATAGATATACTCATATACATGTGCATAATGTGAAGATGTTTATCTCATCAATTGTGACATCCATTAGTTCCGTATTATAACACCATTTGTACTACAACGGCTCTTACCTTGCATGAATCATAACCATGCTACTTCTTCTTGTTCAATCCCCACCACAACCCTTTTTGTTGTCACTGTCGCCATGAAGATAACCACCACTATTCGTTTGTCATCAAACTTAACACCACCGACCACCTCTCAACCTCTATCACCACAATCAACAACCATCGACTTCCATTATCACCATCGGTTAACATAATTATCACTACAACCTCACTGTATTCTTCTTCCTATGATCAAATATCAACCTACCAACGAGCCACCTTAACATCAACTTTTAAAACTGCTGATTACTACTCGCATAATTATTATTATTTTTTATTTATTTCTGTCTAGTGCTGCTGCACTATTCGTTTCTATTTTGGCCGGTGACAACCACCACCATCAGCTCTATATTTTGGGTACGTTTCCGGTTTCTAGTTAAACTTGCTCGATAACCACCCTAACCTATCTTCCTATTAACTGCTACTACTACTTTTATTTTTTTGATTGAACTGAGATCAAAAACACCACTAACAATACTACTACTCTTTCCATTCTGTTTTACTCGCTGGTTCACAAGACCCAAAAATAACCCCAACCGACGGCATTTGTTGCTACTTAAGTTCTGTCTAAGCTCGAAACAAACTCAAAACCACCACGTTGCCATTCACACTACTACTGCTCGAATTGACCCAAAACAACACCCATAGCCGTCACTGTGCCACTTATATATATATATATATATATATATATATATATATATATATATATATATATATATATATATATATATATATATATATATATATATATACATAATTTTTTTTCTTTCGAATCACCCATACAACCACACCATTAAAGCCACCATCGGCTAACCACCACCTCAGCCACCCTTACCACCTCTCCTTGTTCTAGGATTTTTCTATCTTCTTGCGTGAACCATCTCTAACCACCACCTTAATCATAATAATCATTCCACCACTTTCAACCATCGTAATCCACCACTGTATCCACGACTTACTTGCTAAGCGTATTTCTGTTTACTATAGCAAACCATGAACCAAACTCCACACAAACCGCCACCAAAGTTGTTGTATATATTACTGTTTTACTGCTATTCGAAAAACCACTCATTCAGAATCATTAACGAGTGCTTCTATCTATGCTTTTCTATTTCTAGCGACCACCACCAATTCTTTTGTTTACTAAGGTAGCACTTTATAATTATTAATATTTCATTATTATTATTATTATTATTATTATTATTATTATTATTATTATTATTATTATTATTATTATTAATTATTGTTGTTATATGATTAATATTAATATCATTAATAAGTATATCATTATTAAGTATTAGCATTAGGTATTATAAGTATTATTATTATTATCATTAATATCATTATTATTATTAAAATAATTATTATTAGTATTAATATCATTATTATTATCGTTATTAGAAAAATTATTATTTTTATAGTTATTATAGTTATTATTATTACTACTATTATTTTTATTATTATTATCATTTTTATTATTAAAAATATTAAAATTATCCTTTTGATTATTGTTATCATTTTTATTATTAGTATCATTATTAGAAAAATTATCATTTTTATCAAAATTATTATTATTACTATCATTTTTATTAATACTAGTATCATTATTATTATCATAATAACCAGTATTATTATTATTATTATTATTATTATAAGATGAAAAAACTTTTTATTTATTATCATCAATATTATTTTATCATATAGCTATTAGTTATATGAAGCTATATTTAAAACATATAACCTAACTATATTAATATTTTTATATTAATTACTTATTTAAGACATATAAAATAAATATAACTAATTAAGTTAATAATGAAACACATGATTTACAATAACAACTAAAATCACTAATAAAGATATAAAGTTGTTCGATTACCATCACATGTGTTAATATACATAATTGAATATAGGTTCGTAAATCCGAGATCAACCTTACATTGTTCAATATCGTCATATGTATTTTTACTACAAAATACAGTATGGTGAGTTCATTTGCTCCCTTTTTACTTATTACATTTTTGAGCTGAGAATACATGCAAATGCTTTATTAACTGTTTTACAATATTTATACGTGTGAGTTCATTTGATTCCCTTTTACTCTTTTACAAAATATTTTTGGGACTGAGAATACATGCGCAACTTTTATAAATGTTTGACGAAATAGACACAAGTACTTAAAAACATTCTACGAATGAGTTATTATGAGTACACCGGATATCACCCCTTTAAGTCTGGTAATCTAAGAATTAGGGAACATACACCCTAATTAACGCGAATCCTAAAGATAGATCTATAGGCACTAACCAGCCCCAGTCAGAGAATTTGAACTGCTTTAGTACTTTGAAATAGGTATACAACCGTCAGCTTTAAAAGATATGATCAGTTTGTGAGGTGTACACAACCATCATATTTAAAAGAGTGGCCTGATTGTATGTCTTTGCATGACCGTGCGAAATGCCGGTATGCGGGGGATATTCTATATGCATCTTGTTAAGGTCGATTACCAGGTGAATTGTAGTTCGTATGAATGACTTTTAATTCGCTGGTTACGCGTATTATTTTGTACTCAATTTACGGGTACAAATACAATTATTAAAAATCGCGAGGCAACCTACGGGGGAGAAAAAGATACGAACCTACTTTGCTAAGCATTATGAAAAATGATTTTGTACACGAGAAAAGTGTACTGTATTTAAAAGATATCGCATGTACATTACAGGTAGGTATAGGATTCGGGCCCATTTGTACCATGCAGCAATTAAATCTTGTGGTCTACCAAAAGTACTGAATTTTATTGTTTACAATAAACCTATGAATTCACCAACCTTTTGGTTGACACTTTAAAGCATGTTTATTCTCAGGTATGAAAGAAATCTTTCGCTGTGCATTTGCTCATTTTAGAGATATTACTTGGAGTCATTCATGACATATTTCAAAAGACGTTGCATTCGAGTCGTTGAGTTCATCAAGATTATTATTAAGTCAATTATAGTTTGATATATTATGAAATGGTATGCATGCCGTCAACTTTCGGTGTAATGAAAGATTGTTTTTTCAAAAACGAATGCAATGTTTGTAAAATGTATCATATAGAGGTCAAGTACCTCGCGATGTAACCAACTATTGTGAATCGTTTATAATCAATATGGACTTCGTCCTGATGGATTAGGACGGGGCATTTCAGGTTATACAATATATCGTCATTTTTTTTTTTATTTCAGTTGTCACTGTATTATATTATTATTAATTACTCTAATACATTAATATTATTGTTGCATGGCATAAACAATTACGTTAATAAATATTACAGAGTATATGTTACATAAGAAACATAATTTTTTACATCTTAAATTGATCTTAACAATATTATGTCTATTTTAGTCATTTTATAAATTAGGTATTGGATAATCTTTTTTTTTTTCCAAACACTAAAAAAACTGATTATCTAATTATTGCGATATCAAAATGCAAAATCTAATCCAAACACTACTCATCTACATCACGTTTTACAACAGCTGATTGATTAGTTGATTATGATTATCCAAAACGCATAATCGATTTTCAAAACGCAAATCTAAACACCCCTTAACGATATTCCGAGTATTTGTACTATATGATACACCAATCAAAACTTACTGAGTTGTAAAATTTCTATTGTATTGTATTCAATAATATAAAATGATCCAAAATAACTAGTTTTAGTCAACCAAATAACTTTCGAAAATACAGATACTCTGTGTCTCTATCATTTAATACTGTTGTTACCTTATATGATACCGGTTATTGTTAACTTAAATCATTTATTGACATTACATTTTCTATATTAGATTTATATATATAGCCAAAAGTTCAAACGAAAACCATAAAAAATGCGAGAACTGCGAGAACTTTTGATTTATAAAGATTTTCACATGTAACTAGATTGAATCACACATAAACCATGAAGAAGAGTATGAATGAACATAAAGTAGTTGAAAAACACTTATATTTTACCTATATAATTAAATATATAGTTTCTCGTTCACATGTGCATATTTGTTTCCGAACATTTGAACAATTTCATATAATTAACAACTTAACATGTAATTTGAGCTAATGAACATATGTTTGTTAATGATATGTGCATTAATTTACATTTGCATGTAATTTGTTGCATTTAAACGCATAAAAACTATTAAATTAAATAGTTCTCGAAGTTCTTACCTTTTTAGTGGTTCTCGTTTGAACCTGCCCCTATATATGATTTGAGAAAGAAAAAAAATTATATATGATTTGCAAGATAAGTAGTAAAGAAAATCAATACGCAATAATTAAGGAAGAAACTCAATATGCAGTAATTAAGAAAGAAAATCAAAGCCAATAATAATAATAATGAACCCGAACTCCAAACGCAAAAACAAAATAACTTGCTGAAATTAAAAGCAAACACAAATCCACTAATGATGTTTTGGTTAGAAATGGCGGCGAATTTGAGAATCCTCCATCATGGTGTTATTATTATGAAATCATCGATCAATTAAAAAAGGTAGTAGCTGTCTTTTCTTCTCTGTTCTAAAAAAAGATCTTTATTCATATGAATATATAATATAATTGGTGAGTGATGGAAAATCGTATGTACCTTTTAAATTAAATTAACGCAGCGGACAGTTAAAATAATAATCTTTTATTATATAAAAATTTACAAGATTAAATAATCATATATTTAATAAACATGCACACGATTATAACGTCTCATTGAGATCCAGTTACACAACTAATAATTGTCTAGTTATATAAAATCACAAAGTGGAGTTAACGATATAACTTTGAGAATTGATGTCCACGAGAAGGTTGAAACGAATCGCCTTTTTGGAGAGAAACCTATGACCAAAAATATAGTCATCTCTTTGGATAGTCCACTACACTTTCAAGCAACGTCAATGGATGCTAGTCCAAACTCAAGTAACATATTATAATAATCAAATTATTATAATAAGATAATAAATAAATAATACTCGGTCGATTACTTTTGAAAAGAACAAAAGAATGATATGTTTTGGTGTTTCTCGATAACGACGAAAGGATATGGGATTTTATTTGCTTATGATTTTATTTCTCGTGACCTTCTCAAAACCAAAAAGAATCCGGGCCTTTTTTTCGTGTGTATCACACACGGCCAAAAAAGACAATGATTATTTATATTATATAACCGACTCAATATATGCATGTTATTTGTTTTTCGATTTAACGCGTATAAAATAAGTCAGTGAAAATAAAAAATCATTTCCTTTTATTACTTAATCTTAGTCAACAAGAAAATTGATATGTAAACACGGTTTTAGACTTGAACGTAACCAACAAGCACCCCATATCTTATTAATTGAAAATCAAATTTTCTATTATTTGTAATCATTATAAAAAACTAATTAATTACACGTTTAATTAATTAATTCAAAACAAATATTTTAATTTATTTCGTTACTTGAATAATATATATACATCATATATATATTTCAATTGACGTCTAGGTGTATATATGTGTGACCCCGAAGGCTCAAATGAGTTTAGCCATATAGTTATATTTTGTACCTTGCACATTAATCCTACAGACTCCCACTTGTGCATGGCACAACACCAAGTAATTATACAAACAATGGATACCGTCTAGCAACAGGCCATTGCCCCTAAATTCACGTGAGGGTAGTTTCTCGGAACTGCTTGTAGTAAGTGGTAAATGTCATTCGTCCTTTTGCTTCAGATACTTTAGTTAAACTTGAGATATGGATCATTAGTCATTCTCATTTGTTTAACAATTATTTCTCGATCTCAGAACTGAATTAGATCACCAAATTAATTAAGTATCATCTTACTTACATCTGGGTGCGGCCACACAAATATCTTATTTATTCATCGAGGAGCTCAAAAGTATCTAACTCCAAATATTTTGAAGGAACAAATCCTATGTTGCATACACGTTTCTCTCACGAGCTTTACATTATACCCAATGATGGCCTTTATTACAGCCTTATTCAGGACAGCGTTTAACCATATCAAAGTACAATGTTTCACACATTTGAAACCAGCGTGCATATCAAGTCTAAGGACATAAAGGCATAATCACTAAAATATTCACTACTAACAACGATCGATGTAGTGATATCTCGGTTGGGTCATTCCAATATTCATCATCAATGAATACATATGAATTTTGGTCTCAACAAGTTAACTATTCATCATCAATGAATATAACCAAAACTTCACATTAATCTTAATTCATGTTATTCCCATAACATGACTGATTATGAAGATTTTGAATAATTAACAATTATTCATGGATTAAACATGCTAATATAGAACACAGTGATATAAATGAAAACGATCATACCAACAGTATATCAATTCATTAAGATAAAACTGCCTAATGTTCCAAAAATATCCAAATACCAAATTACAAATGAAAAAGATCAGTAGCATAACAAAGTCCAATATTATTAGCATGATCATCATGCTTGTTGTGCATTAAGGGCTTCGTGAACGTGTCAGCCACATTATCATTTGTATGAACCTTAAGAATACTAATATCATTCATCTTTTAATGACTTCAATGAATGTAGTCAAACTTTCAAAGAATGTGTCAGATACCTTTATCTAAATGTGATTCTTTCGCTTGTATAATAACACTTGAACTAGCACAGTACATTATTACAGGAGATGTATTGTTGGATACTACTCCGAGTTCAACAACAAAACTTCCTAATCCGAACAGCTTCCCGAGTAGCTTCTCAGGCAGCAATGTATTCTGCTTCTGCTGTAGATTGTTAAACCGTGATCGGCATTGAACTCTTCCAATCAACTGTCTTGCCCATCATGACAAAGACACAACCTGACTGGGATCGAGAATCATCTCGAACAGTTTGAAAGGTAGCATTTGTATAATAGTTAATACTCAACTCTTTTTCTAAACTACCGTAAACCAAGAACATATCTTTAGTTCTCCGCAAATACTTAAGAATGTTCTTAACAGCCATCCAATGTTCTTCACCTGGATTCTGTTGACAATGACTCGTCAAACTTAAAGCTAACGAGACATCGGGTCTAGTACATAACATAGCATACATTATGGATCCTATAGTCGAAGCATATAGGATACCTTTCATTCGTCTTATCTCATCAGGTGTGATAGGACTTCGAGACTTGCTCAAGATTACACCCTTTTGCACGGGCAATGCTTCGCGTTTAGAGTTATGCATGCTAAATCTACGCAAGATTTTGTCAATGTATGTACTTTGAATCAAACCAATAAGCCTTTTAGATCTATTTTATAGATCCTGATTCCAAGAATATAAGTAGCTTCTCCAAGATCCTTCATGGAAAAACATTTACCAAGCTAAGACTTGACATCTTGCAAAGTTAGAATGTCATTTCCAATAAGTAGTATGTCATCAACATACAAGATCAAGAAGACTACTTTGCTCCCACTAGCTCTAATGTAAACACAGGGCTCATCTCCGTTTTGAGAAAAACCAAACTCTTTAATTTTCTCATCAAACTTGAGATTCCAGCTCCTGGATGCTTGCTTTAATCCATAAATAGATTTTAGAAGCTTGCATACTTTATTAGGATGCTTAGGATTCACAAACCCTTCCGGCTGAACCATATATACATCCTCGCTTAGGCCGCCATTTAAGAAAGCGGTTTTGACATCCATTTGCCATATTTCATAATCATGAAAAGCAGCTATGGCAATGAGTATCCTAATTGATTTAATGCTTGCGATTGGTGAAAAGTTTCCTCATAATCAATTCCTTGAGTCTGAGTATAACCTTTTAGCACAAATCGAGCCTTAAAAGTGTTTACATTATCGTCCATGTCAGCCCTCTTCTTGAAGACACATTTACACCCCACTGTCTTGCAATTGAGTGGAAGATCAATCAAGTCCCATACTTGATTATCTTTCATAGACTGCATCTCTGCCTTCATAGAATCTCATCATTTGTCAGATTTTGGATCTGATATGGCCTCACCGTAGCTAGAGGGTTCATCATAATCCCCTAGATGAGGTTCATCTGAATTAATCAGAAGATTTAGCCTCTCAGGTCGATGAGGAGTTCTACTAGATCTACGAATTACAGGTTGATATTGCTCAATAACATCATATATATCTATCGCAATATCACTAAAAACGCTCTAGAATCGAAGATAATGAAGGTGATCTACAAGTGATAAGTCAAGATGCGAAAATTTGTATCGGAAGAATGATTTGCAAAGAGTTTTGATGATTTATGACATTGGTTGATCCCGATACGAGTTAGGGTCAAGATAGCACTCTAAAATGATAAAACAAAGCTTCCGATATGTTAGACTTAGTACAAATGAAAGGAGATTAAAAAGAAAACGAAACAGTCAAAATCAGAAAATTGGGACGCCGTCCAGGGCATGGGGACGCCGTCCTGCCCTTTGATATGGGACGTCGTCTTGGTTGTTTGGGACGCCATCCTGGCTTGTTTAGTGGGACGCCGTCCTGCCTTTTGGGACGACGTCCCGTAGTAGGTTTGGGCCGACTTTTCTGCTTTTTACCTACTTTCTCCACTTTAAAACTTCAGTTTTTGGGACTGTTTCATATCATTACGAACCAGAGAGTCTAGAGACGATTTTTGAAGAGCAAATTGGAGAACTCCAAGCTCTTGGAAGAGGCTAAAACATCAAGGAATCAAAGGTCAAATCCTTCTTCATCCAAGAACTCTTGTTCTTGTAGGTTATTTCCTTGTTTCTCAGCAATGATTTCAGTTAATAATTTGATTGTATTGTTGTCTGTTACCATGATTATTGGCTAGTTTCTATAATGTTTGTCTAGATTAATAACCAAGGTATTGGATGTAATCTTATTGATTGAATGTATTATGCATGATAGATTGAAGCTTGAATTAAGAATCATGCTTATTGTTGTTAAAATCATTTGTATCTAGTTAATTGATATGTTGTTGATAAAGAGAACTCTTGTTGATGTATCATATTGATTTACAATCAACTTGTCTTAGATTGATTGTTTGCTAAACCGGACCAAGGGGGTAAACTAGATTAAAAAGGTTAAACGAAATAGGAATGAATTGCGTAGGGCGAACGCAAAGACAATTGTTATTCAAGTCTTTGATCTTGTTGATCAACTAGTCACAAACGAAAAGGTCTAAGTAATAGGGAACCCTCACTTAGTAATTCTAGTTTGAATACTTGCTAAAGAGAACTCTTGGCGAGTCGATTTAGGTGATTAGCATGCTTATAGTTATTTGATTACAAATACAAGAACCATAGTGAAAAGGGAACCCTTGATCTTGTTATTGTATTTGCGTGTTTATCCGAGAGAACTCTTAGTGAACCTATTAGATAACTACACACATAATTATTCAATCAGGACTTAATATCTAAACTTACATCCAATACCGAGGGTAAAATATCTAGATAAACATTTCATCTCTTTGATTTAATTCAAAACTATCTTACTTGCTTTATTTGCATTTATTATCATTTCATAAACTTAAAAGACAAAAATATTGTTTTTACATTTAACCTTCTTTGATTTGGCTAAATCGTTAAATAGCCACCAAAACATAAAACTTGTACTTTTAACTTTAATTTACTTAGTTAATCATAATATAGTTTCTAATTCTAGTTTGACTGATATAACTGTCCTTAGAACGATACACGGAACTAAACCAGTTACTATACTACTACACGATCGGGTACACTGCCCGTTAGTATACTATACTACTAAACCAGTTACTATACTACTAAACCAGTTACTATACTACTATAATATAGTAACTGGTTTAGTATAGTAACTGGTTTAGTATAGTTACTATACTACTATAATATAGTAACCAGTTACTATACTACTATAGTAGTATAGTAACTGGTTTAGTAGTATAGTAACTGGTTTAGTAGTATAGTATACTAACGGGCAGTGTACCCGATCGTGTAGTAGTATAGTAACTGGTTTAGTTCCGTGTATCGTTCCAAGGACAGTTATATCAGTCAAACTAGAATTAGAAACTATATTATGATTAACTAAGTAAATTAAAGTTAAAAGTACAAGTTTTATGTTTTGGTGGCTATTTAACGATTTAGCCAAATCAAAGAAGGTTAAATGTAAAAACAATATTTTTGTCTTTTAAGTTTATGAAATGATAATAAATGCAAATAAAGCAAGTAAGATAGTTTTGAATTAAATCAAAGAGATGAAATGTTTATCTAGATATTTTACCCTCGGTATTGGATGTAAGTTTAGATATTAAGTCCTGATTGAATAATTATGTGTGTAGTTATCTAATAGGTTCACTAAGAGTTCTCTCGGATAAACACACAAATACAATAACAAGATCAAGGGTTCCCTTTTCACTATGGTTCTTGTATTTGTAATCAAATAACTATAAGCATGCTAATCACCTAAATCGACTCGCCAAGAGTTCTCTTTAGCAAGTATTCAAACTAGAATTACTAAGTGAGGGTTCCCTATTACTTAGACCTTTTCGTTTGTGACTAGTTGATCAACAAGATCAAAGACTTGAATAACAATTGTCTTTGCGTTCGCCCTACACAATTCATTCCTATTTTGTTTAACCTTTTTAATCTAGTTTACCCCCTTGGTCCGGTTTAGCAAACAATCAATCTAAGACAAGTTGATTGTAAATCAATATGATACATCAACAAGAGTTCTCTTTATCAACAACATATCAATTAACTAGATACAAATGATTTTAACAACAATAAGCATGATTCTTAATTCAAGCTTCAATCTATCATGCATAATACATTCAATCAATAAGATTACATCCAATACCTTGGTTATTAATCTAGACAAACATTATAGAAACTAGCCAATAATCATGGTAACAGACAACAATACAATCAAATTATTAACTGAAATCATTGCTGAGAAACAAGGAAATAACCTACAAGAACAAGAGTTCTTGGATGAAGAAGGATTTGACCTTTGATTCCTTGATGTTTTAGCCTCTTCCAAGAGCTTGGAGTTCTCCAATTTGCTCTTCAAAAATCGTCTCTAGACTCTCTGGTTCGTAATGATATGAAACAGTCCCAAAAACCGAAGTTTTAAAGTGGAGAAAGTAGGTAAAAAGCAGAAAAGTCGGCCCAAACCTACTACGGGACGTCGTCCCAAAAGGCAGGACGGCGTCCCACTAAACAAGCCAGGACGGCGTCCCAAACAACCAAGACGGCGTCCCATATCAAAGGGCAGGACGGCGTCCCCATGCCCTGGACGGCGTCCCAATTTGCTGATTTTGACTGTTTCATTTTCTTTTTAATCTCCTTTCATTTGTACTAAGTCTAACATATCGGAAGCTTTGTTTTATCATTTTAGAGTGCTATCTTGACCCTAACTCGTATCGGGATCAACCAATGTCATAAATTATCAAAACTCTTTGCAAATCATTCTTCCGATACAAATTTGCGCATCTTGACTTATCACTTGTAGATCACCTTCATTATCTTCGATTCTAGAGCGTTTTTAGTGATATTGCGATAGATATATATGATGTTATTGAGCAATATCAAAACACCCCACACTTAAACCTTGCTTGTCCTCAAGCAATTCTTTCTTTACAAAGTGGAACAATTATCAAATACAATCACACAATATATATTACAAACATTACATGAATCATTCGAAGCACACGAAACACACACGTTGATATGAAACACAACTCACACTATATGAAACACACGCTTTAAGTAACACACTCACGCTATATACACAATGAAAACACACGCTTTAAGTACAGTACACTTTTATTGAAATCACACGCACGCTTTATACACGATGGAAACACACACACACATTTTTGGGAGATTAGAGCCAAGTATCCGAAAAATTTGATCCTAGGGAAATCAGGACCTTGATGAAAACGTTTTATGGTTTTGAAAATATCATGCTAGTTTTTAATACTAGACACGTTTTCCGATTTTGTCGGATTTTCTGAATTTTTTTTAAAAAAATGAGTGCGGGTTTCCCGCTATTGGTCAAGCCAATCCCTCCCACGGTACCTAACATTACGAGATGTTGGTAGAAAATAATGTGCTTAGGAGGTTACACATTACGTCCGGATATCATTGACAATTATGAGGTAATCATCTAATCCGTTAAATCAATCATGAAGATTGAAATTCATCAGGCTTAAAAGCTGGTATATTACCTTTCCGGAGGTTATCCACTGGGAATCTGATCAATCACTGACAATTTGTGTATCATGGTGCGCTTCCCATTTGGCTAGCAAATCTCCCTCATTGAGATAAGCTTTGACTACCAGTTTCCCTGTTTGACGTTGAGGCCTGATAGATTTCCAGTCGATGTTAGTAATGACTTTTCAAGAGTTTTTATCACCCTACGACTGGTCTGGACTACATCTTCTGAATTGAATCAGTAAGTGTGTCATTCGGAAGACTTTACTTCCTTGAGGATGGAACAGATACATCCTATTGGTTATAATAGGTGGTCGGACGCAACATTGTCCTTGTTAGGAGAAACAATGAGGATCGTCCTTAAGGTTTTCGATCTGGCGCGAGATCCGGTTTCCGACCACGCTATACAATCACCGCTCTCTCACGGTTTACACTCGTTTTGGTACAAGTGACCTACAAGTTAGCTTACTAAACTAGTAGGATTTTCATTCAAATAATTGAATGATAGAGCAACTTCAAAGACTATTAATAATTTAAAATGCAAAAACAACATTTATTTTCTTTTAAAATCACAATGCATATGACATGGTTTTGTTTTTGGACTTTTAATCGTTTTTAAGGCTTACATGAAAATTTTAAAATTTTTATAATAAACGCCAAACGCCTTAATTTTAGTGAAACGAGTTCCCGATAAATTTCTACTCCCTACCCCACACTTGAGATCATGCAAGGCCCTCATTGTATGAAATCAGAAAAAGGATTAAATTTAGAGGGCAAAGTGATAGGGTGATTGTAGAAATTTTCAATTTTTAACCTGTAAATCGTGGAACATGTAGACGGATGCCGCTGAACTTACTGCCAGCATAAGAGCATCGTCCATTCCGCGATTATCATCATACACATATCATAATATCAAATGTCGCTGAACTTAATGCCAGTCTTTGAAGTTCAAACATGCTGCAAAAATGAACAAACCACACAAATCACAATAAAAATAACGGTGTTTTTACAACCACAACCGTTTATCAAACCACACCATTAGTACATTATTACAAACCGAAATTATCTCAAAACACATCACACAAATTAAATTGTCTCAAAACAAAGTACAAAATGATCCAATAGGCACGCAGGCCTAGTTATCGTACGGCCAGAAATAATTACCCGAACCATCTCGGTACGGGCGTCCATGTGGATATTGCCGCTCAAATCTTTCCCGAGCATCCTGCAACGCAGCTGTAGAGTTATAAATCGGGTGAGGTGGAGGTGGGTGTTCAGGATCCGTGTAGTATTGTGGTGTCAGACGTGTCGTGCCGTAGTACTGTTCGGGGTTCGAATAAAATAACTCTGAGTTGTGGTTATTCCAATCAATACCATAACTGTTCCACCCCTGATCATGTACTTGAGCGATCTGTCGTCGCTCCATTCGTTCCTGACAATCCCACATTTGTTGGTTGTGCCTCCTTTGTTCGTTCGGGCTCAATCTCATGTTGTTAACACTACCAACCAAACTGTCCCAACTTGATTGGGACGGATGCCACGGAACCTGTTCACCGACGTTAGTCTGTGCCTCCATTTCCGCCTCCTCTTCCTGCTGCTGCTCTTGCTGAACACCACTGCCACTTGCGTCACCTGCACCAACTGCCACAAAAGGCACCAAATGCCCATTTCTATCTTTCATAATGATTTCAGCATTAATATAAAAAACCTTTTTAATGGTTTCATGACACTCGTATACTCCTGTAATCTACTGAAATCGATGTTAAAATGTCGGGCAATTCGGGTGATGTAGTGGCCTCCCAGAAGTGGCTTCTGTAGCCGTGTTTCAGTCGCAATGGCAAGGAAATAATTACCGATTAGCCCAGGAATGTCGGTATAGGAACCCCGCTTGATTTGATCCATAATCCACAAATCTAATGTTTTCACCTTCTCATGACCCTCAACCCTCGCATTAAAAGTGCATGCGATGAGTCGATGAAGCAGCTTATCATCCCGGACTGCGATTTCGTTGTACCTGTGCTTGCTTGATCTAAAATGTGCAGGCGCAATATTTGGCTTACAAATTCTGCGCCAATAAGAGGTGTCATCAAAAACATGCCGGCCAACGTAATCAGAAGCCCGCAAATATTCACCTAACTGATTATCGGTGAATTCCCTAAAAATTCCCAGAACTCTACAAAGCTGTAAACTGCTTATACCCCTATCTTGGCCCCCGAGACGAAACCGTAGAAACTCATTCGATAAATAATCGCTGACATTGTTAAACCGTATGGTAGAGTAAAATTCTTTAAGCAGCACCGGATAGATTGGTTCATTGATGCTAAAAACCTGTTCCCAAGCGTGGGTGATTACTCTACCGTAAGGAATGGCGAGTAAATTAGAAACATGTCGGCGCATGCCCGCCTCTTCCAATGGCCCCCAGATAAAATACCAAGTGGCATTAATCGGCCTGCGGTTTATTCTCTCAAACGTTTCGGTGTAGTCTTCGTCGTTCTGAACCTGTGTTAACCAAACTCGAGGATTATTTAGATCCTCCTCCTCTTCTTCTCCGGAAGACGATGATGAATGATGTTGTTGTTGTGGTGGTGGTGGTTGTCGTGGAGGAGCCAAACCTGCTGTCCTTCCTCTTTTTGCCGGTCCTCCTCTGCTTGGTTGTCCCTGCAAAACATTATACACCAAACCAAAAGAACATAGAAACCGTTGTGTTAATGTTAGCTAAAACATAACCGAGTAGCAGGAGAACTTAATCATTCAATTCCTAGTTCAAAAGTATTATGATTCATTTACACAAAAGTGCATGTTCACCGTTTCAAACCAAAGTCAACCAAAGTCAACCAAAGTCAACATGAATTCGTTAATACACTTTCAAAAACGAAAATCACAACTCCACAATGTAGCATAAACTTAGGAATCAAGGATTCAAGTATGTTTTGTTTATAGGTCATAACATTTAACTTTGCATTCTAAAGATATTCATCATAAATCATAACGCATTTTTCACAATTTTAGCTCAACTGACCATTATAACATCATACATTATAGCATTCTATTCCATTAATTTGCTTCAACAGGCCCTTTCAAATGAACATCAAGCATACATATTTCATAAACTCATTACAATTAACCAATATGCTTAGAAATTCAATAACATAAAAAAAATGACCCGGCCAAGTTGACATCAACATCACCAACACAATCAAATATTTCACAAGAATCATAAACATCATACATAAACCCAATATCATAAATTAAGCACTCAAAATTCGGATTTAAATTCTACAAACCCTAGAATCATGAACAAACCCTTAAGAACATGTAATCTTTGCAAAATAAACACATAAGGGCAATTTAAACACCTAAGGCATGTTAATCTTAACAATAATCATGCAAATCAAACACCCCACACTTATCCTTTACCAATTTATAGAAATAAACATATAATTCAAGTAATTGATAAAGAAAAGTGTAAAAATGGAGTATCCATACCCAAAAGTTCATGATTTGAAGCTTGAATTTGAAGAAGGAAACGCGAAATTGAAGTAGAAATTAGGGTTTTTGGAGAGTGGTTCGGGTTAGGGCAGAGAAAAATAGAGAAGAGTATGTTTTGTGGATAAGAAATGAGTGGGTAGGTGTTTTAAAACGTCTAATTTTTCTGAGTCAGGGGGTCAGGACGTCATCCTGGATATCTAGACGGCGTCTAGGATAAAGAAGTGGGACGGCATCTTGCCATTTAGGACGGCATCTAGGTTAGTAAAACGGGACGGCGTCTTGCCATTTAGGATGGCGTCCTGTTACACTAAAACCCACTGATCTGTTTTTCTGAGTCGTTCGCGTTTAGAGGTCATACGTTAATCATTTTGTACCAAACTAAAATTTATCGTGCACACAATACAAACCTAATTACAATTGTGAACCATTTTTTTTACGAGTCGTTCACCAAACTCGTCCCCATTTAGATTTAGGCGTTTTTCTTGAAGTTGAGGCTAACCTCATCCTCAATTTCTAGGGGACCATCAACATAGTGTTTGACCCGGTGGCCATTCACTTTAAAAATATCACCCTTCCCGTTCTCCATTTCGACTGTACCATAAGGGTACACCTTTCTAACAACAAACGGTCCCGTCCATCGGGACTTAAGCTTTCCGGGTGATAACTTGAAACGGGAATTATAAACAAGGACACGATCGCCTTCCATGAATTCCTTTGGACGTTTCAATCTTTTGTCGTGCCATTGTTTGGTTTTTTTCTTGTAAATTAGAGAGTTGTCAGAGGCTTCAAGCCTCAACTCGTCTAATTCATTTAGTTGGGTCAAACGTAACCGACCCGCTTCTTGGTAATCCAAATTGCATGCCCTTAGCGCCCAATGTGCTTTATGTTCAATCTCCAACGGGAGATGGCATGCTTTTTCGTATACCAATCGGAAAGGAGTTGTTCCAATCGGTGTTTTGTAGGCCGTGCGAAAGGCCCACAATGCATCGTTTAACTTGGTTGACCACTCTTTTGGATTGGCACCAACGGTCTTTTCAAGTATGCGTTTTAATGACCGGTTGGTGTTTTCTACTTGCCCACTCGTTTGGGGATGATAAGATGTCGAAATTTTATGGATTACTCCATATCTTTTCAACACCTTTTCCAATTGCTTATTGCAAAAGTGGGTGCCCCGGTCACTTATAAGAGCTTTTGGTGTGCCGAACCTAGAGAAAAGCTCCATCAAAAAGTTTACCACTACTCGGCCATCATTTGTTGGTAGAGGTTTTGCCTCCGCCCATTTAGAAACATAATCTATGGCGACAAGTATGTAGAGGTAAGAATGAGATTTTGGAAAGGGGCCCATAAAGTCAATTCCCCAAACATCGAACACCTCGCATACTTGGATGCTTTGTTGAGGCATTTCATCCCGTTTAGTTATTTGACCGGCCCGTTGGCACGCGTCACAAGCCTTACAAATAGCGTAGGCATCTTTGAATATTGTAGGCCAATAGAAACCGGCCTCATAAACTTTCTTCCCCGTGATTTGGGGACCAAAGTGCCCACCTGTTGGACCAAGGTGACAGTCAAGCAGAATTTCGGTGCATTCCTTCCCCGAAACACACCGACGGATTATCCCATCGGGACACTGTTTAAAGAGATATGGGTGTTCCCAAAAATAGTATTTTAAGTCACTAAAGAATTTCTTTCTTTTCTGGTGTGACCTACCGGTTTCTAGGAATCCACCCGCAAGATAGTTGGCAATGTCTACAAACCATGGATCATCAATTTTCTCAACTCTCATGAGATTTTCATCAGGAAAATTATCTTGGATAACGGTCTCATGTAGAACCCCAAGATTCGGGTTCTCAAGTCGAGAAAGGTGATCGGCAGCTAGGTTTTCGGCACCCTTTTTATCCTTTATATCGATGTCGAATTCTTGCAAAAGCAAGACCCAACGTATTAAACTGGGTTTAGCATCTTGCTTAGAAAGCAAGTACTTTAATGCCGAGTGGTCTGTGTAGACAACCGTCTTTGCTAGCACTAAATAGGATCGGAATTTGTCAAACGAAAAGACGATTGCAAGGAGTTCCTTCTCGGTGGTAGTGTAATTAAGTTGGGCTCCTTGCAGTGTCTTACTAGCATAGTAAATGGGCTTGAAATGTTTTTCTATTCTTTGCCCCAAGACGGCACCAATAGCAAAGTCACTGGCGTCACACATAAGTTCGAATGGTATTGACCAATTCGGCGATATGAGAATCGGTGACTGCGTGAGCTTTGCTTAAAGAAGATTAAAGGCGGCAAGACACTCGTCCGTAAAGACAAATGGAGCGTCCTTCTCAAGAAGTTTGTTCATGGGGGTTGCAATTTTGGAAAAATCTTTAATGAACCGCCGGTAAAAACCGGCGTGCCCCAGAAAACTTCTAACACCTTTCACATTCGTTGGTGGTGGTAATTTGGCTATTACTTCCACTTTAGCCCGATCCACCTCCAGACTTGCACAAGAAATTTTATGACCCAATACAATGCCCTCTTTTACCATAAAATGGCATTTTTCCCAGTTTAGTACAAGATTTGATTCTTCACACCTAATCAACATACGCTCAAGATTTTTAAGACATGAGTCAAAAGAATCACCGAAGACTGAGAAGTCATCCATGAATACTTCCATAAAGTCTTCAATCATGTCATGAAAAATAGCTACCATACACCTTTGGAAGGTAGCAGGAGCATTGCATAAGCCAAAAGGCATACGTCGATAGGAGAAGGTACCATAAGGGCATGTAAAAGTCGTTTTCTCTTGGTCCTCGGGTGCTATAGGGATTTGGAAATATCCCGAGAAACCGTCAAGAAAACAATAAAAATTCTTTCCCGCTAATCTTTCCAACATTTGATCAATGTAAGGAAGGGGAAAATGGTCTTTTCGGGTAGCATCATTTAATTTTCTGTAGTCAATGCATACCCTCCAACCCGTGATAGTCCTGGTAGAAATTAATTGGTCGTCTTCATTTGTGACAACGGTCATGCCACCCTTTTTGGGCACGCATTGGACCGGACTCACCCAAGGACTATCCGAAATTGGATAAATAAGACCCGCATCTAGGAGTTTGACAATCTCTTTCTTAACAACTTCTTGCATATTGGGGTTGAGTCGCCTTTGTCTTTGTACACATGGCTTATAGTTATCTTCCATTAATATCTTATGTGTACAATAAGAGGGACTTATACCCTTGATGTCGTGAATTTTCCATGCTAAAGCCGTTTTATGGGCTTTTAACATGGAAACAAGCTTAGATTTTTCACTTACAGAGAGTTCGGATGAAATGATCACCGGGAGAGTAGAACCTTCTTGTAGGTAAGCATATTCCAAGTGACTTGGAAGTGGCTTCAGTTCCAAAACGGGAGGTTCTTCAATCGATGTTTTACATCGGTACTCATTCCCTAAATCCAACTTTCTGTACTCTTCATCATTTGGCTCATACCCGTTAGCCATCAAAGTGGTCAACATCTCCACTTCTTCTACCATTGTTTCATCATCACCTTCCGCAAAAATGCATTCTCCTGTACCTTGCAATTCTGGAAATTCCTGCAACAACTCCGAATACGTGTCTACGGCTTGCAGATAATAACATTGATCATCAGTAGACTCGGGGTATTGCAAGGCATGGTCAACGGAAAAGGTAACCTTCATATCCTCAATACTAAGGGTCAATTTCTGCCCATGAACATCTATCATAGCTCTAGCGGTATTGAGGAAAGGTCGACCTAATATAAGAGGCACATGTGTGTCCTCCTCCATGTCTAGAATTACAAAGTCAGCCGGAAATACTAGGGTACCTACTTTTACTAACATATTCTCTAAAATTCCACGAGGGAATTTAACAGAGCGGTCTGCTAGTTGGATTTCCATTCGAGTTGGTTTCAGTTCCCCGGGGTTTAGCTTAACATATAATGAATAAGGCATTAAATTTATGCTAGCCCCTAAATCCGCTAATGCTTTAATGCATTTCAAATCTCCCAGGAGACATGGTATGGTAAAACTTCCAGGATCAGCTAACTTTTTCGGTATTTTGTTCATCAAAATTGCTGAACAATTAGCATTCATGGTGACGGATGAAAGTTCTTCCATTTTCTTCCGATTAGTAAGTAAGTCTTTTAAAAATTTAGCATACTTGGGCATACCCGAGATTACATCAATGAAAGGCATGTTTATGTTGATTTGTTTAAACATATCTAGGAATTTCGACCTTTCGGCCTCTAGCCTTTCTTGTTGTTGCTTTCTCGGGTATGGGAGCGGTGGTTGATATGGTTTCACTACGGGTTTTTCCCGTTTTTCCTTTTCAACTACTTGTTCCGGCTCCTTAACCGGTTCATCATATTGGTTCAATGGAACCCTGAAATCAGAATTTTCGGGCATTTTTGGAGCATCGTATGCTAGACCACTCCGTGTGGTGATAACATTTGCGTGCTCATTTCGTGGGTTTTTACTGGTATCGCCCGGTAAACTACCTGGTTTCCTCTCGCTCAGTAAATTGGCTAAACCACTCATTTGTTTTTCTAAATTTTGAATTGATGCTTGTTGGTTTCTAAATTGATGTTCGTTTTTCTCGTTGGTTTGGTTTATATTTGTGACAAGCTGAGTTTGTGATGTAATTAACTTTTCCAACATACTCTCTAAATTTGACTTTTTCTCCTCCTGCTGGGGTTTTTGATAATAACCCGGAGTTTGTTGTTGGAACCCACTACTTGACCCTTGTTAAAAATTGAAAGTTTGACCTTGAGGGTTGTAGGGGTTGTTAAAGTTCCGGTTAAATTGGGCTCTTCCCTGAAACTGGTTATTATTTTTTTGGCTTATAAAAGCCACTTCTTCTTTTTGAGCCATGGTTAACCCGGCATCACAATCTTTTCCTAAGTGGAGACCACCACAGTATTCACAACCTACTTTCATACTATGGATTTCCTTGGTGATTTTGTCCATGTTTCGGACAACACCATCTATTTTTACACCTAGGGAGCTTAAGTCATCATAAGCACCGGCGCTTTAGACTTGAGCATTTCGAGTGATTGGGCGTTCTTGATGCCACTCATGAGAATAATCGGCTAGTTTCTCGATTATCTCATAAGCCTCTTGCTCGGTTTTGTCCATAATTGAACCTCCGGCCGCCTGATCAATGGAAATTCGGGTTGCAACTTCGCAACCCTTGTAAAAGATTTGAACCTGTTGAAAGGTATCCAAACCATGGTTTGGACAACTTCTTAGCATTTTGGAAAATCGATTCCATGCTTCGTACAAGGTTTCCATTGGCTTTTGATAGAATTGGGTAATTTCGTGTTGGAGTCTCGCGGACTTAGAAGCTGGAAAATATTTCTTAAGAAATTTTTCCAACATACCATCCCACGTTCCTATCGTAGCCTCGGCCAGTGAATCCAACCAACTTCGGGCTTCCCCTTGGAGTGTCCATGGGAAAAGTATTAAAAACATGGCCTGGTCAGTTTCTGGTTTAAGTTTGAAAAGAAGACATATCTCTTCAAAGAGACGAATATGTTCGTTTGCGTCTTCATTAGGACCACCTCTAAATTGACACTTGTTATTAATCATCTGAAGAATATGTCCTTTAATTTCAAAAGTTACCTCACCAATAGGCGGAGTAATAGCACTACCTTGTCCGGTTCGAATTGCTTTCATCCTTGCTGCCATTGATTGTCTTGGTACCAACGGTCTTTCTCCTTCCATTTCAAAATTTGGTGGTTGAACTGGTTTACCAAAGTCTGAATATCGAGGCTTGGTTGTACTTGATTCTGAATCAAAAGTTTCTTGCTTTGATGAAGATTCAAAAATTTCAAGTACTTCTTTTGGAATTTTACCAAGCTTTCTATCAGGTTATGTAAACGTGTAAGTAATGGAGATTCTGAACTTCGGGTATGTGGCATATGCAACCTATAATCTGTCAATCACACAACTAACAAAAACTATCACACATACCGATTCTATAAAATTAAAATCAAAGACTATTAATAATTTAAAATAATTAAGAAACTACTTAATCACAAATTTAGTTAATAATCCTATTTTGACACAAAACTCTCCCCGGCAGCGGCGCCAAAAATTTGATGTAAAGAAA
Source organism: Rutidosis leptorrhynchoides (assembly GCF_046630445.1). Lineage (NCBI taxonomy): Eukaryota > Viridiplantae > Streptophyta > Magnoliopsida > Asterales > Asteraceae > Rutidosis > Rutidosis leptorrhynchoides. The sequence goes on from NC_092339.1 coordinate 361,108,010, forward strand.
TCGTGTATATAATTTATCGTATGGAAAACACCGGTTTTAAAGATTGCTACACACTAACGGGCAGTGTACCCGATCGTGTAGTAGTATAGTAACTGGTTTAGTTCCGTGTATCGTTCCAAGGACAGTTATATCAGTCAAACTAGAATTAGAAACTATATTATGATTAACTAAGTAAATTAAAGTTAAAAGTACAAGTTTTATGTTTTGGTGGCTATTTAACGATTTAGCCAAATCAAAGAAGGTTAAATGTAAAAACAATATTTTTGTCTTTTAAGTTTATGAAATGATAATAAATGCAAATAAAGCAAGTAAGATAGTTTTGAATTAAATCAAAGAGATGAAATGTTTATCTAGATATTTTACCCTCGGTATTGGATGTAAGTTTAGATATTAAGTCCTGATTGAATAATTATGTGTGTAGTTATCTAATAGGTTCACTAAGAGTTCTCTCGGATAAACACGCAAATACAATAACAAGATCAAGGATTCCCTTTTCACTATGGTTCTTGTATTTGTAATCAAATAACTATAAGCATGCTAATCACCTAAATCGACTCGCCAAGAGTTCTCTTTAGCAAGTATTCAAACTAGAATTACTAAGTGAGGGTTCCCTATTACTTAGACCTTTTCGTTTGTGACTAGTTGATCAACAAGATCAAAGACTTGAATAACAATTGTCTTTGCGTTCGCCCTACACAATTCATTCCTATTTTGTTTAACCTTTTTAATCTAGTTTACCCCCTTGGTCCGGTTTAGCAAACAATCAATCTAAGACAAGTTGATTGTAAATCAATATGATACATCAACAAGAGTTCTCTTTATCAACAACATATCAATTAACTAGATACAAATGATTTTAACAACAATAAGCATGATTCTTAATTCAAGCTTCAATCTATCATGCATAATACATTCAATCAATAAGATTACATCCAATACCTTGGTTATTAATCTAGACAAACATTATAGAAACTAGCCAATAATCATGGTAACAGACAACAATACAATCAAATTATTAACTGAAATCATTGCTGAGAAACAAGGAAATAACCTACAAGAACAAGAGTTCTTGGATGAAGAAGGATTTGACCTTTGATTCCTTGATGTTTTAGCCTCTTCCAAGAGCTTGGAGTTCTCCAATTTGCTCTTCAAAAATCGTCTCTAGACTCTCTGGTTCGTAATGATATGAAACAGTCCCAAAAACCGAAGTTTTAAAGTGGAGAAAGTAGGTAAAAAGCAGAAAAGTCGGCCCAAACCTACTACGGGACGTCGTCCCAAAAGGCAGGACGGCGTCCCACTAAACAAGCCAGGACGGCGTCCCAAACAACCAAGACGGCGTCCCATATCAAAGGGCAGGATGGCGTCCCCATGCCCTGGACGGCGTCCCAATTTGCTGATTTTGACTGTTTCGTTTTCTTTTTAATCTCCTTTCATTTGTACTAAGTCTAACATATCGGAAGCTTTATTTTATCAATTTAGAGTGCTATCTTGACCCTAACTCGTATCGGGATCAACCAATGTCATAAATCATCAAAACTCTTTGCAAATCATTCTTCCGATACAAATTTGCGCATCTTGACTTATCACTTGTAGATCACCTTCATTATCTTCGATTCTAGAGCGTTTTTAGTGATATTGCGATAGATATATATGATGTTATTGAGCAATATCACAGGTGCAACACGTTCTGGCTCACCAACAGTGTGTTCAGCTTCAACGTGCGGTTGGCTAGTGCCTTCAGAAGGTGTGTTACTTTGTGATTATTGAATTTCTTCAAGATCTACTTTACTCCCACTGACTTCTTGTAAGAGAAGATCTCTTTCAAAGAATTCAGCAGACCGAGCAGTAAACACTTTGTTTTCAGCTTGGTAGTAAAAGTAGTAACCCATTATTTCCTTTGGGTATCCCACAAAGTGACATTTGATACCTCTGGGTTCTAACTTGTTTGAAGTGTCACGTTTCACATACGCTTCACAACCCCAGATTTTCAAATAAGACAACTTGGGACTTTTCCCATGCCATAGCTCATATGGTGTCTTTTCTGCCTTCTTGGTTAAAACCATAATGAGTATGCCTGCAGCAGACTCTAGTGCATATCCCAACAAGACTGTGGTACAGTAGTCAGACTCATCATGGATCGAACCATATCAAGTAGTGTTCGATTCCTCCGCCCAGACACACCATTGTGTGATGGTGTGTAAGATGGAGTGGATTGTGAGACAATCCCACAATTCATGTGGTCCAACAACTCTTGACTCATATACTCACTTCCTCCATCAGAGCGAAGTGCTTTAATGGTCTTTCCAAGCTGATTATCTACTTCATTTTGAAAGACTTTTGAATGTTTCAAAAACTTCATGTTTATGTTTCAGCAAGTAAACATAACCATATGTTCTATAACCATTAGTTATGTAATGAAGTAAGATTCACTATTCTAGACATTATTCTAAAAGGGCCACATACGTCAGTATGTATTAGTCCTAAAAGATCTTTAGCTCTGTCACCTAAATCAGAGAAAGGAGCCTTTGTCATCTTTTCATATAAATATGACTCACATACATCAAATGACTAATAGTCAGTTGATTTCAAAAGTCCATCAGATTGAAGTTTTGAAATGCGTTGTTTGTTTATATGACCAAGACGACAATGTCATTGATAGGTCTTTTTCAAGTCTTGCTTGAACTGTTTGGCGGTACAAGTATACACAGAATTCTCATTTGAAATCACATCACGCATATCAATTTCAAAAATACCATCACGTGGACTGGTATTAAAATAAAAAATATTATCCTTAGAAATTGAACCACAAAAGTGCGTAAATGAAAGTTCAAAACCAACATCTTTCAAATATGTAGCTCGTAATACTATGAGCGTAATGCCATTGTTTTAACAAAACAATGAGGGCACTTGAAAGAGTAAGCTTATAGGAATCAATATCTTCAGCAGAAGCTCAATCTCCATTGCCAACTCACAAATCCAGTGTGTCCTTTTTTAGTTTAATACTTCTTCTCATTCCCTTTATATTGTTATAGATGTGAAGGCCACAACCGGTAACAAAGGTCCAGGAATCACTAGAAGAAAATATATAACTGTATATGAATATACTTGATTGCTAGTCTCACCAACTTCGCCATTTTTCAGCTTAGATTGGTAGATAGGATAATTCCTTCTCCAATGGCCAACTTTTCCACAATGGAAACATTCAGTGTCTTTTGATGAGTTTTCTGTAACATCCCGCGTTTTTCCGTTAAATTTATTTTTAACACCGTCTTTATTTTTTAATAATAATCTTTCGTATTTAAATTCGTAGTTTCCGTTGACTAACGTTCATAATAATTCCGTCATTTAATTATAACATCTCTCGTTAACTTGCGTTTTAAAAATATTCGTTTGGTTAATTCCCGCACCCGCTCTGAAACTTGAGGGACTAGTTCCGCCACTTGACCAAAGAGGTGGCTAGTAGTTGACTAGTCAACCACTCACCACCTCCACCCCTCATTCATCCATTTCTTCTTCTTTCTTTCTTTCTTTTTTTCTCTCAAGAACACAAACATAAATCATCATCTAAATTCGGATCGGGAAGCAAACTTCAAAACAAATTACATATTTGGAATCCTCTCTTCATCCTCTACAATTTGATACCAACTTCATCTCGTTTGGGTAACATTTCTAAAACTCTAGATTTCTCTAAATTCGTGTTTTTGATTTGAAATGGTGTTAGTTAGTGTCTATGGCTCGTGTCTAGCATGAATATATGATTTACTTGCTCGATTTGTTGTTTTGAGTAACTAGTTGAACATTTGAAATGGGTTTGCTTAATCCTTGATTTTGGATGAGTTAATGTTGTTAGATTGTTAAAGTGCATGTTTTAATTGTGTTACTAGTATCATTAGCCACATTTGGATGTGTAGGTTGATTAAGAAAACTTCAAAAACCCGATTAATGATTTTGTGATGTTTGACTAGGGTTTGATAGTTCTTGACATGAACTTTTGATGCTTGAATGCCATGGAATGTTAATTGTTAGTGATTAGTTGTAATGTATGCTTAATTACCTTCGAAACGGCATATCATATGTGTGAATTGGATTCCCGAAACTTAAAATACAATTGATGAACTTGAAACTTTGAAAATGGACTTTTAAATGATCACTTGACGAGAAATCGGTTATGGAAAATGATGTTTTTGTTTGATGAAACATGTTTAGTTGTGTTCCTTGTCAAAAGAGCTTTCCAACGGTATAAGATACGTCTTCTAATTGTTTGCGGTTTGCGTTTTGCGTTTGTTTGAAAATTTCCAAGTCTTGAACAAGTGAAACAGGCCAGGGACCAGGCCACGGCTTTTGTCGCGGCGCGACAGGCCTGGCCGCGGCGCGGCGTATAACGTGTCCAGCTTCTGTCCCATTTGTCCCTTTTTACCAAAAATGTTTGCTATGCTACGCACCTCCGATTAACATGTAACTTGGCCAACATGCTCATATATGACTTCTAAGCTTAGAAAAATAGTTTGGGACCCGACCCGAACGTGTTGACTTTTTCGTTGACTTTGACCAAGTTTGACTTTTAGTCAAACTTAACCAAACTTTTATACAAACATTCTAACATGCTTTTATACTTGTTTCTTGTATGAAACTTGACAACGTGATTCACATGCTATACTTAATAGAGTCGTAACGAGCCATAGGACTAATTGAACACATTTCACCCGACCTTGTGTCGTAACCGGTTAATTGACACAACTTACTTGTTTAGGTCAAGGCTAAGCAACTTTCATGCATACGTTACTTTGTGAAGTACTTTTATACTCGTGCACTCGAGGTGAGATCATAGTCCCACCTTTTCAACAACTTTTTATACTTTTAAATTGTGGGCTGAGAAACATATACTTTGTTACATTTTGTACTACTTGCTTTTATACTTTGAACACAAGAACAAGGAAAACAAACATTCTACAGCGAGTTTAGAACGAAAATCCTCAATTCGATTATCATTAGTTACACTTGCCGGGTGTAAGCGAGAACTTATGTTATATGGCCATATGGGTTGACAACCCTCATCTTTGACGGTTCGCTACCGTCTACGGATGAAATATATTTTCGAGAATCAGTGTTTGTTCTAGCACTAAGTGATGGGGTATACAATGGAAGGAATGTTAAGCTTTGATAATTGGGTGCTCGCGAACCAACTTTTGGAATGCAACTTTTGGATGATCAATTTATGGAAATACTAAATCTTGTGGTTCAAAATATAACGTTTACTAATACACCTATGATTTCACCAACGTTTTTCGTTGACAGTTTTCTATATGTTTCTCAGGTTCATACATGGCTATTTGATACATGCTTCCGCGTACATTCATACTTGCTTGGGGTCAAGCATACATACATGCATACGCTAGTGATAGCACCTTTGGATTCAAACATATTGTTTACATACTTACGCTATTTATAGCAACTGTGATTTTAAACTAATTATGTCGCAAGATATTTCATTCGTACTTTACTACTTTTGTAAACTTAAACTTGTTGTCGATCCGTTTGGTGAACTAAACTTTGCAAGTCATGCACGTTTCAAATGAATGCGACATAATTTTGGTCAAACGAGTCTCATATAGGGACTATGACCACGCAACGGGACCTAAGTAGCGGCGCCGTCAATGACGATTTGGTTGGGTCGTTACAGATGGTATCAGAGCATTGGTTGTAGGGAACTAGGACGTGCATTAGTGTGTCTAACAGAGTCGTTAGGACGCATTAGTGAGTCTAGACTACAACCGGATAGTTAGCATTTGCATTCTGGCATACATTTGCTATAGATAGCACTTACTTGACTACTTGTGCATTATACTTGAATCATTCTTAGGCAAACTTTTTAATGGTACCCAACCTTCATCATACGAACTCGTATTCCGCCACTTTTTGGTAACACACGTAAATTCATGATTCATACACGTATGGATGACGACGAATTCATTAGTCACACTTGTTCGGGAACTCTGTCTCCCGGATTGTTATTTGCCACCGTTTCAACTTACTATCGGTTTCCCACTGGTGTTTCTTACTATCTACTTTTTAGTGTTACTACCATCACTACTCTAGGTGAGTATCGTCATCAACATTTATCACTACGGTTGCGTACTACTCGTTATCATGACTCGTTACTCTTTTCATACCTAAATACATTATTGTTTGAATCGAACCGATTTGACGTTAACAATCGTTTATACATTTCCCGCGGGGAAACGCTTCTTTAGAGTTGTAGAAACTATTTCGATTTAATACGAGTCACGTTTGAGACGTCGTTACATTTTGTTCATTTTAGATTTTCGCGATGACACGAACTTGAATCTATAGAGTGATGTGGGAATGGAGGTATGAGTTAGCGTAATATAACGACACTCGATCAACGTGGTTATATTACGGTAAGACATACCAAAGTTCTAGTGACACGTGATGGTGGTTAGACTCGATCAACCTAAACACCACCATGTGCCATGTACATGACTTCATCTTTTCAGGTTTGGACATCCGAAAACTCCGAGAATATTTATAACAACCATACCGGGGACACACCTTCGATTTTTGTCGAACTATACTTATGCTTCCGAATGAATTACCGATTCCATTCGACTTCAACCGTATGTCACACGGGTATACTAGCTCGTCCTCGCGCAGTCTTATTGACTAACTACAATTTACTCGTTATGCTCACATCGGGGCGGAAACTTCTCTTGCATCACCCTCGTACTTCCGGTTCAGGAGGTCCTTATTCTAAATTCTCAATGGAGAGCGACTCTTCACGTCATACAAGTATTCGCCGCGAGGGTGGATAGTCCTAACAATCGTTTTCAAAACCCGATAAGAACTTGCCCCGACGAACGTTTTTGGAAACCGATAAATCTTCTGCGACGCGAATTTTCTTGAGAAACTTGTCCTAGCTAACGTTTTCAATTCCTAGCAAACTTGTTCAATATGCCTTAGGGAAATGTACCCCGTTTCGGATCGAGATCCTCGTTTCACTTCTAGATTTTGGAGTACCTTACAAAAAGCCTCGGGACCGCGTTTAGACATGAGTACCGCGTACCATCCACAACCCGACGGACCGAACAAACATGCGATTTAAACCTTGGAAACCATAATACAAGTTTGTATTACCAACTTCAAATTTATTTGAGAAAAGTATTTTCCTTAAACCGAATCCTCGTACTACAATGATTTTCATTCGAGTTTTAACGTCACTCCTTTTGAAACCACATGTGACCGGAAACGTCATTCTCCTTTTGTCGAACCAAGTAAACGATGATCAATTCACCGGGGCCGAGGTTATTCGTGAGCAACCGAGAAAATTTAGTCATATTCAGGTAAAACCCTACGCGACTCGTAATCACCAAGAGCTACGCCGATGTTAGACGTAAACATTTCAAATAAACCGCGTCACGTTAAGAGTCGCACCTTGGAAAAGTGCAATCCGTTTCGGGAAACGTAGGAAGCTAAATCCGCGATATTTTGATCCTTTAAATTCTTGGGGTGTTTTGGACCCGTCGCTAGCCGTTTAGACTTTTCCGACTCATTTTGGGTCTCCGTTTATCCTACATTCGATGTATCAACTCAAAGACGTGTTTTGCGAAACAAGAACTTGTTATCTCCTTTGATGAACTCACTATCGACGATAACCCTCACTTCCTAGGAGGACCGGTTGAAACCATGAATCATGGAAGCCAAACCTTAAAACAACATATGATCCCGACCGTCAAAATTCGTGGAAATACTCAAGGACGTACCTTCACTTATTCGTAGAATTTACAACGCAAGATCTCGAGTAAGATTCAACAACTACTACTTCCAACTAAATTTCGGGACGAAATTTCTTTTGAGGTGTGGATAATGTAACATCCCGCGTTTTTCCGTTAAATTTATTTTTAACACCGTCTTTTTTTTTAATAATAATCTTTCGTATTTAAATTCGTAGTTTCCGTTGACTAACGTTCATAATAATTCCGTCATTTAATTATAACATCTCTCGTTAACTTGCGTTTTAAAAATATTCGTTTGGTTAATTCCCGCACCCGCTCTGAAACTTGAGGGACTAGTTCCGCCACTTGACCAAAGAGGTGGCTAGTAGTTGACTAGTCAACCACTCACCACCTCCACCCCTCATTCATCCATTTCTTCTTCTTTCTTTCTTTCTTTTTTTCTCTCAAGAACACAAACATAAATCATCATCTAAATTCGGATCGGGAAGCAAACTTCAAAACAAATTACATATTTGGAATCCTCTCTTCATCCTCTACAATTTGATACCAACTTCATCTCGTTTGGGTAACATTTCTAAAACTCTAGATTTCTCTAAATTCGTGTTTTTGATTTGAAATGGTGTTAGTTAGTGTCTATGGCTCGTGTCTAGCATGAATATATGATTTACTTGCTCGATTTGTTGTTTTGAGTAACTAGTTGAACATTTGAAATGGGTTTGCTTAATCCTTGATTTTGGATGAGTTAATGTTGTTAGATTGTTAAAGTGCATGTTTTAATTGTGTTACTAGTATCATTAGCCACATTTGGATGTGTAGGTTGATTAAGAAAACTTCAAAAACCCGATTAATGATTTTGTGATGTTTGACTAGGGTTTGATAGTTCTTGACATGAACTTTTGATGCTTGAATGCCATGGAATGTTAATTGTTAGTGATTAGTTGTAATGTATGCTTAATTACCTTCGAAACGGCATATCATATGTGTGAATTGGATTTCCGAAACTTAAAATGCAATTGATGAACTTGAAACTTTGAAAATGGACTTTTAAATGATCACTTGACGAGAAATCGGTTATGGAAAATGATGTTTTTGTTTGATGAAACATGTTTAGTTGTGTTCCTTGTCAAAAGAGCTTTCCAACGGTATAAGATACGTCTTCTAATTGTTTGCGGTTTGCGTTTTGCGTTTGTTTGAAAATTTCCAAGTCTTGAACAAGTGAAACAGGCCAGGGACCAGGCCACGGCTTTTGTCGCGGCGCGACAGGCCTGGCCGCGGCGCGGCGTATAACGTGTCCAGCTTCTGTCCCATTTGTCCCTTTTTATCAAAAATGTTTGCTATGCTACGCACCTCCGATTAACATGTAACTTGGCCAACATGCTCATATATGACTTCTAAGCTTAGAAAAATAGTTTGGGACCCGACCCGAACGTGTTGACTTTTTCGTTGACTTTGACCAAGTTTGACTTTTAGTCAAACTTAACCAAACTTTTATACAAACATTCTAACATGCTTTTATACTTGTTTCTTGTATGAAACTTGACAACGTGATTCACATGCTATACTTAATAGAGTCGTAACGAGCCATAGGACTAATTGAATACATTTCACCCGACCTTGTGTCGTAACCGGTTAATTGACACAACTTACTTGTTTAGGTCAAGGCTAAGCAACTTTCATGCATACGTTACTTTGTGAAGTACTTTTATACTCGTGCACTCGAGGTGAGATCATAGTCCCACCTTTTCAACAACTTTTTATACTTTTAAATTGTGGGCTGAGAAACATATACTTTGTTACATTTTGTACTACTTGCTTTTATACTTTGAACACAAGAACAAGGAAAACAAACATTCTACAGCGAGTTTAGAACGAAAATCCTCAATTCGATTATCATTAGTTACACTTGCCGGGTGTAAGCGAGAACTTATGTTATATGGCCATATGGGTTGACAACCCTCATCTTTGACGGTTCGCTACCGTCTACGGATGAAATATATTTTCGAGAATCAGTGTTTGTTCTAGCACTAAGTGATGGGGTATACAATGGAAGGAATGTTAAGCTTTGATAATTGGGTGCTCGCGAACCAACTTTTGGAATGCAACTTTTGGATGATCAATTTATGGAAATACTAAATCTTGTGGTTCAAAATATAACGTTTACTAATACACCTATGATTTCACCAACGTTTTTCGTTGACAGTTTTCTATATGTTTCTCAGGTTCATACATGGCTATTTGATACATGCTTCCGCGTACATTCATACTTGCTTGGGGTCAAGCATACATACATGCATACGCTAGTGATAGCACCTTTGGATTCAAACATATTGTTTACATACTTACGCTATTTATAGCAACTGTGATTTTAAACTAATTATGTCGCAAGATATTTCATTCGTACTTTACTACTTTTGTAAACTTAAACTTGTTGTCGATCCGTTTGGTGAACTAAACTTTGCAAGTCATGCACGTTTCAAATGAATGCGACATAATTTTGGTCAAACGAGTCTCATATAGGGACTATGACCACGCAACGGGACCTAAGTAGCGGCGCCGTCAATGACGATTTGGTTGGGTCGTTACATTTTCCTTCTTGGAAGGTGAAATATTCTTCCTAGCAAATGATTTACCATTTTCCTTCCACAAAGTATTTGGATTATTCTTTGTCACCCTACCACCCTTCTTCCTCTGCTCATCGAACAACATCCGATAAGCACTTTGCTAAATAGCAACAATTTTCTCAGTAAGAGGATTGAGTAAGGCTTCTTTAAATTTGTTCAACTTCCCTTCATATTTGATAACAATTCTCTATTTACGGTGCTAGTCTAGGAAGTTAAAACAATTGAGTTTATCCTTCTCTAACAAAGAAGGAAGTGTGTTTTGGTTTACGTTTTGATTGTTTTACATCTACAACATTTATAAGATTCAATTTAGTATTTTCGATATTGAGCTTTAATAAATTAACTACCCAAGTTTTTATACATTTTTTTAAAAACAATTAATTTACGAAAGCCTAAGATCCACATAGAGATTCCGTAGCCACATCTGTTGATCAGCTAGCAGTTATAGAGTCTATTGGTAGGTAATGGGTACCAATTGCATTACAAGTGCAACTCTTAGATCTTTATGGGACCTAGAGATATATGTAGTCCAACAAACCACTATTTTCTACTGGCATGTTTTTCCCATCCTTGCCTCGAACTCAGGTCTCACCGTGAATACGATTAAGTCGTCCAATTTGGAAACAGTAGAAATTCACGCTAATCTCGCTAGATTGAAAAATCCACCTTGTGGCTATAATTCAGCCTAGTCTCACAAGATCAGAAAAATAATGAGGAGTGTTTGCAAGCTCATTGGATGGCATGACTTAAATTTGACGGGTATTTTGAAAATGTTTGTGGTAACGAATAATGCATGCACACAATATTCGTTACACTATTTGTTAAAAATCATTTTAACCAATTATATATGTCGATCGTGTATTATGTGTACAGTTTGTTATTTAATTTCTAGTATAAAAAATAACAAATACACAAACGTGTATCGTTTTAAAACAGTTTTAAAAATGTCGCCCATATATATTATTTGAGTTTCAAAAAACATTTAACTTTAAACTCGTTAGAGTTTAACTTTTTAAAATCATCAATTTTAATCTTTGAAACTCGTTACCGATTTTATTTGATGTTTTCATCAAAACATTTAGAATATATTATAATCAACAATTAAATATAAATACGTAAAATAAAACACAACCATGCATACATACACATACATAGCCTAGCCTAAAAATCCTATGCTTGATCCCATGAGCCGACATGGGATCAAGAGGTCAAACTAAGGACAATCAAAGCTCCCACTTGATTCAAGAACCAAGTGAAAACGTGTCGAAAACCATCGTTGTTAACTTGATCAAATCGCCATCTACTAAGCCAACTCCGTGTTGAATCTTTATCTTCAATCTTCATCTTGTTACATTAATTTAAATTTGAAAAATACAAATAATCTAATACTTTTACAATTTGAAGTAAACCTAAATACAATACTATGAAATTGAAAATAAATAAAATACAACTCTGGCTTCGTTGGCCTCCAAATAAATCAAAAACAACATGGCATAAAATTGCCGTAATCAACAATCACAACAATCATACATTGGACGGGGCACTATGGGCTATGTATTGAATCACAATTTAATAACAACATTATTAAACCTATATATGGCTTGTTCATGGTTACAATGCATGTGTATAACCGTGGAACAAATTAAATATTAAATAACCAACAATTATCCAAGCCATAACTATTAAATTCAAAATTTAAAGAGTGAATTTCTTCAGATCTTATTTGTGCGTCATGAGGTAATCAACAAAGTTGACTTTCAAAACCATAAATGTTTTGACTTTTACCAATACACCACAAAGCTAGATCTAAGAAAATCATGCAACAATTAAGACGGTGTAAAAGCGGCTCTGATACCACTGATGGAAAATCGTGTGTACCTTTTAAATTAGATTAACACAGCGGACAGTTAAAATAATAATCTTTTATTATATAAAACATTACAAGATTAAATAGTCATATATTTAATAAACATGCACAAGATTATAACGTCTCATTGAGATCCAGTTACACCACTAATAATTGTCTAGTTATATAAATTCACAAAGTGGAGTTGACGATATACCTTTGAGAATTGATGTCCACGAGAAGGCTGAAACGAATCGCCTTGTTGGAGAGAAACCTATGACCAAAAATATTGTCATCTCTTTGGATAGTCCACTACACTTTCATGCAATGTCAATGGATGCTAGTTCAAACTCAAGTAATATATTATAATTATCAAATTATTATAATAAGATAATAAATAAATAATACTCCGTCGATTACTTTTGAAAAGAACAAAAGAATGATTTGTTTTGGTGTTTCTCGATAACGACGAAAGGATATGGGATTTTATTTGCTTATGATTTTATTTCTAGTGACCTTCTCAAAACCAAAAAGAATCCGGGCCTTTTTTTCGTGTGTATCACACACGGCCAAAAAAAGACAATGATTATTTATATTATATAACCGACTCAATATATGCATGTTATTTGTTTTTCGATTTAACGCGTATAAAATAAGGCAGTGAAAATAAAAAATCATTTCCTTTTATTACTTAATCTTAGTCAACAAGAAAATTGATATGTAAACACGGTTTTAGACTTGAACGTAACCAACAAGCACCCCATATCTTATTAATTGAAAATCAATTTTTCTATTATTTGTAATCATTATAAAAAACTAATTAATTACACGTTTAATTAATTAATTCAAAACAAATATTTTAATTTATTTCGTTACTTGAATAATATATATACATCATATATATATTTCAATTGACGTCTAGGTGTATATATGTGTGACCCCGAAGGCTCAAATGAGTTTAGCCATATAGTTATATGTTGTACCTTGCACATTAATCCTACAGTGAGTATATGAGTGTGTTTGATGATATGATTCAGACTCGACCTCTGCCACCTGTTGAATTAACTGTTGAAGACTTTAATTGGTTATTACATGATACTAGAAAAAAGCCCATTTCGCACGTTGCGGCGATCTAGGCGCTAGTACGTGTATATATATATATGTATATATATATATATATATGTGTGTGTGTGTGTGTGTATATATATATATGTGTGTGTGTATATATATATATGTATATATATATGTGTGTATATATATATATATATATATATATATATATATATATATATATATATATATATATATATATATATATATATATATATATATATATATATATATATATATATAGTGGTAGGATCAAGAGGGAAGTAACCAATCTGGGGGAAGCAAAAACTTTTTTTTTTCTTTTCGTTTTTTGAAAAAACTTTGTTCACGAACATTATAGATTGGATAAAAATATGAACATTTAGTAGAGACATTTTGTGATAAATGTTTTTAGTTTGGCGGAAAAACGCTCGAAGAAGTAATATATAACAATTATCTTGTTTTTCGAGCGTATGTTGAGGTTTTAGCTATTGGGGTTTAGATATTAGGGTTTAGATATTAGGTTTATAGGGTTTAGATATTAGGGTTTAGAAATTTAGGGTTTAGGATTTAGATTTAGGGTTTAGATTGAGTTTTTAACATGAACGGTTTAGAGTTTAGGGTTTAGGGTTTATGGAATAAACCCAAAACACCAAACCCTAAACCCTAAACCCTAAACTCTAAATCGGGCTAAATTTTACTTCAGAAAACATGAAAAAAACGTTCATATTCTTCACGAACAATATTATCTTGAATGTTATTTTTGTCAATCGTTTTTCCGCCTAAATAATAGCATTCATCACGAAGTGTCTCTTCTAAATGTTCATATTTTCGTGTGATCTTGATGCCAAAAAAAAAAAATCCAAAAAAAACGAAATTTTTTTTTTTGCTTCCCCCCGCTTCCTCTCGATTGGTTACTTCCCCATTGATCCTGCCCCATATATATATATATATATATATATATATATATATATATATATATATATATATATATATATAATCAAGAGGGAAGCACTTTTTTGGGGGGAAGTAATTTTTTTTTCATTTTTTTCGAATTTTTTTCAGGCATCAAGATCACATGAAAATATGATAATATATATATATATATATATATATATATATATATATATATATATATATATATATATATATATATATATATATATATATAATCTTATTTTTACACTATCACACACTTGTAATAATATAACATTCAAAACTTTACAATATCGTACTTATAAACGGATGCAACACAATTGCTGAACAGACATGCCACCATAGTGTAATTGCTGATGAATGATAGTGGGACGAAACGTGTGTGCAAGAACATTAGATGTGGTATTTTACTCTGACAGCCTATGTTGCAAACATTAACATAATACAATATCAACATCCTAAACAAATCACAATTAACCAAAAGTCATGAAATATTCAAAACACCGAAAACTGCAAACCTCTTGATGATAGATAATGACGATCGAAAACAAACTTGAGAAGCGGAATCAGGATCAACCAGCAGTAGCAGATTTCAATATGCCTGTACATGCAATTAATTTTAGTAATATCATCGATATCACGCATTCTAAATCATACGTGCAGTGATATCATTTATATAATCAATTTTAGTAATATCATCGATATCACACATTTTTAGCAACAAATCGTAAGCAGCCATATTGACTACTATTCCGATATACATGCTACTTTTAGATAACTTAATTTACAAGTTGACAGAGAGTGTATTTCATTTTAATAGGCAATATCAAGTGGTAAATTGGGTGGGTTGGTCAAAGGAGAACGTACTAACCCAAAATAACCAAAATATGTAGTAAAATACATTACTTGAAATCACTACCTTCTACCATATCCAGTAACATAGTGCAGCAGCTCAGATAAGATAAACTAAATTAACTAAAAAATCATAGTAAATACAGTACCGAATTTAACTTTTATCATTAGTGCATTCATAAGTTCCTATAAGTTGTGATCCAAGTAAAGTTCATAGGAATGACCAGAACCATCAGATATTTAACATTCTGTAAACGCCTACAAATTCATATTCTATTACATTAGTAATATCAATGAATGTTATATAATTTTTATTTCTTCCAAAATTAAGATATTTAAGCTCATAAGATTTCTTATATCTTATATCTTACTTAAACTGGTTTAAATACTTTTGACAAATAGATAAATAGTTTTCGTATGTGTGAATTCGAACTTTGTAATTTTGGTAATCATTTTATATGTACCTTGGTATAGACCCGAAGTTCACAATCGATAGATTCAACCTCAGGTTTTGGATCTAATTTGGTAACTGTGTATAATTTTATTGTTTGAAATTTAAGATGGTACGTACCGGTTTAGATGTTGATTCAGGCGGTCCGGGCTTTTCTCGATCTTTTAATCCATACATCATTTGTCATTGTATCGATAACTCTTCTGTTGACAATAACATGAAACTGTTAGTTTTATCAGCATAGAATAATGTAACCCACAATATTGATAACAAAATTATCCAACTATTCACAACACATATTAACTTAACATCATCAAACGTTAAGAAATTTTCAATTAACATATACAGTAGATACCTCTGAATCAGTGAGTTCGATTTCATCCTGAATATTATCATCAAAAAACTTATGATGTTGTTCATCTTTGTCGTTGCTACCGTTTCCGTGATCATACTGAAATCCGTCATCATAATACATCAGTGAGTTGTCGTCTTAAAATTCAAATAAAATCAATAAAAAGGCAAATAGTGACTATAATTTAGGTAGGCTCAGATTTAAAATTGGGGGTTCAGGGAAAAAAGGATACTCGAAATCCGCCATGGCTGCAAAGACACGCGGTTGCATCAATTATATGTCTTCCTGGTGTTACCTTGCCAAGATACGGATAATATATCCAATAACCCTTAGCCATCTAGCCTGATAATAACAACAATCATCACAACCTTTCTTTACCATATATTACTACGTATTCATCTAGAAATGACCCATTTTTTTCATTGCTGCAACTATGTTTACCATGTTTGCAAATCGAGATATTCATCTAGCGCAACGAACCATCAAAGAACGATATGAATCAAAGAAGAAAAAGTAGGTAGCAAACCATGTGTCCCACATGATTTGCCCAAAAATAAAACGACAACCAAGGATTAAAACGACAGGATTAACAACAAATTAAAACATAAAACGACAAACCAATGTTTGGTTGTTATTAGTATATATGGACAAATTGTGACAACCCGAAAATTTCCAACCAAAATTAAACTTTAATCTTTATATGTTTCCGACACGATAAGCAATATTTGTTAAGTTAAATTTCAAGAATTTTAAACTATGTTCATACATTCATTCTACCTCGACCAAGTTCCAACGATTCACGAACCATTAAACGAATATGATTATATATGTATATGTGTATATATATTATAACTTGAAACGTAAACAAAATATTAGATTAAATACTTTATATGATTGTATCTGTTTCAAAATATTTAACAATAGAATTAGAAGATAAGATCAAATGATTGAATTATCAGATATATTAAATTATGATTACAAGTCTCTGTTGAAAGGGCCACGTTGATTTGAGAAATCTTTCCATTTTAACAATATTCGAAAAATGGTAAAGTGATTTATAAATAAGAACAAATTGTCAATCATTGAGAACTAGACAAAGGATAGTGGAAGATTGAATCTCATAAATACTCGATTGATCTATTTAGTTTCAAACGTACAAAAACGTTTTCAGTTTAAAAAGAACTTTATTATTAAAACGTATATAACTTTTATAAATATCTAGAACCACTTTTGACAACTCATTACTTAACTAGTATGATAAAGATAACAATATTTATATTTTATTTTATTAAATATATATAACGATTTAAATTAATATTATATATATTTATACGCGTATTATACGTACATAGTTTTATACTTTCACTATACTTAAACTTTATCTTTACTTTATTTTTACTTTACTTTAACTTTAATAATTCACTTTAATAATTCATACTTTAATAATTAACTTTAATAATTCATACTTTAATAATTCACTTTAATAATTCATACTTTAATAATTCACTTTAATAATTCATACTTTAATAATTCAAAAATCTATTATAAATAGAATTCAATAGGTTTCATTATTTCATAGAAACTTGAAAATATTTTTCTCTAAACTCTCTCAATCGATTTACATATATATATTTACTCCGTATTATTTCAAGATATTATTAGTATACATAAAATATTACGACGGAGTGATGTCCGAGTGATTTCGAAATTATTTTTCGAGTGGGATAGGATTAAGGAAATTATGGGTTATAGCTATGGAGGTGATTGAGTATGGTTCATGGGTATGCTCATGAGGTCAATATAGTGTTTATCATTTCCGTTGCGTCTACGTACCTTTCATGCAATATTGAATCTCAATATTGATACGTGAGTACTCATAATTTAACTTTTACATACTAATAGTGTATCCCTGACTAGTGCTCGAGTATTTAGGATTATGCATGCTTGTACTTTTGATATTGTCCTTAAACAGGTTAGGTTGAATCTTGAATTAGTTACACTTGCGGTTGAGATAAGGTATAAGATATGCATGTCCTTGGAAAGCTAGCGAAAAATTAAGAAATTTTCCTTTAGATATCGAATGGTTTCGATGAACGGATTAGAAGTTATAATCAATTGAATTTTTGATATTTTTATTAAAAATGATTATTATTATCGTCGTTTTTATCGTCGTTCTAGTTTTATCTTATTATTATCATTATTATTATCTTTATCAATAAAAGGGATTTATCATTAAAAATTGTTATTTTTTTTATTATTACTATCGTTATTATCGTTAAAGTTATAATTAGTATTATTATTATTATCCAATTATTATTATTATTATTATTATTATTATTATTATTATTATTATTATTATTATTATTATTATTAGTATTATTATTATTATTATTATCATTATTAATATATATATCATTATTTAAAAATGGTTATTGTTATTGTTATTATTATTATTACTATACTATCATTAAGATAATTATTAGTATTATCGTTAATAATGTTATAGTAACTATCATTATTAGTATTAGTGTAATTAAAACAAATATTTTTAACACCTAATTATTTTGATTACTATTATTATCATTATTATGAACACGATATAAAAGACGATTAAAAGCTATTAAACGAAACAATTAGGAAATAATGAGTAAGAGTATCATGATGAAATTAAAATATTATAAGATATTGATTTAGATAAAATTATCGTTCTTATTATTTTTATCATTACTATTATTATTAAAAGTATCGTTAGTATTAAAACTATCATTTTAACAAAAATTATCATTTTAATAGAAATGTCATTGTTACTATAAAATATCATTATTATTATTATTTTAAATAGAATTATTATTTTAAAGATAATATTAAAAATTATCGTAAATATTAAAGTTATCATAATTAGAATTATCGTTTTATCATAATGTCATCTTAGTAATTATAAATATTGATATTTTTATAATAATAATTATTATTACAAAATAATACAACTTTTACTTACTATTATTATAGATATTATTTTATCAAATAAATATGTGATACAAACATATTTTACTACGTGTAATAACTTACTTTAATAATACCTATCATATTATCTTTATGATATTAAATGAACTCTATAAATTTTATTACTTAATATATATAAAAGTATATTTTATTATATAAATTTAATATAAAATTTTATTTATTAATAAATAAATTATATTATTTACTCTAATAAATCTTTTAAAAATATTTAAAAATATAAAACGACGATATTTAAACTATATATTAATCATGTATAGATTTTTGGAAATTATTTTGAGTCAAATTTACTTTTGTTGACTTTTGCATATTATTCTCGAGCATTAGGATTGTGGTACACTATGACTTGACCTAATTTGTTAGACAAATATTGACTAACACATAAATATATATAATTAATTTAGGTTCGTGAATCCGAGGCTAACCTTGCACTTGTTCAATGACGTTATATGTATTTTTACTACGAAATACAGTATGGTGAGTTTCATTTGCCTTTTTACCCTTTATATTTTTGGGACTGAGAATACATGCGCTTTTATAAATGTTTGACGAAATAGACACAAGTAATTGAAACTACATTCTATGGTTGAATTATCGAAATCGAATATGCCCCTTTTTATTAAAGTCTGGTAATCTAAGAATTAGGGAACAGACACCCTAATTGACGCGAATCCTAAAGATAGATCTATTGGGCCTAACAAACCCCATCCAAAGTACCGGATGCTTTAGTACCTCGAAATTTATATCATGTCCAAAGGAGGATCCCGGAATGATAGGGGATATTCTTATATGTATCTAGTTAATGTCGGTTACCAGGTGTTCACCATATGAATGATTATTTTTGTCTCTATGCATGGGACATATATTTATGAGAACTGGAAATGAAATTCTTGTGGTCTATTAAAATGATGGAAATAAACGATTATGATAAATTAATGAACTCACCAACCTTTTGGTTGACACTTTAAAGCATGTTTATTCTCAGGTGTTAAAGAAATCTTCCGCTGTGCATTTGCTCATTTTAATGATATTACTTGGAGTCTTTCATAGCATATTTCGAAGAACATTGCATTCGAGTCATTGAGTTCATTAAAGATTATTATTAAATGAATTTATAGTAGGATAGTGGATATTATGAAATGGTATGCATGCCTGTCAATTTTCTATGTAAAGAAAGTTTGTATTTTAAAAACGAATGCAATGTTTGTAAAATGTATCATATAGAGGTCAAATACCTCGCAATGTAATCAACTATTGTGAATCGTTTATAATGTATATGAACGGGTCCTTTCAGTTGGTATCAGAGCGGTGGTCTTAGCGAACCAGGTCTGCATTAGTGTGTCTAACTAATAAGTCGATAGGATGCATTAGTGAGACTTCGACCGTGTCTGCATGTCAAAAGTTTTGCTTATCATTTTGTGTCGAAAATTAACTACTTATCATCCTCAGGAAATTACCTGCTTATCATTTTTAGTCTAAGACACGTCTTGCTGCATTGATTGCATGAATAGTGTATAGACAAAAATTCATATCTTAGCATATCTGCTAAATCATATCTTATCGTATCTGTTACTTTAAACTTTGCCTGACATATCCCGCAAAGTCCTCCGTAATCTACGAAATCTTTTGATGTATATATATATATATATATATATATATATATATATATATATATATATATATATATATATATATATATATTCTATGTAATTAGAATACCATCCGTTAGCCAAAATCATTTCATATCGAAAAAAAATCCTTTATCCAATCGTACGAAAGGGAATTCGTCATCAGTTCAAGTCACTCAGATTTCGAAATGGAATCCCATTCAAGCTCCGAAAGCAGTGTGACCAGAATAGATCAACCAATCAGTCATCACCTATTCTGGATGAATTGGGGATGGGTTCGTAGCCTCCTCAATCATTGGAGACAAGAAGAAGGTGATCCCTTTCATCAACCATATTGCCCTCTTGACGAAGAACCTGAAGCACTTACCGGCGAACCTGTCTGAAACACCATGTTCTCGCTCATTTCCAGAGTATCTCGTCACGATTATATATTACATCAAATTTTAGATTTTATTTATCCGCTCGTCCAAACCGACAATAACCCCGGTGTAATAGAAGAAGTCAACGAGCTTCGCGCTTGGGTAGTGGCTTTGGAGAATATGGTGCAGAGATTACAAACACCAGCAGCATCATCAGCAGCATAACCAGTACCACTATCATCAACGCCAACAGTACCATTACCACCTCCAACCACAACCGCATCGTAAACCTCAACTTCACAATCTGTCCCACGAGCATCAACGTCATACGCACCATAGATACCAAGGAGTACCAACAACTTCATTACCCTTTGACTTTAGCCTCTCCAAAAAGTCATTATAATTATTCATTGAAACCCCATCATTTACTCATTCGCATCTTGTAATGAGAATTGCCATACGAATCATTGGGAATTAGCAATCAGTATTTTGAAATCTCGCAGCATGTCTACGCCAACAGTTATATGTGTATATATAACGTCTATCTTCTGGACTTAATTTGAATGTGAAGTTTCTGAAAAACACTCCGAACTACGAATTGGTTCTCCGAAAATGGAAAAAATGCTGATGAAGCAGCAAAAACTATAAATGACTTTAAACGGTAAAAGCTGGATGATAATGATGAAGTGTGCTGACAAAGCGCAGAAAAAGAGAAGTTTTGGAACTGGAAAACGGATTGAGCAAAGTAGGAAGGAGGCTGTGGACAAATTACAAAGACTGAACCTGACTTCAAAGGATCCAAATGATTCAGTACCTGCTGAAGTCATTAACGAATACCTTGCTCCCGACTCTAAACCCCTGCGGACAATATTCTTCATCATCCTCTAATATTAGAAATTCTAAAATATCATCATATCTTTCATTATAAATATCCTCCATATTTTTGAAGATATTTTCTTAATTTTTCTTATTTGAAATCATTTACCTCTTCGGGCTATCTGTATTACATCATAAAAGAAACTATTTTAGTTTCTAAATTCTGAAACATTCAAGTTTAAAATAGGAATATTTTGAAGTATTGTTGGGAACTGAAGCATGAATTAATATAATATAATGACACTTGATCAATGTGATTATATTACAGTAAGTCATGCTGAGTTTCTAAATGGAACGTGATGATTCACAGATCATAACATCATCATGTGCCATGTTATACGACTCTTGTATTCTATTTAACCTCTAAAATATCAAAAAATATTTCTTGATGATTCGGCCTTTTCCAAGGTATTCTAGTAATTTGACAAGTCAAGATCGTGCCATTACAATTTCCTTCATAGAACATTAACAATGTTCATTCCAAAATTCATATATGTGAATTCTGGACCATTACAAGCAGTGCTTAATCGCAAGAAGAAGAAATGAAAGGATAAAACTTCGAAATAGAAATTGGGGTATAAATTGCAGCAAATAAAAGAGAGCATTAACTATGAATGATAATGATTATAGAAGACAAAAGCAGAGACTTTGAAATATAAGGGAACATATAAAGCCCAATGACAAACCAGAAATTATAAACCATATATATCGATGCATATAGCAATATAAAGACACGGGAGAACTAGAAACACTATAAACCCAAGAGTATAGTAGAAGTAAATAGATTCTCCCGGCGGTAGATGAAAAAGAAGAATGACCGATATGAAAGTTAGAAGTATATCGAGAATCAGAACTGCATGGAGCATATTGATGAATACTTTAAAATATAAGTTGAGGGGGAAAGAATAGAAGGTGATGAAACATGACTAGGAACTTAGAAATCAACAGATTTAACTCACACAATGGCGGAATAAGTGAATCAAACCCTCTAGTGAATAGGTTAAGTTTTTTTTTTTGATTAATTTAGTCAAACCACAACTAAATCAAGTGTGATTAGATCAACACCTAGAGCTATTATTTACCACCTGGGTGATTTGGACTGAGAGAGAATCGGAGGAGCTCACTAGATTTGAGTGTGTGTAACAAATGAGAGGCTTAACCTAAAATGAAGAACATAAGACTTTATATACTGCTGCTGTTGACTCACCCATACGATTCATTCATCACACGTACGAGTTGGCTTCATCAGCCGTACGGGTGATCACTCACTCGTGTCTTCTCATTTAGGTTGTAATTGTAACTTAGCTCAGCATCAACCGTGCGTATGAGCCTGTCAGCCGTACTAGTGAGGCTTCACTCGTACGTCTGACTAAGTCTAACATAGTCAAACATCTAAATCTCGTTCCTGCAGTTCCTGTAACCACATACAAACACGGATAGGATAATAACGAGCAATCATGGTGGCCTGTAAACTGTTGTACCTGCAATGGATATGGGTAGATGTCTAGAGACTTGCATAAAATGCATCAACAGAAGGTGTGAGTTGTAAGGAAATGAAAGAGGTGAATTTATAAGAAAATCTCCGACAGAACAATTAAAATGGACGATCGCATTTAAAGCGGATCCTAATTCCCTTGATTACCGGAGAGTCAAATCTTATTAAGAAGATTTTCTTCAAATCCCTTGAAATCTGGGAATCAATCATATCTACGTCAAATGATAAGATGAATCTACACTTACTCATTTCACTCTTCTATGTTAGCTTCATTCGTACTCTTCATATAAATGGATTGTTTATCCAAATTATTCGCTGATGATAAAACTCTAATTTTTAGCCCGTATGCATCATGAAAACATACTTATTATCATTCACGACCTTTCCACTCAAATTTCGGGACGAAATTTCTTTAACGGGTAGGTACTGTGACAACCCGGAAATTTCCAACCAAATTTAAACTTTAATCTTTATATGTTTCCGACACGATAAGCAATATTTGTTAAGTTAAATTTCAAGAATTTTAAACTATGTTCATACATGCATTCAACCTCGACCAAGTTCCAACGATTCACGAACCATTAAACGAATATGATTATATATGTATATGTGTATATATATTATAACTTGAAACGTAAACAAAATATTAGATTAAATACTTTATATGATTGTATCTGTTTCAAAATGTTTATCAATGGAATTAGAAGATAAGATCAAATGATTGAATTATCAGATATATTAAATTATGATTACAAGTCTCTGTTGAAAGGGCCACGTTGATTTGAGAAATCTTTCCATTTTAACAATATTCGAAAAATGGTAAAGTGATTTATAAATAAGAACAAATTGTCAATCATTGAGAACTAGACAAAGGATAGTGGAAGATTGAATCTCATAAAGACTCGATTGATCTAATTAGTTTCAAACGTACAAAAACGTTTTCAGTTTAAAAAGAACTTTATTATTAAAACGTATATAACTTTTATAAATATCTAGAACCATTTTTGACAACTCATTACTTAACTACTATGATAAAGATAACGATATTTATATTTTATTTTATTAAATATATATAACGATTTAAATTAATATTATATATATTTATACGCGTATTATACGTACATAGTTTTATACTTTCACTATACTTAAACTTTACCTTTACTTTATTTTTACTTTACTTTAACTTTAATAATTCACTTTAATAATTCATACTTTAATAATTAACTTTAATAATTCATACTTTAATAATTCATACTTTAATAATTCACTTTAATAATTCATACTTTAATAATTCACTTTAATAATTCATACTTTAATAATTCACTTTAATAATTCTAAAATCTATTATAAATAGAATTCAATAGGTTTCATTATTTCATAGAAACTTGAAAATATTTTTCTCTAAACTCTCTCAATCGATTTACATATATATATTTACTCCGTATTATTTCAAGATATTATTAGTATACATAAAATATTACGACGGAGTGCTGTTCGAGTGATTTCGAAATTGTTTTTCGAGTGGGATAGGATTAAGAAAATTATGGGTTATAGCTATGGAGGTGATTGAGTATGGTTCATGGGTATGCTCATGAGGTCAATATAGTGTTTATCATTTCCGTTGCGTCTACGTACCTTTCCTGCAATATTGAATCTCAATATTGATACGTGAGTACTCATAATTTAACTTTTACATACTAATAGTGTATCCCTGACTAGTGCTCGAGTATTTAGGATTATGCATGCTTGTACTTTTGATATTGCCCTTAGACAGGTTAGGTTGAATCTTGAATTAGTTACACTTGCGGTTGAGATAAGGTATAAGATATGCATGTCCTTGGAAAGTTAGCGAAAAATTAAGAAATTTTCCTTTAGATATCGAATGGTTTCGATGAACGAGTTAGAAGTTATAATCAATTGAATTTTCGATATTTTTATTAAAAAATGATTATTATTATTATCGTCGTTTTTATCGTCGTTCTAGTTTTATCTTATTATTATCATTATTATTATCTTTATCAATAAAAGGGATTTATCATTAAAAATTGTTATTTTTTTTATTATTACTATCGTTATTATCGTTAAAGTTATAATTAGTATTATTATTATTATCCAATTATTATTATTATTATTATTATTATTATTATTATTATTATTATTATTATTATTATTATTATTATTATTATTATTATTATTATCATTATTAATATATATATCTTTATTTAAAAATGGTTATTGTTATTGTTATTATTATTATTACTATATTATCATTAATATAATTATTAGTATTATCGTTAATAATGTTATAGTAACTATCATTATTAATATTAGTGTAATTAAAATAAATATTTTTAACACCTAATTATTTTGATTACTATTATTATCATTATTATGAACAAGATATAAAAGACGATTAAAAGCTCTTAAACGAAACGATTAGGAAATAATGAGTAAGAGTATCATGATGAAATTAAAATATTATAAGATATTGATTTAGATAAAATTATCGTTCTTATTATTTTTATCATTACTATTATTATTAAAAGTATCGTTAGTATTAAAACTATCATTTTAACAAAAATTATCATTTTAATAGAAAGGTCATTGTTACTATAAAATATCATTATTATTATTATTTTAAATAGAATTATTATTTTAAATATAATATTAAAAATTATCGTAAATATTAACGTTATCATAATTAGAATTATCGTTTTATCATAATGTCATCTTAGTA
The DNA here is from genome assembly GCF_046630445.1 of Rutidosis leptorrhynchoides. Classification (NCBI taxonomy): domain Eukaryota; kingdom Viridiplantae; phylum Streptophyta; class Magnoliopsida; order Asterales; family Asteraceae; genus Rutidosis; species Rutidosis leptorrhynchoides. Next base: position 361,134,024 of record NC_092339.1, read on the forward strand.
ATTATAAATATTGATATTTTTATAATAATAATTATTATTACAAAATAATACAACTTTTACTTACTATCATTATAGATATTATTTTATCAAATAAATATGTGATACAAACATATTTTACTACGTATAATAACTTACTTTAATAATACCTATCATATTATCTTTATGATATTAAATGAACCCTATAAATTTTATTACTTAATATATATAAAAGTATATTTTATTATATAAATTTAATATAAAATTTTATTTATTAATAAATAAATTATACTATTTACTCTAATAAATCTTTTAAAAATATTTAAAAATATAAAACGACGATATTTAAACTATATATTAATCATGTATAGATTTTTGGAAATTATTTTGAGTCAAATTTACTTTTGTTGACTTTTGCATATTAGTCTCGAGCATTAGGATTGTGGTACACTATGACTTAACCTAATTTGTTAGAAAAATATTGACCAACACATAAATATATATAATTAATTTAGATTCGTGAATCTGAGGCCAACCTTGCACTTGTTCAATGGCGTTATATGTATTTTTACTACGAAATACAGTATGGTGAGTTTCATTTGCCTTTTTACCCTTTATATTTTTGGGACTGAGAATACATGCGCTTTTATAAATGTTTGACGAAATAGACACAAGTAATTGAAACTACATTCTATAGTTGAATTATCGAAATCGAATATGCCCCTTTTTATTAAAGTCTGGTAATCTAAGAATTAGGGAACAGACACCCTAATTGACGCGAATCCTAAAGATAGATCTATTGGGCCTAACAAACCCCATCCAAAGTACCGGATGCTTTAGTACTTCGAAATTTATATCATGTCCGAAGGAGGATCCCGGAATGATAGGGGATATTCTTATATGTATCTATTTAATGTCGGTTACCAGGTGTTCACCATATGAATGATTATTTTTGTCTCTATGCATGGGACGTATATTTATGAGAACTGAAAATGAAATTCTTGTGGTCTACTAAAGTGATGGAAATAAACGATTATGATAAACTAATGAACTCACCAACCTTTTGGTTGACACTTTAAAGCATGTTTATTCTCAGGTGTTAAAGAAATCTTCCGCTGTGCATTTGCTCATTTTAAAGATATTACTTGGAGTCTTTCATAGCATATTTCGAAGAACGTTGCATTCGAGTCATTGAGTTCATCAAAGATTATTATTAAATCAATTTATAGTAGGATAGTGGATATTATGAAATGGTATGCATGCCTGTCAATTTTCGATGTAAAGAAAGTTTGTCTTTTAAAAACGAATGCAATGTTTGTAAAATGTATCATATAGAGGTCAAATACCTCGCAATGTAATCAACTATTGTGAATTGTTTATAATGTATATGAATGGGTCCTTTCGCAAATAAGGCTGAGGCACGTGAACAATATCAGTCAACAAAACATCAATCACAATGGCTGCAACCTCTTGGGTGCCCCGCCAAGATACGAACGTATTTTCTGATTGCTCAACACAATTTCCACGTATACATCATCACGGCCAATTTTTCAGAATAGGCGAAAACTGAGTATCAAATCAACCAAGATAATGTGATGGCTGCACCCCGTAAGTTGGCCCCCCAAGATATGAATAGACTGTTTTTTATTGGTCAACATAACTCCATTTATTCAACATGTTCATCACATAAATAATTTTTTTAAGCTTCTTTATATGGACTCCATAATGAGGCTGTCAATAGCATCATACAACAATTTTTCTGTAATCTACATTTTAATGATTACAAATATCTGTCTATAGAATATAGATAGTTAAAGAGTTATGTAATTCCGTAACATCAAACTAACAAATGCAGCTTCCAGAACATCATATCTATCGTATATATTATTAGGTTACTGTTTTTGTGCCTATTTGTAATCATACCTGGCAATACAACATTTACATGTAAATAGCACAGATTGTGTACCTTTTCTTGGATCATAACATACAACTCACTTACAATCATTTATCAAGCAAACTGAGAAGCCATTAACGGCATATGGAAACCATACCGCTACCTCCAACGGCACTGAAAGTAAATCAATCTCACAAATACTCCTGACAAAATGTCCAATATTAAAGGGTAAAACCCTAATTCGTCTTTTCAGATAACGATCGAGGGTGAAAGTTCAAAAGGAGTGACAAAAATCAAACGGAAACCTAATTATCGTGAAAGGTAAAAATTAGGGGAAACCCTTATAAAGCCAAATGTGTTAATGAAAGAGGGAAAAGTGGGTGGCTATATCCAATGGCTAATCAGAGAAGGAATGGTCGGTAGCAACAGTAGAAAACGACATATTTTGGCAAAGTTAAAACAACAAACGGCAATGAAGGGTTAAAAACGACAAGATTAGCAAAAAAAATTAAAGCACAAAACGCCAAACTACTCTTGGGCTGTTATTATTATTAGACATTATTGCAGAAAAAACATATCATTCCTATACCCTTGCTCTTGATAGGTTCAAACATATGTGTGTTGTTGGAATTCCTGTTAATGCTTCTACCGCCAGATATGTAATATACTATTATGCTAAACTGAAACAAACCCAACATACTTTCACTATCCTAGGTTTTTCCTTTAAACTAGGTATCGCACCACATACACCATATCCATATGTTTTAATACACAATATCATCTTAGACGGGTTCATCACTGAAGATAGGACTCGAGGCCGAAAGATTGTTTAAAAAGATGTTCATCTTTAACAACAACAATAACAAATATGATGAACCAACACCAGATCAACTACTACTACATTGTGAGCCTGATATTGACACCTACAACACTATGCTTAAAGGGCTTTGTAAGGTTGGTAATAACTTTACTGCTATTGCTTTGCTTAGAATAATGGATGGAAGAGGTGGTTGTTGTAAACCCGATATAGTTTCGTATAATACCATCATCGATGGTCTTTGTAGGGACCCAGGTGTAGTAAATACGATAGATAACGCTTTAAAGCTGTTTAATGAAATGTTTATTATTAAAGGTATACGCCCCGATGCTGATACGTAGACATCGTTGATTTTCGCCTTTTCTAAGTTGGGTCGTTGGGATGAGTTGCATAAGATGGTAAAACAAATAATGGTGGATGAAAGTATCTGCGTGGATAGGAACATAGTCAATATAATAGTTGGTGAGCTTTGCAAACAAGGTAACAATAAAGACGCTAAAGGTGTTTACTCCCTTATGCGTGATAAAAATACTAGACGTGACAAGTATCATCCTAACACAATGACATACAAATCGCTTATTCACCTGGCATCTTCTCGAGGTCGAATGAGCTATGCGTAGAAACTCTGTGAATGGATGACGAAAGTGGGAAAGAAACCCGATAATGTTACCTAAAACACGTTATTAGACGGGTTTATAGATTATATGGAGGAAGACGTGGCTATCAAAATCTTCATTTTGATACCTAAACAACATATCGATAAAGTGACTCACTTCCTTTTAACATGCCTAATCACTAGGACTACCCATGTTAATTCTCCATCCGAAAGAGAATATAATCGAGATATCAAGTGCATTTATTTATATCATTTATATATGCACGACAACTCGTATGATCAGGCACTTGATTTGTTCAATTTCGTAAATGGTCGACATAAGGAGCTTGAGGATCTAAACTCATTTATTGAAGTTTACAATATCCTCATCTTTGGTGCAAACAAATGCAGAAGGTTTGATGTTGCAAGGAAACTTTTCCATGAGCTGAGTGTTAAAGGTTTGCAACCCGATGAGGTGACGTATACTCTGATTATTCGTGGTTTTTTTGGGGAAGGTATGGTTAAGGATGCGAAAAGAATGGTTAATAGAATGAAATGAAGCGGTTTCTTGTCTGACAGTGTAGTAGATGTCAATCAGATACCTTTATGCTATTTGGAGGAAGACACCTTTTCTAGAGTGACTTGCCTTTATGCTGACATGAGCGGAGTAGGGTACGGATCTAGTCCTCCTCCGCTTGTTGCAACGCTTCTGAGGTTAAATCTTACGGAACAGTTTTTAGAGTCACCTGCTCACACCTAGTTTACTTCCGAAATCAAGGGCTCAACAACTTCCCTTTTGGTGTCATAACTAATCTATACATTTTTGATGTTTTTATTTATTTATTTACTTATTATTATGATTATTAGTATTATTTATTATTATTATTATTATTATTATTATTATAATAATAATAATTATTATTATTATTATTATTATTATTATTATTTTTATTTTTATTATTATTTACGTTGGTTTGGATTGGTTGGAGCTCCCTTGATTGGCCTTGGTACCACACACCGGTTGTGTATCATTATTTTGTAACATAGCATTTGACATTTGTTTGTTTTACATTATCCATTAAGAGTCTTACATTGTATTAATAAATTAATTTCGGTGCGTCCATTTGATGGTAAAAAGGATATGTCATGGATACTAGTTTAGTGTGATGAGATAGTTATTGGAAGGAAATGTTAAGTGACACTGATGTGACACAATGTGATTGTAAAAACATATGTCATTAATAAGGGTAGTCTAACATATTAATGGACTAAAGATGATCCATATTGGAGATATTCCCTTTGTATTCTAAGACCCAATAGATCTAAATGGTTGATCAAATGGATCTAATTTTTAGAGTATGTATCTTGATTGTTAAGACAAATCCACCAGCTACAAACGCCTACAAAATTTTCTCCAAAAACAACCCATGGGGTATTTTGGGTGCCATGTCACAGCCCTTATGGGCTTTTGTCTCCCACACTACAGGTGATCTTTGTGATCGCAAATTCACAGGGTAGAATGTTTTGGTTAACTTTTCTTTTTTCTCTTGTTATATGACAATGATAGAAGAAATGGCACACCTGCATTTAAACTTGAATTTTGTCAATGTTCTTGGCTTGATTTCCACTGTTTTTTTTAAGCCTGATTTATGATCTTGCAATAGATTACTTGTTGTAGGATGGTGTATATATCATTTATTTATTACATGGGTTATTTAATATGTAAAGAAATAGAAATTTATTTGGATGCTTAAACTTATTTTGTTGTTTCTGCATTTGCAATTGCATTAGTCACCGATCCGATCCTATATGGCTATATATTCATACCAATCGTCAAGTTATATACTATTATTTTTAAATAAACTAGTTTAATACCCGCGACTTCGCGGTCTATAGACAGTATTATTTTTTAACAACGAAAAAATTCAAATTTATATTAGATAGACGTGACTTTCGACCAATAATATATGAATTGGTCGATTGTGAGGTTGTGTTTTATGTCCAATTTCACCCCATCATTTTGATGATTTCATGATGACTTCCAAAATGTCTGATCACGTATTGCTCATTTTGCATTGCGTGTTTTGCATAAATATTCGTAGATATAGTTACTGAACTAAACTCTTTAACCACATGTTTTCATATTCAAAATGTGTCATATGCATTCATGTTGTCCATACTTTACTATCATAGAAAAGAATTCAATTACTCCAACCATATGTTTGGTTTAGCTGACCAAAAAAGATGTACATTTCCTACTTGTTAGCTGACCAAAAATTACAGACCAAAGACTCGCTTGATTTCACTTTACTCAACTTGAGCATCATCACTTAAAATAGTAATTGTGTCTTCTATTGCGTTAAGGAACGTGGAAAACTTGTATATGAGAAAACTAACATCGGATTCAGCTCTACGCGCATCAGTCCATATTCATAAAATACAACTTCGCCCATTTGAAATAAAATATAATATGAGGGAGTACCATACCAATTTTTAGTGCACTAAGAACCGTTTAACATCCAATTCTTCAAGCAATGAAAACCAACATAAATTAGAGAAAGTCAAACAAAATGTCAAACTTAATAAAATCAAATCAAAACTCAAATTTTAACCCAGATTACAAATAGATCAACAAAAACAACTAAACTGACTAAAAAAGTGCAACTCTTTGCAAATTTTTTTACGAGGAGGAGAGGAAATTCAAATCAAATAATTAAAACAACTCACAGATCAAGAATATCAAAAGACACCCATTCATTTAAAGCAAATAAATAAAACCCATTAAAATTAAACATAAGGCATTATTACTTGCCTCCCACATTATCAACTGCTTCTTGCTTCATTACTGAATTGTACCTCAAGATCTGTTGGAAACTAAACTTGATTGTGGGCTATTTGTTTTGGATTTGGGCTTGCAAGTATACAAATATTTTGGATCAAGATTATAGCCCATTATGTAGAAACTTTTTGTAATATGTAGTAGTGAAAGTGTGTAGAATGTGTGTAGAATAATCTTGTAAAATATCTAAGTCTAGAATTATCATGAGAATACTTAGGAAATATCTAGATATTAGATGATGAAGTATTCTAGACTAGTCCATGGTGTAGTATAAATAGATGGATTCACCTCTCATTTGTAATCAAGCAACAAAGCAATTCAATAAGCAAATCAAGTAATAAACAAAGCCTTCAAGATCAATCAAACTTCTAAATCATCAATCCTCTCTTCCACAAATAATAGACATAACCTCCTATTTCTAACAAATTGGTATCAGAGCTTGGTTCGACAAGATGATGGCCAACAATGTCATCACATTTCCTCGCCTCACAAAGGATAATTATGATCGATGGAGCATCCAAATGAAGACCTTCCTAGGTGGACAAGACTTATGGGAGATTGTGGAGGAAGGCTATGAGGAACCTGCAGAAAAAGGTCCTCTCGGCAAGGAGAAAAAAATAATGAAGACGAACGATCAAAAGGCTCTTTCCATCATCCAACAAAGTGTAGATGATGGAGCTTTTGAGAAAATTGCAAGTGCAACCACCGCCAAGAAAGCATGGGAGATCTTGGAGAATTCTCACAAGGGAGTTGAAAAGGTGAAAAAGGTTCGACTACAAACACTACGAGGTGAGTTCGAATCCTTAAATAAGAAAGACTCAGAATCAATTTCTGATTATTTTACAAGAGTCTTGGCGATTGTCAATCAATTAAAGAGGAATGGTGAAACTCTAAGTGATGTAAGAGTCATTGAGAAGATTCTTAGATCATTAGATTCAAAATTCGACTATATAGTCGTAGCCATCGAAGAATCTAAAGATCTAGAATCAATGACTATCGATGAACTCATGGGTTCACTACAAGCCCATGAAGAGAGGTTCAATAAGAATAATAAGGAGCCATTGGAGCAAACTTTACAAGCAAAACTGTCTTTCAAGGAAGAGAGCAGTGAAAAGACTCATCAAACGAGTCAACGAGGTCGTGGTCAAGTACGTGGCCGAGGACGAGGACAAGGATATATCAAACGTGGAGGTTATAGTTCTTACAGAAATGAAGAAAGAAGTCAAAATTTTCACCCGACAAGAGGTCGCGGGAGAGGCTACACAAGTAGAAGGCCAAGGTATGACAATTCTCAAACCAAATGCTATAATTGTCATAAATTTGGCCATTATGCTTCGGAATGCGAGAAGTCAAACAATTACGTGCAAGAAAGAGCAAATTTAGTGCAAGAAGATACCGAAGCCGTGAAAAACACTTTGTTACTAGCATGCAAAGGTGAAGATAACGGAGAATCAAATTTGTGGTATCTCGACACGGGTGCAAGCAACCATATGTGCGGTGACAAAAACATGTTTGTGGAGTTAGACGAGGTAATTAGTGGAAATATCACCTTCGGAGATTCCTCTAAAGTCCCGGTTAAAGGCAAAGGTAAGATTCTCATCCGCTTGAAAAATGGAAGGCATCAATTTATCTCTAACGTGTATTATGTGCCTAATATGAAGACGAATATACTGAGTATTGGACAACTCTTAGAGAAAGGCTATGATATTCACATGATAAATCGTACTCTTTCTTTAAGAGACCAAAAAGGAGGTTTGATTGCTAAGGTGCCAATGTCAACGAATAGGATGTTCATGCTAAATATTCAACATGACATTCCAAGATGTTTAAAAGCATGTTTCAAAGATAATTCTTGGCTTTGGCACATGAGATACGGGCACTTAAATTTTGGAGGGTTAAAATTATTATCAAGTAAAGGAATGGTGAAGGGTTTGCCTCCAATTAATCATCCGAATCAAATATGTGAGGGATGCCTTCTAGGAAAGCACTTCCGAAACAGTTTTCCAACAGAAGCTTCTAATAGAGCGAAGAAACCTCTAGAACTTATTCACACGGATGTGTGTGGACCCATCAGCCCACTTTCTTTTGATAAAAATAGATATTTTATTCTATTCATTGATGATTTTAGTCGAAAGACATGGGTCTATTTTCTAAAAGAGAAGTCGGAAGCTTTTGGAATGTTCAAGAAGTTTAAAGCATTTGTGGAGAATCAAAGTGGTCTCACCATAAAGGCGTTGAGATCCGATCGTGGAGGAGAGTTCACATCCAAGGAATTCAAGAAATTTTGCGACAACAACGGGTTACGACGTCCTCTAACTCTTCCGTATTCACCTCAACAAAATGGTGTTGCGGAAAGAAAAAATAGGACCATTCTTGATATGGCCCGGAGTATGTTAAAGAGCAAAAGGATACCTAAGGAGTTTTGGGCTGAGGCAGTGGACTGTGCGATCTATCTATCAAATCGCTCGCCCACTAGAAGTGTCAAAAACAAAACGCCCATTGAAGCTTGGAGTGGAAGGAAGCCCGGCATCTCACACCTTCGAGTGTTCGGAAGTGTGGCATATGCTCATGTGCCAGATCAGAAGAGGACGAAGCTCGATGATAAAAGCGAGAAACTCATATTCGTGGGTTATGACTCAAGTTCGAAGGGTTACAAGCTATACAATCCCAAGAATGGTAAAGTAATCTCAAGTCGAGACGTGGTGTTCGATGAAGAAGCAACATGGGAATGGAATGTTCCCGAAGAGGAGAACTACGACTTTCTCCCTTATCCATTCGAGAGTACTGCAAAGAACGAAGAATATCTAGAAGTTCAAGAACCTTCTAGTACACCATCTCCGCACTCTCCACATACTCCAACCACTACACCTAATGAAGTGACACCAACATCAGGAGGAGAATCAAGTAGGCTACAACATCACACAAGGAGCATTGAGGAGTTGTACGAGGTAACACAGCCTATGGAGGATCTATCATTGTTCTGCCTTCTTGCCGATTGTGAGCCAATAAGCTATGAAGACGCAACAAAAAGCCAAAAGTGGAAATGTGCTATGGACGAAGAGATTCAAGCAATCGAGAAGAATAATACGTGGGATCTTGCCACACTACCAAAGGGACATAAGGCTATTGGTGTAAAATGGGTGTACAAGGCCAAGAAGAATTCCAAAGGTGAAGTTGAAAGATATAAGGCAAGGTTGGTGGCGAAGGGATATAGTCAACGAGCCGGCATAGACTATGACGAGGTATTTGCTCCCGTCGCTCGTCTAGAAACTATAAGATTGATAATCTCACTTGCGGCTCAACATAATTGGAAGATTTATCAAATGGATGTCAAATCCGCGTTCCTTAATGGCCACTTAGAAGAAGAAGTCTATATAGAACAACCTTTGGGATACATCGTGAAAGGCCAAGAGAATAAGGTGCTAAAATTGAAAAAGGCCTTATACGGGTTGAAGAAAGCGCCTCGGGCATGGAATAGCAGGATAGACAAGTATTTCCAGCAGAATGACTTTACGAAATGCCCCCATGAGCATGCCCTCTACACCAAAGTTAGCAATGATGGAGATGTTATGATTGTGTGCCTATACGTGGATGACTTGATATTCACCGGTAGTAATCCCAAAATGTTTGAGGAGTTCAAGAAAGCAATGGTTCGGGAGTTCGAGATGACCGACATTGGACTTATGGCTTACTATCTTTGGATCGAGGTAAAACAAAAGAAAGAAGGAATATTCATATCCCAAGAAGGTTATGCGAATGAGGTGCTCAAGAAGTTTAAGATGACTGACTGCAAGTCAATGAATACACCGGTGGATTGCAATCTCAAATTGTCAAAAGATGATGAAGGATACTTAGTGGACCCAACACAATACAAGAGTTTGGTTGGAAGTCTGAGGTACCTAACCTGCACGAGGCCAGATATTCTCTACGGAGTTGGACTAGTAAGTCGATACATGGAAGCACCTACAATAAATCACTTGAAGGCGGCCAAGAGGATACTTCGCTACATCAAAGGTACGATTGACTATGGCCTGTTTTATTCGCCTTCTGAGCACTTCAAGCTAGTTGGATACAGTGATAGTGATTGGGCTAGAGACATAGATGATCGTAATAGTACGAGTGGTTTCGTGTTCTATATGGGAGATACGGCGTTCACATGGAGCTCGAAGAAGCAACCCATTGTGACTCTGTCAACGTGTGAAGCCGAGTTTGTAGCAGCAACATCGTGCACCTGTCATGCAATATGGCTCAGGAAGTTACTAAATGAGCTTAAGTTTTTTCAAAAGGAAGCTACGGAGATATATGTGGATAACAAGTCTGCGATTGCTCTAGCAAAGAATCCAGTCTTCCATGATCGAAGCAAGCACATCGATACGAAATACCATTTCATCAGGGAGTGTGTTACAAATAAAGAGGTGCAGATAAAGTACACGAAGTCATTCGACCAAGTTGCTGATATTTTCACAAAGCCTTTAAAACACGAGACTTTTCAGAGATTACGGAATATGCTCGGAGTGACGAAATCAAGTTTAAGGGGGGGCTGTTGGAAACTAAACTTGATTGTGGGCTATTTGTTTTGGATTTGGGCTTGCAAGTATACAAATATTTTGGATCAAGATTATAGCCCATTATGTAGAAACTTCTTGTAATATGTAGTAGTGAAAGTGTGTAGAAAGTGTGTAGAATAATCTTGTAAAATATCTAAGTCTAGAATTATCATGAGAATACTTAGGAAATATCTAGATATTAGATGATGAAGTATTCTAGACTAGTCCATGGTGTAGTATAAATAGATGGATTCACCTCTCATTTGTAATCAATCAACAAAGCAATTCAATAAGCAAATCAAGTAATAAACAAAGCCTTCAAGATCAATCAAACTTCTAAATCATCAATCCTCTCTTCCACAAATAATATACATAACCTCCTATTTCTAACAAGATCATCATTTAAACCAATTCGAATCACCAGTAACAGTTTTCCTTGCTTCTGTCCGCACTCTTTCAGCAGTTGTCATTTATGTAACAACTTCAAAAAGTACAAATTACTTGTCTTATTTCACGGAAGACAACATAAAATAACCTATGACTAAATACAAAAGTACATAAAAATGTACACAGTCTGCATGTACATTGCAAATTAAAAATGACAAAATACAAACCAAACTGACTGATCACAAGATTATATATAGATGAGAGCAACAAAAGTGCTTCCTTAGCCGCCTTCGGCGAACCACTTAGGTGGCAAAGATGTAGATCGTAACCTAGATCACAACCCTTGACTGCTTCAATTATATTGTCTGGCTGTTGTATAAACGAAACACCCGTAACGGTTTTCCTCGCATCATATTCCTTTCGGCAGTTGTCACTTATACAAAATAAACCAGTGCACCTGAATTCATGTTCCCACATTTAGAAATTTACCATACACAAATTGACTCGATAAAATTAAGATACCAAATTTACTTGCACATGCCTTTTGATGTTAACTATATAATAAAAATAATTGTAAACATAATATATTAGTGATATTACTAGTGAAATGACCCATGAAATCACGGAGTTGTTTAAACGAAACAATTTAATGACATGTTTTAGGTATTAAGTGAATGTAAATGTTAAAGTCATTTATTTTAATGACCCGTTTGACTAAGAAACTTGTCGTTGTTTTTACAAATATATAAAGACATGTATTTTCGCATACATATGTAACGTAATTAATTTCGTAAAAAGAATCCATATTTGAATATTAACAATTTAATAATTGTAATTATAATTATTATATTAAAAGTAAATAATAATAATAAAGTTCGCTCAAAGTTGAGTATTTATATTTTTAATAATAATAATAATTATTAGTAATAATAAATGCCTTTTAAATTTTTTTTTAAAAATTAAAATACAATTATTATATAAAAGTTATACAATATGCTTTCGAATTTGGATTTTCTGTAGAAGATTTTACAATTTAGGAGTGATTAATATTTTCTTTTATAAAAGATTTCGTATTATTTTTTAATTAAATTAATATATAATTATGACATCATTATTTTAAAAATTAAAGAGGTAATTAGCCTAATGATGACATCACCATTTTAGAGTTTTATATGACTATATAGATATAGATTATACAAATCTCTATTTTTATAAAATAGATCACACATAACATAAGTATGAGAAATATATCAATGTTAAGTAATCATCCGAATATAAATATATCTTCAGATTCTATATATCCATTATCATATTGAGTGATATTTCCATACAGGGAATAAGGATTGGACCAAAATTCACACATTTGACCTAAATAACCTACATTGCTATGTCAGCAGTGGCGACTCCAGGATGAAAATCTAACGGGGTCCTAAATATTTTTTTCAAAGTTAATAATATTTAAAGGGAACTCTAGTGGTTGTTTACCTCTAAAAAACCTTAAATTTTAAAAATATATGGGGTCCTAAAATTAAATTTAGTGGTATCCTATACAATTTGAAGAATACATTGTATAAAAAAATTTCAAAGTAGTGGGGTCCTTTGACCCCACACCTATACAAGTACAATCGCCTCTGTATGTCAGTCTGCCCAACAACTAAAATAAGATGTAATTTGTAACATATAATGTAAGTATGAGAATTACATCAATCTTAGTATACATATATATACTATAAAAAGAGAACTGACCGTAATTTGATGTGCAAAAGTATGGACTTCCGACTCTGTTTTTGAGCATAGCCAGCCATTGCATACTAAAATTAGCATAATTAAACATGCTTTGAACCAGCCTCAAAAATTTTCAAGCGAGAAGGGAGACATCCTCAAGGATGAAAGATAAAAATAAACAATAGTTAGTCAGTAAACTTGTCATGTGTTGAAGCGTTATGCCAGTAGGGAGTATATTATTAAGTAACACGTTAAGGAGGGTTTATGTGAAGTTCGAGTATATGTATAAGATCCATATTAAATAACCTAGATTAGTCCAAACTGTGTGTAACAATTCAAATTTATAAAATCTACAACACCAGAGCAGGTTGTCCCTTTATAGTTAAAAAGCTCAATCAAGAGGTAAAACTTACGAAAAACATTTGTGAGCCCACATTTAGGTTCAACCAGATCTTCTCCAATATCTTTTATGATCCACTACAACACATAAGTAAATGTTTGAACATAGGACGATAAGTAAAGCGTCAACACTTTTTCTAGCGAATTACGAAGTATGACAAAACCTGACCATAATAAAAAAAATAAAAAGCATGTTAGACACACATGAAACAATATAAAATCTAACGATAAGATCATTCAAATTCCAATTTATGAAGTTTTGTAAATAATACAGATAAAATAGCACAACATCGATGGATGAGTAATACTGATAATGAAATTTTATAATACAAGTAGAACAAACTCTTGAAATAAATAACAAACACCTTAGACTGTTACAATTTAGAATTGAAAGCTGTAATTGTTGTAAACTATTGATCAGTGATTTATTTTTTATTGAACTGAATTGATTGATTACAAATACAGAGTGTAAATATATACACTAGAGTTTCAACAGCTAATTCTACTAAAGGAAGGATCCAATAAACACTTTGGAACCCCTTTGTACATAAATGGAAAAACTGCAGTGTTTGTGGCTGTTAATCTTGGCAGTATTGATTGACATGTGACTTTTCTAAATTGGGAAATGATGAAGGTCAATCCCTTCCGATCCTGAGTCAACTTTCTTAAACAGGTAACTTTCTTTTTGTCTTGTATTCTAACACTTCCCCTTAAGTTGAACAGTGGGGTTTCCAATATTCAACTTGCCGAGAACTTCGCTGAAGAGTCTTCCATTGACTGATTTGGTGAGGATGTCAGCTAGCTGATCTTCTGATCTGATTGATGGTAAAGAGATAGCTTCGTTATCTAACTTCTCTCTGATAAAATGTCTATCAATCTCAACATGTTTAATGCGGTCATGTTGAACATGATTTTCTGAGATAGTGATTGCTGCTTCATTGTCGCACAGGATTTGAATAGCTTCTTGTGGTGGAAATCAATTTCTGTTAGTAACTTCTTGATCCATAAGGCCTCGACAATTCCTTTGGCTATTCCTCTAAATTCTGATTCGGCACTTGAAAGTGAGACAACTTTGTGTTTCTTACTTTTCCACGCAACTAAGTTTCCTCCAACTATTGTGAAGAAACCTGAAGTTGACCGTCTGTCTCCTTTTTCTCCAGCCCAACTTGCATCCGTATAAATTTGTGCTTCAAGGTGCCCATTCTTTTTGAATACAACTCCATGATCTGCTGTTTTCTTCAAATATCTGACAATTCTCATTACGGCTTCCATATGGTGAACTTGTGGTTGATGCATGAATTGACTCACAACTCCAACTGCATGTGCTATATCAGGTCGAGTGTGATGAGTTTTTCCACCATCCTTTGGTATTGCCCTTTATCAGTAAGATCAGCTTCATCTTCCATATATAGCTTCTGGTTTGGAATCATTGGAGTATCAGCTTGTTTGCAATCAATCATACCCGTTTCTGCAAGTAAATCAAGAACATACTTCTTTTGACAGATAAATATTCCCTGTTGGGATCGTAATACCTCAATCCTCAAAATATACTTAAGTCTGTCCAAGTCTTTTATTTCAAATTCTTTAAGTAAGTTCCTTTTCAAGTTAGAAATTTCCTCTTTATCATTTCATATTATTATCATATCATCAACATAAATGATTAAGCATGTAATTAAATTTCCTTTTCGTATAAAAAAGAGAGTATGATCCGAGTTACTTTGTTTGAAATCGTATTTTTCATAAATAAAATAAATCTCCTAAACCAAGCTCGTGGGGATTGTTTTAACCCATATAAAGCCTTTTTAAGTCGACAAACTTCCCTGTTTTTGAAGTTGTCAGTGAATACCGGTGGTGCTTCCATATAGACTTCTTCCTTTAATTCGCCATGTAGAAAAGCAATCTTCACATCAAATTGGTGAAGTGGCCAATCTTCATTTGCAGCGATAGAAAAGAGAACTCTAATGGTATCAATTTTCGCAACTGGTGAGAAGGTTTCGGAGTAATCGATCCCATATGTCTGAGTGTATCCTTTCGCAACCAGTGGAGCTTTATATCTTTCAATAGTTCCATCTGGTTTATATTTTATCGTAAATACCCATCGACATCCCACTGGTTTCTTTCTTTGAGGCATGGCACATTTTTCCCACGTGTTATTATCATCCAAGGCTTTCATTTCAACTTCCATTGCTTCTTTCCAGTTTTTTTTTTTATTTTAGAGCTTGTTCAACGGAAGTTGGAATATTTTCAGAGTAAATTGCGGAATTAAACTGATGAGCTTCTTTTGAAAGATTTTCCTGTGCTATATTAGCCATAGGATATCTGGATCTTTGCGCTTCTTTTTCAGGTGAATATCGTTTGGGTGGGACACCTCTATTGACTCTTTGAGGTAGGACATATCGTTGGGTGGTTTCATCGGAAATTGTGTCATTTTGTTCCTCATGGGTTTGATGTTCATTGTTTGAGGAGGTTTCAGTAGTCTCATGGTTTGGTGGGATAGTTTTCGCGGGTTCATGGTCTTGTGTTGGTTGTGTTGGCTCGGGATTTAGTGTTGGAGTTTGTATAGGTTCGGGGTTTTGTGTTGGCTTGGGCTCTCGTGTTTGAGGTGGTTCAGGGTTTTGTGTTTGAGGTATTTGATGTGAAACCCATGTCATCCAACAGAGAGTGTCATTACTTTCATTCTCCCCCTCACTCGTGAGTTGGGTATTATTGTAAAAATATTCAGTTTCAACAAAATCACAGTTCATTGTGGTAAAAACATGCCGCCTTTTTGGGCTATAACATCGATATCCTTTTTGATTTATTCCATAGTCGGAGTAATTTCAATTTTTCCACCCCCTTCAACTTGTACAACACCGCCATTGGCCGTTTGAATTTTACTAACCCAAGGTTTTGATTGAGCGTAGAAATCGGATTTTTCAAAACTCATGGTGTGGTTAGCACCACAATCAAAAATCCATTCGTTATTCTTAACGTTATTGGAAACGATATTGGCTTTTCGGATAAAACGAGTATCATTTAAATGTTTATTTTTCAAGAAAATGGTGGGTTGGGCCTGTTTAAAATTATCATTCACATGTTGTTGGGCCTGAGTAGCACAATGTGGTTGTTCTTGGACCTTATCAAAGTTTTGGGCCTGAGTAACACAATCTAGTTGCTCTTGGGCCTTATCAAGATTTTGGGTTTTAACATTGTTAATACACTGATCCGTTTTTTTATTCCCAACCCGTACCCCTTTTGTACCTGTCACAAAATTAGGGTTACTATTGTTTCTCATACTTCTCTCTCCCTTTTTAATCTCTGGAGATCGATTGAGGAAAGATTTCCTCCTCTTTTCTTTGTCTGATAAACTTGATTGAAGAAAAGGATGTAATCCATCTTCTTCTTCGATCGATTGCAAGCAATCGAATCTATTTTGGTGACTGAAAGGATTCGATTTAGGGAACCAATATGGGTATCCCTTTATGGTCTATTGAACACAGGGATTATCCCATGTTGTTTTGGTCGATTGGAATGAAGAACTAGGGTTAAGGTCTCTAGACTTTTCCTTTTTCATCTTTTCGTGAATGAGATTAACGAATTTAGGGTTTGAGGGTTTAACCCTCACCCATTTGGTCAATTTATAAGATTGAGGTAATAAATATGAAGTACCTCTTGTTGATTGTTTGATTTGATGTTTGGATTTCGTGTTACTGTTGTCGATCATCTTTGCTACTGCCATTACCGGTCCATTATGTTCTTGTTTGTTCCACCACTTGGGATAACCGATTAACTTGAAGCATTGAATTATTGTGTGTCGTTGCTTTCCACAATAAACACAACTTAACTCTTTTAGTGGCTGATGGCGGTTGGTAGTGATGGTTTCTGTTCCGGCAACAGTGGTAACGTTTTCTGGTTTGTAACAAAGAGCATTCAGGTAACTTTTTTTCATTTTGTTTGAGCTACCGTCTATGATTGACATGGCAGCTTGATTAACTTCTGAGTTACAGTCAATCTGAGACATGGCAGCTTGAGACACTTTCCTGGTAAATGATTGAGACATAAACGAGTATCTTGATCAATGGATCGATACTGTAAGCTCTGATACCATGTTACAATTTAGAATTGAAAGCTGTAATTGTTGTAAATTATTGATCATTGATTTATTTTTTATTGAACTGAATTGATTGATTACAAATACAGAGTGTAAATATATACACTAGAGTTTCAACAGCTAATTCTACTAAAGGAAGGATCCAATAAACACTTTGGAAACCCTTTATACATAAATGGAAAAACTGCAGTGTTTGTGGCTGTTAATCTTGGCAGTATTGGTTGACATGTGACTTTTCTAAATTGGGAAATGATGAAGGTCAATCCCTTTTGATCCCGAGTCAACTTTCTTAAACAGGTAACTTTCTTTTTGTCTTGTATTCTAACATAGACAAGTAAAACAATATAAAAAATCTAACAATAACATCACTCACAAATACCAATTTATGAAATTTTGAAATTAATACAGATAAAATAGCAATAATTAAATTGATTACATCTAAAGACGTACCTAATATGATGATACAATTAAATCTTTATCGATTGAGAATGGTTAGTCAAACAAAACATCAATTGCCGATGAACCCTAAAGAACACAAAGTATAATGAACCCTAAGTAACAAAACATTAAAACATATAGGGATTCTTAAAGTAAACTTAAGGTAAATTAAAGCCAATTTTTAACCAGAATACATAATACAACTAAAATATTCACTGCTTTTTGTTTGGTGGCCAAATAAATGCAACACAGTTTTTTATATATTCATAAAGTTGAGACACATTCCAAGCATTAATACAATTGTAAAGCTAATAAACGTTCAAGTAGCTATACTAACCGAGTGGCAGCCAAGTGGATCTGCACTGACAAGATCAAGAACACAACATGATCTGCTTGTGGTGATATTGTCATGGGTTTCACAAAAAAATTTCCTGCTTTATCATGTGGATATAAGATACGAAAAAACGCCACCATAAAAGTGCAAATTGTTATCAGACATGAAATGATTTGGGGTTCACCCAAAATTTCATTCACAGTATACATAAAGGAGGTTAAAGATGAACTTAAAGGCATGTTTGTTGCATATGTTTTATAAACTTGATAATATCATACCTTCCCTCATATATGAAAATTCATTACATGATCAGTTGAAGATTACAAATTCATATCGTAAGATATAAATATCAAGTATTTTTTTTATCAAAAACTTTGCACAATTTATACCTTACCGGGAGATGTTCATATCCATTCCAAATACAAAAATTTGTATGACATCCAAGCCAACATCTTTGGCCTTTTCAATAAGGTTGGCCATATCTAGAAAACTGTAAGAAATGTTTGAAATATTTGTAACTAATCATCCTACACAACCTTTTGAGACATGAAAGATTTAAAGGCAACTGGTGAACCAAGAAAAACCATACGAAAAATGGTACTTCTCACACACAAAGAATAAGAATGTGAGAATCAAGATCTAGAAACAGCAAATTATATAAAACGGAGTAACCCACATGAAACGAAATAATTGTAACACACATGACACATTCAACAAACCCAAAATAATATTTAATATTAACTTTTTTAAGCACCATTAAAAGATTCAAGAACAAATAACCTCGGAAAAAAGAAAAACTCAAACTACAAAACCCATATGAAAAAGACACAATCTTTAACTAAATGAAAGAAATACCTCAGGCGTGTTTGTCGAGTAATAAATTGAACCAGGAAAACTCAAATCAAGAAAAATGAAGGTTAAGAAAGCTCCATGTTCAAAACAAAAATAATCATCAAATCAATACAAGGAGGATAAGGCATTTCAATTTGATTGATCCAAAACACAAACTCTAAATGGATCTTACGATTTGAGGTTGAGATACTGTAGAACAATGTATTACCTAGCATCTTGAAGCAAAAAGTCAATGGACTTCTGTTCAACACCCTTATTAAACACTACAAGTAATGGCTAAATACCTACCAGCATACCAGCAACATCTACATACGTTATAAAATAATGGCATTAATACACGATGAAGAATGAACTACATATACTCAGTATTGATCGTTACAGCAACAACAGTATGAACATTTATGTAAAATATTGATGAACTTACCAAACACACCAACCTCAATGGTGTAAAATCGCATTTCCCTCCATTAGTCAGACAAAACTTGGTTAATGATTTTTGACAATACTGGATAACTGAATATATATTTATAAATTAGTTTCTGAAATTTAAAATATTAAGCAGTTACCTGAAAATTAGGGGCGGGATATTTGCCAACTTCATAAAAAATGAGAAGTAACTGACACAAAACCTTGTAACCTCCCCTAAATTGAACATGTATTTTTAGCATATGTACATTAGTGATTATTATTATTTATAAAACTAATATTAATCTTACACTAAAGTATACAATTCCAATAAAAATATGTTATTCACTTTATTTTTTTATAACTTTGTTATACACGATTATATATAAGACATGTATGGTAAATAAAATAAGATGACTAATACCTCATCTATCGAATCATAAAGATTATAATGACTCTTTTGTTGATAGAATAGATAGCTTGCATATGCCACCAAAATTATACAGTTCTGAATCTAGAAAGTGCTAATTTTGACTTTCCAAAATGAACTTCAGCGTGTGTAAAATGAAGCACAGCTGAAAAGAGTATACCCATTACAGCCATTACCAGCAGCCATGAAGTAACAACTGCAGTTGTCTGCAAACACACAAACAAGTCAGATTTAGCAATAAAAAAAAAACTGACAATTTTAGTGCAATTATATACATTTCTAATTGCAGTAAATACAATTCGTATGAAATCAGCCTTAATACTAATAAAATCATTTAAAAATTACCTGAAATGCCGTAAGTTTGGATATAAAAATTCTTCCTCAAATTTCATATATAAGCAGCATGTAAGAAAAAACTGAATTAGGTATTGGATTTAAAACGATGATTTAATCATTGATTTATCAAATTTAGGTTTTTGAATTGGACGATGAAGCTAGGGTTCATGTATAATCGTGTTTTTCGTATTTGCTGAATGGGAAGGGACGGGTTCCGTTTGATTTAGAACGATTTTATTTAGATATTTGTAAGATCCCGAATTTTATTCGTCAGAAAATGTTAATGAAAAGTGTCTGTAAATGCGCTCAGTAGAAAGCGCTATTAAAAGTGAACATAACATCTATGCATTTTCAGATTTTATATCAGAATCAGAGTTAGGCAATTTTAGTCCCTGTACTTTAAATCATAATCAGACACATATATGAACCGCGCCGCGGGTTAAAGCGTGAGTTGAGGGTTTGTATATTGTGAAGTGTCGATGTTGAATTTTAGTGTTAAGCCGCGCCGCGGGCTATTTAGCCGCGTCGCGCCCTGTAACTGCAGAAAATGCTGAATCTTTTAAAAGAAGTTAAATGAAGGGTAAAAGGGTAATTTCACTTGTGGCCGGTTTTAGGCCACAAATGGCATATTTGGGACTCATTCCCCATAAGCTTATCCTCTCATTTCTTCATCCTCTCAAACCCTTTCATCTTTTAGTGAGAGATTAGAGTGAGAAAGCTCAAATTAAGGAAGAAGAAGAGTGAATCGGGTGAAGGTGCAAGTGTTAAAGTTGCTCATCTCGTTCTTGGCTACATTTTGGTAGTGGTGGTAAGTCCCGAATCCGATTCTTGTTCATGTTTAGGGTTTGAGCTAGTTAGGGTTATAAACCCCATTTCTCATGAAATTGGGGGTTTTGTTGTATGTATTGTGTAAGTAAACCCGATTATTGTGGGTTTAGGGTTTGATGATGAATTTGAAAGTATTTGTCATGGATTTGGGTGTTAGTCACTAGTTTGTAAGTGTATTGGTGGTTTTGATGTTCTTAAGAACAAGTTTTACTAGTCAAAATGGGTGTTGACTTGGTTTGGTGTCAAAATGGGTTTGTGAGTCAATTTTTGGTGAATCAAGTATGTAAATACTTGATTTAGGTGTTAATTGATGTTTTGGAAATATAATCACTAGTCGTTAGTGATTTTGGGCGTTTTTGAGACTTATGTCAAAATGGTATTTTTAACATAAGTCAAACGTGGTCAAAAGCAATATGGGTCAATATTGCACGTGTTGGGTTTTTGGTGTAATTGGCGTTTGAAATGATTACTACCTAAGTAGTAATTTAGTGTTAAGACCTAGGTTTGGTCTAATTGGTGTAAAGTATGATTTGGGTTATATTATACTTTGTTGTGTTGGTTTGAATTATCACCCGAAGTGGTAATTGGGTTGTGTCCATTAGGTGTCAAATGGGCGGGTTTTGGCGAGCAAGGTGTGATCCCTCGGCTAAGGGATGTTTGTGTCATGTTCTCTTTTAGATAATGGATATTTATGTGTAGATTGTACATATGTGTGATATAGGTGGTTACTTGCTTGGAGTTGATGACGTAGATCATGTTGTACATGACTTGTGCTGGCATTCCAAGGTGAGTGGAATAATTATGCGTGTACATATGTAATGTATTTATTTGTGTAGCGTGAAATGTGGGATAGTCGCGGTGTTTAAGACACCACATTCTACGTAACGAGTGGGATTGTCGCGGTGTTCAAGACACCACTCATTGGCTTGATTGACATGTGGGATAGTCGTGGTGTTTAAGACACCACATTGTCATGGGAGTGGGATTGTCGCGGTGTTCAAGATACCACTCATTGGCTTGATTGACATGTGGGATAGTCGCGGTGTTTAAGACACCACATTGTTATGGAGGTGAGTTAGTCGCGGTGTTTAAGACATCACCCGGGGGATTAGTGATTACGCGGTGTTAAGTACACTAATGGATGTTATGAACTCCGATGGTCTTTCGCGAGTACCGTTCCCTTGTACGATTGGTTAACCATGGTTGTGTGAATTTTTGTATTAGCATATTAAATTGTGAACTATATGCTATTGGTGTTGCTAGCTTATTGTGAATTGCGGATATTAGTTTATGCATGATGTTTGCATGGTTGTTGAATTGCTAGTTTGTATACGGTATTGTGTAAGTGATTGCAAGTAAGTAGATTATATATGTATATGTATAATTATTGCATTCACTAAGCGTTAGCTTACCCCTCTCGTTGTTTACCTTTTTACAGGTAATGTGATCGTAAGGCTAGCTAGTCGTTAGACTAGATTTGTAGGAGCGCTTGGGCTTGATGGGGTAGATTTCGGAGATTTGGACGCGGATTGGGGATTTAGTAGTCACCGGGATTATGCTCTTGGTATCGGGTTGGGTTATTGCGTATTAACCCGTACTTTGTGTGTTTGGGTCATAATTACAAATGCTTTTGTAATGTTTTATTGTGTACCAAGGGTTGTTATAAATTGTTAAATGTAACGTTAAGATATTATGTTTTCGGTTAAAATAGAGTTGAAAATGTTATGCATTATTAACGGGATATTGGGACTTAACTTATATATAAAAAAAAAATATGTGCGTCGTTTTTGGTAAACGGATTTGGGGATGTTACAAGTGGTATCAGAGCATAGTCTAAGGGAATTAGGTGACCTTGGAATAGGTGCCTAGTCTTAGACTTATCGACGATTGTGCGTTATTGCGGGACTTGTAGGAATACGGGTCGGATTGAGAATTGTTAGTGCCTTAGACAAGGTGACTAACTAGGACTTGTGTTTGTCCAATGTGAGATTATGTGGGGCCTTATTTGTAGCGACCCCGACAAATCGTCAAGTGACGGCGTCGTCTACATGGGTCCCATTACCTGGTCATAAGTCTTTATGACAACGTTTGACCAAAATATGTCGCCTTCATTTCAACATAAAGATTGTTGCCAAAGTTTAAAAGAATTGTTCAACCAAAAGTTAAGTTACAAGGTTATAAGTACAAATGAAATCTAGGCGACACGGTTTAAAGTAAAGTCATAAGACGCTCCATGAAATGCATGTATACTCGACATCCAATGCAAGTATCAAATAATGAGCGGAAGCATGTATCACATATCGTGCAAGACCTGAGAAAAACATAGAAATCTGTCAACGAAAACGTTGGTGAAATCATAGGTTTAAGTAAGTAAGTGAGTAAAAGTAAGTAAGTCGAACCACAAGGTTTGCAAAGTTGAAATAATAGTAATACATTCTAAAAGTTAATATTCACGAGCACCCAATTATCAAAGCTTAACATTCCATCCATTGTATACCCCATCCATAGTGCTAGAACAAACACTGATTCTCGAAAATATATTTCATCCGTAGACGGTAGCGAACCGTCAAAGATGAGGGTTGTCAACCCATATGGCCATATAACATAAGTTCTCGCTTACACCCGTCAAGTGTAACTAATGATAATCGAATTGAGGATTTTTGTTCTAAACTCGTATGTAGAATGTTTGTTTTCCCGTTCTTGTGTTCACTTAATTCAAAAGAATCGTTTATGTTTTCTCATCCCAAATATAAGTTCAAAAAGAGTAAAAGTGGGACTATGATCTCACCTTGAGCGCAAGAGTTAATAAATTACTTCAACGAGTAAACGCGTGCAAAGACAAAGCTAATCTCGACCTAAACAAGTAGGTTGTATCAATAACGATAGTCACGAAGGGTCAAAGTTGTTCAATTAGTCCTATGGCTCGACACGACTCGATTATGTAGCATGTGAAGAAAATTGTCAAGTTTCATGCAAGATACAAGTATAGAATCATGTTAGAAAGATTGCATAATTAATTGGTTAAGTTTGACAAAAAGTCAAACTTGGTCGGGTCAAAGTCAACGAAAAAGTCAACATGTTCGGGTCGGGTCCCGGACTATTTTTCTATGCTAATTATTCATATACAAGTATATTAGAACAAGTTTCATGTGAATCGGAGGTCGGTAGCTAGTCAAACATTTCACGTGAAATGGGACAAAGAGGTCAGAATCTGACCAGGCCAATCCGCGCGCCGCGCGGGGATGGGGCGCGCCGCGCCACCATCTGGGCAGAGAATTCTGGTCAGTTTTTCAAAGTATGCACGAACCAAAACCTTTTCCAACCCAACTCTTGACCCGCAAACACTTATAATGCCTATCATATATCGTTGGAAAGGTATTTTGACGAGGAATACAACTAAGCACTTATGGTCCAACAATAACATCATTTACAATAGCCGAAATCTCATCAAGCGAACAATAAAAGTCCATTTTCAAAGTTTCAAGTTCATCAATTGCATTTTGAGTTTCGGGAAACCAATTCACACATATGATATGCCGTTTTGAAGGTAATCAAGCATACAATCCAACTAAACACTTACCAATAACATTAACAAGCATTCAACGCATCAAAAGTTCGTTTTAAGAGTTGTCAAACCCTAACCAAAACCTCAAAATCACTAATCATGTTAATGTAAGGTTTTCATGTCAATCAACACACCAAAACGAAGCTATTGAAGTAACTAACACTTTGAACACACAAACATTAACATCTAAACACATTTCATCATCCAAAATCAAAGATTAAGCATACACTTTTCATTTTCAAGCTAGTTACACCAAAACATCAAGATCGAGCATACAAATCATATATTCATGTTATACACGAGCCATAGACACTAACTAACAACATATCAAGTCAAAAACATGAATTTGAGAAATCTAGAGTTTTAGAGATGTTACCCAAAATCGGTGTAGTTAGTATCAAATCGTAGAGGATGACGAGCGGATTAAGAATATGTAGTCGGATTTGTTGTGAGCTTCCAAGATCAAAATTAGATGATGAATTTTGTGTTTGTGTTCTTGAGAGAAAAGGAAGAAAGAAAAAGAGGAAGAAGATGGTGAAATGAAGTGTGTGGTGGTGAGGAGTCACTAGTTAGCCAAGTTTACCCGAGTGGCGAGATTAGTCCCTCAAGTTTGTTGTCGGGTGCGGGAAATAACCAAACGAATATTTTTAAAACGCAAGTTAACGAGAGATGTTATAATCGAGTAACGGGATTATCATGAACACTAGTTAACGAAGTGCACGAGTATAGGTGACGAGGGATGTTATTTAAAAAAAAAAGACGGTGTTAAAATAATTTAACGGAAAAACGCGGGATGTTACATTATCCACACCTTAAAAGAAATTTCGTCCCGAAATTTAGTTGGGAGTAATAGTCGATGTCTCTTACTCGAGACCTAGTGTAGTAACTCTACGAATGATTGAAGGTACTTTCTTGGACATTCCACGAATCCGGATAGTCGGGGTGTTACGTTGTATTAGGGCTTGGTTTTACGATCCACAAGTTCAGCCGGTTTTTCCTATGAGGAGGAGTTTGTCATCAATAGTTGGTGCATCTAGAAGGATTGCACGTTCCTGTTCCGCAGGACACGTTTCTAAGTTTGTTACACGAAATGTAGGGTAAACGGAAACTTAATTGAGTCGGAAGTTCTAAACGATAGGAAGCGGTTCCAATACGCCCCAAGGTTTCAAAAGGTTCGATATTGCGGATATAGCCTTTCTCGATTTCCCAAAATGGATTACACCTTTCCAAGGTGCGGTTTCTCAATATTACGCGGTTACACACTGGGATTTGTGAGGTTTTCATCTAAGTTTGGTATGACTCTTTTGGGCGACTACGGGTCGTCTCGAGCCCTTCTCGGACTTGGATTATCTCAATTGTTGTTTCCTGGATGAGTTAAGATTCGGTGTTTTGTTTGCCACATGCTTTGGTCCAACGAATAGGGGTATGACATTAGCGGTCATATAGGGTTTCGGAAAGTGCGTGTGAACACACGAGTGGTAACTACTGTTGTAAGAGGGATCTACTAAAAGCGACCATGCAAGTTTGAAACATGTCTTTCGAAGACGTAAATCGTTCGTTTGTTCGGTTCGTCTGTTTGTGGGTGGTACGCGGTACTCATGTCTAAGCGGGTCTCCAAGGTTTCTTGTAAAACTAGAGGCGAAACGAGTATTTCGATACGGGATAATTGACAAAGATACTCCGTGTTGGAATAGAATCTCTTAAGATATGTTTGAACAAGTCAGTTAGGGTTCGAAAAATGTTCGTTAGGTCTATTCACCCTCGTGGCGAATACTAATGTAATATGAGGAATTTCTCTATCCATGGAGAAATGTTACAAGGAGTTTCTTTAAACGGAAATGCGAGCGATAAAGATAGGAGTGAAATGAGGACTTAGAATAGGATGAGCTTGCATCTCGAGGTTGCCATAACGTGCCTCTAGTTGTCAAAAGTTGAAGTCTGAAAGAGAAACGAGATAGTACACGTAGTTGTATAGTTCGGGGTTGAATAATAGTTGGCCGATTATCAGAAACACAAGGGCGTTAAGTCAAAAAAGAGTGAAGTATCGTTGGATTGTGTGTTATCTTAATTTCCAGTAATATCAGACGGTAACGGTGAAATAACAGAGGTATGTAGTGTGGTACGTGATGACGAGAATATTGATCGGATCCACAATTTAGTATTCGAATTCTTCGTGCAAAATAACGAATTTCCGTTCCGTTGATTTCGAGTCGAGGGAGTATGCCTTTCGGCGTCCAAGTAGAAATATTTTCATATTTGAGTCCCATCTGGTGTTGTACGAATTTAGCTAGAAATGTTGGTGTGAAGAATCACGCTCAAGGTTCGATCGCGGAGAGATTAAAGTCGTGTAACACGAGAAAAGTCAGAAATGAATTTTCGGTAAGAACCGGTGAGATCTAAGATTTTTACGAATACAAGTCTGAGTTGGGAGAGTTCCCTGATTACATGTGGCTTGATTTCGAGATTGATTGTAATGCCTTGACCATTAACATCATAGTCTAGAAAATTGGACTTAGTTGAATAAGTTAAGATGTCATCTATAAATACGATAACAGATTTGTCTAGATAAGTTTGCATACGTGGTTTAGGAGGTTCATGAATACGGACGGAGTCCTAAATAAATCGACGGTACTAAGAGAGATTTACAACTAACGTTGCGAGTTCGGAAGATGGCTTAGGAGACATCGTCTCCCTTAACCCCCAATTGATGATAACCGGAACGGAGGTCGTTTTGGAATACACACGGGATTCATGCAAGTAATCATGAGGTCATGGATGCGAGGGAGAGGGTATCGGTTTCCAACCGAAAATTACTCAGTTCACAATAATCTATACAAGATGATGGGGAAACATTTTCTTTTTAACGAATAGGTTCCGAGCTCCCTAATTCTATAGGTGTCAAGTCAAAAGTCTTAACGTATATCCTCCAATAAAATTTATAGGCACACAATATTTTCCGTTGGTCACTTAAATTGCCTAAGTAGTGTCTAGGGGAAAAAGGTGAAGTGCAAGGAGTATGAGTCAGAGCCTTGATTATAAAACGTCTAACGGTAACCGAATCGAATAAACATGAAACGTGAGAATTTCGAGAAGAAACATACCCGTGACTAGTCCATCGTCGTCTCGGGCATCCTAGGCGTTGATGTTGAAAGTTTAACGGCGTGCGTTGGGGTTGATTTTCTTATTTGGGCATTCATTCCTAAAATGACCCGTTTGGCCACATGCGTAGCAAGTGACCGACTTTTGTGTGTTGGGTCCCTTTCGAGGGACGGGGGTGGCACTTCCACAATGTTTGTCGATGTGACCACTTCCTTGGCGCCGGTGGCGAAACCTGCCACATCCTTCAAAGTGATGCTTATGGCATTCGTTACAAAAAGGTAGTTTTCCGGCATACCCTTTCTTGTCGCCGGGGAAAAAGGGCTCTTTGGTGAAGTTGTTATTGTTGCGGTTGCTTGATTGGGAGGCTTCCCATTTTCTTTTGTTGTTACTCGGGTGGTTCTCGACCATTGGTGCCGGTGCTTCCATTTCATTCGCCGTTTCTAAAGTTTGGCGGGCCTTGGTTAAAGCCTCTTGTATGTTAGTGGGTTGGGATGCCATTACCCCGTGTTGAATGCTCTTAGGGAGGCCATCCATGTAAAGTTCGACTCTTAGGGATTCGGGAGTCATGAGATTTGGACACATTGAGACTAGTTCGGTGAACCATTGATTATAAGTTTCGAGGTCATTCCCGACCGTTTTTAAATTCCTTAGACCCTGTTCGAGCCTTCGAGTCTCGTCGCGCAGAAAATATTCGGTGATCATTCTTTCTCTTAATTCGGTCCATGAGAGTGTGTGGGCTTCATCGATACCCACCGATTGTACGTACTTGTTCCACCACGAAAGAGCAATGCCGGTGAAAGTGAGGGTGGAAAACTTGACCTTATCTTGGTCTCGACAACCGCTTGTATTAAAAACGGTCTCCATTTGTTCAAACCATCGGGTGAGAACAACCGGTCCTCCGGTTCCATCGAAAGTGGGAGGGTTGTACTTCATGAAGTTCTTGTAGGAGCAACCTTCGCTTGAATTACCGGCTCCACGATTGGTGTTGTTGGAAAAGTGATCGGCCACGGCCGTACCCACGGCGGTGGTTATCATTCGTTGAAGAGCTTGTGCTAGAGTTTCGAGAGGGGTATTGTGTTGACCTTGGTGAGCCATTGTTCCTTCATGACACAAGAATATCGTTGATTAGTATTCTTAACAATACTAACCGTGATATGGAATAAGGATAGAGAGAAAATTTTTCCTGGACTCGCCTTAAATTCTTTATGTCATAATGTCAGAACGTCCATGTGAATCACCGTAATATAATCCCGGAAATTATATTACCCTGATTCTCATGTGCATTTAACATTACTTCATAAAGTCAAGGTGGCGCGTCAACAAAATTTATCAACGTAAGATCAAGATCGAATACGAGTTAGATATGATAGAAGAGTTCGAGTATAAATGCACAAATAGTCAAGTAATTCCTACTTCAGTCTATATGCCGGTTGTAGTCTAGATTCACCTATGTACCCTATGACTCGGGGTGGACACAAATGAACTCTAAATCCCTACAACCAAAGCTCTGATACCACTTGTAGCGACCCCGACAAATCGTCAAGTGACGGCGTCGTCTACATGGGTCCCATTACCTGGTCATAAGTCTTTATGACAACGTTTGACCAAAATATGTCGCCTTCATTTCAACATAAAGATTGTTGCCAAAGTTTAAAAGAATTGTTCAACCAAAAGTTAAGTTACAAGGTTATAAGTACAAATGAAATCTAGGCGACACGGTTTAAAGTAAAGTCATAAGACGCTCCATGAAATGCATGTATACTCGACATCCAATGCAAGTATCAAATAATGAGCGGAAGCATGTATCACATATCGTGCAAGACCTGAGAAAAACATAGAAATCTGTCAACGAAAACGTTGGTGAAATCATAGGTTTAAGTAAGTAAGTGAGTAAAAGTAAGTAAGTCGAACCACAAGGTTTGCAAAGTTGAAATAATAGTAATACATTCTAAAAGTTAATATTCACGAGCACCCAATTATCAAAGCTTAACATTCCATCCATTGTATACCCCATCCATAGTGCTAGAACAAACACTGATTCTCGAAAATATATTTCATCCGTAGACGGTAGCGAACCGTCAAAGATGAGGGTTGTCAACCCATATGGCCATATAACATAAGTTCTCGCTTACACCCGTCAAGTGTAACTAATGATAATCGAATTGAGGATTTTTGTTCTAAACTCGTATGTAGAATGTTTGTTTTCCCGTTCTTGTGTTCACTTAATTCAAAAGAATCGTTAATGTTTTCTCATCCCAAATATAAGTTCAAAAAGAGTAAAAGTGGGACTATGATCTCACCTTGAGCGCAAGAGTTAATAAATTACTTCAACGAGTAAACGCGTGCAAAGACAAAGCTAATCTCGACCTAAACAAGTAGGTTGTATCAATAACGATAGTCACGAAGGGTCAAAGTTGTTCAATTAGTCCTATGGCTCGACACGACTCGATTATGTAGCATGTGAAGAAAATTGTCAAGTTTCATGCAAGATACAAGTATAGAATCATGTTAGAAAGATTGCATAATTAATTGGTTAAGTTTGACAAAAAGTCAAACTTGGTCGGGTCAAAGTCAACGAAAAAGTCAACATGTTCGGGTCGGGTCCCGGACTATTTTTCTATGCTAATTATTCATATACAAGTATATAAGAACAAGTTTCATGTGAATCGGAGGTCGGTAGCTAGTCAAACATTTCACGTGAAATGGGACAAAGAGGTCAGAATCTGACCAGGCCAATCCGCGCGCCGCGCGGGGATGGGGCGCGCCGCGCCACCATCTGGGCAGAGAATTCTGGTCAGTTTTTCAAAGTATGCACGAACCAAAACCTTTTCCAACCCAACTCTTGACCCGCAAACACTTATAATGCCTATCATATATCGTTGGAAAGGTATTTTGACGAGGAATACAACTAAGCACTTATGGTCCAACAATAACATCATTTACAATAGCCGAAATCTCATCAAGCGAACAATAAAAGTCCATTTTCAAAGTTTCAAGTTCATCAATTGCATTTTGAGTTTCGGGAAACCAATTCACACATATGATATGCCGTTTTGAAGGTAATCAAGCATACAATCCAACTAAACACTTACCAATAACATTAACAAGCATTCAACGCATCAAAAGTTCGTTTTAAGAGTTGTCAAACCCTAACCAAAACCTCAAAATCACTAATCATGTTAATGTAAGGTTTTCATGTCAATCAACACACCAAAACGAAGCTATTGAAGTAACTAACACTTTGAACACACAAACATTAACATCTAAACACATTTCATCATCCAAAATCAAAGATTAAGCATACACTTTTCATTTTCAAGCTAGTTACACCAAAACATCAAGATCGAGCATACAAATCATATATTCATGTTATACACGAGCCATAGACACTAACTAACAACATATCAAGTCAAAAACATGAATTTGAGAAATCTAGAGTTTTAGAGATGTTACCCAAAATCGGTGTAGTTAGTATCAAATCGTAGAGGATGACGAGAGGATTAAGAATATGTAGTCGGATTTGTTGTGAGCTTCCAAGATCAAAATTAGATGATGAATTTTGTGTTTGTGTTCTTGAGAGAAAAGGAAGAAAGAAAAAGAGGAAGAAGATGGAGAAATGAAGTGTGTGGTGGTGAGGAGTCACTAGTTAGCCAAGTTTACCCGAGTGGCGAGATTAGTCCCTCAAGTTTGTTGTCGGGTGCGGGAAATAACCAAACGAATATTTTTAAAACGCAAGTTAACGAGAGATGTTATAATCGAGTAACGGGATTATCATGAACACTAGTTAACGAAGTGCACGAGTATAGGTGACGAGGGATGTTATTTAAAAAAAAGACGGTGTTAAAATAATTTAACGGAAAAACGCGGGATGTTACATTATTTTGCGTGTAAATTAGTGCCTTAGATAGCTAGTGCCTAATGTAAGTAGGCGAACTTGAACGTTGTTTTAGTGATAGTCACCTAGGTTGCAGGTTGACTTGTTGTTGTGATGTACTTGTGTACATTTATTATTATATTGTATATTGGTGTATATATATATATACATGTATCTATTTGGTGCGGTGTCCTAGAAACGAATCTATTGGAGAGATTCGGGTGTTTGGCGGTTTTGAGTGATCAAGTTCACCGTAAGGACTTTGGTCATTCGAGTACTAGGAGTTATCGCGTGTTGTTTTGTGTGAATGTTGCGTCAGTCCGGGTAAAGTACTTTGCATGACCATGTGGAAATGGTAAGATACGCAATTGTAATAGTGACTGATCACCATTATTACGAAAGTGTATCTTGACACCAAGCATGACATGACGAGTACCGAGCGGAGGAAACGTGGCATGGTTGGGGTAGAATTGGGTCGAGTTAGGAATCTTTTATTGGTTCCTAGGATATAGTGGTCTCGAGTGATGTGCTTGTTGTCACATCGGGTTCTTTATGAGTCGGGAAGTGTTACGGTAGTTTCGATTAGTTAAGGTAAGTGAGCAAACTCACGAGTTCGGCGCGTGCGTAGTCACCTTAAGTAGTGGGTGCACTGTTGAGATTGTCATTTGTTATAGTTACCCATCGTGTAGTGACCCGAACTTTTCCATGTTTATATATAATAAATGAAATTGATATTTACATGATTAAGTGTTTCCAACATGTTAAGCAATCAAACTTGTTAAGACTTGATTAATTGAAATAGGTTTCATATAGACAATTGACCACTCAAGTTGACCGGTGATTCACGAACGTTAAAACTTGTAAAAACTATATGATGACATATATATGATTATATATATAATTAACATGATATTATGATAAGAAAGTATCTCATTAGGTATTTTAACAATGATTTATATACATAAAATTGTGTTTATTGAATTAAGAAACTCGAAACGATATATATAACGATTATCGTTATAACAACGTCTTACTAATTACATATGAATCATATTAAGATATTGTTACACTATGTTTAATCATGATAAATGATAAGTAAACATGTCATTATGTATATTAACAATGAACTACATATGTAAAACAAGACTACTAACTTAAGAATTTCGAAACGAGACATATATGTAACGATTATCGTTGTAACAACATTTAACTGTATATATATATATATACATATATATATATATATATATATATATATATATATATATATATATATATATATATATATATATATCATACTAAGATATATTAATATATCATAATATCATGATAATGTAATAATTTAACATCTCTTTAGATATAATAAACAATGGGTTAACAACATTTAACAAGATCGTTAACCTAAAGGTTTCAAAACAACATTTACATGTAACGACTAACGATGACTTAACGACTCAGTTAAAATGTATATACATGTAGTGTTTTAATATGTATTCATACACTTTTGAAAGACTTCAAGACACTTATCAAAATACTTCTACTTAGCAAAAATGCTTACAATTACATCCTCGTTCAGTTTTATCAACAATTCTACTCGTATGCACCCGTATTCGTACTCGTACAATACACAGCTTCTAAATGTATGTACTATTGGTATATACACTCCAATGATCAGCTCTTAGCAGCCCATGTGAGTCACCTAACACATGTGGCAACTAGCATGAAATATCTCATAAAATTACAAAAATATTAGTAATCATTCATGACTTATTTACATGAAAACAAAATTACATATCCTTTATATCTAATCCATATACCAACGACCAAAAACACCTACAAACACTTTCATTCTTCAATTTTCTTCATCTAATTGATCTCTCTCAAGTTCCATCTTCAAGTTCTAAGTGTTCTTCATAAATTCTACAAGTTCTAGTTTCATAAAATCAAGAATACTTCCAAGTTTACTAGCTCACTTCCAATCTTGTAAAGTGATCATCCAACCTCAAGAAATCCTTGTTGTTTACAGTAAGATATCATTCTAAATCAAGGTAATACTCATATACAAACTTTGATTCAATTCCTATAACTGTAACTATCTTAATTCGAGTGATAGTCTTACTTGAACTTATTTTCGTGTCATGATTCTACTTCAAGAACTTTCAAGCCATCCAAGATCCTTTGAAGCTAGATCATTTCTTGTCACTTCCAGTAGGTTTATCTACTAAACTTTAGGTAGTAATGATGTTCATAACATCATTCGATTCATACATATAAAACTATCTTATTCGAAGATTTGAACATGTAATCACTAGAACATAGTTTAGTTAATTTTAAACTTGTTCGCAAACAAAAGTTAATCCTTCTAACTTGACTTTTAAAATCAACTAAACACATGTTCTATATCTATATGATATTCTAAGTTAATGATTTAAAATCGGAAAACACGAAAAACACCGTAAAACCGGATATACGCCGTCGTAGTAACACCGCGGGCTATTTTGGGTTAGTTAATTAAAAACTATGATAAACTTTGATTTAAAAGTTGTTCTTCTGGGAAATAATTTTTCTTATGAACATGAAACTATATCCAAAAATCATGGTTAAACTCAAAGTGAAAGTATGTTTTTCAAAATGGTCATCTAGACGTCGTTCTTTCGACTGAAATGACTACCTTTACAAAAACGACTTGTAACTTATATTTTTGACTATAAAACTATACTTTTTATGTTTAGATTCTTAAAATAGAGTTCAATATGAAACCATAGCAATTTGATTCACTCAAATCGGATTTAAAACGAAGAAGTTATGGGTAAAACAAGATTGGATATTTTTTGATTGTTGTAGCTACGGGAAATATTGTAACAATTCTATACAAATCATATACTAGCTAACTTATATTGTATTATACATGTATTCTAATATATTATGTAATCTTGGGATACCATAGACACGTATGCAAATGTTTTGACATATCATATCGACCCATGTATATATATTATTTGGAACAACCATAGACACTCTATATGCAGTAATGTTGGAGTTAGCTATACAGGGTTGAGGTTGATTCTAAAAATATATATACTTTGAGTTGTGATCTAGCCTGAGACGTGTATACACTGGGTCGTGGATTGATTCAATATAATATACATCGATTTATTTCTGTACATCTAACTGTGGACAACTAGTTGTAGGTTACTAACGAGGACAACTGACTTAATAAACTTAAAACAATAAAACGTATTAAAAATATTGTAAATATATTTTGAACATACTTTGATATATATGTACATATTTGTTATAGGTTCGTGAATCGACCAGTGGCCAAGTCTTACTTCCCGACGAAGTAAAAATCTGTGAAAGTGAGTTATTGTCCCACTTTTAAAATCTAATATTTTGGGATGAGAATACATGCAGTTTTATAAATGTTTTACGAAATAGACACAAGTAATTGAAACTACATTATATGGGTGAATGATCGAAGCCGAATATGCCCCTTTTGCTTGGTAACCTAAGAATTAGTAAACCGATCTACTAATTGACGCGAATCCTAAAGATAGATCTATTGGGCCTAACGAACCCCATCTAAAGTACCGGATGCTTTAGTACTTTGAATTCGTTTATATCATGTCCGAAGGATTTCCCGGAATGATAGGGGTATTCTTATATGCATCTTGTTAATGTCGGTTACCAGGTGTTCACCATATGAATGAATTTTATCTCTATGTATGGGATGTATATTGAAATATGAAATCTTGTGGTCTATTATTATGATTTGATAATATATAGGTTAAACCTATAACTCACCAACATTTTTGTTGACGTTTTAAGCATGTTTATTCTCAGGTGATTATTAAGAGCTTCCGCTGTTGCATACTAAAATAAGGACAAGATTTGGAGTCCATGCTTGTATGATATTATGTAAAAACTACATTCAAGAAACTTATTTTTGATGTAATATATTCTTATTGTAAGCCATTATGTAATGGTCGTGTATAAACGGTATATTTTAGATTATCATTATTTGATAATCTACGTAATGCTTTTTAAACCTTTATCGATAAAATAAAGGTTATGGTTGTTTTAAAAATGAATGCAGTCTTTGAAAAACGTCTCATATAGAGGTCAAAATCTCGCGATGAAATCAATTAATATGGAACGTTTATAATCAATATGAACGAGACATTTTACATCGTAACCAGGATGACCGATTATTGTGGGCGTGTGTGTGCATCGAGGACTTGAATTCCGTAGTGGAATGCGACAAATCTAATGATTGTAGTTTGGGGTTACACTCGGTAGAGTGTGAGGTTAGAGGATCGTGTAAGGATCCTAGTTGTGAGACGCCTTGGAATTGGCGGACCGGGGAGTCTTCGGGTCGTTAGACTCATGTGAGTGGGACTCGTATGATGATGAATGCGTAGTGTGTTAGCACATTGTGGATTATAGGGTAACATTCCTAGCGGAATACCCCTTGTTGATGTCGTTGTGTCGATGTGCGGAAGAGTGTAAGACTTGGTGTTTCCAAGCATCACTTTAGTGTTAGATGAAAGGTTTCGTGAGGTTATATCATTTGGCCTTGTGGAAATTGTGGCTAGCGTGTGATCGCTAGGAACTTTCGAGAAGACAATAAACCGTAAGGTTTGTCGGGAAGGTATGACTTCGGGTCATTATTGTGGAGAAATGGGTGACATCGGGTGTATGAAACCCAAAGATCGAGTTTCTAAATTTTGGTAGATTGTGGTGGGAGTCTGCATGACACTGCGTCAGATGCCCCCTTATACCTACTAGTGTAATGTTCAACTCCGGTGATGGTGTGATCACTTTGTGTTAGGGTGTCCGTGAGATGTCCTTGGAAGCAGCGGAGATTACAATAGTGATCGACGAGTGTTAGTAATTCGACGGTTGAGAAAGTCGAAGTTTAAGAGTGTTGCGATAGATACTTCTTATGAAGTGACGGATGAGTGAATCTTGTTGCTCTTAAGTGATAGACGGGTAAAGATGACCGGTGAGCCGGTGATTCACTTAATGTTCTGTTAAGCCGAAGGTTATGATGAGGTGTTAATATTGTGGTCGATGCAATTATTGTGTCGAACTGGCCGCTCTTCTCCATGAGAGTGAGCCATTGTTGATAAAGGTTCTTTAGGTGGAAGGTCGGGTGATCTCGACTGAGATGCATGAATGATTAATCGGACTGGTTTATGCTTAGGCATAGAGACGTATGTGGGACTTTGGTGGAGTTCGCTTTGCAAACAATGAAGGGCTGCTAGTTGTGGTTGTTGTTATAAAGGTGTGATGTCGTCGCATGTACGACATCTCCAGTGATTGTGTATGATGGCTCTGAGAGCCTAAAGTGAATTTGCGGTGATTTGGTGTTTATGACCAGTGTTGAGAATGATCATGGGTGTTGTGGAATGGTAATTCCGCAGGATGTTACCATCTTTGTGGTAAGAATGTGGAGCTAAATCCTAAGTGGGGGAGTTTTTACTGCTGCCTGAGGAAAGCTCCGTTGGTGTTATGTGTAGTGAAATGTCGGAGTGTACCATGTTAAGCCTCAATAGGTATTTGGAGTTCCTAACGAGGAAGAGTGACGGGTTGCTAGTGTTGACTCGAGATCGTGCTTTACGATTGTGAGTTACAATTCCGGAATGTTGTGCGTGAAGATTGTGATGAGGGGATCGAAGGAAGTGTAAGTCTTCTTATGTAAGGTGGTCATGTAGTACCAATGTGCGGTATGAGACCAAATGTGAAGTTTGAGATCCCAGAGTAAGAGAATGAAAATGTCGTTGCGGGTGCTCTCGCGATGTAAACTTGGCTTGGTATGAAACCCGGATAGTACTGTTGAGTAGGTACAAGTTAGTTATTGTGGTGTTTATCGTATTTTCCCTGTCGGGAAGTGTGATCGTGGACGTTGTCAGTGGATTATTCTGCTTTATGGACGATTGTGAGGCGGAGAATGTCGGTCCTAATTTTCTCACATCGAGACACGCGGATGTTGTTTGTTTGCAAGGGTGTGTTCCCTAATGATGTGACCCGTCAGTTTTATTTAAATGCCGAGGCCATCCTTAACGGACGGTTTAGGAAGGAGGATTCACCCTGCATAGGTGAATATATTTGTGGGTCGTGTGGCAAATCGCGATTTGTTATGATGATAATTCGTTGTTGACGGGATTCCAGTACACGAATAGTTTCCATGCTATTACTAGGAAGCCGTAGTATATGGATGTGTTGTAGGGTTTAAGGAAGAAACCCTGTGTCGATTGTTGATGTTTGCCTAGTTCG
This sequence comes from Rutidosis leptorrhynchoides, assembly GCF_046630445.1. Taxonomy (NCBI): domain Eukaryota; kingdom Viridiplantae; phylum Streptophyta; class Magnoliopsida; order Asterales; family Asteraceae; genus Rutidosis; species Rutidosis leptorrhynchoides. Next base: position 361,171,733 of record NC_092339.1, read on the forward strand.
TGGTGTATTATTGTCATCCTGGATTAATCCAGAGACTGGTGGTCGTATGCAGATCGATCGATGGGAAAGTTTGTGTTCCCTAGAGTAATTATTTTGGTGATACCGAAATTTCTTCGTTGAAGGAATAATCCGGTTGCGGAGACGAGGGAAGATGGTTCTAGAAATAGAGAACATACTTGATTGGCCGGTTGAGTGGTGCGTTATGGACTGTTGAAGTACGGAGTTCAACACAGCATGAATCCTTCTCGATTTGGATTAATGCAAGACTTGGTTCATGGCGTAGTGGATTTAGTAGATCACGTTGAGTGATATAGTTGTGGATGTAGCTTGTTGCGAGTTGTAGCCGAGAGAATTTTAAGGGATATATGGTGTTTTCCGTATTTCCTAGGTGGACATTTTTGGACGTCGAGCGTATGAGATACCGCTGGTTGCGGTAACGCACGCTAGTGATTATTAGTGTGTGATGAGATTATCGGGTTAATGGAAATTGTTACGAACATCGAGTTTGGATGTATGTTGGAGGACCATAGAGTATGGGTCCGGTTAGTTAAGTGATGGAGATCACGAGGACGTGATCCAGTTTAAGTGGGGGAGAGTTGTAAGATCCCGAATTTTATGCGTCAGAAAATGTTCCTGAAAGTGTCTGTAAATGCGCGCAGCAGAAAGCGCCACTAAAAGTGAACCTAACACTTATGCATTTTCAGATTTTATATCAGAATCAGAGTTAGGCAATTTCAGTCCCTGTACTTTGAATCAGATACAGAACTGAGCCGCGCCACGGGTTAAAGCGTAAATTGAGGGTTTGTATATTGTGAAGTGTCGATGTTGAATTTTAGTGTTAAGCCGCGCCGCGGCCTATAACTGCAAAAAATGCTGAATCTTTTAAAAGAAGTTCATTGAAGGGTAAAAGGGTAATTTCACTTGTGGTCGGTTTTAGGCCACAAATGGCAGATTTGGGACTCATTGCCCATAATCTTATCCTCTCATTTCTTCATCCGCTCAAACCCTTTCATCTTTTAGTGAGAGATTAGAGTGAGAAAGCTCAAATCAAGGAAGAAGAAGAGTGAATCGGGTGAAGGTGCAAGTGTTAAAGTTGCTCATCTCATTCTTGGCTACATTTTGGTAGTGGTGGTAAGTCCCGAATCTGAATTTCAATTGTTTGATTCTTGTTCATGTTTAAGGTTTGAGCTAGTTAGGGTTATAAACCCCATTTCTCATGAAATTAGGGGGTTTTGTTGTATGTATTGTGTAAATAAACTCGATTATTGTGGGTTTAGGGTTTGATGATGAATTTGGATGTATTTGTCATGGATTTGGGTGTTAGTCACTAGTTTGTAAGTGTATTGGTGGTTTTGATGTTCTTAAGAACAAGTTTTGCTAGTCAAAATGGGTGTTGACTTGGTTTGGTGTCAAAATGGGTTTGTGAGTCAATTTTTGGTGAATCAAGTATGTAAATACTTGATTTAGGTGTTAATTAATGTTTTGGAAATATAATCACCAGTCGTTCGTGATTTTGGGCGTTTTTGAGACTTATGTCAAAATGGTATTTTTAACATAAGTCAAACATGGTCAAAAGCAATATGGGTCAATATTGCACGTGTTGGGTTTTTGGTGTAATTGGCGTTTGAAATGATTACTGCCTAAGTAGTAATTTAGTGTTAAGACCTAGGTTTGGTCTAATTGGTGTAAAGTATGATTTGGGTTAAATTGTACTTTGTTGTGTGTGTTTGAATTACCACCCGAAGTGGTAATTGGGTTGTGTCCATTAGGTGTTAAATGGGCCGGTTTTGGCGAGCAATGTGTGATCCCTCGGCTAAGGGATGTTTGTGTCAGGTTCTCTTTTAGAGAATGGATATTTATGTTTATATTGTACCTATGTGTGATATAGGTGGTTACTTGCTCGGAGTTGAGGACGGAGATCATGTTGTACATGACTTGTGCGGGCATTCTAAGGTGAGTGGAATAATTATGCGTGTACATATGTAATGTATTTATTTGTGTAGCGTGAAATGTGGGATAGTCGCGGTGTTTAAGACACCACATTCTACGTAACGAGTGGGATTGTCGCGGTGTTCAAGACACACTCATTGGCTTGATTGACATGTGGGATTGTTGCGGTATTTAAGACACCACATTGTCATGGGAGTGGGATTGTCGCGGTGTTCAAGACACCACTCATTGGCTTGATTGACATGTGGGATAGTCGTGGTGTTTAAGACACCACATTGTCATGGGAGTGAGTTAGTCGCGGTGTTTAAGACATCACCCGGGAGATTAGTGATTACGCAGAGTTAAGTACACTAATGGATGTAATGAACTTCGATGGTCTTTCGCGGGTACTGTTCCCTTGTACGATTGGTTAACCATGGTTGTGTGAATTTTTGTATTAGCATATTAAATTGTGAAATATATGCTATTGGTGTTGCTAGCTTATTGTGAATTGCAGATATTAGTTTATGCATGATGTTTGCATGGTTGTTGAATTGCTAGCTTGTATGCGGTATTGTGTAAGTGATTGCAAGTAAGTAGATTGTGATGACCCGGAAATTTCCGATCAAATTTAAACTTAATCTTTATATAATTCCGACACGATAAGCAAAGTCTGTAATGTTGAGTCTCGAAAATTTTGAAAACTATGTTCATATATTCAAATTACCCTTTGACTATTACCGACGATTCACGAACAACTATTTGTAAATAGGTATGTATATATGTGACGACCCGGAAATTTCTGACCAAATTTAAACTTTAATCTTTATATTATTCCAACACGATAAACAAAGTTTGTTAAGTTAAATCTCAAGAATTTTAAACTGTGTTCATACATCCATTATAACCTCGACCAAATTCCGACGATTCACGAACCGTTATATATAAATAGATATGTATATGTATATATATATTATAACTTGAGAATATTAATAAAGTATTAAACGTATAATACTTTACACGAACGTATTTGTTTCAATATGATTTTCGACGAAATTAAAAAAAATATATTAAATGATTGAATTATCAGAAACATTGAATTATGATTACAAGTCTCTATTGAGAGGTCCACTATGATTTGAGAAAATCTATTCCTCTTAACGATATTCAGAATAATTTTTAAAGCTATTTATAAATAAAAACAAAAAGTGTCATTTACGAAAGTTAGACAAAAGTTAGTGGAGAATTGGTTTCCATAATATTCTATTAATCTATTTTCAAACGTACAAAGACGTTTTCAGTCTAAAAAGAACTTTATTATTAAAACGTATATAACTTTTATAAATATCTAGAATCACTTTTGACAACTCATTACTTAACCAGTATAATAAATATAACGATATTTATATTTTATTTCATTAAATATATATAACGATTTAAATTAATATTATATATATTTATACGCGTATTATATATACATAGTTTTTATACTTTTACTATACTTTAACTTTACCTTTACTTTACTTTTATTTTACTTTAACTTTAATAATTCATACTTTAATAATTCACTTTAATAATTCACTTTAATAATTCATACTTTAATAATTCATACTTTAATAATTCACTTTAATAATTTATTTTAATAATTCACTTTAATAATTCACTTTAATAATTCATACTTTAATAATTCACTTTAATAATTCATACTTTAATAATTCACTTTAATAATTCATGCTTTAATAATTCCCTTTAATAATTCAAAAATCTATTATAAATAGAATTCAATAGGTTTCATTATTTCATAGAAACTTGAAAATATATTTCTCTAAACTCTCTCAATCGAATTACATATATATATTTTCTTTGTATTATTTCAAGATATTATTAGTATACATAAAATACTACGACGGAGTTATACTCAGACGATTTCAAAATAAGTTTTCAAACGGGATAGAGCTAAGGAAATTATGGGTTATAGCTATGGAGGTTATGGGTATTGATCGAGGGTATTGCTCATGAGGTCAACCTAACGTTTATTATTTTCGTTGCGTCTACGTACTTTCCTGCAATATTGAATCACAATATTGATACGTTCGTGAATCCGAGACAAACCCTGCACTTGTTTAATGCCGTCATATACATAATTGCTACGAAATACAGTATTGTGAGTTTCATTTGCTCCCTTTTATATATATTTTTGGGACTGAGAATACATGCGCTGTTTTTATAAATGTTTTACGAAATAGGCACAAGTACTAAAACCAATTCTACGTGGGTTTAAACCAGAAATATACCCTTAGCTTGGTAACATTAAACTACTTGTCTATGTACGGTAGGCGCGAATCCTAAAGATAGATCTATTGGGCCTGACAAACCCCATCCTGACTATGGGATGCTTTAGTACTTCGAGGTTATTTTAAACACACCTGATCTGGTGTACTTCAGAGGGTAAAACATGAACGTTAAGGCTTGTTACCGGGTGCCTACAACTTATAGAATACTTGTATACACTTGCGAGTGTACATATATTTATAAATGGAAATCTTGTGGTCTATTAATATATTGAAATGATTGTTATGATAAACCTATGAACTCACTAACCTTTTGGTTGACACTTTAAAGCATGTTTATTCTCAGGTATTAAAGAAATCTTCCGCTGTGCATTAGCTCATTTTAAGGATATTACTTGGAGTCATTCATGGCATATTTTAAAAGACGTTGCATTCGAGTCATTGAGTTCATCAAGATTATTATTAAGCCAATTATAGTTGGATGTATTATGAAATGGTGTGCATGCCGTCAACTTTCGTTGTAAAGAAAGTTTGTCTTTTAAAAACGAATGCAATGTTTGTAAAATGTATCATATAGAGGTCAAATACCTCGCGATGTAATCAGCTATTGTGAATCGTTTATAATGTATATGAACGAATGCAATGTTTGTAAAATGTATCATATAGAGGTCAAATACCTCGCGATGTAATCAACTATTGTGAATCGTTTATAATGTATATGAACGGATCCTTTCAGTTGGTATCAGAGCGGTGGTCTTAGCAAACCAGGTCTGCATTAGTGTGTCTAACTGATAGTCGTTAGGATGCATTAGTGAGTCTGGACTTCGACCGTGTCTGCATGTCAAAAGTTTTGCTCATCATTTTTGTCGAAAATTACCTGCTTATCATTCTTAGTCTAGACACATCTTATTGCATTGATTGCATGAATAGTGTATAGACAAAATTCATATCTTAGCGTATCTGCTAATTCATATCTTAGCGTATCTGTTACTGTAAACTTTGCCTGACATATTCCGTAAATTCCTCCGTAATCTACGAAACCTTTTGCTCTATATAATTAGAATACCACCCGATAGCCGGAAAATCATTTCATATCAAAAAAATTCTTTATTCAATCGTACGAAATGGAATTCGTCATTAGTTCAAGTCCCTCGGATTCCGAAATGGAATCCCACTCAAGTTCCGAAAGTAGTGTGATCGGAATGGATCAACCAATTAGTCATCATCTATTCTGGATGAATTGGAGATGAGTTCGTAGCCTCCTTAATCATTGGAGACAAGAAGAAGGTGATCCCTTCCATCCACCACATTGCCCTCTTGGCGAAGAACCTGAAGCACTTACCGGCGAACCAATCCGAAACACCATTTTCTCTCTTATTTCTAGAGTATCTCGTCACGATTACATACTACACCAAATTCTAGATTTTATTTATTTGCTCGTCCAAACCGACAATCACCCCGGTGTAATAGAAGAAGTCAACGAGCTTCGCGCTCGGGTAGTGGTTTTGGAGAATATGGTGCAAAGGTTACAAACATCAGCAGCAGCACCAGCAGCATAAACAGTACCACCATCAGCAACACCAACAGTACCATCACCACCACCAACAACAACATCCACATCCCACACCGCAACATCACAATCTGTATCTCAAACATCAACGTCATACGCCCTGTAAATATCCAGGAATATCAACAACAACAAACGATGAAGTATTAATTCATAAACTTCATTGAAGAGATATCTCTGCGGCAGTTATGTAATCTCCAAAATCTTAGAGATTATTTAATTCTGACCGTAAATCGGATGAGTGAACGGAGATGGTAGAGTAGAAACTTTGATCGAAAATGGTGTACGATTTACAAGCTAGAATTGTTTTACCAACAGCATCAACAGGACCGTAGCATCATCAACACAGTCAGTGCCGTCAGTATCGTCAGAATCAACAGCACCTGTAACATCACAAACTCTGTCAGTTCAAGATTTATTGTGGACATCATTACGAATCAACAACAAATATATTATATCTACGAGTTATGAAGTATTGACTCATTTCCAATCGAAAGATTTATATGTATATTTTATATGTATAAATTTTTAAACCATAATAAATCTTCCCGTACTAAGCTATTATGTGTGAATCTTAACTACTCAGTTAATTCATATTACAAATATGCAATGATGTACGTCCTTCGTCCGCAACTTAACCATCGTTAATTACAATCTCTGTCTCAATTCAATAAAAATCCAATTCATAATAAATCAAGTGTATTATTCGAATATATGTTTGATTTTACACTTTCATCATCGATGTACTCGAAACTTTTCAAATAACATCATTCGTACCTTGCGAAGTTCACAAGAATTTCACGAAAACCAACAAATAACAAAGTAATGATTCATAATTTCAATATTATTGAAGAAATACTTATGCAATTTATAAAGTTTTAGGGATTACTCAATTCTAGTTCCAACCATAAAACAAATGAGTTTAATTTAATATTAACTCATTAAATCTATATTACATCTAAAGAAAATATACACATATATTTTCATAAAGACTGTAATAAACTTCTTTTGTACAAAATATTAATTGTAAAATTTTTTTAACGGGTAGGTAATATCTGAGAGATATATAAATTCATAATATATATATTACATTTTTCGAAACTGATTCAGCAATCATCAACTATACTCCCTACTTTCACAACAATATCCATTCTTTCATATAAATCAAAACAATCATACTCATTCAAATTCAATTACATATTCTGATTTTGAAATCGCATAATTCAATTCAAAATATAACCAGTATCATCACTCTTAGATTCCTATATCTTTCAAAGCTATACTTTGACTTCAAAACTGTGTTAGAACATCATATGTATTAACGATTACAATATGTGCTCAAACCCTACGAAATTCCTGAAGACACTTCAACTAAGGAACAATCGAGATGATGATCCAACCACATGTTACCCACAGTTATACACCTGAAAAACTCTCAAAACCCAAGTCATAGTTCAACACGTATCCGTGTTAGATCCTTTGGCATTTACTAGCTAAAATAACTTTTCAATTCCGTTTCAAAATAGACAGTTTTGTCATAGCTCTAGCAAGTCAACTTCGACTTCTCAATCAAAACAGTCTTATTATAACCTCGATAGATACGTTGCCCTTTCGCCAACGTTACCGGGGGAATCGTTTATATTCACCACATTAGCAATAAACTTACCAACAACTTCACTGATATTTGACTTACCAAAAAAAAATCATTATAATTATCGAAACCCTATCATATACTCATTCGTACCTTATAACAAGAATTGTCATACCAATTATTGAGAATTAGCAATCAGTATTTTGAAACCTCGCAGCATGTCTACATCAACAATTACATATACACACAATGTCTACCTCCAAGACTTACATTCTTTGAATGAGAAATTTCTGAAAAACACCCTAAACTGCGAACTAGTTCTCGAAATTTTGAAAAATGCTGATGAAGCAGCAAAAACTGTAAACGACCTTAACAGTAAAAAGTTGGATGATAAAGTATAGTATATTGGCAAAGCTCAGAAAAAGAGAAGCTTTGGAACTGGAAAACGGATTGAGCAAAGTATGAAGGAGGCTGTGGACAAATCATAAAGGCTGAACCTGCCTTCAAAGAATCCAAATGATTCAGTACTTGTTGAAGTCATTAACGAATACCTTGCTCCTGACTCTAAACCCCTGCGGACAATATCCTTCATCATCCTCTGATATTAGACATTCTAAGATATCATCGTATCTTTCATTATAAATATCATCCATACTTCTGAAGATATTTTTATAATTATTCTTATCTGAAATCATTTACCTCTTCGCGCTATCTATATTATATCATAAAAGAAACTATTTTAGTTTCTAAATTCTGAAAGGAATATTCTTGAAGAAGTGTTGGGAGCTGAAGCATGAGTTAGTATAATATAATGACACTTGATCAACGTGATTATATTACAGTAATTCATGCTGAGTTTCTAAATGGAACATGATGATTCACAGATCATAACGTCATCACGTGCTATGTTACACGACTCTTGTATTCTCTTTGATCTCTAAATATCAAGAAAATATTTCTTGATGATTCGGCCTTTTCCGAGGTATTCTGGTAATTTGACAAGTCAAGATCGTGCCATTACAATTTCCTTCCTAGAACATTAACAATGTTCATTCTGAAATTTATATCTGCGAATTCTGGACAATTACAAGCGGTGCTTAATCGCAAGAAGAAGAAACGAAAGGACAAAGCTCCGAACTAGAAATGGGAGTATAAATCATAGCAAATAGAAGAGAGCATTAACTGTAGATGACAATGATTATAGAAGAAGCAAGGACTTTGAAATATAAGGGAAGATATAAAACCCAACAACAACCCAGAAATCACAAACCGTATATATCAATGCATATAGCAATATAAAGACACGGGAGAACTAAAAACACTATAAAACCAAGAGTATAGTAGAAGTAAATAGATTCTTCTGGAGGCAGATGAAAAAGAAGAGCGACAGATATGAAAGTGAGGAGTATATCAAGAATCAGCACTGGATGAAGCATATTGACAAATACTTTAAAATATGAGTTGAGAAGGTGTGAGTTGTAACAAAACAAATGAGGTGAATTTATAGTGAAATATCCGACAGAGAAATCAAAATGGATTATCGCATTAATTCGAAGAGGATCATAATTTCCTTAATCGCCGAATAATCAAATCCAATATAGATTACAAAGATTTTCTTTTCGGAGATCAATCGTGATGACGTCAAAAGATACGACAAATCACTATTATCTTATTTCATTCATTTACGATAACTTCACTAACACGCTTCGAGTAATCGAATTATTTTATCCATTCTTCTTGAACATGATAAAACTCTATAATCGTTATAATAACATTCTCATTGTTAGTCATGACGACCTCTATCAAATTTCGGGGACGAAATTTCTTTAACGGGTAGGTTCTGTGACGACCCGAAAATTTTCGACCAAATTTAAACTTTAATCTTTATATTATTCCAACACGATAAGCAAAGTTTGTTAAGTTAAATCTCAAGAATTTTAAACTGTGTTCATACATTCATTATAACCTCGACCAAATTCTGACGATTCACGAACCGTTATATATAAATAGATATGTATATGTATATATATATATTATAACTTGAGAATATTAATAAAGTATTAAACGTATAATACTTTACACGAACGTATTTGTTTCAATATGATTTTCGACGAAATAAAAAAAAATATATTAAATGATTGAATTATCAGAAACATTGAATTATGATTACAAGTCTCTGTTGAGAGGTCCACTATGATTTGAGAAAATCTATTCCTCTTAACGATATTCAGAATAATTTGTAAAGCTATTTATAAATAAAAACAAAAAGTGTCATTTACGAAAGTTAGACAAAAGTTAGTGGAGAATTGGTTTCCATAATATTCTATTAATCTATTTTCAAACGTACAAAGACGTTTTCAGTTTAAAAAGAACTTTATTATTAAAACGTATATAACTTTTATAAATATCTAGAATCACTTTTGACAACTCATTACTTAACCAGTATAATAAATATAACGATATTTATATTTTATTTCATTAAATATATATAACGATTTAAATTAATATTATATATATTTATACGCGTATTATACATACATAGTTTTTATACTTTTACTATACTTTAATTTTACCTTTACTTTACTTTTATTTTACTTTCACTTTAATAATTCATACTTTAATAATTCACTTTAATAATTCATACTTTAATAATTCACTTTAATAATTCATACTTTAATAATTCAATTTAATAATTCACTTTAATAATTCATACTTTAATAATTCACTTTAATAATTTACTTTAATAATTCATACTTTAATAATTCACTTTAATAATTCACTTTAATAATTCATACTTTAATAATTCACTTTAATAATTCACTTTAATAATTCATACTTTAATAATTCACTTTAATAATTCAAAAATCTATTATAAATAGAATTCAATAGGTTTCATTATTTCTTAGAAACTTGAAAATATATTTCTCTAAACTCTCTCAATCAAATTACATATATATATTTTCTTTGTATTATTTCAAGATATTATTAGTATACATAAAATACTACGACGTAGTTATACTCAGACGATTTCAAAATAAGTTTTCAAACGGGATAGAGCTAAGGAAATTATGAGTTATAGCTATGGAGGTTATGTGTATTGATCGAGGGTATTGCTCGTGAGGTCAACCTAACGTTTATCATTTTTGTTGCGTCTACGTACTTTCTTGCAATATTGAATCACAATATTGATACGTTCGTGAATCTGAGACAAACCCTGCACTTGTTCAATGCCGTCATATACATAATTGCTACGAAATACAGTATTGTGAGTTTCATTTGCTCCCTTTTATATATATTTTTGGGACTGAGAATACATGCGCTGTTTTTATAAATGTTTTACGAAATAGGCACAAGTACTAAAACCAATTCTACGTGGGTTTAAACTAGAAATATACCCTTAGCTTGGTAACATTAAACTACTTGTCTATGTACGGTAGGCGCGAATCCTAAAGATAGATCTATTGGGCCTGACAAACCCCATCCTGACTATGGGATGCTTTAGTACTTCGAGGTTATTTTAAACACACCTGATCTGGTGTACTTCAGAGGGTAAAACATGAATGTTAAGGCTTGTTACCGGGTGCCTACAACTTATAGAATATTTTTATACATGATGTTATGCGAGGTGTATACAAAATAGTTTATATTTTACTAGGAAAAACTATTAAATACGATACAATTTTACACAAGATATTTATTTATTTATAGAATGGATATACTTAAACCTTGCTACAACACTTATAGGCAGTGTACCTAATCGTACAGTAGTGTAGTTTTTAGTAAGTCCGGTTCGTTCCACAGGGAAATCTTTAAACAAAGCTCAACGCTATATTAGTTTACTTTTATTAAAAATACAAATATATATATAAGTAATATTATTATTATAAAGGGGGGTTTTTACCGTTTAATGACAGGTTTGTCGATTTTAAGACTTTAGTCGCAGTTAAAACCTAATGTAAAATATAAAATAAATACAAGACTTAAATTAAAGCGTAAAGTAAATAACGATAATGAAATTGCGAATAATAAAAGTGCGATAAAATAAACTTACGATAATTAAAAAGTACGATAATTAAAAGTGCGATTAAATAACAATAAATAAAAGTGCGATAATTAGAAGTGCAATTAAATATAAAATAAAGGAAATTAAATATGAAATAAAAGAATTATGCTTATTTAAACTTCCGTAATCATGATGTTTGACGTGTTGATTTTAGTTTTATGCCCATGGGTTAATTGTCCTTTGTCCTGGATTATTTAATATGTCCGTCTGGTTTTTGTCCATAACAGTCCATCAGTCATAAATATAAAGTGCGAGTGTCCTCATCAAATTATTCTTATACCCGAAGTTAAATATTCCAACTAATTGGGGATTCGAATTGTAACAAGGTTTTAATACTTTGTTTAATGAATACACCAGGTTATCGACTGCGTGTAAACCAAGGTTTTACTACTTTGTTAACAATTACACCAATTACCCTTGAATGTAATTTCACCCCTGTTTTAATTATTCTAGTGGCTATTAATCCATTCCCGTGTCCGGTTAAATGAACGATTATTCGTACATATAAATACCCCGCCCATCGTGTCCGATCGAGTGTATATGGTAATTTATAGGGACGCCCAATTGTAAATCTTTATATTAACATTAACAAACTATCATTTAGTTAAACAAATATAAAGCCCATTAATAGCCCATAGTCTAATTTCCACAAGTGTCGTTCTTTTGTCCAAACCCCAATTATGGTACAAAGCCCAATTACCCCGTCTTTAATATTTAGTCCAACATCATGATTACTTTGGCTCAAATAAGCATAATAATAACTTAAGTACGAGACATTAATTTAAAAAGGAGAACATAACTTACATTGAGTATTTATCGCGTAGTGTTACACGGACAGAATTTCGACTTCAAAAACCCGTAAAATAACCTTTACATAACCCGAACTAATCTAATATAACACTAATCTATACTATATATATATATATATATATATATATATATATATATATATATATATATATATATATATATATATATATATATATATATATATATATATATATTTATTAATATTATACGGAGTATTATTATTATTATTATGTTTTTAAACTCGGCAGAATTCGCGACCTTTTATAGGGATTCTGAAATTTCTGTGCTCCGCGAGTCGCGGCACTTTGTGCCTGAGAACTCCGCGAGTCGCGGGGATATGGAATACAGCTCACACCCCTTTGGATCTTCTTTGCCGACGTTTTATATATATAAATATAAAATATAAATAATTAATATAATTATTTATATATTATATTATATTCTTGTGCATAGTAGACTTGTAATTTTTAGTCCGTTGCGTCGGGCGTTGATAGTTGACTCATGTCCTGGTTCCGGATTTTCGAACGTCCTTGCGTACAATTTAATATCTTGTACTTTGCGTTTTGTAACTTGTACTCTTATCTTTTTTAGACGTTCTTCATCAATAATTTGAACTACTTGGATTGTATCTTGTACATTTGAGCTTTTTGGTCATTTGCGTCTTCAAATCGTCGTTTTCGCCTTTTGTCTTCGCACTTATTTAATATAAACGATTACAACTTAAAATAGGACAATTACAACTAAATAATTTACATATTGGGAGGATATTGCTACTAAATATATGTTCATTTGGAGCACTATCAAATATCCCCACACTTGAACGTTGCTTGTCCTCAAGCAATACAGAACTTGAAATAAAAACATACATGAATTACTTTTTTATTCATCACACTTTGTACATTAGTGATTTTGATATGGTGGTATAAACAATGATAGTAACGATAGAACCATGGTTAAAGGTGGGTGTGTCATCCACAGTTGCCTCGGGTTTAGGTCAACGACACTTGCAATCAAATAGCCGATTTACTTTCGGTTTCCAAAGCAAAGTGCACATTTGAAAGGCGGTTTACAGTCCCACATGACTATGAAAATGTAGATCCTTAAGGAAATTGGATCTTTATGAAAACATTTGATCTTTTGAAAATTCAATCTAGCTTTTACCCTAGATAAGTTTTTCGGAATAACCCTTCACCGGTGTTTGCAAAATATTTTTGTGGGTTTTGTGGGTTTCAGATTTGAAAATCTTAGCTCAAAACTTATGGTTTTGTGTCACCCACTTGCTAACCTTGTATTAGGAAAGCAACACGTCCAGTTTACTTGCTCCGTATATTACCTTTCGGTAAACTACCGTCCGGTTGTAAAGGAAAGCGATGAACAAGCAACTGTTAAGGCAATGTCCCGTGACATGCTTTTGATTATGGTCTATAACGTGTCGGACGCAATTACTATCCTTTGTAGGAGCAATAGTAAAGCTCACCCTTATAATTTTTTGGTCTGGCACAAGGTCCTGTCTTCGACCATGCTATGCAACCACCGTTCTTACGGTTGACACCCGATTTGGTTCAGGTGACCTAATGAATTCCAGGTGAATTCCTAGGATTTTACGTTCAATGGTAATGAACGCATTGAAAATGGGTTTTCAGAAAACAAATCGGTTTATAATTTGATCAAAATATTTTCTCGTTCAAGCTCGAGTTTAGATATCATTGAATTCCATGAGTTTGTAATTCTCAATCTTTAAGGTCAATCTCAAGGATTGAGTAATATCAGGCTTAAGAGCTGATTTTTAATCTTTAAGGAGATTATCCTTTCTGGGGATCTGATTCATTAGTCTTATCAAGCTAATTTGCACGGTGCCCCCCCATTGTACGAGATAAATCCTTCTCATGGTTAGGATAAATCTGACCACCTGGCGACCCTGTTTTATGCTGAGGTCCGTGGATTTCCTGCTGATTTTAGTGATGACTTTTCTAGATTTTTCGTCAACCTACAGCTGGTCTGGACGACAACTTCATGACCTAAATCAAGAAGCGCGTTTCTTTTTCGGAAGACTTTACTTCCTTTAAATGATGGAATTGATTCATCGTGTAGATCCATCTTTCATTACAGTAAATCGGGTAAAACAGTTAATTTAGTCCAAAACAAAAGCACTTGCAATAAACTTTACAGAAACATGTGATAGATAGTTTTTAATTGAATAACTTGGTACATTCTCCCCACACTTAGTTTCTTTCTTTGCCTTTTTATTCTCCTTTATTCTATTTTAAATGAATTCAATCTTTTTAGGGTGTTTCTCAATTTATGTCATTTCCGAGGTAACGATAATTTCGGTATTAACACCTAGTTTTCATCGTTCATAAATATGTATAAACATGATTTTGAATTCATTTATTTGATTTTTTTTTTTTTTAAATTTTCACAAAATTTGGCAAATAAACTAAGTGCAAATCCGAGAGAATTTATAACCCTTCCCTACACTTGAGATCATGCAATGCCCTCATTTGCATGAAATCAGACTCTAATTATAAATTCATGAGGGTGATTAGTATAGAAAAATGATTGAAAATACCCAGTTTGTAATTACAAAGCTCGTCGAATGATAGATGGCGCGCCTCATCGTTCATTCCTTAATGTTTTATCACACATATTTTTCTTCAAAAACGGTTGCTTTTCTGAACTGTTTGCTAATCTTTAAAAATACGTCTTTTGCCCTAATTTATTATGCATGTTTATTAACGAGTTATGCACTAACCCGAACCCCTAATTTAAGTGGGGTTAAACTTCCCCACACTTAGCTGACGACATGTGAAGTCAGTAGAATAAGTTCCAAGAATTAAAATAGTGAGCCAGTTATTTACATCTCGAGTGGTATATAATATATCAACGGTTTTAAAGTTTAGAACCACCCAATCGCCACTACTTAATTCTTTTTTAATTGTAGCTTTTAGTAAATGGATATGTCTCTTTTCTGGTTCTTGGTCAAATGGATCGATATACACCGTCATACTTATTTCTATAGGGTGGACAATTCCTAATATTTCCTTCCTTTTATTCTCGTGATCAAAGTTTTCACCTCTATTACCCAATTGGGTGAAATTCGAGGTGTCATTATCTATTACAGCTCGTAGTTCATTTCCGGTTGATGACTCGTCTATTGAGAATATTGGGTTGGAAGGTTGTGGAATGGTGAAGTTCGGTTTGGCCTTGGGGGTAAAATTTTCAACGTTATCGTATTCCCAAGAGTACCAATTTATTACCCTTACTTCTTCTTTATCCATTGATGGATCGATGATTTCGTCGGTAGAGGCTAATGTGTCGATATGTTGTGAAATTGGTAAGACTGAATAAAAAGTATCATCGGGATAGTTGGTAATTTCGGAGCTCTCGAATTCATCAAAATTCGATGATATGAGATTTTCTTGCACAATACTCCTCAGATCAACAGGTGTGTAGTCTGATAGAGTTTCAGCTTGCCGGTTTACAAACTCTCTCATTTGTTCATTTTGAGCATTGAGTTCTTTGAGTTTGATTTTCATATTGTCTAATAAATTTTCAGACACGTAATTTTCCTCGTCTACTGGTTGTTGAGTTTGGAAATATTCTTGGAAATAATCCCAATTTGAATTGTATTCTTCATAATCATTCCATTCAGGTTCCGTGGGTGCGTAATTTTCCATAGGAACGTAATAATAACATTCCCATGTTGAGTGATAATCTCCACAGATTTCACAACCAGTTATTGTTTCGTCATTCGTGATCCAAGATTTACCGAACGAATTGTCATCAACACCCGTTTGAGAGTATTGATTTAATTGATTTTGGATATCAAAAAGAGTTTCCATAGCCTTGTTTTCAAAATTTTCCATTTTATTGCGATGGCCAAATTTTAGCTACAATGTGGTGCATTTACTAATTATCCTATTAGTTATAAAAATAGAAAAACTTATATAAGTTGTCCAATTAATAGACTTTTCTGCTTTTGCCCACGTTTCGAATAGCCAAAAGATGCAGCAGGGAGCCAGAACCCTTTAAATCGGAAGCTCACAACTCAGCCACTAACAAATCCAACTATTACTACGAAGCAGAAAATTGTCAACGTCCATTAATGTAACCACTTAAATAATTTTTCTTTCTGTTTGAGATATTAGATAAGAAATAGAGAAAATTTCTAAGTCCTAAAAACTAAAGCGTCGAGAAATAAGAAAGAAAAAGAATGCGCGTCGAAAAATAAAAATGGTTGAAAAATAAAAGGTGACGAAAAAAAATAAAAGAAACTTATAAAACTTAAAAATACTTGACTAACCTAATCTTATTACTACAACTAACTTAAAATTATAATCGCAAATTGAAATTACTAATTGGAATGATAATTGATACATAGTAAAAGGTGTCTAAAAATATTAAAGCTTACAGGAAAAACTAAATCCCAAATGGAAATAACTTAAAAAGAAACTAAAACTTAAAAAGGCGTCGCAAAATTCTAAAGTACCTAAATCTTAGTCTAAAGAAAAAACACTTAAGGAATTCTACGGCAAAGCCTAAAAATCTAGGAGTAAAAATAACTATAGCAAAAACTAAGTTTAAAATTAAATATGAGCTAAAAATACAAATATTACGCTACAACGATTAAAAAGGGACAAAATATAAAAATATACAAAAAGTTGTAAAAAGTACAATTTTTATAAAAATATTATTTTTATATTATTTATTTAATAAAACTACTAATTTTACAATTTAATAAAACTAATTTAAACAAAATAAAACAAATTAAATAAAAAGTAAATCTTAAAATAAAACTAATAATAATAATAATAATAATTAGGGTAAAATAATAATAATAATTAATTAAAACCCGTAATTAATGCTGAATTAGGGCTTCTGTCCGTGTGTCAGGTAAGCTCCGCGAGTCGCGGTATTTAATGCTTCAAACCCCGCGAGTCGCGGGGTTCCAGAATTCAGATGACAGCTTTAAATTCGACGCGTTTTTTCTTTATTTATTTTTTTTTTATTTTTCTGTTTTCTGTTTTTTTTTCTATATATAAAAGATATTTAATAAAACTTATATTTTTATAAATTAAAATAAGAATAAAGAAACTTATAAAACTTAAATATTTTAAAAAAATACTTATATTTTTGTTTTTCTTTTTATATTTTTGAATAATTAACACGTATTTTTACAAAAACGAATTTTAATAAAAGTTAACTAAATTTTTTTTTTTTTTTTTTATATATTAGCGTTGCGCTTCCGGCGTTTAAGAGAGTTCCCCGGCAACGGCGCCAAAAATACTTGATGTTATGCGAGGTGTATACAAAATAGTTTATATTTTACTAGGAAAAACTATTAAATACGATACAATTTTACACAAGATATTTATTTATTTATAGAATGGATATACTTAAACCTTGCTACAACACTTATAGGCGGTGTACCTAATCGTACAGTAGTGTAGTTTTTAGTAAGTCCGGTTCGTTCCACAGGAAAATCTTTAAACAAAGCTCAACGCTATATTAGTTTACTTTTATTAAAAATACAAATATATATATATAAGTAATATTATTATTATAAAGGGGGGTTTTTACCGTTTAATGACCGGTTTGTCGATTTTAAGACTTTAGTCGCAGTTAAAACCTAATGTAAAATATAAAATAAATACAAGACTTAAATTAAAGCGTAAAGTAAATAACGATAATGAAATTGCGAATAATAAAAGTGCGATAAAATAAACTTACGATAATTAAAAAGTATGATAATTAAAAGTGCGATTAAATAACAATAAATAAAAGTGCGATAATTAGAAGTGCAATTAAATATAAAATAAAGGAAATTAAAATATGAAATAAAAGAATTATGCTTATTTAAACTTCCGTAATCATGATGTTTGACGTGTTGATTTTAGTTTTATGCCCATGGGTTAATTGTCCTTTGTCCTGGATTATTTAATATGTCCGTCTGGTTTTTGTCCATAACAGTCCATCAGTCATAAATATAAAGTGCGAGTGTCCTCATCAAATTATTCTTATACCCGAAGTTAAATATTCCAACTAATTGGGGATTCGAATTGTAACAAGGTTTTAATACTTTGTTTAATGAATACACCAGGTTATCGACTGCGTGTAAACCAAGGTTTTACTACTTTGTTAACAATTACACCAATTACCCTTGAATGTAATTTCACCCCTGTTTTAATTATTCTAGTGGCTATTAATCCATTCCCGTGTCCGGTTAAATGAACGATTATTCGTACATATAAATACCCCGCCCATCGTGTCCGATCGAGTGTATATGGTAATTTATAGGGACGCCCAATTGTAAATCTTTATATTAACATTAACAAACTATCATTTAGTTAAACAAATATAAAGCCCATTAATAGCCCATAGTCTAATTTCCACAAGTGTCGTTCTTTTGTCCAAACCCCAATTATGGTACAAAGCCTAATTACCCCGTCTTTAATATTTAGTCCAACATCATGATTACTTTGGCTCAAATAAGCATAATAATAACTTAAGTACGAGACATTAATTTAAAAAGGAGAACATAACTTACATTGAGTATTTATCGCGTAGTGTTACACGGACAGAATTTCGACTTCAAAAACCCGTAAAATAACCTTTACATAACCCGAACTAATCTAATATAACACTACTCTATACTATATATATATATATATTTATTTATATTATACGGAGTATTATTATTATTATTATGTTTTTAAACTCGGCAGAATTCGCGACCTTTTATAGGGATTCTGAAATTTCTGTGCTCCGCGAGTCGCGGCACTTTGTGCCTGAGAACTCCGCGAGTCGCGGGGATATGGAATACAGCTCACACCCCTTTGGATCTTCTTTGCCGACGTTTTATATATATAAATATAAAATATAAATAATTAATATAATTATTTATATATTATATTATATTCTTGTGCATAGTAGACTTGTAATTTTTAGTCCGTTGCGTCGGGCGTTGATAGTTGACTCATGTCCTGGTTCCGGATTTTCGAACGTCCTTGCGTACAATTTAATATCTTGTACTTTGCGTTTTGTAACTTGTACTCTTATCTTTTTTAGACGTTCTTCATCAATAATTTGAACCACTTGGATTGTATCTTGTACATTTGAGCTTTTTGGTCATTTGCGTCTTCAAATCGTCGTTTTCGCCTTTTGTCTTCGCACTTATTTAATATAAACGATTACAACTTAAAATAGGACAATTACAACTAAATAATTTACATATTGGGAGGATATTGCTACTAAATATATGTTCATTTGGAGCACTATCAATACACTTGCGAGTGTACATATATTTATAAACAGAAATCTTGTGGTCTATTAATATATTGAAATGATTGTTCTGATAAACCTATGAACTCACCAACCTTTTGGTTGACACTTTAAAGCATGTTTATTCTCAGGTATTAAAGAAATCTTCCGCTGTGCATTAGCTCATTTTAAGGATATTACTTGGAGTCATTCATGGCATATTTTGAAAGACGTTGCATTCGAGTCATTGAGTTCATCAAGATTATTATTAAGCCAATTATAGTTGGATGTATTATGAAATGGTGTGCATGCCGTCAACTTTCGTTGTAAAGAAAGTTTGTCTTTTAAAAACGAATGCAATGTTTGTAAAATGTATCATATAGAGGTCAAATACCTCGCTATGTAATCAACTATTGTGAATCGTTTATAATGTATATGAACGGATCCTTTCAATATATATTTAAATAAACATATATATGATTTAAAATATAATTTATGATGTAATTGTAGAAAATTATTTATGTAAAAATAATAATTATTATTTAAAACATATCTATATACAAATTAAGTATATTAAAAATAAATATTAAATAATAATAATATTCATTGATGTTCCGATTGATATTAAGCAAGTTAAATTCAAACTGATATTATTTTAAAATAAAGGGTGATCCGAAAATGAGTTCTATAAATTTTAGGCTTATTAAAGATATATTTAGGAGCCATTTGTTGAATTTTTAAACTTTTTATATTTTACTTGGGGTTGGGAGTGAACAATTACTGTAATTTTTATTTAATAGTTAATGCTCGAATTTTATATCATAATGACCAAAATAAATAAATATAGTTAATTTAAAAATATGGGATTTTTCTGGATACCTTTATTCGCCACTGATCAACAATGGAGAACGAAATAATAGTCCGTGAAAAGGTGTCGGCAGATAAGTTCAAAGTGATGACTGCTAACGTTATTGATATTATTACGTACACGTTTTCTTTATTTTATATTATACTATAATTATTATTTTATTATATAATTTATGATCTATATCATATATATTTATCTATATATCTATATTTGTGTATATATATAACATACAGCTCGATCAACCTATAACACATCTCCTTATCCCTCTTGCTTCGACGACTCACATCACCATCGCCACTCTTGTTAACCACCGGTTACCATCATTTGAACCACCACTTTACCACCCCACAAACCATCAGCAAACACCTACACCATCACCATGCTATTTTTTTTCTTTCCTACATCAAACAAACCTGCTGTACACTTACTACTATTACTATGTGGTTCCTTGTTTTGCCTAAAGACCATATTACATAAACCCACTTCGCTCTATTCCTGTTTCTATTCGGTTTACAACCAAAACTCACCTAACCGCCCTTTTGTTTAATACAAACCCAAACCATACACGTCATCATATTACATATGATCTTCATTTCTTTTCATGCTTGAGTTGAACACGGTACACGCTACCATTGTCATCATCTTCAACCACACTCACCACGGTCCTCCATCTCTCTCTCTCTCTCTCTCTTAATTCTGTCCGAGAAAACCAACTGCCATATTTATGTTATAATCGAATATCACCACAACCTTCCATCACCATCCAAACTACAACCATCACCTTCATCACCCTAATGAAAATTTACCGTTGATCACCACCCTAAGCTACACTTTATAGCTATTGTTGCTGCTATATTTTTTTCTATTTTGGTCGAGTAATACGCAGACCCAAACCACCCCAACAACTACGACCTACTACAGTTTTCGTTGTTATTATATATTTTTTTCTAACACGAAGGAGTATGGGGATACTTTATGATGAACGAGGTGGATAAATGTTAGGATAATGAATTTTTTTTAATGGCCGACACTATGAAACGAACAAACCCCACTTGATAGATATTTTGAGCTGTTTCATTTTTCTATTGAAATTCTTTTTGAAATCGAGTAATGAAACAGAATTGAGATAAGTTAGTTAATGGACTGAGGTATAATTGGGGTTAAATAAACTATCGGGCTGGATTTAAGTATTGGGCCGATTGAACATTGGGTTTAGGTATATTTTTTTGTTGTTCTTGGACTGGTATAGTGTTGGGCTTATGCAGATTGGGTTTAAGAATTTGTTGATGGACCAATTTAAGGGAGTCATTTGGCTCTTATTCATTATTGGCTCGTCCATCAGAAGATTAGAGGGGGTACGTATATTTTTTTTGTTTGTCACGATGAAGATAAAGTTCAAGAGTTATTGTGAGAACTTGAAAGACCTTCCTGAAAATGGTCGTGATCCATTTTATGCTGTTGGGCCGATTACTTGCTTTTCTGTTGGGCCACCGTATATGTTGTTTTGAGTTGAGACGTTTAATATTGATGATGATTAGATAATAGAGTAATGATAATGATCATGGAGATGATGAAACCGAGAGGTTTTGAAGATGATGCATGATATTATGATTCATGATAATGATGATGGTAAAGTTTGATCGGGGATGATTGTATTAAAAATGTTGATGATTATGTAAGAAAAATGGAAACAGAATAAATGGGTCATATAGATTTAGTTCGTGATTTAAAACAAAGGCAGAGTAATTGTTAAGGGTGTTTGAGGTTAAACGAGAGGCCGCGGGTTCGAGTCCGGACAGTGGCGTTTTATTTTTTTGAAGCTTGTTTCTTCAAAGGTTATATTCTAAAATTTTATTATCATTATCATTTTTAATATTATTATTATTATTATTATTATTATTATTATTATTATTATTATTATTATTATTATTATTATTATTATTATTATTATTACTACTAAAAAAAGTATTAGTTACCATTTATTCTTTATCATAATTAAAATTACAAATATGATTATTATTATTGTTATTACTAATGTTATTATCATTTCCAGTATTATTATTAGGTAGTAACGTTATTAATATCATCATTAGTATTATTATAAATATTACTAAAAACATAAATTTTACCATTTTAGTATTATTATTAAAATTATGATTATGATTATTATCATTATGAAAATAATACAAATTATTATTATTATTTTTTGTAAATATTAGTATTAGTATCTTTTTACAAATAATAGAATGGTTAATATTAACATAAGTATTATTATTTATATTCACGAGTATTATTATTATGTAATTACTAAAATCAGAATCATAACTATCATTAACAGTAAAATCAATATTCTTGCAAGTATTATTATTAATATCATTGTTACTATCACTAATAGAGTTATTATTAATATAAGTATATTATTAATGTTATTATCATTATTTTTACTAATATTAACTTAGTATAATTAGAACTACTGTTTTGATAAACAAATGAAATACATAAATATATATATTTAACACATATAACATAACAAAATATTTTATTATATAAAAGGAATATATGAAATATAAATATATTATTAATATAAAAATGATATCATTAATAGGTTATATATATAAACCTATTCGATTACGATTATGTGTATTAATATATATACACAAATGATATAGGTTCGTGAATCCAAGGCCAACCTTGCATTGTTCAGTTCAGTCGAATGAATATTTTTACTACAAAATATTGTATTGTGAGTTCATTTGATTCCCTTTTACTCTTTACATTTTTGGGACTGAGAATACATGCGCTATTTTTACAACTGCTTTATTAAATGCTTTTGAAATACATTTTGAACTGCGAATACATGAAATGATTTTATAAATGTTTGACGAGATAGACACAAGCAAAACATTCCTCGAATGAATTATCTGGATGTGATAATTGCCACCATTGAATTATGTGGACGTGATAATTGCCACAATTGATATGAATATTTTTCCCCTGATTATTATTGCTTGGTAACCTAAGAATTAGGGAACATCACTAATTTTGAGAATTAGTGCACGCCTAATTGACGCGAATCCTAAAGGTAGCTACCGGGTTTAACACCCCCACCCAGAATGTTCACTAGAAGGAAGGGCTAGTGGGTGTGGTGTTTAGTACTTCAAAGTTTATATGATTATTATACAGACGCGATGTTCTGTTTTGGGGATATTATTATGCGCATTATATGTTAAGGTCGGTTACCAAGCCAAGCTATGAAAGTAATGAAAAGTGAATGTTATGTATCGAGAGAATGATTTTATACACATGTTATATGTATGTTATTTTTGTGCACAAGATATGTGTACGGTTACTAAGATTTATGAAAGATGATTTCGTACACGAGAAAGGTGTACTGTATTTAAAAGATATCGCATTTACATTACAGGTGGGTATAGGATTCGGTCTCATTTGTACCATGCAGGATTTTAATCTTGTGGTCTATCAAAATAATGAATTTTTATTGTTTTATGATAAACCTATGAAAGCACTAACCTTTTGGTTGACACTTGAAAGCATGTTTATTCTCAGATATGAAAGAAATCTTCCGCTGTGCATTTGCTCATTTTAGAGATATTACTTGGAATCATTCATGGCATATTTCAAAAGACGTTGCATTCGAGTCATTGAATTCATCAATATTATTATTAAGTCAATTATAGTTGGATATATTATGAAATGGTATGCATGCCGTCAACCTTCGATGTAATGAAAGTTTGTATTTTTAAAAAAAGAATGCAATGTTTGTAAAATGTATCATATAGAGGTCAAGTACCTCGCGATGTAACCAAATGTAATGTATTCGTCCAGATGGATTAGGACGGGTCGTTATAGGTGGTATCAGAGCGGTGGTCTTAGCGAACCAGGTCTTGCATTAGTGTGTCTAACTGATAGTTATTTAGATGCATTAGTGAGTCTGGACTTCGACCGTGTCTGCATGTCAAAAGTTTTGCTTATCATTTCTAGTCGGAAATCATCTGCTTATCATCCTTAGGAAATTACCTGCTTATCATTCTTAGTCTAGACATGTCTTACTGCCTCTATTGCATAGACAGTGTATAGATAAATTCATATCTTAGCGTATCTGTTATTGTTACCTTTGCCTAAAAGGACCCGTCCTAATCCATCTGGATGAATACATTATATTTGGCTACATCGCGAGGTACTTGACCTCTATATGATACATTTTACAAACATTGCATTCGTTTTTAAAAGACAAACTTCCATTTCATCGAAAGTTGACGGCATGCATACCATTTCATAATATATCCAACTATAATTGACTTAATAATAATCTTGATGAACTCAACGACTCGAATGCAACGTCTTTTGAAATATGTCATGAATGACTCCAAGTAATATCTCTAAAATGAGTAAATGCACAGCGAAAGATTTCTTTCATACCTGAGAATAAACATGCTTTCAAGTGTCAACCAAAAAGTTGGTGAGTTCATAGGTTTATCGTAAACAATAAAATTCATCATTTTAATAGACCACAAGATTTAAATACAGTACACCTATCTCGTGTACAAAACCATATTTCATAATGCTTAGCAGAGTAGGTTCGTATCATTTTCTCCCCCGTAGGTTGCCTCGCGTTTTCTAATATCTTTCATAAACATAATATCATATCAGGCATTTCGCACGACATAGAGATAAAAGTCATTCATAGGAACTACAAACACCTGGTAATTGACCTTAACAACATGCATATAGAATATCCCCCGCATACCGGCATTTCGCACGGTCATGCAAAGACATACAATCAGGCCACTCTTTTAAATATGATGGTTGTGTACACCTCACAAACACATCATATCTTTTAAAGCTAGCGGTTGTATACCTATTTCAAAGTACTAAAGCAGTTCAAATTCTCTGACTGGGGCTCGTTAGTGCCCATAGATCTATCTTTAGGATTCGCGTCAATTAGGAGCTCGGTTTCCTAATTCTTAGATTACCTGACTAAAAGGGGTGATATCCGGTGTACGTCATAACTCATTCGTAGAATGTTTTTAAGTACTTCTGTCTGTTTCGTCAAACATTTATAAAAGTTGCGCACGTATTCTCAGTCCCAAAAATATATTTTACAAAAGCATTTAAAAAGGGAGCAAATGAAACTCACCATAATGTATTTTGTAGTAAAAATACATATGACGACATTGAACAAAAAAAATGTAGGGTTGGCCTTGGATTCACGAACCTATATCTTTTATTTATATATTAAAACATATAATCGTAATCGAACAAATTTATATATTATAAATGATGTAATCTATATATTTAATAATTTATAAGTTTACTTATTTATTTATATATTTTCATTTTACATATATATAATATTAATATAGTTATGTTATGTGTATTAAATATATCATTCGTATATTAATAATAGAAGTTATAATAATACCAAGATAATATTTATAGTGGTAAAAATGATAATAATTATATGTAACACCCTAATATCTATTGTACATAACTGTAAATATAGTACATAAAGCGTGGGAATAAATTCTGGTTTTAAACAGAAGTCGGATTTCTGATCAGGCCTAAGTGCGCTCAGCGCATACTTAGGGGTGCGCGCGGCGCACTCCTACTGTAGCCGGATTCTGCCTTTTAAATTAGATATTTTAGAAGGGCATTGTGGTAATTTCACTTGGGGACGAGTTAAGATCACAGATCAGTGGGTTGGGAGTCATAACTCCACTTTCAACCACCATTTTCTTTCTACTTTAATTCTAGTGAGAGAAACCCAAATTTGAGTGAGGGAAACTTCAAGTAAAGGAAGAAGGAGCTAGTGTCGGGTCTTAGCTCGAGTTATAAAGTTGTTCATCTCCTCTCTAGCTACAATTTGGTTGTGTTGGTAAGTTCTAATTTTGATTTCCTTGATTTAAATTATTTAAAGGTTAGAACTTGGGTTAGTGATGAACACAAAACCCATTAATGGTGATTTTGGGGGGTTTTGGGTAAGATTGAGTCATTAGGACTCAAGGATGACTAACCTAGGGTTTCAAGGTAATAATTGGTGTTATTGAGTCTATAATGGTTAGTTATTCACTAGCTTACTTGTGTTATTAATAAAATTGATTCTAGGGTTTATGGTTGACTTGAAATGGGTCAAATGGGTGGGTTTTACCTAGCGGGTTAAATTGAGTATGAAAATACCCTAGTTATGTGTTGATGGAAGTCTTAGAACCTTAATCACTAGCTTTTAGTGATTAGTTGGGAGACTTGACCTTTAATGTGTGAATCTAGTGCAAATGGGTCATAAATGCACTAGTGAGGTTAGTTGGTAGGTAGTCCAACTTATTATGTGAATTAATTGAGAATTAATTATGTTAGGCGACTCGCTTTGAAGGTCACAAATTATTGTTGGAAATCTCGCCAAGTCGACAAGGAGAGTGGAATGATTATACAAGTGTGTATATAATGTATTTACTTGTACGAGATTCGATGTGGGTTTTAAGTTCGGGCGATCGATACCACATCGGGTTAATATATGATATGGGCTTTAAGTTCAGGCGATCGATACCATATCATTATGTGTGGGCGTAAAGTGTGGGTTTTAAGTTCGGACGATCGATACCACATCTTGCGTAACAGGTGGGTTTAAAGTTCGGGCGATCGATACCACTCCGGGGTTAGTGTTATGATTCGTTGTACGCTAACGGTTGTTGGGAACACCGATGGGAAATTCAAAGTACCATTCCTTTGTACTATTGGTTAACCATGGTTATGTGTTTGTAGCGTGGCACTTTATATTATTCGAGTTATATATGCTATTTGTTTGTGCTAGCTTGTGATCTTGGTGATTTAGTGTTATACCTTGCGTTGGTATGTCATTTAAATTGCTAGCGTGTATGAGGTAATTGTGTACGTGATTGCAAGTAAGTAGGTTATATATGTATGTGTATAATTATTGCATTCACTAAACTTTAGCTTACCCTCTTGTTGTTTACCTTTTTAGGATCCGGCTTGGATAAGGGCAAAGGTATTCGCTTGGATTAGTGGTTCTCGGGGGTGTTAGCTTTTTGGAAGTTCGACCAAGATTTGAGTAGTTTAACCCCAAACACCATGCTCTAGTGACGTTTGGCAATTAAAAATTTTGTGGTTGAAACTCGTATTTCGTACTTAATGGTATTTTGGGCGTATGTGGGCCCCGCAATGTAAAACTCGTTTTTTCATTGATTCGTGTTTGTTTTACTTATACTAATATGATGTGAAAAGCGTATCGTCTAAAAAAGATGGGAAGTGTTAGATCTTTTTACGAAAATGGAACAATTTGGACAGCGGGCTGCCAGGCCCTGTGCGCGCCGCGCACAGGTAGGGGTGCGCGCCGCGCACCCAGCCTGGGCAGGCCTGCTTCGAAATTTTTTTTATTTCGCAGTTTTGGTTGGTTAACGGGTTGGGTCGTTACAAGTGGTATCAGAGCATGGTCTAAGGGATTTAGGTGACTTGAGATAGGCGCCTAGACTTAGGCTTTTGTGTTGTGGAATTATATGCGGGACTTGTAGGACTACGGGTCACTGCGGGGTTTGGCTAGTTCTTTGATGCATAAGTGGACAACTATGCAATGTTATGATGTTACTAATAGTGTGATATCGTTTTGAACATCGAGCAAGATGATTGTGATACGTTTGAGCATGGCACGGCATGTGAGCGTAATAGTGAGTCGCGACCACTATTACGGTTGCAAGTCAAGTCAAGCAAGGATGTGTGACAAGTATCGAGCTAGATGTGGTGTGTGTGCGGTCATATGCATAGGTATATTTGGGTATTAAATTGTTGGTGATGTCTAATCTATTTTTAATCTTTAGAATGAAGACGAGAAAAAGAACGAATACGAATGGCAATGGTGGCTCCTCTCATGTGGAGGAAGATGAGATGACTACAAAGATCGAGACCGCTTTAGAAAACTATGTTTCGGTTTTCTCACGAAGGGTTAAACAAATATTCGAAGAGTCGGTTTCGGAACAAATTGTTGATATGATTCAAGAACGGATGACTAATGCCGTTAAAGAAGAAGTTGAAAAGAGGTTTCC
Source organism: Rutidosis leptorrhynchoides (assembly GCF_046630445.1). Lineage (NCBI taxonomy): Eukaryota > Viridiplantae > Streptophyta > Magnoliopsida > Asterales > Asteraceae > Rutidosis > Rutidosis leptorrhynchoides. Next base: position 361,200,187 of record NC_092339.1, read on the forward strand.
TAGACCTCAAAATGTGGGCGAGTTGGAGTTTAGCTATAAGAACTTCTTGGCAACTAAGCCTCCTCACTTTCACGGGGATCCCGACCCCATGAAAAGTGCGGCTTGGATCTCCAATGTTGAAGGTTGTTTTAGCATGACCGAGTACCCACCCGAGAAGAAGACTAGACTTGCTACTAGTTTGTTGAGGGGTCATGCTAAAGATTGGCTAGATGGTAAAAATTGATACGGTGGGTGATGCGGATTTTGTAGGGTTATCTTGGGCGGATTTCAAGAAAGAGTTTTTCCTTGAATATCGTACGCAAGCGGATCTTTCCAAATTGCGCAACGAGTTAAGGAACATGCGTCAAGGGTCTTTGGACCTAAACACTCTCAAAACCAACTTTCTCGCAAAGGCGCGTTTTTGCCCCGAGTATGCGGGGAATGATCAATTGTTAATGGAAGACTTTCATGCGACCCTTAGAGACGATTTGAAGGGTAAAATTAGTATTGGTCAAGTTGAGACTTTTGCTAAGCTTTTGGCGGTGGCGAAGGGGTTTGAAGCGCAAGCTCCGAGTTCGGTTAGTTATGCGCCAAGTAAAAGAAAGTTTGAAGCTTCTAGTTTTTCGAACAAGAAGAGTAAGGGAGCAACCGAAAGTGTCGGTAGCGTGAAGAGGGGTGCTTCTAGTGGTCACATGGTCACATGTTTCAATTATGGGTAAAAGGGTCACTACTCTCATGATTGTCCAAAACCGTCTACTAATACAATCACGTGTTTTAATTGTCAAAAAGAAGGGCACCGAAAGTCGGAGTGCCCCGAACTCTGAAATGATCATGTTAAAAGAATGGAGAAGGCGGCGGGGTCAGCTAGGGGACGTAATTATTTGATGACTAATGACGAAGCCAAACAATCCAATGAAGTCGTTTTAGGTACTTTCATGGTTAACTCTAATCCGGCAAGGATTCTCTTTGATAGCGGTGCAAATTTATCGTTTGTGTCTCCAAAATTTGTGCCTAAACTTAATAAACCGTTAGCTAAGTTAAGTCGTCCGGTAGAAGTCGAAATAGCGGATGGCAAGACGGTGCTAGTGGTCGATGTGTGTAAGAATTGTAATGTTGTGTGTGGTTTCGAGAACTTTAATATTGATCTCATTCCGATGACGTTGGGTGATTTTGATATCGTGGTTGGTATGGATTGGCTCGATCATAACAGAGCCGATATTGCGTGCCATGAAAAATCTATTCGTGTGAAGACCCCAAGTGGGGGAGAGTTAATTATTCATGGTGATAAACGAAGGAGACCGGTGCCGATATGCACTTTTGCACGGGCACGTTGACTCGTTGTTACCGGTGGAATGGTTTTCCTTGCTCATGTTGTTGATACTCGTGATGAGCCACCACCTATTTGTGAGATTTCAGTGGTAAGTGAATTTGAAGATGTTTTTCCGGACGAATTACCGGGTGTTCTGGCGGAAAGACAAGTCGAATTTCGCATTGAGTTGGTTCCGGGAGCTACTCCCATTGCTAAAACTCCTTATCGTTTAGCACCAACGGAAATGCAAGAATTGTTGAATCAAATTCAAGAGTTACTTGAGAAGGGTTTTATTCGACCGAGTGCTTCGCCATGGGGTGCTCCGGTCTTGTTCGTGAAGAAGAAAGATGGTAGTATGCGTATGTGCATCGACTATCGGGAGTTAAATAAAGTGACGATCAAAAATCGTTATCCGTTGCCTAGGATTGACGATTTATTCGACCAACTTCAAGGCGCTACGTACTTCTCTAAAATTGACCTACGGTCCGGCTATCATCAAATGCGGGTCCGTGAGGAAGATATCGAGAAAACGGCCTTTCGTACTCGTTATGGGCATTTCGAATTTGTGGTTATGCCTTTCGGTCTTACTAATGCACCGGCGGCATTCATGGATCTTATGAACCGAGTGTGCCAACCTATGTTGGACAAGTCGGTAATTGTGTTCATTGACGATATTCTTGTCTATTCTAAGAGCATGACGGAACATGAACACCACTTGCGCGAAGTATTGAAGACGTTGAGAAAAGAGAAGTTGTATGCTAAATTCTCAAAATGTGAATTTTGGCTAAGGGAGGTCCAATTCCTTGGCCATATTGTGAACAAGGTTGGTATTCAAGTAGATCCGGGGAAGATAGAGACGGTGAAGGATTGGGGACGACCGACTACGCCTACGGAAATCCGAAGTTTTCTCGGATTGGCCGGTTACTATCGTCGGTTTATCCAAGACTTTTCAAAAATTGCTTCTCCATTGACGAAATTGACGAGGAAGAACGCGAGTTTTAATTGGGAGGACGAGCAAGAGATCGCTTTTCAATTATTGAAAGAGAAATTGTGTAAAGCTCCGGTCTTAGTATTGCCGGAAGGTGTAGATGATATGACGTTCTATTGTGATGCTTCTTTGAATGGGCTCGGGTGTGTTCTAATGCAACGAGGTAAAGTCATCGCTTACGCCTCTCGCCAATTAAAGGAACATGAAAAGAGATACCCGACTCATGATCTCGAATTAGCGGCGGTGGTCCATGCTTTGAAAATTTGGCGCCATTACTTGTATGGTGTCAAGTGTACGATTTATTCGAATCACAAGAGTTTGAAACATCTTTTTGATCAATGGGATTTGAATTATCGTCAACGTAGATGGATGGATGTGGTGAAGGACTATGATTGTGAGTTACTCTATCATCCGGGCAAAGCGAATGTGGTCGCGGATGCGTTAAGCCGAAAGAGTCACCACCCGGCGTTACGATTGGGATTGTTACGTATGGTTATTACTAACGATTTTCTCGAAAAGCTTGGTGAAGTTCAAATAGAGGCTTACGTTCACAACAAGCATGCGGAACGAATCATGGGGCAATCGGAATCCATTACTATGGGTTCGCGCGGGTTGTTGTCTTTTCAAGAAAGAGTATGGGTGCCAAAGATGGGTGACTTCCAAAAGGTGCTTCTTGATGAAGCGCATAAGTCTAAATATTCTATTCATCCGGGTGCGACGAAAATGTATCTTGATTTGAAGAAAGATTATTGGTGGCCGGGCATGAAACGCGACGTTGTTAAGTATGTTGAGCAATGCGTCACGTGTTTGCAAGTTAAAGCCGAACACCAAAAGCCGTATGGTAAGTTGCAACCGCTAGAAATTCCAATGTGGAAGTGGGAGCATATTACCATGGATTTTATTACCAAGTTGCCGAAAACGGCAAGAACCCAATTTGACACTATTTGGGTGATTGTCGATAGATTGACGAAGAGTGCGTTGTTTCTTCCTATTAAAGAAGCAATATCGTCGGAGGCACTCGCGAAGATGTTCATTAAAGAGGTGATATCGAGACATGGCGTTCCCGCGTCTATTGTTTCGGATCGGAACACGCGTTTTACTTCTCGATTTTGGAAGAAGTTTCATGAAGACATGGGTACGAGGGTAAAAATGAGTACGGCGTACCATCCTCAAACGGACGGTCAAACCGAACGTACGAATCAAACATTGGAGGATATGTTACGTGCGTGTATCATTGACTTCGGTGGTAGTTGGGATGAACATTTACCTTTGGTGGAATTCTCGTACAATAATAGTTTTCACTCTAGTATTGGAATGCCACCGTATGAGATGTTGTATGGTAGAAGGTGTCGAACCCCGATTTGTTGGGGTGATGTGGGTCAAAGGGAAGTCGGGAGCTCCGACTTGGTATTGGAAACAAATGATAAAATCGTTATGATTCGGGTTCATTTGAAAAAGGCACAAGATAGGCAAAAGTCTTATGCCGATAAGCGTAGACGTTTGATCGAATTTGAAGAAGGCGATATGGTGATGCTTAAGGTTTCGCCATGGAAGGGTATTATTCGATTTCGAAAACAGGGAAAGTTAGCTCCTCGGTTTATTGGACCATTTAAGATCTTAGCTCGTGTTGGCGAAGTTGCGTATCGTTTGGAATTGCCCGAAGAGCTTGCGGGGATCCATAATACATTCCATGTTTCCCATATCCGTAAGTGTCTTGCGGATGATTCGTCATGGATGCCATTAGATGAGATTGAGCTAAACAACAAGTTAGAGTATGTTGAAGAGCCAATTGCTATACTTGATGAAAAGGTGAAAATGTTGCGTAATAAAGAGGTGAGGACCTTTAAGGTCCAATGGCGTCGTAGTAAAGGTTCCGAGTTTACATGGGAACGCGAAGAATTCGTGTTGGTTTATCTTCCTGCTTGTCATGCGGCTTGGATCGCGAGGACGCGCTCCGATTCAAGTGGGAAAGAGTTGTAACACGCTAATATCTATTGTACATAAGTGTAAATATAGTACATAAAGCGTGGGAATAAATTCTGGTTTTAAACAGAAGTCGGATTTCTGATCAGGCCTAAGTGCGCTCAGCGCACACTTAGGGGTGCGTGCGGCGCACTCCTACTGTAGCCGGGTTCTGCCTTTTAAATTAGATATTTTGGAAGGGCATTGTGATAATTTCACTTGGGGACGAGTTAAGATCACAGATCAGTGGATTGGGAGTCATAACTCCACTTTCAACCACCATTTTCTTTCTACTTTAATTCTAGTGAGAGAAACCCAAATTTGAGTGAGGGAAAGCTCAAGTAAAGGAAGAAGGAGCTAGTGTCGGGTCTTAGCTCGAGTTATAAAGTTATTCATCTCCTCTCTAGCTACAATTTGGTTGTGTTGGTAAGTTCTAATTTTGATTTCCTTGATTTAAATTGTTTAAAGGTTAGAACTTGGGTTAGTGATGCACACAAAACCCATTAATGGTGATTTTGGGGGTTTTGGGTAAGATTGAGTCATTAGGACTCAAGGATGACTAACCTAGGGTTTCAAGGTAATAATTGGTGTTATTGAGTCTATAATGGTTAGTTATTCACTAGCTTACTTGTGTTGTTAATAAAATTGGTTCTAGGGTTTATGGTTGACTTGAAATGGGTCAAATGGGTGGGTTTGACCTAGCGGGTTAAATCGAGTATGAAAACACCCTAGTTATGTGTTGATGGAAGTCTTAGAACCTTAATAACTAGCTTTTAGTAATTAGTTGGGAGACTTGACCTTTAATGTGTGAATCTAGTGCAAATGGGTCATAAATGCACTAGTGAGGTTAGTTGGTAGGTAGTCCAACTTATTATGTGAATTAATTGAGAATTAATTATGTTAGGTGACTCGCTTTGAAGGTCACAAGTTATTGTTGGAAATCTCGCCAAGTCGACAAGGTGAGTGGAATGATTATACATGTGTGTATATAATGTATTTACTTGTACGAGATTCGATGTGGGTTTTATGTTCGGGAGATCGATACCACATCGGGTTAATATATGATATGGGCTTTAAGTTCGGGCGATCGATACCATATCATTATGTGTGGGCGTAAAGTGAGGGTTTTAAGTTCGGGCGATCGATACCACATCTTGCGTAACGGGTGGGTTTAAAGTTCGGGCGATCGATACCACTCCGGGATTAGTGTTATGATTCGTTGTACGCTAACGATTGTTGGGAACACCGATGGGAAATTCGAAGTACCATTCCTTTGTACTATTGGTTAACCATGGTTATGTGTTTGTAGCATGGCACTTTATATTATTCGAGTTATATATGCTATTTGTTTGTGCTAGCTTGTGATCTTGGTGATTTAGCGTTATACCTTGCGTTGGTATGTCATTTAAATTGCTAGCGCGTATGAGGTAATTGTGTACGTGATTAAAAGTAAGTAGGTTATATATGTATGTGTATAATTATTGCATTCACTAAGCGTTAGCTTACCCTCTCGTTGTTTACCTTTTTAGGATCCGGCTTGGATAAGGGTAAAGGTATTCGCTTGGATTAGTGGTTCTCGGAGGTGTTAGCTTTTTGGAAGTTCGATCAAGATTTGAGTAGTTTAACCCCAAACACCATGCTCTAGTGACGTTTGGCAATTAAACATTTTGTGGTCGAAACTCGTATTTCGTACTTAATGGTATTTTGGGCGTATGTGGGCCCCGCAATGCAAAACTCGTTTTATCATTGATTCGTGTTTGTTTTACTTATACTAATATGATGTGAAAAGCGTATCGTCTAAAAATGATGGGAAGTGTTAGATCTTTTTACGAAAATGGAACAATTTGGACAGCGGGCTGCCAGGCCCTGTGCGCGTCGCGCACAGGTAGGGGTGCGCGCCGCGCACCCAGCCTGGGCAGGCCTGCTCCGAAATTTTTTTTATTTCGCAGTTTTGGTTGGTTAACGGGTTGGGTCGTTACATTATAATACTTAGTATTTCTAATAAAGATAATAAAGTTAATAATCATATTAGTGATAATAATAATGATATTAATAATAATAACTATAAAAATATTAATTTTTCTATTAATGATAGTTATGATAATGCTTTTAGTAACTACCCAATAATACTGATAACAATGATGATACTATATAATAATAATGGTAATAACATTAATGATTCTCATAATAATAGTATTAATGATAATTTTATAAGTAAATCTTACAACTATAATTGAAAATAACAGTTTTTAAATGAAAGGTTTAGTAATATTAACAATATTAATTACATATAGATTAATAATAATAATGTTTAAAAATGATACTAATACTAATATTAATTAAAAACAATGATAACTTTAATAAACATAATCATAATAATAATCATAATACTTAAATGATAAGGTTAATAATAATTAAAAAAAAATATACTAATGATAATAACGTCTTTAATACTTCTAAACATAAATATGATATTAGTAATAATAATAACAATAATACTTAGGTAATGATAATATTATTAGTAATAATACCAATTATACATTAATAATTATAATAACAATAACAATAGCAATTGCAATAATAATAATAAAAATAATAATGATAATAATAATGAAAATAATAAAGTCACTACCTCATTAATATAGGCCTTAAAAAAATAGTTGTCATCAGCCGGGTTTGAACTCGTGACCTCTCGAATATCGCAAATGCCTAGACCAGTAGTGCTACTACACTTTTTCTGATTATTATCGAATACCCATTTTATTTAAACCATTATTTCTGTTTTCCCTCCTTCTCCATCCTCTCCAATACTCAAGTCGACCAAGGGTGGAATATAATCACACTCACGAATTTCCAATCTTAATTAAGATTTAAATTATACTTATAAACGATCTGTTAGATCCTTTTATTCAATTTAATCAAAAAAATATATATATATATATATATATATATATATATATATATATATATATATATATATATATATATATATATATAAACAAATACTCACACCTGTTGTTCGTATAAATAAAATAAGAACTCAAAATTAGAATTTCGATTTTCAGAACGTTTTAGCCAAAAATCATAACACCAAATATGTTTCAAAATATCTCTAGAAACTATAAAAATTATCAATTTATCTCAAATTGCAACAGAAACTTCGAATTTACCTGAAGAGCAAATGTTGACTTTTTTTATATGAACTTTGACTTCGAAAATTTGGACTTGTTATGAAAAATTGGAACCTGCAACTTTGCAGTTAGTTTAAACAAAATCTTTCTAACAATACTGCATTAACAATTTTTGAAATTGATTACAAAACCGTTTGATTTGGAAAACGAAGTAAGAACAGGGCAACAAGTCTGTGTTCTTGGATATTTCTGATAATTTCGATTGAATAAAGGCTGTAAGGAGTAGGTGTAATTGATGGTGAATAATGTATGTCAATTGGTTTTATTAAATAACAGGAATTGTTTGGATTTTTTAGCAAAATTCGTCGACAGATGAATCGATCGTACCAAAGAAAAATATATAAAAAATAAAAAGCTGCAAGGGTTGTTACTGAATTGGATTCATGCTAGTGATTGCAACCCTGATTAGTACGAATTTGGAGACAGGAAATCACTTCACAAACAGATGGAAAGCGATGCACAACTGAATACGAAGTTTCTGTATTTGTATATATATATATATATATATATATATATATATATATATATATATATATATATATATATATATAATAAACCGTATATACGTGTGTATATATCACTGTATATGTACTTGTATATAAATGTAATACTGAATACGTATTTGGATAATTATAACAGTTTATATGTATAGGTAAATCTGTTTTTATATATTTGTAATTATATTATATGTATTTTATATTTAATCTTATAAATTAATAAATATAATTATAATAATAATAACAATCTTAATGTTATAAATAATAATAATAAAACTTTATAATATAATATAATGATAATAATGTTATTGATAATAATATTTACAATATTATTATTAATAATAGTAATATTAATTTATAAAGTTACTAATATTATTAATAATAATATTATTGGTAATAATAATACTATACAATTTATATTTATCACATTTCATATTTATATATTAAAATGATTATACCCCTAATACTGATTTTAATATAATTAGTAATTTTTATAGTAATGAAAGTAATAACATTGATATAACAATTTTATTTTAACTTGTAATTTTTAATATATTACTATTACATTTTATTGTTTATGTAATTTTTTATTTTATATTATGTAATAACTTTTATTGGGTAGTAATTTCTCATATATATATATATATATATATATATATATATATATATATATATATATATATATATATCACAATATACAATCAATAAGTACTAATAGAATCACACATATACATATAGATTCATAATAATATCATGTATAGATTTATATATAAATACTTAATTTATTATTATTTTATATGTTTAATTCTGATTGATTAAAGTTTATTTTATTAACTCAAAATATCATATATACACTTTTATATTTATATATATTTATTTACATATTTACTTATACAAAATGGTTCGTGAATCGTCGGGAATAGTTAAAGGGTAATTGATTACTTGAATAAAGTTCAAAGTTTTTGAGACTTAACATTACAGACTTTGTTTTTCATGTCGAAATCATATAAAGATTAAGTTTAAATTTGGTCAAAAATTTCCGGGTCGTCACAGTACCTACCCGTTAAAGAAATTTCGTCCCGAAATTTGATTGGGATGGTCATGGTTAACATTAAGTATGTTTTCATGACTCATATGAGCTGGAATTTAGAGTTTTATTATCAGTGAGTGATATGGATGAACAAATCATTTATGTGAAGAGTACGAGCGAAGCTATCACAAACTAGTGAAATGAGGAAAGTAAAGTTTTGTCTTAACTTTTGACGTAGTCAGGGTTGAATTCCGTTATTCAAAGGATTTAAAAGAAAATCTTGGAAATATATAAAATCTGATTCTTCGAGATTTAAGGAAATTAGAATCCTCTTTGATTAAATACGATAATCTATTTCGATTACTCTGTCGGATATTTTACTATAAATCCATTCCCTTCGTTTCCTTATTTTTCACCGCTCATACTTTCTATTCTTTCTTTCTTAATTCATACTTTTGTTTTCTCTTCTCGACTTTATGTAGCAAGTAATGGTCCAGAATTTGTAGATATGAAATTCGAAATGAACATAATTAATGTTCTAAGAGAGAAATTGTAATGGCACGATCTTGAGTGGTTAATTTACCAGAATTCAAAAGAAAAGATAGAACTATTAGAAAGACATGTTCCTGATATGCTTATATATTAGATAAAATGTAAGAGTCATGTAACATGGTACATGATGACGTTAGGATCTGTGAATCATCACGTTCCATTAAAAACTCAACATGACTTACTGTAATATAATCACGTTGATCAAGTGTCATTATATTATACTAACTCATGCTTCAGCTCCCAATACTACTTCAAAAACATTCATATTTTAAATTCGAATCTTTCATAATTTAGAAACTAAAACAGTTTCCTTTCTGATGTAACACTGATATTGCGAAGAGGTAAATGATTTCAGCTAAGAATAGTTATGAAAATATCTTCAGGAATATCGGGGATATTTATAATGAAAGGTACGATGATATCTTAGAATTTCTAATATCGATGGATGATGATAAAGATTTGTCCGTAAAAGTGTAGAGTCAAGAGTAAGTTATTCGTTGATGACTTCAGCAGATACTGAATCATTTGGATTCTTTGAAGGCAGGTTTAATCTTTGTGATTTGTCCAAAGCCTCCTTCATGGTTTGCTCAATTCGAACTAAATTCGAAGTTGATTTACTGGAGCTGTGACAAAATTGGCTAATTTGAAAGGGATTACCAAATTATTTAGGGTAATAATAATGCTTACAGGATCTGATACGGATTCGTGTTAAACTTTTACTTAGTTTCCGAGAGTTTTCCAGGTGCATAACTACATGCATCAATCTTTTCTTCCGTAGATGAGGTGCGGTTGATTCATCCTCTCGATTGAGGTGTTTTCAAGAATCATGAAAGGTTTGAATGCAGATTGTAATCGTCAAGATATAAATGAGGTTTATGATGAAATCAAGTGGCAAACTTGAAGAATTGTTTAGTTTCATATGTTATAATCAATATTTTAATTCATTTTAATTGTCCAATGTTGGCAGTCCACAGTTAGCAGTCCACAATTAGTAATTCAATAATTTATATATAATATTCGAATTAATTAATGCGTATCATGACCCATTGTATACATGTCTCAGACTCGATCACAACTCAAAGTATATATATTATTGTAGAATTAACCTCAACCCTATATAGCTAACTCAAACATTACTGCATATAGATTGTCTATGGTTATTCCAAATAATATATATAGATGCGTCGATATGATATGTCAAAACCTTGGATACGTGTCCCGATATTTATAGTGCGTAAAATAAATAACAGAAATTAAATGACGATAAATAAAATTGCGAGAATATAAACTGCGATAATTAAATTGCGATAAATAAAATGTAATCAGTTAGCTAGGAACTGTTAGCTGGAAACCAGTTAGCGTGAATTCTTAACAAAATTTTTCTCATAGTTAATTTATTTGTTTCTAACAAATTTTATTTTGTCCTATATTTTCTTCATTATGCCACTTGTTGGATTCTGATAGATCAAAATCCAAATATGAAATTGAATGAAAATGGTTATTTTGCGGTGAACGGATACGTATATCGGTGGTTGTAAATAGGATAGTAAATGACTGTTGAATTTGATTTGAAAGAATGTACAGTGTACTTATTAATGTGAAATCTAAATATTCCTCGGGTATTACCTACCCGTTAAAATATTTTCACTATTAACAGTTTGTACGAAAGAATTTTTAATTACAATCTTTATGAAAATATATATACATATATATTTTCTTCAGATGTAATCATGGATTTAATGAGTCAATATGATATTAGACTCATTTGATGTTCTGTTAGAACAAGGATATATAATCTCTAAAACATTAGAGATTACATAATTGCCATGTCGAACAAAGATAATTGATGTAGAACGATACGTAGTATGATGATTATAATCAAGGTACAGAATGAGATGTTGAGGCGTGTGTTGTTGATGGTACAGGTGCTGTTACTGATTGTACTGTTGGTGCCGGTGATGTGGCTGAAGCTGGTATGTTTTGCACCATATTCTCCAAAAATCATTACTCAGGCGCGAAGTGAAAGGACCCGTCCTAATCCATCTGGACGAATACATTACATTTGGTTACATCGCGAGGTATTTGACCTCTATATGATACATTTTACAAACATTGCATTCGTTTTTAAAAGACAAACTTTCATCACATCGAAAGTTGACAGTATGCATACCATTTTATAATATATCCAACTATAAATGACTTAATAATATTCTTGATGAACTCAACGACCCGAATGCAACATCTTTTGAAATATGCCATGAATGAATCCAAGTAATATCTCTATAATGAGCAAATGCACAGTGGAAGATTTCTTTCAAACCTGAGAATAAACATGCTTTCAAGTGTCAACCAAAAGGTTAGTGAGTTCATTAGTTTATCATAAACAATCATTTCCATTATTTTAATAGACCACAAGATTTTCATTTCATTTCTTATTAACATCATCTCATATCAGGCATTTCGCAAACTGCATAGAGATAAAAATCATTCATATGGTGAACGCTTGATAACCGGACTAACAGGATGCATATAGAATATCCCCATCATTCTGGGACTCTCATCGGACATGAGAATCAAAGTACTAAAGCATTCGTAACCCGAATTGGACGTGTCAAGGTCCATAGATCTATCTTTAGGATTCGCGTCAATTAGGGGCCATTTCCCTAATTCTTAGGCTACCAAGCTAAAAAGGGGCATATTCGATTCGATAATCCAACCATAGAATGTAGTTTCGATTACTTTTGTCTATTTCGTAAAACATTTATAAAAGCAGTGCATGTATTCTCAGTCCCAAAAATATATATTGCAAAAGCATTTAAAAAGGGAGCAAATGAAACTCACAATACTGTATTTTGTAGTAAAAATACATATGACGACATTGAACAACTGAACAATGCAGGGTTGACCTTGGATTCACGAACCTATATCATTTGTATATATTAAAACATATAATAACAACTAACAAGTTTATATATTAATAATTTACATATCGTATTACTAAACAAGTTATATTTTTCCTATATACTTTAAGTAGTTAATACTTATTTATATAATACATTTATTAATATAGTAAATACTTATTAGAGTAATTTAATAATATGATATTTATCATTTATCATAATATATTAAAAATAGAAATTTATCTCAAGGTTTATATGTAATAAGAATATATATATTTATTAATTAATATATTTATATATAGCTTACTAAATGTCATTTTATTAATAAAAATCTAGTAATATGTAATATTAATATATTTGTAATGTATTTTGTAAAATAATATTTATTTGTAATAATAACAATAATAGTGATAATAAAAATGATACTTTTGAAAATGATAATTTTAATAGGAATGATAATAATAATATTAATAATCTTTGTAATAATAATAATATCAATGATAATGATAATGAAAATAGTACTTTTGATAATAATACTTAATACCTAGTAATAATAATAAAATAAAAAGGTTGTATTATTTTTACAATAAAAACACTAATTTTGATAAAAATTCTTAATACTAATAATACTTAATACTATTACTTGTTAATAAATATATTAATGTTAATAATATTAATAATAATAATAATGTTAATAATAATTATAAAAATGATAGTAATAATGATAATATTAATAAAATGTATTATTTTTATAATAATAATAATAATAATAATAATAATAATAATAATAATAATAATAATAATAATAATAATAATAATAATAATAATAATAATAATTTTAGAATACAACCTTTGAAGAAACAAGCTCCTAAAAATAAAACGCCACTTCCCAGACTTGAACCCGCGACCTCTCGCTTAACAACCACACATCCAAACCATTACGCCGCTTCTTACTTTTCTGTTATTTTCTAACACATAATTATATTTATCTCGTAATACTGTATGTTCTTCTTTTTCATCAATTAATTAACTTCCTAACCCAAATCATCATTATCTCATTATCCTTTCATCATCTTCACTTAACATCATCAAATATCACATGAATCATTTTCATCATAACACCATCACTTTTTAAATATCACGATCAATATCATCCTTATCACTCGTCATTCATCACCATTTAACACTATTATCTTAATACTAACATCATTACATAAAATCATGAGCATATCATCATCATTGTTGTATCATCATCGCCATTTTTCCTATTAATATTTCATTATCACTACTTATAAGAACACAGAAGTTGATATTCAGGTTTACGGCCTACTTAGAGCCCAACAGATGTAGTGACCCGAACTTTTCCATGTTTATATATATTAAATGAAATTATTATTTACATGATTAAATGTTTTCAACATGTTAAGCAATCAAACTTATTAAGACTTGATTATTTGAAATGAGTTTCATATGGATAATTGACCACCCAAGTTGACTGGCGATTCACGAACGTTAAAAATTTGTAAAAACTACATGATATATATATATATATATATATATATATATATATATATATATATATATATATATATATATATATATATATATATGGATATACATATAGTTAACATGAGATTATGATAAGTAAGTATCTCCATATGTATATTAACAATGAGTTATATACATAAAAATGAGACTACTAAGTTAAGAAACTCGAAACGATATATATAACGATTATCGTTATTACAACGTCTTACTAAATACATATGTATCATATTAAGATATTGTTACACTATATTTAACATGATAAAATGATAATTATATATATTATTAAGTATGTTAACAATGAACTACATATGTAAAACAAGACTACTAACTTAAGAATTTTGAATAGAGGCATATATGTAACGATTATCGTTGTAACGACATTTTAATGTATATATATATATATCATATTAAGATATATTCATACATCATAATATCATGATAATGTAATAAGTTAACATCTCATTAGATATAATAAACAATGAGTTAACAACATTTAACAAGATAGTTAACCTAAAGGTTTCAAAACAACATTTACATGTAACGACTAACGATGATTTAACGACTCAGTTAAAATGTATATACATGTAGTGTTTTAATATGTATTCATACACTTTTTAAAGACTTCAAGACACTTATCAAAATACTTCTACTTACCAAAAATGCTTACAATTACATCCTCGTTTAGTTTCATCAACAATTCTGCTCGTATGCACCCGTATTCGTACTCGTACAATACACAGCTTTTAAATGTATGTACTATTGGTATATACACTCCAATGATCAGATCTTAGCAGCCCATGTGAGTCACCTAACACATGTGGGAACCATCATTTGGCAACTAGCATGAAATATCTCATAAAATTACAAAAATATTAGTAATCATTCATGACTTATTTACATGTAAACAAAATTACACATCCTTTATATCTAATCCATATACCAACGACCAAAAACACCTACAAACACTTTCATTCTTCAATTTTCTTCATCTAATTGATCTCTCTCAAGTTCTATCTTCAAGTTCTAAGTGTTCTTCATAAATTCTACAAGTTCTGTTTTCATAAAATCAAGAATACTTCCAAGTTTACTAGCTCACTTCCAATCTTGTAAAGTGATCATCCAACCTCAAGAAATCCTTGTTGTTTATAGTAAGATATCATTCTAAATCAAGGTAATACTCATATACAAACTTTGATTCAATTCCTATAACTATAACTATCTTAATTCGAGTGATAATCTTACTTGAACTTGTTTTCGTGTCATGATTCTACTTCAAGAACTTTCAAGCCATCCAAGATCCTTTGAAGCTAGATCATTTCTTGTCACTTCCAGTAGGTTTACCTACTAAACTTGAGGTAGTAATGATGTTCATAACATCATTCGATTCATACATATAAAACTATCTTATTCGAAGATTTGAACATGTAATCACTAGAACATAGTTTAGTTAATTCTAAACTTGTTCGCAAACAAAAGTTAATCTTTCTAACTTGACTTTTAAAATCAACTAAACACATGTTCTATATCTATATGATATTCTAAGTTAATGATTTAAAATCGGAAAACACGAAAAACACCGTAAAACCGGATATACGCCGTCGTAGTAACACCGCGGGCTGTTTTAGGTTAGTTAATTAAAAACTATGATAAACTTTGATTTAAAAGTTGTACTTCTGAGAAAATGATTTTTCTTATGAACATGAAACTATATTCAAAAATCATGGTTAAACTCAAAGTGGAAGTATGTTTTCCAAAATGGTCATCTAGACGTCGTTCTTTCGACTGAAAAGACTACCTCTTACAAAAAAGACTTGTAACTTATATTTCTGACTATAAACCTATACATTTTCTGTTTAGATTCATAAAATAGAGTTCAATATGAAACCATAGCAATTTGATTCACTTAAAATGGATTTAAAACGAAGAAGTTATGGGTAAAACAAGATTGGATAATTTTTCTTGTTGTAGCTACGTGAAAATTGGTAACAAATCTATATTAATCATATCCTAGCTAACTCATATTGTATTACATGTATTCTAATATATTATGTAATCTTGGGATATCATAGACACATATGCAAATGTTTTGACATATCATATCGACCCATGTATATATATTATTTGGAACAACCATAGACACTCTATATGCAGTAATGTTGGAGTTAGCTATACAGAGTTGAGGTTGATTCCAAAAATATATATACTTTGAGTTGTGATCTAGCCTGAGACGTGTATACACTGGGTCGTGGATTGATTCAAGATAATATATCAATTTATTTCTGTACATCTAACTTTGGACAACTAGTTGTAGGTTACTAACGAGGACAGCTGACTTAATAAACTTAAAACATCATAATGTATTAAAAATGTTGTAATTATATTTTGAACATACTTTGATATATATGTACATATTTGTTATAGGTTCGTGAATCGATCAGTGGCCAAATCTTACTTCCCGACGAAGTAAAAATCTGTGAAAGTGAGTTATAGTCCCATTTTTAAAATCTAATATTTTTTGGATGAGAATACATGCAGTTTTATAAATGTTTTACAAAATAGACACAAGTATGCGAAACTACATTCTATGGTTGGATTATTAAACCGAATATCGCCCTTCAAGTCTGGTAGCCTAAGAATTAAGAAAATGGCCCCTAATTGACGCGAATTCTAAAGATAGATCTATTGGGCTTAACAACCCCCATTCAGGTTATGGATGGTTTAGTACTTCGAGATTATTATACAGACGAGAGGTTCTGTTTTGGGGATATTCTATGCATTAAGTTAACATCGGTTACCAGGTGTTCAACATATGAATGATTTTTATGCACTTGCGAGTGTAATGCTATTTATGAAAAATGAGAAATCTTGTGGTCTATTATTATGATTTGATAATATGTAGGTTAAACCTATAACTTACCAACAATTTTGTTGACGTTTTAAGCATGTTTATTTTCAGGTGATTATTAAGAGCTTCCGCTATTGCATACTAAATTAAGGACAAGATTTGGAGTCCATGCTTGTTTAATATTGTTTAAAAACTGCATTCGAAGACTTATGTTCATGTGTAATATTATTGTAAACCATTATGTAATGCTCGTGTGAAAAATGCTATATTTTAGATTATCATTATTTGATAATCGTCGTAATATTTTAAAGGTTATGGTTTGTTCTAAAATCGAATGCAGTCTTTGAAAAACGTCTCATATAGAGGTCAAAACCTCGCGACGAAATCAATTAGTATGGAACCTTTATAATAAATATGAACGAGACATTTCAGTTGGTATCCGAGCGTTGGTCTTAGAGAACCAGAAATTTGCATTAGTGTGTCTTATCGAGTTTGTTAGGATACATTAGTGAGTCTGGACTTCGACTGTGTTTTCTTTAAAAACGATTGCTTAACACTTTTGTTGGAAACTATATATTATTAACATGTAATTATTATGTGATATATTAAATTCTTAATGTGTTTGATATTGTGTGATAGATGTCTACCACTAGTACAAATCCCATCGTCTCACCTAATAATAATGAAGAGTCGAATATACTTTGGGAAGATTCACAAATTCCCGAAGAGGAACCGGAAGAGGAGGAACCAGAAGAAGAGGAACCGGAAGAAGAGGAACCAGAAGAGGAGGAATCGAAAGAGGAGGAACCGGAAGAAGAAGAGGTTCCGGAGGAAGAAATATTGATACCTACAGTAAATCGATTAAATAAAAGAAAATCCTCAACCAAAGGACCAAAGTTAAAAATGGTCAATGGTATTTCCACCGAGGAAGCAAAATATTGGGAAGATTACCAATTTTCTGATGAATCGGATCCCGATGAGGATTCCGATGATGTTATAGAAATTACCTCGACCCAATTTAATATAGCAAAAGAAAATAATAAGGGAAAAGGTATAAAAATAGAGAAACCTGATTCCAACCCTGATGAACTTTATATGTATCGGCAACATCCGTATTTCCTAAATTGTAACAATAACCCGGGAACCTCTAAACCACCAGGTTTTGCTAAACGATTGTGGAAAACGACAGCTCGTATTAGGGGAGCACCATATATCCCTAGGAAATTAGCAAAACGAACCAAGTTCGAAGAAGAAGAAACGAGTGAGTCGGATTAAAGAGTTGTAATCATGTTGTGTAATATATGTAATATAGTGTGCTTGTGCTTTTATGATAAATGTAAAAATTGCTTGTATTGTTTGTTAATTATCTTTTATGAATCTAACCCTCATCTATTTTTACAGTATAAAAACATAAAATGGAGGTTAAATGTAGACAACTGAATATTTTAGAAGACCTACCAGAGGATATGATTGATGAAATCTTGTCTAAAGTCGGTCAGAATTCATCAGCACAATTAGTTATGGCGAAATTAACTTGTCAAACATTTGAAAGATTTTCCAGAAATGCCTTAGTTTATAAAAGGCTTTCATTTGATATGTGGGGTATATCACATTGGGGAGACCGTAAGTTAGCCGTGTTTTCTTTAAAGCGTTAAATGCGGGGAACCTAAATGCAATTTTATGCTACGGGTTAAGAACCTATTTTGACTCAACATATCCCAACATAGGATTTCGTGAGTTAGAAAGAGCTTCTAACATGCAACATAAAGAAGCATGTTATGCTTACGGGTTAGTGATGTTCGCTTCTTACCAAAGTGAGAAAAAGAACATCGAATTGTAACTTTTAAATAAAACCTTCCCACAAGTGACGGATTCAGTAGTTGGGGTGAGAAACAGGATTTTTAGATTATTACGGGGCTGTTGGACATTACGAAACCCTCGTCCTTTTGACGACATTACAACATGATGTCTTGTCAACGGTCACAACAGTTATGTTCCATAAGACCAAGGATGGGAAGTAGTCTTAGTAAAACCAGAGTGCATGACTTGTTTCTGGACATATGAATTACGTGTCTTTATTGCCTTTGTTGAACGACTTGCGTATTAACTAGAATTGTCTTAGCAACTGTTTTGTATCAGAGTTTTTATGTGCTATATTTCATGCTATATGTAAAATAGCGGTATTGTAAGTTTGCAAAATATTGTATAAAAGTTTGAATGTGAAATATTATTATAATCAGTTTCATATAGAATTGTAGTAGTTGAATTGTATGTTAGCTACTAAGTATGAACTTAACGGGTAGGTATTACCCGAATTAAAACTTATAAAATTCTAATATGAAGAAAAAGCTTTTATAAATGAGTTCATATTATGCTACGGAATACTATTGACTACTCTTAATATTCTATATGATTAACTTAATTCTTTTGGCTATTTTTGAAGGAAATGGCACCGACTACTCGTCAGAACTTGAACATGAGTGAGGAAGACTTCCGTGCTTTCCTTGCAGCAAATATAGCTGCAGTACAGGCTGTAATGAAAAACAACAATAACTCAGGGTCTAGCAGTGGAGTTAACTCGACAGGAAATCGTGTAGGATGCTCCTACAAGGCTTTCACTACATGTAAACCTCTGGAATTCGATGGAACTGAAGGACCAGTCGGACTGAAACGATGGACCGAAAAGGTCGAATCTGTGTTTGCTATAAGTAAATGTGCTGAGGAAGATAAGGTAAAGTACGCCACGCATACCTTCACAGGTACTGCGTTAACATGGTGGAATACCTATCTCGAACAAGTGGGACAAGATGCTGCTTACGCACTACCATGGTCAGCATTCAAACACTTGATGAACGAGCAGTACCGTCCCAAAAATGAAGTCAATAAGCTCAAGACAGAGCTTAGGGAATTACGAATGAAGGGATTCGATATCACCACATACGAATGACGATTCACCGAGTTGTGTTTATTGTGTTCGGGAGCATTCGAAGATGAAGAAGAGAAAATCAACGCATTTGTAAAAGGGTTACCGGAAAGGATCCAAGAGGATATAAGTTCATACGAGCCCGCCTTCATACAAAAGGTAAGTCAAATGGCTCATAAACTTATAAATCAAATTGAGGAAAGGATTAAAGAACAGGCGGCCGAAGAAGCCAATACGAAACAAGTCAAGAGGAAATGGGAAGAAACCAGTGACAAGGGTCACAATTTCAATAATCAACCTAACAATCACAACTACAATCACACCAATTTTTGCAACAACAAACGCAACAACAACAACAACCACCCCAGCAACAACTACAACAACCATTTCAACAACAATAACAACCGCAACAACAACAATCCCAATAATAACAACAAGAGGCAGAAATTCTTCCAGAGATGTGAAGGATACCATCCAACTGGGCTCTGTACATCAGTATGTACTAAGTGTAATAGAAAGGGCCATGGTGCAACAAAGTGCGAAATCTACGGATCAATGGCTAAGGGAACAAATAATGCCGGAACAAGTTATGCCGACATTACCTGTTTCGGATGCGAGAAGAAGGACCATTACAAAAATATGTGTCCAAATCAGGGGGATAATAATGGGCAAGGCCGAAGAAGAGTCTTCAACATTAATGCGGTTGAAGCGCAGGAAGACCCGGAGCATCATTACGGGTACGTTTCTTATTGACAATACATATGCTTATGTTTTATTTGATTCGGGTGTGGATAGAAGCTATATGAGTAAGGATTTCTGTGCTAAATTAAGTTGTCCATTGACGTCTTTGGATAATAAGTTTATACTAGAATTAGCAAACGGTAAATTAATTGCAGCAGATAATATATGTCGGAATCGAGAAATTAAACTGGGTAGCGAAATGTTTAAGATTGATTTGATACCAGTAGAGTTAGGGAGTTTTAATGTGATAATAGGCATGGACTGGTTGAAAGAGGTGAAAGCAGAGATCGTATGTTACAAAAATGCAATTCGCATTGTACGAAATGAAGGAAAACCCTTAATGGTGTACGGAGAAAAGAGCAACGCGAAGCTAAATCTTATTAGTAATTTGAAGGCCCAAAAGCTAATAAGAAAGGGTTGCTATGCTATTCTAGAACACGTCGAGAAAGTACAAACTGAAGAAAAGAGCATCAATGATGTTCCCGTCGTAAAAGAATTTCCCGATGTATTTCCGAAAGAATTACCGGGATTACCTCCACACCGATCCGTTGAATTTCAAATAGATCTTGTACCGGGAGCTGCACCAATTGCTCGTGCTCCATACAGACTCGCACCCAGTGAAATGAAGGAACTTCAAAGCCAATTACAAGAACTTCTAGAGCGTGGTTTCATACGACCAAGTACATCACCATGGGGAGCTCCTGTTTTGTTTGTCAGAAAGAAGGATGGTACATTCAGGTTGTGTATCGACTACCGAGAGTTGAACAAACTTACCATCAAGAACCGTTACCCACTACCGAGAATCGACGACTTATTTGATCAACTGCAAGGCTCGTCGGTTTATTCGAAGATCGATTTACGTTCCGGATATCATCAAATGCGGGTAAAGGAGGATGATATTCTGAAGACTGCTTTGAGGACGCGATACGGTCATTACGCTGTGTTCATGGACCTCATGAACAGAGTGTGTAGACCATATCTTGACAAGTTTGTCATTGTCTTCATCGATGACATACTTATTTACTCAAAGAATGATCAAGAGCATGAAGAACATTTGAGGAAAGTACTGGAATTGTTGAGGAAGGAAAAACTATACGCTAAGTTTTCAAAGTGTGCATTTTGGTTGAAAGAAGTTCAATTCCTAGGACATGTTGTGAGCAAAGAAGGTATTCAGGTTAATCCGACAAAGATTGAAACCGTTGTAAACTGGGAAACCCGAAAACTCTGAAGCATATACGTCAATTTTTAGGATTGGCTGGTTACTACAGAAGATTCATCCAAGATTTTTTCAAAATAGCAAAACCCTTGACTGTATTAACACATAAAGGAAAGAAATTTGAATGGAAGGATGAATAGGAGGACGCGTTCCAACTGTTAAAGAAAAAGCTAACTACGGCACCTATATTGTCATTGCCTGAAGGGAATGATGATTTTGTGATATATTGTGACGCCTCAAAGAAAGGTCTCGGTTGTGTATTAATGCAACGAACGAAAGTAATTGCTTATGCGTCTAGACAATTGAAGATTCACAAGAAAATTATACGACTCACGATTTGGAATTGGACGCTGTTGTTTTTGCATTAAAGACTTGGAGGCATTACTTATATGGGGTCAAAAGTATTATATATACCGACCACAAAAGTCTCCAACATATATTTGATCAGAAACAACTAAACATGAGGCAGCGTAGGTGGATTGAATTGTTAAATGACTACGACTTTGAGATTTGTTACCACCCGGGGAAGGCGAATGTGGTAGCCGACGCTTTGAGTAGAAAGGACAGAGAACCTATACGGGTAAACGCTATGAACATAATTATTCGTACTAACCTTACTACTCAAATAAAGGAGGCGCAACAGGGGGTTGTAAAAGAAGGAAAGTTGAAGAATGAGATACCCAAAGGATTGGAGAAACATCTTAAAATTCGGGAAGACGGAACCTTATAGGGTTGATAGAATTTGGGTACCAAAGTTTGGAGATGTGAGAGAAATGGTACTTAAGGAAGCACATAAAACCAGATACTCAATACATCCCGGAGCAGGAAAAATGTACAAAGATCTCAAGAAGCACTTTTGGTGGCCGGGTATGAAAGCCGATATTGCTAAATACGTAGGAGAATGTTTGACGTGTTCAAAGGTTAAAGCTGAACATCAGAAACTATCAGGTTTACTCCAACAACCTGAAATTCCTGAATGGAAATGGGAAAACATTACCATGGATTTCATTACTAAATTGCCAAGGACTGCAAGTGGTTATGATACTATTTGGGTAATAGTCGATCGTCTCACCAAGTCAGCACACTTCCTGTCAATGAGAGAAGATGACAAAATGGAGAAGTTAGCACGTCTATACTTGAAGGAAGTTGTCTCTAGACATGGAATACCAGTCTCTATAATCTCTGATAGGGATGGCAGATTTGTTTCAAGGTTTTGGCAGACACTGCAACAAGCATTGGGGACTCGTCTAGACATGAGTACTGCTTATCATCCACAAACTGATGGGCAGAGTGAAAGGACGATACAGACCCTTGAAGACATACTACGAGCATGTGTTATAGACTTCTGAAATAGTTGGGATCGACACCTACCGTTAGCATAATTTTCCTACAACAACAGTTATCATTCGAGTATTGAGATGGCGCCGTTTGAGGCACTTTATGGTAGAAAGTGTAGGTATCCAATTTGTTGGAGTGAAGTGGGGGATAGACAGATTACAGGTCCGGAGATAATACGTGATGTTAAGCGAGGTGTATATAAAATAGTTTATATTTTACTAGGAAAAACTATTAAATACGATACAATTTTACACAAGATATTTATTTATTTATAGAATGGATATACTTAAACCTTGCTACAACACTTATAGGCAGTGTACCTAATCGTTCAGTAGTGTAGTTTTTAGTAAGTCCGGTTCGTTCCACAGGGAAATCTTTAAACAAAGCTCAACGCTATATTAGTTTACTTTTATTAAAAATACAAATATATATAAGTAATATTATTATAAAGGGGGGTTTTTACCGTTTAATGACCGGTTTGTCGATTTTAAAACTTTAGTCGCAGTTAAAACCTAATGTAAAATATAAAATAAATACAAGACTTAAATTAAAGCGTAAAGTAAATAACGATAATGAAATTGCGAATAATAAAAGTGCGGTAAAATAAAATTGCGATAATTAAAAAGTACGATAATTAAAAGTGCGATTAAATAACAATAAATAAAAGTGCGATAATTAGAAGTGCAATTAAATATAAAATAAAGGAAATTAAATATGAAATAAAAGAATTATGCTTATTTAAACTTCCGTAATCATGATGTTTGACGTGTTGATTTTAGTTTTATGCCCATGGGTTAATTGTCCTTTGTCCTGGATTATTTAATATGTCCGTCTGGTTTTTGTCCATAACAGTCCATCAGTCATAAATATAAAGTGCAAGTGTCCTTGTCAAATTATTATTATACCTGAAGTTAAATATTCCAACTAATTGGGGATTCGAATTGTAACAAGGTTTTAATACTTTGTTTAATGAATACACCAGGTTATCGACTGCGTGTAAACCAAGGTTTTACTACTTTGTTAACAATTACACCAATTACCCTTGAATGTAATTTCACCCCTGTTTTAATTATTCTAGTGGCTATTAATCCATTCCCGTGTCCGGTTAAATGAACGATTATTCGTACATATAAATACCCCGCCCATCGTGTACGATCGAGTGTATATGGTAATTTATAGGGACGCCCAATTGTAAATCTTTATATTAACATTAACAAACTTTCATTTAGTTAAACAAATATAAAGCCCATTAATAGCCCATAGTCTAATTTCCACAAGTGTCGTTCTTTTGTCCAAACCCCAATTATGGTACAAAGCCCAATTACCCAATTTTAGTAATTAGCCCAACATCATGATTACTTCGTTTTAAATAAGCATAATAATAACTTAGCTACGAGACATTAATGTAAAAAGGTTGAACATAACTTACAATGATTAAAAATAGCGTAGCGTTACACGGACAGAATTTCGACTTACACCCTTACAACATTCGCTAACATACCCTTATTATTAGAATTAAAATTAAAATTAAAATTAAAATATAAATTATATATATATATATATCGTATGAATGAGGAGAAAAAAGATGATGATTTTTGATCAGAATTCGGTTGGCTTTATAGCCAGAGTTGATTTTTGGGGCTCCGCGACTCACGGCAAAATGCTCTTCAAACTCCGCGAGTCGCGGAGATAGTATTTACAGCTCAGTCCTTGGAGTTTTCTCTGCCGACGGTTTTTAATATATATATATAATATATATATAATTAATATAATTAATTATATATTATATTATATTTATATACATAGTTAACTTGTAATTTTTAGTCCGTTGCGTCGAGCGTTAAGAGTTGACTCTGGTCCCGGTTCCGGATTTTCGAACGTCCTCGCGTACAATTTAATATCTTGTACTTTGCGTTTTGAATCTTGTACTCTTGTGATTTCGAGACGTTTCTTATCAATAATTGGAACCTTTTTGATTGTCTTTTGTACTTTTGAGCTTTTTGGTCGTTTGCGTCTTCAATTCGTCGAATCTGTCTTTTGTCTTCACCTTTTATTATTTAAACGAATATCACTTGTAAATAGAACAATTGCAACTAAAAGCTTGTCTTTCTTGAGGAATAATGCTATGAAATATATGTTCGTTTTTAGCATTATCAAATATTCCCACACTTGAGCGTTGCTTGTCCTCAAGCAATATCGTCTTGAAATACTAGAATCACTTCTTTATTCTTCACACTTTGTACATCAGTGATTTCTATATGGCGGTATAAACAATGGTAGTAACGATATGGTTTACAGTCCCACATGACTATAAAAATTTAGATCCATTAAGGAAATTGGATCTTTATGAAAACATTTGATCTTTTGAAATTTAAATCTAGTTTTTACCCTAGATAAGTTTTTCGGAATAACCCTTTACCGGTGTTTGCAAAATATTTTTGTGGGTTTGGTGGGTTTCAGATTTGAAAATTTTAGCTCAAAACTTGCGGTTTTGTGTCACCCACTTGCTAACCTTGTATTAGGAAAGCAACACGTCCAGTTTACTTGTTCCGTATATTACCTTTCGGCAAACTACCGTCCGGTTGTAAAGGAAAGCGTTGAACAAGCAACTGTTAAGGCAATGTCCCGTGACATGCTTTTGATTATGGTCTATAACGTGTCGGACGCAATTACTATCCTTGGTAGGAGCAATAGTAAAGCTCACCCTTATAATTTGTCGGTTTGGCACAAAGTCCTGTCTTTGACCATGTTATGCAACCACCGTTCTTACGGTTGACACCCGATTTAGTTCAGGTGACCTAATGAATTCCAGGTGAATTCCTAGGATTTTACGTTCAATGGTAATGAACGCATTGAAAATAGGGTTTTCAGAAAACAAATCGGTTTGTAATTTTGATCAAAATATTTTCTCGTTTAAGCTCGAGTTTAGATATCATTGAATTCCATGAGTTTGAATTCTCAATCTTTAAGGTCAATCTCTAGGATTGAGTAATATCAGTCTTAAAAGCTGATTTTTAATCTTTAAGGAGATTATCCTTTCTGGGGATCTGATTCATTAGTCTTATCCAGCTAATTTGCATGGTGCCCCCCCATTGTACGAGATAAATCCTTCTCATGGTTAGGATAAATCTGACCACTTGGCGACCCTGTTTAATGCTGAGGTCCGTGGATTTCCTGCTGATTTTAGTGATGACTTTTCTAGATTTTTCGTCAACCTACAGCTGGTCTGGACGACAACTTCATGACCTAAATCAAGAAGCGCGTTTCTTTTTCGGAAGACTTTACTTCCTTTTAATGATGGAATTGATTCATCATGTAGATCCATCTCTTCTTTTCTTTCATCGGGTAAAACAGTTTAGTTTAGTCCAAAGCAAAAGTATTTTCAGTTATTTGTTACAGATATATGTGACATATGTTTAAAATAACTTGGTAAATTTTCCCACACTTGGCTTTTTATTTTTCTTTTTATCGTCCTCTATTCCATTTTAAATGAATTTTAACATTTTAGTTTGTTTCTCAATTTATGTCCTTTCCGAGGTAACAATAATTTCGGTGTTAAAACCTAGTTTTATCGTTCATAAATATGTATAAACATGATTTGAATTCATTTAATTGAAAAATTTTACTAGAATTGGGTAGTCAGTATATAAGACTAGGGCTGTTCTTTTTTATCAGAGAGCACTAGATTCTAATACAACTACTGCTTTACTAGTATTTTTAATGGTAACCAAGTGTATAAAGTAAAAAATGTTAAAATCCGAAAGAATTTAACCCCTTCCCACACTTAAGATCTTGCAATGCCCTCATTTGCAAGAAATCAGTAACAATTTAAATTATTGAGGGTGATTTGTGTGAAAATGATTAAATTTTTACCAAAGTTTCCAAATATATTGGCGTTTGTTTGCTGAATGATAAATGGTGCACATCATTTGTTCATTCCGTCTTGTTGTTATTTCACATATATTTTGCATCTTGTCGTCAAAATTAGTTGCTTTTGCTGAACTTAATGCCAGTCTTTGAAAATGCATTGTTTTACCCTGTTGTGTACATAAGATAAACTGCAAACATATATACATATTTTTGAAGTTTGGTATATTACCCCACATTCAAAAATTATTAAAATCTAAGAATAAAAGTTAGAAATTATAAAAATGATTACAATATTAACAAAAATATTAAATGTATCAATAATTACAAATTACAAAATAAAAAAAAATAATAAGTAAACTAAGGATGATATTGGTACCAATAGGGGTTCCAGGCATAACCATAAGTGCTATAGAATGCTTCGGCAGGGTCATACGTAGGATATGGTGGCTGCATCTCTATCGACCAAGGAGGGAAGACGGGTTTCGGTGTAGGAATATAGTTTCTACCTATATGTTGGCAATGAGCTATGATCTGGTTCTGATGAACTTGCCAATCTTCAAATGCTCTCTGTCTAGCATTTTCGTATTCCTGAGAAGCTATAAACCTATGCATTTCTTGCATCTCATTCCCCCCTCCTACATTACCTTGCTGCTGGTTTCTCTCCACCTGTGGATGTCTACCATGGTATCGTACTGCGGCGTTATTTCGCCGCTTCAAAACTTTCGCACCATGGTATACATTTAAACCTATAGTATCGCGGGGTTCCGGCTCTTCTAGTAATAATCCCCCCCGACTTATATCCACACCGAGATATTCACCAATCAAAGTAATAAAAATACCACCTCCTATTATGCTATGTGGTCGCATACCCCGAACCATAGCTGATAAATAATAACCCACACAATATGGTATACTTACAGCGCTTTGTGGGTCTCGAATACACATATGGTAAAACAAATCTTGTTCATTTACTTTTTCTTTGTTCTTACCCTTTGTGTAATCGAATTAGCTAAAAACCTATGTATCACTCTTAATTCGGCTCTATCTATATCCAAATAAGAGTAGTTTCCCCCTTTGAAACGGTGATGGCTTGTCATTTGACTCCACACACCGTGTGTATCAAAATTCTCATCTATCTTTCTACCGTTTAGTATCAATCCTCTACAATCGGCAGACGCTAACTCCTCAGGCGTATATATACGTAAAGCCTGAGCCATGTCCAGTAAAGACATGTGGCGCATCGAACCGCCTAACAAAAATCTAATAAAAGAACGATCGGTTAAACTAGCTACCCGATCATTCAACTCTATACTACATAACAATTCTTCACACCATACTTTATATACAGGTCTGCGTATGGTGAATAAACATATCCAGTCATTAAAAGAAGAATTACCATACCTCTGTACAAGTAATTCCCTAATTGGCCCGGCCAATTCTACAGCTTATAAGGGTCCCCATTCTATGACCCTCGGTACCTCAACAACCTTAGAGTGAAGAGTATGCAAACCCCGTTGATATTTTGGATAATCTATCCAAAGTCTGTCAAATCTCAGGTTCGGGTGCAACTCTTCCAAATGCATATCGGAAAAGGTCATGACTGGATGAGGTACATCCTGCTTGTAGTAGTTATCCACCTCCTGTTGTTCCAAATTCTCAGCAGGAGCATTGCGGGCTTGGGATGAAGATTCACCCCTTTCATTCTGCAAAACACATCAAACACAAATTTTGTGCATCCAAATATGCATTAGTGTCAGCAAAATCATCAATCAAAATAATTACAATGACATTATCAATTTATATCAAACTTAAGCTTATTTTCACATTTTTATCAAATCTACACTTTTTCAAATAAGCATATACGAAAATTTTCGCCAAGTTCATAAGCATTCAACTCAAATAACATGTCAAAATAATCATTACTAGCAATTAAACAAGTCTCAAATGGCATTATCTTTCAAAATCAAGTTCATGAATTTTAGACTTGAAAAAGTCCACTTTAATTCTCAAATATCATGTTTAGGTTCAAAGTTTGGATCATTTAACTACCTAGACATGTTACGCTACTCAATTTAGCAACAATTCATGACAAAAATCGGCCATAACCTGTTTATATCAAAAAGCCCCAAATTGCTCAAGAACACAAACCCTAGATTACTCAAAATTTGAAGTTTAAGGCTTCTAATCATGTTAAACAGCATCAATCTAGGTTATACAAGCATAATACATAAACAATTTAAGTCTAATTACACTAAAAAGCATCAAAATCAAATTGGGGAAAAAATAGCTCAAGAACACCAAAATTCGAATTAAATGGTGTTTAGGTGTAGAAATTTACCGTTTTTCTTGAGTAATTCTTAGATAGCATCCTTCTCAACATGATTTTAGCAAAAGATTTGGTGATTAACGGTTAAAAATTGTGATTTTTGGGGTTTTTTCTCGGGTTTTTTCGGTTTTTTTTTTTCGCTGTGAAATTCGCAGTGTTTTGTGTGGGAGAGTGAACTGATCGTTCAGCTCTTTATATTTTTTTCTGTAATTTGGTCCCTCCGCGACTCGCGGAGGTTTTTCACTTCAAACTCCGCGAGTCGCGGAGTTTGCTCTTTTTTTTTTTTTTTTTTTTTTATAATCTTTAACTTATAAAACAATTAAGTATTTAATTTTAAAATTTTGTTTCCCTTGTTATTTAGGACGAGGTCGTTTCGGGAAGATGCCCTAGTCCGTCCCTCGACAAAATTTTAAAATTTTGTCATTTTCAAGCGATTGTTTTAAAAGCTTAGATTTTTGGATTTTTTTAATTTTTTTTTGGCATACTTTAAATCAATAAGATTAAAAATAATGATAATAAAAGTTCTCGTCCCTCCCTTGGGTAAAGCAATTTCGGTTCAAAGACCTAGTCTTCAACTTACGACGAATTTTAAAAAATCATATTTTTAACTTAATGAGATAAAGTAAATTTTTGTTTTTAAATTCACACAGCTTAAATATAAAATTCAAAATTTATATTAAAAATTCACACCAAACTTAAAATTTGAAATGCATAAAATTAAAAATTCATATTTTAAAAATTCACACCAGACTTAATTTAAAAATTCATATTATAAATTCACACCAAACTTATATTAATTTTTCAAATATTTACAATTTTAAATATATTGTTTTTACAAAGTTTACAATATTAATTTAAGATTTATATTAATTTTAAAAACATGGTAAAAATAAAATTAAAAAAATCTTTTTGGCTTTTTATCCCACTTTAATCAATCAAATATTATCAAAAATATGCGCCCCTCTTTTCGGTAAAGTAATTTCGGTTCCAAGACCTAATTTGACTCATGACGAATTTTTGAAATATTTTGGGTTGATTGATTAAAGATATTTATACCTTAAGAATAAACGTTAAATTTCGCAGTGATGTAATAAATTTTTGAATGATATCAATAATTTCGGTCGCCAAACCTAATTTTATTCAATACCAATTTAATACTTTTTAGCGAACAAATTAGCGTTTATTATCAAAAGGTTAAAAATAAAAATAAAAATAAAAACTGTACAGACATACCTGTGAAATAGATTTCTTAGTTATATGATCTATTCCATTCATAAGATAGTCGGTTTAATTGGTTTTCCATGGCTACATAGGCGTAACCTCGAGCATTCAGTGTCTTTTCTTCTAAACATATGAACGGTCCGTCTCTGCATAAAGTAACAAATTCGGTATTTGAATAGGTTTGAGTATTTGAACATTTACCTCCATGTGACCATTTTCCGCATTTGTGACATCTTTCTAGGTGTCGTGCTCTTCTTTTAGCTGCGGATTTTGATTTTCCTTTACCAAATTGTAACTTATTATCTTCGCATCTGGATTCTTTTCTAACTCCGTCCATTCTTTCTCTAATTACTGATACTAATTCACTCGGTAGTATGTCATTATTACGTTTAGTGATTAAAGCGTGTAGCATTAGACCATGGTTTAGTTCACAGGCAGTCTTCATTTCGTAAAAACCTAAAAAAAATAAAAATTCAGAATGGGGGGAGAAGACTAGTTCTTTAGGGTCTGCTAGGGAAAGACCATACTTGTTCCATTTTCGAGAACTACACGAAAACAGACAATCTAACTCTAACAGAAATACATATTATCCTTTAAAGACTTGATTCTCCCCACACTTAGTTAGCTGTGGTGTCGAAATTGTGATTAACTTCGTTGTTGACTTCCATCGGACCATGTATGTAATGTTTAACTCTGTGACCATTAACTTTAAATTCTATCCCATTTGAATTTATTAATTCTATCGTTCCGTATGGGAAAACTCTTTTGACTATGAATGGTCCAGACCATCTTGATTTCAATTTTCCAGGAAATAGCTTGAATCGTGAATTGAAAAGAAGAACTCTGTCTCCTTCTTTAAATTCTTTCGAACTTCTGATTCTTTTATCATGCCATTTCTTCGTTCTTTCTTTATAGATTAACGAATTTTCGTATGCTTCATGTCTTAATTCTTCTAATTCGTTTAGTTGACTTAATCGTAGACGTCCGGCTTCATGTAAATCAAGATTACATGTCTTCAAAGCCCAAAATGCTTTGTGTTCAATTTCTACTGGAAGATGACATGCTTTTCCATAAACAAGTCTAAAAGGTGTGGTTCCAATTGGAGTTTTGTAGGCTGTTCTAAAAGCCCAGAGTGCATCCTCCAATTTAATGGACCATTCCTTCGGATTTGATCCTACGGTTTTCTCTAGAATACGTTTTAAAGCTCGGTTGGTATTTTCAACTTGTCCACTTGTTTGTGGATGATATGCAGTGGAGATTTTATGAGTTACTCCATATCTTTTAAGAACTTTCTCAAGTTGATTATTACAGAAATGAGTACCCCGATCACTTATTAAAGCTTTCGGTGTTCCAAACCTTGCAAAAAGACGTTTTAAAAAGTTGACTACAACTCGTGCATCGTTAGTTGGGAGAGCTTGTGCTTCCGCCCATTTAGATACATAATCAATGGCTACGAGTATATATAGATTATTATGAGATTTTGGAAATGGACCCATAAAGTCAATACCCCAAATGTCAAATACTTCACATACTTGGATGACATTTTGTGGCATTTCATCACGTTGACTTATTTTTCCGGCCCTTTGACATGCATCACAGGATTTGCAAAGAAGGTGTGCGTCTTTGTAAATTGTAGGCCAATAGAATCCAGCTTCATAAACTTTTCTTGCTGTTAGTTGAGGCCCATAATGCCCTCCTGTTGGTCCTGTGTGACAATGGTTTAAAATTTTACTAGCTTCATCTCCAAATACACATCGGCGTATTATTCCATCGGGACAACTTTTAAACAAATGTGGATCTTCCCAGAAATAGTGTTTTATATCACTGAAGAATTTCTTTCGTCTTTGGTACGATAATCCTTTTTCAAGGAATCCACAAACTAAGTAGTTTGCATAGTCTGCAAACCATGGGATTTTTTATAATCTATCTTCAATAGATATTCATCAGGAAAGTTGTCTTGTATGGCCGATTCATTTAGAACTTCTAATTCGGGATTTTCAAGACGAGAAAGATGATCAGCGGCGAGATTTTCTGCTCCTCTTTTATCTCGGATTTCAATATCAAACTCTTGTAAGAGTAAGATCCAACGGATTAATCTTGGTTTAGCATCTTGTTTTGAAAATAGGTATTTAAGAGCAGAATGGTCGGTATAGACCACCGTTTTTGCTAGAACGAGATATGATCGAAATTTGTCAAAAGCAAAGACAATAGCAAGGAGTTCTTTTTCAGTAGTTGTATAGTTCGTTTGTGCTCCTTGTAACGTCTTACTAGCATAATATATAGGTTGAAATCGTTTTTCAATCCTTTGTCCTAAAACGGCTCCCATTGCAAAATCACTTGCATCGCACATTAGTTCAAATGGTAGATTCCAATTTGGTGTTATCATGATCGGTGCATTAGTGAGTTTTTCTTTAAGAATATTAAAAGATTTGATACACTCATCTGAAAAGATGAATGGCGCATCCTTTTCTAGGAGTTTATTCATAGGAGTGGCAATTTTAGAAAAATCTTTTATGAAACGTCGGTAAAAACCGGCATGCCCTAGAAAACTCCTAACTCCTCTAACATTGGTGGGATGTGGAAGTTTAGCAATTACATCTACTTTATCTCTATCCACTTCGATTCCTTCTTTTGAAATTTTATGTCCAAGAACGATGCCTTCTTTAACCATGAAATGGCATTTCTCCCAATTAAGTACTAGATTTGATTGTTCGCATCTAATAAGCATTCGTTCCAGATTAACTAGACATGATTCAAATGTATCACCGAAGACTGAAAAGTCATCCATGAAAACTTCCATGCATTCTTTTATCATGTCGTGAAAAATCGCCATCATACACCTTTGAAAGGTTGCAGGGGCATTGCAAAGTCCAAATGGCATGCGTTTGTAAGCAAAAGTACCATAAGGGCACGTGAATGTGGTTTTCTCTTGGTCCTCGGGTGCTATTGGAATTTGAAAATATCCGGAAAATCCATCTAGAAAACAATAGTAACTATTTCCGGCTAATCTTTCCAACATTTGATCAATGAAAGGTAAGGGAAAGTGATCTTTTCTGGTGGCGTCATTTAATTTTCTATAATCAATACACACACGCCATCCTGTTACAGTCCTAGTAGGAATAAGCTCATTTTTCTCATTTGTAATGACAGTCATGCCACCCTTCTTCGGTACACATTGAACTGGGCTTACCCATGGACTATCGGAGATTGGATAAATTAAACCTGCATCTAGCAGTTTAATAATCTCTTTCTTAACTACATCTTGCATATTAGGATTTAGTCTTCGTTGGCGTTGCACATACGTTTTATGACCTTCTTCCATAAGGATTTTATGTGTGCAATACGAAGGACTTATTCCTTTAATATCATGAATCTTCCATGCAATGGCTGGTTTATGAGCTTTCAACACAGAAATGAGTTGTGATTTCTCATTTTCAGTAAGAGAAGACGATATTATTACAGGTAATTCAGATTCACCATGTAAATAAGCATATTCCAAATGGTTTGGAAGTGGCTTTAACTCTAATTTCGGGGGTTCTTCTATCGATGATTTGTATCGATATTTGTCTTCTTCTTTTAGCATTTGAATTTCTTCTGTTGTTTGTTCATACTCATTATCTAGAAGTGTAGCTAACATTGCAGCTTCATCAATTGGTTCAGTTCCTTCTCCTACAGAACATTCTCCCGTTCCTTGTAATTCTGGAAATTCTTCTAACAATTCAGCATATGAATCTACAGTTTGAATATAATAGCATGTATCATCTGCAGATTGCGGTTGTTGCATGGCTCTATCCACTGAAAAGGTAACACTCTCGTCCTCTATACTTAGGGTCAGTTTCTTATTGAACACGTCTATTATTGCTTTAGCCGTGTTTAAAAATGGTCTTCCTAATATGAGAGGAACTCGAGAATCTTCTTCCATGTCCAGAATAACAAAATCTACTGGAAATACTAAATTACCAACTTTAACTAGCATGTTCTCCATTATCCCTCTAGGATATTTTATTGATCTATCGGCTAGTTGTATGCTTATTCTGGTTGGTTTTAATTCTCCAAGGTCTAGTTTAGCGTATAGTGAATACGGCATTAAATTTATACTAGCACCTAAATCTGCCAATGCTTCTATTGAACTAAGACTACCCAGAAAACATGGAATTGTGAAAATTCCTGGATCAGAGAGTTTTTCGGGTATCTTATTTAACAGCACTGCTGAACAATTAGCATTCATAGTAACAGCCGAGAGTTCTTCCATTTTCTTTCTATTTGAGATTAGATCTTTCAAGAATTTAGCATATCTTGGCATTCCTGAAATTACATCAATGAAAGGAAGATTTACATTTATTTGTTTAAACATATCCAAAAATTTGGATTGCTCGGCTTCAAGTCTTTCTTTTCTCATTTTACTCGGGTAAGGAAGCGGTGGTTGGTATGGTTTAACATAAGGTTTAGCCTTAACTGTGTTATCTTCATTAACCTTTTCAACTACCGGTTCTTTTTCCTTATCTTGATCGGATTGTGGTTCTTGTGGAGTAGGAATAGAATCATCTGAAACTACAGGTATTTCAGGTGGTTTAAGTGTAATACCACTTCTTGTGGTAATGGCTTTAGCTGTTTCATTCCTGGGGTTAGCATTTGTATCACTCGGTAGACTTCCCGGTTTTCTTTCACCTATCAACCTTGCTAGGTTGCTCACTTCTTGTTCCAAATTTTGAATCGAAGCTTGTTGATTCCTAAATGCTTGAGCATTTTGTTCATTGGTTTGTTTCTGAGATGTGAAAAACTGAGTTTGAGATTCAACTAGCTTTGACATCATGTCTTCAAAATTCGGCTTTTTATCATCGGTTTGTGGTGGTTTTATTGGAAAAATAGGTCTTTGCTGATTGTAAGTATTATTGGATACTTGTTGATTGCTAGGACCTTGTTGGTTGTTGTATGGAATATTTCGGTTATAATTCTGGTTTTGATTGTAAATTGGTCTTGGCGGTTGATAATTATTCTGATAATTATTTCCAGGCCTTTGGTTTATGTATGAAATATTCTCTATTTGTTCCATTGTTAATTCAATACTGAGACAATCTTTTGTCAAATGTGGTCCTCCACACTGCTCATAACTAATTCGTATTGAGTGAATATCCTTAGTCATCTTTTCCATTCGTCTCTCCACAGCATCTATCTTTGCGGAAATGGAATCTAAATCATGGCTAGAATCGGCTCTAGCTGCTTTAGATGATCTAATGATGTCTTTTTCTTGGTGCCACTCATGTGAGTGGGAAGCAGTGTTATCAATAATTTTGTAAGCATCAGTTTCGGTTTTCTTCATAATAGAACCACCAGCTGCTATATCTATGTCTTTTCTTGTAGTGATGTCGCATCCTTGGTAGAATATTTGTACTATTTGACAGGTGTCTAAACCATGTTGCGGACATCCTCTTAACAACTTTCCATATCTTGTCCACGCCTCATATAGAGTTTCATTTGGCTTTTGTGTGAACGTAACAATTTCTGCTTGAAGTCTTACGGCTTTAGATGCAGGAAAGAATTGTTTAAGAAATTTGTCAATTAAAACGTCCCATGTATCAATCGCCCCTTCAGGTAACGATTCCAACCAATCTTTGGCTTCTCCCTTTAAAGTCCAGGGAAATAACATGAGATATATCTGTTCATCCTCCACTTCTCGTATTTTAAATAGTGTGCAGATCCTATTAAAGGTACGTAGATGTTCATTTGGATCTTCCTTCGGCGCACCACTAAATTGGCATTGATTAGTCACCATGTGTAGAATTTGTCCTTTGATTTCATAATCTGGCGCATTAATGTCTGGATGAGTAATTGCGTGACCTTGGCCAGTGCGTTTAGCTCTCATTCGGTCTTCCATACTTAAAGGTTCCAGATTCTCCATAATTGAATTTGTTGAATCGGTATCACTAGATGATTCTGATTTAATAGTTCGTTCCTCAACAATCTCTGTTTGAATGATTGGTGGTTCCGGAGGAAAGTTTAGTGGTTCAGGATCTACGAACCGTTCCTGAATATTTTCCGGATTCTCAATTGTGAGGTTGGGTTCAAAAAATGGATTATCGGAAATTTGAACTGAAGTACTTGGTTGACTGGATGACGATTCTAAAGAAAAATCAACGGCGGTTATATTTGCTAAATGTCTTGATCTAGTTACAGGTGGTGAACGTACAAAAGGTGATGAACGTCTTGCTCGGTGCATTCACTGAATATCCTATTAGTTTTTAAAAGGAAAGAAAAATTATAATAAGTTATGCAATCAATAGACTTTTCTGATTTTGCCCACGTTTCGAATAGCCAAAAGATGCAGCAG
The DNA here is from genome assembly GCF_046630445.1 of Rutidosis leptorrhynchoides. Lineage (NCBI taxonomy): Eukaryota > Viridiplantae > Streptophyta > Magnoliopsida > Asterales > Asteraceae > Rutidosis > Rutidosis leptorrhynchoides. The sequence goes on from NC_092339.1 coordinate 361,236,951, forward strand.
AGGGGCAGGATTCGTTTGGTCTCAATATAATTGAGGACTGTTTGGCTCCAATAACCCGGTCCACGTACAAATCCAACTATTACTACGAACCAGAAAATTTTGATGTCTATTAATTTAACCACTTAAAATAAATTTTCGTAATTTTAAGAAATTTAGATAAGAAGTAGAAAAAAAATTCTAAGTCCTAAAACTAGAATAGCGAGAAATAAGAAAGAAAAAGAGTTCGTCGAAAAAGGTTGAAAAAGAAAAAATGGTTGAAAAAGGTGACGGAATGATAATAGAAACTTATCAAAACTTAAAAATACTTAACTAACCTAACCTTATTACTACAACTAACTTAAAATTATAATCGCAAATTGAAATTACTAATTGGAATGATAATTGGTACATAGTAAAAGGTCTAAAAATATTAAAGCTTACAGGAGAAACTAAATCCCAAATGGAAATAACTTAAAAAGAAACTAAAACTTAAAAAGGCGTCGCAAAATTCTAAAGCACCTAAATCTTAGTCTAAAGAAAAAGCACTTAAGGAATTCTACGGCAAAGCCTAAAAATCTAGGAGTAAAAATAATTATAGCAAAAACTAAGTTTAAAATTAAATATGAGCTAAAAATACAAATATTACGCTACAACGATTAAAAAGGTACAAAATATAAAAATATACAAAAAGTTGTAAAAAGTACTATTTTTATAAAAATATTATTTTTATATTATTTATTTAATAAAACTACTAATTTTACAATTTTAATAAAACTAATTAATACTAAATACATAAATTAAATAAAAAGTAAAAATAAAACTAAAACTAATAATAATAATAATAATAATTAGGTTTTAATAATAATTAATTAATAATAACCGTAATTAATGCTCGATTAGGGCTTCCTGTTCGCCTGTCAGAGAAGCTCCGCGAGTTGCGGCAATTAAAGAAGAAAACCCCGCGAGTCGCGGGGTTCAGAAATTCAGTTGACAGCTTTGAAATTTTACGCGTTTTCTTTATTTATTTTTTTTTTTTATTTTCTGTTTTCTGTTTTTTTTTTTTAAAAGATATTTAATAAAAGTTATATTTTTATAAACTAAAATAAAAATAAAGAAACTTATAAAACTTAAATATTTAACAAAATCTTAAAAATACTTATATTTTTGTTTTTCTTTTTATATTTTTGAATAATTAAAACGTATTTTTACAAAAGCGAATTTTAATAAAAGTAAACAAAAAAATTTTTTTTTTTTTATATATTAGCGTTGCGCTTCCGGCTTTTAAGATAGTTCCCCGGCAGCGGCGCCAAAAATTACTTGATGTTAAGCGAGGTGTATATAAAATAGTTTATATTTTACTAGGAAAAACTATTAAATACGATACAATTTTACACAAGATATTTATTTATTTACAGAATGGATATACTTAAACCTTGCTACAACACTTATAGGCAGTGTACCTAATCGTTCAGTAGTGTAGTTTTTAGTAAGTCCGGTTCGTTCCACAGGGAAATCTTTAAACAAAGCTCAACGCTATATTAGTTTACTTTTATTAAAAATACAAATATATATAAGTAATATTATTATAAAGGGGGGTTTTTACCGTTTAATGACCGGTTTGTCGATTTTAAAACTTTAGTCGCAGTTAAAACCTAATGTAAAATATAAAATAAATACAAGACTTAAATTAAAGCGTAAAGTAAATAACGATAATGAAATTGCGAATAATAAAAGTGCGGTAAAATAAAATTGCGATAATTAAAAAGTACGATAATTAAAAGTGCGATTAAATAACAATAAATAAAAGTGCGATAATTAGAAGTGCAATTAAATATAAAATAAAGGAAATTAAATATGAAATAAAAGAATTATGCTTATTTAAACTTCCGTAATCATGATGTTTGACGTGTTGATTTTAGTTTTATGCCCATGGGTTAATTGTCCTTTGTCCTGGATTATTTAATATGTCCGTCTGGTTTTTGTCCATAACAGTCCATCAGTCATAAATATAAAGTGCAAGTGTCCTTGTCAAATTATTATTATACCTGAAGTTAAATATTCCAACTAATTGGGGATTCGAATTGTAACAAGGTTTTAATACTTTGTTTAATGAATACACCAGGTTATCGACTGCGTGTAAACCAAGGTTTTACTACTTTGTTAACAATTACACCAATTACCCTTGAATGTAATTTCACCCCTGTTTTAATTATTCTAGTGGCTATTAATCCATTCCCGTGTCCGGTTAAATGAACGATTATTCGTACATATAAATACCCCGCCCATCGTGTCCGATCGAGTGTATATGGTAATTTATAGGGACGCCCAATTGTAAATCTTTATATTAACATTAACAAACTTTCATTTAGTTAAACAAATATAAAGCCCATTAATAGCCCATAGTCTAATTTCCACAAGTGTCGTTCTTTTGTCCAAACCCCAATTATGGTACAAAGCCCAATTACCCAATTTTAGTAATTAGCCCAACATCATGATTACTTCGTTTTAAATAAGCATAATAATAACTTAGCTACGAGACATTAATGTAAAAAGGTTGAACATAACTTACAATGATTAAAAATAGCGTAGCGTTACACGGACAGAATTTCGACTTACACTCTTACAACATTCGCTAACATACCCTTATTATTAGAATTAAAATTAAAATTAAAATTAAAATATAAATTATATATATATATATATCGTATGAATGAGGAGAAAAAAGATGATGATTTTTGATCAGAATTCGGTTGGCTTTATAGCCAGAGTTGATTTTTGGGGCTCCGCGACTCGCGGCAAAATGCTCTTCAAACTCCGCGAGTCGCGGAGATAGTATTTACAGCTCAGTCCTTGGAGTTTTCTCTGCCGACGGTTTTTAATATATATATATAATATATATATAATTAATATAATTAATTATATATTATATTATATTTATATACATAGTTAACTTGTAATTTTTAGTCCGTTGCGTCGAGCGTTAAGAGTTGACTCTGGTCCCGGTTCCGGATTTTCGAACGTCCTCGCGTACAATTTAATATCTTGTACTTTGCGTTTTGAATCTTGTACTCTTGTGATTTCGAGACGTTTCTTATCAATAATTGGAACCTTTTTGATTGTCTTTTGTACTTTTGAGCTTTTTGGTCGTTTGCGTCTTCAATTCGTCGAATCTGTCTTTTGTCTTCACCTTTTATTATTTAAACGAATATCACTTGTAAATAGAACAATTGAAACTAAAAGCTTGTCTTTCTTGAGGAATAATGCTATGAAATATATGTTCGTTTTTAGCATTATCAATACGAGAAACTACCGAGAAAATCATCTAAATTCAACAACGATTGAAAACCGCCCAGAGTTGACAAAAGAGCTATGTGGACAGTAAAAGAAAAGATATAGAATTTGAGATTGGAGAGATGGTCATGCTTATGGTTTCACCTTGGAAAGGCGTTGTTCGATTTGGTAAACGGGGGAAACTAAATCCAAGGTACATTGGACCATTCAAGATTATAGATCGTGTCGGACCAGTAGCTTACCAACTGGAGTTACCTCAACAACTTGCGGCTGTACATAACACTTTTCATGTCTCGAATCTGAAGAAGTGTTTTGCTAAATAAGATCTCACTATTCTGTTAGACGAAATCCAAATCAACGAAGAACTTCAATTTATTGAAGAACCCGTCGAAATAATGGATCGTGAGGTTAAAAGACTTAAGCAAAACAAGATACCAATTGTTAAGGTTCGATGGAATGCCCGTAGAGGACCCGAGTTTACCTGGGAACGTGAAGATTAGATGAAGAAGAAATACCCGCACTTATTTCCAGAAGATACGTTAACACCTCCAACTGCTTAAAATTTCGGGACGAAATTTATTTAACGGGTAGGTACTGTAGTGACCCGAACTTTTCCATGTTTATATATATATTAAATGAAATTTTTATTTACATGATTAAATGTTTTCAACATGTTAAACAATCAAACTTATTAAGATTTGATTATTTGAAATGAGTTTCATATAGACAATTGACCACCCAAGTTGACTGGCGATTCACGAACGTTAAAAATTTGTAAAAACTACATGATGATATATATATATGGATATACATATAGTTAACATGAGATTATGATAAGTAATTATCTCCATATGTATATTAACAATGAGTTATATACATAAAAATGAGACTACTAAGTTAAGAAACTCAAAACGATATATATATAACGATTATCGTTATTACAACGTCTTACTAAATACATATGTATCATATTAAGATATTGTTACACTATATTTAATATGATAAAACGATAATTATATATATTATTAAGTATGTTAACAATGAACTACATATGTAAAACAAGACTACTAACTTAAGAATTTTGAATAGAGGCATATATGTAACGATTATCGTTGTAACGACATTTTAATGTATATATATCATATTAAGATATATTCATACATCATAATATCATGATAATGTAATAATTTAACATCTCATTAGATATAATAAACAATGGGTTAACAACATTTAACAAGATAGTTAACCTAAAGGTTTCAAAACAACATTTACATGTAACGACTAACGATGATTTAACGACTCAGTTAAAATGTATATACATGTAGTGTTTTAATATGTATTCATACACTTTTTAAAGACTTCAAGACACTTATCAAAATACTTCTTCTTAACAAAAATGCTTACAATTACATCCTCGTTCAGTTTCATCAACAATTCTACTCGTATGCACCCGTATTCGTACTTGTACAATACACAGCTTTTAAATGTATATACTATTGGTATATACACTCCAATGATCAGCTCTTAGTAGCCCATGTGAGTCACCTAATACATGTGGGAACCATCATTTGGTAACTAGCATGAAATATCTCATAAAATTACAAAAATATTAGTAATCATTCATGACTTATTTACATGTAAACAAAATTACACATCCTTTATATCTAATCCATATACCAACAACCAAAAACACCTACAAACACTTTCATTCTTCAATTTTCTTCATCTAATTGATCTCTCTCAAGTTCTATCTTCAAGTTCTAAGTGTTCTTCATAAATTCTACAAGTTCTAGTTTCATAAAATCAAGAATACTTCCAAGTTTACTAGCTCACTTCCAATCTTGTAAAGTGATCATCCAACCTCAAGATATCCTTGTTGTTTACAGTAAGATATCATTCTAAATCAAGGTAATACTCATATACAAACTTTGATTCAATTCCTATAACTATAACTATCTTAATTCAAGTGATAATCTTACTTGAACTTGTTTTCGTGTCATGATTCTACTTTAAGAACTTTCAAGCCATCCAAGATCCTTTGAAGCTAGATCATTTCTTGTCACTTCCAGTAGGTTTACCTACTAAACTTTAGGTAGTAATGATGTTCATAACATCATTCGATTCATATATATAAAACTACCTTATTCGAAGGTTTAAACTTGAAATCACTAGAACATAGTTTAGTTAATTCTAAGCTTGTTCGCAAACAAAAGTTAATCCTTCTAACTTGACTTTTAGAATTAAATAAACACATGTTCTATATCTATATGATATGCTAACTTAATGATTTAAAACCGGAAAACACAAAAAACACCGTAAATCCGGATATACGCCGTCGTAGTAACACCGCGGGCTGTTTTGGGTTAGTTAATTAAAAACTATGATAAACTTTGATTTAAAAGTTGTTCTTCTGTGAAAATGATTTTTCTTATGAACATGAAACTATATCCAAAAATCATGGTTAAACTCAAAGTGAAAGTATGTTTTCCAAAATGGTTATCTAGACGTCGTTTTTTCGACTGAAATGACTACCTCTTGCAAAAATGACTTGTAACTTATATTTCTGACTATAAACCTATACTTTTTCTGTTTAGATTCATAAAATAGAGTTCAATATGAAACCATATCAATTTGATTCACTCAAAACGGATTTAAAACAAAGAAGTTATGGGTAAAACAAGATTGGATAATTTTTCTTGTTGTAGCTACGTGAAAATTGGTAACAAATCTATATTAATCATATCCTAGCTAACTCATATTGTATTACATGTATTCTAATATATTATGCAATCTTGAGATACCATAGACACGTATGCAAATGTTTTGACATATCATATCGACCCATGTATATATATTATTTGGAACAACCATAGACACTCTATATGCAGTAATGTTGGAGTTAGCTATACAGGGTTGAGGTTGATTCCAAAAATATATATACTTTGAGTTGTGATCTAGCCTGAGACGTGTATACACTGGGTCGTGGATGGATTCAAGATAATATATCAATTTATTTTTGTACATCTAACTTTGGACAACTAGTTGTAGGTTACTAACGAGGACAGCTGACTCAATAAACTTAAAACATCATAATGTATTAAAAATGTTGTAATTATATTTTGAACATACTTTGATATATATGTACATATTTGTTATAGGTTCGTGAATCGATCAGTGACCAACTCTTACTTCCTGACGAAGTAAAAATCTGTGAAAGTGAGTTATAGTCCCATTTTTAAAATCTAATATTTTTGGGATGAGAATACATGCAGTTTTATAAATGTTTTACCAAATAGACACAAGTATGCGAAACTACATTCTATGGTTGGATTATTAAACCGAATATCGCCCTTCAAGTCTGGTAGCTTAAGAATTAGGGAAATGACCCCTAATTGACGCGAATCCTAAAGATAGATCTATTGGGCTTAACAACCCCCATTCAGATTATGGATGGTTTAGTACTTCGAGATTATTATACAGACGAGAGGTTCTGTTTTGGGGATATTCTATGCATTAAGTTAACATCGGTTACCAGGTGTTCAACATATGAATGATTTTTATGCACTTGCGAGTGTAATGATATTTATGAAAAATGAGAAATCTTGTGGTCTATTATTATGATTTGATAATATGTAGGTTAAACCTATAACTCACCAACAATTTTGTTGACGTTTTAAGCATGTTTATTCTCAGGTGATTATTAAGAGCTTCCGCTGTTGCATACTAAATTAAGGACAAGATTTAGAGTCCATGCTTGTATAATATTGTTTAAAAACTGCATTCGAAGACTTATGTTGATGTGTAATATTATTGTAAACTATTATGTAATGCTCGTGTGAAAAACGCTATATTTTAGATTATCATTATTTGATAATCGTCGTAATATTTTAAAGGTTATGGTTTGTTCTAAAATCGAATGCAGTCTTTGAAAAATGACTCATATAGAGGTCAAAACCTTGCAACGAAATCAATTAATATGGAACGTTTATAATAAATATGAACGGAACATTTCGACAGAAAGGAAATACGGCCCAATAAAAAAAAAATACGCCGGCCCAATAACAAATCTGAGTTTCTCGGCTCATGTCAACTTTCGACCCAAGTGAGGTTTATAAGGTAAATTTGCCAGATTAGAAATTGAACTATGGCAGTTTGGAGTTTTCTTTTGATTCTAAAGTGGACAACAATCAGCTCGACATTTTAAAAAAAAAAATATTGTTTGGAATTTCATAGTGGGAGACAAACATTTGATAACTTTATAGCTTATTAATTTATCATTCACTTTTCTCATCATTTTCTTTGTAAATAGAAAAGGGATAAAAATAAAATAATAAAATATAAGCTGTGGTTGGGGTTCGAAGGAAATAGAAAATAGGAAAAAAAATGCACGTATAGGAACGGTTTAAATGGGTTGTTTGCAGACGGTTACAAACTACCATGATAGTTGTTGATGGTTGTTTTAAATGGTGGTTCGTTTGAAAAATAACAAGAAGATGGTGGGTTTGGGTTACAATCGAAAAACAACAATATGCACATGAATGGGTTTTGGATTTGGGTTCCAGTTGAACGATAAGGTGGGAAACTGCAACTCGATGGTTCATGGTATTTTCGTTCGAACAAAATAACAAAAAACAAACGCAACAGTTGTAGTAATGGTTTTAATGAAGTGATCGATGGTGGCATTTAATGGTTATTCTTAGCAGTAGAAAAATAGTTGTTTAGAGGTGATGATGGAAGGTGATTGATGGTATGTTGGTCACGGTGGTGGTTATTCAAGGAAAAAAGAAGGTGGTTTGAGGTTCACACTAAGAAACAAAAACAAAGAGAAGATGAATAAAGTTGGTGATGGTGGTTTAGTTCGACAGGAATCAGGAAACACGACTATATCAACAATCATACGGCGGTTTAGGATGACCAATAGTAGCAGTAGCGAACGTATATGGTGGTTATGTTTTGTTTTCGGTTTCTAAACAGAAAAAGAAGTGATATAGTGTGTGTGTGTGTGTGAGAGAGAGAGAGAGAGATAGTAGAGGTTTTCCGGTAGTAGTGGAAGTGGCATGGTGATTACGGGTGTGGTGGTCTTGAGTGGTTCTCGGTTACAAAGTGGATCGTGGGTTGTAGAAACAGAAATAGCCAATGGTGGTGGTCATGGCTAGTTGGTGATGGTTTATGTTCGTTGTATTGTTATCGGAAAGCAAAAATGGAAGAGTCGAGCAAGAAACAAGTATAGGGTTATGGGTTTCTTTTGAATTATGCATAAATAAGAATGTAGAGTTTAAATAAACTCTCAAAAGAGAATATGGGTTTGCAGAAAGTAGAAAAAGGATGTAGTGTGTTTTAATCTATATGGGTGTAGTTATGTGTTTAGGTACATATTAGTTTGAAATTGAGAAATGAGACAAGAAATGAAACAGTAATCTTGTGAATTTAAATCACTTGTTTTTCATCCGTGACAAGTGGTTGGTAATATCCTGCCGACACTTTTCACGGACTGGACTCCGTACTCCGTTGTTAATCAGTGGTGGATAAAGGTTCTCAGAAAAATTCTAGATTTTTAAATTAATTATATTTATTTATTTTGGTCATTATGGTATAAAATTCAGTCATTAATTTAATAAATAAAAATTAAATCAACTGTCCCTCTCATTTATGGGTAAAATATAAAAAATGTTAAAATTTTATAAGTAGATCCTAAATACATTTTTAGTAAGTCTAAAATTTATAGAACCCAATTTCGAATCACCATTTATTTTAAAATCATATAAGTTTGTTTTAATAACATTTATTTTTGAATTACATTATATTTACATAAATATATACTACCTAACAATTTAATTATTAATTCAAATCATCATATCATATAATATTTTATTTAATATCTCTAATTATTATTTATATATTTATATATATATATACACATATTTATTTACAAATAATTGTTCGTGAATCGTGGTGAACAGTCGAAGGTCAATTGATTATATGAAACAGTTCAAACTTTTTCGAGACTCAATATTACAGACTTAGCTTATCGTGTCGGAAACATGTGAAGATTAAGTTTAAATTTGGTCAGAAATTTCCAGGTCATCACATCACCTACCCGTTAAAGAAATTTCATCCCGAAATTTGATTGGGATGGTCATGGCTGACAATAAGTATGTTTTCATGACGTATACGAGCTGAAAATTAGAGTTTTATCATCAACGAGTAATATGGATAAAATAATGTTTCTATGTGAAGAGTACGAGTAAAGCTATCTTAAAAGAGTGAGATGAGGTGATAACAGTTCGTCTCACTATTTGACGTAGATATGGTTGATTTCCAGAATTCAAGGAATTTAAAGGAAAGCTTTTAAAATCTATATAAGATTTGATTCTTCGGGAATTAAGAAAATTAAGATTCTCTTTAATTAAATGCGGCAATCTGCCTCTATTGCTTATATCTGATATTTCGCTATAAATTAATCTTTTTCCGTTCCATTATTTTCACCATTCCTATACTTTCTTTCTTAGTTCATACATCTAAAAGATTGTGAAAATGCTTAATCCAGTTCTAATCCTTGTCCTTATCCTGACTATCGCCACAATCATTCTCCTTTTCCAACTTCCACCGGAGGAATCTGTTTTCTTCTACTTCGCCCTTGGGGTTATAGTGTTTGTAATTCTCCCGTGTCTTTATGTTGCAATAAACATTGACATACACGGCTTGTAATTTACGTGTTGTTATCGAGCTTTATATCCTCCTTTATATTTCAGAGCTCCATGCTTTTGTTTTCTCTTCCCGACCTCAAGTCAAGCGAATAATGGTCCAGAATTCATATGTATGAAATTTTGAATGATCATAATATACTAAGCAAAAGAATTGTAATAGCACGATTTGATTGGTTAAATTACCAGAATTACAGAATATAGAACTATCAAGAATATATTTTTCTTGATATGTTCGGAGGTTAAGTAGAATGACAGAGTTATGTAACATGGCACATGATGACGTTAAGATCTGTGAATCATCACGTTCCATTAGAAACTCAACATGACTTACTGTAATATAATCACGTTGATCAAGTGTCATTATATTATACTAACTCATACTTCAGTTCCTAACACTACTTCAGAATTCATTCATAGTTTATACTTAGATTTTACAAAAATTTCCAGTATAATGTATTATAGATAGCAAGAAGAGGTATATAATTTCGAACAAGAATATTTATGAAAATATCCTCAGAAATATCGAAGATATTTATGATGATATTTTGGAATTTCTAAGTTCGAAGGTTGATGAAGAAAAATTTTCCGCAAGATTTTAACATGACCTCGGAGCAAGATATTCTTTAAGGATTTCATCGGATCCAGAATTATCTGGATTCTTTGAATATATGGTATGGTCCTTGTATTTGGCCTTGGTCTCCTTCATGGTTTGTTCAATCTGTTTTTCAGTACCAAATTTTCTATCGAGCGTTCCTAATACTCCCTTCTTTATCATTAAACTTTTGGCCGTTTAGACCATCTACAATTTTTCTGTTTCTTCTGCATTTAATGCTACGATATCTGAATCATCAGTTGTCAATTCGATTCAGGAGAATTGTGTTTTTAGATGAATAAACGCTGATGGTAATATGATGGAATATGAAAGGTTCCCCGGTAACAATAAAAGAGTACGCATATATATCAAAGTTATAATAAGGTTGTTTTGAACGAAAAGTCGAAGTTGACTTGCTGGAGCTGTGACAAAATTTACTATCTCAAAAAGGGATTGTAAAGTTATTTTGGGTAATAATAACACTAAAGGAATTAGTACAGATACGTGTTAAACGTTTACTCAGGTTCCGAGTGTTTTCAGGTGTATAACTATATACATAAATCTTTCCTTCTGTGGATGTAGTCCGGTTGGTTCATTCTCTCGGTTGAGGTGTTTACAAGAATCATGAAAGGTTTAAACAGAGATTGTAATCATCAAGATACAAATGAGGTTTAAGATGAAATCAAGTGGCAAACTTGAAGAAATGTTTAGTTTCATATGTTATAATCAATATTTTAATTCATTTTAATTGTCCAATGTCATTAGTCCTCAGTTGATAGTCCACAGTTAGCAATATATAATATTCGAATTAATTAATACATGTCGTGACCCGTGTACATGTCTCAGGCTCGATCACAACTCAATGTATATATATTATTGTAGAATCAACCTCAACCCTGTATAGCTAACTCCAACATTACTGCATATAGAGTGTCTATGGTTATTCCAAATAATATATATAGATGCGTTGATATGATATGTCAAAACCTTGTATACGTGTCCCGATATTTAAAATGCGTAAATAACGGTATTTAAATGACGATAAATAAAGTGCGTAAAATAAATAACAGAAATTAAATGATGATAAATAAAATTGTGAGAATTAAAATTGCGATAATTAAATTACGATAAATAAATGTAATAAGGAATTAATAGTTAGCTAGGAACAGTTAGCGTGGATTCTTAACAAGATTCTTCTCATAGTTAATTTGTTTGTTTCTAACAAATTTTATTTTGTCCAATGTTTTCTTCATTATGCCACTTGTTAGATTATGATAGATCAAAATCCAAATATGAAACTGAATGAAAAGGGTTATTCTGCGGTGAACGGATACGTATATTGGTGGTTGTAAATAGGATAGTGAATGACTGTTGAATCAGCTTCGAATAATGTACAGTGTAATTTATTAATGTGAAATCTAAATATTCCTCGGGTATTACCTACCCGTTAAAATATTTTCACCATTAACAGTTTGTACGAAAGAATTTTTAATTACAGTCTTTATGAAAAAATATATATACATATATATTTTCTTCAGATGTAATCATGGATTTAATGAGTCAATATGATATTAAACTCATTTGATTTATCATTAGAATAAAAATATATAATCTCTAAAACATTAGAGATTACATAATCGCCATGTCGAACGAAGATAAATAATATAGAACGATTCGTAGAACGTTGATTATGCTCGAGGTATATAATGAGATGTTGAGGCATGGATTATTGATGGTACTGGTGCTGTTACTGATGGTACTGTTGGTGGCGGTGATGTTGCTGAAGCTGGTATGTTTTGCACCATATTTTCCAAGGCTACAACTCGGGCGCGAAGCTCGTTGACTTCTTCCATTATTCTGGGATGATTGTCGGTCTGAACGAGCGAATGAATAAGATCTAGGATTTGAGATAGTATATAGTCGTGACGAGATACTCTGGAAACGAGGCTAAAAATGGCGTTTCGGATAGCTTCGTCGGTAAGTGCTTCAGGTTCTTCGTCAAGAGGTGAATTCGGTTAGTGGAAATGATCGTCTTCTTCTCGTCTCCATTGATTAAGTAGGCTACGATCTCATCAGATGAATTGGGGATGGATGATTGGTTGATTCATTCTGGTGACACTGCTTTCGGAGCTTAGGTGAAACTCCATATCGGAATAGCTGTCGGAATCCAAGGAATTCGAACTGGTTGAGGGATTTATCTCATACGATCAGATGAAGGATTTTTGATAAGAAATAGGTTATAGGATGTAGATTAGTACTCTGCAATACATAATTTACATATGCATATATAATACTAGAATCCCATAAGTTACGAAGGAATCTACAGAAACTGTCAGGTAAAGGTAACAGATAAGCTAAGATATGAATTTATCTATACACTGTCTAAGAAATAGAGGCAGTAAGATGTGTCTAGACTTTAAGGATGATAAACAAGTAATTTTCGACATGAAATGATAAGTAGAACTTTTGACATGCAGACACAATCGAAGTCCAGACCCACTAATGCATCTAAACAACTATCAGTTAGACACACAAATGCAAGACCTGGTTCGCTAAGACCACCGCTCTGATACCAACTGAAAGGACCTATCCTAATCCATCTAGACGAATACATTATATTTGGTTACATCGCGAGGTATTTGACCTCTATATGATACATTTTACAAACATTGCATTCGTTTTTAAAAGACAAACTTTCATCACATCGAAAGTTGACAGTATGCATACCATTTCATAATATATCCAACTATAAATGACTTAATAATAATATTCTTAATGTACTCAACAACTCGAATGCAACGTCTTTTGAAATATGCCATGAATGACTCCAAGTAATATCTCTATAATGAGCAAATGCACAGCGGAAGATTTCTTTCAAACCGGAGAATAAACATGCTTTCAAGTGTCAACCAAAAGGTTGTTGAGTTCATTAGTTTATCATAAACAATCATTTCCATTATTTTAATAGACCACAAGATTTTCATTTCATTTCTCATAAACATCATCTCATATCAGGCATTTCGCAAACTGCATAGAGATAAAAATTATTCATATGGTGAACGCTTGATAACCGAACTAACAGGATGCATATAGAATATCCCCATCATTCCGGGACTCTCATCGGACATGATAATCGAAGTACTAAAGCATTCGTAACCCGAATGGGACGTGTTAAGGTCCATAGATCTATCTTTAGGATTCGCGTCAATTAGGGGTCATTTCCCTAATTCTTAGGCTACCAAGCTAAAAAGGGGCATATTCGATTCGATAATCCAACCATAGAATGTAGTTTCGATTACTTGTGTCTATTTCGTAAAACATTTATAAAAGCAGCGCATGTATTCTCAGTCCCAAAAATATATATTGCAAAAGCATTTAAAAAGGGAGCAAATGAAACTCACAATACTGTATTTTGTAATAAAAATACATATGACGACATTGAACAACTGAACAATGCAGGGTTGACCTTGGATTCACGAACCTATATCATTTGTATATATTAAAACATATAATAACAACTAACAAGTTTATATATTAATAATTTACATATCGTATTACTAAATAAGTTATATTTTTCCTATATACTTTAAGCAGTTAATACTTATTTATATAATACATTTATTAATATAGTAAATACTTATTAGAGTAATTTAATAATATGATATTTATCATTTATCATAATATATTAAAAATAGAAATTTATCTCAAGGTTTATATGTGATAAGAATATATATATATTTATTAATTAATATATTTATATATATCTTACTAAATGTCATTTTATTAATAAAAATCTAGTAATATGTAATATTAATATATTTGTAATGTATTTTGTAAAATAATATTTATTTGTAATAATAACAATAATAGTGATAATAAAAACAATACTTTTGAAAATGATAATTTTAGTAGGAATGATAATAATAATATTAATAATCTTTGTAATAATAATAATATTAATGATAATGATAATGAAAACAGTACTTTTGATAATAATACTTAATACCTAGTAATAATAATAAAATAAAAAGGTTGTACTATTTTTACAATAAAAACACTAATTTTGATAAAAATTCTTAATACTAATAATACTTAATACTATTACTTGTTAATAAATATATTAATGTTAATAATAGTAATAATAATAATAATGTTAATAATAATTATAAAAATGATAGTAATAATAATAATATTAATAAAATGTATTATTTTTTTATAATAATAATAATAATAATAATAATAATAATAATAATAATAATAATAATAATAATAATGATAATAATAATAATAATGATAATAATAATAATAATAATAATAATAATAATAATAATGATGATGATAATAATAATAATAATAATAATAATAATAATAATAATAATAATAATAATAATAATAATAATAATAATAATAATAATAATAATAATAATAATAATAATAATAATAATAATAATAATTTTAGAATACAACCTTTGAAGAAACAAGCTCCTAAAAATAAAATGCCACTGCCCAGACTTGAACCCGCGACCTCTAGCTTAACAACCACACATCCAAACCATTACGCCGCTTCTTACTTTTATTTTATTTTCTAACACATAATTATATTTATCTCGTAATACTGTATGTTCTTCTTTTTCATCAATTAATTAACTTCCTAACCCAAATCATCATTATCTTATTATCCTTTCATCATCTTCACTTAACATCATCAAATATCACATGTATCATTTTCATCATAACACCTTCACTTTTTAAATATCACGATCAATATCATCCTTATCACTCGCCATTCATCACCATTTAACACTATTATCTTAATACTAACATCATTACATAAAATCATGAGCATATCATCATCATTGTTGTATCATCATTGCCATTTTTCCTATTAATATTTCATTCTCACTACTTACATGAACACAGAAGTTTATATTCAGGTTTACGGCCTACTTAGAGCCCAACAGAAAGGAAATACGGCCCAATAAAAAAAATAATATGCCGGCCCAATAACAAATCTGAGTTTCTCGGCTCATGTCAACTTTCGGCCCAAGTGAGGTTTATATGGTAAATTGGCCAGATTAGAAATTGAACTATGGCAGTTTGGAGTTTTCTTTTGATTCTAAAGTGGACAACAATCAGCTCGACATTTTAAAAAAAATATCGTTTGAAATTTCATAGTGGGAGACAAACATTTGATAACTTTACAGCTTATTAATTTATCATTCACTTCTCTCATCATTTTCTTTGTAAATAGAAAAGGGATAAAAATAAAATTAAAAAATATAAGCTGTAGTTGGGGTTCGAAGGAAATAGAAAACAGGAAAAAAAAAATGCACGTATAGGAACGGTTTAAATGGGTTGTTTGCAGATGGTTACAAACTACCATGATAGTTGTCGATGGTTGCTTTAAATGGTGGTTCGTTTGAAAAATAACATGAAGATGGTGGGTTTGGGTTACAATTGAAAAACAACAATATGCACATGAATGGGTTTCGGATTTGGGTTCCAGTTGAACGATAAGGTGGGAAACTGCAACTCGATGGTTCATGGTATTTTCGTTCGAACAAAATAACAAAAAACAAACGCAACAGTTGTAGTAATGGTTTTAATGAAGTGATCGATGGTGGCATTTAATGGTTATTCTTAGCAGTAGCAAAATAGTTGTTTAGAGGTGATGATGGAAGGTGATTGATGGTATGTTGGTCACGGTGGTGGTGATTCAAGGAAGAAGAAGGTGGTTTGAGGTTCACACTAAGAAAGAAAAACAAAGAGAAGATGAATAAAGTTGGTGTTGGCGATTTAGTTCGACAGGAATCAGGAAACACGACTATAGCAACAATCATACGGCGGTTTAGGATGACCAACAGTAGCAGTAGTGAACGGATATGGTGGTTATGTTTTGTTTTCGTTTTCTAAACAGAAAAAGAAGTGATATAGTGAGAGAGAGAGAGAGAGAGAGAGATAGTAGAGGTTTTCTGGCGGTGGTGGAAGTGGCATGGTGATTACGGGTGTGGTGGTCTTGAGTGGTTCTCGGTTATAATGTGGATCGTGGGTTGTAGAAACAGAAATAGCCAATGGTGGTGGTCATGGCTAGTTGATGATGGTTTATGTTCGTTGTGTTGTTATCGGAAAGCAAAAATGGAAGAGTCGAGCAAGAAACAAGTATAGGGTTATGGGTTTCTTTTGTATTATGCATAAATAAGAATGTAGAGTTTAAATAAACTCTCAAAAGAAAAGATGGGTTTGCAGAAAGTAGAAAAAGGATGTAGTGTGTTTTAATCTATATGGGTGTAGTTATGTGTTTAGGTACATATTCGTTTGAAATTGAGAAATGAGACAAGAAATGAAACAGTAATCATGTGAATTTAAATCACTTGTTTTTCATCTGTGACAAGTGGTTGGAAATATCCTGCCGACACTTTTCACGGACTGGACTCCGTGCTCCGTTGTTAATCAGTGGTGGATAAAGGTTCTCAGAAAAATTCCATATTTTTAAATTAATTATATTTATTTATTTTGATCATTATAGTATAAAATTCAGTCATTAATTTAATAAATAAAAATTACATCAACTATCCCTCTCATTTATGGGTAAAATATAAAAAAATGCTAAAATTTTATAACTAGATCCTAAATACATTTTTAGTAAGTCTAAAATTTATAGAACTCAATTTCGAATCACCGTTTATTTTAAAATCATATAAGTTTGTTTAAATAATATTTATTTTTGAATTACATTATATTTACATAAATATATACTAACTAACAATTTAATTATTAATTCAAATCATCATATCATATAATATTTTATTTAATATCTCTAATTATTATTTATATATATATATATATATTTATATATATATATATACATACATACATATTTATTTACAAATAATTATTCGTGAATCGTGGTAAACAGTCGAAGGTCAATTGATTATATGAAACAGTTCAAACTTTTTCGAGACTCAATATTACAGACTTAGCTTATCGTGTCAGAAATATGTGAAGATTAAGTTTAAATTTGGTCGGAAATTTTTGGGTCGTCACAGTACCTACCCGTTAAAGAAATTTCATCCCGAAATTTGATTGGGATGGTCATGGCTGACAATAAGTATGTTTTCATGACACATACGAGCTGAAAATTAGAGTTTTATCATCAACGAGTAATATGGATAAAATAATTTTTCTATGTGAAGAGTACGAGTAAAGCTATCTTAAAAGAGTGAGATGAGGTGATAACAACTCGTCTTACTATTTGACGTAGATATGGTTGATTTCCAGAATTCAATTAATTTAAAGGAAATCTTTCGAAATCTATATAAGATTTGATTCTTCGAGAATTAAGGAAATTAAGATTCCCTTTAATTAAATGCGGCAATCTGCCTCGATTGCTTATATCTGATATTTCGCTATAAATTAATCTTTTTCCGTTCTATTATTTTCACCATTCCTATACTTTCTTTCTTAGTTCATACATCCAAAAGATTGTAAAAATGCTTAATCCAGTTCTAATCCTTGTCCTTATCCTGACTATCGCCACAATCATTCTCCTTTTCCAACTTCTACCGGAGGAATCTGTTTTCTTCTACTTCACCCTTGGGGTTATAGTGTTTTTAATTCTCCCGTGTCTTTATGTTGCAATAAACATTGACATACACGGCTTGTAATTTACGTGTTGTTATCGAGCTTTATATCCTCCTTTATATTTCAGAGCTCCATGCTTTTGTTTTCTCTTCTCGACCTCAAGTCAAGCGAATAATGGTCCAGAATTCATATGTATGAAATTTTGAATGGTCATAATATACTAAGCAAAAGAATTGTAATAGCACGATTTGATTGTTTAAATTACCAGAATTACAGAAGATAGAACTATCAAGAATATATTTTTCTTGATATGTTTGGAGGTTAAGTAGAATGACAGAGTTATGTAACATGGCACATGATGACGTTAAGATCTGTGAATCATCACGTTCCATTAGAAACTCAACATGACTTACTGTAATATAATCACGTTGATCAAGTGTCATTATATTATACTAACTCATGCTTCAGTTCCCAACACTACTTCAAAATTCATTCATAGTTTGTACTTAGATTTTACAGAAATTTCCAGTATAATGTATTACAGATAGCAAGAAGAGGTATATAATTTCGGACGAGAATATTTATGAAAATATCCTCAGAAATATCGATGATATTTATGATGATATTTTGGAATTTCTAAGTTCGAAGGTTGATGAAGAAAAATTTTTCGCAAGATTTTAACATGACCTCGGAGGAAGATATTCTCTAAGGATTTCATCGGATCCAGAATTACCTGGATTCTTTGAATATATTGTATGGTCCTTGTATTTTGCCTTGGTCTCCTTCATGGTTTGTTCAATCTGTTTTTCAGTACCAAATTTTCTATCGAGCGTTCCTAATACTCCCTTCTTTATCATTAAACTTTTGGCCGTTTAGACCATCTACAATTTTTCTGTTTCTTCTGCATTTAATGCTACGATATCTGAATCATCAGTTGTCAATTCGAGGTGGTTTCAGGAGAATTGTATTTTTAGATGATTAAATGCTGATGGTAATATGATGGAATATGAAAGGTTTCCCGGTAACAATAAAAGAGTACGCATATATATCAAAGTTATAATAAGGTTGTTTCGAACGAAAAGTCGAAGTTGACTTGCTGGAGCTGTGACAAAATTTACTACCTTGAAAAGGGATTGTAAAGTTATTTTGGGTAATAATAACACTAAAGGAATTAGTACAGATACGTGTTAAACGTTTACTCAGGTTCTGAGTGTTTTCAGGTGTATAACTATATACATAAATCTTTCCTTCCGTGGATGTATTTTGTAGTAAAAATACATATGACGACATTGAACAAAATAAATGTAGGGTTGGCCTTGGATTCACAAACCTATATCATTTATTTATATATTAAAACATATAATCGTAATCGAATAAATTTATATATTATAAATGATGTAATCTATATATTTAATAATTTATAAGTTTACTTATTTATTTATAAATTTTCATTTTACATATATATAATTTTAATATAGTTATGTTATGTGTGTTAAATATATCATTCGTATATTAATAATAGAAGTTATAATAATACCAAAATAATATTTATAGTGGTAAAAATGATAATAATTATAATACTTAGTATTTCTAATAAAGATAATAAATTTAATAATCCTATTAGTGATAATAATAATGATATTAATAATAATAACTATAAAAATATTAATTTTTCTATTAATGATAGTTATGATAATGCTTTTAGTAACTACACAATAATACTGATAACAATGATGATACTATATAATAATAATGGTAATAACATTAATGATTCTCATGATAATAGTATTAATGATAATTTTATAAGTAAATCTTACAACTATAATTGAAAATAACAGTTTTTAAATGAAAGGTTTAGTAATATTAACAATATTAATTACATATAGATTAATAATACTAATGTTTAAAAATGATACTAATACTAATATTAATTAAAAACAATGATAACTTTAATAAACATAATCATAATAATAATCATAATACTTAAATGATAAGGTTAATAATAATTAAAAAAAATACTAATGATAATAACGTCTTTAATACTTCTAAACATAAATATGATATTATTAATAATAATAACAATAATACTTAGGTAATGATAATATTATTAGTAATAATAACAATTATACATTAATAATTATAATAGCAATAACAATAGCAATAGCAAGAATAATAATAAAAATAATAATGATAATAATAATGAAAATAATAAAGTCACTACCTCATTAATATAGGCCTTAAAAAAATAGTTGTCATCAGCCGAGTTTGAACTCGTGACCTCTCGAATATCGTAAATGCCTAGACCAGTTGTGCTACTGCACTTTTTCTGATTATTATCGAATACCCATTTTATTTAAACCATTATTTCTGTTTTCCCTCCTTCTCCATCCTCTCCAATACTCAAGTCTACCAAGGGTGGAATATAATCACACTCACAAATTTCCAAACTTAATTAAGATTTAAATTATACTTATAAACGATCTGTTAGATTCCTTTTATTCAATTTAATCAAAAAAAATATAAAAACAAATACTCAGACCTGTTGTTCGTATAAATAAAATAAGAACTCAAAAATAGAATTTCGATTTTCAGAACGTTTTAGCCAAAAATCATAACACCAAATATGTTTCAAAACATCTCTAGAAACTATAAAAATTATCAATTTATCTCAAATTGCAACAGAAACTTCGAATTTACCTGAAGAACAAATGTTGACTTTTTTATATGAACTTTGACTTCGAAAATTTGGACTTGTTATGAAAAATTGGAACCTGCAACTTTGCAGTTAGTTTAAACAAAATCTTTCTAACAATACTGCATTAACAATTTTTGAAATTGATTACAAAACCATTTGATTTGGAAAATGAAGTAAGAACAGGGCAACAAGTCTGTGTTCTTGGATATTTCTGATAATTTCGATTGAATAAAGGCTGTAAGGAGTAGGTGTAATTGATGGTGAATAATGTATGTCAATTGGTTTTATTAAATAACAGGAATCTTTTGGATTTTTCAACAAAATTCATCGACAGATGAATCGATCGTACCCAAGAAAAATATATAAAAAATATAAAACTGCAAGGGTTGTTACTGAATTGGATTCATGCTAGTGATTGCAACCCTGATTGGTACGAATTTGGAGACAGGAAATCACTTCACAAACAGATGGAAAGCAATGCACAACTGAATACGAATTTCTGTATTTGTATATATATATATATATATATATATATATATATATATATATATATATATATATATATATATATATATATATATATATATATATATATATAATAAACCGTATATACGTGTGTATATATCACTGTATATGTACTTGTATATAAATGTAATACTGAATACGTATTTAGATAATTATAACAGTTTATATGTATAGGTAAATCTGTTTTTATATATTTGTAATGATATTATATGTATTTTATATTTAATCTTATAAATTAATAAATATAATTATAATAACATTCTTAATGTTATAAATAATAATAATAATAATAAAAGTTTATAATATAATATAATGATAATAATGTTATTGATAATAATATTTACAATATTATTATTAATAATAGTAATATTAATTTATAAAGTTACTAATATTATTAATAATAATATTATTGGTAATAATAATATTATTGGTAATAATAATACTATACAATTTATATTTATCACATTTCATATTTATATATTAAAATGATAATACCCCTAATACTGATTTTAATATAATTAGTAATTTTTATAGTAATGAAAGTAATAACATTGATATAACAATTTTATTTTAACTTGTAATTTTTAATATATTACTATTACATTTTATTGTTTATGTAATTTTATATTTTATATTATGTAATAAATTTTATTGAGTAGTAATTTCTCATATATACATATATATATATCACAATATACAATTAATAAGTACTAATAGAATCACACATATACGTATATATTCATAATAATATCATGTATAGATTTATATATAAATACTTAATTTATTATTATTTTATATGTTTAATTCCGATTGATTAAAGTTTATTTTATTAACTCAAAATATCATATATACACTTTTATATTTATATATATTTATTTACATATTTACTTACATAAAATGGTTCGTGAATCGTCGGGAATAGTTAAAGGGTAATTGATTACTTGAATAAAGTTCAAAGTTTTTGAGACTCAACATTACAGACTTTGTTTATCATGTCGAAATCATATAAAGATTAAGTTTAAATTTGGTCAAAAATTTCTGGGTCGTCACACACTACACGCACTAAACACAAATGCAAGCCAAATAAACACACTACACACATTACACACACTACACACACCAAGTAGTTGTGCCATTTTCTTTCAAGTTTGCATTAATTTTAACACTCTCCCTTAGTGCAAACTCCCGATCAACAATCCCTAACGCCTCTCGAAATTCCATGAACTTGGCTTTCATTAGAGCTTTAGTAAAGATGTCGGCTACTTGAGCATTTGTCCTTACATTTGCTAGCTCGATCTCCCCGCTAAGAACCTTTTCACAAATAAAATGATATCTCATTTCTATATGCTTAGTACGGGCATGAAACATAGGATTCGAAGCAAGTTTGATTGCACTTTCACTGTCACATTTTAGTTTGACAACATAATCTACTTCTTTAAGTATATCACCAATCAATCTTCTTAACCAAGTACATTCTTGAGCTGCCATAGTTGCAGCTATATATTCTGCTTTCGTGCTAGATAAAGCAACCACATCTTGCTTCTTGCTACACCATGAAATAACAGCGGAACCCATGTTAAAACAGTAACCCGAAGTTGAATGGCGATCATTTGCATCTCCCATCCAATCTGCATCCACGAAACCTTTTAACAAAACATTATCACACTTCTTATACCACAAGCCGTGGCCTATTGATCCTTTCACATAACGAAGGATCCTTTTTGCTGCATCAAGATGAACATTAGTTGGACATTGCATGAATTGTGAAACAATGCCAATCGAGTAAGAAATTTCCGGCCTTGTGATGGTTAGATAGATCAAACTTCCAACCAATTGTCGAAACAACTTTGCATCCTTGAGCTCCTTTCATTGCCATTTCTTCATCTTGAGGTTTGGTTCCATTGGAGTGGTCATAGGCTTTGACTCCCCCATGTTGAAACATTCCAAGAGACTCCTTGCATAACCTCTTTGAGAGATTAAGTAACCGTTTTCTAGCTTATCAACTTCCAAGCCAAGAAAACAACCGATATACCCCAGATTCTTCATTTAAAAACGGACCGAAAGATCATCACTTAAACGAGAGATTTCTGACTCTTTTCCTCCGGTGATAATCATGTCATCAACATATAATAACACCAAAATATGGAAACCTGATTCTTTCTTTACAAACAAACTAGAATCCGCATCAGAAATATTAAAACCACAAAAGACAAGGTATTGTGCAACCTTACCATACCAAGCTCTCGGATCTTGTTTCAAGCCATAAAGAGCTTTCTTTAACCGACACACATATTCTGGAAATTGATTTGAAATGAACCCAATAGGTTGTTCCATGAACACCTCACGATCAATCTCTCCATATAGAAAAGCATTCTTCGCATCAAGTTGCCACAATTTCCACCCTTTGTAAGCTGCTAGTGAGATTATTGTTCTCACCGTTACCATTTTAGCCACGGGGCTATAAGTTTCCTCATAATCAAGCCCATAACTTTGACAAAAGCCACGAGCCACCAACCGATCCTTGAACCTATTAATGGTTCCATCTGAGTTCTTCTTCAAACGGTAGACCTATTTGCAAGTAACCGGTTTACATGCTTCCAGTTTCTTGACAAGCTCCCAAGTTTCATTCATTTCCAATGCATCAATCTCCTCTTGCATTGCTTTTCTCCTATCCGGAGATTCTTTAGCTTCTTCATAACATGTTGGTTCTTCGGTTAAGCCACCTGAAAAGAAATAAGTTGTGACCGTGTTCACCTCATTGTCACTTAGATGTCTTGGTTGTCTCTTTTCTCTTGTTGACCTTCTAACTTGAGTTGGTACTTCTTCACTAGGTGTCTCTTCTTGAGTTTGAGAAACACCATCATTCTCACTTTCTTCTTGAGTGTCGAAGCTAGGAAACATAAATTTGTAATCTCTATTTTCTGCACCATTTTTGCTCGATTCAGAAAATTGAGAAGACACTTCATCAAATACCACATCTCTTGAAGTGGTAAACTTCTTTATTTCTTGATCCATACACCTCCAACCTTTCCTGTAAGAATCATAACCAACAAAAATACACTTTCGAGCTTTTGGGTCAAGTTTGGTTCGGTTAGCTTTTGGAACATGAACATAACAAATAGAACCAAACACCCTAAAATAACTTACATTTGGCTTTTGACCATAAGCTAGCTCAAAAGATGATTTTTGTGTACCTGGCCAAGATGGTAATCGATTAGACACATGGAAAGCACATTGAAGTGCTTCCGCCCATAGCTCCCTAGGCAACCCTTTGTCATGTAACCAAGATAAGCATATTGAAATAAGGTACGCAATATTTCTTTCTGAAACCCCATTTTGTTGTGGAGTATCTGGATAAGTCATTTGGCGAGAAATACCATTTGTTTTACAATAAGTAAAGAAATCATTTTACATGAATTCTCCACTATTATCACTCCTAAGAGCTTTTACCTTTCTCCCAAATTCTGATTCTACCGCTTCTTTGAACTCTATGAACTTTGATAAGGTTTCACTTTTCTCCTTTAGGAATTTCACCCAAGTAAACCGAGAATAGTCATCAATTAACACCATTACATAGCAATGACCACTATAACTTAGTGTTTTTGTTGGCCCCATCAAGTCCGTATGAATCAAGTCAAGCAAACCTTGTTTTCAATTTGTTGACTTCTTATATGGAAGTCGGCGAGACTTTCCATATTGACATCCTTGGCATATTACCTCCTCACAAACATTCTTTAATTTAGGAATTCCATCAACTAGCTTATGTGAGAATATCTTTTGAAACATTTGATATCCTACATGGCCTAGTCTAGCATGCCAAGTAGCTCTGTTGTTAGTTTGACTTGTTTTCTTCACATAAGCCTCACCTGCGCACAACACAAGCAAAGAACCTTTCTTTTCTACCGTAAAAAGAACATCACCCAGAATCTCCTTGACATTCTTAAGGACTTTCACATCCGTTGGACCAAAAAGAACATGTTTTCCAGATTCAGTAATTTGAGGTACCGAAACTAGATTCTTGGTCAATTTAGGAACAAGATAAACATCTTTCAAAGTAAAAGTATTATTATTAACATCAATAATAGCATTACCTTCCTTTTTAACCGGATGAGTTGGGTTGTCGGCCGTGATTACAACTCGATTCTGATTGTGATCTCTAACGTCATGAAGAAGAGTTCCATCACCGGTCACATGATGAGAGCAACCCGAATCAATAATCCATTGATTCTTCTTAACAACCGTATCATGAAGGTATTTCGTATGCCTGAGAGACATATTAAATTAATGTGGCTAGTATGATTTGATCCAAGTTGGGTTATACCCAATAACAAGCTTACCGACACCTTATTCGTATTTAATCTTAGTGATTGGTTCGTTGATTATAATGCACGACACTTGAATTATAAGAAAAATGGTTTTCTTAAATCACTTGATATGTATATAAATTATGGAATAATTTATATAACGCGGATTTAATTATTTATTGGTTAAATAATTAATTAAGTTATGTTACATTTTATAAAATTGGTTTTATAAAATAAAGTATACATAACTAATATATGGAAGTTTATAAAATATATTTTATAAAATCTAATTTTATAAAATTATTTAAATTATATGGAAGTGGCATTGGAAGTAGGAGTTCTTGTGCCCAAGACACCATCCATTGGCCATTTAATTCCCATATCCATATGCATGTATCTAGTCCTCTTAGTGACTACATACACATGCAAATACACATATCAAGTAAATGAAAAAAGCTCTCCTCCTACTACTTGTTTTTCTTGGCCAAAACTTTCAAGAGGTGTAGGAGGTGTTCTTGTTTTTTTTTAAAGGCAAAATTCAAGTGTAGAAATCCTAACCAAATCAAGAGGGTGTTGGTGCACAAGCTTGGGGTATATCAACTTGAGGCTTCATCCGTTTGGAGCTTGCTTTTCATCATCATCTTCACCACCCACCTCCTAACTTGGAGAAGGTATAATCTCTAAACTCACTTGTAGTTTGTAAGCATATTTCACAACTTGATCCGATTTGGGATTTAACTTTAATCGGTTAAAGTATAACATGTTTGTAATCGGTTTTACATGCTTCGTCAAAGTTTATTTCTTAAATGGGTTTTAAGTTTTTGAAACATGTTAAATCTCAACAATGGTATCTAGAGTCGAGGTTGTTGGAATATGCTTCGAGATGGTTATTAAACCCACTTTATTTGCATTCTATGAACATGCATGAAAGTAGAATGCAAAACTTTTCGAGTTTTGGGTGGTGTTGGTTTTGGCCGAAAATTGGGAACCCAAAAATGGGTTTTGGGTTTTTCCATTTTGGTCACACTTGGTTGTATGATGATGTTCACAATCTTAGCCTTGACATTGTGGTTGGTTGTATGTTTAGTTGATTTGTTATTATTCAATTGGTTTGTAATAATAATTATTCATTTGGTCATGTAATTATTTTATATTTGGTATGTAAAATAGATTAGGTTGTATTTTCATTTTCTAGAGAAAAATGTATTAGGATATATTTTTTGTAGTAAGATGAAGATACAAGATGGAGACAAGGAAGAACACAAAGAGGAAGCATTTTGATGCAAGATTTAGTGGGAGATTTTGGAATCTCTAAATTTCGTGTTTGTCCCCATTGACCGGTGACATTTGTTTTCGGCTAAACAAATGTCTACCAAATTGGCTTGATTGTGAACATATTCTTTGCATGCTTGGTTGTTTATTGTTTGATTATGGATTGTATGTTTGTATGCTACAAGTTTATCTTACATTATTAACAACTCGCAAAGAATATAGACTAAAATTTAATTGGTTAAATTTGAAGTAACTAAAAGGACTTAGTAGTAATAAAATTGGTTTTATTACATGACATGAAAATGGATTTTTCACATGTACCACACACTAAATGCATGTTATTGTATGGTATAAAAGTTTTCTTGAACTAGAATAAAGAAACTTAAAAACCCTTTTACATGCAAGGTAAACAAGTTTAACGCCATCCTTTTGTGTGACACTTAAGCATGTTAGGGAACTAATGATGGGATAAAGGTCACCTAACCGTTATGAGCAAACTAATATGATTAAGGTGAATTTCGCATGCTTCTGGGATAAAGGTCACCTAACCACTTGTATGTTAAGTTTACATGTTTACACAAGTAGGACGACTTGATTTGGGAATCATGAACTTAGGGTCACCGAAGCATGAGGAAAAAATAGGCGTTGATGAGATAAATATGCCATGCAAAAGGATTGCATGATCCCATACCTTAGAAGTTGCAAAGGGTTGCAATTGTCATATAAATGACTACCTAGCTAAATCAAATAACGGGATAAAGGTCACCTAACCGGAATTTGATTTACCGTTGGATTCTAACATTTAATATATCAATTGGATTTAAAAGGGTATTGATTATTAAATTAAAATTGATACTTCAACAAACTTTGTTAAATTTTGTAGATGGTCGCCAATAACAACAACATTCCAAACGCACCAATTAACTTTAATAACCTATCATTGAGGTCCTTACTCGAAAAGGAAAAACTCAACCGTACGAATTTCATGGATAGGTATCGCAATCTAAGAATAGTCCTCAAGTTTGAGGATAGGGCGTATGTGTTGGAAGACCCCATTCCTGATCAACCCGAGGAGGATGATGTCGAAGGTATGTCATATAGGGAGAAATATTGCGCCGATTCGATGCAAGTTTCTTGCCTTATGCTTGGGACCATGATCCCCGAGCTCCAAAAGGATTTTGAGCATCATGGGGCATACGAGATGATCACTCAGTTGAAGGAGATGTTCCTTCAACAAGCTCTTATTGAGCGCTTTGAAACAGTTTGAGTGCTTCATGCTTGTCGAATGGACGACTCCCAATCCGTCTCTTCCTATGTTCTTAAAATGAAAAGCCTAATTGATCGATTGCACCATCTGAACTGCAACGTGTCTAATGAATTAGCCACAGACCTTATCCTCAACTATTTGTCAAAAAGGTTTGACACATTCGTGTTGAATTACAACATGAATGGTTGGGATAAAAGCATTGGCGAATTGCATGCCATGCTTAGGACGGCTTAATCAAGCATGGGTAAAAGGGCTTCACTCGTGCTTATGATCAATGAAGGTGGGTCCAAGGACGATTCCACTTCTAAGCCAAAGGTGGCTAAGAGGAAAGGACCCGCCTACCAAGGCAAGGGTAAGGGAAAGGGGAAGATGGTTACCCCAACCAACAAAAACAAGAAGCAAAAGGTTGCTGGTAAAGGAAACTCCAAGGAAGATCCATGCTTTGGTTGCGGTGAAATGGGTCACTGGAAACGCAACTGCCCGATCTACCTAAAGGTGTTGAAAGAAAAGAGGGATGCAGGGCAAACCTCAGGTAATGTATATATGGTATACATTGAGCTTAGTATTACTTCTTGTAATACATGGGTATTAGACACAGTATGTGGAACTCATATTTGCAATTCTTTGCAGGGGTTCAAAAGAAGTAAACAAGAAGCAGGAACAATAAGTCTCTTTATGGGAAATGGTGCAAAGGTGCACGTATAAGCTCATGGAGACTTTGTTTTGAAGCTACAAACTGGTTTGGAGCTTATTTTGAAAAATATTTTGTATGAAACCGATTTGACACGAAACATTATTTATGTATCCCGTTTAAGACAATGTGGTTTTAATCTTAATTTTATTAATGATGATATCCATGTTTCTTTAGATAATGTGTTCTATTTCAAGGTTTTGCCTTTAAATGGTATTTATGAATTGGTTCATGATGACACATCATATAATAGCTCAATGTTCCATGCAAACACCAAGAAACTCAAAAGGGATTTGAGTGATTCCTACTTATGGCATTGTCGCCTTGGTCACATAAACAAGAACCGAATACATACACTTCAAAAGAATGGTCTTTTGAAATCAAGTGAGCTAGGCTCATTTGATGTATGTAAATCTTGTTTACAAGGCAAAATGACTAAAGCACCTTTCAAAGGGACTTATGAAAGGGCTAAGGACTTATTGGGATTAATACATTCGGATGTATGTGGACCCTTTAAACCCATGACTAGGAATGGTGAAAGATACTTCGTTACCTTCATTGATGACTTCAGTCGTTTCGGATATGTCTACTTATTAAGACACAAGGACGAAACTTTTGAAGCATTTAAAGAATATGAAAACGAAGTACAAAATTAACTCAACAAGACAATCAAGGTACTTCGTACCGATAGAGGAGGTGAATACCTAAGTGATGCTTTCCAAGATCATCTTAAAAGTTGTGGGATTATCTCGCAACTTACTCCTCCTGGAACACCCCAACTTAATGGAGTATCCAAAAAGAGGAACCAAACCCTAATGGATATGGTTCAATCTATAATGGAAAGAAGCTCGTTACCTCTATCATTTTGGGGTTATTGTCTATGCTCCGCGGCTCATATTCTAAATATGGCCCCAACCAAGAAAGTGGAACGAACTCCTTATGAGATGTGGTTTGAAAAACCTCCTTCTCTATCATACTTGAAAGTATGGGGATGTGAAGCTTATCCTAAGCGTTTCGTCGCTAATAAGCTGAATGCTCGATCCACAAAGTGTATCTTCATAGGATATCCCAAGGACGATATGGGATACTATTTCTATGATCCAATCGAGCAAAATTTATTTGTTGCTCGGAAGGCGGAATTCCTTGAAACTAAGTTCCTTATGGAAGGCAATAGTGAAAGAAAGGTAGATCTTGAAGAGGTTCAAGATCAGGAAGATGATACACAATTGGTTGACACTAGCACTCAACATCAAAATGTTGGGAATGATCACATGGGTGATCAAAGTATACAAAATGTTCGAAGATCTGGTAGGATTAGTAATCCTCCTGAGAGATATGGGTATCTCATGGATGGTTGCTATGTGGTTGATTTGGATGAACCAACCAACTACCAAGATGCTTTATCAAGGATTGATAAAGATAAATGGCAAGAAGCCATGAACGCTGAGATGCAATCCATGTATGACAACCAAGTTTGGGAATTGGTTGTACAACCTACTAACTCCAAGTTAGTTGATTGTAAATGGCTTTTCAAGAAGAAAACTGACATACATGGAAACTTGGATACATATAAAGCTAGACTTGTAGCAAAAGGTTTCACTCAGACTCAAGGGGTTGACTACGATGAAACTTTTTCACCTGTGGCAATGCTCAAGTCTATCAAGATATTATTTGCCATTGCTGCTCATTATGATTATGAGATATGGCAAATGGATGTTAAGACCGCTTTCCTAAATGGATATCTTGAGGAAGATGTCTATATGGTTCAGTCTGAAGGTTTTGTTGATCCGAAATATCCTAACAAAGTATGCAACTTAAAGAAGTCAATCTACGGTTTGAAACAAGCATCTAGAATGTGGAATCATTGTTTTAATGAGGAGGCCAAGAAATTTGGCTTCATTAAAAACGGTGATGAAGCTTGTGTGTACAAGAAAGCTAGTGGGAGCACTATCATGTTCCTTATACTATATGTGGATGATATATTATTATTTGGAAATGATATTCTGCAAATGCAAGGTGTCAAAACTTGGCTAAGTAGATGCTTCTCCATTAAGGATCTTGGAGAAGCACAATATATTTTGGGGATTGGGATCTACAGGGATAGATCCAAGAAATTGATAGGTTTGAATCAAAGTGCATACATTAAAAAGGTCTTGAAAAGGTTCAAGATGAAGAACTCTAAGAAAGGTTTGGTACCTATTCAAAGACGAACACTTTTCAGTTCATCTCAGTGCCCTACCACAAAAGATGATCAAGAGAGAATGAAGAATGTCCCATACGCATCTTCTATTGGGTCAATTGTGTATGCAATGATATACACTAGACCAGATGTGTCATGCGCTCTTAGCTTGACAAGTAGATACCAGAATAACCCTGGAAACAATCATTGGATTGCGGTTAAAATTATATTGAAATACCTTAGGAGGACTAAGGATATGTTTCTCATATACGGGTCTGGTGAGGAGGAACTCGCAGTAAAAGGTTACGTGGATGCGAGTTTCCAAACTGATCGAGATGATTCTCGATCACAATCCGGTTTTGTCTTCATGTTAAATGGAGGTGCGGTCTCTTGGAAGAGTTCAAAACAGGATGTTGTTGCATTATCCACTACAGAGTCAGAGTACATTGCCGCCTCATTGGCAGCTCAGGAAGCTGCATGGATGAAGAAATTCATCGACGACTTAGGAGTGGTCCCTGCCATTCAGGACCCTCTTGAGATCTTTTGTGACAATGAGGGTGCGATTGCTCAAATCAAGGAGCCTCGTACTCACCAAAAGACCCGTCACATTGAGCGGAGATTCAACTACATAAGGGATGAAGTTGAAAAGGGAAAGATATGTATTCGCAAAGTTCATACAGATCTTAATATAGCGGATCCACTCACGAAGATCTTACATGGAGTAAAACATGAGGGACATGTTTGTGCATTAGGGCTTCGATATTCTAGTGATTGGTCATGACCTGTTTTATGTATTGTAATGGAACGAAGAGGTTCAAACTCATTAATATAACTATGGTATTAATTTATTTTGAGTCATGTTCCTATTTTGCATATTTTATCCATGAATAAGCTATTATTCTAAATTCCGTAGTCGATCACATTTGTGGGAACAAGTGTGAGGTCTAGACTATTATGAACTTGGATTGGTATACATTCACAGGAATGAATGTGGGGCAAGGTTGCTGCCAAGGTTCATAGATATTTGTGGAATACAAATATTGGAAGACCCGCTCTCAAGATTTACTGAACGAAACCTTTGTGGTTGATCACATGTAATCTTGAGTAAAGGCGAATGTC
Organism: Rutidosis leptorrhynchoides; assembly: GCF_046630445.1. NCBI lineage: Eukaryota > Viridiplantae > Streptophyta > Magnoliopsida > Asterales > Asteraceae > Rutidosis > Rutidosis leptorrhynchoides. The sequence goes on from NC_092339.1 coordinate 361,269,153, forward strand.
ATTGTATCCTCTGACCTGAGATACATATTGGGTTACGATATTTACCAAGTATTGTGCCTTGATTCTTTCCTTTTCTATTTTGAAATATGCTAGTTCATAAGGAAGAGCTCAGGCATAATACAAGGTATATATTTAGGACGTATGTAGTCAAGATGGTATTTGTTCCTCTTATTCGTTGAGAGTCAGATGTCTAAGGCCTGATAAAGTTAAATCTAGAAGAGAGTGATCACTCTGTATCTCTTGGATTTAACATGACATTTAGGACAAAAGGATATAATGAAGGATTCACCTATTCATGTTCGAGTTGGGATCTCGAAAGGGATGCTGTTATTGAATGGCACAAAGTCATAACATATTGGGGGTGATGGACAGTCATTAGGTGGTATCCATCACTTGCATTAATTTCTTATGTTTCTCGTGCAAGTGGGAGATTGAAGGTATTTCGTATGCCTGAGAGACATATTAAATTAATGTGGCTAGTATGTTTTGATCCAAGTCGGGTCATACCCAATAACAAGCTTACCGACACCTTATTCGTATTTAATCTTAGCGATTGGTTCATTGATTATAATACATGACACTTGAATTATAAGAAAAATGGTTTTCTTAAATCACTTGATATGTATATAAATTATGGAATAATTTATATAACGCGGATTTAATTATTTATTGGTTAAATAATTAATTAAGTTATGTTACATTTTATAAAATTGGTTTAATAAAATAAAGTATACATAACTAATATATGGAAGTTCATAAAATATATTTTATAAAATCCAATTTTATAACATTATTTAAATTAAATGGAAGTGGCATTGGAAGTAGGAGTTCTTGTGCCCAAGACACCATCCATTGGCTATTTAATTCCCATATCCATATGCATGTATCTAGTCCTCTTAGTGACTACATACACATGCAAATACACATATCAAGTAAATAGAAAAAGCTCTCCTCCTACTACTTGTTTTTCTTGGCCGAAACTTTCAAGAGGTGTAGGAGGTGTTCTTCGTTTTTTTTTTAAAGGCAAAATTCAAGTGTAAAAATCCTAACCAAATCAAGAGGGTGTTGGTGCACAAGCTTGGGGTATATCAACTTGAGGCTTCATCTGTTTGGAGCTTGCTTTTCATCATCATCTTCACCACCCACCTCCTAACTTGGAGAAGGTATAATCTCTAAACCCACTTGTAGTTTGTAAGCATATTTCACAACTTGATCCGATTTGTGATTTAACTTTAATCGGTTAAAGTATAACATGTTTGTAATCGGTTTTACACGCTTCCGCAAAGTTTATTTCTCAAATGGGTTTTAAGTTTTTGAAACATGTTAAATCCCAATATATCAACGGTAAAACATTGCTCCCATTTGACTTCATCATCATCGTTACTTGAACAAGCCATGTTTGCTTTTGTGACTTTAGAACGACAATATCTCTTGATGTGACCAACCTTCCCGCACTTGTAACATGTGGGAGGTTTCTTCTCATAGTTACTTTGTAACTAGTTTGCTCTTCTTCTTTTTCTTTGCTAGAAGAACCTTTCTTGAAGTTCTCCCCTATTGAAAATAATACCGCATCATTTTAAAATCCTTTGACCATTTGCTTGGCCAAAGCTTCTTGATTAGAGTGTAAATTCTCCAATTCTTCAACCAAAGGTTGAGTAGCCCACCCCTGAATAGAGGTTATGAATGGAACATACTATTTATTTAAACCGTGAATTAAATATCTTCGCAACCGAGATTCACTGATTTTATCGTTTGTATCAATCTCTGAAATTTCAGAACAAAGAGTTTTGACCCGTAAGAAATATTCAGAAACTGGCATACCTTCTTGTCTTGAGATTGCTAACTCATTTTCCAAGAATTGCAACCGTGCGGTATTCTTCTTGGTAAAGAGTTTCTCAAGAGTATCACAAACCTCCTTTGGCGAGTTAAGATCACGAACGTGTTCTATGAACTCCTTGCTAATTGATGTCCTCAACGCAAAAAGAGCCTTCCCACACTTGATCTTCCATTTTCTTCGTGACTCGCCTTGATCAAGAGTTTCTATGAGAATTATGGCATCACTTCCAGCCATAAGTTCCCATAGGTCTTGACCTTGGAGATAAGCTTCCATACACATCTTCCAATACTTGTAGTTGTTGCCTACAAGTCTTTCCATTCCGTTGATCATACCACCGTTGTTTACATTTCAGACCTTCATTTTTTATTAGCAAGAAACTAGCTTTGAACTTTGAGTATTGAAACACAAAGATTAATTTAGAATCAAGCTCTAGATACCATTTAATAATTAAAGACTTGCTGGAAATAGAAGGTTTAGTAAAAAAGTATATGAAATAAACAATTGAAAACAGAATGTGTATTCGATTTTGTTGTGATCAAATGATACACCAATGTGAGTTTAAATACAAGAGAAAACATAAATGCAAGCCAAATAAACACACTACACACTAAACACAAATGCAAGTCAAATAAACACACTACACACACTAAACATAAATGCAAGCCAAATAAACACACTACACACATTACACACACTACACACACCAAGTAGTTGTGCCATTTTCTTTCAAGTTTGCATTAATTTTAACAAGAAACTCTAACATTTATGCGTAAAAATCTTCACCATAAGGAGATGAATGGAATTCTAACCGACGAATGTGATGTCACTGTTTACATTATTGCTATCAACGGTGATGTTTTCCATTGACCCAATTGATTAAGTTTGAGCAGAACTTTTTTTAAGTTAAGGTTTTACAAAGAAATAAAGATGTAGTTCATATCTGGAAATTAAATGGTAGAATTTAGCTGTCCCCATCTCCTATTTGGGAAGTCGAGAAAACTAACGGATGAGGAAAAAACTCTCTCCGCACTTTCAACTTTTCGTTTCCTTGTATCCAAGCAACATGGGAGATAAAAAATGGTGAGAGAGAGAGTGTGTGTGAGAGAGAGTGAGAGGCACGCAAGCAACAAGGCAGGCAACGGTTCAATCAGAGATCTATACAATGGGAGACTTTAAGGTAACTACATGAGATTTTTCAGAATCCATTTGACTTCGTTCATGTTTTTCAATTTCCCGGAGGATTGGAAGGACACAGGTTAATGGAGAGTTTTCAAGCCATTCGGTTCGTTGAAGGATGTTTACATGGCAGGGAAAAGATTGCGTAACGGCCAAAAATTTGCCTTTGTTAGGTTCAGTGATGTGAGCAATCCCGACAAACTCTTATCATCACTGGAAACTATCACCTTCAATGGGTTCCCTATTAGGGTTTTTAAGGCCCATGATAGAGAAAAAGAAACTGGGATGACATCGGGTTCCAACACTTGTCATGGAAAGGCTGCACCCAAGGCCAATCCATCGATGGTTAATGGTAACCACAACTCCTTTAGAGACGATAGAAGATTTAGTGACGTGGCTGCCAAGGCAAAATTTGACTTAAGGAACAAACTAAACGCTGGTAAGGAGGATTTGAGAATGAAGTTTAACGGTGGAAAAGATGATCTTAGATATAAGCTGGATAACATTATAAAGCAGATGGGTAAGAACGATCATGCAGAGAGAATAGTCGATATAAAGGACTCAGAGGATAACAGCCATTTGTTTGATAAATCTCTCGTATTGGTTCTAAAGAAGCATGATCTCCTAAATCAACTTGAGGAGTTCTGTATTGCAGAGGGGTTGAGAAACTTCTCAATTAAATACCTAGGTGGGTTGGATGTTCTACTATCCTGTGAATCCAATAAAGTTGCAGAATTGATCTTGGAACAAGAAGGCCATGCTGTCAATAGATGGTGTACTAGCATTCAACGGTTAGATAATAGGTATCAAACTAAAGGTAGAATGGCTTGGTTAGAAATTCGTGGAGTTCCGGTTACTATATGGAACAAGTCCATCTTCGCTGGTGTTGCTAGATGGTGGGGTACTGTACATGAGTTTGTGAATTGTGAAATCACACAGGAAAATCAAAATCTTATCTCAGGCTATGTGCTTGTCCAAACAAAGGATATGTGGCACATTGAAGGGAAAGCTACCCTAATGTACGGGAATTTTGTCCTTTTTGCAACTGTCAAGGAAGATTTAAGCCGAAATTTCCTGATGGATCTGGGCTCCCCAAAAAAACAATGTATCGAGTAGGTTTATCGTGAATCCGATGAAGAGGATGGTGATGATGAAGATTTCATTGACGATACTTTTGATAACTCGAATGATGAGTTCAATAATGTGGATGAAGAAATTATTCTTGAGGACCCTAAGTCGCCAGAAAATAGAGATGACTGTCATAATAAGGTGCCGGTGAGTGATTCTCCGGTCGAAGATGAAGAGTCCGGTATTGGGAACTATTCCCAAGAGGTGGTGGATGAAACCCAATCTTTACACGATAGGTTACCCAATTACCCAAAGGATAATCATGATGCTGTATTGGAGAATGAAAAGTTGCCAGTTACCAAAAACCTTGGGGAAGTAAAGTCAGCGGACGTGGACACCAAATCAACCCCCTCAACTGTACACTTTGAAAACCTAAATGTGGGGCCCGTTGAAGGGGATATGTATGTTAATGTGGACTACAATCTAGGTTCCCCAAAATTGGGCACAAGAGGTGATAATACCTCAAATGGGCCAAACGGTGATGTATCAGCCTAACAAGCAAATGAATAAGTAAATTCTGAAGCAGCCCACCTGGAAAATATTCAAGAAGGTACAGATGCAGCCTACCTAGAGAATGTATTAGAAAATGAACCCACAATTTCCAGGGGTATTAATTGGAAGCAAGGAAAGAAAATTACAACTAAACGAGTAAAGGGCAAATCGGTAAACCCCAAACTAAAGAAGGATTACTGCTGGGCTAAAATTAGATCCTGGAAAACCTTATCCCGAATGATGAATTTTAAGAACGTTGCTAGAAAGGATCAAGCATTCCGAGAAGATATTAGGTCCACTTGCACCTCCTGTGCAGGAGATGTGATTAAAGGTAATTGCAACATGATCATAGCTCATATAGCTTTACTGTTTTGGAAAGCAACATTGGGTTACACGAATTTGGATGCCCTCTAGGGATGACATGGAAGGGTAATCCCTCCATGTAGTTTATTTGTTTTAGATGAGGTTTTATCATTAAATGTACGAGGGTTCGGGGTGCTAAAGTAGACAAAATTGGGTGGGTAAAAAGGTTATGTCGGGTAGAAAGGCCTGATATCTTACTGCTTCAGGAAACCAAACTCGATGTTATTGATATTAGATGGGTAATTGCACTTTGGGGAAATCGTGACTGTAACTTTATTCAAAAGGCTAAAGTCGGGAAATCGGGTGGGCAAATGATTATTTGGGATACCAATCGATACGTTGCTAACGATTGTTTTGTGTCTGACTTTTATATTGGGATGCAAGGTGTCTGGAAACTGCCGAATAAAGCCTTCAATGTTATAAACATTTATGGTCCGCATCAAGATGCTTCTAAGAAATTGTGTTGGACCTCGATCTCCAACGTGTTAGATAGGTATGATGAACCGTGGATATTTGGTGGTGACTTTAATGAAGTGCGATCTACAGAAGAGCGTTTTAATTGGGATTTTATCGAGTATAGGTCAAAGTGGTTCAATTAATTTATCGATAGCAGTAACTTAATTGATCTTCCATTAGGCGGGAGAATCTTCACAAGAATGAGTGATGATGGCACTAAATTTAGCAAGATTGATCGTTTCCTTGTTAATGATAAGTTTGTGGATAATTGGGACTCGCTTTCGGTTGTTGCTTTAAACCGTGAGCATTCCGATCAATGCCCTATTGTGTTAAAAGATGAGGAAAAAACTTTGGGCCCAAACCGATAAAAGTTTTTGATGAGTGGTTTGAGTTAGACAATATTGAAACTTTAATCAAAGATACTTGGTGTGAAGATGTTGGTGGGGGATCCCGTAAGGATTGCATTCTTCATAACAAGTTGAAAAAGGTTAAGTTTATGTTGAAGGAAAAAGGGGCTCAAAAATTTGGAAGATTAGATGAAGAAATTGATTTCTTTAAAAGTCTAGCTCACAATCTTGAACTCAAAGCTGAAACATCTTGCCTTAATGATTCGAAAATGGACTTATGGAGGAATGCGAGGAAAGAATGGGCTCAAAAGGATAAATCAAAGTCAAATATGATGAAGCCAAAAGCGAGGGTTTGTTGGACACTAGATGGGGATGAAAAGCAAAGTTTTTTCACAACTTGCTCAAAAATAGGTACAACAAGTGTAACATCCGAGGGCTAAACATCGATGGTATTTGGAATGAAAACCCAGATGATATTAAAGATGCTGCTTTTTTGCACTTTAAGGGCATCTTTGAGGAGAAGTTGGTTAATCATCCCAGCATTGAAAATCTTATCTATCCTTCGTTGACTATTGATGAAGCCGAATGCTTAGAGGCTCCAGTTGGGGAAACAGAAATTGTCGACGCAATTCGTGATTGTAGTGGCTCAAAAGCTCCCGGGCCTGACGGTTTTAATCTTCATTTATTTAAGAAATATTGGGGCATTATTAGGAAGGAAGTTATTGAGGCAATTACTTGGTTTTGGGAGAAGGGTGAATTCTCCAAAGGGTGCAATGCTTCTTTTGTTACTCTGGTGCCAAAAAAGAACGACCCACGGGGACTTGGTGATTATAGGCCTATTAGTTTAATTGGAAGTTATTACAAGATCATTGCAAAGATACTTTCTAATAGGCTTAGAAAAGTCATTCCTAGGCTCATTGGTTCAGAGCAAAGTGCTTTTCTAAAACGGAGATACATTTTAGACGGGGTGCTAGTGGCAAATGAAACTTTGGATTACATGATGAATAACCGGGCAAAAGGATTAATCTTTAAATTGGATTTCGAAAAGGCCTTTGACTGCTTGAATTGGGATTTTCTTCTTGAAGTAATGAAGAGTATGGGCTTTGGAACTAAGTGGTTTTCTTGGATTCTTGCTTGTCTAAAATCAGCCACTATCACAATCCTTATTAATGGCTCGCCGACTAGGGAATTTTCTATTGGTAGAGGGGTGAGACAGGGAGATCCTCTATCACCTTTCCTTTTTATCCTGGTGGCGGAAGGACTTAATATCCTCACAAAATCAGCAATCGAAAGGAATCTTTTTAAAGGCATTGAAGTTGGTAAGGATAAGGTATTAGTCTCGCACCTCCAATATGAGGACGATACTATATTTTTTGGTGATTGGTCAACCTCAAACGCTCATAATCTAATATATATCCTAAAGTATTTTGAATTGTCTTCCGGCCTCAAAGTCAATTTTCAAAAGAGTTGTGTATACGGTGTTGGGGTAAGTCATGGGGAGGTGGAAGAGTTGGCTCTGAGAATGGGTTGTTTGGCAGGGAAATTCTCGTTTACTTACCTCGGTTTACCTATTGGGGCTAAGATGAAAAAGATATGTGATTGGGATTCGGTTAAGGAAAAGGTGAATACTCGTCTTTCGGATTAGAAAATGCGCTCGTTGTCTTTTGGTGGACGATTAACTCTCATTAAGTCGGTCCTCAATAGTCTCCCATTGTATTATTTCTCCATCTTCCGTGCCCCGCCTTGTGTGCTAAAATTACTTGAGAAAGTGAGACGTTCCTTTTTTTGGGGTGGGGGTTCTTCGGGTCAAAAAATATCATGGGTTAATTGGGAACAAACTACTACTTCATATGGGGCGGGGGGTTAAATATCGGGTCTCTTAAAAGTAAAAATCTAGCTCTTCTAGGCAAGTGGTGGTGGCGATTTAATACCGAACCCACTTGTCTATGGACTAGAGTAATTCGCAGCATATATGGAATTGACGGTGGCCTTCGGTCGGGGTTTGAGCGTGCTCATATCTCAACTTCGGGTACTTGGTATAATATTGTTCGTACAGGGCAAGCCATCGACGAGCTTCAAATTCCCTTCATTAACTCGTTTAAAAAGTGTTTTGGAGACAGCAACTCCTCCTCTTTTTGGCGTGATCATTGGTGTGGCACCAACACTTTTTGCAGGCTGTTTCCAAGGCTTTTTCGGCTCGAGGTCAACCCTGATGCAACCTTTTCTGATCGAATATCTGCTGCCCTAGATGGTTCGATTCAGTCTATTGCTTGGAACTGGGTCAGAATTCCTTCTGGGAGAACCACGGATGAGCTTGACGAACTACAGCAGTTGTTACAAGGTTTCAATTTCAAATCGAAAGGTGGTGACTCGTGGACGTGGGAACTAGCGACGGATGGAAGTTTCACGGTGAAAAAACTAGCTGTGTTAATTGATAATCACATTCATGAAGCACAACGGGGTACTACAGCTACACAACCTACGATTAGAAATAACTTGATCCCCAAAAAAGTAGAAGTGTTCATGTGGAAAGCTTTAAAGAAAAGGATCCCCGTGCGAGTAGAACTTGAAAAAAAAGGTATTGATCTCCATAGCGTGTGGTGTCCAATCTGTGATAATGACATCGAAACGGTGGATCATATCTTAATCTCATGTAATACCTCCTCGGGGGTGTGGTATCGGGTCTTTAGTTGGTGGAATCAAAGAATCTCCCCATCTCTAGTTTCCTTCGATATTCTACTTGGTAAACCCATGTCTTCGGTAAGCGAAATAGGTGTGAATTTGTGGCGTGGAGTCATTTGGACTTGTGCTTATCTATTGTGGAAGAACCGGAATACGAAAACTTTCCAAAACAAAAGTTGGAATATTCCGATCGCTTTCAATGAAGTACAAGTCAAATCGTTCGAGTGGGTATCTCAAAGGATTAGAGGAAAGAATCTTTATTGGCTTCAATGGCTTTCTAATCCGAGTGTTTATCTTAATCTTGTATAGTATTGTTAATTAGGTAGCCTTCTCCGCTACCTCTCGTGTTGTATTACTTCGTGTTTTGGTTAGCCCTGGGTCATTGTAAGGGGCTCCCAATTTTTTTATCTTGTGAGTTTTCATAATATATCTTATCTTGTTTTTCAAAAAAAAAAAAAAAAAAAAAAAAAAAAAAAACTTTTCGTTCCCTTATCTGACGTTGATTTGTTCTTGAGTTTCTTCCCTCGTGCTCTGTCTTGTGCCGCTCCTCCTCCTAGAAGCTTCGCGTGACTAAGGTCTGGTTTCGTGGTGTTGTAGTTTTTCTTTTGGTCGTGACTCGTGAGTTCAAGATGCTCTAATCGTGAAGTGCGGTGACGACTTTTCAATTTGTTTGGATGTATTTAAGGTGATTCATTGTTCAATTTTGGTTGCAATTTGTGGTGGTTGGTGTGTGGACGCAATCGATTATTGGTTGTTCTCGGGCCTTGAAAAATATGTCGTGGTTAATTAGTGGGGGTTTGGGGATGGTGCAACTGTACATTCACGAGTTTGCGTTTAATATGTTGTGTTCATTCAATGTAAGGAATTGTAATTTAGTGCAGTGGTGGAGTCACATTGTCACCTATGGTGACAAGTGGCACCATATGTAATGGTGATAAATTTACTAATTTGGCGCACTAGAAGTTCCGGTGTAAATTTAGTTGGAGTAATTTAATCGAAAAAGTCAAACTTTGTGTCTCATAGTAGTAGTACTGAGAGCATCTCATCTCACTTATCTCATTTTCTATAGCGAGTACAATAATTCTCTATATTCACATTTAATTAAGTTTTTCTTTTAAAAGGCAAAATTTTTTTAAGAGCACGTAGTAATACATACACCCGGGAATTCTTACAAAGGATGAATCACCCAAGGATAACCAAGCACGAAATTAAGTAGAACTAACAATTATATCTAGAGTAGGTTGCAAAGGTAGCAACCCAACTAGGAGAATAAAAGTACACTAGAGTTAGACATCCACGTGAGCCAATCTAGCTTTTTGTCTTTAACACGAGATGAGATCCACTCGAACGACTTGATTTGTATTTCGTTTAGCACCACCGGAGTGCTCCAACTTTTACTTTGGAACACCATATTATTCCGGTTCTTCAAAATCAAAAACGCACACAAATCGTAACGTGAAGAATCGTCTTTCTTGATTGTGAGATGGATGTATTTCCAACATCCTTTAGGAAATCGCCAAGGTTGTTGATTATGAGATTACCCAAATTCCACCACTTCGACACCCGAACCCATAAATCGCGAGCATGTTTACACGCAATAAACATATGATCAACTGATTCCACATCGCCATCACAAAGTGGGCAACGTACACTATGGAGATCCATTCCTCGTTTATCTAATTCAATCCGAACTGGTAGTCTCTTGTGTATCGTTCTCCACACGAAAATCTCAATTTTTTTAAGAACCAACTTATTTTGGATGAAACGGTGTTGAGACACGAATTGTCCTAGGAGCTGCTAGTCAATTAGAGTCGCTAGCCTTTTCACAGTAAGAATACCATTCGAGGCCAGACTCCACGTCCACGTGTCTATGCTGCTATTGTTGAAAGAAAAAGATGCAATTAAGGAAAGCAAGATGTTTAATTCGGATTCAGTTTGACCTGATGAGGTACGAAACCAATTCCAGTGATGCTCCAGCCTGCCGTTTGTGAAAACTACTCGATCTTTTATTGACACATCCATGTCAGATTCCAGCCGATATAGTCTCGAGTATAAGTTGCATAACTTGTTCGATCCAATCCAATGATCATGCCAAAAAGATGTTGAGTCGCCGTCTCCAATAGATTTGGTGAAAGAGCTTATAAATGGAACTTGCAAATCCTCCAAAGATGAACCTGTTAAAACAATATTACACCAAGTACCTATTGGTGAAGAGTGGGTAACCCAACTATCCACCAAAAGGCCACCACAAGGTCCATGGACACTACGAATAATATTAACCCAACGTGAGTTTGTTTCGGTTTTGAACCTCCACCATCATTTCCCTAAAAGAGCAAGGTTTTTGCTTTTTAGAGACCCAATATTTAGTGCCCTATTCCCAGAAGAATTGATAACAATCTCCCATTTAATTCATGAAATTTTGGATCCCGAACCCGGCCCGCTTCAAAAGAAAGATCTCCTCACACTCTCGAGTTTTTAATTAAGTTAAGTGTTTAAAAATATTTTAATACTAAATAAAAATTGCCAAAATAAATTTCGATTTGTATATATTACGTATTTAGTAATGTAATAACTTACATGTCAAAACTTTTGAAAGTTTGAATTTATGAATATTAAGTACTCCGTAATATCAATCTAGAGCTCATTACTAAACTATCTTTTAAATATTTTCAAATTTGGCCTTAAGGTCGTTAGTCGTTACATTATCCTTATTCCATCAAACGTTAAAACTCACACAATTTATTCGAGAATGAAAATCAAGAATCAGATGAATTTGAAATTTAGCCTGTCATTCTACAAACACAAACGTACAAATGAATAACACGGTTGTATATAAATGTATATATTTGATGAAACTCTGATTTGTATGCAAAAATCTTCACCATAGGGAGATGAATGGAATTCTAACCAACAAATTGTTGAAATAGTCAATCTAATTTGCATTCTTATATATATGATACTTAGTGAGTGATTAGTTGTGCAGGTTTCTTGAATCAAGACTAGATGAGTTATTGCACAAAGTGGATTAAGTTACACATAAAGATAAGAAGAGCTAAACCCTTTATGGATCGAGTATAAGTTAAAAGTAGCTAACATACCTATTATGGAGGTGAAATTATACTTATACAACGTCTGGACATAATTGGGTTTAGTTTTGTTACTTCAGGGACTGTTTCTGTCAATTCCCATTTCTCTAAGATGTACAAGGGCCTGATTGTCATTCTTGAAAGTTTGTTATGTGTCGGTGTTGTTTTTGATATAATCATCAGATTAGGGTTAGATGATATATTATTGATTCATTCATACAATTACATACACATTCATCTTCTCTGTATTTTTTGTCTAAGATCCTTACTTAGGATTTGTGATTTGTGTTCATCTAGTTGATGAACAAAGTATTGTAAACATCTTTAATATTCAAGTGCTTGATTGGTGGTTTGATTTCTGGTTTATTCAAAGTATACGATCTTGTATACTTGTTATTATAGATTCGATTTCATCTTTTTTACATGGTGTCAGAGCGATTCGTCTGATATTCTATGTTGTTCAGACATTCTTCGATCTAGGGTTTGTTCTTCGAAGGTTTTTTGGACGTTTTTGCTTATTTGGTTAAATTAGGGTTTTCGAAACCCTAATTTGTTCTCGGCTGATCTTCTTGGCTGTTTTCTTGTGTTCTTCCGCTGCAATTGATAAAGATCTAGGAGAGTTTTCTTAATACTCTCATATTTGTCTTTATTATTGTTTGTTTGTATTGTTGATTCTTCTATTGATCACCATAGCCCAACTCTTGACCTTGATTCGTTGAAATCAACAGAAACCTGATCAAGCTTTGGTTGATTAGCAAAGGATCACTGTTATTTGTGTTTATTTTTTTCTGTTTTGTTTTAATTCATATCTGTTTTTCACATGGCTAAAGATGATGATGATTCTGGTAGTAGTTCTACACAGATCAGTAAACTGGACTTTGGAGACCTTCTTTATCTTCATCCAAGTGATATAAGTGGCACACCATTAATTACTGGCACACCATTAATTACTGTTAAACTTAAAGGAACTGAAAACTATAAGTCTTGGTCTTGTGCAATGGAACTTGCTTTACAAACAAAAAATAAAATGGGTTTTATAAATGGTACTTTAAAAAGCAATGAAGATAATGAGGTTCTTGGAGTCCAGTGGGATAGATGTAATGTTGTGGTTTTGTCTTGGATTTTGGGTTCTATGAATGATGAAATTTACAATGGTCAGATTTATTCAAAAATTGCTTCTGATGTTTGGAAATAATTAAAAGAAAGCTATGATAAAATTGATGGGTCTGTAATATTCAATTTATATCAAAAACTGAATTCAATCACACAAGGTGGTAGTTCTGTTTCAGACTACTATCACAATCTTAATTCTTTATGGAAACAATATGACACTATGGTACAACTTCCTAGTTTTGACCTAACTTCATCCAAAGCCTTCAAAGATCACATCAGTTTAATAAAACTCATGCAATTTTTAGTGGGATTAGATGATATTTAGCAACCAATCAGAAGTAATATACTCACCAGATATCCACTGCCCTCTGTGAACACTGCTTTCTCTATTATTTCTAGAGAAGAATCACACATAAAGTCTAATATAAGTGGTAAAAAGAATACAGAGTCATCTGCTTTCTACACTAACACTTATAAACCCAATGTCAATCAACAATTTAAAGAATTAGAATGTACCAAATGTGGTAGAACTAATCATACAATAGACAAGTGTTTTGAAGTTGTAGGGTATCCTACTAGGGCTGGCAATCTTAAGTGTATCAAATGTGGTATGACTAATCATACTGTGGATAAATGTTTTGAAGTAGTAGGTTACCCTAACAATCTGAAGAAAAAGGGCTTTGGATCTAATAACAATTTTAAATGTAATGCAAGTAAAGCTAATAATGACACTCCAGGGAGTAGCTCTTTTACTCCTATTTCTTTAAGTAATGAGCAGATAATCAGATTATTGAGTTTACTGGATGATAAGGGTGGAGTTAAACCTGGTGTTTCTAATATGGCAGATAATTTTGAGAATTATAATGTATTTTTCAACTCTCAATTTGATATTTTTTATAAAACTAATATGATTAGTGATAATGTTGAAAATATGCATTATGGGTGGATTATTGATTCTGGAGCCAACCAACACATGACAAATTCAATTAATAATTTTGTCTCACACACAAATGTGACCGATTTGAATTTATTTGTTTCTCATCCAAATGGATCCAAAGCAAAAGTTAGTAAAATTGGAAATCTTAGAATTTCAAATGATATTATATTAAAAGATGTTTTGGTGGTTTCAGACCCTTGTGACTGGTAGTCAATGTGGTGGTTTATATTTCTTAACTGGAAATGAAAAAGGTATTGTTGGTAGTTCCAACATAACCAAAGTTAAGCATTCTGTTGATCTTTGGCATTGCAGGCTGGGTAACCCAGCTGAGCAAGCTTTAATGTGTCTAAACATAGTTTAAATCTAAGTAAACAAAGTTTTAATAAACCTTGTAATGTGTGTCATAAGGCTAAACAAACTAGAGAATCTTTTGCAAACACTAATCATAAAACAACTGAGTTAGGAGAGTTAGTGCATCTTGATGTTTGGGGACCATATAAAGTTCTAAGTCATAAAGGGTTCAAATATTTTTTTAACTATTGTTGATGATTTTACAAGAGCTGTATGGGTATACTTACTTAAATCTAAAGAAGAAGTGTTTGAGCGTAACACCCCAGCTTAACATGACCACAATATTGTCCGCTTTGTCCGCAGGCTCACGGCTTTTTCTTGGCGACCACACACGAGGAACACTTTCCCAGGAGGTCACCCATTCTGGTAGTGCCCTCGCCCGAGCACGCTTAACTCCAGCGTACTCACACACCCACGCTGCCTGTGGTCCCAAAACACGTTATGGTCATTTAAGCGTGAGTATTACCTTATAATCCCATGATCACTCATGTCCATGGGCGATGTGGGATTCCTAAGGTGTTACATTCACCCCCCCCCCCCTTCAGGGACTCATCGTCCACGATGAGGTTTGCCCCACCTGTAGTGACCCGAACTTCTCCATGTTTTTATATATTAAATGAAATTGATATTTACATGATTAAATGTTTCCAACATGTTAAACAATCAAACTTGTTAAGACTTGATTAATTGAAATAGGTTTCATGTAGACAATTGACCACCCAGGTTGACCGGCGATTCACGAACGTTAAAACTTGAAAAAAACTACATGATATATATATATATATATATATATATATATATATATATATATATATATATATATATATATATATATATATATATATATATATATATATATATATATATATATATATATATATATATATATATATATATATATATATATATATATATATATATATAGTTAACATGAAATTATGATAAGTAAGTATCTCATTAAGTATATTAACAATGAGATATATACATGAGAATGAAACTGTTGAATTAAGAAACTCGAAACGGTATATATAACGATTATCGTTATAACAACGTCTTACTAAATACATATGTATTATATTAAGGTATTGTTACACTATATTTAACATGATAAAATGATAATTATATATATCATTAAGTATGTTAACAATGAACTACATATGTAAAACAAGACTACTAACTTAAGAATTTCGAAACGAGACATATATGTTACGATTATCGTTGTAACGACATTTAATGTATATATATCACATTAAGATATATTCATACATCATAATATCATGATAATGTAAAAATTTAACATCTCCTTAGATATAATAAACATTGGGTTAACAACATTAAATGAGATCGTTAACTTAAAGGTTTCAAAACAACACTTACATGTAACGACTAACGATGACTTAACGACTCAGTTAAAATATATATACATGTAGTATATTAAGATGTATTAGTACACTTTTGAAAGACTTCATGATACATATCAAAGTACTTCTACTTAACAAAAATGTTTACATTTACATTCTCATTCATTTTCATCAACAATTCTACTCGTATGCACCCGTACTCTTACTCGTACAATACACAGCTCCTAGATGTACATACTATTGGTATATACACTTCAATGATCAGCTCTTAGCAGCCCTTAATGATTCATCAAACATGTGGGAACCATTATTTGTAATCTAGTATGAATTATTTAGCAAGATTACAAAAATATTGTTAATCATTCATGACTTATTTACAAGAAAACAAACTTACACATCCTTTATATCTAATCCATATATCACGACCTAAAACACATACAAACACCTTCATTCTTCAATTTTCTTCATCTAATTGATCTCTCTCAATTTCTATCTTCAAGTTCTAAGTGTTCTTCATAAATTCTATAAGTTCTAGTTTCATAAAATCAAGAATACTTTCAAGTTCTAGTTTCAAATCCATTCCAAGAAATCATCTAAGATCAAAAAACCTTTGTTATTTATAGTAGGTTATCTTTATTATTCAAGATAATACTCATATTCAAACTTTGATTCAATTTCTATAACTATAAACTATCTTAATTCGAGTAAAAATCTTACTTGAACTTGTTTTCGTGTCATGATTCTACTTCAAGAACTTTCAAGCCATCCAAGATCCTTCAAGAACTTCCAGTAGGTTTACCTACTAAACTTGAGGTAGTAATGATGTTCATAACATCATTCAATTCATATATATATATATATATATATATATATATATATATATATATATATATATATATATATATATATATATATATATATATATATATATATATATATATATATATATATATATATATATATATATAACTATCTTATTCGAAGATTTAAACTTGTAATCACTAGAACATAGTTTAGTTAATTCTAAACTTGTTCACAAACAAAGTTAATCCTTCTAACTTGACTTTTAAAATCAACTAAACACATGTTCTATATCTATGTGATATGCTAACTTAATGATTTAAAACCTGGAAACACGAAGAACACTGTAAAACCGGACATACGCCGTCGTAGTAAAACCGCGGGCTGTTTTGGGTTATATAATTAAAAACTATGATAAACTTTGATTTAAAAGTTGTTCTTCTGGGAAAATGATTTTTCTTTTGAACATGAAACTATATCCAAAAATCATGGTTAAACTCAAAGTGAAAGTATGTTTTTTTTCAAAATGGTCATCAAGACGTCGTTCTTTCGACTGAAATGACTACCTCTTACAAAATTGACTTGTAACCTGTATTTCCGACTATAAACTGATACTTTTTCTATTTAGTTTCATAAATTTTAGTTTATTATGAAACCATAGCAACTTGAATCACTCAAAACGGATTTAAAGCGAAGAAGTTATGAGTAAAACAAGATTGGATAATTTTGCTTGTTGTAGCTACGTGAAATTTGTAACAAATCTATACAAATCATAACTTAACTAATTTATATTGTATTATACATGTATTCTAACATATATTATGTAATCTTAGGATACCATAGACACGTATACAATGTTTTGACATATCATACCGACCCATATATATATATATATATATATATATATATATATATATATATATATATATATATATATATATATATATATATATATATATATATATATATATATATATATATATATATATATATATTTCAGAACAACCATAGACACTCTATATGCAGTAATGCTTGAGTTAGCTATACAGGGTTGAGGTTGATTCCAAAATAATATATATACTTTGAGTTGTGATCTACCCTGAGACTTGAATACACTGGGTCGTGGATTGATTCGAGATAATATATATTGATTTATTTCTGTACATCTAACTGTGGACAACTAGTTGTAGATTACTAACGTTGGACTGCTAACATAACAAACTTAAATCGTTAAAACGTAATAAAAAATGTTGTGAATATATTTCGATCATACTTTGATATATATGTATATATTCGTTATAGGTTCGTGAATCGATCCGTGGCCAAGTCGTATTTTCCCGACGAAGGAAAAATTTGTGAAAGTGAGTTATAGTCCCACTTTTAAAATCTATTATTTTGGGATGAGAATATATGCAGTTTTATAAATGTTTTACAAAATAGATACAAGTGATCGAAATTACATTCTATGTTGAATTATCGAACCGAATATGCCCCTTTTTAGCTTGGTAGCCTAAGAATTGGTGTTTATTATAATTGCCACCAATTGACGCGAATCCTAAAGATATATCTATTTGGCCCAACAAGCCTCATCCGAGTTACGGATGCTTTAGTACTTCGATTTATCATGTCCGATGAGAGTCCCGGAATGATGGGGATATTCTATATGCATCCTGTTAAGGTCGGTTACTAGGTGTTCATCATTTGAATGATTTTTATGTAGTTTGCATGTTATTGAGAAATGGAAATTGAAAATCTTGTGGTCTATTATTACGAATTGATAAATATATAGGTTAAACCTATAACTCACCAACATTTTTGTTGAAGTTTAAAGCATGTTTATTCTCAGGTGATTATTAAGAGCATCCGCTGTTGCATACTAAATAAAGACAAGATTGGAGTCTGCATGCTTGTATAATATTGTTTAAAAACTGCATTCGAAGACTTATATTGTTGTGTAATATTATTGTAAACCATTATGTAATGGTCATGTGAAAACGCTATATTTTAGATTATCACTGTTTGATACACGTCATAATATTTTAAACCTTTATTGATAAAATAAAGGTTATGGTTTGTTTAAAAAAAATCGAATGCAGTCTTTGAAAAACGTCTCATATAGAGGTCAATACCTCGCAAGGAAATCAATTAATATGAAACGTTTATAATCGATATGAACGGGACATTTCAGTTGGTATCCGAGCATTGGTCTTAGAGAACCAGAAATTTGCATTAGTGTGTCTTACTGAGTTTGTTAGGATGCATTAGTGAGTCTGGACTTCGACCGTGTTTTCTTTGAAAACGATTGCTTAACACTTTTTGTTGGAAACTATATATTATTAACATGTAAATATTATGTGATATATTAATCTCTTAACGTGTTTGATATTGTGTGATAGATGTCTACCTCTAGTACAAATCCCATCGACTCACCTAATAATAATGAAGAGTCGGATATATTTTGGGAAGATTCACAAATTCCCGAGGAAGAACCGGAAGAGGAGGAACCGGAAGAGGAGGAATCGGAAGAGGAGGAACCGAAAGAAGAAGAAGAGGTTTCGGAGGAAGAAATATTAATAAATACAGAAAAATGGTTAAATAAAAGAAAATTCTCAACCAATGGACCAAAGTTAAAAATGGTCAATGGTGTTTACGCCAAGGAAGAAAAATATTGGGAAAATTACCAGTTTTCTAATGAATCGAATCCCGATGAGGATTCCGATGATGTTATAGAAATTACCACGACCCAATTTGAAAAAGAAAAAGAAAACAATAAGGGGCATCAAAATAGAAAAACCCGAGCCCAAAACCGATGAACTTTATGTTAACATGAAGTACCCTGATGGGGTGTACCGTAAACACCCGTATTTCTTAAACTTTCACTATAACCCGGGAACATCTAAGCCACCAGGTTTTTCTAGAATATTTGAGAAAAGAACGGCTCGTATTAGGGGAGCACCATATATCCCTAGGAAATTAGTGAAACGAACCAAGTCCGAAGAGGAAGAAACGAGTGAGTTGGAATAAAGAGTTGTAATCATGTTGTGTAATATATGTATTGTAGTGTGTTTGTATTTTCATGTTATATGTAAAAATTGCTTGTTTGTTTGTTAATTATCTTTTACGAATCTAATCCTCGTCTATTTTACAGTATAAAAACACACAATAGACTTTAAGGATAGATAACCGAATATTTTAGAAGACCTACCAGGGGATATGATTGATGAAATCTTGTCTAGAGTCGGCCAGAATTCGTAGGCACAATTATTTACGGAAAAATTAGTTTGTCAAACATTTGAAAGACGTTCCAGGAATGCCTTAGTTAATAAAAGACTTTCCTTTGATAGATGGGGTATATCACATTGGGGAGACCTTAAGTTACGCCGTGTTTTCTTTAAGGCGTTAAATGCGGGAAACCCAGATGCAATTTTACGCTACGGGTTAAGAACCTACTTTGACTCCACCTATCCCAATATAGGACTTCGTTCTTTAGAAAGAGCTTCTAACATGCAACATAAAGAAGCATGTTATGCTTACGGGTTAGTGATGTTCGCTTCTCATCAAAGTGAGAAAAAGAACATTGGATTACAACTGCTAAATAAAACATTCCCACAAGTGACAGACTCAGTAGTTGGGGTGAGAAACAAGGTTTTTAGATTATTACGGGGCTGTTGGCATTACGTAACCCCCATCCTTTTGAAAACGTTACAACATGCTGCCTAGCCAACGGTCACAACGGTTATTTTCCACAAGATCAAGGATGGGAAATAATACTAGTAAAACCCGAATGCATGACTTGCTTCTGGACTTATGAATTACGTGACTTTATTGCCTTTGCTGAATGACTTACGTATTAACTAGAATTGTCTTCGTAACTGCTTTGTATCAAAGTTATTGTGTGCTATATCTTATGCTATATGTAATATAGCGGTATTGTAAGTTTGAAAAATATTGTATAATAGTTTGAACGCGAAATATTATTGTAATCAGTTTTTCATATAGAATTGTAGTAGTTGAATTGTATGTTAGCTACTAAGTATGAACTTAACGGGTAGATACTACCCGAATTAAAACTTATAAAACGCTAATATGAAGAAAAAGCTTTTATAAATAAGTTCATATTATGCTACGAAATACTATTGACTACTCTTAATATTCTGTATGATTAACTTAATTCTTTTGGCTATTTTTGAAGGAAATGGCACCGACTACTCGTCAGAACTTGAACATGAGCGAGGAAGACTTCCGTGTTTTTCTTGCTGCCAACATAGCCACAGTACAAGCTGCAATGCAAAACAACAATAATAACTCTGAATCTAGCAATGCAACTAATGCCACAAGAAATCGTGTAGGATGCTCCTACAAAGAATTTACTGCCTGCAAACCTTTGGAATTTGATGGAACCGAAGGACCAATCGGATTGAAACGGTGGTCCGAGAAGGTCGAATCGTTGTTTGACATAAGTAAATGTACTGAAGAAGATAGGGTGAAGTACGCCACGCATACCTTCACAGGTACTGCATTAACATGGTGGAATGCCTATCTAGAACATGTGGGACAAGATGTTGCTTACGCACTACCGTGGTCAGCATTCAAGCACTTGATGAACGAGCAGTACCGTCCCAGAAACGAGGTCAATAAGCTCAAGGTAGAGCTTAGAGGATTACGAACACAAGGTTTCGATATTACTACGTACGAACGAAGATTCACATAGTTGTGCCTATTGTGTCCAAGAGCGTTCGAAGATGAAGAAGAGAAGATCGACACGTTTGTGAAAGGATTACCAGAAAGAATTCAAGAAGATGTGAGTTCACACGAGTCTGCCTCCATACAAAAGGCAAGTCGAATGGCTCATAAACTCATAAACCAAATTGAGGGAAGAATTAAAGAGCAAGCGGCCGAAGAAGCCAACATGAAACAAGTCAAGAGAAAGTGGGAAGAAACCAGTGACAAGGGTCACCAATACAACAACAACAACAACAACAACAACAACAGCAACAACAACAACAATCACAACCACAATCGCAACAACTATTCCAACAACTGCAACATCAATCGCAACAACAACAATCGAAATCCCAACAATAATTACAACAAACGTCCCAACAACAACAACTACAGTAACCGTCCCAACAACAACAACTACAGCATCAATCCCAATAACAATCTCAATAACAACAATGACAACAACAATCAGAAAATTCCATGCTATAGGTGTGAAGGATATCATCCGGGTAAATTTTATGAAGTAGTATGTACCAAATGTAATAGGAAGGGTCATGTTGCAACAAAGTGTGAAGCTTTCGGACCAGTGATTAAAAGAACAAACACTGCCCACATTATTTGTTTCGGATGCGGGAAGAAGGGCCACTACAAAACTACGTGCCCAAACCAGGGAAATAATAATGGGCAAAGCCATGGGAGAGTTTTTAACATTAATACGGAAGAAGCGCAAGAAGACCCGGAGCTTGTTACAGGTACGTTTCTTATCGATGAAAAACATGCTTATGTTTTATTTGATTCGGGTGCGGATAGAAGCTATACGAGTAGAGATTTTTGTGCTAATTAAGTGGTCCATTGACGCCTATGAATAATAAATTTTTACTCGAATTAGCAAACGGTAAATTAATTTCGGCAGATAAAATATGTCGGAATCGAGAAATTAAACTGGTTAGCAAAACGTTTAAGATTGATTTGATACCAGTAGAGTTAGGGAGTTTTGATGTGATAATTGGCATGGACTGGTTGAAAAAGGAGAGAGCGGAGATCGTATGTAACAAAAATGCAATTCGCATTGTACGAGAAGAAGGAAAACCCTTAATGGTGTACGGAGAAAAGAGCAACGCGAAGCTAAATCTTATTAGTAATTTGAAGGCGCAAAAGCTAATAAGAAAAGGTTGCTATGATGTTCTAGCACACGTCGAGAAAGTCAATTCTGAAGAAAAGAACATCAATGATGTTCCCGTTGTAAAAGAATTTCTCGATGTATTTCCGAAAGAATTACGGGACTACCTCCACACCGATCTGTTGAATTTCAAATAGACCTTGTACCAGGAGCTGCACCAATAGCTCGTGCTCCATATAGACTCGCACCCAGTGAAATGAAGGAACTCTAAAGCCTACTACAAGAACTTTTAGAACGTGGTTTCATACGACCAAGTACATCACCATGGGGAGCTCCTATTTTGTTTGTCAAAAAGAAGGATGGTACATTCAGATTGTGTATCGACTACCGAGAGTTGAACAAACTTACCATCAAGAACCATTATCCACTACCGAGAATCGACGACTTATTTGATCAACTCCAAGGCTCGTCAGTTTATTCGAAGATCGATTTACGTTCCGGGTATCATCAAATGCGGGTGAAGGAGGATGATATTCCAAAGACTGCTTTCAGAACGCGTTACGGTCATTATGAGTATATGGTTATTCCGTTTGGATTTACTAACGTACCAGCTGTGTTCATGGACCTCATGAACCGAGTGTGTGGGCCATATCTTGACAAGTTTGTCATTATTTTCATCGATGACATACTCGTTTACTCAAAGAATGATCAAGAGCACGAAGAACATTTGAGAAAAGTGCTAGAATTGTTGAGGAAGGAATAACTGTACACAAAATTTTCAAAGTGTGCATTTTGGTTGGAAGAAGTTCAATTCTTCGGTTACATAGTGAACAAAGAAGGTATTCAAGTAGATCCGGCAAAGATTGAAACCGTTGAAAAGTGGGAAACCCCGAAAACTCCGAAGCATATACACCAATTTTTAGGACTGGCTGGTTACTACAGAAGGTTCATCCAAGATTTTTCCAAAATAGCAAAACCCTTGACTGCATTAACGCATAAAGGGGAGAAATTTGAATGGAAGGATGAATAAGAGAAAGTGTTTCAATTGTTGAAGAAAAAGTTAACTACGGCACCTATATTGTCATTACCTGAAGGGAATGATGATTTTGTGATATATTGTAACGCCTCGAAGCAAGGTCTTGGTTGTGTATTAATGCAACGAACGAAGGTAATTGCTTATGCGTCCGGACAATTGAAGATTCACGAGCAAAATTATACGACTCACGATTTGGAATTGGGCGCTGTTGTTTTTTGCATTAAATACTTGGAGGCATTACTTATATGGGGTTAAAAGTATTATATATACCGACCACAAAAGTCTCCAACATATATTTGATCAGAAACAACTGAACATGAGGCAGCGTAGATGGATTGAATTGCTGAATGATTATGACTTTGAGATCCGTTACCACCCGGGGAAGGCGAATGTGGTAGTCGACGCTTTGAGTAGAAAGGACAGAGAACCTATACGGGTAAAAGCTATAAATATAATTATTCGTACTAACATTACTACTCAAATAAAGGAGGCACAACGGGGAGTTTTAAAAGAAGGAAATTTGAAGAATAAAATACCCAAAGGATTAGAGAAACATCTTAATATTCAAGAAGACGGAACTCGATATAGGGCTAAAAGAATCTGGGTACCAAAGTTTGGAGATATAAGAGAAATGGTACTTAAGGAAGCACATAAAACTAGATATTCAATACATCCCGGAGCGGGGAAGATGTACAAAGATCTCAAGAAACACTTTTGGTGGCCGGGTATGAAAGCCGATATTGCTAGATACATAGGAGAATGTTTGACGTGTTCTAAGGTCAAAGCTGAACATCGGAAACCATCAGGTCTACTTCAACAACCCGAAATCCCAGAATGGAAATAGGAAAACATTACCATGGATTTCATTACTAAATTGCCAAGGACTGCAAGTGGTTATGATACTATTTGAGTAATAGCCGATCATCTTACCAAGTCAACACACTTTCGGCCAATGAGAGAAGATGATAAAATGGAGAAGTTGGCGCGATTATACTTGAAGGAAGTTGTCTCTAGACATGGAATACCAATCTCTATTATCTCTGATAGAGATGGCAGATTTGTTTCAAGGTTTTGGCAGACATTATAGCAAGCATTGGGAAATCGTCTAGACATGAGTACTGCCTATCATCCATAAACCAATGGACAGAGCGAAAGGACGATACAGACTCTTGAAGACATGCTACGAGCATGTGTTATTAATTTTGGAAACAGTTGGGATCGACATCTACCGTTAGCAGAATTTTCCTACAACAACAGTTACCACTCGAGTATCGAAATGGCACCGTTCGAAGCACTTTATGGTAGAAAGTGTAGGTCTCCGATTTGTTGGAGTGAATTGGGGGAAAGACAGATTACGGGTCCAGAGATAATCCAAGAAACTAACGAGGAAATCATCCAAATTCAACAACGGTTGAAAACCGCTCAGAGTCGACAAAAGAGCTACGCGGACCTTAAAAGGAAAGATATAGAATTTGAAATTAGAGAGATGGTCATGCTTAAGATTTCGCCTTGGAAAGGCATTGTTCGATTTGGTAAACGGGGGAAACTAAATCCAAGATACATTGGACCATTCAAGATTTTAGATCGTGTCGGACCAGTAGCCTACCGACTTGAATTACCTCAACAACTCGCCAATGTACATAATACCTTTCACGTCTCGAATCTGAAGAAGTGCTTAGCTAAAGAAGATCTCACTATTCCTTTAGATAAAATTAAAATCAGCGAAAAACTACAATTCGCTGAAGAACCCGTCGAGATAATGGATCGTGAGGTTAAAAGACTCAAGCAAAATAAAATACCGATCGTCAAGGTTCGATGGAATGCTCGTAGGGGACCCGAGTTCACCTGGGAGTGTGAAGATCAGATGAAGCTGAAATACCCGTACCTATTTCCAGAAGATTCGTCAACACCTCCAACTGCTTAAAAATTTCGGGACGACATTTATTTAACGGGTAGGTACTGTAGTGACCCGAACTTTTCCATGTTTTTATATATTAAATGAAATTGATATTTATATGATTAGATGTTTCCAACATTTAAGCAATCAAACTTGTTAAGACTTGATTAATTGAAATAGGTTTCATGTAGACAATTGACCACCCAGGTTGACCGGCGATTCACGAACGTTAAAACTTGAAAAAAACTACATGATGATATATATATATATATATATATATGGATATATATATATATAGTTAACATGAAATTATGATAAGTATCTCATTAAGTATATTAACAATGAGATATATACATGAGAATGAAACTGTTGAATTAAGAAACTCGAAACGGTATGTATACCGATTATCGTTATAACAACGTCTTACTAAATGCATATGTATCATATTAAGGTATTGTTACACTATATTTAACATGATAAAATGATAATTATATATATCATTAAGTATGTTAACAATGAACTACATATATAAAACAAGACTACTAACTTAAGAATTTCGAAACGAGACATATATGTTACGATTATCGTTGTAACGACATTTTAATGTATATATCACATTAAGATATATTCATACATCATAATTTCATGATAATGTAATAATTTAACATCTCATTAGATATAATAAATATTGGGTTAACAACATTAAATGAGATCGTTAACTTAAAGGTTTCAAAACAACACTTACATGTAACGACTAACGATGATTTAACGACTCAGTTAAAATGTATATACATGTAGTATATTAAGATGTATTAGTACACTTTTGAAAGACTTCCTGACACATATCAAAGTACTTCTACTTAACAAAAATGTTTACATTTACATTCTCATTCATTTTCATCAACAATTCTACTCGTATGCACCCGTACTCTTACTCGTACAATACACAGCTCCTAGATGTACATACTATTGGTATATAAACTTCAATGATTAGCTCTTAGTAGCCCTTAATGAGTCATCAAACATGTGGGAACCATTCTTTGTAATCTAGTATGAATTATTTAGCAAGATTACAAAAATATTGTTAATCATTCATGACTTATTTACAAGAAAACAAACTTACACATCCTTTATATCTAATCCATATATAACTACCTAAAACACATACAAACACCTTCATTCTTCAATTTTATTCATCTAATTGATCTCTCACAATTTCTATCTTCAAGTTCTAAGTGTTCTTCATAAATTTTATAAGTTCTAGTTTCATAAAATCAAGAATACTTTCAAGTTTGCAAGTCTACTTCCAAGCTTTCAAATCCATTCCAAGTAATCATCTAAGATCAAAAAACCTTTGTTATTTATAGTAGGTTATCTTTATTATTCAAGTTAATACTCATATTCAAACTTTGATTCAATTTCTATAACTATAAACTATCTTAATTCGAGTAAAAATCTTACTTGAACTTGTTTTCGTGTCATGATTCTACTTCAAGAACTTTCAAGCCATCCAAGATCCTTTGAAGCTAGATCATTTCTTATCACTTCTAGTAAGTTTACCTACTAAACTTGAGGTAGTAATGATGTTCATAACATCATTCGATTCATATATATATATATATATATATATATATATATATATATATATATATATATATATATATATATAACTATCTTATTCGAAGATTTAAACTTGTAATCACTAGAACATAGTTTAGTTAATTCTAAACTTGTTCGCAAACAAAGTTAATCCTTATAACTTGACTTTTAAAATCAACTAAACACACGTTCTATATCTATGTGATATGCTAACTTAATGATTTAAAACCTGGAAACACGAAGAACACCGTAAAACCGGACATACGCCGTCGTAGTACAACCGCGAGCTGTTTTGGGTTAGATAATTACAAATTATGATAAACTTTGATTTAAAAGTTGTTCTTCTGGGAAAATGATTTTTCTTATGAACATGAAACTATATCCAAAAATCATGGTTAAACTCAAAGTGAAAGTATGTTTTTTCAAAATGGTCATCAAGACGTCGTTCTTTCGACTGAAATGACTACCTCTTACAAAATTGACTTGTAACCTGTATTTTCGACTATAAACTGATATTTTTTCTATTTAGTTTCATAAATTTCAGTTCATTATGAAACCATAGAAACTTGAATCACTCAAAACGGATTTAAAGCGAAGAAGTTATGGGTAAAACAAGATTGGATAATTTTGCTTGTTGTAGCTACGTGAAATTTGTAACAAATCTATACAAATCATAACTTAACTAACTTATATTGTATTATACATGTATTCTAATATATATTATGTAATCTTGGGATACTATAGACACGTATACAATGTTTTGACATATCATATCGACCCATCTATATATATATTTCGGAACAATCATAGACACTCTATATGCAGTAATGCTTGAGTTAGCTATACAGAGTTGAGGTTGATTCCAAAATAATATATATACTTTGAGTTGTGATCTAGCCTGAGACTTGTATACACTGGGTCGTGAATTGATTCGAGATAATATATATTGATTTATTTCTGTACATCTAACTGTGGACAACTAGTTGTAGATTACTAACGTTGGACTTCTAACTTAATAAACTTAAATCGTTAAAACGTAATAATAAATATTGTGAATATATTTCGATCATACTTTGATATATATGTATATATTCGTTATAGGTTCGTGAATCGATCCGTGGCCAAGTCGTATTTTCCCGACGAAGGAAAAATCTGTGAAAGTGAGTTATAGTCCCACTTTTAAAATCTATTATTTTGGGATGAGAATACATGCAGTTTTATAAATGTTTTACAAAATAGATACAAGTGATCGAAATTACATTCTATGTCGAATTATCGAACCGAATATGCCCCTTTTTAGCTTGGTAGCCTAAGAATTGGTGTTTATTATAATTGCCACCAATTGACGCGAATCCTAAAGATATATCTATTTGGCCCAACAAGCCTCATCCGAGTTACGGATGCTTTAGTACTTCGATTTATCATGTCCGATGAGAGTCCTGGAATGATAGGGATATTCTATATGCATCCTATTAAGGTCGGTTACCAGGTGTTCATCATATGAATGATTTTTATGCAGTTTGCATGTTATTGAGAAATGGAAATTGAAAATCTTGTGGTCTATTATTA
Source organism: Rutidosis leptorrhynchoides (assembly GCF_046630445.1). Lineage (NCBI taxonomy): Eukaryota > Viridiplantae > Streptophyta > Magnoliopsida > Asterales > Asteraceae > Rutidosis > Rutidosis leptorrhynchoides. Next base: position 361,297,226 of record NC_092339.1, read on the forward strand.
CGAATTGATAAATATATAGGTTAAACCTATAACTCACCAATATTTTTGTTGACGTTTAAAGCATATTTATTCTCAGGTAATTATTAGGAGCTTCCGCTGTTGCATACTAAATAAAGACAAGATTGGACTCTGTATGCTTGTATAATATTGTTTAAAAACTGCATTCGAAGACTTATATTGTTGTGTAATATTATTGTAAACCATTATGTAATGGTCATGTGAAAACGCTATGTTTTAGATTATCATTGTTTGAATAACGCCATAATATTTTAAACCTTTATTGATAAAATAAAGGTTATGGTTTGTTTAAAAAAATCGAATGCAGTCTTTGAAAAACGTCTCATATAGAGGTCAATACCTCGCAAGAAAATCAATTAATATGAAACGTTTATAATCGATATGAACGGGACATTTCACCACCACCTCCAATGGTACATGAGTGGCTCTGATACCATTCTGTAACACCCCAGCTTAACATGACCACAATATTGTCCGCTTTGCCCGCAGGCGCACGGCTTTTTCTTGGCGACCACACACGAGGAACACTTTCCCAGGAGGTCACCCATTCTGGTAGTGCCCTCCCCCGAGCACGCTTCACTCCAGAGTACTCACACACCTACTCCGCCTGTGGTCCCAAAACGCGTTGTGGTCATTTAAGCGTGAGTATTACCTTATAATCTCATGATCACTCATGTCCATGGGCGATGTGGGATTTGCCTAAGGTGTTACATTGAGTGTCTGGAAAACTTATTTCATTTATTTAAAAATCAATATAAAAGGACAATTAAATGCTTTAGGTCTGATAATGGTAAAGAATTTATAAACTCAAAGGTTAATGACTTTGTTTTAAGTAATGGAATTGTTCATCAAACATCATGTGCCTACGCTCCTCAACAAAATGGGTTAGTTAAAAGGAAACATAAGCACTTGCTAAATGTTGCAAGAGCTCTTATATTTCAAGGGGGGATTCCTCTTAGGTTTTGGGATGAATGTATTCTAACTGTTGTATATTTGATTAACAGGACTCCTACATCTTTGCTAAATGGAAAATGTGCCGTTGAGATTATATATAATAGAGTTCCTAATCTTTCCCATTTAAGAGTGTTTGGTTGTCTTGCTTTTTCAACTGTTTTAAATAACTCAGATAAGTTTGCCGAAAGGTCTGAAAAGTGTGTTTTCCTTGGATATTCTTCTGTTAAGAATGGATATAAGTTGTATAGTTTAGAAAGTAAAAGTTTTTTTGTATCAAGAGATGTCAAATTTTATGAAACAATTTTTCCTTTTAAAATAAAGAAAGAGGGTATGCAGTCTGAAAAATGTTTGAGTCAAATCAATTTTTTTGAAGAAATAAATAAAGACAATCAAAATACTCAAAGTCCCAATGATGAAGAGGAAGATAATGAACAATAAAGTGAAGGTAGTAGTGACTCAATACATGTAGATGACACAAATTATTCTTCTAGTTCAGATGAATCAGATGTGAATGCCAGATCACCAAGTCCTACAGCAACACATAATGGTGATAACACTAACCCTGAGGGCACTATTTTTCAAAATTAAGAAGCACCATCTTATTCTTTTCATCACTCTATTAGAAGATCTCAGAGGAACACTTCATTGCCAAAGAAATACAATGACTTTGTTCTTAATAGTAAAGTTAAATACAATATCAACAAATTCATTAATTATTCCAAATTATCAAAAGATGTTTATTGTCTGTCTACTAATCTGAATAAAATAGTTGAGCCTACAACTTATTGGGAGGCTTGTAAGTCCAAACATTGAATTGATGCTATGAATACTGAAATGGAAGCATTGTTTAAAAATGATACTTGGGAATTAACTGAATTACCTGAAGGAAGAAAACCTATAGGATGTAAGTGAGTGTATAAAATAAAATACAAATCTAATGGTGAAGTAGATAGATTCTGTGACGACCCAAAAATTTTCGACCAAATTTAAACTTAATCTTATTACGATTCCGACACGATAAGCAAAGTCTGTAATAATTTGAAATTATAAAATATAAATTAAATATTAGAATTAAAAATGTAAAATAGAGTACAAATAACTAATTGTGAATTTAAAATGAATCTATATATATAATTATATATGATAGGTAATATATTGTAATATATATTTTAGAAATAATAAATAATCAATAAAAGTTAATATATGATATATTATATGAATAAATAGTACATAAGTAATAATACAATACAAGTACAACTATAGCTGACATAATAATATTGTTATTACTTTCTATAAATAATATCAATACTAGTATTATTAATACTATTTTAAATATATATAATCTATAAATATAAAGTTGATATATATAAATTGTTATAGTATTGTTATTACTAATATTATTAATATCATTAATAATATTATTATATTTAGTATTAACATTAATATTAATATCAGTGTTATTAAATTTTGAAATATATAGTTTAGTATTATAAGTAATGATAATATTATTATCATTTTCATATTAAACCTATTATTATTTTTATTATTATTATTATTATTATTATTTTCATGATGACTAAAGATAAAAGTTAATATTAACATTAGTAGTATATTTATTAGTATCATTGTATTAGTAAAAATTACTATTAGGATTATTAAAAGTATTATTATTAAATCGATTACTAAAATTATCATGTTATTTAAAATTGTTATTGTCATTATTCTTATTAATATTATTATGATATTAATATTATTGATACTATTATTATCTCTATTATTATTTCTATTATTACTAAGTTTTGTTATTATTATTAAAATTAATATTAATGTTAAAAATTAAGGGTTGTATATTTAATAATATTTTTGTTTTCCTTAATGTGTAAAATACAAATATATACAGATAAACAGATACAGATATAAACTATACGAGCCTAAACAGAGTTATATATATACATATACGAATACATACATAGATAAATATAAATACGCCTGTATACGGCTTAACATCTACATTCGATTTACTTTAAAAATCTGAATCTGTTTATGCAGCAATCAAAAACAGTGCTTGATTTGTCTTCTGCCTCTTAACTGATTTCAAGAATTGGAATCCATTACAGTAATTAACAAAATTTGTTACCCATCCCTATCGAGTTCTATTTCTTTCGGTACGATGGATTCATGTCAAATTCTTGTCGAGTCTGTTAGACTACAAAACAAATTGTAATTGAACGAATTTAGAGGTAACAATATCAATCGACCTTTATATAGTCCTCTGCTTATACACTTCGATTTAAAAACAGAAACTATATACAGCTTATTTCCCTGTTCTTGTTACATTTTCACACAAACTTGATTTCAAACGATTTTGCAAAATGTATTAATGCCATTGTGTTAGGAATCTCTTATCAAATCTTTCTGCAAAATCTTGGCTTTCCATTCCTATTATTCAAATCGAATTTCGAAGTCAAAGGTAATCTTTAAAAAAGTCAAATAATCTGATTATCATGAAATTCGAGTTATCCGTTGTGTTTCTTGGGCAATTAACGGTCCAGAAAGATTCTAAACATGATTTAAAACCTTCTTCATGTTATAATCTTTGGCTAAAACATCTTTAAAATTCGAAATTGAATTTGAGTTCTTCAAGTGTTTAACGAGTTCCTGCCGCTGCTACTGACCTTGTGTTTAAATATATTTTTTTCTCAATCTACCACAAAAAAACGTTCTGTATCAATTTCATATTCAGTTTCAAATCTTAAGGTCGTTAAAAAGATTTTTAAGAAAATTGCTGGGTCGACTGAGTTGGGAAGAAGAAGAGAAACAGAAACAGAAATGGATTGGTTATATGTTTTTAAAACGGGTTATAATCAGAAAAGCAAAGCAGATGGACTGGTTTGGGTGTTGGGTCGGTTACCGAGAGGTCTCGGGTTCGAGCCTGTGCAATGGTGTATTTTTTTTGGAACTTGATTTCTTCAAAGGTTGTATTTTTATATCATTATTATTATTATTATTATTATTATTATTATTATTATTATTATTATTATTATTATTATTATTATTATTATTATTATTATTATTATTATTATTATTGTTATTAGTATTATTATCATTAAGAATTAATGTTATATTTGATGTTATTATTATTAAGTATTATGAATATCATTTATTATATGTGATAACAATTAAAACTTATTAATATTATCATTATTAATATTATTATTACTAGTGTTAATTATTATTATTATTATTACTAGTATCGTAATTATTGTCATTGTTATTATTATCAATAGATGTATTGTTATTGTTATTATTATCATTATCATTATTATTAATGACATAAGTATTAAAATTAATATTATTATCATTAAAATGATTATTAATATAGTTATCACTAAACATATTATCGATTGGAGTAAAATGTTTATTTTTATAGTTAGTATTATTATTAGTACTAGTAGTACTATTATCATCGACACGATTTTTCATATACATTATTTTATCATCATTATTATTAAAAGTAATATTTTTATCATGATTATTAAGATTATATTTTTTACTTAAAATTTACATTTTTATTATTATTATTACTTTGAGTATTATCATTATCATTATCATATTTGACTACAAATAATGTGACAAATGTTATTATAAAAAAATTAATATTTTCAGCATCATTATTAAATTTAATTATTTACTATTTTGGTATTATCATTAATTTAACAAATATATGATATTTGTATATAAGTATATTTAATAAGCATAACTTAACTATATTAATATTTATATATATGAAATCAATAATAAAACCTATAAAACATTAAATATAACAATTACATCATTTATAATAATATATAAATTGGTTCGATTGCAGTTATATGTATTAATATATATACGAATGATATAGGTTCGTGAATCTGAGGCCAACCCTGCATTGTTCAATGTCGTCATACGTATTTTTACTACAAAATACAGTATCGTGAGTTTCATTTGCCTTTTTACCCTTTATATTTTTGGGCTGAGAATACCTGCGCAATTTTTATAAATGTTTTACGAAATAGACACAAGTAATTGAAACTACATTATATGGGTGAATGATCGAATTCGAATATGCCCCTTTTGCTTGGTAACCTAAGAATTAGTAAACCGATCTACTAATTGACGCGAATCCTAAAGATAGATCTATTGGGCCTAACGAACCCCATCCATTGGATATGATGCTTTAGTACTTTGATGTTGTTTTATATCATGTCCGAAGGATTTCCCTGAATGATAGGGGATATTCTTATATGCATCTTGTTAATGTCGGTTACCAGGTGTTCACTATATGAATGATTTTTGTCTCTATACATGGGACGTATATTTATGAGAACTGGAAATGAAATTCTTGTGGTCTATTGAAATGATAAAAATGAATGATTATGATAAACTAAAGAACTCACCAACCTTTTGGTTGACACTTTAAAGCATGTTTATTCTCAGGTATTAAAGAAATCTTCCGCTGTGCATTAGCTCATTTTAAAGACATTACTTGGAGTCTTTCATGACATTCATTTTGAAAGACGTTGCATTCGAGTCATTGAGTTCATCAAGATTATTATTAAGTCAATTATAGTTTGGATAGTGGATATTATGAAAGAGTATGCATGTCTGTCAATTTTCGATGTAAAGAAAGTTTATCTTTTAAAAATGAATGCAATGTTTGTAAAATGTATCATATAGAGGTCAAGTACCTCGCGATGAAACCAAATGTAATGTATTCGTCCAGATGGATTACGACGGGTCTCTACAGATTCAAAGCTAGGATTGTTGCCAAAGGCTACAATCAAAGATAATGAATAGATTTTGATGAGATTTTTTTGCTTGTTGTGAAAATGGCTACTGTTAGGTGTATGATTAATATTACTGTTCAAAATTATTGTGATTTGTTTCAACTTGATATCAATAATACTTTCTTGTATGGTGATCTTGATGAGTGTGTCTATATGACTTTACCATTAGAATATTATAGTGAAAATGAAAAAAGAGTCTGCAAATTGAAAAGATCACTCTATGGATTAAAACAGGCACCCAGAAAATGGAATGAAAAATTATCCTCTGCTTTAATTGAAAATAGCTTCAGACAAAGTTTAAATGACTATTCTTTGTTTATAAAGTGTGGGAAAGATGTCTTCATTGTAATTTTAGTTTATGTTGATGATATTGTTGTAATAGGTAACAATACATGTGAAATTAACAAGTTTAAAGACTTCTTAAAAACTAAGTTTCAAATAAAAGATTTAGGAGTTCTTAAATATTTTATGGGAATTGAGGTTATTAGAGAAAATAAAAATATATGTTTATCTCAAAGAAAATATACTCTTGATCTATTAACTAAGTTTGGGTTATCGAACTATAAACCTATTTATACACCTTAGAACCTAATCTCAAATTTAATAGTGATAATGATCATAATGATTTCCCTTTAAAGAATATCACTGAATATCAAAGATTGATTGAGAGATTAATATACTTTATTCTAACCAGACCTGATATCTATTATTCTGTTCATGTTTTAAGTCAATATATGCATGCACCTAGGGTTTCTCATTTAAAATGTGCATTGAGAGTTTTGAGATATCTCAAATCTGCACCTGAAAAAGGTATTTGTATCAGTAAGAGTAATGATATTAATCTTGTCTGTTATGTAGATTCTGATTGGGTAAAAGAATTATGGCTATGAAATCTGTAACAGGGTATTGCTTATTTCTAAATGGTTCACTTCTTACTTGGAAAAGTAAAAAAGCAAAATAGTATTTCCAGATCTTCTGAAGAGGATGAGTTAGAGCCCTTGCAGATGCATCATGTGAGGTAGTTTGGGTTTTAAAAGTTCTTAAAGATTTTGGTAAAAGTTGCAATATTCCTGTTCAAGTTCATATTGATAATTCTGCAGCAATCAAGATTGCTGCAAATCCTGTTTTTCATGAAAAAACAAAACATTTTGATTTGAATCTGCACTTTGTTAGGGAAAAAATCAGTAAAGGTGTAATTCAAACTAAAAAGATTGATTCTGCAAATAATAAAGTTGTTGTTTTTACAAAAGGGTTGTGTTCTTTTGAACACAACAAAATGTGTAATCTTCTTGGTTTAACAGACTGTTTTGGCAATCAGATTGAGGAGGGATATTGAAATAGTCAATCTAATTTGCATTCTTATATATATGATACTTAGTGTGTGATTAGTTGTGCAGGTTTCCTGAATCAAGACTAGATGGGCTATTGCACAAAGTGGATTAAGTTACACATGAAGATAAGAAGAGCTAAACCCTTTATGGATCGAGTATAAGTTAAAAGTAGCTAAATACCTAGTATGTGGTGAAATTATACTTATACAACGACGGGACATAGTTGGGTTTAGTTTTGTTACTTCAGGGATTGTTTCTGTCGATTCCCATTTCTCGAAGATGTACAGGGGCATGATTGTCATTCTTGAAAGTTTGTTATGTGTCGGTGTTGTTTTTGATATAATCATCAGATTAGGGTTAGATGATATATTATTGATTCATTCATACAATTACATACACATTCATCTTCTCTGTATTTTTTGTCTAAGATCCTTAGTTAGGATTTGTGATTTGTGTTCATCTAGTTGATGAACAAAGTATTGTAAACATCTTTAATATTCAAGTGCTTGATTGGTGGTTTGATTTCTTGTTTATTCAAAGTATACGATCTTGTATACTTGTTGTTATAGATTCGATTTCATATTTTTTACACAAATGTTATGTCACGGATTACATCATTGCTTCAATAGTGATGTTTTTCATCGACCTTAATTGATTAAGTCAAAGAATTTTTAAGGTTTAAATTTTACAAAGAAATAAGATGTCGATCACGTATTAAACGGTAGAACTTAGTGGTCCCCATCTCCTGTTTGGCAAGTCGAGAAAACTAACGGACGACGAAAAAAACTCTCTTCGTACTTTCAACTTTTTGTTCCCTTTACTTGTCCGACGTTGATTTGTTCTTAATTTTCTATCGACGTGCTCCATCTGGTGTCGCTGCTCCTTTTTCTATAAGCTTCCTGTGACTAAGGTATGGTTTCGTGGTGTTATAGTTTTCTTTTGGTCGTGACCCTTTCAATTTGCACTTCAAGATTTATTACAGGACCTATCCATCATGTCACGTCTTGGTAAAGAGTTGAATGAGTCACAAGTTGCTTTCAAGATATTGAGTTATAGTGTTTGTTAGACCATTCATAACGTACATATACTCACGCCGTGGATTGTCCATGTGACAAAAGCCACACCCAAAAAATTGGGTAGCAGTGATGTGAGTTTGGGTATGGGAAACGCAACCGAAAGAAAGCTACGATGAAAACCACGAGCGTGGCTTTATTCTTATCGGATGAAATTTTTTTTATTTTTTTTTATTGTTTTTAACTTAAGTATATGTATCTCTTTTTTCTCGACTCTCAATTATATTTTACCAAATTATCACAACACTTTCAAACCACATTTAAATTCACACCATCATTACTTCACAATTTCAACCCGCGCCGCCACATAATAAAAAAAAGCCTCACGTTACCAACTCACCCACACCATTTTTACAATTTACAAATGGTCTTAACAAATGAGAACCTGAAACTTTGTATTTAAGAGTTAATATTCTCCAACTCTCCAAGTACATTATTTAGATATAATTAGTTTGCTCATTTTTATCAAGTATTACATATACATTTGGTTTGGAAGCCAAAACTATTGGTCAATATTTATCATGATTCATATATTTTCAAATCAACCCATGAAGATTTGTCACGTTTTCGTAGGTATATTTTTTCTTCAAATTTTTATGTAGTTGATAAAGTAAAACATCTTTATATTGTGCTATATTCCGCTATACTGAACTATAATTGCTACTAATAGGTTATGTACTAGTTCGACGTCCATACCAGTTTCTGAACACATAATTTGATGGCGAGGAAGCTCTTAACTCATAGACTTTTGCTCTTATTTTGTTTCAAAACTATGAATATGATTTTTAAGACTCATAGTCGTCTTTTTAAGTATTTATTTTTCTGTGTTTGAAGGATTTCATAATTCATTTCAAAGATTGTTAGTTACTTGGAGGTTCATTTTTTGTTTGTTGATCATAACTACGCAATAAAGATTGTGACTTGGTTGGATGTTTATCGTCTGTTAAGTTCAACAAAATCTTTATTGTTGGTGATACGTTTCGAATAATTTTAGTAGGCTAATTTCTATTTATAGGTCAAAAGTAGCAATGACAAATGGGCTTCATGAATCAGGTCGATTTGAACCTTACAATTCCAAATCGTAGGTCGTAACAGTAAGGTTCACCGTAAACACTTCTTGCCCAATTCATATCATTTTTGTAGTTGTGGTAGATGTGATACCTTCAACTCATGAGGTGACATCAGCTCTTTACAGAACTTAAAGTAGTGTGTTAAAGATGATGGACCAACGTAATATCGAAACAAATTTAATTTTGATTGGTTGAATGTTTGTTACAAACAATTATATTATATCCCTAATGTGAGTCAAATTAGGTCATACTGGGTTGATCCACATAATTATTCTTGCCGATTTTTAGATTTTACGTATGTGCTTTATTATAATGCTAATAAATACATTCTAAAATTAAAATCGAAAATAAACTATTTGACTTTTTCGCAGACAGTCACGGATAGATGTACGTGCAATTTAGCGACAATGAGAACTCCTCAAAATGCTTCTGTTGCTTGTCTTGAAGAAACCTTTAATGTTCTCCTTTATCATCATATTCCTACTTGCTTGGAAAGTAATTGTCAATCATGTTGTTGTTTTCATGCGTGATGTGTCATATTTTCAACTCTTTGTGCCACAATCTATTTGTTGGCACTTAGGGTCGATTTACTTTCTACTTAGTGATCTGTTTTTATATAACTCTTAATTCAGTAAGTAAAATTGTTGTTTCTTTATCACTTAATCTGAAAATTGATATATTTCTAGAAGACATATAATCAGACACTCTACTCAAACAAAGGCAAATGGAAACATGACTTAACACAAAAAAAGTAAATAGCCCCTTAGAGCATGCGGTGTCCGCAGTTCCTCCTCGCCGTCGTCCAAAATCGACGCCGGTATCGACCGTCGGTCGACACCGGCCCCCCGTCGTCCCCACCGTCGATTTTTAGGGTCTCCACCAAGACGCTAATTTTTTCAACTGTTGCCCTTTTGATTTTTGAAATTATAGTCGTTAATCTATGTGTTGAATCAATTATTCTTTTTTTTTTTTCAGGTTGGAATTTGGAAGTGGTGTGCTATTGAACTTTGGTGGAAGCTGATATGTAGAAGAATGATTTGTAGAAGAAGAAGTTTATGTTTAGATAAATGGGTCTAACTAGTTATCGAACCCTCGCTTCGCGCCGGGGGTTCGATTTTCAATGTATTTTGTTGCGTTTAGTAAAATTATTTTGTGGCTAACGATGATGTCGTTGAAGCGCAACTCGAGTCGAACTACAAGGTATAACCTGTGAGAGATTTAAATGTTATTTTATATTAACAATATATGTGCATCTCCGCGTTTTGCTATGTAATTGTCGACTTTTAAAAATTTAACGCAAAATCAACGTGTATAAAAAGTACCCCAAATATTTAGCGTTTTTTAAAAAGCATCCGTTTTGCGTATAGCTAGTGACATTGTGTTCCTAAAATTATTTCGAGTTTAACGATGGTGTCGGAAAAATTTAACTCGTTGCGAGCGAGAAGATATGATCCGTTGAATATTTGGGTGGAGTTTATTTAAGATTTTTTATGAAAATAGTTAATTGACACTTTACCCCCTGTTTGGGGGTCGATTTGAATTTTTCAAAAAAATGTGGCGGGCGTTGTTGGTAAAATAAAATTTATTTTTTAAAAAAAAAGTGAAAAGTCGAAAATGCCCCTAATTACTATTCATAACTTTTGTCTGTTAGTTAATATGTAAATGTAAATTTTGTTTTAACTTTGGGCTACAAGTTTTATTTTGGGGCAAAAAAAAATTGGGGTAATCTATTTATTTAATGTTTTTATTATAAGTGAAAAGTTTTTAAATTATTAATGAAAGTTTTGTTTGTTTCAAAATTAATGAAAAAAGTATTTTAAAAAATAAAATATAAAAATGGACACTGAAATGGACAATGAGGACACCTCCACTCATGTCATAGTCAGTTAATTCGGCTTCCATTTTCGACACTGAAAATGAACACTGAAATGAACTACACACATCATGTGCACATCATGTGCTGTTAGTGTAGGTATATGGGTTTATGCAGCAGTTTACGTCAACAATTTGAATTGTCATTGCGTTGATGTTTATGCAACACGTAGATTATTTGTTTATTTTATAAATATATATACTCAAGTTAATTCAGTATTTGAGAACCTATTGGTAACACGTATATACAATTTACTTTTTTGAGTTTTGTTATTTTAGATTTAATCTAATTTGTCCTTTTTTTTTTTTTAACACACTAAAAGAGGTTAGACCGTTGGTCGTATTCTACTTTACAGATTGTCGTTTCAGAAAACACGACATCGTCTCCTTTCTTTATTAAAACCTGTCATATTCTCTCTCCTCTGATTTTCTCTCCCATATTCATTCTCACTACCATAACCACATAACAAAACCCACCATAAGTTTGAGCATCAAATAAATCATGGATCTTCTAATTTTTAAGACACAACCACTACCATTTAACACAAAATCATGTGACGAACGAAACCCACCCCATCTTGCTGGAATCCGAACACCCACGCGCAATCGACAGCCACCACGGATGTTTTGTTTTTTCCAGCAACTGCAAAAGCTTTTCTGACAAGATTCCGACGAGTGTTCTGGCAGCACTTACATCTTTGTATATGCGATAGGTTTGTTTAAAAAAAATTTTAAATTTATAAATACGTCTTTTAGACATTTTAGTTCGTGAATATAATAGTTTTGGTATTGTGAGTTATAGTATAAAAAGGTTAGACTAGGATTAAAAATCCAAAGAGAAATTTAAGTTTTTATCATTATGGTGGACAGCATGAATCGAGGTTTCTTATCGAGGAAGAAGAAGTGGGGTGTGGGGAAACAGAAGCTGCACGACCCCAATTTTGTTTTCATAAGTGACTTTGTACCTTTTAACTTTCATAAAAGTGTTACATTAGTCCTTCACATAATCACATTTAGTTATTTCAAATAAAAAACATCACATATTCATATTTAAGATGTTTTGTATATTTTTTTTAACTATATATATATACTCCGTATTTTTAAAACATTTTGTACTCTTATTTTAATAAAATATTGATACTTATTTTCGATATGCGTATTATAATAATAATTTATCAAAATAAATATTATAGCGGAACAATTTATTGTTGCAAGTGATTTCCTAATGGAATTCGTGGGTGATTTTCGTGCTACTGAAATAATTTTTATGTTATCAAGCGAATCATATCACGCAGCAACGCGGGGCAGATATGTATGCTCATATTTTATATAGTAAATGGAATGGAACTTTGTGTCGTTCCTACTATATTCAAACAATATCAACACCCAAATTTTTATACTACCCCCTCATTTATAGTCTACTGTGCAATAAACTTAGGGGTATAAACTATAAATCTATTATATTTATTGAAAGTTCATAAATATTCACCACCCAATTTTTTAACGAGCCATATCTCCCTTCTAAACGCGAGTTAAAATTTTCCGCCTTCACCGTTTAACTCGACATAATTTTACGAACATAACGCAACTAGCTACGCACGAAACGGACGTTTTTTAAAAAACCGCTTAATTTTCGGGTTACCTTTCATACATAATACACCCGCAGCAACGCGTTTTTTACTCTATAAATACATAACATTACGTTAAATATGATTACGTAACCCGAAAGCATTTATATTCTACTTTGCAATAAACTTAGGGGGTATAAACTATAAATCTATTATTTTTATTGAAAGTTCATAAATATTCACCACTCAATTTTTTAACGAGCCGTATCTCCCTTCTAAACGCGAGTTAAAATTTTCCGCCTTCACCGTTTAACTCGACATAATTTTACGACATAACGCAACTAGCTACGCGCGAAACGGACGTTTTTTAAAAAACCGCTTAATTTTCGAGTTACCTTTCATACATAATACACCCGCAGCAACACGTTTTTTACTCTGTAAATACATAACATTACGTTAAATATGATTACGCAACCCGAAAGACCCCGCCGCATCGCTGTAAGACCCTAATATTTATTGTACATAAAGTATAAATGGTGTGCATAAAGGGCGTGAAACGTAGTGTGAATTAAAAGATCAGAAACTGCTCAGATCATTGTGCGCGCCGCACACCATTAGGTGAACGCGCCGCGCACACTGCCTGTGACAGATTTCTGTCTTTTTCTATTTTTGAGTTTAATGAAGGGCATTTTGGTCATTCCGCTTGGGGTCGGATCTGAAGCCATATCAGCTGGGTTGGATCCAATTTTGGATCACTTTTGAAATGCCCCGTTCATATACATTATAAACGATTCACAATAGTTGATTACATCGCGAGGTATTGGACCTCTATATGATACATTTTACAAACATTGCATTCGTTTTTAAAAGACAAACTTTCATTACATCGAAAGTTGACGGCATGCATACCATTTCATAATACATCCAACTATAATTGACTTAATAATAATCTTGATGATCTAAACGACTCGAATGCAACGTCTTTCGAAATATACCATAAATGACTCCAAGTAATATCCTTAAAATGAGCTAATGCACAGCGGGAGATTTCTTTAATACCTGAGAATAAACATGCTTTAAAGTGTCAACCAAAAGGTTGGTGAGTTCATTAGTTTATCATAATCAATCATTTCCATAATAGTAATAGACCACAAGATTTCAGTTTCCATAAATATCCGTACACTCGCAAGTGTATAAAAGTATTCTATAAGTTGTTGAGCGCCTCGGTAACCATACTTAACAATTAATGTGGCATATTCCCTTTATTATGAAATCTCCCTACACTGTCCAAGTGTAGTAAAAACGAAGTACTATGCAACCGTTTGCGATACTAGAGCGACTAGTCCGGTTGGGGTGGTCAAACCCGATAGATCTATCAATAGGATTCGCGATTACATGTTCTCACAACATGTAAATATTAGTTACCAAGCTATTAGGGAAGATATGCAAGGTGGTACAACTCAACGTAGAATATATTTTAAGTACTTATGTCTATTTCGTCAAACATAAAAGCAGCGCATGCATTCTCAGCCCAAAAATATATATTGCAAAAGCAATTAAAAAGGGGGCAAATGAAACTCACTATCCAATATTTTGTAGTAAAAATATTCATTCGACTGAACTGAACAATGCAGGGTTGGCCTCGGATTCACGAACCTATATTGATTATATATGTTACAACATATACTGAACGTGTAATAGGAATCAAACCAGTTTATATATATTAATTATATACTATTTTACTTATTTAAAATAGTAATCAATTTGTTATTTCAAATGTTATTTATATACATATGTTATTTTAAAATAGTAAATTAAATATACTTATGGTATATATATATATATAAATATATTTTTATTTAAATATCATTAAAATACTAAATTATTGATATTAATACTAATAATCAATATATTTAATAATGATATTGAAAATAATAAATTTTATAATAATAACAGTAATAGTAGCAGTAAAATTAATAATTCATTTAAGTTGTAACCTAATCATTTTCATAATAAAATTTGTATCTAAAATCTTATATTTATAACCCTAGTAATAATAATAATAATAAAAATAATGTTAATAAAAATGATAATTTAAATAAAAGTTATAACTAAAAAAAATTATAATTTTACTAAAAATGATATTTTTATTAATAATAATGATTTTAATAAAAATAACATTAATAGTACATATGATTATCATTTATCAAAATTTATATTTATAATCATAATGTCATCATTTTCATTACTTTATAATTCTATATATATATTTTTTAGTGATCATATATAAATACTTAAATTTTCATAATCATATTATTATATAAACTTTTCATTATAACCATAAACTTAATCGTCTTATAATAACTATACTTCTATTAATTAACATATCAAATTTAATTTTCATTATCATATCGAGTTCTTACATCATCATCATCATAATAATAATAATAATAATAATAATAATAATAATAATAATAATAATAATAATAATAATAATAATAATAATAATAATAATAATAATAATAATAATAATAATAATAATAATAATAATAATAATAATAATTATAATAATAACAATAATAATTATAATTATAATTATCAAATAAAACCTTAGAAGCTTTAAATAAAATTATAAAAAAAACTGCCTCGGCCGGGCCTTGAACTCGCGACCTCCAGGTAACACACACATGCCACATACCAACGAACCAAGCTTGTTTTTCTGAATTATTACCAACCATAAAAGTATATAACCCATAATATTTGTTTCATATTATCATCATCATCTTCATAATCTTAAGCGAACATCATCATCTTCACAGAACGTCACCATTATCCTAATCTCATCATAATCATCATTAACAGGTATTATCATCATCATCTTCACGATTATCTTCAATGATCATCTCATCATCGTGATTCATCCTAGTCGTTCCCATACTTCACCATCATCGTTACCGATCATCATTATCGTGCTCATCTTCATAGTTATCAATCGTAATCATTATTATGACATCACAAAGTCATCCTTATAGTAGACCCATCACTGTTCATTATCCTCTCAAATTTTTGAGGAGAGATAAAGGAGAGAGAGAGAGAGAGAGAGAGAGAGTGAGAGAGAGATTGAGATGGTTATCAATGGTAGTTTACGGTGGTCTTTGGGTGGTGATAGAAACAGTCATACAACAGCACTTTTGTGTTTTTATTGATGATTGTAGTGATGGTGGCGAGCAGGAAGTGGTGATGGAGTGGAGGTTGAAGGGTTATGGGTGGTGTTTCTAAACCGAAGATGATGGTGGCAGTGGGTTTTGTTGATGGTTGTTAATGGTGGTGTGGGTGTAGTGGTCGACATGGTGGTTTCATGGCGGTGACCTCCGGTGGTGTTAGCCCTAAGATATAATGGAGGAGTAGATGAATGTGTGTTGATGTATGTACGTATCTATATGCTTATATATATATGTTTATAATCTAATATATTAAATATAACAACAAGAAAAAATGGAAAGGAAATAGAAATAATTGGATGCAGTAGTTCAATTGGTAGAAGATAAAATGGGGTTGTAGTGGTTGATTACTCACACACACACACACACACACACACACACACACACACACACACATATATATATATATATATATATATATATATAATATTATGTAGCAGTCTTAATTCTTGTATATATATGCCGACAGTTTTAGTACGTAGAGTATATCTTACTTCGTTGTTAAACAGTGGCAGATAAAAGTCTTCGGAAAAATCCCATGTTTTTAAATTAACTATATTTATTTATTTTGGTCATTATGGTATAAAATTCGAGCATTAAATATTAAATAAAAATGACATTAATTATTCACCCCCAACCCCAAGTAAAATATAAAAAGTTTTAAAATTCAATAAATAGTTTCTAAATACATTTTTAATAAGTCTATAATTTGTAAAACTCATTTTCGGATCATTGTTTATTTAAAAATCACATAAGTTCGATTTTAACTTGTTTAATATTGATCGAATAATAAATGAGTGTTACTGTCGTTCACTAAATAAATTCGAAATCACATATACATATAGTATACTTTATATATTCATTTTAAAAATAAATTTTTATTATATCTTATATTAATTTAGATATTATTTATAACAACAATTGCATATAACAGTTTCTTATATATAATTATTTATATTTACCTATTTATATATACCTATCTATTTACAAATAATGGTTCGTGAATCGTCGAGAACAGTTGAAGAGTAATTGAATATATGAAACAGTTTAATTTTTTTTTAGACTCAACCTAACAGACTTTGCTTATCGTGTCAAAATATTAAATCGTATCGAGAGTTTGTTTTAAAATTAGTCGAAAATTTCCGGGTCGTCACAGTACCTACCCGTTAAAGAAATTTCGTCCCGAAATTTGAATGTGGTCGTCATGGCTAACAATAAAAATATTTTCATGACGAATATGAATTGATAGATAGAGGTTTATCATTTATTGATTAATATAGATAAAATGATTCGATTATGTGGAACGTACGAGTGAAGCTGTCACAAAAGAGTGAAATGAGGAATTTAAGATTCGTCTTACTTTTGGCGTAGTCACGTTTGAATTCCGAAATTCAAGGGATTTAAGAGAAAATCTTGGAAATCTATAAGATCTGATTCTTCGGGATTTATGGAAATTAAGATCTCTTTAATTAAATGCGATCATCTGTCTCGATTGCTTTGTCGGATACTTTCATTATTAATTAACCTCTTCCGTTTTATTGATTTTTACCACTTCAATACTTTCTTTCTTAGTTCATATTTCCAAGGATTTTGAAAATGCTTAATCCAGTTCTGATCCTTGTTCTTGTTCTGACTATCACAATGATCGTACTTCTTTTCCAACTCCCACCGGAAGAATCTGTTAACTTCTACTATTACCTTGGGGTTATAGTGTTTTTCATTCTCCAGTGTATTTACGTTGTTATCCGTATTGATTTATATGGTTTGTAATTTCGGTGTTGTTGTTGGGCTTTATATTTTCCCTTATATTTTGGAGCTCCATGCTCTTGTTTTTCTCTTACTGACTTTAGATCAAGCGAATAATGGTCCAGAATTCATAGATATAGCGTTTTGAATGATTATAATGTTCTAAGCACGAAAGAGCGTATTCTAATAATTTGATTGGTTAAATTACCAGAATCACTGAGGATGGAACTATCAATAATATCTTTGATTGATATGTTCGAAAGTTTAGCAGAATGAAAGAGATGTGTAACATGGCACATGATGACGTTATGATCTGTGAATCATCATCACTTTCCATTAGAACTTTAGCATGACTTACTGTAATATAATCACGTTGGTCAAGTGTCATTATATTATACTAAATCATGCTCAAATTCTTAACACTTCTCCAGAATTCATTAGTAATTATACTTAGATTTTACAGAAGTTTCCAATGAAATACAGAAAGCACAAAGAGGTATATAATTTCAGACAAGAATACTTATGAAAATATCCACAGAAATATCGAGGATATTTATGATGATATTTTGGAATTTCTAAGTTCGAAAGTTGATGAAGAAAATTTTTTCGCAAGATTTTAACACGAGTTCGAAGCAAGATGTTCTCTAAAGATTTCATCGGATTCAAAATTATCTGGGTTCTTTGAATACAGAGTTTGATCCTTGTATTTGTCCTTGATCTCCTTCATGGTTTGCTCAATCCGTTTTTCAGTACCAAATTTTTCTATCGAGCGTTCCATTCTTTATCATCAACTTTTGGCCATTAAGACCATCTACAACATGCTGCTTCGTCAGCATTTTCAAAGTTAACGGATCTGGATCATCGGTTATCAAACCGAGGGTTTTCAAGAATATTGAAAGTTTTTAGATGATTAAACGCTGATTGTGATCGTCAAGATACAAAGGATGTTTAAGATGAAATTAAGTGGCAAACTTGAAGAATTGTTTAGTTTCAAATGTTATAATCAGTATTTTAATTCATTTTAATTGTCCAAAGTTAGTAGTCCACAATTAATATTCCATAGTTAGTAGTTTAATAATTCATATATAGTTTAATATATAATGTTCGAATTAATTAATACGTATCGTGACCCATTATATACATGTCTCAGACTCGATCACAACCCATGGTATATATATTATTTTGGAATCAACCTCAGCCCTGTATAGCTAACTCAAGCATTACTGCATATAGAGTGTCTATGGTTATTCAAAATAATATATATAGGTGATGTCAATATGATATGTCAAAACATTGTATACGTGTCCCGATTTATCCGACGATATTTAAAGTGCGTAAAATAAATAACAGAAATTAAATGACAATAAATAAAATTACGAGAATTAAAATTGCGATAAATAAATTGCGATAAATAAAATGTAATAAGGAATTAACAGTTAGCTAGGATTTTGTTAGCGTGGATTCTTAGCAGAATTTCTCATAGTTAATTTGTTTGTTTCTAACAAATTTTATTTTGTCCAATGTTTTCTTCATTATGCCACTTGTTGGATTCTGATAAGTCAAAATCCAAATATGAAATTGAATGAAAATGGTTATTCTGTGGTGAACGGATTCGTATATCTGTGGATATAAGTAGAATAGTAAATGACTGTTGAATCAAGTTCGAAGAATGTACAGTGTGTAACATCCCGAGATCGGGCCTAGGTGAAATGACCTTTTTACCCTTGTGTATGGCGTAATTAGTGATTTTAATAATTACTTGTTTATAATTATTTGGTGTTTTAGTTGAGATCAGTTTGTGACAAGGGTCACAGAACAGGTTTATTTATTTAATTTGGACTTCATTTGGGTTGCCAATTGATGTACGAAAGTTATTAGATAACTGATAAATACTCGTGTGTGATGGGGTATAGTGTTTTACACAGATATATAAGCAAGAGAGTAGCTTCTTCTCTCAATTTCTTGAAGTTTCTAAACACACCGTACTTTCATTTCCTTTACCTACCAAACCCTAATCCAATCCAAGTGATAAATTGAATCAAGAGGCTTTAGTGACTGATTTCTAGCACCCTTGTGATCATCTAATCAGGTTTGTTTGCTTGAATTCGTGCTTTAATTCTTAGAAATTGGGTTTTGGGTATAAATGTGTTTTTGATGAACTTGATGCTTGAATCTTGCTAATTGATGTTAGTTAAGCTTGTTAGATGCTCAATATATGTTGTTTGTATGCTATATGAGCTTTGTGGATTGTTAATCGATCATAAACATCTTCAATTTGAGATTAATCTACAATTTGTACAAAAGTGTGTTCTTGAGGTTTTTGTTGAATTCTTGCTTAAATCTTGCTTAGAAATGTTTATTAATGTTGTTGGATGCTTGATAATCGATCTATATATGTTAGATAAGTTTTGTGGACCTTAAATTGACCAAAGATAGCTCGAAATCTTCGTTTTGGTGTAAAAATCGGTCCAAACAGCGTCCTGGTGCTGATGAACATCACCCGTGTGGCTGCAGGGTGCAACCGTACGGTAACAGGTGCTTTTGGGCGGTTGCAGGTGTAACCGTACAGTTGCAGGTGTTTTTGGGCGATTGCAGGTGCAACCGTACGGTTGCAGGTGCATCCGTGCGGTTGCGTCTGGTCAGCTTTTTCTAAAATTTGTTTTGATCATAACTTTTGAACCGTAACTCCATTTTTGATGAATCAAATATCGTTGGAATCATAATGAAGAGTAATTTACAATGGTAAACTTTTGAAAAGCTAGATCAAACTTTATTTTGGTCAGAAAAAGGGGTTTTAGCGTATATGTCTGTTTTGCACGCACTTATATGACGTTAGTGAATGGAATTAGGTTGTAGACTTATCCAATGATGATAATAAGATGTTATGACTTGGTTTAATGTTGTGATGGAGTATATGTGTATGTATATAAGTGTATATATGTGTGTATGTGTGGATATATGTATATATGTATGTGTGTGTGTATATATATACACACATTGTGATTGTGATATTGTTAATATTTGGAATATGATTTACTAACTTGTGAGTATTATTTTCAGGTGATACAGACGAGGAGAAGACTCGGTGATATTAGACTACCGAGTGATGCCGGTATCGGTGAGTTGGACTAACTGGAGAACATAGTATAGAGTAGCATGTTATATTATGATTGCCATGCTTGTTAGCTATACTTACTGATACAATTAGTTAGTACGTTATGATGACTGCATTTTGGTTAATGCTTGTCTGTTGGAGCCCAGTGCGTCCCTATTGTGTGGTGGCCTCGGTAGGAGAGATCAACCTGCGGGTTGGGTTCCTCATGTGGTGGCCTAGATAATCGTGGTATACATATATGTGAATGACGCGTCCGTCGCATGTGGATTATATATATACAACACTGTGGTAGAGGAACTTCTGGTAAGCCCCAGTCCGATCAGCTGGTGGTTAATGGTTTGGCCGAGCCGCCAGAGTCTCTGTAGATGGCACGTGGGTGATGTTTGTGTGTTAGACTTTGTGACATGATTAGTATGACAGTTCCTGTATACCATTACCTGTAGTTAGTTATACTCACTTAGCTTCGTGCTAACCCCCTCCTCTTCCCTGCAGGTTGACTGTTGCTTACTTGATAGATTCCAGGGAGACGGATTATTGGGAGATATGTTTGATTAGTCAGAACTCTGATGTCGCGTCTTTTCTATTACAGTTGTATTAATGTTTTAATATAACACAGAGTCATTTGTTTATTAACCTGTTTATTATTAAGAGGATTTTATATATATACATGTTTATATAATGTATCTGATAAATTTATCTTCCGTTGTATTTTAAAAAAAAATTCTGGGGTGTTATAAGTTGGTATCAGAGCGAGGTTTGGTAACATGTGCATGAAAGTGACATGTTACCAAACCGTGTGTTGAGTCAAACATATCTTGGGGGTGGGTTAAGTGAATGAAGTAGGTTTTGACGAGTTAGTTGGTAGAAACTAACAGATTATCTACTAAACTTTTGTGTGTAAGATGTTGTGATAAGACAGGTATGAAGATCAATTCCACCATACTGGTGCCCCGTTGACCCTCAGCGCTGACAGAACTTCGGTGGACGTGTTTGATGCTAATTTGGATGAAGGTCTTGACGAGTATTAGTTGATGTGGCTACAAGGATAAGAATTCAGTTACATAAGTTGATAAGGGTTAAGGGTGCGGGTGCGATCGAGGTGTTGATAGATATAGAAGATGTCTTCGTATTCATAAAGGTACATTCTTGTTTCATTATTGTAATTATTATTATTGTAACTGTAGATTGTGTTCCTGCCTTTGTCGAATTTTGTGTTTGTTGTAATGATAGTATGTGACGATTAGTGTTTCTAGTTGTGATTGATTGATTATTCTTATAAGATAGAAGTAAATGACAGTTGACGGACCCAGTTACGACGATTGTGTCTGGAGCTACCCTGTCACTATCGGGATTTTATTCCCTTAGACTAACTGCCATGTTCTGTGAGACTTTATAGATATGACCTTTGTAATATTGTGTCATGCTATTGTGAATTGTTTTTTTATATGGCCTGTTATACTGTACGTGAGACTACTGTTGGCCTAGACTGGAAGAATTAAGGTGAATGATTTTTTAGTTTCAACCAAGGTGTATATGAAGTCCTTTCTTTACCATTGACTGATGGGACATGTGTAGTGACCCATAGAGACTGATTAGAGTAGTGACCCCTTGATGATTAGTGATATTACCAAATCATATTGTGTAACTATGTGAAGTGTAGTCTTCATGCTTGTCGACAGTGACTGAACCAGTAGATGACGGATCCTATGATATTGTAGTATGACGAGACTTGTTGTGTTGGACTTAGATGAAATGTAATTCCTTTCCATGGATCGACAGGACACACGTAGAGGCCCGCAAGGATTGAAATAGAGTAGTAGTTTCATTGTCTTCTAATAAGAGGAACACGGACCCTGTTTGTTACTGTCGTATGTATTTGACTTGCCTGCCACGTATGATGTTGACTTTTGGTTTAGATGATTATGATCATAGTAAGACCTTGAGGAATCGCTTTTCCTACCTTATAATCATGTGAGTTGGTGGTGACCTTTAAGAAGTAAGTTTGAACGGAGCTTTCCATGTAGTCTTGACTGAAGATAGGAAAACTATGTTTTGTTGTTATGAAAGGAGTATTACTAGCCTGGCTATACCGTTGCAGGATTTGACTAGCTATGTAGGACCCGTAGAGTTGTCCAGAAAAGTTGTTGACTTTTGTAAATTAATGTGACTCATTAGATGTCACTATAGGAGACGTTCGTTTAGTGACTTTCTTGGAAGTAGAGAAGACCTTAACAGGAATAGGGATTTAGTTCAAGCTGAATTATGATGAATCTTGATTAGGTTAGGAGACGTGATTAGAACAGTGATCATATTACTGTTAAGGTGAAATCATTCATCTGGTAGTTCAATAGTGACTGTTGTGAAAATTTTGTCTTTTGAAGATTTGAATGTAAGGTCGAGGAAGGACGATAATAGTATTTGCAAATAAAACGATGTAAATAGGTATAGTTTATTGGATGTTGGATCAGATTTACAAATGTGGTTTCTAAAGAGGATTTAGTAGAATTAAGATCTAACTAGGACCGAGTTAGGTGTTTTCCTTCCTGACTTTTGCTGTTTTGATAATCTTAGATTGTAAAATATATTAGTTTGGGATATAGTCGAGATTTATAACTACCAGTGACTTGAGAAGCTAGACCGTGTTGTTTTGATGAACTTGATTAAGATCTTGTTTCGAAATACTCGAAATAAAAAAGTGATTTAGAATGATGTATTACGTTTGGCCAGCGGAAATACATTGTAGTAAATCATACAGCAGTTTCGAGAGTCGGAAGAGATGTAACGAGTGTTAGATTGGATGTTGTTTGACGATTAATGCGATTTTCGAAGAACTGTTGACCGAGAGTTGACTCTTCCAACATAGAAATGCTAGTTGAACAATATCTGGACCTAGGCTATTAAATGATCGAATGAGCTTTAGTTTTGAGTTTTGATAAAGTTCTAAGCAAACTAAAGACGATGCAGAGATAGTTTTAGCGGTGTCAAACACGTGTATTAATGTCATTTTACGGACTTAATTGTTAGATGGATGTTTATTGCTCGTGTTAGTGGATATTGTTGACTTGAAATCCATGTTCGAATGATTAATGTTGGTTTAATATTGCATTTGTAAGTGTTTCTTCTAGTGATGATATGAATAAAGCCGTGCTTTAAATGATGAATTTCGGGTAAGTATCGATCTAGAT
The DNA here is from genome assembly GCF_046630445.1 of Rutidosis leptorrhynchoides. Lineage (NCBI taxonomy): Eukaryota > Viridiplantae > Streptophyta > Magnoliopsida > Asterales > Asteraceae > Rutidosis > Rutidosis leptorrhynchoides. Next base: position 361,321,205 of record NC_092339.1, read on the forward strand.
GAGAGATTTATGACGAAACTCTTAAATATTGAATTCGAACTAGGTATTTATCTGCAGATACCGGTTGTTTTGTTGTGATCGGTGTTGACCTAGCGTTAAATTATTTGAAGAATTAGATACTTTTCTTTGTGTATAGAGGTTAATGTTAGCCTTTGACCTGTGACACGAACCTGATTAATGCTGAAAATTCGATGAAAATGGTTTAAGAAATAATCCTTAGACGAAATTGATCGATCTAAAGTGGTGAGTCGATAGCGGTATTTAGTGACTCTAGTATGTGATGTACCTAGACCTCGTGTAATTTTTAGTTAAGGGGGTGAAATTTGTTGGTTCTGATAGCATTTTAACCAAGTGATAATCTTTCTGATGTAACTGTAGCAATGTTGGGCATGTGTATTGATGTTACTTGAGGGAATTAACACTTGCATAATTACTTCTGAAACGTGTGGACGGTTATTCTTTACTCAAGAATTGTGATGTAATGATTGAATTGATTTGAAATTAGGATGATAATCATTTCTATTATGATTGAGTTGACCAGAATTACGATTTAGTCAATGAATTATTGGGTGAATATCGACACGGTTTAGTAAAAAAAACATCAGGATTGAAACATGTATTAAATTACGGAGTTTGGGGAAATTAGTGTAATCCGAGTTGACTTGGTGATATTGTAGTGATGAAATTAGCTAAGTTTGTGTGTTCTAAGGTAAATGATAGCCATTATTCAGTGTTTTAGACTGAGTTGATATAGGAAATTCGATGAAGGTGATTAGGGGATAACCTCAAATTATGATTGACAGATATCATGTAACGGGTCATTAGTAGTGACTCGAGAGTTAGTGTGTAAAACCTAGACTTGAGATGAAATTTTATTGGTATTTCGTAAGATTGATGATAGATCAAGTTTAGAATTCAGATGAAATTAGACTTGTTCAGTTATTAGTTAGCGGCAGGTTTTCAGCAATGAATTTCTTTAACCAGTGGTAAAGATTGTTTTCTATACCAGAATGTGAGGAACGATTCGGATATCGTGTAAAGTAAGTAGGTAAGTTTGCAGATTGGCATATAGCGGGTCTTGACCTTAAATAATAGACTAGCTGATGGTGTGTTTGACTTTAGACATGTAAGTTAGCTTTTGACCTATGAGAATGAACTGAACTTTGTAACACTTGTGACCGCAAGATGTGACATGACTTAGGTCATGTGCTGGCTCGTTGTGGTAGTTTGTTGTATCCATAACCTTTGTTGACTTTGACTGACCAGATTTCGAGGAAGGAATCTTTTTAAGGGGGTAGATTTGTAACATCTCGAGATCGGGCCTAGGTGAAATGACCTTTTTACCCTTGTGTATGGCGTAATTAGTGATTTTAATAATAATTACTTGTTTATAATTATTTGGTGTTTTAGTTGAGATCAATTTGTGACAAAGGTCATAGAACAGGTTTGTTTATTTAATTTGGACTTCATTTGGGTTGCCAATTGATGTACGAAAGTTATTAGATAACTGATAAATACCCGTGTGTGATGGGGTATAGTGTTTTACACAGATATATAAGCAAGAGAGTAGCTTCTTCTCTCATTTTCTTGAAGTTTCTAAACACACCGTACTTTTACTTCCTTTACCTACCAAACCCTAATCCAATCCAAGTGATAAATTGAATCAAGAGGCTTTAGTGATTGATTTCTAGCACCCTTGTGATCATCTAATCAGGTTTGTTTGCTTGAATTCGTGCTTTAATTCTTAGAAATTGGGTTTTGGGTATAAATGGGTTTTTGATGAACTTGATGCTTGAATCTTGCTAATTGATGTTAGTTAAGCTTGTTAGATGCTCAATATATGTTGTTTGTATGCTATATGAGCTTTGTGGACTGTTAATCGATCATAAACATCTTCAATTTGAGATTAATCTACAATTTGTACAAAAGTGTGTTCTTGAGGTTTTTGTTGAATTCTTCCTTAAATCTTGCTTAGAAATGTTTGTTAATGTTGCTGGATGCATGATAATCGATCTATATTGTAACATCCCATTTTTCCCGTACGTATCGAAAGGTACATACTTAATCGTTTGTACGTTTGTAACTCGTCGTTTAGGCGTAATTGTGTATATATATATATATATATATATATATATATATATATATATATATATATATATATATATATATATATATATATACTTGATAATGTGTGCGCATACAAGTTTATGCATGGGCCTTGATAGCGTTAAGTCTTATGAGACTATTATTGAAGGTTAGGCGAATGTAAGAGGCGGGATTTAAGTGTACGAATTAAATAAAATCAAATTTTGTTTAAGGTTGTCGAAGTGTCCAGGTGACGGCCAATGCCGCGCCGCGACAAACTGGGCCGCGTCGCGGCATATAAAGAAAATCCAGATCAGAATGTGGGTTAAGAGAGGTTGTTTTTCCTTCGTAATGTCGCGCCGTGACATATAGCGCCGCGCCGCGGCATCTCTGCTTTTCTGACTCCGATGTTTACTCTATTTAAAAGGGTTTTAGGGGTAATTTGGTCTTTTCGCGTGTAGATCAGATTTGAGCATTTAATCACAACCACTTGTTCATTTAATGTAATTTCATTTCTCTTTTCTTCCCAATTTCTCTCCCAAAACTTAAAACCCATTTGGATTAAAAGTGAGATTTGGAGTTGGAGAATTGTGAATCAAACCTTGGAGCAAGATTTAAAGTTGTTCCTTGTATCTCTATCTACGCGTTGATAGTCTCGGTAAGTTCTAACTCTAAGTTTTGAGTTTTAATTGATTAATGACTAGGGTTTGGTTACTAGAGACTTGTATAACCCATTTGGGGGTAAAATGGGTGAAATTGGGTTATGTTGTTGTTATGAAACACTAATAACCATAATCTAGGGTTTGGTTTAATGAAATGGAGTTTGTAGGTGTTAATGGTATTGTCAAGCATTAAACACTTGTTAAAATGTTGTTGAAATGGTAAATAGGTCATGTTTGACAAGTTTGGTAGTGAAAGTGTTAAATGGATCCAAAATGGGCTAGTTGACCTAGTTTGGGCGAAATGGGTATAAATTACCCTAAGTTTGTGTTAATTGTGTAGTGACCCGAACTTTTCCATGTTTATATATATTAATTGAGATTGATATTTACATGATTAAATGTTTCCAACATGATTAAGCAATCAAACTTGTTAAGACTTGATTAATTGAAATAGGTTTCATATAGACAATTGACCACCCAAGTTGACCGGTGATTCACGAACGTTAAAACTTGTAAAAACTATATGATGACATATATATGGTTATATATATAGTTAACATGATATTATGATAAGTAAACATATCATTAAGTATATTAACAATGAACTACATATGTAAAAACAAGACTACTAACTTAATGATTTTGAAACGAGACATATATGTAACGATTATCGTTGTAACGACATTTAATGTATATATATCATATTAAGAGATATTCGTACATCATAATATCATGATAATATAATAATTTAAAATCTCTTTTGAAATTATAAACATTGGGTTAACAACATTTAACAAGATCGTTAACCTAAAGGTTTCAAAACAACACTTACATGTAACGACTAACGATGACTTAACGACTCAGTTAAAATGTATATACATGTAGTGTTTTAATATGTATTTATACACTTTTTAAAGACTTCAATACACTTATCAAAATACTTCTACTTAACAAAAATGCTTACAATTACATCCTCGTTCAGTTTCATCAACAATTCTACTTGTATGCACCCGTATTCGTACTCGTACAATATACAGCTTTTAGATGTATGTACTATTGGTATATACACTCCAATGATCAGCTCTTAGCAGCCCATGTGAGTCACCTAACACATGTGGGAACCATCATTTGGCAACTAGCATGAAATATCTCATAAAATTACAAAAATATGAGTAATCATTCATGACTTATTTACATGAAAAAAAAATTACATATCCTTTATATCTAATCCATACACCAACGACCAAAAACACCTACAAACACTTTAATTCTTCAATTTTCTTCATCTAATTGATCTCTCTCAAGTTCTATCTTCAAGTTCTAAGTGTTCTTCATAAATTCCAAAAGTTCTAGTTTCATAAAATCAAGAATACTTTCAAGTTTGCTAGCTCACTTCCAATCTTGTAAGGTGATCATCCAACCTCAAGAAATCTTTGTTTCTTACAGTAGGTTATCTTTCTAATACAAGGTAATAATCATATTCAAACTTTGGTTCAATTTCTATAACTATAACAATCTTATTTCAAGTGATGATCTTACTTGAACTTGTTTTCGTGTCATGATTTTGCTTCAAGAACTTCGAGCCATCCAAGGATCCATTGAAGCTAGATCCATTTTTCTCTTTTCCAGTAGGTTTATCCAAGGAACTTAAGGTAGTAATGATGTTCATAACATCATTCGATTCATACATATAAAGCTATCTTATTCGAAGGTTTAAACTTGTAATCAGTAGAACATAGTTTAGTTAATTCTAAACTTGTTCGCAAACAAAAGTTAATCCTTCTAACTTGACTTTTAAAATCAACTAAACACATGTTCTATATCTATATGATATGCTAACTTAATGATTTAAAACCTGGAAACACGAAAAACACCGTAAAACCGGATTTACGCCGTCGTAGTAACACCGCGGGCTGTTTTGGGTTAGTTAATTAAAAACTATGATAAACTTTGATTTAAAAGTTGTTATTCTGAGAAAATGATTTTTATTATGAACATGAAACTATATCCAAAAATTATGGTTAAACTCAAAGTGGAAGTATGTTTTCTAAAATGGTCATCTAGACGTCGTTCTTTCGACTGAAATGACTACCTTTACAAAAATGACTTGTAACTTATTTTTCTAACTATAAACCTATACTTTTTCTGTTTAGATTCATAAAATAGAGTTCAATATGAAACCATAGCAATTTAATTCACTCAAAACGGATTTAAAATGAAGAAGTTATGGGTAAAACAAGATTGAATAATTTTTCTCATTTTAGCTACGTGAAAATTGGTAACAAATCTATTCCAACCATAACTTAATCAACTTGTATTGTATATTATGTAATCTTGAGATACCATAGACACGTATACAATGTTTCGACCTATCATGTCGACACATCTATATATATTTCGGAACAACCATAGACACTCTATATGTGAATGTTGGAGTTAGCTATACAGGGTTGAGGTTGATTCCAAAATATATATAGTTTGAGTTGTGATCAATACTGAGATACGTATACACTGGGTCGTGGATTGATTCAAGATAATATTTATCGATTTATTTCTGTACATCTAACTGTGGACAACTAGTTGTAGGTTACTAACGAGGACAGCTGACTTAATAAACTTAAAACATCAAAATATATTAAAAGTGTTGTAAATATATTTTGAACATACTTTGATATATATGTATATATTGTTATAGGTTCGTGAATCAACCAGTGGCCAAGTCTTACTTCCCGACGAAGTAAAAATATGTGAAAGTGAGTTATAGTCCCACTTTTAAAATCTAATATTTTTGGGATGAGAATACATGCAGGTTTTATAAATGATTTACAAAATAGACACAAGTACGTGAAACTACATTCTATGGTTGAATTATCGAAATCGAATATGCCCCTTTTTATTAAGTCTGGTAATCTAAGAATTAGGGAACAGACACCCTAATTGACGCGAATCCTAAAGATAGATCTATCGGGCCCAACAAGCCCCATCCAAAGTACTGGATGCTTTAGTACTTCGAAATTTATATCATATCCGAAGGGTGTCCCGGAATGATGGGGATATTCTTCTATATGCATCTTGTTAATGTCGGTTACCAGGTGTTCACCATATGAATGATTTTTATCTCTATGTATGGGATGTGTATTGAAATATGAAATCTTGTGGTCTATTATTATGATTTGATATATATAGGTTAAACCTATAACTCACCAACATTTTTGTTGACGTTTTAAGCATGTTTATTCTCAGGTGATTATTAAGAGCTTTCGCTGTCGCATACTTAAATAAGGACGAGATTTGGAGTCCATGCTTGTATGATATTGTGTAAAAACTGCATTCAAGAAACTTATTTTATTGTAACATATTTGTATTGTAAACCATTATGTAATGGTCGTGTGTAAACAGGATATTTTAGATTATCATTATTTGATAATCTACGTAAAGCTTTTTAAACCTTTATTGATGAAATAAAGGTTATGGTTTGTTTTAAAATGAATGCAGTCTTTGAAAAACGTCTCATATAGAGGTCAAAACCTCGCAACGAAATCAATTAATATGGAACGTTTTTAATCAATAAGAACGGGACATTTCAGTTGGTATTAGAGCGTTGGTCTTAGAGAACCAGAATTTTGCATTATTGTGTCTTATCGAGTTTGTTAGGATGCATTAGTGAGTCTGGACTTCGACCGTGTTTACTTGAAAAATGATTGCTTAACAAATTTTGTTGGAAACTATATATTTTTAACATGTGAATATTATGTGATATATTAATCTCTTAACGCGTTTGATATTATGTGATAGATGTCTACCTCTAGAACAAGTCACATTGACTCACCTAATAATAATGAAGAGTCAAATGTAAATTGGAATGATTCGTGGACTGATTCACAAGTTCCCGAAGAGGAACCGGAAGAAGAGTCGGAACCAGAAGAAGAATCGGAACCGGAAGAAGAATCGGAACCGGATGAAGAAATAGAACCGGTGGGGGAAATAATAAAACGGTTAAGTAAAAGAAAATCCTCAACCAACCGACCAAGGTTAATTATGGTCAATGGTGTTTCCGCCAAGGAAGCAAAATATTGGGAGGATTACCAATTCTCCGATGAATCGGATTCCGACGAGAATTCCGATGATGTTATAGAAATTACCCCAACTGAATTTAAAAAGGCAAAAGAAAATAATAAGGGAAAGGGCATAAAAATAGAGAAATCTAATTCCAACCCCGATAAACTTTATATGTATCGTCAACCCCCGAAGTCCTTAACTTGTAACAATGACCCGGGAACCTCTAAACCACCAGGTTTTTCTAAACCAATGTGGATAACGACAGCTCGTATTAGGGGAACATCATATATCCCTAGAAACTTGGCAAAACGAACCAAAACCGAAGAAGAAGAAACAAGCGAGTCGGAATAAGATAGCTGTATTCGTGTGGTGTAATATATGTAATATAGTGTGCTTATGCTTTATGATATATGTAAAAATTGCTTGTATTAATAAGTATTTTTTTTTTTATGAATCTAACTCTTGTCTATTTTACAGTATAAAAACACAAAATGGATAGACAACCCAATATTTTAAGAGACCTACCCGGAGACATGATTGATGAAATCTTGTCTAGAGTCGGTCAGAATTCTTCGGCACAACTATTTAAGGCGAGATCAGTTTGTAAGACATTCGAAGAACGTTCCAAGAATGCCTTGGTTTATAAAAGGCTTTCGTTCGAAAGATGGGGGATATCACATTGGGAAATCCATAAGTTACGATGTGTTTACTTTGACGCATATATTGCGGGGAACCCAAATGCTATTTTACGCAATGGGTTAAGAAATTATTTTGACTCAATATATCCGAATATTGGACTTCGTGATTTAGAAAAAGCGGCTAACATGCAACATAAAGAAGCATGTTATGCTTACGGATTAGTAATGTTCGCTTCTCACCAAAGTGAGAACAAGAACATCGGCCTACAACTATTAAACAAAACGTTCCCACAAGTGACGGAGTTGGTAATTGGGGTAAGAAATGAGGTTTTTAGATTGTTACGGGACTGTTGGACATTACGTAACCCTCGTCCCTTTGACGACGTTACAACACGCTGTCTTATCAACGGCCATAATGGTTATGTTCCACAAAGCCAAGGATGGGAAGTAATCCTAGTAAAACCAGAATGCATGACTTGTTTCTGGACGTATGAATTACGTGTCTTTATTGCCTTTGCTGAACGACTTGTGTACTAGCTAGAATTATCTTCACAACTATCTTGTATCAAAATTTATTGTGTGCTATATTTCATGCTATATGTAAAATAAGCGGTATTGTAAGTTTGTAAAATATTGTGTAAAAGTTTGAACGCGAAATATTATTATAATCAGTTTTTCATATAGAATTGTAGTAGTTGAATTGTATATTAGCTACTAAGTATGAACTTAACGGGTAGGTACTACCCGAATTTAAACTTATAAAACGTTAATATGAAGAAAAAGCTTTTATAAATGAGTTCATATTATGCTACGAAATACTATTAACTACTCTTAATATTCTGTATGATTAACTTGTTCCATTTGACTATTTTGAAGGAAATGGCACCGACTACTCGATACACCGTGAATATGAATGAAGAGGAATTCCGTACTTTTCTAGCTTCAAACATAGCCGCAGTACAGGCTGCGCTACATACCAACAATAACCTTGGATCTAGCAGTACAGGAAATCGTGTAGGATGCACCTACAAAGAATTCACTGCCTGCAAACCTTTGGAATTTGATGGAACCGAAGGACCGATCGGATTGAAACGGTGGACCGAGAAGGTCGAATCGGTGTTTTCCATAAGTAAGTGTACTGAAGAGGACAAAGTGAAGTACGCTACGCATACCTTCACAGGTTCTGCGTTAACATGGTGGAATACCTATCTAGAGCAAGTGGGACAAGACGATGCGTACGCACTACTGTGGTCAGCATTCAAGTACTTGATGAACGAGAAGTACCGTCCCAGAACCAAGGTCAATAAGCTCAAGACAGAACTTAGAGGGTTACGAACCCAAGGATTTGATATTACCACGTATGAAAGACGATTCACAGAATTGTGCCTATTGTGTCCGGGAGCGTTCGAAGATGAGGAAGAGAAGATCGACGCGTTTGTGAAAGGATTACCGGAAAGAATCCAAGAAGATATAAGTTCACACGAGCCCGCCTCCATACAACAGGCATGTAGAATGGCTCACAAACTAGTGAACCAGATTGAAGAAAAATAAAAGAACAGACTGCTGAAGAGGCCAATGTGAAGCAAGTCAAAAGAAAGTGGGAGGAAAACAGTGATAAGAATCACCAATATAACAACAACAGCAATTACAACAATAATCGCAACAATTATCCCAACAATCGCAACATCAATCGCAACTACAACAAATGGCCCAACAACAACAACAACAACAACAACAACAACAGCAACTACAACAATCATCCCAACAACAATAATAACCGCAACAACAACAACAATCAGAAGCAACTATGCCAAAGGTGTGAAAAGTATCACTCGGGGTTCTGCAACAAATTTTGCAACAAGTGTAAAAGAAATGGTCATAGCGCGGCGAAGTGTGAGGTGTACGGACCAGGGGTTAATAGAACGAAAGGAACAAATGGTGTCGGAACGAGTAATGGCGGAGCAAGTAGTGTCTGAGCAAGTTATGCCAATGTAGTTTGTTATAAATGTGGAAAACCGGGCCACATTATTAGAAATTGCCCGAACCAGGAGAACACGAATGGACAAGGCCGCGGAAGAGTTTTCAATATTAATGCGGCAGAGGCACAGGAAGACCCGGAGCTTGTTACGGGTACGTTTCTTATTGACAATAAATCTGCTTACGTTTTATTTGATTCGGGTGCGGATAGAAGCTATATGAGTAGAGATTTTTGTGCTAAATTAAGTTGTCCATTGACGCCTTTGGATAGTAAATTTTTACTCGAATTAGCAAATGGTAAATTAATTTCAGCAGATAATATATGTCGGAATCGAGAAATTAAACTGGTTAGCGAAACATTTAAGATTGATTTGATACCAGTAGAGTTAGGGAGTTTTGATGTGATAATCGGTATGGACTGGTTGAAAGAAGTGAAAGCAGAGATCGTTTGTAACAAAAATGCAATTCGCATTATACGAGAAAAAGGAAAACCCTTAATGGTGTACGGAGAAAAGGGCAACACGAAGCTACATCTTATTAGTAGTTTGAAGGCACAAAAACTAATAAGAAAAGGTTGCTATGCTGTTCTAGCACACGTCAAGAAAGTACAAACTGAAGAAAAGAGCATCAATGATGTTCCCATTGCAAAAGAATTTCCCGATGTATTTCCGAAAGAATTACCGGGATTACCCCCACATCGATCCGTTGAATTTCAAATAGATCTTGTACCAGGAGCTGCACCAATAGCTCGTGCTCCTTACAGACTCGCACCCAATGAGATGAAAGAACTGCAAAGCCAATTACAAGAACTTTTAGAGCGTGGTTTCATTCGACCAAGTACATCACCGTGGGGAGCTCCTGTTTTGTTTGTCAAGAAGAAAGATGGTACATTCAGGTTGTGTATCGACTACCGAGAGTTGAACAAACTTACCATCAAGAACCGCTACCCACTACCGAGAATCGACGACTTATTTGATCAACTACAAGGCTCGTCTGTTTATTCAAAGATTGACTTACGTTCCGGGTATCATCAAATGCGGGTGAAAGAAGATGATATTCCAAAGACTGCTTTCAGAACACGTTACGGTCATTACGAGTTTATGGTCATGCCGTTTGGTTTAACTAATGCACCAGCTGTGTTCATGGACCTTATGAACCGAGTGTGTGGACCATACCTTGACAAGTTTGTCATTGTTTTCATTGATGACATACTTATTTACTCAAAGAATGACCAAGAACACGGTGAACATTTGAGAAAGGTGTTAGAAGTATTGAGGAAGGAAGAATTGTACGCTAAGTTTTCAAAGTGTGCATTTTGGTTGGAAGAAGTTCAATTCCTCGGTCACATAGTGAACAAAGAAGGTATTAAGGTGGATCCGGCAAAGATAGAAACTGTTGAAAAGTGGGAAACCCCGAAAACTCCGAAACACATACGCCAGTTTTTAGGACTAGCTGGTTACTACAGAAGGTTCATCCAAGACTTTTCCAGAATAGCAAAACCCTTGACTGCATTAACGCATAAAGGGAAGAAATTTGAATGGAATGATGAACAAGAGAAAGCGTTTCAGTTATTGAAGAAAAAGCTAACTACAGCACCTATATTGTCATTGCCTGAAGGGAATGATGATTTTGTGATTTATTGTGATGCATCAAAGCAAGGTCTCGGTTGTGTATTAATGCAACGAACGAAGGTGATTTCTTATGCGTCTAGACAATTGAAGATTCACGAACAAAATTATACGACGCATGATTTGGAATTAGGCGCGGTTGTTTTTGCATTAAAGACTTGGAGGCACTACTTATATGGGGTCAAAAGTATTATATATACCGACCACAAAAGTCTTCAACACATATTTAATCAGAAACAACTGAATATGAGGCAGCGTAGGTGGATTGAATTATTGAATGATTACGACTTTGAGATTCGTTACCACCCGGGGAAGGCAAATGTGGTAGCCGATGCCTTGAGCAGGAAGGACAGAGAACCCATTCGAGTAAAATCTATGAATATAATGATTCATAATAACCTTACTACTCAAATAAAGGAGGCACAACAAGGAGTTTTAAAAGAGGGAAATTTAAAGGATGAAATACCCAAAGGATCGGAGAAACATCTTAATATTCGGGAAGACGGAACCCGGTATAGGGCTGAAAGGATTTGGGTACCAAAATTTGGAGATATGAGAGAAATGGTACTTAGAGAAGCTCATAAAACCAGATACTCAATACATCCTGGAACGGGGAAGATGTACAAGGATCTCAAAAAACATTTTTGGTGGCCGGGTATGAAAGCCGATGTTGCTAAATATGTAGGAGAATGTTTGACGTGTTCTAAGGTCAAAGCTGAGCATCAGAAACCATCAGGTCTACTTCAACAACCCGAAATCCCGGAATGGAAATGGGAAAACATTACCATGGATTTCATCACTAAATTGCCAAGGACTGCAAGTGGTTTTGATACTATTTGGGTAATAGTTGATCGTCTCACCAAATCAGCACACTTCCTGCCAATAAGAGAAGATGACAAGATGGAGAAGTTAGCACGACTGTATTTGAAGGAAGTCGTCTCCAGACATGGAATACTAATCTCTATTATCTCTGATAGGGATGGTAGATTTATTTCAAGATTCTGGCAGACATTACAACAAGCATTAGGAACTTGTCTAGACATGAGTACTGCCTATCATCCACAAACTGATGGGCAGAGCGAAAGGACGATACAAACACTTGAAGACATGCTACGAGCATGTGTTATTGATTTCAGAAACAGTTGGGATCGACATCTACCGTTAGCAGAATTTTCCTACAACAACAGCTACCATTCAAGCATTGAGATGGCCGTTTGAAGCACTTTATGGTAGAAAGTGCAGGTCTCCGATTTGTTGGAGTGAAATGGGGGATAGACAGATTACGGGTCCGAAGATTATACAAGAAACTACCGAGAAGATCATCCAAATTCAACAACGGTTGAAAACCGCCCAAAGTCGACAAAAGAGCTACGCTGACATTAAAAGAAAAGATATAGAATTTGAAATTGGAGAGATGGTCATGCTTAAAGTTGCACCTTGGAAAGGCGTTGTTCGATTTGGTAAACGAGGGAAATTAAATCCAAGGTATATTGGACCATTCAAGATTATTGATCGTGTCGGACCAGTAGCTTACCGACTTGAGTTACCTCAAAAACTCGCGGCTGTACATAACACTTTTCACGTCTCGAATTTGAAGAAATGTTTTGCTAAAGAAGATCTCACTATTCCGTTAGATGAAATCCAAATCAACGAAAAACTTCAATTCATCGAAGAACCCGTCGAAATAATGGATCGTGAGGTTAAAAGACTTAAGCAAAACAAGATACCAATTGTTAAGGTTCGATGGAATGCTCGTAGAGGACCCGAGTTCACCTGGGAGCGTGAAGATCAGATGAAGAAGAAATACCCGCATCTATTTCCAGAAGATTCGTCAACACCTTCAACAGCTTAAAATTTCGGGACGAAATTTATTTAACGGGTAGGTACTGTAGTGACCCGAACTTTTCCATGTTTATATATATTAATTGAGATTGATATTTACATGATTAAATGTTTCCAACATGATTAAGCAATCAAACTTGTTAAGACTTGATTAATTGAAATAGGTTTCATATAGACAATTGACCACCCAAGTTGACCGGTGATTCACGAACGTTAAAACTTGTAAAAACTATATGATGACATATATATGGTTATATATATAGTTAACATGATATTATGATAAGTAAACATATCATTAAGTATATTAACAATGAACTACATATGTAAAAACAAGACTACTAACTTAATGATTTTGAAACGAGACATATATGTAACGATTATCGTTGTAACGACATTTAATGTATATATATCATATTAAGAGATATTCGTACAGCATAATATCATGATAATATAATAATTTAAAATCTCTTTTGATATTATAAACATTGGGTTAACAACATTTAACAAGATCGTTAACCTAAAGGTTTCAAAACAACACTTACATGTAACGACTAACGATGACTTAACGACTCAGTTAAAATGTATATACATGTAGTGTTTTAATATGTATTTATACACTTTTGAAAGACTTCAATACACTTATCAAAATACTTCTACTTAACAAAAATGCTTACAATTACATCCTCGTTCAGTTTCATCAACAATTCTACTCGTATGCACCCGTATTCGTACTCGTACAATACACAGCTTTTAGATGTATGTACTATTGGTATATACACTCCAATGATCAGCTCTTAGCAGCCCATGTGAGTCACCTAACACATGTGGGAACCATCATTTGGCAACTAGCATGAAATATCTCATAAAATTACAAAAATATGAGTAATCATTCATGACTTATTTACATGAAAACAAAATTACATATCCTTTATATCTAATCCATACACCAACGACCAAAAACACCTACAAACACTTTCATTCTTCAATTTTCTTCATCTAATTGATCTCTCTCAAGTTCTATCGTCAAGTTCTAAGTGTTCTTCATAAATTCTAAAAGTTCTAGTTTCATAAAATCAAGAATACTTTCAAGTTTGCTAGCTCACTTCCAATCTTGTAAGGTGATTATCAAACCTCAAGAAATCTTTGTTTCTTACAGTAGGTTATCATTCTAATACAAGGTAATAATCATATTCAAACTTTGGTTCAATTTCTATAACTATAACAATCTTATTTCAAGTGATGATCTTACTTGAACTTGTTTTCGTGTCATGATTTTGCTTCAAGAACTTCGAGCCATCCAAGGATCCATTGAAGCTAGATCCATTTTTCTCTTTTCCAGTAGGTTTATCCAAGGAACTTAAGGTAGTAATGATGTTCATAACATCATTCGATTCATACATATAAAGCTATCTTATTCGAAGGTTTAAACTTGTAATCACTAGAACATAGTTTAGTTAATTCTAAACTTGTTCGCAAACAAAAGTTAATCCTTCTAACTTGACTTTTAAAATCAACTAAACACATGTTCTATATCTATATGATATGCTAACTTAATGATTTAAAACCTGGAAACACGAAAAACACCGTAAAACCGGATTTACGCCGTCGTAGTAACACCGCGGGCTGTTTTGGGTTAGTTAATTAAAAACTATGATAAACTTTGATTTAAAAGTTGTTATTCTGAGAAAATGATTTTTATTATGAACATGAAACTATATCCAAAAATTATGGTTAAACTCAAAGTGGAAGTATGTTTTCTAAAATGGTCATCTAGACGTCGTTCTTTCAACTGAAATGACTACCTTTACAAAAACGACTTGTAACTTATTTTTCCGACTATAAACCTATACTTTTTCTGTTTAGATTCATAAAATAGAGTTCAATATGAAACCATAGCAATTTGATTCACTCAAAACGGATTTAAAATGAAGAAGTTATGGGTAAAACAAGATTGGATAATTTTTCTCATTTTAGCTACGTGAAAATTGGTAACAAATCTATTCCAACCATAAATTAATCAACTTGTATTGTATATTATGTAATATTGAGATACCATAGACACGTATACAATGTTTCGACCTATCATGTCGACACATCTATATATATTTCGGAACAACCATAGACACTCTATATGTGAATGTTGGAGTTAGCTATACAGGGTTGAGGTTGATTCCAAAATATATATAGTTTGAGTTGTGATCAATACTGAGATACGTATACACTGGGTCGTGGATTGATTCAAGATAATATTTATCGATTTATTTCTGTACATCTAACTGTGGACAACTAGTTGTAGGTTACTAACGAGGACAGCTGACTTAATAAACTTAAAACATCAAAATATATTAAAAGTGTTGTAAATATATTTTGAACATACTTTGATATATATGTATATATTGTTATAGGTTCGTGAATCAACCAGTGGCCAAGTCTTACTTCCCGACGAAGTAAAAATCTGTGAAAGTGAGTTATAGTCCCACTTTTAAAATCTAATATTTTTGGGATGAGAATACATGCAGGTTTTATAAATGATTTACAAAATAGACACAAGTACGTGAAACTACATTCTATGGTTGAATTATCGAAATCGAATATGCCCCTTTTTATTAAGTCTGGTAATCTAAGAATTAGGGAACAGACACCCTAATTGACGCGAATCCTAAAGATAGATCTATCGGGCCCAACAAGCCCCATCCAAAGTACCGGATGCTTTAGTACTTCGAAATTTATATCATATCCGAAGGGTGTCCCGGAATGATGGGGATATTCTTATATATGCATCTTGTTAATGTCGGTTACCAGGTGTTCACCATATGAATGATTTTTATCTCTATGTATGGGATGTGTATTGAAATATGAAATCTTGTGGTCTATTATTATGATTTGATATATATAGGTTAAACCTATAACTCACCAACATTTTTGTTGACGTTTTAAGCATGTTTATTCTCAGGTGATTATTAAGAGCTTCCGCTGTCGCATACTTAAATAAGGACGAGATTTGGAGTCCATGCTTGTATGATATTGTGTAAAAACTGCATTCAAGAAACTTATTTTATTGTAACATATTTGTATTGTAAACCATTATGTAATGGTCGTGTGTAAACAGGATATTTTAGATTATCATTATTTGATAATCTACGTAAAGCTTTTTAAACCTTTATTGATGAAATAAAGGTTATGGTTTGTTTTAAAATGAATGCAGTCTTTGAAAAACGTCTCATATAGAGGTCAAAACTGTAGTGACCCGAACTTTTCTATGTTTATATATATTAATTGAGATTGATATTTACATGATTAAACGTTTCCAACATGTTAAGCAATCAAACTTGTTAAGACTTGATTAATTGAAATAGGTTTCATATAGACAATTGACTACCCAAGTTGACCGGTGATTCACGAACGTTAAAACTTGTAAAAACTATATGATGACATATATATGGTTATATATATAGTTAACATGATATTATGATAAGTAAACATATCATTAAGTATATTAACAATGAACTACATATGTAAAAACAAGACTACTAACTTAATGATTTTTAAACGAGACATATATGTAACGATTATCGTTGTAACGACATTTAAATGTATATATATCATATTAAGATATATTAATATATCATAATATCATGATAATATAATAATTTAACATCTCATTAGATATAATAAACAATGGGTTAACAACATTAATTGAGATCGTTAACTTAAAGGTTTCAAAACAACACTTACATGTAACGACTAACGATGACTTAACGACTCCGTTAAAATGTATATACATGTAGTGTATTTAGATGTATTAAAATACTTTTGGAAGACTTCAAGACATATATCGAAACACTCATACTTAACGAAAATGGTTACAGTTACTTTCCCATTCTTTTCTTTCATCAAGAATTCTAGTCGTATTCTTACCCGTATTATACACAGCTTCAAAACGTACTTACTATGGGTATATACCAATAGGAACTAGCATGGGATTCCACTCTTGATTATGTCATGTATGACTAATCAATTTTAACTTCTACCATGAGCTAGTCAACTAACTAGAACTCCTTTTAACCCCACTCACCACTCACCAATTAACACTCATCATTCACTCCATTTCACTTCCAAATCTCTTTCTAATTCTCTCTCAACACACCCACACTATTATGAACGTATTTTTCCAGTAGTTAATCATCATCTTCATCAAAAATCACTTCAAGAATCAAGCTATAATCATCATAGGAAGAACACTTCAAGAATACTTCAAAAATCCCTTCAAGTTTACTAATTTACTTCCAAGCTTTCTAATCCATTCCAAGTAATCATCTAAGATCAAGAAACCTTTGTTATATACAGTAGGTTATCTTTCTTATTCAAGGTAATATTCATATTCAAACTTTGATTCAATTTCTATAACTATAAACTATCTTAATTCGAGCAAAAATCTTACTTGAACTTGTTTTTGTGTCATGATCCTACTTCAAGAACTTTCAAGCCATCCAAGATCCTTTGAAGCTAGATCATTTCTTGTCACTTCCAGTAGGTTTACCTACTAAACTTGAGGTAGTAATGATGTTCATAACATCATTCGATTCATATATATAAAACTATCTTATTCGAAGGTTTAAACTCGTAATCACTAGAACATAGTTTAGTTAATTCTAAACTTGTTCGCAAACAAAAGTTAATCCTTCTAACTTGACTTTTAAAATTAACTAAACACATGTTCTATATCTATATGATATGCTAACTTAATGATTTAAAACCTGGAAACACGAAAAACACCGTAAAACCGGATTTACGCCGTCGTAGTAACACCGCGGGCTGTTTTGGGTTAGTTAATTAAAAACTATGATAAACTTTGATTTAAAAGTTGTTATTCTGAGAAAATGATTTTTATTATGAACATGAAACTATATCCAAAAATTATGGTTAAACTCAAAGTGGAAGTATGTTTTCTAAAATGGTCATCTAGACGTCGTTTTTTCGACTGAAATGACTACCTTTACAAAAACGACTTGTAACTTATTTTTCCGACTATAAACCTATACTTTTTCTGTGTAGATTCATAAAATACAGTTCAATATGAAACCATAGCAATTTGATTCATTCAAAACGGATTTAAAATGAAGAAGTTATGGGTAAAACAAGATTGGATAATTTTTATCATTTTAGCTACGTGAAAATTGGTAACAAATCTATTCCAACCATAACTTAATCAACTTGTATTGTATATTATGTAATCTTGAGATACCATAGACATGTATACAATGTTTCGACCTATCATGTCGACACATCTATATATATTTCGGAACAACCATAGACACTCTATATGTGAATGTTGGAGTTAGCTATACAGGGTTGAGGTTGATTCCAAAATATATATAGTTTGAGTTGTGATCAATACTGAGATACGTATACACTGGGTCGTGGATTGATTCAAGATAATATTATTGATTTATTTCTGTACATCTAACTGTGGACAACTAGTTGTAGGTTACTAACGAGGACAGCTGACTTAATAAACTTAAAACATCAAAATATATTAAAAGTGTTGTAAATATATTTTGAACATACTTTAATATATATGTATATATTGTTATAGGTTCGTGAATCAACAGTGGCCAAGTCTTACTTCTCGACGAAGTAAAAATCTGTGAAAGTGAGTTATAGTCCCACTTTTAAAATCTAATATTTTTGGGATGAGAATACATGCAGGTTTTATAAATGATTTACAAAATAGACACAAGTACGTGAAACTACATTCTATGGTTGAATTATCGAAATCGAATATGCCCCTTTTTATTAAGTCTGGTAATCTAAGAATTAGGGAACAGACACCCTAATTGACGCGAATCCTAAAGATAGATCTATTGGGCCTAACAAACCCCATCCAAAGTACCGGATGCTTTAGTACTTCGAAATTATATCATATCCGAAGGGTGTCCCGGAATGATGGGGATATTCTTATATATGCATCTTGTTATTGTCGGTTACCAGGTGTTCACCATATGAATGATTTTTATCTCTATGTATGGGATGTGTATTGAAATATGAAATCTTGTGGTCTATTATTATGATTTGATATATATAGGTTAAACCTATAACTCACCAACATTTTTGTTGACGTTTTAAGCATGTTTATTCTCAGGTGATTATTAAGAGCTTCCGCTGTCGCATACTTAAATAAGGACGAGATTTGGAGTCCATGCTTGTATGATATTGTGTAAAAACTGCATTCAAGAAACTTATTTTGTTGTAACATATTTGTATTGTAAATCATTATGTAATGGTCGTGTGTAAACAGGATATTTTAGATTATCATTATTTGATAATCTACGTAAAGCTTTTTAAACCTTTATTGATAAAATAAAGGTTATGGTTTGTTTTAAAATGAATGCAGTCTTTGAAAAACGTCTCATATAGAGGTCAAAACCTCGCAACGAAATCAATTAATATGGAACGTTTTTAATCAATAAGAACGGGACATTTCAGTTGGTATCCGAGCGTTGGTCTTAGAGAACCAGAAAATTTGCATTAGTGTGTCTTATCGAGTTTGTTAGGATGCATTAGTGAGTCTGGACTTCGACCGTGTTTTCTTTAAAAATGATTGCTTAACATTTTTGTTGGAAACTATATATTTTTAACATATGAATATTATGTGATATATTAATCTCTTAACGTGTTTGATATTATGTGATAGATGTCTACCTCTAGAACAAGTCCCATTGACTCACCTAATAATAATGAAGAGTCAAATGTAAATTGGAATGATTTGTGGACTGATTCACAAGTTCCCGAAGAGGAACCGGAAGAAGAGTCGGAACCGGAAGAAGAATCGGAACCGGAAGAAGAATCGGAACCGGATGAAGAAATAGAACCGGTGGGGGAAATAATAAAACGGTTAAGTAAAAGAAAATCCTCAACCAACCGACCAAAGTTAATTATGGTCAATGGTGTTTCCGCCAAGGAAGCAAAATATTGGGAGGATTACAAATTCTCCGATGAATCGGATTCCGACGAGAATTCCGATGATGTTATAGAAATTACCCCAACTGAATTTAAAAAGGCAAAAGAAAATAATAAGGGAAAGGGCATAAAAATAGAGAAATCTAATTCCAACCCCGATGAACTTTATATGTATCGTCAACCCCCGAAGTCCTTAAGTTGTAACAATGACCCGGGAACCTCTAAACCACCAGGTTTTTCTAAACCAATGTGGAAAATTACGGCTCGTATTAGGGGAACATCATATATCCCTAGAAACTTGGCAAAACGAACCAAAACCGAAGAAGAAGAAACAAGCGAGTCGGAATAAGATAGTTGTATTCGTGTGGTGTAATATATGTAATATAGTGTGCTTATGCTTTATGATATATGTAAAAATTGCTTGTATTAATAAGTATTTTTTTTTATGAATCTAACTCTTGTCTATTTTACAGTATAAAAACACAAAATGAATAGACAACCCAATATTTTAAGAGACCTACCCGGAGACATGATTGATGAAATCTTGTCTAGAGTCGGTCAGAATTCCTCGGCACAACTATTTAAGGCGAGATCAGTTTGTAAGACATTCGAAGAACGTTCCAAGAATGATTTGGTTTATAAAAGGCTTTCGTTCGGAAGATGGGGGATATCACATTGGGAAATCCATAAGTTACGATGTGTTTACTTTGACGCATATATTGCGGGGAACCCAAATGCTATTTTACGCAACGGGTTAAGAAATTATTTTGACTCAGTATATCCAAATATAGGACTTCGTGATTTAGAAAAAGCGGCTAACATGCAACATAAAGAAGCATGTTATGCTTACGGGTTAGTAATGTTCGCTTCTCACCAAAGTGAGAACAAGAACATCGGGCTACAACTATTAAACAAAACGTTCCCTCAAGTGACGGAGTCGGTAATTGGGGTAAGAAATGAGGTTTTTAGGTTATTACGAGACTGTTGGTCATTACGTAACCCTCGTCCCTTTGATGACGTTACAACACACTGTCTTATCAACGGCCATAACGGTTATGTTGCACAAGACCAAGGATGGGAAGTAGTCCTAGTAAAACCAGAATGCATGACTTGTTTCTGGACGTATGAATTACGTGTCTTTATTGCCTTTGCTGAACGACTTGTGTACTAGCTAGAATTGTCTTCACAACTATCTTGTATCAAAGTTATTGTGTGCTATATTTCATGCTTTATGTAAAATAAGCGGTATTGTAAGTTTGTAAAATATTGTATAAAAGTTTGAACGCGAAATATTATTATAATCAGTTTTTCATATAGAATTGTAGTAGTTGAATTGTATATTAGCTACTAAGTATGAACTTAACGGGTAGGTACTACCCGAATTTAAACTTATAAAACGCTAATATGAAGAAAAAGCTTTTATAAATGAGTTCATATTATGCTACGAAATACTATTAACTACTCTTAATATTCTGTATGATTAACTTGTTCCATTTAACTATTTTGAAGGAAATGGCACCGACTACTCGACACACCGTGAATATGAATGAAGAGGAATTCCGTACTTTTCTAGCTTCAAACATAGCCGCAGTACAGGCTGCGCTACATACCAACAATAACCTTGGATCTAGCAGTACAGGAAATCGTGTAGGATGCACCTACAAAGAATTCACTGCCTGCAAACCTTTGGAATTTGATGGAACCGAAGGACCGATCGGATTGAAACGGTGGACCGAGAAGGTTGAATCGGTGTTTGCCATAAGTAAGTGTACTGAAGAGGACAAAGTGAAGTACGCTACGCATACCTTCACAGGTTCTGCGTTAACATGGTGGAATACCTATCTAGAGCAAGTGGGACAAGATGATGCGTACGCACTACCGTGGTCAGCATTCAAGCACTTGATGAACGAGAAGTACCGTCCCAGAACCGAGGTCAATAAGCTCAAGACAGAACTTAGAGGGTTACGAACCCAAGGATTTGATATTACCACGTACGAAAGACGATTCACAGAATTGTGCCTATTGTGTCCGGGAGCGTTCGAAGATGAGGAAGAGAAGATCGACGCGTTTGTGAAAGGATTACCGGAAAGAATCCAAGAAGATATAAGTTCACACGAGCCCGCCTCCATACAACAGGCATGTAGAATGGCTCACAAACTAGTGAACCAGATTGAAGAAAGAATTAAAGAACAGACTGCTGAAGAGGCCAATGTGAAGCAAGTCAAAAGAAAGTGGGAGGAAAACGGTGATAAGAATCACTAATACAACAACAACAGCAATTACAACAATAATCGCAACAATTATCCCAACAATCGCAACAACAATCGCAACTACAACAAACGGCCCAACAACAACAACAACAACAACAACAACAGCAACTACAACAATCATCCCAACAACAATAATAACCGCAACAACAACAACAATCAGAAGCAACTATGCCAAAGGTGTGAAAAGAATCACTCGGGGTTCTGCACCAAATTTTGCAACAAGTGTAAAAGAAATCGTCATAGCGCGGCGAAGTGTGAGGTCTACGGACCAGGGGTTAATAGAACGAAAGGAACAAATGGTGTCGGAACGAGTAATGGCGGAGCAAGTAGTGTCGGAGCAAGTTATGCCAATGTAGTTTGTTATAAATGTGGAAAACCGGGCCACATTATTAGAAATTGCCCGAACCAGGAGAACACGAATGGACAAGGTCGTGGAAGAGTTTTCAATATTAATGCGGCAGAGGCACAGGAAGACTCGGAGCTTGTTACGGGTACGTTTCTTATTGACAATAAATCTGCTTACGTTTTATTTGATTCGGGTGCGGATAGAAGCTATATGAGTAGAGATTTTTGTGCTAAATTAAGTTGTCCATTGACGCCTTTGGATAGTAAATTTTTACTCGAATTAGCAAATGGTAAATTAATTTCAGCAGATAATATATGTCGGAATCGAGAAATTAAACTGGTTAGCGAAACATTTAAGATTGATTTGATACCAGTAGAGTTAGGGAGTTTTGATGTGATAATCGGTATGGACTGGTTGAAAGAAGTGAAAGCGGAGATCGTTTGTTACAAAAATGCAATTCGCATTATACGAGAAAAAGGAAAACCCTTAATGGTGTACGGAGAAAAGGGCAACACGAAGCTACATCTTATTAGTAATTTGAAGGCACAAAAACTAATAAGAAAAGGTTGCTATGCTGTTCTAGCACACGTCGAGAAAGTACAAACTGAAGAAAAGAGCATCAATGATGTTCCCATTGCAAAAGAATTTCCCGATGTATTTCCGAAAGAATTACCGGGATTACCCCCACATCGATCCGTTGAATTTCAAATAGATCTTGTACCAGGAGCTGCACCAATAGCTCGTGCTCCTTACAGACTCGCACCCAGCGAGATGAAAGAACTACAAAGCCAATTACAAGAACTTTTAGAGCGTGGTTTCATTCGACCAAGCACATCACCGTGGGGAGCTCCTGTTTTGTTTGTCAAGAAGAAAGATGGTACATTCAGGTTGTGTATCGACTACCGAGAGTTGAACAAACTTACCATCAAGAACCGCTACCCACTACCGAGAATCGACGACTTATTTGATCAACTACAAGGCTCGTCTGTTTATTCAAAGATTGACTTACGTTCCGGGTATCATCAAATGCGGGTGAAAGAAGATGATATTCCAAAGACTGCTTTCAGAACACGTTACGGTCATTACGAGTTTATGGTCATGCCGTTTGGTTTAACTAATGCACCAGCTGTGTTCATGGACCTTATGAACCGAGTGTGTGGACCATACCTTGACAAGTTTGTCATTGTTTTCATTGATGACATACTTATTTACTCAAAGAATGACCAAGAACACGGTGAACATTTGAGAAAGGTGTTAGAAGTATTGAGGAAGGAAGAATTGTACGCTAAGTTTTCAAAGTGTGCATTTTGGTTGGAAGAAGTTCAATTCCTCGGTCACATAGTGAACAAAGAAGGTATTAAGGTGGATCCAGCAAAGATAGAAACTATTGAAAAGTGGGAAACACCGAAAACTCCGAAACACGTACGCCAGTTTTTAGGACTAGCTGGTTACTACAGAAGGTTCATCCAAGACTTTTCCAGAATAGCAAAACCCTTGACTGCATTAACGCATAAAGGGAAGAAATTTGAATGGAATGATGAACAAGAGAAAGCGTTTCAGTTATTGAAGAAAAAGCTAACTACGGCACCTATATTGTCATTGCCTGAAGGGAATGATGATTTTGTGATTTATTGTGACGCATCAAAGCAAGGTCTCGGTTGTGTATTAATGCAACGAACGAAGGTGATTGCTTATGCGTCTAGACAATTGAAGATTCACGAACAAAATTATACGACGCATGATTTGGAATTAGGTGCGGTTGTTTTTGCATTAAAGACTTGGAGGCACTACTTATATGGGGTCAAAAGTATTATATATACCGACCACAAAAGTCTTCAACACATATTTAATCAGAAACAACTGAATATGAGGCAGCGTAGGTGGATTGAATTATTGAATGATTACGACTTTGAGATTCGTTACCACCCGGGAAAGGCAAATGTGGTAGCCGATGCCTTGAGCAGGAAGGACAGAGAACCCATTCGAGTAAAATCTATGAATATAATGATTCATAATAACCTTACTACTCAAATAAAGGAGGCGCAACAAGGAGTTTTAAAAGAAGGAAATTTAAAGGATGAAATACCCAAAGGATCGGAGAAGCATCTTAATATTCGGGAAGACGGAACCCGGTATAGGGCTGAAAGGATTTGGGTACCAAAATTTGGAGATATGAGAGAAATGGTACTTAGAGAAGCTCATAAAACCAGATACTCAATACATCCTGGAACGGGGAAGATGTACAAGGATCTCAAGAAACATTTTTGGTGGCCGGGTATGAAAGCCGATGTTGCTAAATACGTAGGAGAATGTTTGACGTGTTCTAAGGTCAAAGCTGAGCATCAAAAACCATCAGGTCTACTTCAACAACCCGAAATCCCGGAATGGAAATGGGAAAACATTACCATGGATTTCATCACTAAATTGCCAAGGACTGCAAGTGGTTTTGATACTATTTGGGTAATAGTTGATCGTCTCACCAAATCAGCACACTTCCTACCAATAAGAGAAGATGACAAGATGGAGAAGTTAGCACGACTGTATTTGAAGGAAGTCGTCTCCAGACATGGAATACCAATCTCTATTATCTCTGATAGGGATGGCAGATTTATTTCAAGATTCTGGCAGACATTACAGCAAGCATTAGGAACTCGTCTAGACATGAGTACTGCCTATCATCCACAAACTGATGGGCAGAGCGAAAGGACGATACAAACGCTTGAAGACATGCTACGAGCATGTGTTATTGATTTCGGAAACAGTTGGGATCGACATCTACCGTTAGCAGAATTTTCCTACAACAACAGCTACCATTCAAGCATTGAGATGGCGCCGTTTGAAGCACTTTATGGTAGAAAGTGCAGGTCTCCGATTTGTTGGAGTGAAGTGGGGGATAGACAGATTACGGGTCCGGAGATTATACAAGAAACTACCGAGAAGATCATCCAAATTCAACAACGGTTGAAAACTGCCCAAAGTCGACAAAAGAGCTACGCTGACATTAAAAGAAAAGATATAGAATTTGAAATTGGAGAGATGGTCATGCTTAAAGTTGCACCTTGGAAAGGAGTTGTTCGATTTGGTAAACGAGGGAAATTAAATCCAAGGTATATTGGACCATTCAAGATTATTGATCGTGTCGGACCAGTAGCTTACCGACTAGAGTTACCTCAACAACTCGCGGCTGTACATAACACTTTCCACGTCTCGAATTTGAAGAAATGTTTTGCTAAAGAAGATCTCACTATTCCGTTAGATGAAATCCAAATCAACGAAAAACTTCAATTCATCGAAGAACCCGTCGAAATAATGGATCGTGAGGTTAAAAGACTTAAGCAAAACAAGATACCAATTGTTAAGGTTCGATGGAATGCTCGTAGAGGACCCGAGTTCACCTGGGAGCGTGAAGATCAGATGAAGAAGAAATACCCGCATCTATTTCCAGAAGATTCGTCAACACCTTCAACAGCTTAAAATTTCGGGACGAAATTTATTTAACGGGTAGGTACTGTAGTGACCCGAACTTTTCCATGTTTATATATATTAATTGAGATTGATATTTACATGATTAAACGTTTCCAACATGTTAAGCAATCAAACTTGTTAAGACTTGATTAATTGAAATAGGTTTCATATAGACAATTGACTACCCAAGTTGACCGGTGATTCACGAACGTTAAAACTTGTAAAAACTATATGATGACATATATATGGTTATATATATAGTTAACATGATATTATGATAAGTAAACATATCATTAAGTATATTAACAATGAACTACATATGTAAAAACAAGACTACTAACTTAATGATTTTTAAACGAGACATATATGTAACGATTATCGTTGTAACGACATTTAAATGTATATATATCATATTAAGATATATTAATATATCATAATATCATGATAATATAATAATTTAACATCTCATTAGATATAATAAACAATGGGTTAACAACATTAATTGAGATCGTTAACTTAAAGGTTTCAAAACAACACTTACATGTAACGACTAACGATGACTTAACGACTCCGTTAAAATGTATATACATGTAGTGTATTTAGATGTATTAAAATACTTTTGGAAGACTTCAAGACATATATCGAAACACTCATACTTAACGAAAATGGTTACAGTTACTTTCCCATTCTTTTCTTTCATCAAGAATTCTAGTCGTATTCTTACCCGTATTATACACAGCTTCAAAACGTACTTACTATGGGTATATACCAATAGGAACTAGCATGGGATTCCACTCTTGATTATGTCATGTATGACTAATCAATTTTAACTTCTACCATGAGCTAGTCAACTAACTAGAACTCCTTTTAACCCCACTCACCACTCACCAATTAACACTCATCATTCACTCCATTTCACTTCCAAATCTCTTTCTAATTCTCTCTCAACACACCCACACTATTATGAACGTATTTTTCCAGTAGTTAATCATCATCTTCATCAAAAATCACTTCAAGAATCAAGCTATAATCATCATAGGAAGAACACTTCAAGAATACTTCAAAAATCCCTTCAAGTTTACTAATTTACTTCCAAGCTTTCTAATCCATTCCAAGTAATCATCTAAGATCAAGAAACCTTTGTTATATACAGTAGGTTATCTTTCTTATTCAAGGTAATATTCATATTCAAACTTTGATTCAATTTCTATAACTATAAACTATCTTAATTCGAGCAAAAATCTTACTTGAACTTGTTTTTGTGTCATGATCCTACTTCAAGAACTTTCAAGCCATCCAAGATCCTTTGAAGCTAGATCATTTCTTGTCACTTCCAGTAGGTTTACCTACTAAACTTGAGGTAGTAATGATGTTCATAACATCATTCGATTCATATATATAAAACTATCTTATTCGAAGGTTTAAACTCGTAATCACTAGAACATAGTTTAGTTAATTCTAAACTTGTTCACAAACAAAAGTTAATCCTTCTAACTTGACTTTTAAAATTAACTAAACACATGTTCTATATCTATATGATATGCTAACTTAATGATTTAAAACCTGGAAACACGAAAAACACCGTAAAACCGGATTTACGCCGTCGTAGTAACACCGCGGGCTGTTTTGGGTTAGTTAATTAAAAACTATGATAAACTTTGATTTAAAAGTTGTTATTCTGAGAAAATGATTTTTATTATGAACATGAAACTATATCCAAAAATTATGGTTAAACTCAAAGTGGAAGTATGTTTTCTAAAATGGTCATCTAGACGTCGTTCTTTCGACTGAAATGACTACCTTTACAAAAACGACTTGTAACTTATTTTTCCGACTATAAACCTATACTTTTTCTGTGTAGATTCATAAAATACAGTTCAATATGAAACCATAGCAATTTGATTCATTCAAAACGGATTTAAAATGAAGAAGTTATGGGTAAAACAAGATTGGATAATTTTTATCATTTTAGCTACGTGAAAATTGGTAACAAATCTATTCCAACCATAAATTAATCAACTTGTATTGTATATTATGTAATCTTGAGATACCATAGACACGTATACAATGTTTCGACCTATCATGTCGACACATCTATATATATTTCGGAACAACCATAGACACTCTATATGTGAATGTTGGAGTTAGCTATACAGGGTTGAGGTTGATTCCAAAATATATATAGTTTGAGTTGTGATCAATACTGAGATACGTATACACTGGGTCGTGGATTGATTCAAGATAATATTATTGATTTATTTCTGTACATCTAACTGTGGACAACTAGTTGTAGGTTACTAACGAGGACAGCTGACTTAATAAACTTAAAACATCAAAATATATTAAAAGTGTTGTAAATATATTTTGAACATACTTTAATATATATGTATATATTGTTATAGGTTCGTGAATCAACAGTGGCCAAGTCTTACTTCTCGACGAAGTAAAAATCTGTGAAAGTGAGTTATAGTCCCACTTTTAAAATCTAATATTTTTGGGATGAGAATACATGCAGGTTTTATAAATGATTTACAAAATAGACACAAGTACGTGAAACTACATTCTATGGTTGAATTATCGAAATCGAATATGCCCCTTTTTATTAAGTCTGGTAATCTAAGAATTAGGGAACAGACACCCTAATTGACGCGAATCCTAAAGATAGATCTATTGGGCCTAACAAACCCCATCCAAAGTACCGGATGCTTTAGTACTTCGAAATTATATCATATCCGAAGGGTGTCCCGGAATGATGGGGATATTCTTATATATGCATCTTGTTATTGTCGGTTACCAGGTGTTCACCATATGAATGATTTTTATCTCTATGTATGGGATGTGTATTGAAATATGAAATCTTGTGGTTTATTATTATGATTTGATATATATAGGTTAAACCTATAACTCACCAACATTTTTGTTGACGTTTTAAGCATGTTTATTCTCAGGTGATTATTAAGAGCTTCCGCTGTCGCATACTTAAATAAGGACGAGATTTGGAGTCCATGCTTGTATGATATTGTGTAAAAACTGCATTCAAGAAACTTATTTTGTTGTAACATATTTGTATTGTAAATCATTATGTAATGGTCGTGTGTAAACAGGATATTTTAGATTATCATTATTTGATAATCTACGTAAAGCTTTTTAAACCTTTATTGATAAAATAAAGGTTATGGTTTGTTTTAAAATGAATGCAGTCTTTGAAAAACGTCTCATATAGAGGTCAAAACCTCGCAACGAAATCAATTAATATGGAACGTTTTTAATCAATAAGAACGGGACATTTCAGTAACCTCGCAACGAAATCAATTAATATGGAACGTTTTTAATCAATAAGAACGGGACATTTCAAATTGAGGTTAATAAACTTTAATACACTAGCTTTAGTGGTTAAAGTCGGGTCTTGGCCATTTAAGGGCGGTATTGGTTTGATTGAGTCATTTAATGCGAATTGGGTCATTAAATGCTCAAGTAAGTGTAATGTGGTTAATTCCACTAGTTGGTGTATTGAATGTGCACCTAATGATTTAGGTACATTGCATTAAAGCTCGGACCTGCATAATCATCATCCTTGTGACAAGGTGAGTGGAATAAGTATACATGTACGTATATGATGTGTTTACTTGTAGAAATGGATATGTGTTGTCCAAGTTAGTGATATATGCGTTGTACGCTAACGGTTTTATGAACGGATATATGTTGTCCAATTTAGTGATTATATGTGTTGTACACTAATGATTTATGAATGGATATGTGTTGTCCGATTTAGTGTTATATGCGTTGTACACTAACGATTTTATAAACGGATATGTGTTGTCCAAGGGTTAGTGATATATGTGTTGTGCACTAACGGTTATTATGAACATCAATGGGAAATTAGAGTACCATTCCTTTTATGATTGGTTAACCATGGTGGTATGAATTGTGCATTAGCATACTTAAATATGAACTATATGCTTTTGTTATTGCTAGCTCAATGCAAATTGCGGTCATTGGTATATGCATAATGTTTTGCATGGTTGTCGAATTGCTAGCTTGTGTACGGTGTTGTGTAAGTGTTTGCAAGTAGATATATTATATATGTGTATGTATAATTATTGCATTCACTAAGCATTAGCTTACCCCTCTCGTTGTTATCTTTTTAGATGCAGGTGTGGACAAGGGCAAGGGGGTTATTGGGCACTAGGTGTCCTTGTTGATGTTATGATGAAGCTTTCGGAAGTTGACCTACGTTTTGGGTAGTTTAGTCCCAAACCATGCTCAAGGGGTCGTTTGGATTATAAACTATCATTTGTAGTTGGTCAAACTTGTATCATATTCGTTAATGGCCTTTGTACCTTTTTGTAAACATTAAACTCGTAGTATGTTTTAATGAAGCGTGTGGAATGGTTTACATATTTAATTGGCGCGTAAATGTGTATCATTTTTAAGAAAAAAAAATTTATCGTACGGAGTACGGGTTGGGTTGTTTCAAGTGGTATCAGAGCATGGTCTAAGGGATTTAGGCAACTTGAGATAGGTGCCTAGACTTAGACTTTATAGTGCATGCGCTTTTATGCGGGACTTGTAGGACTTTGGGTCAAATCGGGAATTGTTAGTACTTTGGTTTATGTGAACTAACCCCATGCTAATTGAATTGTGTTGTGTTTAGCAATCATCAAGCGAGATGGACGTTGTACTAGCGAGTTAATGCGACGTGTTCGCGTAACATTGATTAGCTACCATTGTTACGGGTGCAAATCATGTCAAACAAGTAATGTACGACGATTGTTGAGTAAGATGTAGTAGTGTGGGGTATACGTATATGCATACGTGTTATGTCCTTTTGTTTCATTTTGTCGTTTAAATCTTTTCCGTTTTATAGAATGAAGATGAGAAACGGACACGACACCGAAAATGGGGGCACTAGTGAGGACCCTGAATTCATGGCCAAAGTTGAGGCCATCTTTAAACTTCAAAAGGTGGAGTTCCTCGAGGATGTTAAGAAAATGTTTCTAGATACGATTGACGAGCAATTAGTCAATGTAGTCAAGGAGCAAGTGAAGGCCGTTCATCAAGAGGATAATGTGGGGAGACGGGACTTCTTTTATAAGAATTTTAAGGATTCTCAACCTCCCACCTTTGAAGGTGAACGAGACCCTCTCAAGAGTGCCCGATGGATCTCCGATATGGAGGGGGATTTTCGTACTTGTGAATGTCCTCTTGATAAGAAGACAAGGTATGGTTGTAGCATGTTAAGGGGTGACGCCAAGCTATGGTGGGATGCGAAAATCCAAGTTTATGGTGAAGAACAATGCATGGATTTTACTTGGGATAAATTCAAGGTAGAGTTTTTTGATGAGTACCGAACTTCGGCCGATCTAACTAGGCTTAAGGACGAGTTACGTTCCTTGAGGCAAGGGTCGATGGATTTGAACACTCTCAAATCCGTGTTTTTGTCCAAGACCCAATTTTGCCCAGAGTATGTCGGGAACGATAAGATGTTGAAGGAAGATTTTTATAGGATCTTGAATGATAATTATCAAGAGAAAATTAGTGTGAACGTGGTGAAGAGCTTTGATGAATTGTTCAATATGGCGAAGGGTTTTGAAGCGCTTGTGTTGAGAAAGAATAGTTTTACTTTTGGAAAGAGGAAGTTCAAGAATTCGAGTCAATCGAGCTTTTCCAACAAAAGAAACAAGAAGGGTTCCGAAAATGTTAACAGTGTGAAGAAAGGTGGCTCTGGTGGTCATGTACCCACTTGCTATACTTGTGGGCAAAAAGGTCACATCTCTCGTGATTGCCCCAACTCACCTTCCACACCCAAATTTTCTTGTTTCAATTGTGGTAAAGAAGGGCACAAGAGGCCCGAGTGTCCCGAGTTGCGCAATGATAATGTTAAGCAGTTAGAAAAGGCGGCGGGTACGGCTAGGGGTCGAAATTATTTGATGACCAATGATGAAGCCAACCAATCGAACGAAGTTGTCTCAGGTACTTTCATGGTTAACTCTAATCCGGAAAGGATTCTATTTGATAGTGCTGCAAATTTGTCTTTTGTGTCACCTCTATTTGTACCTAAACTTAATAAGCTACTAGCTAAATTAAGTCGTCCGGTAGAAGTCGAAATAGCGGACGGCAAGACGGTGCTAGTGGTTGATGTGTGTAAAAATTGTGATGTTGTGTTTGGTGCCGAAAACTTTAAAATAGATCTCATCCCTATGATTTTGGGCTATTTTGATATCGTTGTTGGTATGGATTGGCTCGATCGAAATAGAGCCGATATCGCATGCCACGAAAAATCTATTCGAGTGAAGACCCCAAGTGGGGAAGAGTTAATTATTCACGGTGATAAGCGTAGGAGACTTGTGCCGATATGCACTTTTACACTGGCACGTCGTTCTCTTGTTAGTGGTGGCATGGCTTTCCTTGCCCATGTTGTTGATACTCGTGACGAGCCACCACCTATACGTGAAATTCCGGTGGTTAGTGAGTTCGAAGATGTTTTTCGGGATGAGTTACCGGGTGTTCCGGAGGAAAGACAAGTAGAATTTCGCATTGAGTTAGTTCCGGGAGCTACTCCTATTGCTAAAACTCCTTATCGTTTAGCGCCGACGGAAATGCAAGAGTTGTTAAATCAAACCCAAGAGTTGCTTGAGAAGGGTTTCATTCGACCGAGCTCCTCGCCATGGGGTGCTCTGGTTTTGTTTGTGAAAAAGAAAGATGGAAGTATGCGGATGTGCATCGATTATAGGGAGTTGAATAAAGTGACGATCAAGAATCGTTATCCATTACCTCGGATTGACGATTTGTTTGACCAACTCCAAGGTGCAACGTATTTTTCTAAGATTGACTTACGGTCCGGCTATCATCAAGTGCGGGTCCGTGAGGAAGACATAGAGAAAACGGCTTTTCGAACGCTTTACGGGCATTTTGAATTCGTAGTTATGCCTTTTGGTCTTACGAATGCACCGGCGGCATTCATGGATCTTATGAACCGAGTGTGCCAACCTATGTTGGACAAGTCGGTAATTGTGTTCATCGACGACATACTTGTTTATTCTAAGAGTATGAAGGAACATGAGCACCATTTGCGTGAAGTGTTGAAGACATTGCGGAAGGAGAAGTTGTATGCCAAGTTCTCCAAATGTGAATTTTGGCTAAGGGAAGTTCAATTCCTTGGCCATATTGTGAATCAAGAAGGAATTCAAGTAGACCCGGGGAAGATAGAAACGGTGAAGAGTTGGGGACAACCGACTATGCCTACGGAAATCCGAAGCTTTCTCGGATTGGCCGGTTATTATCGTCGGTTCATCCAAGACTTTTCTAAGATTGCCTCTCCTTTGACTAAATTGACGAGGAAGAACGTAAGATTCAATTGGGAGAACGAGCAAGAAATCGCTTTTCAACTATTAAAAGAGAAGTTGTGTCAAGCTCCGGTGTTAGTTTTGCCGGAAGGGGTGGAAGATATGACGGTTTATTGTGATGCGTCGTTAAATGGGCTCGGGTGTGTTCTAATGCAAAGAGGTAAAGTCATTGCTTACGCCTCTCGACAATTAAAGGAACACAAAACGAGATATCCGACTCATGATCTTGAATTGGCGGCGGTGGTTCATGCGTTGAAAATTTGGCGCCACTACTTGTATGGTGTCAAGTGTATGATTTATTTGGACCATAAGAGTTTGAATCATCTCTTTACTCAACAAGATTTGAATTATCGTCAACGTAGGTGGATGGATGTGGTAAAGGATTATGATTGTGAGATACTTTACCATCCGGGAAAGGCGAACGTGGTCGCGGATGCGTTGAGTCGAAAGAGTCAATATCCGGCGATACGAGTAGGATCGTTACGCATGATTATTACTAACGATTTCCTTGTAAAGCTTGGTGAGATTCAAATAGAAGCGTATGTTCACAACAAGCATGAAGAGCGGATTGTGGGGCAGACGGAGTTCATTACTATGGGCTCGCGTGGTTTGTTGTCGTTTCAAGGAAGAGTGTGGGTACCTAAGATGGGTGGTAACCGACAAGTGCTACTTGATGAAGCACATAAGTCAAGGTACTCCATTCATCCGGGTGCAACAAAGATGTACTATGATTTGAAGAAAGATTATTGGTGGCCCGGTATGAAGCGTGATGTGGTTAAGTATATTGAACAATGCGTCACGTGTTTGCAAGTTAAAGCCGAACACCAAAAGCCGTATGGTAAGTTACAACCCTTGGAAGTCCCGAAATGGAAATGGGAGCACATTACCATGGACTTCATTACTAAGTTACCGAAGACGGCAAGAACCCAATGTGATACGATTTGAGTGATAGTTGATCGATTGACGAAAAATGCTTTGTTTCTTCCCATTCGGGAAACGATATCATCGGAGACTTTATCCAAGTTGTTTATCAAGGAGGTGATATCGATACATGGGGTTCCTATATCTATTGTTTTGGATCGAGATACTCATTTTACGTCCCGGTTTTGGAACAAGTTTCATGAAGATATGGGTACTCAATTGAAAATGAGCACGGCGTATCATCCTCAAATGGACGGTCAAACCGAACGTACGAATCAAACTTTGGAAGATATGTTACGAGCGTGCATTATTGATTTCGGTGGTAGTTGGGATGAGCATTTGCCTTTGGTGGAATTCTCGTACAATAATAGTTATCATACTAGTATCGGGATGCCGCCGTATGAGATGCTTTATGGGCGTAGGTGTCGAACCCCGAATTGTTGGGGTGAAGTGGGACAAAAGGAAATCGGGAGTTCCGATTTGGTCTTGGAGACGAATAGTAAGATTGAAATGATTCGGGCTCGACTTAAAGCGGTACAAGATAGACAAAAGTCTTATGCCGATAAAGGTAGGAGAACTATTGAGTTTCAAGAAGGTGACATGGTGATGCTTAAGGTTTCTCCATGGAAGGGTGTTATTCGGTTTCAAAAGCGAGGAAAGTTAGCTCCTCGGTTTATTGGTCCTTTCAAGGTTTTGGCACGTGTTGGTGAGGTTGCTTATCGGCTAGAGTTACCCGAAGAACTTGCGGGAATCCATAACACGTTTCATGTTTCCCATCTTCGTAAGTATCTTGCGGATGACTCGACTTGGGTGCCTTTAGATGAAATTACGTTGAATAAAAAGCTAGAATATGCGGAAGAACCGGTTGCAATCCTTGATGAGAAGGTTAAGATGTTGCGGAACAAGGAAGTTAGAACTTTCAAGGTGCAATGGCGACATCGAAGGGGTTCCGAGTTTACATGGGAATCCGAAGAGTTTGTTTTGGTTTATCTTCCGGCTTGTCATGCGGCTTGGATCGCGAGGACGCGCTCCGATTCAAGTGGGGGAGAGTTGTAACATCCCTTTTTCCCGTACGTATCGAAAGGTACATACTTAATCGTTTGTACGTTTGTAACTCGTCGTTTAGGCGTAATTGTGTAGATATATATATATATATATATATATATATATATATATATATATATATATATATATATATATATATATATATATATATATATGTGTGTGTGTGTGTGTGTGTGTACTTGATAATGTGTGCGCATACAAGTTTATGCATGGGCCTTGATAGCGTTAAGTCTTATGAGACTATTATTGAAGGTTAGGCGAATGTAAGAGGCGGGATTTAAGTGTACGAATTAAATAAAATCAAATTTTGTTTAAGGTTGTCGAAGTGTCCAGGTGACGGCCAATGCCGCGCCGCGACAAACTGGGCCGCGTCGCGGCATATAAAGCAAATCCAGATCAGAATGTGGGTTAAGAGAGGTTGTTTTTCCTTCATAATGTCGCGCCGCGACATATAGCCCCGCGCCGCGGCATCTCTGCTTTTCTGACTCCGATGTTTACTCTATTTAAAAGGGTTTTAGGGATAATTTGGTCTTTTCGCGTGTAGATCAGATTTGAGCATTTAATCACAACCACTTGTTCATTTAATGTAATTTTATTTCTCTTTTCTTCCCAATTTCTCTCCCAAAACTTAAAACCCATTTGGATTAAAAGTGAGATTTGGAGTTGGAGAATTGTGAATCAAACCTTGGAGCAAGATTTAAAGTTGTTCCTTGTATCTCTAGCTACGCGTTGATAGTCTCAGTAAGTTCTAACTCTAAGTTTTGAGTTTTAATTAATTAATGACTAGGGTTTGGTTACTAGAGACTTGTATGACCCATTTGGGGGTAAAATGGGTGAAATTGGGTTATGTTGTTGTTATGAAACCCTAATAACCATAATCTAGGGTTTGGTTTAATGAAATGGAGTTTGTAGGTGTTAATGGTATTGTCAAGCATTAAACACTTTTTAAAATGTTGTTGAAATGGTAAATAGGTCATGTTTGACAAGTTTGGTAGTGAAAGTGTTAAATGGATCCAAAATAGGCTAGTTGACCTAGTTTGGGCGAAATGGGTATAAATTACCCTAAGTTTGTGTTAATTGAGATTAATAGACTTTAATGCACTAGCTTTAGTGGTTAAAGTCGGGTCTTGGCCATTTAAGGGCGGTATTGGTTTGATTGAGTCATTTAATGCGAATTGGGTCATTAAATGCTCAAGTAAGTGTAATGTGGTTAATTCCACTAGTTGGTGTATTGAATGTGCACCTAATGATTTAGGTACATTGCATTAAAGCTCGGACGTGCATAATCATCATCCTTGTGACAAGGTGAGTGGAATAAGTATACATGTGCGTATATGATGTGTTTACTTGTAGAAATGGATATGTGTTGTCCAAGTTAGTGATATATGCGTTGTACGCTAACGGTTTTATGAACGGATATATGTTGTCCAATTTAGTGATTATATGTGTTGTACACTAATGATTTATGAATGGATATGTGTTGTCCGATTTAGTGTTATATGCGTTGTACACTAACGATTTTATAAACGGATATGTGTTGTCCAAGGGTTAGTGATATATGTGTTGTGCACTAACGGTTGTTATGAACACCAATGGGAAATTAGAGTACCATTCCTTTTATGATTGGTTAACCATGGTGGTATGAATTGTGCATTAGCATACTTAAATATGAACTATATGCTTTTGTTATTGCTAGCTCAATGCAAATTGCGGTCATTGGTATATGCATAATGTTTTGCATGGTTGTCGAATTGCTAGCTTGTGTGCGGTGTTGTGTAAGTGTTTGCAAGTAGATATATTATATATGTGTATGTATAATTATTGCATTCACTAAGCATTAGCTTACCCCTCTCATTGTTATCTTTTTAGATGCAGGTGTGGACAAGGGCAAGGGGGTTATTGGGCACTAGGTGTCCTTGTTGATGTTATGACGAAGCTTTCATAAGTTGACCTACGTTTTGGGTAGTTTAGTCCCAAACCATGCTCAAAGGGTCGTTTGGATTATAAACTATCATTTGTAGTTGGTCAAACTTGTATCATATTCGTTAATGGCCTTTGTGCCTTTTTGTAAACATTAAACCCGTAGTATGTTTTAATGAAGCATGTGGAATGGTTTACATATTTAATTGGCGCGTAAATGTGTATCATTTTTAAGAAGAAAAAAATTTTCGTACGGAGTACGGGTTGGGTTGTTTCATATATATGTTAGATAAGTTTCGTGGACCTTAAATTGACCAAAGATAGCTCGAAATCTTCGTTTTGGTGTAAAAATTGGTCCAAACAACGTCCTGGTGCTGATGAACAGCACCCGTGTGGTTGCAGGGTGCAACCGTACAGTTGTAGGTGTTTTTGGACGGTTGCAGGTGCAACCGTATGGTTGCAGGTGCATCCGTGCGGTTGCGTCTGGTCAGCTTTTTCTGAAATTTGTTTTGGTCATAACTTTTGAACCGTAACTCCATTTTTGATGAATAAAATATCGTTGGAATCATAATGAAGAGTACTTTACAATGGTAAACTTTTGAGAAGCTAAATCAAACTTTATTTGGTCATAAAAAGGGTTTTATCGTATATGTCTGTTTTGCACGCACTTATATGACGTTAATGAATGGAATTAGGTTGTAGACTTATCCAATGATGATTATAAGATGTTATGACTTGGTTTAATGTTGTGATGGAGTATATGTATATGTATATAATTGTATATATGTTTGTATGTGTGGATATATGTATATATATGTTTGTGTGTGTGTGTATATATATACACATTGTGATTGTGATATTGTTAGTATTTGGAATATGATTTACTAACTTATGAGTATTGTTTTTAGGTGATACAGAAGAGGAGAAGACTCGGTGATATTAGACTACCGAGTGATGCCGGTATCGGTGAGAGGGAGTAACTGGAGAATATAGTATAGAGTAGCATGTTATATTATGATTGCCATGCTTGTTAGCTATACTTACTAATACAATTAGTTAGTACGTTGTGATGACTGCATGTTGGTTAATGCTTGTCTGTTGGAGCCCAGTGCGTCCCTATTGTGTGGTGGCCTCGGTAGGAGAGATCAACCTGCGGGTTGGGTTCCTCATGTGGTGGCCTAGACAATCATGGTGTATATATATGTGAATGATGCGTCCGTCACGTGTGGATTATATATATACAACACGGTGGTAGAGGAACTTCTGGTAAGCCCCAGTCCGATCAGCTGGTGGTTAATGGTTTGGCCGAGCCGCCAGAGTCTCTGTAGATGGCACTTGGGTGATATTTGTGTGTTAGACTTTGTGACATGATTAGTATGATAGTTCCTGTATACTATTACCTGTAGTTAGTTACACTCACTTAGCTTCATGCTAACCCCCTCCTCTTCCCTGCAGATTGACTGTTGCTTACTTAATAGATTCCAGGGAGACGGATTATTGGGAAATATGTTTGACTAGTCAGAACTCTGATGTCACGTCTTTTCTATTAAAGTTGTATTAATGTTTTAATATAACACCCAGTCATTTGTTTATTAACCTGTTTATTATTAAGAGGATTTCATATATATACATGTTTATATAATGTATCTGATAAATTTATCTTCCGCTGTATTTTAAAAAAACAAATCTGGAGTGTTATACAGTGTAACTTATTAATGTGAAATCTAAATATTCCTAAGGTATTACTTACCCGTTAAAATATTTTCACCATTAACATTTTGTACAAAAGAATTTTTAATTACAATCTTTATAAAAACATATATACATATATATTTATATATATATATATATATATATATATATATATATATATATATATATATATATATATATATATATATATATATGTATATATATATATATATATTTTCAGATGTAATCATGGATTTAATGAGTCAATAAGATATTAAACTCATTTGATTTATCGTTAGTACTAGATTACATAATCTCTAAAACATTAGAGATTACGTAATCGCCATGTGGAACGAAGATAACTGATGCATAACGAGATGTAGAACGATGATTATGCTTGAGGTATAGATTTTGAGGTTGAGGCATGTGATGCAGATGTTGTTGTTGGTGGTACTGGTGCTGTCGGTACTGATGTTGGTGGTACTGTTGGTGTCGGTGATACTGCTGAAGCTGGTAAGTTTTGCACCATATTTTCCAAAGCCACTACTCGAGCGCGAAGTTCGTTAACTTCTTCTATTACACCGGGGTGATTGTCGGTTCGGACGAGTGGATGAATAAGATCTAAGATTTGAGATAATATATAGTCATGACGAGATACCCTGGAAATGAAAGAGAAAATGGTGTTACGAACAGGTTCACCGGTAAGTGCTTCAGGTTCTTTGCCAAGACGGGAATGTGGTGGATGGAAGGGATCGCCTTCTTCTTGTCTCTAATGATTAAGTAGACTACGAACCCATACCCAATTCATCCAGAATTGATGATGGCTGATTGGTTGGTCCATTCCAGTTACACTGCTTTCGGAACTCGAGTCAAAATCCATAACGGGATAGCTGTCAGAATCTAAGGAATTTGAACTAGTTGCGAGTTCCGTCTTGTACGGTTAGATAAAGGGTTTTTAATATGAAATGATTTTCGGATATCGGATGATATTCTAATTACACAGAATACCTATGTATAGTACAGAAGATCCCGTAGATTACGGAGAAAATTAAGGAAACGTGTCGGACAAGGTTTAATGTGATGGGATATGAATTTGTCTGTACACCATCTATGCAAAAATTGCAATAAGACGTGTCGAGACTGAAAATGATAGGTAGATATTTTTCGACAAATAACGGTAAGCAAAACTTTTGACATGCATACCAGGTTCAAGTCCAGAATTATTAATGTATCCTAACAACTACTAAGTCGAAGTCCAGACTCATTAATGCATCCTAACAACTACCAGTTAGACACACTAATGCAAGACCTGGTTTGCTACGACCACCGCTCTGATACCAACTGAAATGCCCCGTTCATATACATTATAAATGATTCACAATAGTTGATTACATCGCGAGGTATTGGACCTCTATACGATACATTTTACAAACATTGCATTCGTTTTTAAAAGACAAACTTTCATTACATCGAAAGTTGACGGCATGCATACCATTTCATAATACATCCAACTATAATTGACTTAATAATAATCTTGATGATCTAAACGACTCGAATGCAACGTCTTTCAAAATATACCATAAATGACTCCAAGTAATATCCTTAAAATGAGCTAATGCACAGCGGAAGATTTCTTTAATACCTGAGAATAAACATACTTTAAAGTGTCAACCAAAAGGTTGGTGAGTTCTTTAGTTTATCATAATCAATCATTTCCGTAATAGTAATAGACCACAAGATTTCAATTTCCATAAATATCCGTACACTCGCAAGTGTATAAAAGTATTCTATAAGTTGTTGAGCGCTTCGGTAACCATACTTAACAATTAATGTGGCATATTCCCTTTATTATGAAATCTCCCTACACTGTCCAAGTGTAGTAAAAATGAAGTACTATGCAACCGTTTACGATACTAGAGCGACTAGCCCGGTTGGGGTGGTCAAACCCGATAGATCTATCAATAGGATTCGCGCTTACATGTTCTCACAACATGTAAATATTAGTTACCAAGCTATTAGGGAAGATATGCAAGGTGGTACAACTCAACGTAGAATATATTTTAAGTACTTATGTCTATTTCGTCAAACATAAAAGCAGCGCATGTATTCTCAGTCCAAAAATATATATTGCAAAAGCAATTAAAAAGGGAGCAAATGAAACTCACTATCCAATATTTTGTAGTAAAAATATTCATTCGTCTGAACTGAACAATGCAGGGTTGGCCTCGGATTCACGAACCTATATTGATTATATATGTTAAAACATATACTGAACGTGTAATAGGAATCAAACCAGTTTATATATATATATATATATTAATTATATACTATTTTACTTATTTAAAATAGTAATCTATTTGTTATTTCAATTGTTATTTATATACATATGTTATTTTAAAATAGTAAATTAAATATACTTATGATATATATATATATATATATATATATATATATATATATATATATATATATATATATATATATATATATATATATATATATATATATATATATATATATTAAATATCATTAAAATACTAAATTATTGATATTAATACTGATAATCATTATATTTAATAATGATATTGAAAATAATAAATTTTATAATAATAACAGTGATAATAGCAGTAAAATTAATAATTCATTTAAGTTGTAACCTAATCATTTTCATAATAAAATTTGTATCTAAAATCTTATATTTATAACCCTAGTAATAATAATAATAAAAATGATAATCTAAATAAAAGTAATAACTAAAAAAATTATAATTTTACTAAAAATGATATTTTTAATAATAATAATGAT
Organism: Rutidosis leptorrhynchoides; assembly: GCF_046630445.1. Classification (NCBI taxonomy): domain Eukaryota; kingdom Viridiplantae; phylum Streptophyta; class Magnoliopsida; order Asterales; family Asteraceae; genus Rutidosis; species Rutidosis leptorrhynchoides. The sequence goes on from NC_092339.1 coordinate 361,362,886, forward strand.
TTTAATAAAAATAACATTAATAGTACATATGATTATCATTTATCAAAATTTATATTTATAATCATAATGTCATCATTTTCATTACTTTATAATTATATATATATATATATATATATATATATATATATATATATATATATATATATATATATATATAGTGATCATATATAAATACTTAAATTTTCATAATCATATTATTATATAAACTTTTCATTATAACCATAAACTTAATCATCTTATAATAACTATACTTCTATTAATTAACATATCAAATTTAATTTTCATTATCATATCGAGTTCTTACATCATAACCATAATAATAATAATAATAATAATAATAATAATAATAATAATAATAATAATAATAATAATAATAATAATAATAATAATAATAATAATAATAATAATTATAACAATAATAATAATAATTATAATAATAATTATAATTATCAAATAATACCTTAGAAGCTTTAAATAAAATTAAAAAAAAAAACTGCCTCGGCCGGGCCTTGAACCCGTGACCTCCAGGTAACACACACATGCCACATATCAACGGACCAAGCTTGTTTTTCTGAATTATTACCAACCATAAAAGTATATAACCCGTAATATTTGTTTCATATTATCATCATCATCTTCATAATCTTAATCGGACATCATCATCTTCACAGAACGTCACCATTATCCTAATCTCGTCATAATCATCATTAACAGGTATTATCATCATCATCTTCACAATTATCTTCAATGATCATCTCATCATCGTGATTCATCCTAGTCGTTCCCATACTTCACCATCATCGTTACCGATCATCATCATCGTGCTCATCTTCATAGTTATCAATTGTAATCATTATTATGACATCATAAAGTCATCCTCATAGTAGATCCATCACTTTTCATTATCCTCTCAAATTTTTGAGGAGAGAGAGAAGAGAGAGAGAGATTGAGATGGTTATTAATGGTAGTTTACGGTGGTCTTTGGGTGGCAACAGAAACAGTCATACTGCAGCACTTTTGTGTGGTTATTGATAATTGTAGTGATGGTGGTTACCGGTGGGTGATGGTGGCGAGCAGGAAGTGGTGATGGAGTGGAGGTTGAAAGGTTGTGGGTGGTGTTTCTAAACCAAAGATGATGGTGGCTGTGGGGTTTGTTGATGGTTGTTAATGGTAGTGTGGGTGTAGTGGTCGACATGGTGGTTTCATGGTGGTGACCTCCGGTGGTGTTAGCCGTGAGATAGAATGGAGGAGGAGATGAATGTGTGTTGATGTATGTACGTATCTATACGCTTATATATATATGTTTATATCTAATATATTAAATATAACAACAAGAAAAAATGGAAAGGAAACAGAAATAATTGGATGCAGTAGTTCAATTGGTAGAAGATAAAATGGGGTTGTAGTGGTTGATTACTCACATATATAACATATATATATATATATATATATATATATATATATATATATATATATATATATATATATATATATATATATATATATATATATAATATTATGTAAAGTAATAATAATATAATAATAATATTTATTATTCAATTAGAAATATAAACGTGTTTAAACGATTAGCAGCCTTAATTCTTGTATATATATGCCGACAGTTTTAGTACGTAGAGTATATCTTACTCTGTTGTTAAACAGTGGCGGATAAAAGTCTTCGAAAAATCCCATGTTTTTAAATTAACTATATTTATTTATTTTGGTCATTATGGTATAAAATTTGAGCATTAACTATTAAATAAAAATGACATTAATTATTCACCCCCAACCCCAAGTAAAATATAAAAAGTTTTAAAATTCAATAAATAGTTTCTAAATACATTTTTAATAAGTCTATAATTTGTAAAACTCATTTTCGGATCATTGTTTATTTAAAAATCACATAAGTTCGATTTTAACTTGTTTAATATTGATCAAATAATAAATGAGTGTTACCGTCGTTCACTAAATAAATTCGAAATCACATATATATATAGTATACTTTATATATTCATTTTAATAATAAATTTTTATTATATCCTATATTAATTTACATATTATTTATAACAACAATTGCTTATAACAGTTTCTTATATATAATTATTTATATTTACCGATTTATATATATACCTATCTATTTACAAATAATAGTTCGTGAATCGTCGAGAACAGTTGAAGAGTAATTGAATATATGAAACAGTTCAAAAAATTTTTTGAGACTCAACCTAACAGACTTTGCTTATCATGTCAAAATATTAAATCGTATCGAGAGTTTGATTTAAAATTAGTCGAAAATTTCTGGGTCGTCACAACTTTCACATCCATTCATCACTCTTATCTTCAAACCCTAGAGAGAGAAGAGTTTTAGAGAGAGGAAGCTTCATTTGGAGAAGAAGGAGTTGGATTCTCACCAAAGCTCGGGTTTTAAAGTTGTTCATCTCGTTCACAGCTACGTTGTGGTAGTATTGGTGAGTTCAAACCCCGAATTTTATTGTTTGATTTTGATATTCAAGTTAGGCTTTGAACTTAAATTGTTGAGAAACTCATTTATACTCATGAAGTGAGTTTAGTGTTGTTAGTAATCGGGTTTATTGTTGTTGTTGGTGGGTTTTGGGTTGGAAACCGACTTGGCCATGATTTAGGACATGGAATTTGGTTTAATCACTAGGTTTAGTGATTATGGAAGTGTTGGAACCCATTTTAGTGTATTTGAAAGACTAATTTTGAAATGAGTCAAAATTAGGGTTTATGGGTGATTTTGAGATTGATAAGTGTTTAACACTTGTGTTCGGGTTTAATTGGTGTATTAGGACCATTTTCACTTGTGTTTGTGATTATTGGTTAGTTTGGGGGCTTTTTATGCTTGGAAGTGCAATTGGTCGAATTTGCACTAAGTGTTGTTTTGAGTTGGTTTGTAAATCCACTCTAAGTGTGTTACTTGTATTGTAATATTGGAATAGGTATATTCCATTGGCGAGTTGCGGATTATTCAGAAGCATTCATCAAGACGACAAGGTGAGTGTTAATATCCTATGTGCATATGTATGTGTAGGATGGGTGCGGGTTGGGTGAAGTGGTTCTCGCTTATAGAGCTCACTTCACATATAGGTGGATTTAATGGACTTACGTATAGGTCCAATTGGCACGGTTGTGCATTTTGGTTTACCACCTTTGGCGAGGTGCACACTTGGTGTGTACGTTATCACATGTGCTTGTGATGCGGAGTATATAACCCCAATGGCTAAGGGTTGATATTGTGTTGTGGATTGGAATACCCCGATGATGTGGGTTGTGATTGGAGAAGTGGATCACTTGTGGATGCGGATTCACGATGACACATGTAGTTCGGTCATCTTATCGAGGAAGTGAGTCTCGTGTAGTTCGGATTCACGATGACGCGTGTAGTTCGGTCATCTTATTGAGGTAGTTTCTCGTGTGGTTGTGGATTCACTAAGGCTCGTGCAGTTCGGACAACATCGATGTAGTTGTGATATTGAAGATAGTAGTCTCGTGTGGATGCGGATGACTAAGGCTCGTGTAGTTCGGCCAATCTTCTTTTGGTATTGGGTTAAGGGGTTAACCTTGGGCGGTTTATGCTTTGATATATATATATATATATATATATATATATATATATATATATATATATATATATATATATATATATATATATATATATATATATATATATATATATATATATATCGTTATATTGTTGTGTTGTAGCTAGCCCTCCGGGTGTAGCTTGTTGGGCGTTGTTCACATCGTCGTTGGTGAACTTACTTGTTGACTTCTTAGCTTGTTGTATAGCGCTCATACGGTATGCTTAGTTAGTTGGCCTTATACTTGGATGCTCAGGTATGTGTTATTTGATTATTTGTGTGGCATGTCCATTTTATACATATAAATGTATGTAGTATATTCTTACTCACTAAGCATTAGCTTACCCTCTCATTGTTTACATTTTTATAGATTGCATGGATGTGGTGGCTCGGCTAAGCGTGGGGACTAGTGTACTTGCGTAGTTGCTTTAGAAGACGTGCTTTTGGATTGGTTAGGATTGGGTAGCGTATTCCCAATCGCCATGCTCGGTCTTTATTTTGTATTAAAAATCATGTAGTCGAAACTTGTATGTTGTAATTAAAGGATAATTTGGGCATATGTGGGCCCGGTGTCGTAAAACTCATTTTATTATTGGAACGTGTTAGTTTGACCTAATATAACATGTTGTTAAAAGCATTTCGTCTAAAAGTGTCGGTAAGTGTAAGATCTTTAAATGAAAAATGGAAAATTCGGACAGAACCTGATGGGCCTTGTGCGCGCCGCGCACAGCAAGGGTTGCGCGTCGCGCACCGTTCTGTCATATAAAAAAAAATTATTTCGCATTTTCGATTGGATAATGGGTTGGGTTGTTACAAGTGGTATCAGAGCATGGTCTAAGGGATTTAGGTGACTTGAGATAGGTGCATAGACTTAGACTTTTGTTTGCGCTTATTTGTTGCGGGACTTGTAGGAGTACGGGTCGGAATGGGAATTTGGTTAGTGCCTAAATTTGTAGGTGGACTTATATTAATATACGTATATTATTAATATATTATTGCGTTATGTTTGTTTATGTTTGCGTTTCAAATATCATTGAGCAAGATAGTCGTTGTACTAACGAGTTGATACGGCGTGTGTGCGTAATAAGGACTTGCAAACCTTATTACGGGTGCAAATCGTGTCTAACAAAGTGATGTACGACGAGTGTTGAGCAAGATGGGACGGTATTGTGCGTGTGGTTTTATACGTTCATGATCTAATCGCTTTGCATTCCTTAGAATGGCAACGGGAAACGAGATCGAGACGCAGAAAGTTGAGTTTAACGCTAGAGTTGCGGCCGTCGTTACGGAGCAAATGGGTGCGTTTCGAGAAGAAATGGATAGGAAGTATTCCGAATCCCGAAGTAGTGGTGAAATGGAGCGTTGTCTTAAGAGCTTCATGAGGACTAAACCCCCGATGTATGACGGGAAACGGATCCTTTGGTAAGCACGACATAGATCTCGGATGTCGAAGGGTGTTTTCGCACTATTGAATGCCCTTTCGAGAAAAAGACGAGACTCAATAATAGTTTGTTGCGGGTAGGGCGAAGGATTGGTTGGATGGTAAGATTGATCTTGTCGGTGGTGAACCGTTTATGGCGTTATCGTGAGACGATTTTAAGAAGGAATTCTTCGAGGAGTTCCGGACTTCGGCCGATTTGTCGGAATTCCGTAATGAGTTGCGAAATTTACAACAGGGTTCTATGGATTTGAATACTCTCAAGACGACCTTTATGGCGATGGCTCATTTTTTCCCGGAGTATTTGGAGAATGATCGTTTGTTGATGGAGGATTTCTATCGAACTTTGAATGATGACTTGAAAAACAAAATTAGCCGGGGTTACGCGAAGTCGTTTGCGGAGTTATTCGCGGTGGCTAGGGGTTTCGAATCGTATTCGCTTTCAAAGATATGTGAACCTTCAAGTGAGAGAAGGGTTGTTTTTATGGTGCTCCAAGTAAGAGGACTAAGGGTCCGAGTGTGAGCACGTGTGGTACACGGACGGGTATATCGGACTCTAGTGCGTCTAGGTGTTACAATTGTGGCTTGAGGGGTCACAAGTCTTGGGAATGTTCGGTGCCAAAGGGTGATGGAACGGTGTGCTTCAATTGCCAAGAAGAAGGACATCGTAAGTCGGAATGTCCCGAGTTAGGGGGGACGGGTGTGGTAAGGAGACGTTAAGGTACATCGCATTCTAATAAATATGTCCTTTGATTATTTATAATGTGCCGATGAGCTCGGTTTGTTGAATGCATTGTGTTGTGCATGTTATTGTCACGGGTGACATTCCTAACGAAATTACCCTACGGTGACGTTTTGATTAATGGGCGAAGGGCGTAAGACTTGGTGCAACCAAGTATTCCTTAGTGTTGGGAAATGTTCTACCAAGCCATGGGTATGGGCTTTGGTATTCGAGTGTTTGATCTCGATGTATGTTGGTAATGGAGTCTACGTGACGCGATGTTAGGTGCCTCTTTCATACCTACTAGCTTGGTATTCGACCCCGATGGTGTTGTGGTTACATTGTACTTAGGGTACCGGAGAGAAACCCTTAGGTACATGAGTAACTAGGTGGAAATTGACAAGCTAGAGCAATCGGAGGATTGCAAGACTAAAGTTTGTGTAATTGTAATAGACTCTTCGTTCGAAGTGTTTGAGTATATGTTGAAATCCTTTGTGTGCTCGAGGTTGGAGCAAGGTATTGTGATGTGGTTATGGAACGGAGTTCTAAGTGGGGGAGTTTGAACTCTCGCACGAAGATGTTCTAGTGTATTGATATTTGACGATGCTGATATGGATTCAGAGCTAGCGTTGAGACCTACGTTGGTCGATTGTGGTAAAAGTATGATTTGGATTGAATTGTACTTATGGTTTTGGATTTAAATTATCACCGAGGTGGTAATGTAATGAATCTCATTTAGAGATGATGGACGCGTTTGACGAGCAAGTGAGATCCCTCGGTTAAGGGATGTGTGTGTCGGATTCTCTTCTAGAGAATTGTTGTTTGTGCCTATGTGCGATATAGGTGGTTCTTGCTCGATGGTGTTGGCGTTGTGTACGCGTACGTGTGGTGATGGTTAGTGGTATCCGTCAGGATTTACTATAGTGTAGCAGTGCGCGATGCTACACTACTCGTTGTGATTGAGGCCAAAAGAGCGTGTGTTGATGGTTAGTGTATTCCGTTAGGATTCAATATGGTGTAGCAGTGCGCGATGTTACACTACTCGTTGTATGGGGCCAAAAGAGCGTGTAATTGGTGGGTTATGGCCATTGACGTGGTCCGCTAACTTCACCATGGGAGTATGTTATATCGGTATGGTATAACGTTACCGGGAAATGCGAGGACCGATGGGAATGGGAGTACCATTCCTGTGTTGAGATTTGGGAGGTGGATCACGTGTGGTTGCGTATTCGCGGTGACGCGTGTAGTTTCGGTCATCTTATTGTGGAAGTGAGTCTCGTGTAGTTCGGATTCACAATGACACGTGTGGATGCAGTCATTATATTGAGGAAGTGAGTCTCGTGTAGTTCGGATTCACAATGACACGTGTGGATACGGTCATTCTATTGGGATAGTGACTCTCGTGTAGTTCGGATTCACTAAGGCGCGTGTAGTTCAGCCAATCCCGATTGTTGTTGCGGTGGAGGTGGTGTGTCGCGTGTGGTGCGAATTCACTAAGGCGCGTGTAGTTTCGGCCACCCTTCATGTGGTTTGTGTTGTGAACTATTGGTTGTTTTATACACCAATGGTGGGGTCGTGAGGACCGTGTTGTGTGACTAGTGATGCGATAGCCGTGTTTCGCTCACATGTTGTTACGGGTGTGACAATGGTCGATTTTGTACACCGTGGGATTTGCGTTGCCATAGTCGTTTTGGGCGCTATCGGTTTTAACCTTTTGCTTATGATGTTATGATAGTGGCGTATTGGTTGTATTGCGCACTACGAGGGATGTTAAGTGGTAAGTGTAATCCGTAAGGATTCATTTTTATTCGGTCTTCATCGTTCGGATTGTTGACCTTAGGTTGAGACGTGGTTGTTTTTAGCGTTGTACTTGGCAAGGGTACACTAAGGGTTTGGTATCTCGGTAAGAGACTGGTTGGGTTTCTCCCGATGTGAGGGATTGAGCAAGTTTTAGTGCTCGGGTTTGTGGATTTGATAAATCGCGGATGACGATTTAGTGTTAAAGGCGATCCGTTGGGAAAGATTTCCTAGAGTAATTGGAAGGAAACATGGTGTTTCCGCGTATGTTAAGCGATTGTGATAGTTTTCGGATGTTGTGTGCATTGCATGTCTCGAAATGCGTGCACGTGTGTAATTGGTAAATGGAATAATCTTCGAGTTTATGACAATTGTGGTAGAAGTCGGTTTAGAACGTATGTTCGAGGACCATTGAGTGTGGGTCCGTTTGGTTAAGTGACGAGGATCACGAGGACGTGATCGATTCTAAGTGGGGGAGAGTTGTAAGACCCTAATATTTATTGTACATAAAGTATAAATGGTGTGCATAAAGGGCGTGAAACGTAGTGTGAATTAAAAGATCAGAAACTGCTCAGATCATTTTGCGCGCCGCGCACCATTAGGTGAGCGCGCCGCGCACACTGTCTATCGATGGGTCTACCATTAGGTGAGCGCGCCGCGCACACTGTCTGCGACAGATTTCTGTCTTTTTCTATTTTTGAGTTTAATGAAGGGCATTTTGGTCATTCCGCTTGGGGTCGGATCTGAAGCCATATCAGCTGGGTTGGATCCAATTTTGGATCACTTTCACATCCATTCACCACTCTCATCTTCAAACCCTAGAGAGAGAAGAGTTTTAGAGAGAGGAAGCTTCATTTGAAGAAGAAGGAGTTGGATTCTCACCAAAGCTCGGGTTTTAAAGTTGTTCATCTCGTTCACGGCTACGTTGTGGTAGTATTGGTAAGTTCAAACCCCGAATTTCATTGTTTGATTTTGATATTCAAGTTAGGGTTTGAACATAAATTGTTGAGAAACCCATTTAAACTCATGAAGTGAGTTTAGTGTTGTTAGTAATCGGGTTTATTGTTGTTGTTGGTGGGTTTTGGGTTCGAAACCGACTTGGCCATGATTTAGGACTTGGAATTTGGTTTAATCACTAGGTTTAGTGATTATGAATGTGTTGGAACCCATTTTAGTGTATTTGAAAGACTAATTTTAAAATGAATCAAAATTAGGGTTTATGGGTGATTTTGAGATTGATAAGTGTTTAACATTTGTGTTCGGGTTTAATTGGCGTATTAGGACCATTTTCACTTGTGTTTGTGATTATTGGTTAGTTTGGGGGCGTTTTATGCTTTGAAGTGATTGGTCGAATTTGCACTAAGTGTTGTTTTCAGTTGGTTTGTAAATCCACTCTAAGTGTGTTACTTGTATTGTAATATTGGAATAGGTATATTCCATTGGCGAGTTGCGGAATATTCGGAAGCATTCATCAAGACGACAAGGTGAGTGTTAATATCCTATGTGCATATGTATGTGTAGGATGGGGGCGGGTCGGGTGAAGTGGTTCTCGGTTATAGAGCTCACTTCACATATAGGTGGATTTGATGGACTTGCGTATAGGTTCAATTGGCACGGTTGTGCGTTTTGGTTGACCACCTTTGGCGAGGTGCACACTTTGTGTGTACTTTATCACATGTGCTTGTGATGCGGAGTATATAACCCCAATGACGAAGGGTTGATATTGTGTTGTGGATTGGAATACCCCGATGATGTGGGTTGTGATTGGAGAAGTGGATCACGTGTGGATGCGGATTCACGATGACACGTGTAGTTCGGTCATCTTATCGAGGAAGTGAGTCTCGTGTAGTTCGGATTCACGATGACGCGTGTAGTTCGGTCATCTTATTGAGATAGTGATCTCGTGTGGTTGCGGATTCACTAAGGCTCGTGTAGTTCGGCCAACCTCGATGTAGTTGTGATATTGAAGATAGTAGTCTCGTGTGGATGCGGATTACTAAGGCTTGTGTAGTTCGGCCAATCTTCTTTTGGTATTGGGTTAAGGGGTTAACCTTGGGCAGTTTATGCTTTGATATATATATATATATATATATATATATATATATATATATATATATATATATATATATATATATATATATATATATATATATATGTGTGTGTGTGTGTGTGTGTGTGTGTGTGTGTGTGTGTATATCGTTATATTGTTGTGTTGTAGCTAGCCCTCCGGGTGTAGCTTGTTGGGCGTTGTTCACATCGTCGTTGGTGAACTTACTTGTTGACTTCTTAGCTTGTTGTATAGCGCTCGTACGGTATGCTTAGTTAGTTGGCCTTCTACTTGGATGCTCCGGTATGTGTTATTTGATTATTTGTGTGGCGTGTCCATTTTATACATATAAATGTATGTAGTATATTCTCACTCACTACGCATTAGCTTACTCTCTCGTTGTTTACATTTTTATAGATTGCATGGATGCGGTGGCTCGGGTAAGCGTGGGGACTAGTGGACTTGCGTAGTTGCTTTAGAAGACGTGCTTTTGGATTGGATAGGATTGGGTAGCGTATTCCCAATCGCCTTGCTCGGTCTTTATTTTGTATTAAAAATCATGTGGTCGAAACTTGTATTTTGTAATTAAAGGGTAATTTGGGCATATGTGGGTCCGGTGTCGTAAAACTCATTTTATTATTGGAACGTGTTAGTTTTACCTAATATAACATGTTGTTAAAAGCGTTTCGTCTAAAAATGTCGGGAAGTGTAAGATCTTTAAATGAAAAATGGAAAATTCGAACAGAACCTGATGGGCCTTGTACGCGCCGCGCACAGCAAGGGTTGCGCGCCGCGCAACCTTCTGTCATATAAAAAAAAATTATTTCGCGTTTTCGATTGGATAATGGGTTGGGTTGTTACAATTGCGCGGGCCAGTCCGGATCTAGTCATACTTAATAATGCAACAAACTCAGTGTATTGATCTTCAAAGAATTTCACCGTAATATTTACTTCTTTTGTTTTTATATATTTGACAGTTGCCAAAAAAAATATTTACAACATCTATTCAATAGTCGGACTAATATAATTAATAATTTAACAAAATCCATTTTGTCTCAATGACATGTCACGCTGCACATGATCGCTTCTAGTTGGAAAAGAATAGGGGCTCTCAATCTATCACTACACCATTTCCCCTTTTATTCATTTCTTCTTTTTTCTACTCTAAAACACTTAATTTACTACTAAGAAGTATAATACATAGCAGTAATATATCAATTTAATATATTTTACTTTTTGACCTTTTTTTCTTGGACCGTTGTAAGGATCACCCAAGGGGACTTAACCACCTTTTCTAAAATGATATTACATGGTATTTACCTGATTTATGACGAAATTTTGGGAACGATTTACCGACCCGTATTTCAGAATTTCGAAATGCTTTAAGGATCGGGTCTATGTAATGTGGTTCGGGTTTCTGTCCGCAAGCGTGTGTGCGCGTAGGAAATGATAGGTCATTCCCCGTCAATGATTATAAATACTTGTTTTTCAAAAACAAAAGAAGACAAAAAAAAAACTGTTGCACATCAATTAAATTTATTATTTTTATTGATTAAATAAACTTTTATTTTACTTTAATGTAAAAAGGAATTATAATTTATATTTATCAATTAAAATCATCCTCCGTATGCAATAACGATGCGATAACATTATGGTTATTAAATTATAATTTTTTAATTACTTTATTTTTAATTAATTATAAAAAAAAGAAAAAGATAAATAAAGTAATATACCTTAGTTATTTTTTGTTTTACAAAAAATAAATAAATAAAAAATCAATAAAAATGATAAAGAAAAAAAAGAAGCCTGTGTAAATTGTAATGCTGGAGGAGACATTTACTGATTTTTTTAATGGGCAAGTTATAGCTGCCTAGACTATGTCAGATCATTCCAAAATAAACATCACTTTCGCGGGGATTCGAAAAGGTACAACTGCCATGCGATAAACCATAACGGAGTATATATATTTTATTAAAATGAAAACTTCTTTTCTTTTGTTTACATCCTTCACATATCACACCACCACTCATATATACACAACGATACGAAATTTCTCGCTTAGTCCGCCGGATTATGTTATTTTTGGGCCATTTGTAGGTTACTGGTTTTATTCCGGCGAGTCGACAAGTCGTAGGAAAATAGAAATTCTGACGAAGGTCTTAGCGGCGCGTTTGAGCTCTGCAACAAAAAAGATTATTTGGATTTTGGTTCGTAAAAAAGATTCTAGATATAAGGAAGAGGAGGTGTCTGATCATATGCGTAGTCACGCATGTGAAAAGCGCTTTATGCACTGCGCAAATATAGGTTGCAGAGACAGGACGTTTCTACACATTAGTTCGCGGATTATCTGCTGAGTCTACAAATGTTTATGCGCAGTCCACATACATTTAGAAACCTATAAATAGGGGTCTTCGACTTTCATTTGAACGTTGTTGAACCTTGATTCTTTGAGAGCATTTTATTGTCATTACGAGTATTCAAGTTGATAGAAGATTATACAAGGTAAGTAAAAGGCTCAAGACCAGGACATGATGATTGATGATTCCAATCAACAACAACAACAACAACAACAACAACAACAACAACAACAACAACAACAACAACAACAACAAAACTCAATACCACATAAGTGGTGTATGAGGGAGGTGAGATGTACGCAATCATTCCCCTATCCGAAAATAAAAACAAGTCATTTATCCACCCAGAGTGAACACTCTCAAATGTAGCGAAAGTCATCACTCTCTCTATTCGACGGATAAAGAGATTGCTTCCGAGTGGACCTCCAGCCAATAAGTAGAAAAAATAAAAAAATTAAATTAAATTAAAAATAAAATTGAGACGCTATGAAAATGGTAAAATCAAATTTCCACGGGATTTAAATCCTGCCTGAAATTTACTTTAGGCTCTAAATCCGACCAATAAATCGACGCTTGTTGTCGACGATTGATGATTCCAATCAATGTTTTGAAATCAAAGATGATCATAAGGTCCTCAAAACGTATTAACAACGTCAACCTCTTTGCACTGGACCTTAAAGAAGGAAGATCACAGAGTTATTTGCGATTAAAACGTGTTGTATGGTTTTGGGTTTTTGGATATGGAGAAAAGTGTAGAGGTAACAGTTTTAGAGAGAATATTAAGCTTAATGCTCTTTAAATTCACATGGGTTTGTTTACGGTAAAAGACACAAGGGAGTATTTTTATCTACACTCGCTTCCTTCGTTACATGTCGAGACAAAATGGATCAAATTTCTTTCAAAATAGTGAATGTGTTTTGGTGGTGATTTAAGCTTGATGCTCTTCCTTTACGTTTTTTTTTTTTTTTTTTTTTTTTTTTTTTTTTTTTTTTTTTTTTGAAAGGCAATGTTAGTGGTTAGAAGTTAATTCACGAAAATCCCCCCCCCCCCCCCCCCCCCGAGACTCGAACCCTGGTCTCCTCGAACACCATGTTAACATGGTGACCAATGAGGCAAAGCCCCATTGGCAAAAATAAGAGACTCGAACCCTGCTCTTCCTTTACGTTGGAATCTATCCACAAAAGGATAAGAGATAACGACGATTGTTTGCCCGATTTGTAATAATGGTGGTGAAGATAAAAAAAAACACCTCTTCTTCGAGTGCTCGGTTGCTTCTGATGTTTGGAGATTGGTTCGAATATGGATTAACCTTGGCACGCCTAATTTTTCTTCATGGTCGGACGTATCCAGTTGGATCGATGGTCTAACATGGCAAAAAGAGATAAGGACCGCCTCTATTCGATTTTGTTACTATCCTATGGACGCTATGACAATTCAGGAACGACATTGTTTGTAACGATATTGTAATACATAGATGTAATATGTTTGATTGTATTCAATTGTATTATTTCTGTTGGCTAAAAAATAAGGATCATGTAGTTTCAAATTGGAACTCGTGACTCGTAAAGCCTTTGTAATATTTTATCCTTTAGCGGTTTGCTAAGAAGCTTTTTATAATACAAAATATCCGCCGTTAAAAAAAACAATTTTAGAGAAAAAAGGACATAACTGAATTAAAGGATATATGTGGATGCAGGGGCGGATCTACTTTGGGGCAACCGGGTCATCCGCTCCCGACGATCGAAAATTTTTTGCAAATATTTTTTCATTATATTTCAACACAACTTATACTGAGCACGATGGTAATAAAACGAATGTAAGAAACTTTAAACAAGATTTGTATTAGCTCAGTTGGTAAAGCGCCCTAATAAAATGTTGAAAGGTGCCAATTCGAAATCTGCTTCGGTCATTACTATTTTAGAATTTCTTTTTTTTTTGGCTAGTGCTATATTGTTGTTGTTATTAATTGTATAAGAAAATGAGAAATATAAAACTTTGTTATTAGCTTATTGGTTAGAGCTTCTCACTAATGAATCATACGTTGCATGTTCGAGAGCTGAAATAATTTTAATTTTATTTTATTTTTTTTACGTAAAAGACCACTTGGGTTGTTGATCAATAACTTTTATACACATGCACAGCGTGACAGTGAACAAGTATCTATCTATCTTCTATAGTTTCTATTAAAATCCTACAATGATAATGTTATTATTAGGTTAATTCTTTTGTTTATAAAAAATCAAAAAAAAGAAAAGAAAAAAATCTAAGCATGGTTGGTGATGTCATTAATTTAAATAATTTTAAATTAAAATTAAATCTTATTAATTAATTATTATTATTAAATCTTATTAATTATTTATTATTATTAAATCTTATTAATAATTATTTTAATTATAAAATTAAATAATTTTGAATTATTTTAATTAATTATTTTGAATTGAGTACGAGAAGGTATAAAAGCTAGACAGAAGAAAACCAATTCTAAATTTATATTTTAATTTACACTTTTAAAATAAAATGACAACTAAAATTATCTCTTATGATTGAATGTGGATTGTTTAATATGCAATTAGGTGTTTGATGAAATGTTCAGCTAATGAGTTTCTTAGTCAGACTCCGTGGCTCCATGGGTCATTAAACTAAATAACTTTAGCATTTACGTTCACTTAATATCTAAATCATATCATTAAACTGCTTAATTAAATAAATCCGTGATTCCACGAGTCATTTCACTAGTATATAATATATGATAAACTTTAAAAATTCAGAAGAAGGTTTGTTTTCATGTTTTTTATTTAAAGGTAGTTAAATATGTAATCAATATATAAATGTAACTTAATGTAAATTTGTGTTGATGTTTTGCAGAATTTAACCAATATATAAACAGGGCAACATAAGTACTACCACTATTACAATATATAAATGCATATTGAATAGTCTTTTTTTAAATCACATTCTACTGCATATTCAGATATGGTTTTATCAATTTTTTTTTGCCTCCATCGAAAATTGTTTTTGGATCCGCCACTGTGTGGATGGCAAGTGTGTGCGCGACACAGGATTATTTTTTGTGTTTTTGTACATTTAGTGTTGATTCACCATCAAATTTAAAGTTTGGCAGTTAATTATAAATTGAACTTAGGAAAATAAATTGTATTTTGAGTTTTAGAAGTCAAACTTTAGAAAAAACAGTGAAGAGTAAGATATATATTAGTGATGCCGATTGTATATACGAGGAAAACAAACCCGCGCTTCGCTGTAGGGTAATTTTGATCGGTTAACGGTCGGTGATTTTGGTATGTCAAATTACCGAAATACCTCCGAAGTTGGTGGTCGAGCAACTAAACGTTAAAAGAATAAAGGAATGAAGTAGGAAGTAAAAAAAGATATAAAAATAACTTTGCTGCATGGTGATTTTAATCGGTTAACGGTCGGTTAATTTAATGTTTAAAAAACGGATAACGGTCGGATAATTAAACGTTAGAAAAATAAAGTTATGAAATTTGAAGAAAAAAGGAAGTAAAAAAGGTAATAAAAAATTTATTTCGTTGCGGGTTGGTTTTGACCGGTTATGTAACGACCCTGGATTTTCCAACGTTTATTTATTAATAAATGTTTATTATTAATACTTGTGATTTAACGAATGTATGTTATTACATTTACATGTTGCCGTGATTGCCCGTACTTGACTTTAATTGCCTGAAACGTCTTTGTGACACACGAAACTTGCATGAATAATATTTTCAAGTATTATTTACATTCATGATTAAATTTTATTAATCATTTTAATTAACTAAGGTTACTAGTTAATTACTTGGGCTTCGTTTGACTTAACTTGTTAATTACTTGAACTTTGGCCTTAATTAGTGTAAATGGACTTAAGAAGCCCACCCTACTTCTTTAGTGGACTCATTAGCCCAACTTAACATGTAAGTATTACATTTAGAGATTAACTAGATAGTTTGATACTTGAAGAATCTTGTTACACGTTACTTCCCATGTAATCACCCTTAGAAACCAACTTTTAAGGCTTTACCATGCATGGACTAGTGAACAACTCCCTCCTCCCTTCCCCATTTCTTGACCGTCGGCCTATGTAGGCCATGGGAGTGTTTTTGGTTCATTTTTCTTATTACTTCATACTTGCATTTCTCTCATTCTCAAACACACATTCTTACTTGCAATTATTTTCTCTCATTCTCTCTCAATATTGTAAGTAACATTGGACAAATTCTCTCTTCTTTTCTCTTGACAAAACCGTAGCAACCAAGCATAATCATCATCATTCTTTGTTTGTTTTAATCACTTGTTCTTGGTTGTTGTTTTGTTACATGTATTTGTTAGTTATTTACTTACTAGTTTTCAAGAATCAAACTTGCTAGTTTGTTCTTCATTTATCTTGTATTTACAAGAATATAAGAGAGCTTAAACTTCCAAGTTTATGTTCTACATTTAAAGTTTTTGAAGATTAAAGTTCATGAGTTAAAATCATACTTGTGTTCATGAAGTAAACTTAAAGTTTACTTTCTAAAGATCAAGACTTAGGCTTGAATCTTTAAAAGTATGAAACACATGAACTTATTACTTGTTTACTTAGTTTATTTCTTTATATTATGTACTTTAATTTCATGTTTGTTGGTTTAAATGGTCAAGTATTACAAGTTAGTCTTGATCTCATACTTTCTTGAACTAAAATTAACTTTAAAAGTTCAAGAACATGTAAGTAAGCTTTCTTTAATTATAACTTGGTACACTTATGTTAGATCTAGACTTTTGGGTCTAGGATCTTCAATATCTAACTAAGAACTATGTTCTACAACTTAAGATCTTGATTTTATAAGTTTATTTTCAAGTTGTAACTTAATATTAGTTTTAAAGTTCATGTATGTGTTAGATCTAAGACCTTGATGTAACTTTGGTTCATCAAACTTCATACAACCCTTAAGTGAGTTTTGCTACATGTCTTAGACCTACACTTGTGTCATAATAGTCAAAACTTGGTTAATATTACTTTTATAGTTCATGTATGTGTTAAATCTAAGACTTTGATGTAACTTTGGTTCATCAAAACACTTGCAACACTTAAATGAGTTGTGCTACATGTCTTGGAATTGCACAAGTGTTATGATGGTGAAATCTTGGTTAAGATGATGCAAACACATCAACGAGTTGTACACTTGAAGCTATATGCATCAAGGATGAGAACCGTGATAAGCATCGAACACCAAGAACCCACCGGACCTACTGTTTTACTGTTTCTATGTCTGACCCGTACAACCTGGGCTACTGTAAAGATGATTTTCAGACATCTCTGTTTGATTAGATAATTTTTCATTTAGGACTTGTCTTAATCCGAGTTACGGTTTAGGATTTATGGCCCTCCGATCGTCCCTATGTCCTTTTAAAGTTGTGCTGAAAAATTCTGACCTACTCTCACTTAGACCGTCGCCACGGTCAAACGAAGACGAGTTTTCTTCTGGGATTTTTACCACAACTAAAGGACTCATATACGGAGCCATGGCCACTGGTCTCACTTTATTTCAGTAGGTATAGAGGCCGTGGTGACTGACCGAACACAGCCTTTGTTTTAAACTCTTTTCATGAACGAAACTTACTTTACACCTTTTGTTAAATGATGAATGATGATGACCCTTAAGACCTTATTTACATACTTTTAAACCTATTCGGATGATTTACTGACTTTGTACCATTTGACTTAGGTTGAGGACTTTCCGGACCTACGTACTTGCTTATTTCCCGACTCGACTTTACCGCTACTTTATCATTGTGAGTTATAGCATTCCCTTTTTACTTTAACTATTTTGGGAATTGAGAATACATGCGCATTTTACGTTTTACATACTAGGCACGAGTACTTAAGCTTATATATGTGTGGGTTATACAACGACATAAACATTCCCTTTAGCTCGGTAACGTTTAGTCATTGGTTTTTGAACCGGTGAACGCGAATCTTAGATATAGATCCATAGGGTTTGACATCCCCACTCGGGCTAGTAGCGCTAGCATTTAACGGGTCTTTAATACTTCGTAAATATACGCACTTGCCAAGTGTACTTTCAGGGGGTATAAACGTTAAGTTAGTTACCAAGTGCCCACGGTTAACATATACTTTATCATACTGTTTTGAAACGCTCTTTGTAGCACTGAAATCTCGTGGCCTACCTTACATACTGTTATACTTAAACTATAGCTCACCAACCTTTGTGTTGACATTTTTAAGCATGTTTTTCTCAGGTGCTTAAGGTTGCTTCCGCTGTGTACTAGTCTTGTTGTAGACACCCGCTGCTTTAGAGATGTCACTGCATGAACTACTTTATCTTGCATTCGAACTTAATTACTTTTGAAACTATGACTTGTAACGACCATTGGGGTCACGTACATTATTAACGGCTTCTGTTCATTGAAGCATACTTTTGGTTATTAAACATTGATGTTGGTTAAGACATCACCTTTTATCATGAATGCAAACGTATTTTGAAATAGCATATAGTGTTTAACTTTGTAATGATCCTGTTGTTGATGATTCGTACACGATGGTTTTGTACGGGGCATCGCATTTGGTATCAGAGCATTGGTTGTAGGGAATTAGGTTGCATTAGTGAGTCTAAGACCGACCCGAGTAGGATTCACTAATAGGACTAATCTACAACTTGCTAGTTTACTTGTTTCCGCTGAACTTACTGCATGCTGCTGCTTACTTTTACTGCTATATACCGTATGCTACTACATGATTTCACTACTGCATGATATTACTTGCTTTCGATTGCATGCTACTTCTGTACGATTTACTGTTATTGCCATGCTATTTACCGTTATACATGATTTAGACTGTTGGCCTAATATGTGCTTGCTTTATGACTTACTGACATGGAAAATTTATTTTTCCTTGTTCAGATGTCGGATATTCCACCTGCTATCGTTTTGGGCAGTTCAGACTCGTCAGGCACCCCACCTACTGCTGCTGCCGACACACCGATCCCGTTGCCTACTAGTGACCCCGGCGCTTCATCTTTCGGAGCTAGCAGTCATGCGGCTGCCCCAGTGGTTACTTCTAACGGAACCCAGGACCCTCCGGAGATTCCAGCTCCATCTGCCCCCGGACCCTCGGTGTCACAGCCCCGCTCCGGTGAGATTGTGATTCCCGCGGAATTCGGGGAAGGTCCATTTCGTAACCGGTATCGCCATTGGTGCCGACGCGCCCCTGATGGACGTCTCATTCCGATCGGACCAGCCCGTTACCAACAGATGATAGCCGTCCAAGTAGGGCCGCCCGTGCAGTTACCACCACATGATTCGGACGACCCATCATCCGCTGATTCTTCATCCGATGACTCATCCACAGACAACTCGAGTGACGATGACTCCGACGAGGAGGACCCTGATGCACCTGTACAGCCACCCTCCACCCCGCCGAAGAAGCGGTATCGCTTCGACAGTACTATTATTCCGGGGATCAACGGAGGACGAGCATTCACTGACGCATTTGGTCGGCGTCGTAGGGTTACTGCCCGTAAGTGGCTTGTGCCGTACCCTGCCGACCCACTCGTGCGTAAGGCACCCTGTTACGTACTGACAATTTCTGGAGCCGGACCGTCTACATCTGCACCACCGGCACCACCTGCACCGCCTGCCCCACCATCTCCCACTGTCGAGGAATTGACAAGGGAGGTGGAGATCCTCCGTGCTCGGGTAACTGAGCTCGAGGACCAGATGTCCCATGTGTTGGACATCCTACACCCACCATCACCGTAGGACTTTTGTATTTAGATTTCATTATGTAATCTAGTTGTAGTTTATGTTTCACTTATGTATTGTACGAACTTATACCGATGTATGCAACTTATTATTATTATTAATGAATGGAACTTTGCGTTATTTAATTCTTGCACGATGTTCTATTTACATTACTGTATGATGATTCTGTGGTATTTGTACATGGATTACATTACTTAATAAACATGTGATGTGTTGATTCCGTGTTGGTTACATATACTGTATTATTACTATTTGAATGCTTGATTTTGACTTGAGTCAAAATTTTTGTTTAGAACACCATGGCCAACGGACGATCAACACCTACCACTGCCCAAATCGAGGAGACGATTGCCAGCCATTGCGAAAATGCAACCCCAAGCTCCACCGCCACCGCCACCGGTTATTCAACCCATTCGTAATGGGTGTACATACAAAGAGTTCCAAAGCTGCAAACCTCACAGCTTCAGTGGAACAGAGGGGCCGGTTGGTCTCACTAGATGGTTCAAGAAGTTAGAATCTGTGTTCCGAGTCAGCAACTGTTCAGAGGAGAATAAAACCAAGTTTGCTTCATGCACGCTGTCTGATGGTGCACTAACGTGGTGGAACACGTTGGCTCAAGCAAAAGGTATCGATGAGGCGTTTGCTACTCCATGGGAGGAATTCAAAGGGGCCCTGATTGAGGAATATTGCCCTAGGACCGAGATCCAAAAGATGGAGATGGAATTCATGCAGTTAAAGGCCGTTGGGAACGACCTTGATGGTTACAAATTTTTGGAATTAGCCCTGATGTGTCCGAAAATGGTTACACCGGAGTTTAAACGAATGGAAAAGTACTTCTGGGGACTTCCTAAGAGCATTAAGGGAAACGTCACCTCGTCCAAGTCACCAAATGTCCCGGAAGCGATGCGCATGGCGCATACTTTAATGAATCAAATCACCATCGATGAACCGGAGAAAACTAAGTCTGAAGCGGGTAGTAGCGAGAAGCGCAAATGGGATAACAACAGGAGAAGGACCTATGATCAGAACCCGGCGAAACGACATGAGGGTTTCAGAGGAAATAACAACGGTGGAAACCCCAATCCGAACACCAACTCAAACCCGAACTACAAAGGAACCTTACCACAATGCGAGCGGTGCTACAAGCACCATACTGGATATTGTAATGTTGTTTGCGAAAAGTACCAACGGACTGGGCATATCGGGAAGGACTGCAAGGTCACCACTTTGAATGGGAAGCCGAACACCAATGGACCAAAAAAGTGCTACGAATGCAGACAAACGGGTCATTTCAAAAATGCGTGCCCCAACAAAAGAAAAGACGGCGGACCACCCCGTGGGAGAGCTTTCAACGTTAATGCAAGGGATGCACGTGAGAATCCCGACTTGGTGACAGGTATATTCACTATCAACAATCTATTAGCTTCTATCTTATTTGATACTGGTGCCGATAGAAGTTATGTATGTAGACATTTTTGCGATAAGATTAATTGGTCATTAGTCCCTTTAAAAGAGAGTATGCTTGTCGAGGTCGCCAATGGAAAACTTGAGAAAGTTGACCATATTAGTCGAGGAGCTATTATCAACATAGCTGGTGTAGATTTCAAGATTGACTTGATACCTATCAAATTGGGAAGTTTTGACGTGATCATCGGTATGGATTGGTTGACCAAGATAAGGGCCGATATTATTTGTGGAGATAAAGCTCTTCGCATACCACAAGGAGATGGTGAGCCACTGATCATCTACGGAGAGAGATGTACCTCGAACCTGAACCTCATTAGTTGCTTGAAAGCGCAAAAGATCATGAAGAAAGGGCGTTTTGATGTTCTAGCCCATGTGAAAATGGTAGAAACTGAGGTGAAGAGCGTGAATGATGTTCGAATTGTGAACAAATTTTCCGATGTCTTCCCTGAGGAATTGCCTGGATTACCGCCGCCGAGAGCAGTAGAGTTTCAAATCGATTTAGTGCCAGGAGCAGCACCTGTAGCTCGCGCACCTTATAGACTCGCGCCTTTCGAGATGCAAGAATTACAGAGCCAATTACAAGAACTACTTGACCGTGGATTTATCCAACCAATTTTCTCGCCTTGGGGCGCACCTGTGTTGTTTGTGAAGAAGAAGTATGGATCCTTCCGTATGTGTATCGACTACCGTGAACTCAACAAATTGACAATCAAGAATCGGTATCCTCTTCCCAGAATTGACGATCTTTTTGATCAACTACAAGGATCGAGCATTTACTCTAAGATTGATTTGCGATCCGGATATCACCAGCTGAGGGTGAAGGAAAGTGATGTGATGAAAACTGTGTTCAGAACTCGTTATGGTCATTATGAGTTTCTCGTGATGCCATTCGGATTAACCAATGCACCTGCCGTGTTCATGGACCTCATGAATCGTGTCTGCAAGTCGTACTTGGATAAGTTCGTTATCGTCTTCATAGATGATATCCTCATCTACTCTAAGAGCGAAGAATAGCATGAGCAACACCTCCGACTAGTACTTGAACTCTTGAGACAAGAGCAACTTTATGCGAAATTCTCCAAGTGTGAATTTTGGTTGAAGGAAGTCCAATTTCTGGGTCATGTTGTGTAACAGACCGAAACCCGGGCTAGTTGTAAGTGGACTATTTTGCCCTTAGGGTTTGTGCTAAGTCTTAAGTGCTTTTATTTTAATTATTTTATTAGTGTTTTATTATAATTGTGTTGTGACCAGCTTGTGACAAGGGTCCCAGAACATGTTTGTTTATTTTAATTGGTCCTCGTTGGGGTTACCTAATCGTGAGCGAAAGATTTCAGATAACTGGTAAGTACCCGTGTGTGATGGGGTATTGTGTTTTAACACAAATATAAAAGCCTTGACCAGCTCATTTTTGATGTTTCCAGAAAATTCACTTCTTCACTCCCGTACCTAAGTTTCACCTCTTCAAAAACCCTAATCACTTAATCTCGATTTGGTTCTTAAATTGAGTCAAGAAACTGATTCTTTGTGTTGTTGTGAGTTTATCAAGGTAAGATTTGTCAAATTTCATGTCCAAATCAGTGTGTAAATTGAGTTTGAAGGTGAGTTTTGTTAAGAGTGATTTTTGAGTCAAAAGTACTTAAATTGATGTTGTTTGAGCATAAAAATTGTGGGTTTATGTCTCTAAATGTTTAGTGTAAAAGATGTGTTCGGTTTTGGGGTCTTAAACGAGTCATAGGTCGAGATTTGGTGATTTTGGGTTGAAACCCGTCACTTTGCTGCTGTTGCAGCTGATGAACTACCTTCGGCCGATGGTAGTTGACCATCGACCGATGGTGAGGGACGATCGGCCGGTGGACAGGACCATCGACCGATGGTGTATGACTTCTGACCAGCTGATGAAATTTTGACGATCGGCCGATTGGGTGTGACCATCGACCGATGGTGTGTTGACGATCGGCTGATGGATGGGACCATCGACCGATGGTCTTAGGCAGTGAAATTCTTACTAAGTGTGGAATTCTAGCCGTTATGCTGCCCGTTTGTATTTTAGTGTTCATGATGTAAATTTTGAAAGTGCATAAGTGTTAAGCATGAAAATTTTAGCGGACGCAAATTTTTACTAATTTGCTATAATTCGCTGTCAGTGTGTCTAATCTTGATGGGAACACTATTCTAACTTGGTTTTTGCTGTTCTCAGGAGATAAGGAGAAGGAGGAAGCTCAGAAATAATAACTGAGCAGTTGCTGGTAATTGGTGAGTGGGTCTATCTACGGATAGAGTTTAAGTAGCATATCATGCTACTGTGGTTGACTCTTTTACCATGCATAGTGTAGAAATTGCCATGTTAGAATAATAATATCTTTGCCTGATGTTGTATGTGAATTTTGTGTACACTGTGTGAATAGCACCAGTCGGGCCTAGGGAGACTGGGGACTCGAGACCGTGCCTAGAAGAGGTTAGAGTCCGTATGAGGTCAACCGTGCCTAGGGGAGGTTGGGTCCATAGGCTACTAATTGTGGAGTATAGTGTGAACGATGCACCCCCTGCATCTGGATAACTATACTGTGAATTGAGTAGCAGGGACTATCGGTAGACTCAGGCCCGATCAGCTGGGAGTCGTGTGCTCGTACAAGCCGCCGATCCTCGTATTGTCTTATTGTATGCTAGTTGGTGGTTAGTATGTATTGTTGTTTGTATATAGCTTGTGTGTGGCTTAAGCTATATCTGTTAGATAGATTCCATTCACTTAGCGGTGCGCTAATTCCCCCACATATTCTCCCCTTGCAGGTTTAGGTACTGCTAGTCGGGATGGGTGTTGATGCAGAAGACATATTTGACAACCCAACTCTGATGTGGACTTTTGTATAAATAATGTTTTGTAATAACGTAACACCGTTGTGTAAACTTAAATGTAATTACACGGATTAATGTAATGACGTGACATATATAGTGTTTGTAAATAAAGTCTTCCGCTGTGTGTTTAAAAAAAAAAAAAAATGGCCGGTGTTACATGTTGTGAGCGACCAGGGTATCAAAGTTGATCCCGCCAAGATTGAATCTATCAGCAAGTGGGAGACCCCCACTACTCCAACGCATATTCGCCAATTTCTAGGTCTCGCCGGTTACTACCGAAGGTTTATTAAAGGATTTTCTCTAATTGCGCGTCCTTTGACCGCACTGACTCACAAAGGGAAGAAGTTCATTTGGGAACCCGCACACGAATCAGTATTTCAAACTTTGAAGAAGAAGTTAACCACCGCACCTATCCTATCACTTCCTGAGGGCAGTGATGACTTTGTTGTTTATTGTGATGCATCAAAGAGTTGCTTTGGTTGTGTACTGATGCAACGATCAAAGGTTATTGCCTATGCTTCCTGTCAACTAAAGATTCACGAACGGAACTACACTACTCACGATCTCGAACTTGGAGCCGTTGTATTTGCGCTCAAATTGTGGAGACACTATTTGAATGGAACGAAAAGTACTATCTTCACCGATCACAAGAGTCTCCAGCACATCTTCGATCAGAAGCAACTAAATATGAGACAGCGTCGATGGATCGAGACGCTAAACGACTACGATTGTGAACTTCGCTATCACCCTGGCAAGGCCAATGTTGTAGCTGATGCCTTGAGCCGAAAGGAGAGGATGGCACCTCTTCATGTTAGGGCTCTGAACATCACCATCCATTCGAATCTCAACAGTCAGATCCGTGTAGCCCAAGATGAGGCCCTCAAGGAGGAGAATATATCTCATGAACATTTGAACATTCTTGTCTCTCAATTCGAGGTTAAGGAGTCTGGACTCCGATGTTATGCCGGAAGAATTTGGGTACCTCTTTATGGAGATCTACGGAACCTTATACTTGATGAAGCACACAAATCGAGATATTCGATTCATCCCGGCGCGGGCAAAATGTACCACGATCTTAAAGAACAGTATTGGTGGCCGAATCTTAAGAAAGACGTTGTAACTTATGTTAGGAAGTGTTTGACTTGTTCAAAAGTTAAGGCCGAACATCAGAGACTTTCTGGATTACTTCAACAACCAGAAATCCCACAATGGAAGTGGGAACAGATAACAATGGATTTCATCACCAAGCTACCAAAGATGGTGGGCGGATACGATATTATTTGGGATACTGTAAAGATGATTTTCAGATATCTCTATTCGAGTAGATAATTTTTCATTTAGGACTCGTCTTAATCCGAGTTACGGTTTAGGATTTATGGCCCTCCGATCGTCCCTATGTCCTTTTAACGTTGTGCTGAAAATTCTGACCTACTCGCACTTAAACCGTCGCCACGGTCAAACGAAGACGAGTTTGCTTCTGGGATTTTTACCACAACTAAAGGACTCATATACGGAGCCATGGCCACTAGTCTCACCTTATTTCAGTAGGTATAGAGGCTTTGGTGACCGACCGAACTCAGCCTTTGTTTTAAACTCTTTTCATGAACGAAACTTACTTTACACCTTTTGTTAAATGATGAATGATGATGACCCTTAAGACCTTATTTACATACTTTTAAACCTATTCGGACGATTTACTGACTTAGTACTATTTGGCTTAGGTTGAGGACTTTCCGTACCTACGTACTTGCTTATTTCCCGACTCGACTTTACCGCTACTTTATCATTGTGAGTTATAGCATTCCCTTTTTACTTTAACTATTTTGGGAACTGAGAATACATGCGCATTTTACGTTTTACATACTAGGCACGAGTACTTAAACTTATATATGTGTGGGTTATACAACAGCATAAATATTCCCTTTAGCTCGGTAACGTTTAGTCATTGGTTTTTGAACCGGTGAACGCGAATCTTAGATATGGATCCATAGGGTTTGGCATCCCCACTCGGGCTAGTAGCGCTAGCATTTAACGGGTGTTTAATACTTCGTAAACATACGCACTTTCCAAGTGTACTTTCAGGGGGTATAAACGTTAAGTTAGTTACCAATTGCCCACGGTTAACATATACTTTATCATACTGTTTTGAAACGCTCTTTGTAGCACTGAAATCTCGTGGCCTACCTTACATAATGTTATACTTAAACTATATAGCTCACCAACCTTTGTGTTGACGTTTTTAAGCATGTTTTTCTCAGGTGCTTAAGGTTGCTTCCGCTGTGTACTAGTCTTGCTGTAGACACCCGCTGCTTTAGAGATGTCACTGCATGAACTACTTTATCTTGCATTCGAACTTAATTACTTTTGAAACTATGACTTGTAACGACCATTGGGGTCACGTACATTATTAACGGCTTCTGTTCATTGAAGCATACTTTTGGTTATTAAACATTGATGTTGGTTAAGACATCACCTTTTATCATGAATGCAAACGTATTTTGAAATAGCATATAGTGTTTGACCTTGTAATGATCCTGTTGTTGATGATTCGTACACGATGATTTTGTACGGGGCATCACAGGTTAACGGTAAAGGTCCGTTGATTAAACGTTTAGAAAAAAAAATTAAAAATAAAGTAAAAACAAAATTAAAAAACGGAATGACCAAAATACCCCCGAAGTTGGGGGTATTTACTGTATCGCCATCGTGAACAGTAAAATGCTCACTAAGATTAGTGTTAGTTATAATTATAATTATAATTATAATTATAATTTGAGAATGTGGAATCTGAACTCCAATGTAAATTGCATCTATGAAGGTATTTGTGCTAGAACTGGCAGTTGATTTGGTTCTTTTTGTTTTTGTTTTTATTTTTCTTTTCAAATAAACTATGAACTTTTTAACGATAAGGAAAAACTTCTTCAAAAGAATAGTCCCAAATTACAAACGAACAAACAAAAAAAAATCCGAACTCAACTAAAACGTACAACAAACATGAGCTCACTACACTAAACACATATATGATGCAGCAAACATCAACAACCAAAATATAGAGGACATGAACAACATTTGAGAAAGCAAGACAATAGAAAGCAAGACGATTTGTAGATTTAAGCGATCATTTTTTAATCCGAACCAACCTGAGAGACCAAAATAATCAAAAGCTCAAATGCCCTTTGTGAACTCGCTAAACTGCTTCAACTCGGCACTTGAAATTGTGTTTTTCTTTCCATGCTTCTTCGGCTAAGTTGAAGGCTTGGAAAAGTTCTCGGATTTGACTCTATTGTCACGAGGTCATTATTTTTTTTTTATAATAACTGGTATTAATGTGTTGTAGTTAATGATATGAGGTCATTATTATTTTTTTTATAATAACTGGTATTAATGTGTTGTAGTTAATGATATTGGTCTCTGGATATTTTGAATGATTAAGGTTCATGTGATGAATAAGGAAGGGAACGAATATTGGACCATGATTTATAATGGTGTTTTTATGGTAATTTGTCACCAATATTTATTCAGAAACTAATCCCGACTTTTGATTATCTTGTTAAAATAAATGAACAAAACAATATATATATATATAAATATACATTTATATATATATATACATTTATATATATATATATATATATATATATATATATACATTTATATATATATATATATATATATATATATATATATATATATATATATATATATATATATATATATATACATTTATATATATATATATATATATATATATATATATATATATATATATATATATATATATATATATATAAATGTATCTATATATATATATGTATCTATATATATATATATGTATATATATATAAATGTATATATATATATATATATATATATATATATATATATATATATATATATATATATATATATATATATATATAAAGAACAAAAGGCTACTTATTTGTTTGAAAACAACTGAACAATATGAGTAGAAGATAACCTTACAGTAGTACAATCACAGCAAATTTTCTCCTAAGATTAATGTTTACGAATGACAAAAGTTCAGCTATCCCAAATACAAGAATCATTAACCAACAGTTCATCTTCTATAGAAATCGACCTGATGAAGCTTTACCATGAGTATTATTGTAGTTTAATAATCGAATTATAAGAAAAATGCAAGTTGGTGTAGTAAATTTGTGAAGTTACCCAGTCCACATGACCTGACCTGCTATCACCTTTAGAACTAGGTAAGTCGTGAGGTATGTTTCGCAAAAGAACCACATTAAGCAAATTATATAAAATTTTGGAATACAAAAAATAGTACTCTGTAATTGGCACCCATTTGTTTTAGAAAAATATCCACATGTTGTTAGAATGAGTCAAGAGAGTTGTGATGCAGTCAAACTTCACTATAATTAACATATACCCAAAAAAAGCATCACCATCTACATATCTAATATCACCTCTAATAATCTATTAGGAATTTATGTGTGACGACCGTCCAAAACCATCATGTACGGATCATCAACAAAAGGTCCATTACGCGATATAATACTACATGCTGTTTTAAGACAAGTTTTGCATTCATAAAAAGGTAACGTTTTTACCAACGTCAAATGTTTTACAAAAGATAACGTGCTTCTACGAATAGAAAGCATTGACATAAGTACGTGACACCAAGTGTAACATCCCGCCTTTTTCCGTCAACTTTTCCGTTTAACTATTTTAAACTCCGTTATATGTTTATAACATCTCCCGTTAATACGCGTTTCGATTTATCTTGTTTAGGTAATTTAACGCACCCGATTGGAAGTAGAGGGACTTGTTTTGCCAAAACACTAAAGTGGTGACTAGCCACTTGACTAGTCAACACTTCCACCTCATTTCTTCATTTTCATTTTCCTTTTCATCTAACACTTTCATATTTTTCTCAAATTCTTCATAAAGCAATTCATCATCCATATTCAAACGATCAAACTTCGGGCCAAACAAATTACATATTCGAACTCCTCGTGATCTCCTCTTCGATTCCATACTAATCTCATTTCATTTGGGTAACTTTCTAAAATCACTAATTTTATGTGTTCTTGAGATTTTTGAGTTAAAAGGTTGTTGATTAGTGTCTATGGCTCAAGTCTAGTATGATTATGTGATTTGTATGCTTGTTCTTGTTATTTTGATGTAACTAGTTCATATTGAAAGATAACATGCTTAACCTTGAGATTTGAGTGTTTATATGTTGTTAGATGCTAAGACTTCATGTTTTAATTATGCTCCTAGTGTTACTAGCTTTATTTTGATGTAAAGTTTGATTAAGGAAACCTCCTAAACTTGATTATGAAATTTGGTGAATTTAGTTTAGGGTTTGATGAACTTGAAATGAATCTTAGATGCATTGAATGATTGCCATGTTGTTTTGTTTGCGTTTAGTTGTATTGTATGCTTGATTATCTTCAAAACGGCGTATTACACATGTGCATTAATTTCCCGAATCATAATATGGCATTTATGAAATTGGAGTAATAAATGATGAGCATTAATGGTGATTTTGATATGAGTTTGTTTGGTTTTGATTGAGTAAATGCGTTTAGTTATTCTCCTTGTCAAATTACCTTTCTAATGATATATGATATGCGTTTTAAGTGTTTTCCGTGCATGAGATGTGTTAAATTGTATTTTGGTTCGTGACTTGGACCATTTTTCTGCAAACTGCATGTTTCCCAGGTATTGAGCGCCGCGCATATACCCGCGCGCCGCGCAGAATTAGAAATCCCAGATGTTTGCCTTCGTGGTTAAGTTCTGACCAGGATTTACACTTGGGTGCGCGCCGCGCAACCCATAGCGCGCCGCGCATACTGCCCAGCTCATTTTGTCTTTGTTTTTCATGTCACAAAAATGTTTCCCGCTTTACTATAACCCCGTTTACCATGAAACTTGACTATTATGCTCGTATATGACTTCTCATCATGAGAAAATTGTCGGACACCCGACCCGACCCCGTTGACTTTGACTTTGACCAAGTTTGACTTTTAGTCAAACTTAACCAAACGATTATACAATCGTTCTAACATGCTTAACTACTTGTGTCGTGAATGAAACTTGACAAATTGATCCACGTGCTATATTAATCGAGTCGTAACGAGCCATAGGACTAATTGAACATCTTTGACCCTTCGTGACTATCGTTATTGATACAACCTATTTGTTTAGGTCAAGACTAGCATTGTTCTTTGCACACGTTACTTGTCGAAGTACTTTTTGTTCGTGCATACAAGGTGAGATCATAGTCCCACTTTTACTCTTTTAAACTTACTTTTGGGATGAGAAAACATAAACGATTCTTTTGAACTAAGTGAACACAAGAACGGGAAAACAAACATTCTACATACGAGTTTAGAACGAAAATCCTCAATCCGATTATCATTAGTTACATCAGATGGTGTAAGCGAGAACTTATGTTATATGGCCATATGGGTTGACAACCCTCATCTTTGACGGTTCGCTACCGTCTACGGATGAAATATATTTTCGAGAATCAGTGTTTGTTCTAGCACTATGGATGGGGTATACAATGGATGGAATGTTAAGCTTTGATAATTGGGTGCTCGTGAATATTAACTTTTAGAATGTATTACTATTATTTCAACTTTGCAAACCTTGTGGTTCGACTTACTTACTTTTACTCACTTACTTACTTAAACCTATGATTTCACCAACGTTTTCGTTGACAGATTTCTATGCTTTTCTCACGTCTTGCACGATATGTGATACATGCTTCCGCTCATTATTTGATACTTGCATTGGATGTCGAGTATACATGCATTTCATGGAGCGTCTTATGACTTTACTTTAAACCGTGTCGCCTAGATTTCATTTGTACTTATAACCTTGTAACTTAACTTTTGGTTGAACAATTCTTTTAAACTTTGGAAACAATCTTTATGTTGAAATGAAGGCGACATATTTTGGTCAAACGTTGTCATAAAGACTTATGACCAGGTAATGGGACCCATGTAGATGACGCCGTCACTTGACGATTTGTCGGGGTCGCTACAAGTGGTATCAGAGCATTGGTTGTAGGGATTTAGAGTTCATTTGTGTCCACCCCGAGTCATAGGGTACATAGGTGAATCTAGACTACAACCGGCATATAGACTGAAGTAGGAATTACTTGACTATTTGTGCATTTATACTCGAACTCTTCTATCATATCTAACTCGTATTCGATCTTGATCTTACGTTGATAAATTTTGTTGATGCGCCACCTTGACTTTATGAAGTAATGTTAAATGCACATGAGAATCAGGGTAATATAATTTCCGGGATTATATTACGGTGATTCATATGGACGTTCCGACACTATGACATAGAGAATTTAAGGCGAGTCAAGGAAAATTTTCTCTTTATCCTTATTCCATACTCCGGTTAGTATTGTTGAAAATACTAACCAACGATATTCTTGTGTCATGAAGGAACAATGGCTCACCAAGGTCAACACAATACTCCTCTCGAAACTCTAGAACAAGCTCTTCAACGAATGATAACCACCGCCGTGGGTACGGCCGTGGCCGATCACTTTTCTAACAACAACAATCATGGAGCCGGTAATTCAATCGAAGGTTGCTCCTACAAGAACTTCATGAAGTACAATCCTCCCACTTTCGATGGAACCGGAGGACCGGTTACTCTCACCCGATGGTTTGAACAAATGGAGACCGTTTTTAACACAAGCGGTTGTCGAGACCAAGATAAGGTCAAGTTTTCCACCCTCACTTTCACCGGCATTGCTCTCTCGTGGTGGAACACGTATGTATAATTGGTGGGAAGCGATGAAGCCCACACACTCTCTTGGACCGAATTAAGAGAAAGAATGATCACCGAATACTTCCCGCGCGACGAGACTCGAAGGCTCGAACAGGGTCTAAGGAATTTAAAAACGGTCGGAAATGACCTCGAAGCTTATAATCAACGGTTTACCGAACTAGTCTCGATGTGTCTAAATCTCATGACTCCCGAATCCCTAAGAGTCGAACTTTACATGGATGGCCTCCCTAAGAGCATTCAACACAAGGTAATGACATCTCAACCCACTAACCTACAAGAGGCTTTAACAATGGCCCGCCAAGCCTTAGAAACGGTGAATGAAATGGAAGCACCGGCACCAATGGTCGAGAACCACCCGAGTAACAACAAAAGAACATGGGAAGCCTCTCAATCAAGCAACCACAACAATAACAACAACCCCGCCAAGAAGCCTTTTACCTCCAACGACAAGAAAGGCTATGCCGGAAAACTACCTTTTTGTAACGAATGCCACAAGCATCACTTTGAAGGATGTGGCAGGTTTCGCCACCGGCGCCAAGGACCCGTCGCTCGAAAGATGCCCAACGCACACAGAACGGGTGCTTGCTTCGAATGTGGCCAACTGGGTCATTTTAGGAATGTGTGCCCAAATAAGAAAATCAACCCCAACGCACGCCGTTGAACCTTCAACATCGACACCTAGGATGCCCGGAACGACGATGGACTAGTAACGGGTACGTTTCTTCACAACAAACCGTATACTTCATACTTATTCGATTTCATTACCGTTAGACGTTTTATAACCAAGTCTTTGACTCGTGCTCTTTGCACTCCACTTTTTCCCTAGACACTACTTAGGCAATTTAAGTGACCAACGGAATATATTGTGTGCCTATAAATTTTATCAGAGGATATACGTTAAGAATTATGACTTGACACCTATAGAACTAAGGAGCTCAAAACCTATTCGTTAAGGAGAAATTTTTTTTTTTCTTTCTTTCCTACAATTATGTATGGATTTTTGTGAACTAAATAATTTTCGGTTGGAAACCGATACCCACTTCCTCGTATCCATGACCTCATGATTATTTGCGTGAAACTCGTGTGTATTCCAAATCGACCTCCGTTCCGGTTATCACCAATTGGGGGTTAAGGGAGACGATGTCTCCTAAGCCATTTCCGAACTCACAACGTTAGTTGTAAATCTCTCTTAGTACCGTTTGATTTATTTAGGACTCCGTCTGTATTCATGAACCTCCTAAACCACGTATGCAACTTATCTAGACAAATCTGTTATCGTATTTATAGATGACATCTTAACTTATTTAAGTAAAGAAGGAAAACGAACAACATCACCATCTTACGCTCGAACTTTTGAGAAAAGAGCAACTTAATACCAAATTCTCCGAGTGAGAATTTCTGTTGAACGAAGTCCAATTTTCTAGACCATGATGTTAATGGTCAAGGCATTACAATCAATCTCGAAATCAAGCCACATGTAATCAGGAAACTCTCCCAACTCGGACTTGTATTCGTAAAAATCTTAGATCTCGTCTGTTATTACCGAAGATTCATTTCTGACTTTTCTCGTGTTACACGACTTTTAAACTCGTTAACTCACTAAGGAAAACTTTAAACCTCTCCGTGTTCGCACCTTGAGCGTGATTCTTCACACCAACATTTCTAGTTAAAAATCGTATAGCAACAGATGGAACTCAAACATGGAAATATTTCTACTTGAACGACGAAAGGCATACTCTCTCGACTCAAAAATCAACATAACTAAAATTCGTTATTTTGCACGAAGAATTCGAATACTAAATTGTGGATCCGATCAATTTTCTCGTCATCCCGTACCACACTACCTACCTCTGTTATTTCACCATCACCGTCTGATATTACTGGAATTTAAGATAACACACAATCCAACGATACTTCACTCTTCTTTGACTTAACGCCCTTGCGTCGCTGATAATCGTCCAACCATTATTCAACCCCGAACTATACAATTACGTGTACTATCTCGTTTCTCTTTCAGACTTCATTTTTTTTTTTTTTGACAACTAGAGGCACGTTATGGCAACCTCGAGATGTAAGCTCATCCTATTCTAAGTCCTCGTTTCACTCCTATCTTTATCGCTCGCACTTCCGTTTAAGGGAACTCCTTGTAACATTTCTCCATGGATAGAGAAATTCCTCATATTACCTTAGTATTCGCCACGAGGGTGAACAGTCCTAACGAACATTTTTTTTTTCTCGAACCCTAACTAACTTGTTCAAACATATCTTAAGAGATCCTATTCTAACACGGTGTACCATTGCCAATTACCTCGGATCAAAATACTCGTATCGCTTCTAGTTTTGCAAGAAACCTTGGAAACCCATTTGGACATACGTACCGCGTATCTCCCACAACCGACGAACCGAGCAAACGTACGATTCAATCTTGGAAAGACATGTTACAGACTGGTATTGTCACCTTTAGTAGTTCCTTTTACGACGACAGCTATCACTCGTATATTAACGCAGCACTTCCGAAACCCTATATGACCGCTAATGTCATACCCCTGTTCATTTAACCAAAGCATGCGGCAAGCAAATCGCCGAATCTGAACTCCATCAAGAAACAACAATTGAGATCGTTCAAGTCCGAGGAGGGCTAGAGACAACCCATGGTCGCCAGAAGAGTTATACCAAACTTAGATGAAAACCTCACAAATCCCAGTGTGTAATCGCGTAATATTGAGAAAGTCGCACCTTGGAAAGGTGTCATCCGTTTTGGGAAACGTGGGAAACTAAATCCGCGGTACGTTGGTCCTTTCGAAATCTTAGAACGTGTTGGAACCGTTGCGTATCGTTTGGATCTTCCGCCTCAACTAAGCTCCGTCCATCCTACTTTTCATGTATCTAACTTGAAGAAATGTCTTGCCGAGCCCGATATCGTCGTTCCTCTCGAGGAACTTACTATTAATGACAAACTTCATTTTGTGGAGGAACCGGTTGAAATTATGGACTACGTCGAGAAGGAATTGAAACAAAGCCGGATCCCGATTGTCAAGGTCCGTTGGAACGCCAAAAGGGGACCCGAGTTTACTTGGGAAAGAGAAGATCAAATGCGAAAGAAACACCCTCATCTATTCCCGGTTCCGGAAACGTCAGATTCCGAGGAAGAAACAACGACTACTACGCCTACCTAAATTTCGGGACGAAATTTCTTTTAAGGTGTAGGTAATGTAACATCCCGCCTTTTTCCGTCAACTTTTCCGTTTAACTATTTTAAACTCCGTTATATGTTTATAACATCTCCCGTTAATACGCGTTTCGATTTATCTTGTTTAGGTAATTTAACTCACCCGATTGGAAGTAGAGGGACTTGTTTTGCCAAAACACTAAAGTGGTGACTAGCCACTTGACTAGTCAACACTTCCACCTCATTTCTTCATTTTCATTTTCCTTTTCATCTAACACTTTCATATTTTTCTCAAATTCTTCATAAAGCAATTCATCATCCATATTCAAACGATCAAGCTTCGGGCCAAACAAATTACATATTCGAACTCCTCGTGATCTCCTCTTCGATTCCATACCAATCTTATTTCATTTGGGTAACTTTCTAAAATCACTAATTTTATGTGTTCTTGAGATTTTTGAGTTAAAAGGTTGTTGATTAGTGTCTATGGCTCAAGTCTAGTATGATTATGTGATTTGTATGCTTGTTCTTGTTATTTTGATGTAACTAGTTCATATTGAAAGATAACATGCTTAACCTTGAGATTTGAGTGTTTATATGTTGTTAGATGCTAAGACTTCATGTTTTAATTATGCTCCTAGTGTTACTAGCTTTATTTTGATGTAAAGTTTGATTAAGGAAACCTCCTAAACTTGATTATGAAATTTGGTGAATTTAGTTTAGGGTTTGATGAACTTGAAATGAATCTTAGATGCATTGAATGATTGCCATGTTGTTTTGTTTGCGTTTAGTTGTATTGTATGCTTGATTATCTTCAAAACGGCGTATTACACATGTGCATTAATTTCCCGAATCATAATATGGCATTTATGAAATTGGAGTAATAAATGATGAGCATTAATGGTGATTTTGATATGAGTTTGTTTGGTTTTGATTGAGTAAATGCGTTTAGTTATTCTCCTTGTCAAATTACCTTTCTAATGATATATGATATGCGTTTTAAGTGTTTTCGATGCATGAGATGTGTTAAATTGTATTTTGGTTCGTGACTTGGACCATTTTTCTGCAAACTGCATGTTTCCCAGGTATTGCGCGCCGCGCATATACCCGCGCGCCGCGCAGAATTAGAAATCCCAGATGTTTGCCTTCGTGGTTAAGTTCTGACCAGGATTTACACTTGGGTGCGCGCCGCGCAACCCATAGCGCGCCGCGCATACTGCCCAGCTCATTTTGTCTTTGTTTTTCATGTCACAAAAATGTTTCCCGCTTTACTATAACCCCGTTTACCATGAAACTTGACTATTATGCTCGTATATGACTTCTCATCATGAGAAAATTGTCGGACACCCGACCCGACCCCGTTGACTTTGACTTTGACCAAGTTTGACTTTTAGTCAAACTTAACCAAACGATTATACAATCGTTCTAACATGCTTAACTACTTGTGTCGTGCATGAAACTTGACAAATTGATCCACGTGCTATATTAATCGAGTCGTAACGAGCCATAGGACTAATTGAACATCTTTGACCCTTCGTGACTATCGTTATTGATACAACCTATTTGTTTAGGTCAAGACTAGCATTGTTCTTTGCACACGTTACTTGTCGAAGTACTTTTTGTTCGTGCATACAAGGTGAGATCATAGTCCCACTTTTACTCTTTTAAACTTACTTTTGGGATGAGAAAACATAAACGATTCTTTTGAACTAAGTGAACACAAGAACGGGAAAACAAACATTCTACATACGAGTTTAGAACGAAAATCCTCAATCCGATTATCATTAGTTACATCAGATGGTGTAAGCGAGAACTTATGTTATATGGCCATATGGGTTGACAACCCTCATCTTTGACGGTTCGCTACCGTCTAAAGATGAAATATATTTTCGAGAATCAGTGTTTGTTCTAGCACTATGGATGGGGTATACAATGGATGGAATGTTAAGCTTTGATAATTGGGTGCTCGTGAATATTAACTTTTAGAATGTATTACTATTATTTCAACTTTGCAAACCTTGTGGTTCGACTTACTTACTTTTACTCACTTACTTACTTAAACCTATGATTTCACCAACGTTTTCGTTGACAGATTTCTATGCTTTTCTCAGGTCTTGCACGATATGTGATACATGCTTCCGCTCATTATTTGATACTTGCATTGGATGTCGAGTATACATGCATTTCATGGAGCGTCTTATGACTTTACTTTAAACCGTGTCGCCTAGATTTCATTTGTACTTATAACCTTGTAACTTAACTTTTGGTTGAACAATTCTTTTAAACTTTGGAAACAATCTTTATGTTGAAATGAAGGCGACATATTTTGGTCAAACGTTGTCATAAAGACTTATGACCAGGTAATGGGACCCATGTAGACGACGCTGTCACTTGACGATTTGTCGGGGTCGCTACACCAAGGTCATTACAAAACCATACTTCATAAGTAACGAATGCAAAGTAAAAAGTTTCTTGATTGAGACATCTCTAGTAATGCAGCGGAAGTCTAACACAACAAGTCTATAACAGCGGAAGCAAATTCGTCTAAGCACCTAAGAAATAACATGCTTAAAAATGTCAACACGAATGTTGGTGAGCTATAGTTTTATTGTAAACAATAATGTAATGTAGACTACGAGATTTCGTATTCAAAACAGTATGAAAAAGTATATGCTTAACCGTGGGCACTTGGTAACTAACTTAACGTAAAATAATATATCACCCCCTAAAAGTACACTTGGCGAGTGCGTTAAAACAAACGAAGTATTAAACACCCGTTAAATGCTAGCGCGACTAGCCCGAGTGGGGATGTCAAACCCTATGGATCCATATCTAAGATTTGCGTTCACCGATTCATAAACCAATGACTAAACGTTACCGAGCTAAGGGGAAAATTTGTGCCGTTATATCACCCACACATATATCAAGTCTAAGTACTCGTGTCTAGTAAGTAAAACATAAAAAGCGCATGTATTCTCAGTCCCAAAAATAGTTGAAGTAAAAATGGAGTTATAACTCACAGTGAAAGTGCGGTAAAATCGATACGAAAACGTAAGCAAGTAGTAAGTCGGTCCGAATGGTCCTCAACCTAAGTAAAAGGTTACTAAGTCAGTAAATCATCCCAAAAGGTTTAAAAGTACGTAAGTTAAGTCTTAAGCATCATCATTATCATCATACGTAAAAGATAAAGTAAGTTTTCAATCAAGAATAGAGATCGAAACAAAGGGCTGACTTCGGACAGCTGCTACGACCTCTATACAAACTGAAATGATGCGCGGCTAGTGGTCAAGGCTCCGTTTGTGAGTCCTCTTACTGCTGACCAATTTTCAGATCCTAACTCGATGTCGTTTGACCGTGGAGACGGTTCAAGCGCGAGTAGGTCAGAAATTTCAGCACGTCGTTACGAAGGCGTAGTGATTTTCGGAAGTTTATAAATCCTAAACCGTATATCGGATTTAGGCGAGTCTTAAACGAAAAGTCATTTACTCAAACCGAACTATCTGAAAATCAACTTTCCAGAAGTCTCAGGATTCTGATCAGACCCTGAAAAACAGAAACAAGTGCTCCAGTGGGTTTCTTGGTGTTTGATGCTTATCACAGTTCTCATCCTTGATGCGTATAAGCCTCAAGTGTACAACTCTTTGATGTTTTAGCATCATTATGACCAAGTTCTAACCATCAACACACAACTAAAAGTAAAAGCTAACTTTTTATAAGTTTTGAACATCAAAGTTGTCTCTTTATTGTATAAACACAATAAAGCTTCAACCTTTGTCCTTTTGACATAAGTTTATGCATCTTCATCATATGAGATGATGAAGACTTGATAAAAATCATAGAAAATGTTCCAAGTAAGTGAGATCTACAATAATAACTTAGATCTCAAGTGTTAAGAAACCCTAAGCTAGAAAGCCTGGATTTTTACAAGATTAATGAGACCATAAGCTAGAAAGCTAAGATCTAGTAAAAGTAATGAGATCATAAGCTAAAAAGCTTAGATCTAAACAAAATAATGAAACCCTAAGCTAGAAAGCTTGGATCTTTAATGTTCTTGAAGATCCTTAAAGCAAATAAAAGTTAGATCTTCAAGTTTCATGAAGATCATAAGCACAAGTTTTGATCTTTTAACAAAATAAAGTGATCTTAAGCTATAAAACTTAGATCCAACAAAGTTATGAAGATTCAAAGCTAAAAAGCTTGAATCTTCCATGTTCTTGAAGGATTCAAATCAAAGTTTGAATCTACAAGATATAACAAGATCAAAAAGCTAAAAAGCTTGATCCTTTAATGATGATGATGATGATGATGTCGTGATTCAAGAAAGAAAAAGAAGAAGAAGAAAATTCAAGAACTTACAATTTCTTAAGCTTTTAGAGTGAGAAAGACTAGAGAGAAAATTAGAGAGTAAGTGTGTGTGAAATGAGAATGAAATGAAGAATGAGGCTTGCATTTATAGTGGTGGTGGGGGTGCATGGTGGCGACGGTTATGGAGGACAAGGGGGACAACTTTTTCTTTTTGCATGGTGGGGGTACAAAGGCGGTGCTTGTATGTTGGGATCCCATGCAACATGTTGTAGTAATGGCACACAAATATGCTAGTATGTTGGCTCATTTTAATGGGTTTTTGTCTTACAATTTAATGAGTCATAATTTCATTAAAATTGGGCAAATTAAATGGTCCATTAGCTAGAGTAGGGTGTGCCTAAGTCCATTAAGGTAAAAAGTCCATTAAGACTAACTAGTGTGCATTAGTAAAACACTAAGCGTAATTAAGTAACCAATAAGCCAAGTAATTGTCATTAGAAAATAACAATTAGTGTTATGTAGTCA
The DNA here is from genome assembly GCF_046630445.1 of Rutidosis leptorrhynchoides. Lineage (NCBI taxonomy): Eukaryota > Viridiplantae > Streptophyta > Magnoliopsida > Asterales > Asteraceae > Rutidosis > Rutidosis leptorrhynchoides. Next base: position 361,402,749 of record NC_092339.1, read on the forward strand.
TAATATTCCAATTATGACAAAAGATTAACGTGTACAAAATACATAGCTCGTTTTAAACGACAAGTGACACTAACGGTCGTAAAAGCATTTGAGGATCAAGTTAAGTAATTAAATACTTAATAACACGTTTTAAAGTATTAACGAAAGTAATTAACATTAATAAATAATCTCAGAATATAATATAGCTCAGTACGCACAAATACGCAGTTTCGTGAAAGTAAAAATAAGTCAAAAAAGTCGGGTCGTTACATTATGGACCCAACAACAACCACCAGATTGTGATCCCACAAACGAAAATGGACAGAATAAATGCAAGAAAAGTAAACGACACAAGATATTACGTGGTTATATGCAATCAGGTTGATTGCTTTAGTCCACGGCCAACTAGAGAGCTTTTTTATTGATTTTTCATGCTTAGGGTTACAGATTACAATAGGTATATTTATAGTGCTAATCAAAATTAGGAAACAAATCGAATAACTTGCTGGAGCCGCACACTGTCATGTTTTGCGACACTTTGTCGCGTTCCGCTACAAACTGCATTAAAAAGTGACAAAGTGGTTCAGAACGTCACAGCTTCTGACACCCACTTCTGCCATATTTGTCTTGTTTCAGTGCACTTTATCACTTACTAGTCGTGTCGCGTTTTGCGACAAACCTCACTCAAACCCGATACCAGAACTAGACAATTTCTTGTTTTGATCTTCTTTGCAACTATCCAAAAATCTCCCACTCAAAGGAGAGCAAAACCCAAAATCTCGTCAACCCCAAAACTAACCATTTCAACCAAGAACATCGAACCACCTTTCATACCGCCAATCAAACATGGGACACACAAACTCAACATTGCTGGAAGAGTAGACTTTCGATACAAGGTCTTCAACACTACTTGTCGAAATAAATACTAATAACCCTTAGAACTCTCTAGTTGACGTCTTCTTTCATCAAGTAACAAGAAGACCAGTTGAAGCTATGCAAAGCTTCAACTTCCCGATCGTAACCACCTTAGTACACATATCAGCAGGATTCTCCGTACCAGGAATTTTCTTGACAACTAAAGTACCATCTTCAATAAGTTCACGAATTTTATGATACCTTAGCTTTATGTGTTTCGTACGACCATGAAACACCGGGTTCTTCACCAAATGAATAGCACTTTGATTATCACAGTACAAGACATAATCTTGTTGAACTCATCCCAACTCAATCATAAAATTCTTCAGCCATACAAGTTCTTTGCATGCTTCTGCTGATTCCATATATTCAGCCTCCGTTGTTGATAGCGCAACACAACTTTGAAGTTTGGACATCCAACTGACCACCGTGTTACCAACCGTGAAAACATACCCCGTAATGCTTCTACCCGAATCATCACAACCACCCAAATCAGCATCAACATACCCTCTCAAAATGGAATCACCTTTAGTGAATTGCAACCCCATTTCAGAAGTACCTTTCAAGTAGCGCAAAAGCCACTTTATACCTTCCCAATGCTCTTTACCCGGATTCGACATAAACCGACTCACAACTCCCACTGCATAAGCTATGTCGGGTCTTGAACAAATCATTGCGTACATAATACTACCCACTACCGACACATACGAAATTTGAGCCATCTCCTCTTTGTCTACTTCCATTGTAGGTGCTTGACTTTTCGTTAACTTTAAGGTACCGCCTAAAGGCATAGATCTTGCCGTTGAATCACCCATGTTGAACCGCTCTAACACTTTCTCGATATACTTGGTTTGAGATAAAGTTAAAGTACCTTCAACCCGATTCCTTTCAATACTCATTCCGAGTATCCGTTTAGCAGCCCCTAAGTCTTTCATCTCGAACGTGTGAGACAACTTTCTCTTCAACCTGTTGATCTCTAACATGTCCGTACCTGCAATCAACATGTCATCAACATAAAGTAACAATATAACATAGGAGGACTTGAATTTCTTCAAGTAACAACAATGATCCGACTCGCTTCTTGTAAAGCCACTCCTTGTCATAAATTCATCAAACTTCAAGTACCATTGCCGTGGTGCTTGTATTAACCCATACAGACTTTTATTCAATTTGCAAACCCATCTCTCTTTACCAACTACCTCGAAGCCCTTTGGTTGCACCATATAAATCTCCTCTTTAAGATCCCCATGTAAAAATGCGGACTTTACATCTAATTGTTCTAGATGTAAGTCATCAGCAGCAACAATACTCAAAACCAAATGAATAGTAGTCATCTTCACAACCGGCAAAAAGATCTCGTTATAATCAACTCCTTCCCTTTGTTGAAACCCCTTAACTACCAACCGAGCTTTGTACCGCTTTTTCCTGTTCAACTCATCTTTGACCCGAAAGACCCATTTACTGTGCAACGCCTTTTTCATTGGAGGTAATTTCACTAAAGACCATGTCTTATTCTTGATAAGTGACCCCATCTCTTCTTTCATAGCAAGCTCCCACTGTATGGATTCTTTAGATTGTCTTGCTTCAAAATAACTCTCGGGTTTACCATTCTCGGTATAGAGCAAATAGTTTGATGATGGAGAAAACCTAACAGTAGGTTTGGGCGTTCTACTAGAGCGTCTCAATGGTGGAGTAACGGGTGGTGGTGATCGAGTTAAGTCACCCTCATCCCCACCAATAGAGCTCTCATCATTTTTGGAGCTAGCACCACTCTCCGAATCATCTCCATCACTTTGATCCTCACCGTCAGTTGGCAATTCAGTAGTTCTCGAACTCCCACTAGAACCTGTATTCACATCAACAACCTTATCAAGCATAACCGGACTATGGTTAGAATTAACTGTTACCTTGGTGCCATACAACGAGCTTTCATCAAAAGTAACATCTCTACTACGAATCACCATCCTCGCCTCATTGTCCCAACACCTATAACCCATGTCATCCAACCCATACCCGATAAAAGTACACTTTCTTGATTTAGCTTCAAGCTTGTCTTTGTCAATGTCTTTGGTTTTCACATACACATTACAACCGAAAACCCTTAAGTGAGCCAAACTCACCTTTTTACCGGTCCACTCTTCCTCTGGAATTCGAAACTCTAACGGTGCTGAGGGTCCCCTGTTAATCAAATAAGCTGCCGTATTCACATCATTTGCCCAAAACATCTTGGGTAGACCCGCATGTAACCTCATATTCCTAGCACGCTCATTAAGCATACGGTTCATGCGTTCGGCAACCCATTGTGCCGTGGTGTTTCTGGAACAGTTTTTAATATACGAATACCAAGTTCCGCACAATAGTCTTTAAATTCTTTACTACTGTATTCTCCTCCATTGTCAGATTTCAAGCACTTAACTTTCAAGTTAGTCTCGTTTTCAACATCAGCTCTCCAAACTTTAAAAGTAGAAAACACATCAGATTTAACTTTGAGAAAGTAAACCCATACCTTTCTTGTGGAGTCATCAATGAAGGTGACATAGTAGCAGGAACCACCATGCGACTCAACCGTTGTAGGTCCATAGACATCGGAATGAACAAGTTCAAGCTTCTCCTTCTTTGGCGCAATTTCCGATTTCTTGAATGATACCTTCTTTTGTTTCCCTATAGTACATGGCTCACAAAACCCGATATCTACTTTCTTCAAACCCGGAATCTTCCCATTAGAAACTAGCAACTTCATCCCCTTCTCACTCATATGCCGTAATCTTCGGTGCCATAGAGTAGAATCGGCCCCTACATTACTTGTCACATTAACCTCATCATCATCGAATACCTCGACCATGTATAAAGTTCCCCTTTTATGTCTCGATACCACGACTTGACCATCCTTTAGAACACGCCATTTGCGATCACCGAAGGTAGTATGATTACCTTCTTCATCCAATTGACCAATAGAGATAAGCTTCCTTTTCAAATCCAGAATATACCTCACATCTTTCAAGGTCCAATTAGAACCATTGGATGTCTTCAATGTCACATCTCCAATGCCTCTTATGTCTAAGCGTTTGTCATCAGCCAATCTCACCTTCCCCCGATACGCCTTAAAATTCTTTATCATCTCCTTACTAGGATTAGCATGAAATGATGCGCCAGAATCCATGATCCAAGCTTCAACAGAATTTTTAACAAAGCACACCAAAGCGTCATTCGTATCCTCGAAAATAAAGTTCACTCTAGCTTTATCCATGATGGTGCGTGGATATACCAAACATAACTCTCTAAATTTATACAAGATGCAAATATTACAAAAAGCACGCACAATCTATCGAGCACTTAAAACCCGATTATTATAGCACTTAATGTAAGTATTCTCTTCAAGTTCGTCCTGTGAGAGCAGTGTAAATTGTTTATTTGAAACTAATAGCTATCCTAGGGATTTGTTTGATTGGGGGTTTTGCGAGAGATTTCAATTAACCACTAAACTTTGCAATAAACAAACTAAAACTTAACTAGAAACTAGTAGCAAGTAATTAAGAAATGAGAATAAATCAATATGATAGAGAGTGTTCACTTATCTAATCCTCTTTATGCTTAGATGGCCCTTGTTTTCCCCAAATTATTATCACTTAAGTTGTTTGAACTAGTAAATGTTCTTAATCCAATTTTACCTTGCAAGTTCACATAAGCTTAGTAACACAAGATCAAGCAATGTATGAGTTGATTATTGAGATTATGCCCGGGTTAAAATCACTTAAAACCCTTTAACCGTCAAAGTCACCTAAGATAGTCAAACACCACTATGATGAACAAAGGTCAATTAAAAACCAACTTAGCCTAGAAACATAATCACTTGAAATTCCTATTCTAGTTGTCTAGATCACCAAAGGTGCTGAAGCACAAATTGATTCACTACTAAAATCACTTAAAGAGCTACTCAATTCATGTAATCAAAGTAAAACCAATATCAAACATAGCAATGGACCTCATGGCTAACTCAATACCACTAGCTCATGTATTTTCATTCAAAGCAACTTTATTCAATAGATTAAGTGCACATCTTATGCATTAAAGATTCATAGATAAGCAAACACAAGAGATTTAGCTACTCATAGCAAAGATTACACTAGCAATAATCATAAAAGCATCAATAAACATCATCTTGAGTGATTACAAGCTAAGATTCAAAGATAAATGAAGATAAACAAATATTACAAGTAAAGATTGAAAGATAAGTGTAGAAAAACAAAGATTACAACTAATTAGTGCAAAATGAGTAAAGTAAAGTGGAGATTACAACCCAAAATGGAGAAGAAACACTAAAATGGAGAATGGATGATGTAGGTCTAGCATCTAGCTTCACTAATCTTTGACTTGAAACATGAAATTAGGCTTTGATCTTGATGGAATCATGATTGGAACCCTTTTAGGGCTCCAAAACGGCCTAAGGAACCAGCTCTCTCACTCAAAAACCCCAAAATTGCTTTTATAGGTCGGCCGAATTTTTTGGCTGAATCAGATGCTGGAGCGACGCTTTTGGGGTGCTGGAGCGACGCTTTTGAAATCAGGAGCGACGCTTTTGGGGTGCTTGTAGTGACTCGAACTTTTCCATGATTATATATTATATGAGATTAATATTTACATGAATAAATATTTCCAACATGTTAAGCAGTCAAACTTGTTAAGACTTGATTAATTGAAATGAGTTTATGTAGACAATTGACTACCCCGTTTGCCTGATGATTAACGAACGTCATAACTTGTGATAATTATATAATCGTTTTATTTTTTTATGATGTAAGTTTTTATTTTATATATATAAATAAGAAGAAATACAATTAAATCAAAGATGTACAACTAAAACACTATTTGCTACAGTAAAACACTATTTGCCATAGTAAAAGACTATTTGCTACAGTGAATTTTTGCTTTGCTACAGTAAAATACTATTTGCTAGAGTAAAATACTATTCGCTACAGTAAAAAACTATTTGCTGCAGTAAAAAACTATTTGCTACAGTAACACACTATTTATTATAGTAACACTGTTTACTCGCATTCAATCCGTATTCGTACTCGTACAATACATAACTTCTAAATGTATATACTATTGGTATATATACTTCAATGATCAGATCTTAGCAGCCTAAATGAGTCACCTAAATATGTGAGAACTATCATTTGGCAACTAGCATGAAATATCTAACAAAAATACAAACTAATGGAACCTTATATTCAAGGGTAGGATAACGTTTTTCTTCACCAACCACAAACACATTTTCATTCCAACTTTTATGCATCAAATTACTCTCTCTCTCAATTCCTCTCTTATTGTTCTAAGTTTTCTTCATCATTTTCTTCATAATCTAGCTCAATCCAGTTAACCTAGATCAATATACAAAACAACTACTCAAGAACACTTCATAAACACTTTAAAGTTTACAAGTTTACTTCCAAGCTTTCTAATCCATTCCAAGTAATCATCTAAGATCAAGAAACCTCTGTTATTTACAGTAGGTTATCATCCTAATTTAAGGTATAATTCATATTCAAACTTTGATTCAATTTTTATAACTATAACAATCTTAATTCGAGTAGAAATCATACTTGAACTTGTTTTAGTGTCATGATTCTACTTCAAGAACTTTCAAGCTATCCAAGATCCTTTGAAGCTAGATCATTTCTTGTCACTTTCAGTAGGTTTACCTACTAAACTTTAAGTAGTAATGATGTTCATAACATCATTGGAATCATATATTTAAAACTATCTTATTCGAAGATTATAACTTGTAATCACTAGAACATAGTTTAGTTAATTCTAAACTTGTTCACAAACAAAGTTAATCCTTCTAACTTGACTTTTTAAAATCAACTAAACACATGTACTATATCTATATGACATTCTAACTTAATGATTTAAAACCTGAAAACACGAATAACACCGTAAAACCGGACATACACCGTCGTAGTGAACCCGGAGGCTGTTTTGGGTTAGATAATTAAAAACTATGATAAACTTTGATTTAAAATTTGTTCTTCTGGGAAAATGATTTTTCTTATGAACATGAAACTATATCCAAAAATCATGGTTAAATTCAAAGTGAAAGTATGTTTTTCAAAATGGTCATCAAGACGTCGTTCTTTCGACTGAAATGACTACCTCTTACAAAAAATGACTTGTAACTTATATTTCTGACTATAAACTTATACTTTTTCTATTTATATTCATAAATTTCACTTCAATATGAAACCATAGCAACTTGAATCACTCAAAACGGTTTTAAAACGAAGAAGTTATGGGTAAAACAAAATTGTATATTTTTACTTGTTGTAGCTACGTGAAATTTGTAACAAATCTATATAAATCATAACTTAACTAACTTATATTGTATTATACATGTATTCTAACATATATTATGTAATCTTGGGATACCATAGACACGTATACAATGTTTTGACATATCATATCGACCCATCTATATATATTATTTCGAAACAACCATAGACACTCTATATGCAGTAATGTTCGAGTTAGTTATACAAGGTTGAGGTTGATTCCAAAATAATATATATATATTGAGTTGTGATCTAGCCTGAGACTTGTATACACTGGGTCGTGGATGTGAAGACCCGTCCTAATCCATCCGGACGAAGTCCATATCGATTATAAACGATTCACAACAGTTGATTACATCGCGAGATACTTGACCTCTATATGATACATTTTACAAACATTGCATTCGTTTTTGAAAAGACAAACTTTCATTACATCGAAAGTTGACAGGCATGCATACCATTTCATAATATATCCAACTATAATTGACTTGATAATAATCTTGATGAACTCGACGACTCGAATGCAACGTCTTTTGAAATATGCCATGAATGACTCCAAGTAATATCTATAAAATGAGCAAATACACAGCGGAAGATTTCTTTCGTACCTGAGAATAAACATGCTTTAAAGTGTCAACCAAAAGGTTGGTGAGTTCATTAGTTTAACTTAAACAATCGTTTCCATCATTTTAATAGACCACAAGATTTCCGATTTCCATTTCTCATAAACATACGTCCCATGCATAGAGACAAAAATATCATTCATATGGATTGAACACCTGGTAACCGACATTAACAATATGCATATATAAGAATATCCCCATCATTCCGGGATCCTCCTTCGGACATGATATAAATTTCGAAGTACTAAAACATCCGGTACTTTGGATGGGGCTTGTTGGGCCCGATAGATCTATCTTTAGGATTCGCGTCAATTAGGGTGTCTGTTCCCTAATTCTTAGATTACCAGACTTAATAAAAAGGGGCATATTCGACTTCGATAATCCAACCATAAAATGTAGTTTGACGTACTTGTGTCAATTTCGTAAAACAGTTATAAAAGTTGCGCATGTATTCTCAGCCCAAAAATATAAAGGGTAAAAAGGCAAATGAAACTCACGATACTGTATTTTGTAGTAAAAATACATATGACGTCATTGAACAATGCAGGGTTGGCCTCGGATTCACGAACCTATATCAATTGTGTATATATTAATACGTATAATGTAAGTTACAAAATTTCATTTATTAATATGTATTATTTATATATTATAGTTTTGTAGAATTTATTCTAACCTTTATTTTAAAACGTATACTTATATTATATTTTAAGTTATATTTTATATATATATCGATTTTATGTATATATATCTATAATGATTTACGTTTATATAAATAGTGACATTAATATATTTATATACATATATTTGTGGTTAGTATTGTATTTATGAAATTTTATTAGTTTGTTATGTGAATTATTAATACAATCCTAGTATATACCATAAGTATATATATAGTGTACAAAAGATTTATTTGTTAAAATAATAATTTAGATAATAATGATTTACTAATAATAATAATAATTTTATTAATAATGATAATACTAATAGCAAAAAAAATGAAAATGATAACTGTTAATGATACTAATAATAATAACTCTAAAATAATATTAATACTAATACCATACTTATGTTAATAATAAGGGTTCTAATATTTATAAAATGATAAATGATACTCATAATAATACTAGTAAATATTAATGATGATACTGATAAATATGATATTATTAATTGTAAATGTACTGATGATACTATTATTTATAAACCGGTACAAATTCTAATATTGATGATAATAATATATTTTTATTTCCTTAATAATAATAATAATGATAATCATAATCATAATCCTAATGATGATAAAATACTAAAATGATAAGTTTATTACTAATAATAATATTATTAATACCTATCATAATAATAATAGTAATGTCTATAATACTTTCAAATATGATAACAAGTATGATACTAATAATAACAATAACAATAACAATAACAATCAAAACAATCACAATAATAATAATAATAATACTAATAATAATTAATATATAATAACAATAATAAAATTAGAAAAGAAAATTACCTCACATGAAAAGAGTTTCAAAAAAAAAAAGAAACTGCCGTCCTCTGGACTCGATCTCGTGACCACATGCTCACACGCAAACACTCTCGACCATCCCACCAATTCTGATTCTCTGTACTAATATCGAATTTAAATTTTATATATAAACTGTTTTTCTTCTATTCCTCTTCTTCTCCACAAGTCTCATGGATTCAACAAAACATCAATAACCAAAAAAAAAAAAATCGGGGTTCCCTTTAAAGCTTCAAAACATTACAGAAAAAAAAATAATTTGGGTTCTAAAATAAAAAAAAAAAAAACACTAAAGGCCTACTGCAGCGTCGGTTCTTGGAACAAAACAAAAAAAATTGATTTCGTAATAGATAATATTATAGATAATGTTTATAACACGAAATAGTTTTCTAAACATGTATAAAAACTACTGGAATCGTCAATTTGATCATAAACATATACACGAACGCGAATTTGTCTCAAGAACAATTGTTGACTTTTTTTAAACTAAACTTTGACTTCAAAATTCAAGATCGATATAAAGATTTGAGAGTTGAGATTTTGCAGATAGATTCAAAGAAAGATTTCTAACCTTTCTGCATTTTTAGATTTTGAAACTTTATTCGAAATTGAATTAAGAGAAAAAAAAATTGGAGCGTGCAGAGAAGAAGAAAAAAAAAATATCGCTGTGCTCTTTAATCCCATTGGATTTCCTTTTTATTTGATTTGCAATTATACATAATCATTTTGTAATAATAGAGATCGGTTGATAAAAAATGGAGAAAATGTCAACACAGGTTCACGAGTTTGGAGCAGGAAAGAAAGAAAAAAAAAATAATAATAGAGATAAAGGATACAGAGGTCAAGCGTATAATATAGATCCCTACTATTTTTTTTAATTAATAATAATAATATATAATAACAATACTATTAATATCTAATAATATTAATAAAATTAATAATAATGATAATAATGATAAATATAATATTAATGATAATAATAATTGTAAAAATGATAATAATAATAATAATAATAATAATAATAATAATACCATACTAATTATGATAATATTAATATTTTATCGATAATAATAATATTAGTAATAATAATCTAATTTATACATCCAATTTCATCTTTATATGATATAAAGTGATATTATGAATACAAATATTGATATTTGATGATACAAATAACATTACTACAACAACTATATTTGTATTTAAATTTAATTTATTAATATCATCTATTATTATGTAATATTTAATAATTATGTAATATGTATTGTAACATATACTGAATATTATATATTTATGCATTTTAATATAAATATATTATAATATTTATTTACATACTAATTATATTATACTTATGTATGTAATTATGAAAAATATAAATGTTTTATATATGTAAGTATTATATATATTTATTAAAATAGTACATTATTTCATCATAGATATATTATAAATTTCTACATATACATAATATAATAATTATGTATAAAATCATATATATATAGTTATATTTATGTATATATGTATACTACCATATATATAAAATCATGTTTTAAATGTTGAGTAGATGATTAATTATGTATATTAAACAATTAACTACAAAGTATAACATTGTACATTTAATATTTTGATAACGTTGGTAAAATATGTTTGAATCATTTATATACAATATACTATATATATTCAAAATGAAAATCTTTAGTTATTAAATGTTATCTTTTATAATAACAAAATTACTTAATAGTTCATTAATACTAATATAATTAGTTTTATATATAATTATTTATATTTACATTCTTAGTTACAATTAAAGGTTCGTGAATCGTCGGAAATAGTTAAAGGTCAAATGTTATCATGAAATAGTTCAAACATAATGAGACTCGGTTTAATAGACTTTGCTTATCGAGTCGAATCATATAAGATTATGTTTAAATTTGGTCGGAAATTCCCGGGTCATCACAGTACCTACCCGTTAAAGAAATTTCGTCCCGAAATTTGAGTGAGGTCGTCATAGCTAACAATAAATATGTTTTCCTGACGAATATGAGTTGATAACTTGAGTTTTATCATCATTGAGTAATATGGATAAAAATAATTCGATTATTCGAAGAGTGCGAATGAAGCTATTCACAAAAGGATGAAATGAGAAACAAAGATTTGTTTTTAACTTTTGACGTAGTCTGGTTTGAATTTAGAAAATAAGGCGCGTCTTAACTTTTGACATTGCCTTGGTTGAATTCCGGAATTTAAGGGATTTAAAGAAAATCTTGAAGATCTATAAAATCTGATTCTTCGGGATTTATGGAAATTAAGATCTCTTTAATTAAATACGGTGATCTGCCCCGATTACTACGTCTGATATTTCCAGTATAAATTAAGCTCTTCCTTTCCATTATTCTCACCATTCTTATACTTTCTTTCTTAGTTCATACATCCAAAAGATTCTGAAAATGATTAATCCAGTTCTGATCCTTGTCCTCATCCTTACTATCGCAACAATCATTCTCCTTTTCCAACTTCCACCAGAGGAATCTGCTTTCTTCTACTTCGCCCTCGGGATTATAATGTTTTTAATTCTCCCGTGTCTTTATGTTGCGATAAACATTGATATACACGGTTTGTAATTTATGTGTTGTTATCGGACTTTATATTCTCCCTTATATTTCAAAGCTCTATGCTTTTGTTTTCTCTTCCCGACTTCAAGTCAAGCGAATAATGGTCCAGAATTTATAGATATAGAGTTTCGAATGATTATAATGTTCTAAGCATGAAGGAACGTGATAGCACGATTTGATTTTCAAATTTATCAACATCACGGAAGATAGAACCATCAAGAATACATTTTCTTGATTTGTTACGGAGTTAAGTAGGATGAAAGAGTTATGTAACATGGCACATGATGACGTTATGATCTGTGAATCATCACGTTTCATTTAGAAACTCAGCATGACTTACTGTAATATAATCACGTTGATCAAGTGTCATTATATTATACTAACTCATGCATCAGTTCCCATCATTACTACAATAACATTCATATTTTAAGCTTGAAAATTTACAGAATATAGAAACTAACAGTTTCTATATGATGTAATACTGATAGCACGAAAAGATTAATGATTTCAGATAAGAATAGTTATAACAATATCTCCAGAAATATGGAGGATATTTATAATGAAAGGTACGATAATATCTCAGAATATCTAAGATCAGAGGATGATAGAAACTATTGTCTGCAAGGGTTTAGAGTAAGGAGCAAGTTATTCACTATAGACTTTAGCAGACATTGAATTATTTGGATTCTTTGAAGTCAAACTTATTCTTTGTGATTTATCCACGGCTTTCTTCATAGTTTCGCATAATCTGCTTTTCGGTACTATATTTTCTATTGAATGTTTCCAATATATTGATACACAGGAAGCACGAAGAGGTATATAATTTCGGACGAGAATATTTATGAAAATATCCTCAGAAATATCAAAGATATTGATGATGATATTTTGGAATTTCTAAGTTCGACGGTTGATGGAGAAAGATTTTCCGCAAGATTTTAACATGACTTCGGAGCAAGATATTCTCTAAAGATTTCAACGGATCCAGAATTACCTGAATCCTTTGAATATAGGATTTGGTCCTTGTATTTGTCCTTGGTCTCCTTCATGGGTAACTCAATCTGTTTTTCAATACCCAATTTTCTATCGAGCGTTCCTAACACTCCTTTCTTTATCATCAAACTTTTGTCCGTTTAGACCATCTACCATTTTTCCGTTTCCTCTGCATTTAATGCTATGATATCTGAATCATCGATTATTAATCCGAGGTGGTTTCAGGAGAATTGTGTTTTTAGATGATTAAACGCTGATGGTAATATGATGGAATATGAAAGGTTACCTGGTAACAATAAAAGAGCACGCGTATATATAAACGTTATAATAAGGTTGTTTCGTACGAAAAGTCGAAGTTGACTTGTTGGAGTTGTGACAAAATTGGCTAATTTTGAAAAGGGATCGCAAAGTTGTTTTTGTTAATAAATGCCAAAGGATCTGACGCGGCTACGTGTTGAACTTTTACTCAATTGCCGAGAGTTTCTCAGGTGCATAACTATATGCATAAATCTTTCCTTCCGTAGATGAAGTGCGGTTGATTCATCCTATCGATTGAGGTGTTTTCAAGAATCATGAAAGGTTTGAACGCAGAATGTAATCGTGAAGATACAAATGAGGTTTAAGACGAAATCAAGTGGCAAACTTGAAGAATTGTTTAGTTTCATATGTTATATTCAATATTTTAATTCATTTTAATTGTCCAATGTTATTAGTCCACAGTCGATAGTCCACAGTTGACAGTGCAATCATTCATATATAGTTTAATATATAATATTTGAATTAATTAATACGTATCGTGACCCGTGTACATGTCTCAGACTCGATCACAACTCAAAGTATATATATTATTATAGAATCAACCTCAACCCTGTATAGAGAACTCGATCATTACTGCATATAGAGTGTCTATGGTGATTCCAAATAATATATATAGATGTGTCGATATGATATGTCAAAACCTTGTATACGTGTCCCGATATTTAAAGTGCGTAAAATAAATAACAGAAATTAAATGACGATAAATAAAGTGCGTAAAGTAAATAACAGAAATTAAATGACAATAAATAAAATTACGAGAATATAAATTGCGATAAAATAATTTGCGATAAATAAATTGCGATAAATAAAATGTAATACGGAATTAACAGTTAGCTAGGAACAGTTAGCTAGGATTTTGTTAGCGTGGTTTCTTAATAAAATTTAATATTGTTAATTAGTCTGTTTCTAATCAATTTTTATTGTGTCCATTATTTCTTCATTATGCCACTTGTTGGATTCTGATAGGTCAAAATTCAAATATGAAATTGAATTTGAATAAAAATAGTTATTCTTTGGTGAACGGATAAGTATCCCGGTGGTTGTAAATAGGATAGTGAATAACTGTTGAATCAGATTCGAAGAATATACAGTGTAACTTATTAATGTGAAATTTAAATATTCCTCGGGTATTACCTACCCGTTAAAATATTTTTATTATTAACAGTTTGTACAAAAGAATTTTTAATTACAATCTTTATGAAAACATATATACATATATATTTTCTTCAAATGTAATCATGAATTTAATGAGTTAACATGATATTAAACTCATTTAGTTTTCAGTTGGAACTAGAATAAATAATCTCTAAAACATTAGAGATTACATAATCACCATGTCGAACGAAGATAACTGATGTAGAATGTCATGTAGAATGATGATTATACTCGAGGTATAGATTGAGATGTTGAGGCATGTGATATTGAAATTTGGGTTGTTGGTGGTACCGTTGGTGCCGGTGATTTGGATGAAGCTGGTACGTTTTGCACCATATTTTTCAAGACTACAACTTATGCGCGAAGTTCGTTAACTTCTTCTATTACACCGGGATGATTGTCGGTTCGGACGAGCGGATGAATGAGGTTTAGAATCTGAGATAGTATATGATCGTGATGAGATACTTTGGAAATGAGAGAGAAAATGGTGTCTCGAACAGGTTCGCCGGTAAACGTTTTAGGTTCATTGTCAAGAGGTGAATTTGGTTAGTGGAAATGATCGCCTTCTTCGCGTTTCCATTGATTAAGTCGACTACGAACCCATCTCCAATTCATTCAGAATAGATGATGGCTAATTGATCGATTCATTCCGGTTACTCTGCTTTCGGAGCTCGAGTGGAAATCCATATCGAAATAGCTGTCGGAATAACTATCGAAATAGCTATCGAAATCAGATGGACTCGAACTGGCTGAGGGATTCATCTCGTACGATCAGATGAAGGATTTTCGATAAGAAATAGATTATAGGATGCAGATTAGTACCCTGCAATACATAATTTACATATGCATATATAATACTAAAATCCCATAAGCTACGGAGGAATCTACGGAAGCTGTCAGGCAAAGGTAACAATAACAGATACGCTAAGATATGAATTTAACTATACACTGTCTATGCAATAAAGGCAGTAAGACGTGTCTTAGACTTTAAGGATGATAAGCAAATAATTTTTCGACACTAAATGATAAGCAAAACTTTTGACATGCAAACACGGTCGAAGTCCAGACTCATTAATGCATTCTAACGACTATCAGTTAGACTCACTAATGCAAGACCTGGTTCGCTAAGACCACCGCTCTGATACCAACTGTGAAGACCCGTCCTAATCCATCCGGACGAAGTCCATATCGATTATAAACGATTCACAACAGTTGATTACATCGCGAGATACTTGACCTCTATATGATACATTTTACAAACATTGCATTCGTTTTTGAAAAGACAAACTTTCATTACATCGAAAGTTGACAGGCATGCATACCATTTCATAATATATCCAACTATAATTGACTTGATAATAATCTTGATGAACTCGACGACTCGAATGCAACGTCTTTTGAAATATGCCATGAATGACTCCAAGTAATATCTATAAAATGAGCAAATACACAGTGGAAGATTTCTTTCGTACTTGAGAATAAACATGCTTTAAAGTGTCAACCAAAAGGTTGGTGAGTTCATTAGTTTAACTTAAACAATCGTTTCCATCATTTTAATAGACCACAAGATTTCAGATTTCCATTTCTCATAAACATACGTCCCATGCATAGAGACAAAAATATCATTCATATGGATTGAACACCTGGTAACCGACATTAACAATATGCATATATAAGAATATCCCCATCATTCCGGGATCCTCCTTCGGACATGATATAAATTTCGAAGTACTAAAACATCCGGTACTTTGGATGGGGCTTGTTGGGCCCGATAGATCTATCTTTAGGATTCGCGTCAATTAGGGTGTCTGTTCCCTAATTCTTAGATTACCAGACTTAATAAAAAGGGGCATATTCGACTTCGATAATCCAACCATAAAATGTAGTTTGACGTACTTGTGTCAATTTCGTAAAACAGTTATAAAAGTTGCGCATGTATTCTCAGCCCAAAAATATAAAGGGTAAAAAGGCAAATGAAACTCACAATACTGTATTTTGTAGTAAAAATACATATGACGTCATTGAACAATGCAGGGTTGGCCTCGGATTCACGAACCTATATCAATTGTGTATATATTAATACGTATAATGTAAGTTACAAAATTTCATTTATTAATATGTATTATTTATATATTATAGTTTTGTAGAATTTATTCTAACCTTTATTTTAAAACGTATACTTATATTATATTTTAAGTTATATTTTATATATATATCGATTTTATGTATATATATCTATAATGATTTACGTTTATATAAATAGTGACATTAATATATTTATATACATATATTTGTGGTTAGTATTGTATTTATGAAATTTTATTAGTTTGTTATGTGAATTATTAATACAATCCTAGTATATACCATAAGTATATATATAGTGTACAAAAGATTTATTTGTTAAAATAATAATTTAGATAATAATGATTTACTAATAATAATAATAATTTTATTAATAATGATAATACTAATAGCAAAAAAAATGAAAATGATAACTGTTAATGATACTAATAATAATAACTCTAAAATAATATTAATACTAATACCATACTTATGTTAATAATAAGGGTTCTAATATTTATAAAATGATAAATGATACTCATAATAATACTAGTAAATATTAATGATGATACTGATAAATATGATATTATTAATTATAAATGTACTGATGATACTATTATTTATAAACCGGTACAAATTCTAATATTGATGATAATAATATATTTTTATTTCCTTAATAATAATAATAATGATAATCATAATCATAATCCTAATGATGATAAAATACTAAAATGATAAGTTTATTACTAATAATAATATTATTAATACCTATCATAATAATAATAGTAATGTCTATAATACTTTCAAATATGATAACAAGTATGATACTAATAATAACAATAACAATAACAATCAAAACAATCACAATAATAATAATAATACTAATAATAATTAATATATAATAACAATAATAAAATTAGAAAAGAAAATTACCTCACATGAAAAGAGTTTCAAAAAAAAAAAAAGAAACTGCCGTCCTCTGGACTCGATCTCGTGACCACATGCTCACACGCAAACACTCTCGACCATCCCACCAATTCTGATTCTCTGTACTAATATCGAATTTAAATTTTATATATAAACTGTTTTTCTTCTATTCCTCTTCTTCTCCACAAGTCTCATGGATTCAACAAAACATCAATAACCAAAAAAAAAAAAAAAAAAAAAAATCGGGGTTCCCTTTAAAGCTTCAAAACATTACAGAAAAAAAAATAATTTGGGTTCTAAAATAAAAAAAAAAAACACTAAAGGCCTACTGCAGCGTCGGTTCTTGGAACAAAACAAAAAAAATTGATTTCGTAATAGATAACATTATAGATAATGTTTATAACGCGAAATAGTTTTCTAAACATGTATAAAAACTACTGGAATCGTCAATTTGATCAGAAACATATACACGAACGCGAATTTGTCTCAAGAACAATTGTTGACTTTTTTTAAACTAAACTTTGACTTCAAAATTCAAGATCGATATAAAGATTTGAGAGTTGAGATTTTGCAGATAGATTCAAAGAAAGATTTCTAACCTTTCTGCATTTTTAGATTTTGAAACTTTATTCGAAATTGAATTAAGAGAAAAAAAATTGGAGCGTGCAGAGAAGAAGAAAAAAAAAATATCGCTGTGCTCTTTAATCCCATTGGATTTCCTTTTTATTTGATTTGCAATTATACATAATCATTTTGTAATAATAGAGATCGGTTGATAAAAAATGGAGAAAATGTCAACACAGGTTCACGAGTTTGGAGCAGGAAAGAAAGAAAAAAAAATAATAATAGAGATAAAGGATACAGAGGTCAAGCGTATAATATAGATCCCTATTGTTTTTTTTAATTAATAATAATAATATATAATAACAATACTATTAATATCTAATAATATTAATAAAATTAATAATAATGATAAATATAATATTAATGATAATAATAATTGTAAAAATGATAATAATAATAATAATAATAATAATAATAATACCATACTAATTATGATAATATTAATATTTTATCGATAATAATAATATTAGTAATAATAATCTAATTTATACATCCAATTTCATCTTTATATGATATAAAGTGATATTATGAATACAAATATTGATATTTGACGATACAAATAACATTACTACAACAACTATATTTGTATTTAAATTTAATTTATTAATATCATCTATTATTATGTAATATTTAATAATTATGTAATATGTATTGTAACATATACTGAATATTATATATTTATGCATTTTAATATAAATATATTATAATATTTATTTACATACTAATTATATTATACTTATGTATGTAATTATGAAAAATATAAATGTTTTATATATGTAAGTATTATATATATTTATTAAAATAGTACATTATTTCATCATAGATATATTATAAATTTCTACATATACATAATATAATAATTATGTATAAAATCATATATATATATAGTTATATTTATGTATATATGTATACTACCATATATATAAAATCATGTTTTAAATGTTGAGTAGATGATTAATTATGTATATTAAATAATTAACTACAAAGTATAACATTGTACATTTAATATTTTGATAACGTTGGTAAAATATGTTTGAATCATTTATATACAATATACTATATATATTCAAAATGAAAATCTTTAGTTATTAAATGTTATCTTTTATAATAACAAAATTACTTAATAGTTCATTAATACTAATATAATTAGTTTTATATATAATTATTTATATTTACATTCTTAGTTACAATTAAAGGTTCGTGAATCGTCGGAAATAGTTAAAGGTCAAATGTTATCATGAAATAGTTCAAACATAATGAGACTCGGTTTAATAGACTTTGCTTATCGAGTCGAATCATATAAGATTATGTTTAAATTTGGTCGGAAATTCCCGGGTCATCACAGTGGATTGATTCGAGATAATATATATTGATTTAATTCTGTACATCTAACTGTGGACAACTAGTTGTAGATTACTAACGTTGGACTGCTAACTTAACAAACTTAAATTGTTAAAATGTAATAAAATATATTGTGAATATATTTCGATCATACTTTGATATATATGTATATATTTGCTATAGGTTCGTGAATCGATCAGTGACCAAGTCTAATTCTCAACGAATTAAGAATCTGTGAAAGTGAGTTATAGTCTCACTTTTAAAATCTAATATTTTGGGATGAGAATACATGCAGTTTTATAAATGTTTTACAAAATAGACACAAGTATGTGAAACTACATTCTATGGTTGAATTATTATTACCGAATATCACCCTTTTTAGTCTGGTAATCTAAGAATTAGGGAACAGAAACCCTAATTGACGCGAATCATAAAGATAGATCTATTGGGCCTAAAAATCCCATCCGGATTACGGATGCTTTAGTACTTCGATTTTATCATGTCCAATGAGAGTCCCGGAATGATGGGGATATTCTAGATGCGTTCTGTTAATGTCGGTTACCAGGTGTTCACCATATGAATGATTTTTATCTCTATGCAATTTATGCGAAATGCCTGATATGAGATGGATGTTTATGAAAAATGAAATCTTGTGGTCTATTATTACAATTTGATATATATAGGTTAAACCTATAACTCACCAACATTTTTGTTGACGTATTTAAGCATGTTTATTTTCAGGTGATTATTAAGAGCTTCCGCTGTTGCATGCTAATTAAGGACAAGAATTGGAGTCAGCATGCTTGTAATATATTGTTTAAAAACTGCATTCGGAGATTTAAATCGATGTGTAATATTATTGTAAACCATTATGTAATGGTTGTGTGAAAAATGTTATCTTTTAGATTATCATTACTAGATACTCTACGTTATGATTTTAAAACCTTTAACGATAAAATAAAGGTTATGGTTTGTTTTAAAAACGAATGCAGTCTTTGAAAAACGTCTCATATAGAGGTCAATACCTCGTAAGGAAATCAATTAATATGAAACGTTTATAATCGATATGAACGGGACATTTCAGTTGGTACCTGAGCATTGGTCTTAGAGAACCAGAAATTTGCATTAGTGTGTCTAACCGAGTTTGTTATGATGCATTAGTGAGTCTGGACTTCGACCGTGTTTACTTGAAAAATGATTGCTTAACATTTTTTTGTTGAAAACTATATATTATTAACATGTAAATATTATGTGATATATTAATCTCTTAATGTGTTTGATATTGTGTGATAGATGTCTACCTCTAGTACAAATCCCATTGACTCACCTAATAATAATGAAGAGTCGAATATATATTGGGAAGACTCACAAATTCCCGAAGAGGAACCGGAAGAAGAGGAACTGGAAGAAGAGGAACCAGAAGAAGAGGAACCGGAAGAAGAGGAACCGGAAGAAGAAGAAGAGGCTCCGGAGGAGAAAATATTAGAAACCACTAAAAAACAGATAAATAAAAGAAAACCCTCAACCAATGGACCAAAATTAATAATGGTCAATGGTGTTTCCGTCGAGAAAGCAAAATATTGGGAAGACTACCAATTTTCTGATGAATCGGATCCCGATGAGGATTCCGATGATGTTATAGAAATTACCCCGACCCAATTTGAAAAGGCAAAAGAAAATAATAAGGGAAAAGGCATCAAAATAGAGAAACCTAATTCCAACCCCGATGACCTCTATGTTAATATGAAATATCCCGATGGGAAATACCGTCAACACCCGTATTTCTTAAGTTTTAGCAATAACCCGGGAACATCTAAGCCACCAGGTTTTTCCAGACCATTTGTAAAAAGAACGGATCTTATTAGGGGAGCACCATATATCCCTAGGAAATTAGCGAAACAAACCAAGTCCGAAGAAGAAGAAACAAGTGAGTAGGAATAAAGAGTTGTAATCATGCGATGTAATATATTTAATATAGTGTGCTTGTGCTTTTATGATATATGTAAAAATTGCTTGTATGTTTGTTAAGTATCTTTAATGAATCTAACCCTCGTCTATTTTTACAGTATAAAAACACAAAATGGATGTTAAAGATAGACAACCAAAAATTTTAGAAGACCTACCCGGGGATATGATTGATGAAATCTTGTCTAGAGTCGGTCAGAATTCGTCGGCACAATTATTTACGGCAAAATTAGTTTGTAGAATATTTGAAGAACGTTCCAGGCATGCCTTAGTTTATAAAAGGCTTTCTTTTGAAAGATGGGGTATATCACATTGGGGAGACCTTAAGTTACGCCGTGTTTTCTTTAAAGCGTTAAATGTGGGGAACCCAAGTGCAATTTTACGCTACGGGTTAAGAACCTATTTTGACTCAACATATCCCAACATAGGACTTCGTGCTTTAGAAAGAGCTTCTAACATGCAACATAAAGAAGCATGTTATGCTTACGGTTTAGTGATGTTTGCTTCTCACCAAAGTGAGAAAAAGAACATCGGATTACAACTTTTAAATAAAACCTTCCCACAAGTGATGGATTCGGTAGTTGGGGTGAGAAACAAGGTTTTTAGATTGTTACGGGACTGTTGGGCATTACGAAACCCTCGTCCTTTTGATGACGTTACAACATGCTGCCTAGCCAACGGTCACAATGGTTATCTTCCACATAACCAAGGATGGGAAATAATATTAGTACAACCATAATGCATGACTTGTTTCTGGACCTATGAATTACGTATCTTTATTGCTTTAGCGGAACGACATGCGTTAAACTAGAATTGTCTTCGCAATTGCCTTGTATTAATGTTATTGTGTGCTATATTTCATGCTATATGTAAAATAGCAGTATTGTAAGTTTGTAAAATATTGTATAAAAGTTTGAACGTGAAATATTATTGTAATTAGTTTCTCATATAGAATTGTAGTAGTTGAATTGTATTTTAGCTATTAAGTATGAACTTAACGGGTAGTTACTACCCGAATTAAAACTTATAAAACGCTAATATGAAGAAAAAGCTTTTATAAATATGGTCATATTATGCTACGAAATACTATTGACTACTCTTAATATTCTATATGATTAACTCATTTCTTTTGGCTATTTTTGAAGGAAATGGCACCGACTACTCGACACACCATGAATATGAGTGAAGAAGAATTCCGTACTTTTCTTGCTGCAAACATAGCCGCAGTGCAGGCCATAATGCAAAATAACAACAATAACTCTGGTTCTAGCAGTGAAACTAATTCCACAAGAAATCGTGTAGGATGCTCCTACAAAGAATTCACTGCCTGTAAACCTCTAGAATTCGATGGAACCGAAGGGCCAATCGGATTGAAACGGTGGACCGAGAAGGTCGAATCGGTGTTTGCCATAAGTAAGTGTACTGAAGAAGACAAAGTAAAGTATGCTACGCATACCTTCACAGGTACTGCGTTAACATGGTGGAACACCTATCTCGAGCAGGTGGGACAAGATGATGCTTACGCACTATCGTGGTCAACATTCAAACACTTAATGAACGAGCATTACCTCCCAGAAACGAGGTCAATAAGCTCAAGGTAGAGCTTAGAGGGTTATGAACACAAGGGTTTGATATTACCACGTACGAATGACGATTCACAGAATTGTGCCTATTGTGTCCGGGAGCGTTCGAAGATGAAGAAGAGAAGATCGACGCATTTGTAAAAGGGTTACCAGAAAGAATTCAAGAAGATGTGAGTTCACACGAGTCCGCCTCCATACAAAAGGCAAGTCGAATGGCTCATAAACTCATAAATCAAATTGAGAGAAGAATTAAAGAGCAGGCGGCCGAAGAAGCCAACACAAAACAAGTCAAGAGGAAGTGGGAAGAAAATAGTGACAAAAGTCACCAACACAACAACAGTAACTATCGCTTCAACAATCAACACAACAATCACAACTACAATCGCACCAATTTTCGCAACAACAATAATCCCAACAACAACAACCACTACAACCACTGTCCCAACAATAATAACAATCGCAACAACAACCATCTCAATAACAACAATGGCAACAAAAACCAGAAGATTCAGTGAAAAAGGTGTGAAGGGTACCATCTGGATATTTATTGTTCGGTAACATGTACCAAGTGTAATAGAATGGGGCATAGTGCGGAAAAGTGTGAAGTTTACGGACCAAGGAATAAAGGAACAGAAAATGCCAACATTATTTGTTTCGGATGCGGAAAGAAGGGCCACTACAAAACTAGGTGCCCAAATCAGGAAAATAAAAATAGTCAAGGACGAGGAAGAGTCTTCAACATTAATGCGATAGAAGCGCAAGAAGACCCGGAGCTTGTTACGGGTACGTTTCTTATTGATGATAAATCTGCTTATGTTTTATTTGATTCAGGTGCAGATAGAAGCTATATGAGTAGAGATTTTTGTGCCAAATTAAGTTGTCCATTAACGCCTTTGGATAATAAGTTTTTACTCGAATTAGCAAACGGTAAGTTTATTACGGCGGATAAAATATGTCAAAACCGAGAAATTAAACTGGTTGGCGAAACATTTAAGATTAATTTGATACCAGTAGAGTTAGGAAGTTTTGATGTGATAATTGGCATGGACTGGTTGAAAAAGGAGAGAGCAGAGGTTGTATGTTACAAAAATGCGATTCACAATGTACGCGAAAAAGGAAAACCTTTAATGGTGTACGGAGAAAAGAGCAACGCGAAGTTAAATCTTATTAGTAGTTTAAGGCGCAAAAACTAATAAGAAAAGGTTGCTATATCATTCTAGCACACATCGAGGAAGTCAAACCCGAAGAAAAGAACATCAGTGATGTTCCCGTTGCAAAAGAATTTCCCGATGTATTTCTGAAAGAATTACCGGGACTACCTCCACATCGATCCGTTGAATTCCAAATAGATCTTGTACCCGGGGTTGCATCGATAGCTCGTGCGTCATACAGACTCGCACCCAGCAAAATGAAAGAACTCCAGAGCCAATTACAAGAATTTTTAGAGCGTGGTTTCATTCAACCAAGTACATCACCGTGGGGAGCTCCTGCTTTGTTTATCAAAAAGAAGGATGGTACATTCAGGTTGTGTATCGACTACAAAGAGTTGAACAAACTTACCATCAAAAACCGTTATCCACTACCGAGAATTGATGACTTATTTGATCAACTACAAGGCTCGTCGGTTTATTCAAAGATCGATTTACGTTCCGGGTATCATCAAAATGCGGGTGAAGGAAGATGATATTCCAAAGACTGCTTTTAGGACGCGTTACGGTCATTTATGCCGATTGGATTAACTAATGCACCAGCTGTGTTCATGGATCTCATGAACCGATTGTGTGGGCCATATCTTGACAAGTTTGTTATTGTTTTCATCGATGACATCCTTATCCACTCAAAGAATGAGCAAGAACACGAAGAACATTTAAGAAAAGTGCTAGAATTGTTGAGGAATGAGAAACTGTATGCTAAATTTTCAAAGTGTGCATTTTGGTTGAAAGAAGTTTAATTCCTCGGTCACATAGTGAGCAAAGAAGGTATTCAAGTTGATCCGGCAAAGATTGAAACCGTTGAGAAATGGGAAACCCCGAAAACTCTGACGCAGATACGCCAAGTTTTAGGATTGGCTGGTTACTACAGAAGGTTCATCCAAGATTTTTCCAAAATAGCAAAACCCTTGACTGCATTAAAGCATAAAGGGAAGAAATTTGAATGGAAGGATGAGCAGGAGAAAGCGTTTCAATTGTTGAAGAAAAAGTTAACTACGGCACCTATATTGTCATTGCCTGAAGGGAATGATGATTTTGTGATATATTATGACGCCTCAAAACAAGGCCTTGGTTGTGTATTAATGCAACGAACGAAAGTAATTGCTTATGCGTCCAGACAATTGAAGAGTCACGAGCAGAATTATACGACACATGATTTGGAATTAGGCGCGGTTGTTTTTGCATTAAAGACTTGGAGACATTACTTATATGGGGTCAAAAGTATCATATATACCGCCCACAAAAGTCTCCAACATATATTTGAACAGAAACAGCTGAACCTGAGGTAACGTAGGTGGATTAAACTATTGAACGATTATGACTTTGAGATTCGCTACCACCCGGGGAAGGCGAATGTGGTAGCCGACGCTTTGAATAAGAAGGATAGAGAACCTATGCGGGTAAAAGCTATGAATATAATTATTCGTACTAACCTTACAACTCAAATAAAAGAGGCGCAACAGAGAGTTTTAAAAGAAGGAAATTTGAAGAATGAAATACCCAAAGGATCGGAGAAACATCTTAATATTCGGGAAGACGGAACCCGATATAGGGCTGAAAGAATTTGGGTACCAAAGTTTGGAGATGTGAGAGAAATGGTACTTAAGGAAGCACATAAGACCAGATATTCAATACATCCCGGAGCGGGGAAGATGTACAAAGACCTCAAGAAACACTTTTGGTGGCCGGGTATGAAAGCTGATATTGCTAAATACGTAGGAGAATGTTTGACGTGTTCTAAGGTCAAAGCTCAACATCAGAAACCATCAGGTCTACTTCAACAACCTGAAATCCCGAAATGAGAATGGGAAAACATTACCATGGATTTCATTACTAAATTGCCAAGGACTGCAAGTGGTTATGATACTATTTGGGTAATAGTCGATCGTCTCACTAAGTCAGCACACTTTCTGCCAATGAGAGAAGATGATAAAATGGAGAAGTTAGCACGACTATACTTGAAGGAAGTTGTCTCCAGACATGGAATACCAATCTCTATTATCTCTGATAGGGTTTGCAGATTTGTCTCATGGTTTTGGCAAACGTTACAACAAGCATTGGGGACTCGTCTAGACATGAGTACTGCCTATCATCCACAAACTAATGGGCAAAGTGAAAGGATGATACAGACCCTTGAAGACATGCTACGAGCATGTGTTATTGATTTTAGAACAGTTGGGATCGACATCTACCGTTAGCAGAATTTTTCTACAATAACAGTTACCACTCGAGTATTGAGATGGCACCGTTTAAGGCACTTTATGGCAGAAAGTGCAGGTCTCCGATTTGTTGGAGTGAAGTGGGGGATAGACAAATTACGGGTCCAGAAATTATCCAAGAAACTACCGAGAAAATCATTCAAATTTAACAACGGTTGAAAATCGCCCAAAGTCGACAAAAGAGCTACGCGGACAGTAAAAGAAAAGATATAGAATTTGAAATTGGTGATATGGTCATGCTTAAGGTATCACCTTGGAAAGGTGTTGATCGAATTGGTAAACGGGGGAAACTGAATCCAAGGTATATTGGACCATTCAAAATTATAGATCGTGTTGGACCAGTAGCTTACCGACTTGAATTACCTCAACAACTCACCGGCGTACATGATACTTTTCACGTATCGAATCTGAAGAAATGCTTAGCCAAAAAAGATCTCACTATTCCTTTAGACGAAATTCAAATCAATGAAAAACTTCAATTCATTGAAGAACCAGTCGAAATAATGGATCGTGAGGTTAAAGGACTTAAGCAAAACAAAATACCAACCGTTAAGGTTCGATGGAATGCTCGTAGAGGACCCGAGTTCACTTGGGAGCGTGAAGATCAGATGAAGAAGAAATACCCGCACTTATTTCCAGAAGATGTGTCAACACCACCAACTGCTTAAAATTTCGGGACGAAATTTATTTAACGAGTAGGTACTGTAGTGACCCGAAAATTTCCATGATTATATATTATATGAGATTAATATTTACATGAATAAATGTTTCCAACATATTAAGCAGTCAAACTTGTTAAGACTTGATTAATTGAAATGAGTTTATGTAGACAATTGACCACCCCGTTTGCCCGATGATTCACGAACGTCATAACTTGTGATAATTATATAATCGTTTTATTTTTTTATGATGTAAGTTTTTATTTTATATATATACATAAGGAGAAATACAATTAAATCAAAGATGTACAACTAAAACACTATTTGCTACAGTAAAACACTATTTTCTACAGTAAAACACTATTTGCTACAGTAAAACACAGTAAAATACTATTCGGTACAGTAAAAAACTATTTGCTACAGTAAAATACTGTTTGCTACAGTGAACACTATTTATTACCGTAACGCTGTTTACTCTCATTTAATCCGTATTCGTACTCGTACAATACATAACTTCTAAATGTATATACTATTGGTATATATACTTCAATGATCAGATCTTAGCAGCCTAAATGAGTCACCTAAATATGTGAGAACTATCATTTGGCAACTAGCATGAAATATCTAACAAAAATACAAACTAATGGAACCTTATATTCAAGGGTAGGATAACGTTTTTCTTCACCAACCACAAACACATTTTCATTCCAACTTTTATGCATCAAATTACTCTCTCTCTCAATTCCTCTCTTATTGTTCTAAGTTTTCTTCATCATTTTCTTCATAATCTAGCTCAATCCAGTTAACCTAGATCAACATACAAAACAACTACTAAAGAATACTTCATAAACACTTTAAAGTTTACAAGTTTACTTCCAAGCTTTCTAATCCATTCCAAGTAATCATCTAAGATCAATAAACCTCTGTTATTTATAGTAGGTTATCATCCTAATTCAAGGTATAATTCATATTCAAACTTTGAATCAATTTCTATAACTATAACAATCTTAATTCGAGTAGAAATCTTACTTGAACTTGTTTTAGTGTCATGATTCTACTTCAAGAACTTTCAAGCCATCCAAGATCCTTTGAAGCTAGATCATTTCTTGTCACTTCCAGTAGGTTTACCTACTAACTTGAGGTAGTAATGATGTTCATAACATCATTCGATTCATATATATAAAACTATTTTATTCGAAGATTATAACTTGTAATCACTAGAACATAGTTTAGTTAATTCTAAACTTGTTCGCAAACAAAGTTAATCCTTCTAACTTGACTTTTAAAATCAACCAAACACATTTTCTATATCTATATGATATGCTAACTTAATGAATTAAAATCTGGAAACACGAATAACACCGTAAAACCGGACATACGCCGTCGTAGTGAACCCGAAGGCTGTTTTGGGTTAGATAATTAAAAACTATGATAAACTTTGATTTAAAAGTTGTTCTTCTGGGAAAATGATTTTTCTTATGAACATGAAACTATATCCAAAAATTATGGTTAAACTCAAAGTGGAAGTATGTTTTTCAAAATGGTCATCAAGACGTCGTTCTTTCGACTGAAATGACTACCTCTTACAAAAATGACTTGTAACTTATATTTCCAACTATAAACTTATACTTTTTCTGTTTAGATTCATAAATTTCAGTTCAATATGAAACCATAGCAACTTGAATCACTCAAAACGGTTTTAAAACGAAGAAGTTATGGGTAAAACAAAATTGGATATTTTTACTTGTTGTAGCTACGTGAAATTTGTAACAAAAATATACAAATCATAACTTAACTAACTTATATTGTATTATACATGTATTCTACATTATGTAATCTTGGGATACTATAGACACGTATACAATGTTTTGACATATCATATCGACCCATCTATATATATTATTTCGGAACAACTATAGACACTTTATATGCAGTAATGTTCGAGTTAGCTATACAGGGTTGAGGTTGATTCCAAAATAATATATATACTTTGAGTTGTGATGTAGCCTGAGACTTGTATACACTGGGTCGTGGATTGATTCGAGATAATATATATTGATTTAATTCTGTACATCTAAGTGTGGACAACTAGTTGTAGATTACTAACGTTGGACTGCTAACTTAACAAACTTAAATCGTTAAAACGTAATAAAACATATTGTGAATATATTTCGATCATACTTTGATATATATGTATATATTTGTTATAGGTTCATGAATCGATCAGTGGCCAAGTCTAATTCTCAAAGAATTAAGAATCTGTGAAAGTGAGTTATAGTCCCACTTTTAAAATCTAATATTTTGGGATGAGAATACATGCAGTTTTATAAATGTTTTACAAAATAGACACAAGTATGCGAAACTACATTCTATGGTTGAATTATTATTACCGAATATCACCCTTTTTAGTCTGGTAATCTAAGAATTAGGGAACAGAGACCCTAATTGATGCGAATCCTAAAGATAGATCTATTGGGCCTAACAAACCCCATCCGGGTTACGGATGCTTTAGTACTTTGATTTTATCATGTCCGATGAGAGTCCCGGAATGATGGGGATATTCTAGACGCATTCTATTAATGTCAGTTACCAGGTGTTCACCATATGAATGATTTTTATCTCTATGCAGTTTATGCAAAATGCCTGATATGAGATGGATGTTTATGAAAAATGAAATCTTGTGGTCTATTATTACAATTTGATATATATAGGTTAAACCTATAACTCACCAACATTTTTGTTGACGTTTTTAAGCATGTTTATTCTCAAGTGATTATTAAGAGCATCCGCTGTTGCATGCTAATTAAGGACAAGAATTAGAGTCAGAATGCTTGTAATATATTGTTTAAAAACTGCATTCGGAGATTTAAATCGATGTGTAATATTATTGTAAACCATTATGTAATGGTCGTGTGAAAAATGTTATCTTTTAGATTATCATTACTTGATAATCTACGTTATGATTTTAATACCTTTAACGATAAAATAAAGGTTATGATTTGTTTTAAAAACGAATGCAGTCTTTGAAAAACGTCTCATATAGAGGTCAATACCTCGCAAGGAAATCAATTAATATGAAACTTTTATAGTCGATATGAACGGGACATTTCAGTGCTGGAGCGACGCTTTTGTTCTGGAGCGACGCTTTTGGCTACTGATCTTTTTAACACACGTTTTAGCACATAGGGGCGCCGCTTTTGACCTTAGGAGCGCCGCTTTTGACCCTGTAACTTCATTTTCACTCCAAAACTTCACTAGGTTCATTTTCTTGACCCAAGGTTTGATTCCTTAGTATAAATATGAACTTTTAGACCACTTTTGTTCCGAAATGACTAAATACCACAAACCGCTCACTAATCATCACAACCCGTATTGAAATGCCACGAAAGTAGGGAGATATTGCGAAGATAAATATGTATATTTTGAGCAATATCAAATCCCCCACACTTAAGCATTGCTTGTCCTCAAGCAATATAGGATCAAGCCCTTTAAACTTAACCATCAATACCTAAACTAGTAGTCTCAAGCTCAAATGCAATAAAGATCAAACCAAACTTGCAGTTCAAATAAATATGGCCAAAATACAAAGTATTACCTCAAAGCACTTGCCATTCTTCAAATCATCACTTGAACTTGAGACTTGGGCAAACTCTTCAATCAACAATCAAAAACGATCTTCAATCTTCTCAAACTCAAACTTTCAAGCAATAACATCATCAACTTCAAACAATATCTCCACTAGCACATCTCTAAAATCTTCAATCCTCAAACACAAATACAAATACAAACACATTTCAAGCCTAAGTCTACCCGAACCAATTATTCTCCACTCCAAAGTCAACTTCATCTACGAGAAGGTCATCTAATATCAATCATAAAGTATCAAATCTTGACAAACTCAACTTAGACCTCCTTGACCTTGACCAAATATCGCGATAGCCATAAACTCATTAAACAAATTAATCTCAATCTAGCATCAACTAACTCAAACAAGCTCAAAATGTACTCAAAAAATGTAAAATGCACCCCGAAATGAACACGGGCCATGAAAATCGTACACGTCACCATTAATCATGAAATAATGCATCGTGTAAAGGATATGCTTCCCGAAAAGAATGTTCACCTCATCAAACCGCGTTGGCTATCCCTCTTTCACCTCCATGCCCCCAAAACACCTATTTTTCGTCTATTCCAAGAATGATCGTCAATTCCAAACATATATCGTCTATTCCAATTGATAATCGTCAATTCCAAGTATAGGGTTAAGCTGGGTGTGCCAAAGTTAAGGGACTGGTTACCCCACCTTTATTGGTCAACCCGGGCTCGGGCTAACCGACACTCATCAAGCTTTCTATCACAACTCTATGGTTTCTCTCATAGTACGGCGAAAGCATTGACGAAGGTTCGTGGAATTAGGGCCCCACGTGGCTAAATAAGAGAGTCCGACAATTCCAAGTTTTTGAAGCACTAGGAAGATTTTAACTTCCTTTCAAATAATCGAGCTTGACTTGGGAGGCTTTACTCCCAAGCTTGTAACAAACATAACTTGGAAGACTTTACTTCCAAGTTTGGAAGACTTTACTTCCAAATTGAGATGATGCTTATCTACTTCCCACATAATAAGCTTTTATGCTTATTTTAAGAAAAGGTAGGAAGTAGTTACAACCTTTCCGTTAGTTGCAAGCGCAAGGGTGCCATAGATTTTGGCTATGGGTTGTGTTGTCTAGCAACACTAGCACGAGGCCATTGCTCCTAAAAAGGATAGAACTTTGTGAAGCTCAAGGCTCCTCTTCCCACGACACTTAGCATAGCTAAATGTAAAATGGTGTAGATTAGGAAGTCTCCTACACCAAGTGAATTAACCATTCAAGTTTATTTTTGAGACATAAGAGGGTGGACTTTAACCACCGAATTTTTGAAACCGGGAAGACTTTACTTCCCCCACACTTGAATGGAACTTTAACCATTCAATTTGAAACTCGGAACCAAAAATGAATGGAACTTTAACCATTTAAAACAAGGTAAGTTATGGCTTAATTTTGACCAAAACTTTTCAACAATTCAACAAAACACTTGGAAAAATTTTAAAATTAGGTCATAATTTTATAAAAGTAAGTCAATGAGAATTTATCTCTCTCCCCACTCTTGAGATCATGTAATGCCCTCATTACATGAAATCGAAATAAAATAAAATAATAAATTCAAGAGGACAAAATGAAAAAGTGGAAGGGAAATAGAGATACCCGAGAACAAAAGTCATTTCCACAAGTATTCGTCAAATTGCATGAAATTCTCTTGACATATCCGCATTGCCAAACTTCCTTCTTGATTTTGATTAACGAGTCTTTATCTTGACTCGTCCCCGCCTTCTTAACATTCCTTATCGGGGTGGTTCTCCCCCACACTTTATCGGACAACATGTGAAATAGGTGGAAAAAGTCCCACGAATCAAGAGATTGAGCCAATCATTAACCCCTCGGGTGGTGTATAAGAAGAGAATAATCTTCTTCATTTGCATGAAGAAGATTGAACCAACCCGAGAGTCAACAAAAGACTCTCTTTTAAACACAGTTTTGAACACGAGGTTTGCTTTCTTAATCGGCTCACAAAAACACGAATCATCAACCCCGAGTTGCAAAACCTCCTTAAAATCATCTATACCATACCCGAGAGGATTGTTATACACTTTGAAAGTTTCGGGTATGATATTCTCAACTTCATCTCCTTCGTCATTATCATCTTCACTATCATCATCACTATCATACTTTCCATCACCAAGTGGATTATCATGGATTGTAAAAACGTTGGGTGTTGCCAAAGTTTCACTCACTTTATCATCTTCCTCATCACACTATCTTCTTCATCATACTCCTTACCTTCATCTTCACCTTCATCATTATTATCCTCATCACTATCATATTCATCACTAACATCTTCACTAACCCCGAGTGGATTATCATAGACTTTAAAATCATTGGGCGTTGGTAAAGCTTCAATCAATTCATCATCTTCCTCATCACTTTCATCATCTTCATCAAATTCATCATCCTCATAATCTTTATCCTCTTCATCGTCTTCACTCTCATCTTCATCATTGGTTATCAAAGATTCGGGTACTTGTGCCATCTCCACTACTTCGGTCTTGGCATAAAAGCTATCATCAACATCATCATCATCATAAAAGACCCAATTTCTTGACCAAGAAGTAGAGACTACGGGTGAGGTGGGTGGTGAAATGGTAGTGGATACAAAATCTTCAAGGAAAGGGAGCATGGAACACACGGTTTTCTCTAAGCTTTGAAATTAAGCGTGTTGAATTTCTAACATTTCTCTCAAATCTCTTCATTTATGAATTAGAGCCTACATACAGTTAAGGTGGGTTCTCACAACGTTTAGGAATAATTATAATAAATTAGGATCGATCTCCTCTTGTTGTTGATCTTGGAATTGATGTTGAAAAGGATCCCATGTTGAGTCATATCCCTCATAACAATAGTCCATTGGTTGACTTATAAAGTCAAAATTAGAAATAGGACCATCATCACAAGGTTGATCAATGGGGGTGAAATCATTCATGTAACTATCATCATAACCCTCGCCTCGATAATATTCATCATAAGTACCACAATAACCATCCGGCTCGAAAGCTTGCCATTGATTCATGTAACCGTTGTCATTCATACACCCATTATCAAAATTACCCATGTAACCATCACTCACATACACATAATCATCATTCATACCCATATAATCAACATTGTTGCCCAAATAACCATCTTCGTCATTCATGCCCAAATAACCATTATCCAAACCTATGTGACTTGAGTCTCCCATCAATTGTTGATCATATTTCGCGATTTTTAACATCAAGTAGTCAAACAATGCATCATACTCTGCCATCTAGCTTAATCACACCACAAACAAACAAACGTTTACCGAATACAAGCAAATATAAACAAAAAGTAACTTTTACAAGAATGAAATTCCTGCAAAAGGATCGAATAACTAAAAGCTTGAACCAAACACACAACTTAAATTAGCTAACCGCTCCCCGGCAGCGGCGCCAAGAAATTGTGATGGTGCGTGGATATACCAAACATAACTCTCTAAATTTATACAAGATGCAAATATTACAAAAAGCACGCACAATCTTTCGAGCACTTAAAACCCGGTTATTATAGCACTTAATGTAAGTATTCTCATCAAGTTCGTCCCGTGAGAGCGGTGTAAATTGTGTATTTGAAACTAATAGTTATCCTAGGGATTTGTTTGATTGGGGGTTTTGCGAGAGATTTCAATTAACAACTAAACTTTGCAATAAACAAACTAAAACATAACTAGAAACAAGTAGCAAGTAATTAAGAAATGAGAATAAATCAATATGATAGAGAGTGTTCACTTATCTAATCCTCTTTATGCTTAGATGGCCCTTGTTTTCCCCAAATTGTTATCACTTAAGTTGTTTGAACTATTAAATGTTCTTACCTTAAATGTTATCACTTATCCAATTTTACCTTGCAAATTTACATAAGCTTAGTAACACAAGATCAAGCAATGTATGAGTTGATTATTGAGATTATGCCAGGGTTAAAATCACTTAAAACCCTTTAACCATTAAAGTCACCTAAGATAGTCAAACACCACTATGATGAACAAAGGTCAATTGAAAACCAACTTAGCCTAGAAACATAATCACTTGAAATTCCTATTCTAGTTGTCTAGATCACCAAAGGTGTTGAAGCACAAATTGATTCACTACTAAAATCACTTAAAGAGCTACTCAATTCATGTAATCAAAGTAAAACCAATATCAACATAGCAATGGACCTCATGGCTAACTCAATACCACTAGCTCATGTATTTTCATTCAAATCAACTTTATTCAATAGATTAAGGGCACATCTTATGTATTAAAGATTCATAGATAAGCGAACACAAGAGATTTAGCTACTCATAGCAAAGATTACACTAGCAATAATCATAAAAGCATCAATAAACATCATCTTGAGTGATTACAAGCTAATATTCAAAGATAAATGAAGATAAACAAAGATTACAAGTAAAGATTCAAAGCTAAGTGTAGAAAAACAAAGATTACAACTAACTAGTGCAAAATGAGTAAAGTAAAGTGGAGATTACAACCTAAAATGGAGAAGAAACACTAAAATGGAGAATGGATGATATAGATCTAGCATCTAGCTTCACTAATCTTTGACTTGAAACATGAAATTAGGCTTTGATCTTGATGGAATCATGATTGGAACCCTTTTAGGGCTCCAAAACGGCCTAAGGAACCAGCTCTCTCACTCAAAAACCCCAAAATTGCTTTTATAGGCCGGCTGAATTTTTTGGCTGAATCAGATGTTGGAGCGACGCTTTTGAAATCAGGAGCAACGCTTTTGGGGTGCTGGAGCGACGCTTTTGGGGTGCTGGAGCGACGCTTTTGTGCAGGAGCGACACTTTTGGCCTTAGGAGCGCCGCTTTTGACCTTAGGAGCGTCGCTTTTGACCCGCTTACTTCATTTTCACTCCAAAACTTCACTAGGTTCATTTTCTTGACCCAAGGGTTGATTCCTTAGCATAAATATGACCACTTTTGTTCCGAAATGACTAAATACCACAAACCGCTCACTAATCATCACAACCCGTATCGAAATGCCACGAAAGTAGGGAGATATTGCGAAGATAAATATGTATATTTTGAGCAATATCAATCCACGTTTGGATTCTTACATTGAGTGCTAAAGTGACCCTTTTGATTGCAATTCCAACAAACCGCAGATTCTCGGTCCTTAGAGTTATACCTCTTTTTGAATTTCTTTCCCTTCTTCGTACCCTTATCGTTCTTCCTGCCCCTGTCGGTATTTAAGAGCGACCCCGATGATTTCCCGGAATTCCTCCTATGAGTTTCTTCCCCTAGAATCAAATCCTTGATCCCCTCAAGCTTGAGCTTAGTGATTCCTGTGGAACTACTAACTGCAGTAACTGTACCCGACCAACTTCAAGCAAAGACGAAAGCAAAATCAGTGCCTGAAGTTCATCATCAAACACAATCTCCACCGAGGCCAATCTTGTAATGAGATTGTTAAAATCATTGATATGATCTGCAACACACGCACCTTCTTTCATCTTTTGGTTGAACAATTGACGCATGAGAAAAATCTTATTAGCAATGTTAGGTTTTTCATACATGTTTGTAAGTGCCTTTTGAAATGTTCCGTTCATATTGATTATAAACGTTCCATATTAATTGATTTCGTTGCGAGGTTTTGACCTCTATATGAGACGTTTTTCAAAGACTGCATTCATTTTTAAAACAACCATAACCTTTATTTTATCAATAAAGGTTTCAAAAGCATTACGTAGATTATCAAATAATGATAATCTAAAATATACTGTTTACACACGACCATTACATAATGGTTTACAATAGAAATATATTACATCGACATATGTTTCTTGAATGCTGTTTTTACATAATATCATACAAACATGGACTCCAAATCATGTCCTTATTTTAGTATGCAACAGCGGAAGCTCTTAATATTCACCTGAGAATAAACATGCTTTAAACGTCAACAAAAATGTTGGTGAGTTATAGGTTTAACCTATATATATCAAATCGTAACAATAGACCACAAGATTTCATATTTCAATATACATCCCATACATAGAGATAAAAATCATTCATATGGTGAACACCTGGTAACCGACATTAACAAGATGCATATATAAGAATATCCCCATCATTCCGGGACACCCTTCGGATATGATATAAATTTCGAAGTACTAAAGCATCCGGTACTTTGGATGGGGTTTGTTAGGCCCAATAGATCTATCTTTAGGATTCGCGTCAATTAGGGTGTCTGTTCCCTAATTCTTAGATTACCAGACTTAATAAAAAGGGGCATATTCGATTTCGATAATTCAACCATAGAATATAGTTTCACGTACTTGTGTCTATTTTGTAAATCATTTATAAAACCTGCATGTATTCTCATCCCAAAAATATTAGATTTTAAAAGTGGGACTATAACTCACTTTCACAGATTTTTACTTCGTCGGGAAGTAAGACTTGGCCACTGGTCGATTCACGAACCTATAACAAATATGTACATATATATCAAAGTATATTCAAAATATATTTACAACACTTTTAATACATTTTGATGTTTTAAGTTTATTAAGTCAGCTGTCCTTGTTAGTAACCTACAACTAGTTGTCCAACGTTAGATGTACAGAAAAAAATTGAAATATATTATCTTGAATCAATCCACGACCCATTGTATACACATCTCAGGCTAGATCACAACTCAAAGTATATATATTTTTGGAATCAACCTCAACCCTGTATAGCTAACTCCCACATTACTGCATATAGAGTGTCTATGGTTGTTCCAAATAATATATACACATGGGTCGATATGATATGTCAAAACATTTGCATACGTGTCTATGGTATCCCAAGATTACATAATATATTAGAATACATGTATAATACAATATAAGTTAGCTAGGATATGATTAATATAGATTTGTTACCAATTTTCACGTTGCTACAACAAGAAAAATTATCCAATCTTGTTTTACCCATAACTTCTTCATTTTAAATCCGTTTTGAGTGAATCAAATTGCTATGGTTTCATATTGAAATCTATCTTATGAATCTAAATAGAAAAAGTATAGGTTTATATTCTGAAATATAAGTTACAAGTCATTTTTGTAAAGGTAGTCATTTCAGTCGAAAGAACGACGTCTAGATGACCATTTTAGAAAACATACTTCCACTTTGAGTTTAACCATGATTTTTGGATATAGTTGCATGTTCATAAGAAAAATCATTTTCTCAGAAGAACAACTTGTAAATCAAAGTTTATCATAGTTTTTAATTAACTAACCCAAAACAGCCCGCGGTGTTACTACGACGGCGTATGTCCGGTTTTACAGTGTTCTTCGTGTTTCCAGGTTTTAAATCATTAAGTTAGCATATCATATAGATATAGAACATGTGTTTAGTTGATTTTAAAAGTTAAGTTAGAAGGATTAACTTTTGTTTGAGAACAAGTTTAGAATTAACTAAACTATGTTCTAGTGATTACAAGTTTAAACCTTCGAATAAGATAGCTTTATATGTATGAATCGAATGATGTTATGAACATCATTACTACCTCAAGTTTTCTGGATAAAGCTACTGGAAATAAAAAAAATAGATCTAGCTTCAAAGGATCCTTGGATGGCTTGAAAGTTCTTGAAGCAGAATCATGACACGAAAACAAGTTCAAGTAAGATTTCCACTCGAAATAAGATTGTTATAGTTATAGAAATTGAATCAAAGTTTGAATATGAGTATTACTTTGTATTAGAAAGATATCTTACTGTACATAATAAAGATTTCTTGAGGTTGGATGATCACTCTACAAGATTGGAAGTAAGCTTGCAAACTTGGAAGTATTCTTGATTTTATGAAACTAGAACTTGTAGAATTTATGAAGAACACTTAGAACTTGAAGATAGAACTTGAGAGAGATTAATTAGATGAAGAAAATTGAAGAATGAAAGTGTTTTTAGGTGTTTTTGGTCGTTGGTATATGGATTAGATATAAAGGATGTGTAATTTTGTTTACATGTAAATAAGTCATGAATGATTACTCATATTTTTGTAATTTTATGAGATATTTCATGCTAGTTGCCAAATGATGGTTCCCACATGTGTTAGGTGAATCACATGGGCTACTAAGAGCTGATCATTGGAGTGTATATACCAATAGTACATACATCTAAAAGCTGTGTATTGTACGAGTACGAATACGGGTGCATACGAGTAGAATTGTTGATGAAACTGAACGAGGATGTAATTGTAAGCATTTTTGTTAAGTAAAAGTATTTTGATAAGTGTCTTGAAGTCTTTCAAAAGTGTATGAATACATATTAAAACACTACATGTATATACATTTTAACTGAGTCGTTAAGTCATCGTTAGTCGTTACATGTAAGTGTTGTTTTGAAACCTTTAGGTTAACGATCTTGTTAAATGTTGTTAACCCATTGTTTATTAAATCAAATGAGATGTTAAATTATTACATTATCATGATATCATTATGTATTAATATATCTTAATATGATATATATATATATATATATATATATATATATATATATATATATATATATATTAAATGTCGTTACAACGATAATCGTTACATATATGTCTCGTTTCAAAATCATTAAGTTAGTAGTCTTGTTTTTACATATGTAGTTCATTGTTAATATACTTAATGATATGTTTACTTATCATAATATCATGTTAACTATATATATATCCATATATATGTCATCATATAGTTTTTACAAGTTTT
This sequence comes from Rutidosis leptorrhynchoides, assembly GCF_046630445.1. Lineage (NCBI taxonomy): Eukaryota > Viridiplantae > Streptophyta > Magnoliopsida > Asterales > Asteraceae > Rutidosis > Rutidosis leptorrhynchoides. Next base: position 361,442,140 of record NC_092339.1, read on the forward strand.
AACGTTCGTGAATCGCCGGTCAACTTGGGTGGTCAATTGTCTATATGAAACCTATTTCAATTAATCAAGTCTTAACAAGTTTAATTGCTTAACATGTTGGAAACACTTAATCATGTAAATAACCAATTCATTTAATATATATATAAACATGGAAAAGTTTGGGTCACTACACCTTTAAACACCCAAACATGGTCTTCTCATTAATAACGTTGTAAGCAACGTTTTTTTGCAAAAGACATCCTAACCACCCCTAAAACTTGGCGATCTAGGAGATCTCAATCTTCTTGTTTAACACTATCAGGCTTCTTCTCTTCAAGTGGTAAGTGTAATTTTTTCTGGTACAATCAATCCAAAATCTTTCCAATCGAACCGATCAATCCTAAACTTTCCCTCGTCGCCATCGCGCCCAATACGAACCTTGTGCTCTAGATACCAGTTTTTAGGAATTTATGGACCCAACAACGACCACAATCGATAGATTGTGATCCCACAAACGACAAACGGACAGAATAAATGCAAGAAAAGTAAACGACACAAGATATTACGTGGTTATATGCAATCGGTTTGATTGCTTTAGTCCACGGCCAACTAGAGAGCTTTTTTATTGATTTTTCATGCTTAGGGTTACAGATTACCATAGGTATATTTATAGTGCTAATCAAAATTAGGAAACAAATCGAATAACTTACTGGCTACGCACACTGTCGTGTTTCGCGACATTTTGTCGCTTTCTGCAACAAACTACATCAAAACGTGACAAAGTGGTTCAGAACGTGACACCTTCTGACACCCACTTCTGCCATATTTGTCTCGTTTCAGTGCACTTTATCACTTTCTAGTCGTGTCGCGTTTTGCGACAAACCTCACTCAAACCCGATATCAGAACTCGACAATTTCTTGTTTTGATCTTCTTTGCAACTATCCAACATATAATCCTTAGCAAGAAAATAATAACAGCAGCATACAAACTAATTTAAACATAATATAATATATTTACAATTGCCATCTTGACCCAAATCATCAAACCAGTAGCAAGCAACACTGGAACCGATGTCCACGATAAAAATGATATAAACCCAATAATAATATCCCAAACAAATACAAAATGCAGTAGTGAAAATAACCCAGAAACACTAGATGGTAATCTTGACCCAAAACAAATATTGAATTGACAAAATATACACATATAATATAATAAAACCATATAATTGAACCAAATCAACTAAACTCAGATGAATATAGCTTAACTTCAACCATCAACAACAAAATTGATACATTAACAAATAGAAATAACAATTATGACCCAAACCAGAAATACGGTTGCAAGTCTGAGTAATTGGAACCCAAATAAACTGACTCAAAATGCTATCCCAGTTGTAGCAGAAAATCATAGGAATATCATTTAACAATTTACTTGAACAAACCACATTAAAACAAAAGATGTGAGGTTTGGACCTAGAATTAAGAGTTGATGCAGTCAAACTTCACTATAATTAACATAATATAATATACCCAGATCATAACATTTCCAAATACAGAAAAATCATCACCATCTTAATATCTAATATATATCAGCAACAACATACAACCTAATTTTACACATAATATATTTGAAACAATTGAGATTGAATGCCCTTCTTATTCATACGTATATGTATTTATACAAGTACATTACTTGGTGGCCAAGCCTCTAACCATAAATAGGTAAATACAATTCTAATAATACTCAAACTCTAATATATGGGAAGTATCCCATAATATCTACGTCTAATACACCCCCGCAGTTTCAGCGGGAGGAGGCCGGATGCTGAGACTGTCTCGAAAGTCATCAAAAAGTAAACATGGTAACCCCTTGGTGAAGATATCCGCAACCTGAAAACGTGACGGGACATGCAGTACACGGACCTCACCACGTGCAACCTTTTCTCGTAAAAGTGAATGTCCATCTCAATGTGTTTTGTGCGCTGATATTGAACAGGATTACCAGATAGATAAACAGCTGATACATTATCGCAAAAAACAAGAGTACATCTCGGTAATGGGCAATGTAATCCTAACAATAAATTGTGAATCCAGCAAGTGTCGGAGACGACGTTAGCAACGCCTCGGTATTCTGCCTCGGCACTAGAACGGGATAACGTAGGCTGTCGTTTAGAAGACCATGAGATAAGATTATCTCCAAAATAAACACAATACCCAGATGTAAACCTTCTCGTATCCGGACAACCAGCCCATTCAGCATCAGTATATGCAACAAGCCGTGGACTAGGGGATTTATAAAGATGCAAACAGTAATCAATTGTGCCCTGAAGATACCGAACAATGCGTCGGAGGGCATGAAGATGCGATTCCCTTGGATCGTGCATATGAAGGCATATTTGTTGAACAGCATAAGAAATATCGAGCCTAGTGAATGTCAAATATTGTAAAGCTCCGGCTAAGCTGTGATATTTAGTGGGATCCTCAATTGGATTACCATCAGAGGCGCTAAGCTTTGGTGCAGTGTCCACAGGAGTACGCACTGGATTACAATTAGTCAAACCTGCACGTGAAATGATATCCTTCGCATATGTCTCTTGACTCAAGAAAAGACTATTCAGATGTCGTTTAACTGTTATGCCCAAAAAATAACTAAGAGGGCCAAGATCTTTCATAGAAAAATCACGTCCGAGAAGACTGATGATGGTGCCTCTAAGATCATTACTAGAAGTAGTAAGAATAATGTCGTCAACATAAAGGAGAAGGTATGCAATGTCATTACCCTTGCGATATATGAATAGAGAATTATCGCATGTGCTGTTAATAAATCCGATACGAGAAACGAATTCGGCAAACCGCTGGTACCAAGCTCGGGGAGCTTGTTTGAGTCCATATAATGAGCGTTTTAAATGACATACATGGTGAGGAAACTTTGGATCACGGAAGCCCATAGGTTGGTGCATATAAACTGTTTCCTGAAGATGCCCATGAAGAAAAGCGTTCTTGATGTCGAGTTGATGAATCGACCAAGAATGGGATAATGCCAGCGAAATTACAGTGCGAATTGTGGTAGGTTTAACCACCGGGCTAAAAGTGTCATAGCAATCCACGCCAACCTGTTGAGACCTGCCATCACAAACCAAACGAGCCTTATAATGCTCAAAAGAACCATCAGACTGCATTTTATGTTTAAATACCCACATTGAGCGTATAATATTCATTTTACTAGTCCTAGGAACCAAAACCCGTGTCTCATTATCGATTAAAGCATTAAACTCATCAGTCATGTGAAAGGACCCGTCCTAATCCACCTGGACGAAGTCATCAACATTTGGTCCCATTGCGATGATCGGCTCCAAGTAATGTCCTTATATTGAGCAAATGCACAGCGGAAGACTTAATTCGTACCTGAGAATAAACATGCTTTAAAGTGTCAACCAAAAGGTTGGTGAGTTCATAGGTTTATCATAACAATCATTTCAATATGTTAATAGACCACAAGATTTCATAATCATAAACATAATACACTCGCAAGTGTATGTAAAGCATTCTAAGTGGTTGAGCACTTGGTAACCATACTTAACATTTAATCAACGTCGCATATTCCCTTTATTATGAAATCTCACTACACCGTACCAAGTGTAGTCACCAAAATGAAGTACTGTGCAACCGTTGAATACGGGTCGTCCAGTCCGGTTGGGGTTGTCAGGCCCGATAGATCTATCAACAGGATTCGCGTTTACAATACCCATGTAAATAGTAGTTACCAAGCTACAGGGAAATATGCCAGTGGTACAACTCAACGTAGAATATATTTTTAAGTACTTGTGTCTGTTTTGTAAACATTTATAAAAGTAGCGCATGTATTCTCAGCCCAAAAATATATATTGCAAAAGCAATTAAAAAGGGAGCAAATGAAACTCACTTTTGCCTTGAAGGTATTTAATTCGACTTGGTCTCCGATAGATATCACGAACCTAACCATATATATAATATATCAACATATTTTCTTTTTAAGTAATCGTTACATATATATATACTTTTAATACTTTTAATATTTTTCTTAGTCCGTAGTTAGCAGTCCGATGTTAGTGGTCCACAATTAGTTGCTTAAATAAAATAAATAAAGACCCCATCGTATTCGTATTGATCAGAATTAATCTCGACCCATGGTACCATGTTGTCAAATGACGTGTTGCGTACAATCATGAGGTCTTATGATTAATCTTCTCGTGTTGTTTACGGGTGGTCCTGAAATATATAAAATCAAATCATAAGTAATTATATATAAAATATCATATTAATTAGAAAAGATATGATTAATTTACTTTTTCTCCAAATATTTTCGTAGCTAAACTAGCTTCGGATACCCAATCTTGTTTTAGTCGTAGTTTCTTCATTACAACTCCGTTTTTGTTGGTTCAACTTGCCACTTCCTTGGATCGAGTCAAATTTTAAGAATATGAACTAAAAATACCTTAGTTTGTATTCTAAATCATAGGTTATAGGTCAAACTTTGGTGAAACTTATGAAAGTGATCATTTTCTATCATAAAAACAACATTTAATGATCATTTTTCTAAAAATACTTACACTTTGAGTTAAACCATGAAATTTTTATGTGTTAACATATTCATAAGAAATATCATTTTTCCAGAACATGAACTTCCAATTCAAAGTTCAAGATGGTTTTTAATTATCCAACCCAAAACAGCCCCCGGTTGCACTCCGACGACGTAGATTCAGTTTTTAAGATGTTCTTTGTAAAACCAAGTTATATCTTGTTAGGTTAGCATATCATTATGATATATTACCGGTCTTGATGTGTTTTAAAAGTCAAATTAGAAGGATCTATTTAGTTTGCGAACAAGTTTGAAATCATTCAAACTATGTTCTTGTTGTTAAAATTTTATACCACAAAATAAGATAGCTATATGAATATGAATTGAATAAGATTATGAACAAGGTTACTACCTCAAGTTACTGGGACAAAGTTACTGCAAAAGATAAGAAAAAATCTTGGAATCAAAGAGAGGTGGAGTTAGATCAAAAGGTTGGAAGTAAACTTCTTCAAATGGGTGGTTATTTTGATATGTTCTTGAAAGAGTTTTCTTATGGTGTTTAAGGCTTGTAATTGAAGCTAAATGATGGGGAAAATGCTTGGAGATGATCAAGTATGAAGTTAGGAGTATTTTGAGAGAGAAATGAGGGTGTAGGTATGAGAAAATGGAGTGAAGAAATGGTGTTCATTTATAAAAACATTTTTAGTTTATAAAGAAAGAAAAGGATTCCTAATTTTGTTTTCTTACTAATAATTCATACTACTTGACAAATTCTAGTTACCTCATATCTAGGTCAGTAATAATGTTGATTAGGATGTTGATTTGATGTGTATATACTAATAGTAAATACGTATAGAAGCTGGGTATGATACGGGTACATATACCCTAGATATACGTATAGAAATCTTGAGGAAACGGAACGAGAATTCAAATATAGCTATCTTTTGTGAATATACTTATATTGTTTTATGTATTTAAGTCCTTAAAAAGTGATTAAATACATTATATATACGATACATGTATAAGCATTATAGATTATAAGTATATATATCAAAGAATGTTACGTATAGTTATCGTTTTGAAAACTTAAGTTAGTAGTTTCAAAATATACTTATAACTCATTGTCATTAGTACACAATGAGATGTTAAACCATCTTTAGATCATGTTAAATATATATAAATACATATATATACACAAACGTATAATTATCGTATGTTATATAGTTCGTGATATCATCGGTCATATTGGACGGTCAAACGTTGTGTAAAACTCTTTTCAAAAACACAAGTCTCAACAATTTGGATTGCTTATCATGTTGGTATGGTTTAATTTATGTAAATATTAATCTCATAAGTATAATTTGGTCGGAAAATTCCGGGTCATTACAGTACCTACCCGTTAAAGAAATTTCGTCTCCGAAATTTGATAAAGGTTGTTATGGATAACAATAAGAAGGTTTTCATGACAAATATAAGGTGATAATGGAGTTTTATCATCATTGAGTAATGTAGATAAAACGATTCGATTATGCGAAGAATATAAATGAGACTATCGTAAAAGAGTGAGATGAGTAAAATATATTCGTCTTAACCGATGACGTAGTTATGATTGATTTCCGGGATTTAAGGGATTTAAAGAGAATCTTACGTAATAAGATTTGGTTCTTTAGTGATTAAGGAAATCATGATCTTCTTTGATTATATGCAATAATCTGTTTCGAATGCTCTGTCGGATATTTCACTATAAATTCACCCCTTCGTTTCCTTATTTTCCACGACTCACACCTTCTATTCTTTCTCCGTTGATTCTTACTTTAAAGCATTCATCAATATGCTCCATCCAGTCCCGATTCTTGATATACTCCTAACTTTTATATCTGTCATTCTTCTTTTTCATCTACCACCAGAAGAATCTATTTACTTCTACTATACTCTTGTGTTTATAGTGTTTCTAATTCTCCCGTGTCTCTATATTGCTATCTGCATCGATATACACGGTTTGTAATTTCGGGGTTATTATCGAAGTTTATATTCTTCATTATTTTTCGGAGCTTCATGCTTTCGTTTTCTCTTCCCGACTTCGAGTCAAGCGAGTAATGGTCCGGAATTCGTAGATATGAAATTCAGAATGAACATAGCTAATGCTCTAAGAAGAAAATGGTAATAGAACGATTTTAATTTGTTAAATTACCAGAATACCCTGGAGAAGACCGAGTCATCCAGAAAAATATTCTCTTGATATGTTTAGAGATTAGATAGAATGTAAGAGTCGTGTAAATGCCACATGATGACGGTACTGTGAATCATCATGCTTCATTAGAAACTCAGCATGACTTACTGTAATATAATGATGTTGATCAAGTGTAATTATATTATACTAATCCATGCTTCAGTTCCCAACACTACTTCAAAACATTCATATTTTAAACTCGAAGGTTTCAGAATTTAGAAACTAACACAGTTTCTTTTATGTTGCAGATATTACGGAGAGATAAATGATCTCAGATAAGAATAGTTGTGAAAATATCGACAGAAATATGGAGGATATTTATAATAGAACATACGAGAATATCTTAGAATTTCTAATATCAATGGATGATGAAGAAGATTTGTCTGTGAAGGTTTAGATTGAGAAATAAGATGTTTGCTAACGATTTCAGCAGGCACAGAATCATTTGGATTCTTTGAAGGCAAACTTATTCTTTGTGATTTGTCCACGGCTTTCTTCATAGTTTCACATAATCTGCTTTTCGGTACTAAATTTACTATCGAGCGTTCCTAACACTCCTTTCTTTATCATCAAACTTTTGGCCATTAAGATTATCTACAACATGCTGCTTCGTCAACATTTTCAAAGTTAACTGATCTGGGTCATCGGTTATCAAACCGAGGTAGTTTCAGGAGAATTGTGTTTTTGGAATGATTAATCGCTGATGGTAATATTGTGGAATATAAAAGGTTCCCCAGTAACAATAAAGAGTACGCATATATATCGCGGTTATAATAAAGTTGTTTCGGATGAAAAATCGGAGTTGACTTGCTGGAGCTGTGACAAAATTAGCTACTTTGGAAAGGGATTGCAAAACGATCATCGGTAATAACAATGTCAAAGGAACTAGAACAGATACGTGTCAAACGTTTACTCAGTTTTCGAGGATTTTTCAGGTGCATAACTATATGCATCAATCTTTTCTTCTGTAGATGAAGTGCGGTTGGTTTATCCTCTCGATTGAGGTGTTTTTAAGAATCATGATAGATTTGAACGCTGATTGTAATCGTCGAGATACAATGAGGTTTAAGATGAAATCAAGTGGCAATCTTGAAGAAATGTTTAGTTTCATATGTTATAATCAATATTTTAATTCATTTTAATTGTCCAATGTCATTAGTCCACAGTCGATAGTCCATAGTAACAGTCCAATAATTCATATATAGTTTAATATATAATATACGAATTAATTAATACATGTCGTGACCCGTATACCTCTCAGACTCGATCACAACTCAAACTATATATATTATTGTAGAATCAACCTCAACCCTGTATAGAGAACTCGATCATTACTGCATTTAGAGTGTCTATGGTGATTCCAAATAATATATATAGATGCGTCGATATGATATGTCAAAACATTGTATACGTGTCCCGATATTTAAAGTGCGTAAAATAATTACAGAAATTAAATGACGATAAATAAAAGTGCGATAATTAAATTGCGATAAATAAACTGCGATAAATAAAATGTAATCAGTTAGCTAGGAACAGTTAGCTGGAATAGTTAGCGTGGATTCTTAACAAAATTTTTCATAGTTAATTTGTTTGTTTCTAACAGATTTATTTTGTCATATGTTTTCTTCATATGCCACTTGTTGGATTCTGGGAAGTCAAAATCCAAATATAAAATTGAATGAAAATGGTTATTCTGCGGTGAACGGATACGTATATCAGTGGTTGTAAGTAGGATAGTAAATGACTGTTGAATCAGCTTCGACGAATGTACAATGTAACTTATTAAGATGAAATCTAATTATTCCTCGGGTATTACCTACCCGTTAAAAAAAAAATTTTCACCTATTAATATTTTGTACAAAAGAACTTTTAATTACAATCTTTATGAAAACATATATACATATATATTTTCTTCAGATGAAATCATGAATTTAATGAGTTAATATGATATTAATCTCATTTGCTTTTCGGTTTGAGCTAGAATAAGAAATCTCTAAAACTTTTTGAAACCACATATTCTTCGCAGAATATCAATGAAGTTATGGATCAATACTTTATCGTTCATTATTGTTGGTACTCCTTGGTATCTATGGTGCGTATGATGTTGATGTTTGTGGGACAGATTATGATGTCGAGACGTGTGATGCGGATGTTGTTTGTTAGTGGTGATGATGGTATTGTTGATGTTATTGATGGTGGTGTTGATTATGCTGCTGGTGCTGCTGCTGGTGTTTGCAACCTTCGCACCATGTTCTCCAAAGCCGTCACGCGAGCGCGAAGTTTGTTAACTTCTGCTAGTACACCGGGATGATTGGCGGTTGGAGCGAGCGAATGAACAAGATTTGTAATATGGGATAGTATATAATCGTGACGAGATACTCTAGAAATGAGAGAGAAAATGGTGTTTCGAATAGGTTCGCCGGTAAGTGCTTCAGGTTCATCGCCAAGAGGGCAATTTGGTGGATGGAATGGATCACCTTCTTCTTGTCTCCAGTGATTTAGTATATTACGAACCCATCTCTAATTCATCCAGAATAGATGATGGGAAATTGGTTGATCCATTCCGGTGACGCTGCTTTTGAGAGCCCGAATGGAAATCCATATCGGCATAACTGTCGGAATCTGAAGAATTCGAACTAGATGCGGAATCCATCTTGTATAATGGGGAAAATGAATTTTTGGTATGGAATAGATTATAGGAGTTAGATTTGGTACTCTTCAATACATAATTTACATATGTATATATAATACCAAAATCCCGTAAATTACGGAGAATCTTTGAAAAGATATCAGTCAAAGTTCGCAATAACAGATATGCTAAGATAAGAATTCGTCTATACACTATCAATGCAGTAAATGCAGTAAAATGTGTCTAGACTTATGAATGATAAGCAGGTAATTTCCTAAGGATGATAAGCAGATGATTTCCGACTAGAAATGATAAGCAAAACTTTTGACATGTAGACACGCTCGAAGTCCAGACTCATTAATGCATCCTAACAACTACTAGTTAGACACACTAATGCAAGACCTGGTTCGCTACGACCACCGCTCTGATACCAACTGAAAGGACCCGTCCTAATCCACCTGGACGAAGTCATCAACATTTGGTCCCATTGCGATGATCGGCTCCAAGTAATGTCCTTATATTGAGCAAATGCACAGCGGAAGACTTAATTCGTACCTGAGAATAAACATGCTTTAAAGTGTCAACCAAAAGGTTGGTGAGTTCATAGGTTTATCATAACAATCATTTCAATATGTTAATAGACCACAAGATTTCATAATCATAAACATAATACACTCGCAAGTGTATGTAAAACATTCTAAGTGGTTGAGCACTTGGTAACCATACTTAACATTTAATCAACGTCGCATATTCCCTTTATTATGAAATCTCACTACACCGTACCAAGTGTAGTCACCAAAATGAAGTATTGTGCAACCGTTGAATACGGGTCGTCCAGTCCGGTTGGGGTTGTCAGGCCCGATAGATCTATCAACAGGATTCGCGTTTACAATACCCATGTAAATAGTAGTTACCAAGCTACAGGGAAATATGCCAGTGGTACAACTCAATGTAGAATATATTTTTAAGTACTTGTGTCTGTTTTGTAAACATTTATAAAAGTAGCGCATGTATTCTCAGCCCAAAAATATATATTGCAAAAGCAATTAAAAAGGGAGCAAATGAAACTCACTTTTGCCTTGAAGGTATTTAATTCGACTTGGTCTCCGATAGATATCACGAACCTAACCATATATATAATATATCAACATATTTTCTTTTTAAGTAATCGTTACATATATATATACTTTTAATACTTTTAATATTTTTCTTAGTCCGTAGTTAGCAGTCCGATGTTAGTGGTCCACAATTAGTTGCTTAAATAAAATAAATAAAGACCCCGTCGTATTCGTATTGATCAGAATTAATCTCGACCCATGGTACCATGTTGTCAAATGACGTGTTGCGTACAATCATGAGGTCTTATGATTAATCTTCTCGTGTTGTTTACGGGTGGTCCTGAAATATATAAAATCAAATCATAAGTAATTATATATAAAATATCATATTAATTAGAAAAGATATGATTAATTTACTTTTTCTCCAAATATTTTCGTAGCTAAACTAGCTTCGGATACCCAATCTTGTTTTAGTCGTAGTTTCTTCATTACAACTCCGTTTTTGTTGGTTCAACTTGCCACTTCCTTGGATCGAGTCAAATTTTAAGAATATGAACTAAAAATACCTTAGTTTGTATTCTAAATCATAGGTTATAGGTCAAACTTTGGTGAAACTTATGAAAGTGATCATTTTCCATCATAAAAACAACATTTAATGATCATTTTTCTAAAAATACTTACACTTTGAGTTAAACCATGAAATTTTTATGTGTTAACATATTCATAAGAAATATCATTTTTCCAGAACATGAACTTCCAATTCAAAGTTCAAGATGGTTTTTAATTATCCAACCCAAAACAGCCCCCGGTTGCACTCCGACGACGTAGATTCAGTTTTTAAGATGTTCTTTGTAAAACCAAGTTATATCTTGTTAGGTTAGCATATCATTATGATATATTACCGGTCTTGATGTGTTTTAAAAGTCAAGTTAGAAGGATCTATTTAGTTTGCGAACAAGTTTGAAATCATTCAAACTATGTTCTTGTTGTTAAAATTTTATACCACAAAATAAGATAGCTATATGAATATGAATTGAATAAGATTATGAACAAGGTTACTACCTCAAGTTACTTGGACAAAGTTACTGCAAAAGATAAGAAAAAATCTTGGAATCAAAGAGAGGTGGAGTTAGATCAAAAGGTTGGAAGTAAACTTCTTCAAATGGGTGGTTATTTTGATATGTTCTTGAAAGAGTTTTCTTATGGTGTTTAAGGCTTGTAATTGAAGCTAAATGATGGGGAAAATGCTTGGAGATGATCAAGTATGAAGTTAGGAGTATTTTGAGAGAGAAATGAGGGTGTAGGTATGAGAAAATGGAGTGAAGAAATGGTGTTCATTTATAAAAACGTTTTTAGTTTATAAAGAAAGAAAAGGATTCCTAATTTTGTTTTCTTACTAATAATTCATACTACTTGACAAATTCTAGTTACCTCATATCTAGGTCAGTAATAATGTTGATTAGGATGTTGATTTGATGTGTATATACTAATAGTAAATATGTATAGAAGCTGGGTATGATACGGGTACATATACCCTAGATATACGTATAGAAATCTTGAGGAAACGGAACGAGAATTCAAATATAGCTATCTTTTGTGAATATACTTATATTGTTTTATGTATTTAAGTCCTTAAAAAGTGATTAAATACATTATATATACGATACATGTATAAGCATTATAGATTATAAGTATATATATCAAAGAATGTTACGTATAGTTATCGTTTTGAAAACTTAAGTTAGTAGTTTCAAAATATACTTATAACTCATTGTCATTAGTACACAATGAGATGTTAAACCATCTTTAGATCATGTTAAATATATATAAATACATATATATACACAAACGTATAATTATCGTATGTTATATAGTTCGTGATATCATCGGTCATATTGGACGGTCAAACGTTGTGTAAAACTCTTTTCAAAAACACAAGTCTCAACAATTTGGATTGCTTATCATGTTGGTATGGTTTAATTTATGTAAATATTAATCTCATAAGTATAATTTGGTCGGAAAATTTTGGGTCATTACATCATGGCCATTTTCCAATTCGGGTCAAGTAACGCATCTTTAGGAGTGCGTGGTAGAGGAGATAAGGCAGTGGAAGTGGAAAGATTAAAGAGATTTTTGGGCTTAAAAATACCCGACATGCTACGAGTATGGATCGTGCGAGGTGGGGCTGGTTGGATCATTGGAATTTGGGCTGCAGGTGATTGGGTCATAGGTGATGTAGGGGGGTTGCAACCGAAGCAGTGGGCTGCAAGGGCGGAGAGATAGGCTGAGGTGGCATAACAGAAAAGTCGGGAGAGGTATCGGGCTCGTGAGTATTGGGCCTAAGGTAGGTATGGACATCTTTTGTAAAGATTTGATAGGAGGTAGGATTTGGTGTTGTAATTTTAGAAAAAGGAAATTGATGCTCGTCAAAAATTACATGTCGAGCAAGAATGATTTTATTGGTGGAGAGGTCATAGCACTTGTAGCCACGGTGATGAGTAGGATGGTTTTGAACGAGAGTCGAGTTTGTGAATTATGGCGGAAGGAAGTAGTGGGTAGCACATGCATCCGAAAACACGGAGATGAGAATAAGAAGGATGGCATTTGTAGAGTAACTGGTAGGTGAAGAATGATTTAAGAGTTTACTCGGAGGAATGTTTAGAAGGTAGGTTTCCATTTGGAGTGCGTGATGCCAAAAATGGTGTGGCACCGAGGAATGAGAAAGGAGTGTACGCATCACATTATTAATGGCGCATATTTTTCGTTCGACTTTACCGTTTTGAGAGGATGTATAGGGACATGAGAAACGAAACGTCATACCATTATTTTGACAAAAGGTGTGAAACGAGTTATTGTTGTATTCTTTTCCGTTGTCACATTGAAAGGCTTTAACATTCATATTAAATTGTGTTTTAATGTGGTTTTGAAGAGTAAGAAAAGTAGAATAGACTTGTGATTTGTGAGGTAGAGGAAACGTCCAAAGAAAATTGGTGAAGTCATCAAGAAATAAAACATAGAACCGATGTCCAGCGGAACTTAAAACTAGAGAGGTCCACACGTCACTATGAAGAATATCAAATGGTAATAAAGTGGACGAATTAGAATCTAAGAAAGGTAATTTTATTTGCTTTCCAAAAACACAAGATTGACAAACATTTGTCTTATTATTTCTAATCCTATTACAAGAAATAGACTTATTATTGCTAAGAAAAGATAAAATATTATTTCCCGGATGTCCCAAACGGTGATGCCAAAGGTCTTGAGACACGGTAAGAAACGCTGAAGATGAGCCTAGTTGATGAAAAATGGTAGAAGAGAGCGGGTAGAGGTCGCCAGAACTATTGCATCTCATTATTGGTGTGCCCTTCGGGAAATCCTTCACAGTAAAATCAAAGGGATCAAAATCAAGAGAAACATGGTTATCGTTAGACAATTTACGAACAGAAATTAAATTTTTAATCAAGTGTGGAGAATGTAAGACATGATTAAGGTAAAGTGGTCGAGTGGTAGTAGAAAAAGATACCCTGCAATTGGAATTCCATGACCATTCCCAACGATAATATTTTTATTCATGCTCAAAGGATAATAAGACACAAGTTTACCTGAGGACGAGGCCATGTGAGATGTTGCACCCGTATCCATGTACCAATTTTCATCCGGAGGATGAAGGGAAAGAGTGTGAAAAGCAGCGTCAATATCAATGGGCGCATAACCAGTTTGTTGAGAGGTCGTTGACGAGTGGGCTGAGCTGGGCCGTGGGCCTAAAACACTTGGACCTCCATTGTGTTGCTGCGGAGTATTGGGCCTGGCCCAAGAAGATGTCGGATAGGGGCAGGGAGGGTTTCTCCAAGGCTGCCAAGCCCACGAGTGAGATTGGGCAGGATAGTGAGTCCATGGTGGCTGAGTGAAACTTGACACCCCTGGAGTATATTTTTGTCGTCCACGTCCACGTCCGTTTCTGCCACGAAGACGGTCCAAAGCTAGTTGAGCTGTTGTGTCTGGTTTAAGGATTGTATGTAAGAGATCATGCGAGATAGTCCCGTATATCCATTGTAAGACAATGGAATCAAGTCGTGACCAGGAAGGAGAATGAGTAGAAGTAGTATAAGAATCCTCCGTAGTAGTAGATGAAGAGGAGGTGTTCGGAATTATGTGATCAATCACTTCATACGCTCGGCAATTAATTTTTAATAATTCTGTCCAAGATGAGTATTTGCTGGTTTTGGTTTCAAGAACAATTGGAATAAAGTTCTTGATATTGGTCACGGTTAAGGCGGGATGATAGTTAGGTTTATCAGACATGGTGAACAAGTTTCGTACAGAAGAAAAGAAGAGAAAAAAGAAACGATTGAAAGAAGATATCGACTATAGGCCTGATACCATGAAACAATTGAGATTGAATGCCCTTCTTATTCATACGTGTTGAGAAAAGCGACACCAAATTATAGCAAACCGCTAGTAATAATTGAAATAACGACAATAATAGGAACACTGAGATTTAACGTGGAAAACCCCAAAAGGGTAAAAACCACGGGCAAGGAAAGAAACGCTTCACTAATAAGAATAATAGGAATTACACTTCTCTCTAATTACAAGGATAAGTACTAATCTTTATATCTCTTGTAATTAGGAGACTAAACACTCACAAACTCTCTATTTAATTATTAGTATACAAGATAACTTGTAATTTGAGATGCAGAAATGAGCTTGCATAATGCTCATATTTATAGTAACACAAGATTGGTTGGTGAACTTGTGAATGCAAAAGTCTTCATAATGTGTATGCTCAACAAAATGCGGCTAGTGGCTGTACCATCCAAATTTAATATTCAACATTGCATAAAACACATGTGGTATTTGACCACATATACCCACCAACCATTCAACATTTCAACAATCTCCCACTTGAAGATTTGATTGAAGCCTAATAAATCTTCACACGATAATCCTTCCTTGCCAATGATGTTGCTTACGTCTCTGCTAGGCCGCATGAAGAACGGCACCAAATAAACTTGTCACGATTGATTGACTTTGTTAGAAAATCAGCCACATTTTTATCAGTATGAATTTTCTGCATATCCACGGTTCCTTCTTCCACTTTCTCACGAACGAAGTGATACTGAACTCGTATATGCTTTGTCTTTGAATGAAATGCCGGATTCCTTGCAAGATGCAAGGCACTCTGGTTGTCACAAAATAAAGTGATATTCTTCTGTTTGTGCCCGAGTTCTTCCAACAACATCTTCAACCATACTGCCTCTTTAGTAGCTTGAGTAGCTGCTACATATTCTGCTTCTGTTGTTGACGTTGCCACAACTGACTGCAGTTTTGAAACCCAGCTTACTGTTCCACCACAAAGTTTGAAAACATATGCAGTGGTAGATTTACTTTTATCGATATCACCTGCATAATCTGAATCAACATACCCTTTGACAATAAATTCTGGTTCCCCATAACATAATGCAACATCTAAGGTTCCCTTGATGTATTTAAGGATCCTCTTTGCCGCATTCCAATGCTCTTTACCAGGATTCGCCATGTACCGACTAACTACTCCCACTGCATGTGCAATGTCTGGTCTTGTACATATCATTGCGAACATTAAACTTCCCACTGCTGATGCATACGGTACTCGAGACATCTCCTTCCTCTCGTCTTCACTGCTAGGACACATAACGGAGGATAACTTGAGATTAGTAGGAAGCGGGGTTGAGATTGGCTTACTATCTTGCATATTGAAACGCTCCAAGATTTTCCTCAAATAATTCTTTTGAGAAATCCAAATCTTCCTATTATCTCTGTCTCGGTGAATTTGCATCCCTAGAATCTTGTTTGCGGCACCCAAGTCTTTCATTTCAAACTCCCTAGCCAATTGAGCCTTCAGCTTATTAATACGATCTTTGTTGGGGCCTGCAACCAACATGTCGTCTACATATAACAGCAAAATGACAAAATCATTGTCCCCAAACCTCTTGAAATATGCACAAGGGTCTGCATAAAGTCTGTTATATTCAAGGCTCATTATGAAAGAATCAAATCTCTTGTACCAACATCTCGGCGCCTGTTTGAGACCATACAGAGATTTCTTTAACCTGCAAACCAAGTTCTTTTTTCCTTGTAGTTCAAAACCTTCTGGTTGAAGCATATAAATTTCTTCTTCAAGATTTCCATGAAGAAATGCAGTTTTCACATCTAGCTGCTCTAGATGCAAATCAAATGTAGCACACATCGCTAGAACTACTCGAATTGTTGTAAGTCGAACCACAGGAGAAAATATTTCATTAAAGTCCGTACCTTCTTTCTGAGCATATCCTTTAACCACCAGCCTTGCACGATACCGCTCCACTTGATCATCGCCATTTCGCTTGATCTTATACACCCATTTATTTCCAATAGGTTTTCTACCTTTTGGCAATGGCACAAGTTCCCATGTTTTATTTTTATGAAGAGCTTCAATTTCTTCCTGCATAGCCGTCATCCACTGAGATGCATCTGAATGATTCAGTGCCTCGCGAAGAGTTGTTGGCTCTCCTTCCTCTGTTAGAAGACAATATGCAACATTACTTTCCATAATATAATCCGAGTGCCACCCTGGACGTTTTCTTTCCCGATTAGAAATACGAGTCGCTGGAGCTTCATCAACGACTACTTGATTTTCATCGTGCTCTGGTACTGCTTCAGAAGAATCTTTATGAAATTCATTACCCACCTGTATCGGTATAGTTTCTTTTGAAGTGCTAACATCTTCAAGATCTTTGTCTTCTGTAAAGACAACATCTCTGCTGATGACTACTTTGTGGGCAGTGGGGTCCCACAAGCGATACCCCTTAACTCCATCAGCATACCCCAAGAACAAACACTTTCTGGACTTCGGATCCAACTTTGTCGTTTCTTGAGAATTGTACATTGCGTACACAGGACTTCCAAATACATGAAGGTCAGAATAATTAACTGGTTTTCCAGTCCACATTTCCATTGGCGATTTCAACTCAATTGCAGTTGATGGTGACCGATTTATCACGTAACAGGCAGTACTTACTGCTTCTGCCCAGAATGATTTTCCCAAGCTTGCAGTTGCCAACATCGCCCTTGTTCTATCTAACAAGGTTCTGTTCATCCGCTCTGCCACTCCGTTTTGTTGAGGAGTGTATGCTGTCGTGAACTGCCTTTTGATACCTTCTTGTTTGCAAAACCTATCAAATTCATCACCAGTGTATTCTCCTCCATTATCTGTCCTCAAACACTTGATCTTTTTACCAGATTCAAGTTCAACCCGCGCTTTGTAAACTTTGAAAACTTCAAACACATCCGCCTTTCTCTTGATTGGGTACACCCAACATCTCCTAGTGTAATCATCAATAAATGATACAAAATACTTTGCTCCTCCTAGGGATTGAACTGGTGCTTGCCACACATCAGAGTGAACCAATTCTAGAATCAATTTACTTCTAGAATTTGATGTGTTAAACTTCAGGCGATGTTGCTTGCTGATTACACAATGCTCACAGAAAGGTAGCGATACCTTTGTAAGACCAGGAATAAGATTTCTTTCAACAAGAATCTTCATACCTTGCTCAGACATGTGTCCAAGCTTTTGATGCCATGTCATAGCAACTTTATCACTTGAACTATTCGAAGCAACAGATGCTTCCGATTCCTGTACCGTCTCGCCTTTCAGAATGTATAAATTAGCACCCTCCTTTTCTCCTTTCATAAGTACAACCGCGCCTTTCTTGATTATCATGATCTTCTCATGTATCACCATTTTACAACCAAGATCATCCAATTGTCCTAAAGACAATAAGTTCTTCTTCAAACCCTCCACGTGTCGTACACCTTGAATAGTACGAACTGTACCATCGTGCATCTTCAGAATGATATCTCCAATTCCAATGATCTTTAGTTCATGATCATTGCAACTGTATACAAATCCTCCTGAGATACGTTCATATTGTTTGAACCATTCTCTTCTATGGGTCATGTGAAAAGTAGCTCCCGAGTCAAATAACCAGACATCAACAAATGTCTTTCTGCCTTCATTTGCTACCACTGCTTCACTAACCAAAGCAGTCCCATCATCTGAAGTGCTTACAATATTTCCTTGAGGATTTGAGTTATTTAAACTCCGGCAATCCTTCTTCAGGTGACCTTTCTTGCCACAATTGTAGCATATATAGGTCTTCTTCTTTTTAGACTTCGGTTTACCATGATTGTGACTCCCACTTGGGCCACGTTCCGTTGATCTCCCTCCTGACATCACCAAGGCCTCCACTTGTCGTGAACCGGCCTGTTTGTCCTCCTTGTTATTGCGCCGATTTTCTTCTTCTAGAATAGCAGCCGCAACTTCATCATAGACTAGATACTCCGAGAGAACATTATTGGTTAAGTTAATAATGAGTTGATCATACGAGTCAGGTAGACTCTGAAGTAAAAGTTCAGCACGTTCTTTTGGCTCTATATTGCAACTTAATGAAGCGAGTTGAGAAAATAGAGTATTCAAAGAATTAATGTGCTCATTAACTGAAGTAGATTCATTCATGCGTAGCGCATAAAGTTTCCTCTTAAGGAATATCTTATTGTGGAGTGATTTGGTCTCGTACAATTTTACGAGGTGATCCCAAATCTCTTTCGCCGTCTTCTTTTCTTCTATGCTAGACAAAACGCCATCTGCTAGTGCCAGATGAAGATTTGCGATAGCCTGGCCGTCCATCTCTTCCCATTTTTCATCAGTGACTTCGGCGGAACGTCCACTGATGGCCGCCAAACACTTATCCTTTCTCAGGATAGCTTTCATCTTTAGTTTCCATAACGAGAAGTTACTCCCGTTGAACTTTTCAATTTCAAATTTCGTAGACATTGCTATAATTACAATCTTCTTTTCGACAATATTATTTTTCTTGAAATAACACCCAAGGACTTTTACCGAGTGAAAATAATCTTACTTATTTTCTGATGTGGACGATCCACTCCCGTGGCAACCACAGAGCATACGATAAGTAGATTAATACACACTAGATATTAGAACCTTAGCTCTTGATACCACTTGTTGAGAAAAGCGACACCAAATTATAGCAAACCGCTAGTAATAATTGAAATAACGACAATAATAGGAACACTGAGATTTAACGTGGAAAACCCCAAAAGGGTAAAAACCACGGGCAAGGAAAGAAACGCTTCACTAATAAGAATAATAGGAATTACACTTCTCTCTAATTACAAGGATAAGTACTAATCTTTATATCTCTTGTAATTAGGAGACTAAACACTCACAAACTTTCTATTTAATTATTAGTATACAAGATAACTTGTAATTTGAGATGTAGAAATGAGCTTGCATAATGCTCATATTTATAGTAACACAAGATTGGTTGGTGAACTTGTGAATGCAAAAGTCTTCATAATGTGTATGCTCAACAAAATGCGGCTAGTGGCTGTACCATCCAAATTTAATATTCAACATTGCATAAAACACATGTGGTATTTGACCACATATACCCACCAACCATTCAACATTTCAACAATACGTATATGTATTTATACAAGTACATTACTTGGTGACCAAGCCTCTAACCATAAATAGGTAAATATAATTCTAATAATACTCAAACTCTAATATATGGGAAGTATCCCATAATATCTACGTCTAATAAAATTCACAATTTCCATCTTGACCCAAATCATCAAACCAGCAGCAAGCAAGCAACAGTGGAACCAACGTCAACAATAACGTCAACAATAAAAATGATATAAACCCAAAACATGCTCTGTAACAACAATGGAGTGATGTGAGTATGTATGTGTGTGATGAACTTCGATAATCAATATTTTAGAGAACTAAACAAGTGTACAAGTATGTGTATAATTGAGAGAGTGTTGTACAAAACAAACTCTGTAATAATTTGCAAAACTATCAATAAGGATGAAGGTAGTTTTGTGTTTTTTAAAGTAACTATAAATATAAATTAATTAAGATGAAATCAAGGTATAAGTCGGAAAAAGCTTTTTTTACCTGCCTGAGAACTCGAGAATATTCAGAATTTCATTTCAGATGATAATGGCATGATGAGTGAGAATTAAATTTGTTGTGTGTGTGTCTGTGTGTCTATGCTCATACCATCTTATAACGGATTGCATGCTCACAGTTGTACTACCCATATGAATGCATTAACATTTGTACCCCATGAAATATAAGTTGTACATTATACCGGATTTGTATTTTCTCTCTCTTTAAATAAACTTGTGTACATCTATGTATCTATCTATAGTTTCTATTATATCTCTAAAATGATGTAATTAATAGGCTAATTTCTTTATTAAAAAAAATAAAAAATAAAAAGAAAAAAATCTAAACCCATAAGCTGCTGATGTCATTAATACATTAAATAAATACAGAGTATAATTAAATTCTATTAAAAAATTACGGAGTATAACATTAACTTTTATCCGTCAATTTGCAGCGTAAACCCTACCGCTAACCATAACCCTAACCCGAGTATTCTCTCAATCATCGTCATCATCTCAGCCATTGTAATCGACCATGCCGGGTGCTGAAGGAGGTCCACCGGAGGTTACTGTCCATGGGTTCTTTCACCGTTGAGGTATATGTTCACTCTACCATTCTTATATTTTAGTTCCCTCTCTGTTACTATGAACTACGAAATAAATTGATTGATCAATTTTTCTTCGATCAGATGTACGATAAGCACGCGCCTAAAACCTGCAAAAACTTCATTGAACTAGCTAGAAGAGGTTACTACAATAATGTCAAATTTCACAGAATCATCAAGGTATGTAACTCTGACCGTTAATAAGTATACTAAGTATATGTTATACGTTATAGTTACAATAACGATAAGGATAATTTGTCAATTGAGTGCTGATTCTTTGTAATTGATTAATGAAAAAATAGGATTTCATAGTTCAAGGAGGTGATCCCACTGGTACAGGAAGGGGTGGAGAATACATATATCATATATGGGTATGCTACTTTAATGTTCTCATAAAAATAGGTTTGATATTTTTAGAATTATTGATTAGTTTATATGAACTGAAGTTGTGGATTATGTCTCTAAAGGACCTGTTATATATGGAAATATGGCTATTTTGTTGAAATGAATGTGTAATATTAAAGGTCAAAGTTTGAGGATGAGATTACTCCGAAGTTGAAGCATACTGGAACTGGGATCTTATCTATGGCTAATGCTGGTCCGAATACGAATGGGAGTGAGTTCTTTATCACATTGGCACCGGCACAATCACTTGATGGTAATCAATTTTTATTTGAATTTATTATCTTTATTAGTTTGTTTTGTTCTTTTGGCATAATTGCACTTTGGTCAAATGGGTATTTTTGTTCATATTAAATATACAGGCATATCTTCTTGACATTAGTATAGATGATAAGATCAATCATAATAATCACACCGCACAACCAGATTGAATGAAGCAATGTGTACATTTCTCATTTTTGCCTATGGAATCCTGCCAACTCAGTTTTGGATTTATTCAAATGTATTGTTGCAATATAATCAAGGTTTCAAATACTTCATTATGTTAAGGTGTGACCAAGGTCTCAAACCTTATTGGATGCTCCTTTTCTATATAATTTCGGCATAGTTTGCTTAATTATTAACGGTTTCATTTGTTGTTCTGATCTCTTTTGTTGTGAATACAAAGTATTACTTCAAATTAACAGGGATGATCACCAGGTGATGTTTTTGTTTATCTTTTTCCTTTTTTCATTAATTTTAATTAGGGTTCTTTTGATGTTTTTGTGGTCTCTTTTGTTAATACAAAGTATTACTGCAAATTGGATTAAAGAATATTTTTGTGCTTTCACATACCATAATTTTGGGGTTTCTTTGATTTGTTTGATTTCATAGGGTTTAATAATATACTATTTAACTATTTTACTAAGGAATATATACATAAAGCTAATGTTGTACTCCGTGTGCTTCATGGTGATTGAAGTTATTTACTTCACAACGAATGTGACATTTACAATTGTCGAGTCATCTAATGTTTAATCTTCTTCACTCCAAAAGTTTCCCTTAAGTTAGAAGTGTCAACTTGGGTGGGTTGGTTTGGGTAATTAGTAGATATATTCCAGCCCAAGTCTCCTAAACATTAGTAAATATTTTAACCGATTTTGTTCGTTCAGACGTTCAAGCAAAGAAATGGAAGATGCTACAAGAATGGTCGTGGTCACGTCAAGCTTATTCGCTGCTCTAAATGTGGCAAATAATGCCCGAAGGTAATAAATCATGACAATGATAGCTTTGAGTGATTCTTTATTTCTTAGATCTTAAATGTTGATATAGATCTGTAAGTATTTTTTTCTAACGAGTTATCAAAATTGTGTTACCTCTTATATGTAATAACTTTAGTGATTTTGTTAAAAGCATCAGTTTGTTAGGTTAAAATTTGAGCATCTTAACCAACTTGGTGAAAAGATTAGATGTGTTGTTTTTTTGCAATATTTTTGTATACTTCTTATAGGAGATCAAACTCAGTAATAAATAATAGTTGATCTAATAGGATAATATACATCTTTACAACCTTAATACTTTTTGTGTTTCTGCTATGTTCGCAATTGAGCTGTAACATTAATTTCACCTTCATATATTGGGGATTGGTATGGTATGATGTAAGCTTTTTATTTTGAATTATTATTATATTGCTTCATTTTTATCCAATATCTTCTAATATATTTTCTTAATAGTATATATCATGATAGTAAAATTTTACACGGGTTTAGTTTCAAGTTCGTGATGATATTTTTTTATGAAAAATATTGTTAAACCTGAATTGTTGTTTGCAGAAGCAATTCAAAATATCCAGAAGATTAACCTAAAAGGAAACTTATGGCCTATCTGGATGCATGGAGTTCTTTGTCGAAACATTGAAGGTCAATGAGGTACTAATTACTTTCAACACTTTGAGCACCAATTGCATACTCAAGTCTCAATAATACTATAAACTGTGAACTTTTTAGTCAATCTTAGGCTCTTGCTCTCTGCATCTGACTATGTAATGCGTAGTAGATTGGACATGATTTTGATAGCATAAACCAAAAGAAATTATTATGCTACTATGCACAATTTATTTAGCATAGTTTTATAAAGGTGACAATTTTGACCCATTTAGTTGTGGATGTGTGAAATTGTTAAGCCATAGTATATACATTACATTGTTATTATGGTCTATGGCTAGGCCTATAGATATAAAAGTATAGTTTTGTGGTGGGTAAGTGGCTTGCTGCAAGTATGCAATGGCTTTAGCATTTACATTCACTTAACACCTAAAACATATCATTAAACTGTTTCGTTTAAACAAACTCGTGGTTTCACGGGTCATTTCACTAGTATATATTATTATTTTATTATAATTTTAATTATACGAGAATATTTTACATTAGTATTATTAAAATATTAAGCTTATATACTCGTATCTCATTTGTCTTTTCCATTTGAAAAAACTTATATACGGCCCATTTATATAACTCATAACTAAATGAAGGTCGTCCTGTTTAGGAATGGCAACCACGGGTAACGGGAACGGATACTTAATATTCGTGATTTGTCCGTCAAGATTTTTCTTTACCCGCGGGTACCCGTTTACCCATCAACGGGTAAAATTTTGTGCCCGTACTCGCGGGTTTACAAAATGTGCACTTTAACTAATATTTATTCACAGATACACACTACTCGCGAGTAACCCGCAAATAATTATTAAAATACATTAAAAAGTTAAATTATATATTATATAATTAAATTTATATATGCGGGTAAACGGGTATACCCGCAGGTAGCTCAACCGGGCATTGCGGATTGACGGGTTGGGTTTCACCGCAACGGGTACAAGATGCCCGCGACCCGCCAACGGGTACAAAATTTTACTCGCCCCGTACCCGCGAGTACATTTTTTATAAATATTCGCCCATCACGGTGACGGATACCTGCGGGTCACGGGTATTTTTCACCCATTGCAATCCCTAGTCATGTTAGATTTATAACTTACTTACATACATCAATAAGCTCCGGGATGTTTAGTTTGGATTTTTGTGTCCCGACTCGCGGTTAGGTAGATTTTAGTTTGAGTTAGGTTGGCTTTGTTTAGTTTTGCTTTCTAGGTGTGAGGCGGTTCCAGGTCGTTTTGTTGTATCTCTGTTCATTGAAAGGTTCTTTCACTATTAGTAAAAAGACCTCGATTCTATATAAGTTTTTATGTTTGTAGTCATAAAAAAAAATTAAAACAATAAGCTCCGGGATATGATGTTGCTAAACCCTGATTTTCAGGTCTTGCATCAATCCATAAGATTGAAACGACGTTCAACTTTTTCCTTACATTTTCCACTCCTCCAAGAAATCGCATTGTATGAAATTTTTATCTTTTTCAATATTTGTTGGCACCATAATTCTTGATCTCAATCACATCTAACAATTTATACAATGAAAATTTTCATAACAATGTAACAACCAAAAAAATATACATAGATCGACAAAAATATATCTAACAAATTACAAAATCATTTTTCTCAATAAAATATTCTCCCTATAACCCAACGATGTCAATTCGCTATGGACACTTATGTGAGGTGTTGTCGTTTGAATGTGACAATTTAGATTTTGGTATGTGAAAAAATTAATATAACAATTAGGCAATAAATAAAGATAGAAGTTACGTACTATCTTTACACATTAATCAGAAATGTATGCATACATGATTCAAGTTTAAAATCTTATTTCACACGAATTTTTTTTTTCCCCGGATAGGTGCAATACATGACTTTAAACGCTTATGGACTATGACCTATGTTTTCATTATAAAAAAGTTATAAGATTAAATATTGTATATATTATGTATCTTAATTTATTTTGTTATTGTTATTATAAATCCCGTTTAGTCAGTTAAGCATCTATCATAATTTTGAGTTAATAGTGAATGAATAGAATATATACTTCTCATACACACAACAGGTCAGTATATAATTCATAAAATTGAAACCTCGCGTGGATATAGAAGATAGACAGATTAATGCAAAATGAGATTCGATACATTATAACGTCATAATGATAAAGTAAAATTATTTAATTCTTGATCATTTACATAAATCCTGATATTGTCACGAACTCCACTATTTTTATTAATACACATATGGTGTGTCGTTGTGTCATCACGTTATCCTTATTCCATCACAAGTTAAAACTCATACATTTTATTCAAGAATGAAAATCAAGAATAGGATGAATTTGAAAATTAGCGAGTCTTTCTACAAACACAAACGTACAAATGAAATGACTGTTCTTAATTGTTCCCAATTCTATCTCCAGCCAACCCCACTAGGAAGCATGTACACATGATTAAATGGTAATTTGCGCTCAACTTTGTAATCGATTGTTTGGACTGTTGGTCGCATCTTGCCAGCTTGTGATCAAGTTCGTCATGTGCATATCTCGTTTTAGGCTTGTAACAGATAATAGTATCGTGCTGTTACCATCCTTATTGTAAAGTTTGTATAGGACTCCATGTATGAAGCGACCCGTCCTAATCCATCCGGACGAAGTCCATATCGATTACAAACGATTCACAATAGTAGGTTACATCGCGAGGTACTTGACCTCTATATGATACATTTTACAAACATTGCATTCATTTTTAAAAGACAAACTTTCATTTACATTGAAAGTTGACGGCATGCATACTCTTTCATAATATATCCAACTATAATTAACTTAATAATAATCTTGATGAACTCAACGACTCGAATGCAACGTTTTTTGAAATATGTCATGAATGACTCCAAGTAATATCTCTAATTGAGCAAATGCACAGCGGAAGATTTCTTTCATACCTGAGAATAAACATGCTTTAAAGTGTCAACCAAAAGGTTGGTGAGTTCATTAGTTTATCATAACAATCATTTTCATTATTTTAATAGACCACAAGATTTCATTTTCAGTTCTCATAAATAATACGTCACATGCATAGAGACAAAAATAATCATTCATATGGATTGAACACCTGGTAACCGACATTCACAATATGCATATAAGAATATCCCCATCATTCCGGGATCCTCTTTCGGACATGATATAAATTTTGAAGTACTAAAGCATCCGGTACTTTGGATGGGGCTTGTTGGGCCCGATAGATCTATCTTTAGGATTCGCGTCAATTAGGGTGTCTGCTCCATAATTCTTAGATTACCAGACTTAATAAAAAGGGGCATATTCGATTTCGATACTTCAACCATAGAATGTAGTTTCACGTACTTGTGTCTATTTCGTAAAACATTTATAAAAGTTGCGCATGTATTCTCAGCCCAAAAAAATATAAAGGGTAAAAAGGCAAATGAAACTCACCATACTGTATTTTGTAGTAAAAATACATATAACATCATTGAACAAGTGTAAGGTTGGCCTCGGATTCACGAACCTAAATTTATTATATATATTTATGTGTTGGTCAATATTTTTCTAACAAATTAAGTCAAGTCGTAGTGTACCACAATCCTAATGCTCGAGACTAATATACAAAAGTCAACAAAAGTCAATTTGACTTAAAAGGATTTCCAAAATTTATACATGATTATTATATAGTTTAAATATCGTCGCTTTATATTTTTAAATATTTTAAAAGATTTATTAGAGTAAATAACATAATTCATTTATTAATAAATAAAATTTTATATTAAAATTTATATAATAAATTATACTTATATATATATATTAGGTAATAAAATTTATAAAGACAATATGATAAGTATTATTAACATAATTATATTACACGTAGTAAAATATCTTTGTATTACATATTTATTTGATAAAATAACATTGATAATAATAATAAGTAAAAGTCGTATTATTTTGTAATAATAATTATTATTATTTTATTAATAAAAATCAATATTTATATTTACTAAAATGATATTATGATAAAATGATAATTATGATTATGATTTCTTTAATATTTACGATACTTTTTAATATTAACTTTAAAATAATAATTTTTATTTAAAATGATAATAATAATGATATTTTATAATAACAATGACAAAAATGATAATTTTGATAAAATGATAGTTTTAATACTAACGATACCTTTAATAATATTAGTAGTGATAAAAATAATAAGAACGATAATTTTATTTAAATCATTATCTTACAATATTTAAATTTCATCATGATACTCATACTCATTATTTCCTAATCACTTTGTTAATAGTTTTTAAATCATCTTTTATATCACGTTCATTTTAATGATAATAATAGTAATTATAATAATTAAGTGTTACTAATAATAATAAATATTATGATAATGATAATATTATTAACTACTTTAATGATAATAATAATAATAATACTAATTATAACTTTAACGATAATAACGATAGTAATATTAATAATAAAAATAACAATTTTTAATGATAATACTTTTTAATGATAATGATAATAATAATAATAATAATAATAATAATAATAATAATAATAATAATAATAATAATAATAATAATAATAATAATACTAATAATAATAATACTAATTAGATAAAAAATTAGAACGACGATAATAACGACGATAATAATAATCATTTTTAATAATAATACAAAAATTCAATTGACAATAACTTCTAATCCGTTCATCGAATCCATTCGACATCTAAATGAAAAGTTTATAATTTTTCGCCAGCTTTCTAACGACATGCATATCTTATACCTTATCTCAATCGCATATGTAACTAATTCAAGATTCAACATAACCTATCTAACGGCAATATCAAAAGTACAAGCATGCATAATCCTATTTACTCGAGCACTAGTCAGGGATACACTATTAATAAATAAAAGTTAAGTTATAAGTGCTCACGTATCAATATTGAGATTCAATATTGCAGGAAGGTACATAGATGCAACGAAGATGATAAACACTAGATTGACCTCACGAGCTATACCCCCGAACCATACCCATAACCTCCATAGCTATAACCCATAATTTCCTTAGCTCTATCCCGCTCATAACACTCGTTTTGAAAACATGCGAGCAGAACCTCGTCGTAGTATTTTATGTAATATATACTAATAATATTGCTCACAATAATACTAATACTAATAATAATAATCTTAATATTAATAATAATATTAATATTAATAATGTATACATATATTTTTCTATCTCTTGCGAAAAAATGAATGATGGAATGAATTAGAAACAAGCACGTTCAATATTTAAAGCAATGTTAAGCCTACCTACTACTCATGTTCGACTAATAAGAGTTACCGACAGTTTTATTTATTATTATTATATATATTATATTTAATTTATATAATTACTTATATATTATATTATATTTACGTTCATGGTAAAAATGTAATTTTTACTAAAATGACTCGTACGTTGTCACTCGACTTATGTACCACTTTCGGTTTTTCGAGCGCATTTTCGTACGTTTAGAAAACTAGCCTTTTACGTTACGCGACGTGTACCCTTATTAATAATTTGACTTACTCATCAATAAATTATCTTATAAAAAAATGTAACTTATAAAATTGAGCGTTGTGGTCATTTACTTCTATAAATCAGTGACTCGTTGTTTATCAAAATATATTATTTTAAATCAAACGTTTTGTGACAAGGTTAATAATATATATATATATATATATATATATATATATATATATATATATATATATATATATATATATATATATATATATATATATATATATATTAACCTTGTCACAAAATGATATATATATATATTTAAATAAACTTATACTTATTGTAATAAAAATATTTATGTAATAATATCATATTTAGTTTTACAAAACTAATTATATCTCAAGATTCATTTTAAATTCGTTTAGAGATTACATAACGTTTACTCTTTAAAACTTAAATTCTTATAATCATTTATGCGTCAACGTTTGTTTTTAATATCTTTCTAGATTTAAATCACGTTTTTATTTCCCGTTATATCTATCTATATCTTATTGAATCATGGACCATTGTTATGGATAATTTGTAAAAAGGTTTCTAGAAAGATTCTAAAATTCAGGGTAATGTTAAAACCTTTATCTTTATTATAATGGCTTAGTAATGAATTGTCAAAAGTGGTTCTAGATATTTATAAAGTTATATTCGTTTTCAAAGAAGATGTGACACTCTGTTAGTTATATATAATTCCTAAGATTTATAACAGTAAAGGATAATGATAATAACTTTAAAAAATTACTTCTTGACATGTTGTAAGATGTACAAATCTTTATCGTAGTACGTCTTATATCTTCGAAACAATAATTATATGTGCTTGTGATTTATAAAACTTAATTAGGTTTTATATACATACTCAAATTATTTTATAAACCGTTGTAGTAACAAGTTCTGTTTAAACTGAAAACGTTTTCATACATTTGAAATTAAATCAAATGGATATTATATAGTTTAGTTTTCTAGAATTAATTATATTCAAACCATATAATCTATTATTAGGGTTTATGTTAGATTCTTATAAGTTTGGTATTAACTCATTTAATAACCATCGAGTGTTGCTATCTATTAATTATATTCAAAATTGTTATATAAGTTCAATATACCTTTCCTATACACGTATCACATAACACGTTTTATTACGCAAATGTTTATCTAACACGAATAAGTATATAGTTATACGTTCAATATTCTGCTAACGTTTACAAGTCATAAAATAGATTTCCTTATATATTTACATGTCAATCAAACCGTTTAATGTTTTATTAATATTTCTCAAATTAACACTCACACATATGTATATATTCATACATATCTATTTACACACAATTGTTCGTGAATCGTCAGGCATGGTCAAAAGGTAATTGATTACATGAATATAGTTTTCAAACTTTCGAGATTCAACATTACAGATTTTGCTTATCGTGTCGGAATCATATAAAGATTAAAGTTTAAATTTGATCGGAAATTTCCGGGTCATCACAGTACCTACCCGTTAAAGAAATTTCGTCCCGAAATTTGATCGAGGTCGTTATGGCTAACTATAAGAATGTTTTCATGACGAATATGAGTTGATAAATAGAATTTTATCATCATTGAATAATGTAGATAAAATAATTTGATTACGTGAAGAGTATAAGTGAAGCTATCGCAAGAGAGTGAAATGAGTAACTGTATATTCGTTTTAACCGATGACGTAGTTATGATTGATTTTCGGAATTCATGTGATTTAAAGAAAATCTTCGTAGTAAGATTTGGTGTTTCAGCGATTTAGGAAATCAAGATCTCCTTTGATTTAATGCGATAATCTGTTTCGATTGTTATGTCGGATATTTCACTATAAATCCACTGTCTTCGTTTCCTTATTCTCACATCTCCCATCTTCCATATCCTCTTCTTTAATTCATATTTTCAAAACATTCACAAGTATGCTCCATCCCGTTCTTATTCTTAATATATTCCTAATCTTCATATCCGTCATCCTTCATTTTCATCTCCCTCCGGAAGAATCTATTAACTTCTACTATACCTTTGGGTTTATAGTATTTCTAATTCTCCCGTGTCTTTATGTTGCTATATGCATCGACATCTACGGTTTATAATTTCTGAGTGGTTGTTGGGTTTTATATCTTTCCTTATACTTCGATGTCCCTGCTTCTGTCTTTTATAATCATTGTCATCCACAGTTAATGCTCTCTCCTATTTGATGTGATTTATACTCCAATTTCTATTTCGGAGTTTTTGTCCTTTCGTCTCTTCTTCTTGTGATTAAGCACTGCTTGTAATGATCCAGAATTCGCAGATATGAATTTCGAAATGAACATTGTTAATGTTCTAAAAAGGGAATAGTAATGGTACGATCTTGCTTTGTCAAATTACCAGAATATCCCGAAAAAGACCGAATCATCAAGAAAAATATTTTCTTGATATGTTTAGAGATTAGGTTGAATGTAAGAGTCGTGTAAATGACACATGATGACGGTATGTTCTGTGAATCATCACGTTCCATTAGAAACTCAGCATGAATTACTGTAATATAATCACGTTGATCAAGTGTCATTATATTATACTAACTCATGCTTCAGTTCCCAACACTACTTCAAAAACATTCATTTTTTTAAATTTTGAATTTTTTTTTCCTTCAGAATTTAGAAACTAACACAGTTTCTTTTACGTTGCAGGTATTACGGAGAGGTAAATTATTTCAGATAAGAATGCTTATGAAAATATCTTCAGAAATATCGAGGATAAAAGATGCGATGATATCTTAGAATGTTTAAGATATGATGATGAAGAATATTGTCCGCACAGGTTTAGAGTCGGGAGCAAGGTATTCGTTAATGACTTCATCAGAAACAGAATCATTAAGATTCTTTAAATACAGACTTTGGCCCTTGTATTTATCCTTGGTCTCCTTCACGGTCTGCTCAATCCGTTGTTCAGTACCAACTCTTCTCTTTTTCTGGACTTTACCAACACATTTTTCTTTATCGTCAACCTTTTAACTGTTAAAGTCGTTTACAGTTTTTGCTGCTTCATTAGCATTTCGAGAACTAGTTCATGGTTTGAGATGTTTTTCAGAAACTTCACATTCGAAGTGTGTAAGTTTAGGAGATAGACATTATATGTATATTTAACTATTGAAGTAGAATCTCTGCGAGATTTCAAAATACTGATTGCTGATTTTCAGTAATTGATATGGCAATTCTTGTTGCAAGATGCGGATGAGTAAAAGATGGGGTTTCACTGAATAAGTATAGTGACTTTTCGAAGAGGCTTAAAGTTGTTGATGAGGTTACTGCTAATGTAGTGGAATATAAAAGGTTCCCCGGTAAGGGCAACGTATATATAGAGGTTATAATAAGACTAGTCCGGCTAAAAAGTTGAAGTTGGCTTGCTGGAGCTGTGACAAAATTGGCTAATTTGGAAAGGAATCGTAAGGATGTTTTTGCTAATAAATGATAAAGAATTCGACACGGATACGTGTTAAACTATGACTTTGGTTTCGAGAGTTTTTCAGGTACAAGACTTCGGGTAATGTGTGGTTGGATCATCATCTCAATTGTTCATTATTTGAAGTGTCTTCCGAAATTTCGAAGTGTTTTAAATGCAGCTTGTCATTGTCAATATCCAAAGGATGAAATCGCCATGAATCTCGATTGATTCTCATATTCTTATGAGTGTTACAAATAAAAGTGATGTTCTATCACAGTTTTGAAGTCAGAGTATAGCTTTGAAAAATGTAATGATCTAAGAGTGATGATTTTGCTTATATCTCGAGCTGCATTCTGAGATTTCAAAATAAAAATATGTAATTGAATTTGAATGAGTATGGTTGTTTTGATTTCTTATAAAAGAATGTATACTGTTGTGAAAAAAGGGAGTATAGTTGATGATTTACTGACTTAGAATCGAAGAATGTAATTTATTAATTGTGAATTTATATATCTCTCGGGTATTACCTACCCGTTAAAAAAATTTCACAAATAATATTTTGAACAAGAATTTTTCATTACAGTCTTTATGAAAATATATGTATGTATATTTTCTTCAGATGTAATACAGATTTAATGAGTGAATATCATATTAAGTTCATTTGATTTTCGGCTCGAATTAGTAAAGAATAATCTCTAAAACATTAGAGATTTCATAATCTTAGCGGAGTATTTCGCTAATGTAATAAATACTTCAATATTTATTCTTTTATATATTTCCTTAGTGAATCATGCTGATGCTCATAGAACTCTTGCTAACTTTGCAAGATACGAATGTTGTTTTCCAGTAAATTTCGAGTACATCGAAGATGAAAGTGTAAAATCAAACATGTTATTGAATGATACACTTGATTTATTATGAAACCGAATTCATTTAATTGAAACAAAGGTTGTAGTTAACGATGGTTAGGTTGTTAACGAAGGATGTACCTCATAGCATATTAGTAATATGAATTTAACCGAGTAGTATCTACCCTTTTTCAATTCATACTCACTAGCTTAGTACGAAAAGATTTATTATAGTTTCAAAATTCATATATATAAAAAATATATATATAAATTCTTCAGAAAGAATGAGTTAATACTTCATAACTCGTTGATACAATATACGCGTTGTTGATCAGTGATGATGTCCACGGCGATTCTTGAACTGGCGGGACTTGTGATGTTATAGGCGCTGCTAGTGCTGATGATGCTGACAGTACTGACGGTTCTGGTCATGCTGACGATACTGTTGGTGCTGGTGATACTGCCGGTAACTGCTGGTGATGCTTTGTATAACAAGTCTAGCTTGTAACTCGCGTACCATTCTTTTCAGGGTTTCAATTCTTCTCTCTATCATCTCTGTCCACTTATCTGATTTATGGTTAAGGCTGAATTAGATAATCTCTAAGACTTTAGAGATTACATAATCACCGTAGAATGTTTCTCCGATGAAGTTATGAATCAATACTTCATCGTTTGTTGTTGTTGGTACTCCTTGGTATTTATGGTGCATGTGATGTTGATATCCGAGGTACAGATTGTGATGTTGAGGCGTGTGATGCGGATGTGATTGTTGGTGATGATAATGATACTGTTGGTGTTGATGAATGTGGTACTGTTGATGCCGGTGATGCTGCTGGTGCTTATGGTATTGAGACATGCGATGTTGATGTTACTGGCGGTTCGGGTTATGCTGCTGGTGCTGCTGATGGTGTTTGTAATCCTTGTACCATAATCTCCAAAACCGTTATGCGAGCGCGAAGTTCGTTAATTTCTGTTTGTATACCGGGATGATTGGCGGTTGGAACGAGCGGATGAATAAGATTTGTAATATGGGATATTATATAATCGTGACGAGATACTCTAGCAATGAGTGAGAAAATGGTGTCTCGAACGGGTTCACCGGTAAGTGCTTCAGGTTCATCGCAAAAGGGCATTGTAGTAGATGGAAGGGGTCACCTTCTTCTTGTCTCCAATGATTTAGTATATTACGAACCCATCCCCAATTCATCCAAAATAGATGATGGGAAATTGGTTGATCCATTCCGGTCACACTGCTTTCGGAGCTCGAATGGAAATCCATATCGGCATAGCTGTCGGAATCTGAGGAATTCGAACTAGATGCGGAATCCATCTTGTATAATTGGGGAAATGAATTTTTGATATGGAATAGATTATAGGAGTTAGAGTTGGTTTTCTTCAATACATATTTTACATATGTATATATAATACCAAAATCCCATAAATTACGGAGGAATCTTTGAAAAAATGTCATTCAAAGTTCACGGTAATAGATGTGCTAAGATGAGAATTTGTCTATACACTATTATGCAATAAATGCAGGGAAACGCGTCTAGACTTGAGCATGATAAGCATGTAATTTCCTAAGGATGATAAGTAGATGATTTTCGACTAGAAATGATAAGCAAAATTTTTGACATACAGACACGATCGAAGTCCAGACTCACTAATGCATCTTAACAACTAACAGTAAGACACACTAACGCAAGACCTGGTTCGCTAAGACCACCGCTCTGATACCAACTGAAGCGACCCGTCCTAATCTATCCGGACGAAGTCCATATTGATTACAAACGATTCACAATAGTAGGTTACATCACGAGGTACTTGACCTCTATATGATACATTTTACAAACATTGCATTCATTTTTAAAAGACAAACTTTCATTTACATTGAAAGTTGACGGCATGCATACTCTTTCATAATATATCCAACTATAATTGACCTAATAATAATCTTGATGAAATCAACGACTCGAATGCAACGTTTTTTGAAATATGTCATGAATGACTCCAAGTAATATCTCTAATTGAGCAAATGCACAGCGGAAGATTTCTTTCATACCTGAGAATAAACATGCTTTAAAGTGTCAACCAAAAGGTTGGTGAGTTCATTAGTTTATCATAACAATCATTTCCATTATTTTAATAGACCACAAGATTTCATTTTCAGTTCTCATAAATAATACGTCCCATGCATAGAGACAAAAATAATCATTCATATGGATTGAACACCTGGTAACCGACATTCACAATATGCATATAAGAATATCCCCATCATTCCAGGATCCTCCTTCGGACATGATATAAATTTCGAAGTACTAAAGCATCCGGTACTTTGGATGGGGCTTGTTGGGCCCGATAGATCTATCTTTAGGATTCGCGTCAATTAGGGTGTCTGTTCCCTAATTCTTAGATTACCAGACTTAATAAAAAGGGGCATATTCGATTTCGATAATTCAACCATAGAATGTAGTTTCACGTACTTGTGTCTATTTCGTAAAACATTTATAAAAGTTGCGCATGTATTCTCAGTCCAAAAAAATATAAAGGGTAAAAAGGTAAATGAAACTCACCATACTGTATTTTGTAGTAAAAATACATATAACATCATTGAACAAGTGTAAGGTTGGCCTCGGATTCACGAACCTAAATTTATTATATATATTTATGTGTTGGTCAATATTTGTCTAACAAATTAAGTAAAGTCGTAGTGTACCACAATCCTAATGCTCGAGACTAATATACAAAAGTCAACAGAAGTCAATTTGACTCAAAAGAATTTCCAAAATTTATACATGATTATTATATAGTTTAAATATCGTCGCTTTATATTTTTAAATATTTTAAAAGATTTATTAGAGTAAATAACATAATTCATTTATTAATAAATAAAATTTTATATTAAAATTTATATAATAAATTATACTTTTATATATATATTAGGTAATAAAATTTATAAAGACAATATGATAAGTATTATTAACATAATTATATTACACGTAGTAAAATATCTTTGTATTACATATTTATTTGATAAAATAACATTGATAATAATAATAAGTAGAAGTCGTATTATTTTGTAATAATAATTATTATTATTTTATTAATAAAAATCAATATTTATATTTACTAAAATGATATTATGATAAAATGATAATTATGATTATGATTTCTTTAATATTTACGATACTTTTTAATATTAACTTTAAAATAATAATTTTTATTTAAAATGATAATAATAATGATATTTTATAATAACAATGACAAAAATGATAATTTTGATAAAATGATAGTTTTAATACTAACGATACCTTTAATAATATTAGTAGTGATAAAAATAATAAGAACGATAATTTTATTTAAATCATTATCTTACAATATTTAAATTTCATCATGATACTCATACTCATTATTTCCTAATCACTTTGTTAATAGTTTTTAAATTGTCTTTTATATCACGTTCATTTTAATGATAATAATAGTAATTATAATAATTAAGTGTTACTAATAATAATAAATATTATGATAATGATAATATTATTAACTACTTTAATGATAATAATAATAATACTAATTATAACTTTAACGATAATAACGATAATAATAATAATAATAATAAAAATAACAATTTTTAATGATAATACTTTTTAATGATAATGATAACAATAATAGTAATAATAATAATAATAATAATAATAATAATAATAATAATAATAATAATAATAATAATACTAATAATAATAATACTAATTAGATAAAAAATTAGAACGACGATAATAACGACGATAATAATAATCATTTTTAATAATAATACAAAAATTCAATTGACAATAACTTCTAATCCGTTCATCGAATCCATTCGACATCTAAATGAAAAGTTTATAATTTTTCGCCAGCTTTCCAACGACATGCATATCTTATACCTTATCTCAATCGCATATGTAACTAATTCAAGATTCAACATAACCTATCTAACGGCAATATCAAAAGTACAAGCGTGCATAATCCTATTTACTCGAGCACTAGTCAGGGATACACTATTAATAAATAAAAGTTAAGTTATAAGTGGTCACGTATCAATATTGAGATTCAATATTGCAGGAAGGTACATAGATGCAACGAAGATGATAAATACTAGATTGACCTCACGAGCTATACCCCCGAACCATACCCATAACCTCCATAGCTATAACCCATAATTTCCTTAGCTCTATCCCGCTCATAACACTCGTTTTGAAAACATGCGAGCAGAACCTCGTCGTAGTATTTTATGTAATATATACTAATAATATTGCTCACAATAATACTAATACTAATAATAATAAGATTAATATTAATAATCTTAATATTAATAATAATATTAATATTAATAATGTATACATATATTTTTCTATCTCTTGCGAAAAAATGAATGATGGAACGAATTAGAAACAAGCACGTTCAATATTTAAAGCAATGTTAAGCCTACCTACTACTCATGTTCGACTAATAAGAGTTACCGACACTTTTATTTATTATTATTATATATATTATATTTAATTTATATAATTACTTATATATTATATTATATTTACGTTCATGGTAAAAATGTAATTTTTACTAAAATGACTCGTACGTTGTCACTCGACTTATGTACCACTTTCGGTTTTTCGAGCGCATTTTCGTACGTTTAGAAAACTAGCCTTTTACGTTACGCGACGTGTACCCTTATTAATAATTTGACACTCATCAATAAATTATCTTATAAAAAAAATGTTACATATAAAATTGAGCGTTGTGGTCATTTACTTCTATAAATCAGTGACTAGTTGTTTATCAAAATATATTATTTTAAATCAAACGTTTTGTGACAAGGTTAATAATATATATATATATATATATATATATATATATATATATATATATATATATATATATATATATATATATATATATATATATAAACTTATACTTATTGTAATAAAAATATTTATGTAATAATATCATATTTAGTTTTACAAAACTAATTATATCTCAAGATTCATTTTAAATTCGTTTAGAGATTACATAACGTTTACTCTTTAAAACTTAATTTCTTATAATCATTTATGCGTCAACGTTTTTTTTAATATCTTTCTAGATTTAAATCACGTTTTTATTTCCCGTTATATCTATCTATATCTTATTGAATCATGGACCATTGTTATGGATAATTTGTAAAAAGGTTTCTAGAAAGATTCTGAAATTCAAGGTAACGTTAAAACCTTTATCTTTATTATAATGGTTTAGTAATGAATTGTCAAAAGTGGTTCTAGATATTTATAAAGTTATATTCGTTTTCAAAGAAGACGTGACACTCTGTTAGTTATATATAATTCCTAAGATTTATAACAATAAAGGATAATGATAATAACTTTAAAAAATTACTTCTTGACATGTTGTAAGATGTACAAATCTTTATCGTAGTACGTCTTATATCTTCGAAACAATAATTATATGTGCTTGTGATTTATAAAACTTAATTAGGTTTTATATACATACTCAAATTGTTTTATAAACCGTTGTAGTAACAAGTTCTGTTTAAACTGAAAACGTTTTCATACATTTGAAATTAAATCAAATGGATATTATATAGTTTAGTTTTCTAGAATTAATTATATTCAAACCATATAATCTATTATTAGGGTTTATGTTAGATCCTTATAAGTTTGGTATTAACTCATTTAATAACCATCGAGTGTTGCTATCTATTAATTATATTCAAAATTGTTATATATAAGTTCAATATACCTTTCCTATACACGTATCACATAACACGTTTTATTACGCAAATGTTTATCTAACACGAATAAGTATATAGTTATACGTTCAATATTCTGCTAACGTTTACAAGTCATAAAATAGATTTCCTTATATATTTACATGTCAATCAAACCGTTTAATGTTTTATTAATATTTCTCAAATTAACACTCACACATATGTATATATTCATACATATCTATTTACACATAATTGTTCATGAATCGTCAGGCATGGTCAAAAGGTAATTGATTACATGAATATAGTTTTCAAACTTTCGAGACTCAACATTACAGATTTTGCTTATCGTGTCGGAATCATATAAAGATTAAAGTTTAAATTTGATCGGAAATTTCCGGGTCATCACAATGTAAACCTCATATAATTGTTAAAATACAATGCAAATTTGGTATTAGTAGATGTATATATGTAAAATATCTAGATATTAATATGTATAAGAAAATATCTAGAATTTAGAATATGGTAGGAAAAATCTAGAAATATTTGATAGGAAAAATCTAGATATTTGTATGTGCAGAAAATATCTAGATATTTATCCATGGAAATATCTAGTTTTTAGAATGTTCCATGGGGTAGTATAAATATGGGTGATGAGTAGTTCATTTATGTAAGGTGTGAGAGTTGTGAGAAAGTAAGAAGAGTGTGAGTTAGAGAAGAGAAAACTTATAAGTAAGTAATATTGTAATTGTATTTTGTATTAATAAAAGTGTTCTTTGTTAAGTTTCCCGATTAAGCCTTAGTTCGTGTTTGAGTTCTTAGTGCACTTGTGCGATATATGGTCGGCTCTGCGATATATGGTCGGTTATACTATGGTCGACACTGTCGCCTAAGTATTATTGTGCACTAAAGATTTATAAAATTAAAGGCTAACCAACGTCAAAGTGTTGGTGTAGTGAGTGAGTATAACCTAGGTCCTCAATAGTGGGTGTTGTCACACCCCCAAATAGGGCCTGGGGTAATTGTGACTAATTATATCAAATCACAGTTGTATAAACGAGAACGACTCTACATGAGACGTTTTGTTGAGTTTTGCAGCGGAAGATAAATATGTCTTTAATTGATATGATATGTAATGAAGACTCTAAGCATAGCAAGCAATCATCATCAAAGCAGTAGATATACAGCGGAAGCAATATTTAAATACCTGAGAATAAACATGCTTAAAAAGGTCAACACGAGGTTGAGTGAGTCCATAGGTTTGTCATAAATAATGATTTCAGTAATAGTCTTAGACCACAAGATTTGTTTTCATAAGTAGATCACTCAGATCTAGTCAAGTTGATCTCCCGCAGGATCAAAAGTTATGCCAGTGCGTGATATTTAGACTAAACGTTGTTTGCCCCGTGACAAGTTGTTCTGTCCTTGTCGTTTAATTTCATTATCAAGTAATACAAAGACTTAGTCAAATGTATCGGGGACGTTACTCCCGATAGGCCTATCCCCAATAATTAAGAATGCCGCAGCAATTAAAAATATCACTGTAGGGACTTAGTCTGACATAGCCGGGTATAGCATAGTTTAACAGTTGGTACTGATATTTAGACTAGACTTTCAAGTTTACCCCGTACAAGTTATCATTTATACTTGTCGGTTGGGGACTTGCTGGTCATAGCCCAACATATCACAGTTTAATAGTTGGTACTGATATTTAGACTAGACTTTCAAGTTTACCCCGTACAAGTTATCGTTTATACTTGTCGGTTGGGGACTTGCTGGTCATAGCCTAACATATCACAGTTTAATAGTTGATACGTGTAAAACAGTTATAAAAGTTGCGCATGTATTCTCAACCCAAAAATATATAAAAAGGGAGCAGATGAACTCACATTAAATAGCAGTTGAAGTATTCCACGCAAGAAGGAAAGTAAAGCAAGTAAGTGATCTGGATATCAACCTTGAGGTATAACGTTTGATTAGTTAATGTCTAATTTGACATAAAGTATGTTTATTAATATAGCAACTATATTGACAGTGACGGTTTTCGAGAAAAGTTCCTATTTCTCAAAAGTTTCTATTTTTGGAAACCTACTATTTATGAAAAACTTCCACTTATAGTAAGCTTCTAGTTTAAGAATGTTCGGGTTATAATTCTTAACAAAGATGTTGTACAATCTCTCCTAAACTTCGTCGCTAACATGCAAGTCACTCGAATGATCTATTGTTACCGAGCGGCCCAGGATCTCTTGACCAGAATCTAAGTCTTGACATTCGAGATCCACAAGCGTCCCATAATGGTAACAAGGATCACCCAAGGCCACAAGTAGCGGTGATGTTTGTAGTCTTTGTACGCTATCTTTAATTATAACCTTCACGTTAGGTGCGTATATACATATATATTCATTAATTTGATTTTAATTATAACTCCTATATATTAATTCATAAAAATACTTTTATAATTTTTAGTAACATATATTACTAATTATAACATGTTATTTATTTTAATTTTAATTGCATATAATTTATAACATTATTTACATATTTCGGTAAAAAAATAATAAACCGAAGTAAATGGTAAAAAGTAAAAAGTAAAAAGTAAGAAAAAAATACTTACTAGTAGTAATTCTTCAAAGAGAGAATGAGAGAAATTTTGGTGTGAGTTTGAATGAGAAATGAGGGGTATTTATACTTGAAAAAATTAGGTAAAAAGAATAAAATAATTAAAAGAAAAAGAAATATTTTATTTTTTAATGGGATTTTAAAATTCAAAAGTATTAAATGTTAGGTCATGGGATAATGCACAAAATAAAATAATAAAAGTAGTTTTTCATTATAATTTTTAATTAAAAAGTAATTTATGTATTTATTTTTTTATTTTATTAAAAAAATCATTTATTTTAAGGATTTTTTTATATATATTTTTTTAAAATAAACAAATTGATTTACTACTTTTCCAAGAATATTTGTCAATATTTTTTTATTCATAATAACAATACTGATAATAAAGATATTAATTATTGATATCTTGTTTAAAAAGGATATTAATAATAATAATAATAATATTAATATATCAAATTAATGCGTAATTATTTATAAATAATTGTTCGTGAATCGTCAGAATTAGTCGAGGTTAAATGAAATCATATAAAGATTTTTGTTTAAATTTTGCCGAAAATTTACGGGTTGTCACAGTATCCCCCTGTTAATAGAAATTTCGTCCCGAAATTTAGTTGTTGCCATCAGTCGGCGTTGTTTGTAAACAGGTTAGGATATTTTCATTTTATTCGATTTTCACGTTCCCAGGTATACTCGGGGCCTTGCGTGAATTTCAACGGATAGAATATTGTTTTGTTTTAAGAGTTTAAGTCTTACGATTCATAAATTCTGCGAAGTGCATATTATTATTAATGCGGAGGTTATCTAAAGGATTTAATCAAGAGTGTCATTGATCAGGTTTTCTCAGAAAGAGATGATGGTGCTATATAAGCATGAAATGTGTTATGAATAGTAGTGAGCTTATTTAAACCTTGAGCATTTATGCCACAATATTAGGGTAGATAAAACAGAGAGGAGCTAATGAAAATCATGGCCATGATATTTGATAGAGATCGTCATTGTTTACAACAAGGATATCTTAATGAGGTATATGAGTTGAAAATAGAGTTTTATCAACATTGGGTAATATGGATGAAACGATTTGATTATAGGAAGAGTATAAATGAAGCTATCGTAAAAGATTGAAATGAGGAAATTAAATGTTCGCCTTAACTTTTGATATAGTTAAAGTTGATTTCCGGAATTTAAGGGATTTAAAGAAATCTTCATAATCTTTAGAAGATTTGATTCTCCGGTAATTAAGGAAATTAGGATTTTCTTTAATTAAATGCGGTGAATTGCCTCGATTGATGTGTCTAGAATTTCGCTATAAATTAGCTTCTTCCGTTTCATTATCTTCTCCACTTCTATACTTTCTTTCCTCAATTCATACTTCCAAAATATTTGTTAATATGCTCAATCCAGTTCTTGTTCTTGACCTTATATTGGTTATCGCCACAATCTTCCTTCTTTTCCAACTCTCACCAGAGGAGTCTGTTTACTTCTATTATGCTCTAGGATTTATTGTGTTTTTAAATTTCCCGTGTCTTTATATTGCTATACGCATTGATATACACGGTTTGTAATTTCGGTATCGTTATCGGGCTTTATATTTTCCCTTATATGTCGAAGCTCTTTGCCTTTTTATTCTCCTCTCGACTCTAAGTAAAGCGAGTAATGGTCCAGAATTTGTAGGTATGAAGTTTCGAATGATCATAATATATAAAGTAGAAAGGAAAGGTAATAGTATGATTTGATTTGTCAA
Source organism: Rutidosis leptorrhynchoides (assembly GCF_046630445.1). Taxonomy (NCBI): domain Eukaryota; kingdom Viridiplantae; phylum Streptophyta; class Magnoliopsida; order Asterales; family Asteraceae; genus Rutidosis; species Rutidosis leptorrhynchoides. The sequence continues at coordinate 361,485,465 of NC_092339.1, forward strand.
ATTACCAGAATATTCGGAAAAGACCGAATCATCAAGAAAAATATTTTCTTGATATGTTTGGAGTTTAAATAGAATGTAAGAGTCGTGTAACATGGAAAATGATGATTATAAAGTCTATGAATCATCATCTTCCATTAAAAATTTAGCATGACTTACTGTAATATAATCACGTTGGCCTGACGTCATTATATTATACTAACTCATGCTTCAATTCCCAACACTTCTTTAAAATATTTATAATTTAAACTTGAATTTTACATAATATAGAAACTAAAACAGTTTCCTTTATTATGTAACAAAGATATCGCAAAGAGATAATTTATTGCGGACAAGAATAGTTATGAAGATATCTTCAGAAACCACGAGGATATTTATGACGAAAGATACGATGATATCTTAGAATTTTCTAAGATCAAATGATAATGAGCAAAGTTCTTCTGTAAGGATTTAAGATAAGTAAGGAGCATGGTAATTGCTAATGATTTCAGCAGATACTGAATCATCTAGATTCTTTGAATACAGGTTTAGTCCTTAAGATTTGTCCACAGCTTCCTTCATGTTTTGCTCAATCCGTCTTTCAATACCAGATTTTCTTTTGAGCTTTTTCAACGCACAATTCTTTATTATCAAGCTTCTGGTCATTAAGACCATCTAAGGCCTTTGCTGCTTCATCAGCATTATTAGGGTTAACGAATCTGAATCGTTGGTTATAGTTCTAAGGTGTTTTCAAGAATTTTGAAGAATGTACAATGTAACATATTAATGTGAGATATAAATATTTCTCGGGTATTACCTACCCGTTAAAATATTTTCACCATCAACAGTTTATACAATAGAATATTTAATTACAATCTTTATGATAATATACGTACATATATATTTTCCTTCGGATGTAATCATGGATTTAATGAGTTAATATAATATTAAACTCATTTGATTTGTGGTTTGGAACGAGAGTAAATAATCTCCAAAACCTTAGAGATGTCATAATTGTTGCGAAATATTTCGCTAATGAAGTTATGAATCAATACATTTATCGTTACACTTGATTTATTATGAAATGGAGTTTATTGTGTTGAAGCAGTGATTAACAATTGTTGAGTCATTAATGAAGGGTGTACATCATAGCATATTAGTGATATGAATTAACCAAGTAGTACATACTAGTTGAGATTCAAACGTAATTGCTTAGTACGATAAGATTTATTATTGTTCCAAATCATATATATAAGGTATACATATATAATTATTCACGAAGAATGAGTCAATACATCTTAGCTCATTATTACTAATATTCCTTGGTATCTATGGGCGTATGATGTTGATGTTTGAGGTACTGAGTGTGATGTTGAGGCGTAGGATGCGAATGTTGTTGTTGATGAAGCTGATGCTGTTGGTGGTGATGTTGATGGTATTGGTGGTACTGGTTATGCTGCTGGTGCTGCTGCTGGTGTTCGTAGGTTTCGCACCATATTCTCCAGAGCCACTACTCGAGCGCGAAGCTCGTTGACTTCTTCTACTATTCCGGGATGATTGGCGGTTGGAACAAGGGGGTGAATAAGATCTAAAATCTTCGATATTATATATTCGTGATGGGATACCCTGGAAAGAAGAGAGAAAATAGTGTTTCGGACTGGTTCGCCGGTAAGTGCTTCAGGTTCTTCGCTAAGAGGTGAATTCGGTTGGTGGAAGGGATCACCTTCTTCTTGCCTCCATTGATTGAGTCGGCTACGAACCCATCCCCAATTCATCCAGAAAAGATGATGGCTGATTGGTTCGTTTATTCCGGTTACGCTGCCGTTGGAGCTCGAGGAGTTTGAGAAATTCATATTATGCGTTTGGAACAGGGTTTGATATGAAATGGGTATTGAATACTGAATGATATATTCGTCTCCTTGAATACATATTTATAGCAAAAAGATTTCCGTAATTTACGGAGAAAATTTAGGAAAAGTGGTACACAAGGTCTATTGGGATAGATATGATAAGATATGATTTGTCTATATTCCAATAATGGCAGTATGACGTGTCGAGATTATAAAATGATAAGTATGTAATTTAATAATCTTTCGATTAAAGACTTTCAATTCGTATACTGTGATAACCCAATGACATTTTTTAGTTCACAAACCGATGCATAAAGGCATAAGGCATATAGATACGTGATATATAAGAGGGAGTTATATACGTTTGAGTACGAATAATAACAAATATAGGATTTCAAAAATCATGGATAATATTTCATGTAATACATATGTAAAACACTAACCATGATAGATGACTTAGGAATGTCAAGAATTTCAGAAATCATTGTGTCGCATTTAGATGTGGTGGCGTAATTGGATAATACTTAGGGAAATTAGCAGAGTTCTTAGATTGGCTTGGCATTCTAAGATAAGTAAAGTTTCTAAAGTATAGTGTAGCATTTAACAGTTAAAGGCAACAAGTAAAGGCACTACGGTCAAGGAAAGTTGTAGTCCTACATTGCTAAGGTACCTAATTGTATAAGGCACACCTAAAATGCAATCCTGGTTCTCTACAACAACCTGCTCTGATACCAATCTGTCACACCCCCAAATAGGGCATGGGGTAATTGTGACTAATTATATCAAATCACAATTGTATAAACGAGAACGACTCTACATGAGACGTTTTGTTGAGTTTTGCAGCGGAAGATAAATATGTCTTTAATTGATATGATATGTAATGAAGACTCCAAGCATAGCAAGCAATCATCATCAAAGCAGTAGATATACAGCGGAAGCAATATTTAAATACCTGAGAATAAACATGCTTAAAAAGGTCAACACGAGGTTGAGTGAGTCCATAGGTTTGTCATAAATAATGATTTCAGTAATAGTCTTAGACCACAAGATTTGTTTTCATAAGTAGATCACTCAGATCTAGTCAAGTTGATCTCCCGCAGGATCAAAAGTTATGCCAGTGCGTGATATTTAGACTAAACGTTGTTTGGCCCGTGACAAGTTGTTCTGTCCTTGTCGTTTAATTTCATTATCAAGTAATACAAAGACTTACTCAAATGTATCGGGGACGTTACTCCCGATAGGCCTATCCCCAATAATTAAGAATGCCGCAGCAATTAAAAATATCACTGTAGGGACTTAGTCTGACATAGCCGGGTATAGCATAGTTTAACAGTTGGTACTGATATTTAGACTAGACTTTCAAGTTTACCCCGTACAAGTTATCGTTTATACTTGTCGGTTGGGGACTTGCTGGTCATAGCCCAACATATCACAGTTTAATAGTTGGTACTGATATTTAGACTAGACTTTCAAGTTTACCCCGTACAAGTTATCGTTTATACTTGTCGGTTGGGGACTTGCTGGTCATAGCCCAACATATCACAGTTTAATAGTTGATACGTGTAAAACAGTTATAAAAGTTGCTCATGTATTCTCAGCCCAAAAATATATAAAAAGGGAGCAGATGAACTCACATTAAATAGCAGTTGAAGTATTCCACGCAAGAAGGAAAGTAAAGCAAGTAAATGATCTGGATATCAACCTTGAGGTATAACGTTTGATTAGTTAATGTCTAATTTGACATAAAGTATGTTTATTAATATAGCAACTATATTGACAGTGACGGTTTTCGAGAAAAGTTCCTATTTCTTAAAAGTTTCTATTTTTGGAAACCTACTATTTATGAAAAACTTCCACTTATAGTAAGCTTCTAGTTTAAGAATGTTCGGGTTATAATTCTTAACAAAGATGTTGTACAATCTCTCCTAAACTTCGTCGCTAACATGCAAGTCACTCGAATGATCTATTGTTACCGAGCGGCCCAGGATCTCTTGACCAGAATCTAAGTCTTGGCATTCGAGATCCACAAGCGTCCCATAATGGTAACAAGGATCACCCAAGGCCACAAGTAGCGGTGATGTTTGTAGTCTTTGTACGCTATCTTTAATTATAATCTTCACGTTAGGTGCGTATATACATATATATTCATTAATTTGATTTTAATTATAACTCCTATATATTAATTCATAAAAATACTTTTATAATTTTTAGTAACATATATTACTAATTATAACATGTTATTTATTTTAATTTTAATTGCATATAATTTATAACATTATTTACATATTTTGGTAAAAAAATAATAAACCGAAGTAAATAGTAAAAAGTAAAAAGTAAGAAAAAAATACTTACTAGTAGTAATTCTTCAAAGAGAGAATGAGAGAAATTTTGGTGTGAGTTTGAATGAGAAATGAGGGGTATTTATACTTGAAAAAATTAGGTAAAAAGAATAAAATAATTAAAAGAAAAAGAAATATTTTATTTTTTAATGGGATTTTAAAATTCAAAAGTATTAAATGTTAGGTCATGGGATAATGCACAAAATAAAATAATAAAAGTAGTTTTCCATTATAATTTTTAATTAAAAAGTAATTTATTTATTTATTTTTTTATTTTATTAAAAAAATCATTTATTTTAAGGATTTTTTTATATATATTTTTTTAAAATAAACAAATTGATTTACTACTTTTCCAAGAATATTTGTCAATATTTTTTTTATTCATAATAACAATACTGATAATAAAGATATTAATTATTGATATCTTGTTTAAAAAGGATATTAATAATAATAATAATATTAATATATCAAATTAATGCGTAATTATTTACAAATAATTGTTCGTGAATCGTCAGAATTAGTCGAGGTTAAATGAAATCATATAAAGATTTTTGTTTAAATTTTGCCGAAAATTTACGGGTTGTCACAGGTGTGTTGGGCTCGTCAAAGCTTCCAACAATTGGTATCAGAGCGGGTCGTTCGGGACCATTTCTAGTGGAAGAAATCGGTAAATGTTGGACGTTTACATCGACTTGTTTTCACTAAGGCTCTAAGGGAGATTCTGTCGGAGCACAGTTAGAAACTGTGAAAGCTCATCGGTCAGGGACCAAGCTTATTGGACGTTTGACGTCATGATGGTAGATCTTGCAAGTACGAGCAGTGGAATCAAGAGTCTCAGTAACCACAACTATGGTTATTGGCGGACTTGCATAGAATCATACCTACAAGGACATGATTTACGGGAAATAGTTGCTGGCAGTGACACAACGCCTCCACCGAAAGAAAAAGCCGAAGTCTTGAGAAAATGGAACATCAAGGCCGGGAAGACTTTATTTATATTGAAGGCTACAATCGAGGAGGATCTATTGGAGCACATCCGTGACGAGAAAACACCAAAGGCAGCTTGGGAAACTTTTGAAAAATTGTTTTCAAAAAAGAATGAAGCACTCCTCCGGCTCTTGGAAAATGAGCTCGCATGTATCTCACAAGGAAGTCTATCCATTTCTCAGTATTTCACCAAGGTGAAATCTATTTGTCGTGAGATATCTCAACTTGTTCCTGAAGAGAAAGTGAGTGATGCAAGGATGAAGAGAATTATCATCCATGGCTTAAGATCCGAGTATAATGGATTTATAGCCGCTGTGAGAGGATGGCCTACTCAACCATCATTAATAGAGCTGGAGAATTTATTGGCTAATCAAGAGGCATTAGCCAAGCAGATGAATGAAGTAACCATAAAAGACGGAGAAGATGCACTTTTCACCAATAAGAAGAAAGCAACATCTCGAAGACAAGAGGCGATGAAAGAAAGTAAGACATATGGGTGGAAGGGTCACCCAAAATCAAAAGGCAACGCTTCAGGGGGAGCTCAACAAGGAAGAAGAGATCATCGCCAACAATACGGGGAAAATGATAAGAGAAAGAATGGTGAATGCTTCAATTATGGCAAGAAGGGTCATTTTGCTCGAGATTGTAGATTCCCAAGAAGGCGAACTTTCGAAGGAAATGTGGCCGCCGCAAGAGATGAGAAGAAAGAGGTCACATTCGAAGCATCCATTAATGAGGAAACTTGGAATGCAGAAGCAGGACTCTCCGTTGAAGCTGACATGGATGATCAAGCTCTTGCAGCAACCTTAAAGTAAAAAATAAACTACAAAGATGATTGGATCATTGATTCTGGGTGCTCAAATCATATGACCAATGATGAGACGAAGCTGCAAGAAATGGATGATTACAAAGGAAAGAGAGTCGTGTTGACAGCCGACAATTCAAGGTTATCTATTTCTCACATTGGAAACACAATAATTCCAAATGAAGGTGGCTCTCATAAGCTCCAACTCGAGAAAGTGTATCTTGACCCTGGCCTAAAGAAGAATTTACTATCAGTACCACAATTGACAGCAGAAGGGAATTAAGTGCTCTTTGTACCAGAAGATGTGTCCGTAATCAAGAGAGTGAAGGTGGTTGGCAATCCAATTATGCAAGGAAGAAGAACAGAGTCGGTCTATGTACTATCTTCTGAAACAGCATATGTGGATAAGACTCGAAAAAAATGAGATGGCTGATCTTTGGCATGAACGTCTTGGGCATGTGGGCTACAACAAGTTAAAGGAGATGATGGTAAAACACATAGTAAATGGGCTTCCTCAAATTGATATCCGAACTGATACAATATATGTTGGATGTCAATTTGGAAAAGCTCACCAATTGCCATTCAAGGAGTCACAACATCAGTCCAAGACACCACTAGAGCTCATACACTCAGACGTCTTTGGCCCAGTGAAACAAACATCACTTAGAGGAATGAAGTATATGGTGACATTCATTGATGACTTCCCAAGGTATGTGTGGGTTTACTTCATGAAGAAAAAGTCGGAGACTTTTCAGAAGTTTAAAGAGTTCAAGAAGAAGATAGAAAGTGAGCTCAATAATAAGATTAGGTGCTGACGCACAGATAATGGAGGAGAATATTTATCTACCGAGTTCAATATCTATCTTGAGAAGCACAAGATTAGAAGACAATTAACTTGTCCCAATACTCCACAATAGAATGGAGTCGCTGAACGCAAGAATCGTCACCTTGCCGAAACTTGTAGAAGTATGCTTCATGGTAAGAATGTGCCAGGAAGATTTTGGGCTGAATGTATGAGAACGGCATCATACGTGATAAATAGGCTTCCACAAACAAAGTTGGGATATATTTCACCGTATGAAAGATTATGGAAGATCAAGCCAACCGTCAACCATCTCAAGGTTTTTGGATGTGTATGCTACGTCTTCGTGCCAGATCATCTCCGAAGCAAATTTGATAAGAAGGTAATTCGGTGCATTTTTGTCGATTATGATGAATTAAGAAAAGGATGGAGATGTTGTGATCCAAATACTGGAAAGTGCCATACTTAAAAAAATGTGGTATTTAATGAAGCTTCTTCATGGTGGTCACCTCAAAAGGTAGAGCTTCCAGAATCTCATGGATTAGAAGAAGTTCCAGAAGAAAAAGAAGAACGTAAAGAGCACATAGTGGATCCAACTAAAGAAGGAGAAGAGTCGTACTCTAAGAAAAAGAGTCCACGAAAAACTGGCGTACATCAATCTATATCCAAGGAGGTTCGTCCAAGCCAAAAGGAAGTCGAGGAGCATGCACAAGAATTAAGGAGATCAACAAGGTCGAGACAACCTAATCCAAGGTATGCCAATACTGCTCATGTGGATGAATCAATACCTATTGAGCCTTCTACTTATGAAGAAGCAGCGCAAAGTCGAGAATGGCAGAAAGCGATGGAAGAAGAAATTAATGCACTAAAAGAAAACCAGACATGGAGTTTAGTTCCAAAGCCAAAAGATGTAAAACCAATATCTTGTAAATGGGTTTACAAGGTGAAGACTCGATCAGATGGCTCCGTTGAAAGGTATAAAGCTCGACTTGTTACTAGAGGTTTTTCTCAACAATATGGGCTGGATTATGAAGAAACGTTTAGTCTAGTGGCGAAGATCACAATAATTCGAGCTCTACTAGCTTTAACCGCTAGCAAATCTTGGAAGTTGTGGTAGATGGATGTCAAGAATGTTTTCTTACATGGAGAACTTGACAAAGACATTTATATGGAGCAACCAAGAGGCTTTGAGAACAAGTTCCATCCTGACCATGTCTGCAAATTAAAGAAAGCACTATACGGCTTGAAGCAGGCTCCAAGAGCTTGGTACGGGAAGATTGGTGAGTTCTTGGTACAAAGTGGTTTTATAGTTGCTCCTTCAGATTCTAGTTTATTTGTGAAACAAGATCAAGGAAAACTAGCCATAGTGCTAGTATATGTGGATGACTTAATTATCACAGGAGATCATTATGAGGAGATTCAAAGAACAAGGGAGAATCTTTCTATCAGATTTCATATGAAGGAGCTTGGAGAACTCAAACATTTTCTTGGACTTGAAATAGAGCAGCAAAGAGAAGGATTATTTCTGGGACAACAGAAATATGCGCGAGATCTTTTACAAAAGTACGGGATGCTTAATTGCAAACCCATCTCAACTCCTATGGAGCCAAATATAAAACAACGAGCAGATGAAGGAAAAAGTCTTCAAGATGTTACCATGTATCGAAAGTTGGTAGGAAGTCTTATTTATCTCACACTAAGCCGACCAGACATATCTTATGCAGTTGGAGTGGTTAGTCGATACATGAGCAATCCGAAGAAGCCTCACTTTGATGTTGTACGACGCATCTTAAGGTATGTTAAAGGCACTATTAACTTTGGCATTTTATACTGGAAAACAAAAGAATGTCATGTGATTGGATATTGTGATGCCGATTATGCTGGAGACTATGATACACGACGGTCAACAACTGGATACATGTTTAGTCTTGGATCGGTAGTAATATCATGGTGCAGCAAGAGACAACCAACAGTATCCTTATCAAGTACTGAAGCAGAATATCGATCGGCGGCATCAGCAACACAAGAAATTATGTGGTTGAAGCAACTATTGGAAGATCTTCATCAATCAACAGATTATCAAGTAAATCTTCTTTGCGATAACCTATCAGCTATACGACTACCATTATGTTCGCGAGAAGGTCCTTAAAGGGAAAATCAAGATGATGCCAACAAAGACAGATGAACAGGTTGCAGATATATTCACCAAGAGCCTAAGTAAACCAAAGTTTACAAAATTCAGAGAAGCACTTGGAATGGTCTGCAAGACATCGTTGGAAGAAAATTTGCATTGAGGGGGAGTGTTAAAATACAATGCAAATTTGGTATTAGTAGATGTATATATGTAAAATATCTAGATATTAATATATATAAGAAAATATCTAGAATTTAGAATATGGTAGGAAAAATCTAGAAATATTTGATAGGAAAAATCTAGATATTTGTATGTGTAGAAAATATCTAGATATTTATCCATGGAAATATCTAGTTTCTAGAATGTTCCATGGGGTAGTATAAATATAGGTGATGAGTAGTTTATTTGTGTAAGGTGTGAGAGTTGTGAGGAAGTAAGAAGAGTATGAGTTAGAGAAGAGAAAACTTATAAGTAAGTAATATTGTAATCGTATTTTGTATTAATAAAAGTGTTCTTTGTTAAGTTTTCCGGTTAAGCCTTAGTTCGTGTTTGAGTTCTTAGTGCACTTGTGTTATTATATGGTCGGCTCTACGATATATGGTCGGTTATACCGCCTGAATGATATATGGTCGACACCGTCGCCTATTGTGCACTAAAGATTTATAAAATTAAAGGCTAACCAACGTCAAAGTGTTGGTGTAGTGAGTGAGTATAACCTAGGTCTTCAATAGTGGGTGTGTTGGGCTCATCAAAGCTTCCAACAATAATTAATAAAGTTTTGCTTGCTTTTCAAAAAAATATATAAATATATAAATTTGAAAAAACTCACATTTGTGCGTAAAAATCTTCACCATATCTTCACCATAGGGAGATGAATGGAATTCTAACCAGCAAATGTCATCTCCCTGATTACATTATTGCTATCAAGGGTGATGTTTTCCATTGACCCTAATTGATTAAGGTCTGAATTAATAAATAAAAATGAAAATGAAAATGAAAATGACTTACAGCTGTTATCACTTAAAGAATCATAAATATATATATAAACACTTGCACTGAGGAATTGAAAACAAAAGTATCCATCACCACTTACACCCATTTTCTTATTTCTTAATTTTTTTTTCTGTTGATCTTCCATCGCCATCACCTATGAAAACACCACCCTTGATCAACCAATCCATCGATCAAACTTGGACTGTTTTATGTGTTATTCCTGCTCTAAAAACCACTCGAACAAATTCCACTTTGCTACAGCTATTAGCGAGTAAACCGTCCCCTTATTAACCGGAACTTTCTGCTTTCTAGTATCATCACCCATCATCACCACCAAGGATCATCGTCATCATGGTTTACTGCAGCTTCGTTGTTTTCTGTTTTGCAGTTGCTACGCCTATTCTGTTTTCTATCCACCTCTACACCACCACGATCCACTGCCATCACCACCTTCTTATAACCATCACCCTTCCTCCACCATGTAATCCTCACTCACCACCTTGTTGTTTTAATCCACTCAAGACCCATTAAACCATCACCTTTACTTCATCACCACAACCGATCTCCTCCGCCATTCCATCACCGGTCAACTTCTTCCGCCGTCCACAACCGTGAACAACCACAACAGCAATACTACAATACTACACCGCCACCTTTCACCTCCATCGCCATCACTCTTAAGTCTAACTGCCACCACCGTAAGAACTACCATCCTTTTCAACCAAAACAAATCACCATCACCTGCGATCTTTTTCTTTTTCTATTTCCTTTCTTGTTGTCGAGCACCACAGCCATTACCACCACCAAGGACCACCGTCGACAACCACCACTTGACCGATATTTCTGTTTTCTGCTACGACTTCACAAACCACAGCTCAATCGAAACCCACAACTGAACCTGCTGCACGTTCCTTTACTGTTGTGTGGCTGTTCGAATTACAAGCTAGAAGAAGACGTTGAGTGTGAAGATGATGACGATGACTCGATGATGTAGAGGATGTACGGGACGAAGGCGATGAGATGATTTTATGTTGATGATTATGATGATATAGAATGTTTGATGATGATTAATTTATGATGATAAGGTGCATTTTTTTCTACATAGTTAACTCACCATTATAAGATTGAAAACCCCATTGGACGTTTTTACTTTTGGCAACTTGTTCACCTCTTTATTTTTGTCATCAAAATGATGTCCCACATTGTGACTTAAAACCACAAAAGAAAATGGATGTTTGGTCATGTGAGGATTAGTATATTTAATTTATTTATGGGTTAGAATCCATAAATTACTTACTCAAATCTCAAAACTCGATTGGGTATTGAAAAGTTGGTATATTTTCTTGGTTTAGAAAATGGATGAAACTGGATATATCACTTGAATTATTTGACGAAATAAATAATTCGACTTTGAGTTTATATAAGACGATGTTAGTGCATGATAGTGATATGATAATGATGGTCATTAACGGATGATGATTAAGATGATGATGAAATGGTAAACTGCCGGTACAAGTTAAATGATTAAAACGAGTTAGATATTACAAGAAAGTAAGGTCCAGAGCATTGGTTAGTAGTGTTGGTGTTAATCAAGAGGTCGTGGGTTCGAGCCCGGGCCGGGGCGTTTATCTTTTTAAAGATTGTTACATTAAGGTAGTCATCTTATTATTATTATTATTATCATCATTATTAATAACTAAAATTGTCATTTTATTAGGATTAACATTATTAGAAAAATTATTATTTTATCAATAATATTGATTTTATTATAAAAATAAAATAACTTCTTATTATTATTATTATTATTATTATTATTATTATTATTATTATTATTTATTATTATTATTATTAATATTATTAATCATTTTTATTAGGAAAAAGTTAATTATTATTATTACTATCATTAAAACAATTAAATATTATTATCATTATTTTTTATTACTAAATATTATCATTAAGTATTAGGAGTATTATTAATATTATTATTAACATAAGTATCATTATTAACAATATCATTTTTATTATTAGTATTATCATTATTAATAAATTTATTTATTGTTATTATTAGTATTAGTAAATCAGTATTTTCAAAACTATCACTTTAACAAATAAATATTTTATATATAAAAATATACTTATTACATATACTATAACTATATTAATATTACATAAACTAGTTTAATTATTATTATATGTTAATTATATGTGTTAATATATATACTTGATATAGGTTCGTGAATCCGAGGCCAACCTTACTTTTGTCCATTGTCGTTATATGTATTTTTGCTACAAAATACATTAGGTGAGTTTCATTTGCTCCCTTTTATATATATTTTTGGGACTGAGAATACATGCGCTGTTTTTATAAATGTTTTACGAAATAGGCACAAGTACTAAAACTAATTCTACGTGGGTTTAAACCAGAAATATACCCTTAGCTTGGTAACATTAAACTACTTGTCTATGTACGGTAGGCGCGAATCCTAAAGATAGATCTATTGGGCCTGACAAATCCCATCCTGACTATGGGATGCTTTAGTACTTTGAGGTTATTTTAAACACACCTGATCTGGTATGTAACAACCCGTCCTTATCCACCTGGACGAAGTCATCAACATTTGGTCCCATTGCGATGATCGACTCCAAGTAATGTCCTTAAAATGAGCAAATGCACAGCGGAAGACTTAATTCGTACCTGAGAATAAACATGCTTAAAAGTGTCAACCAAAAGGTTGGTGAGTTCATAGGTTTATCATAACAATCATTTCAATATATTAATAGACCACAAGATTTCCGTTTATAAATATATGTACAATCGCAAGTGTATAAAAGTATTCTATAAGTTGTAGGCACCCGGTAACAAGCCTTAACGTTCATGTTTTACCCTCTGAAGTACACCAGATCAGGTGTGTTTAATATAACCTCGAAGTACTAAAGCATCCCATAGTCAGGATGGGGTTTGTCAGGCCCAATAGATCTATCTTTAGGATTCGCGCCTACCATACATAGACAAGTAGTTTAATGTTACCAAGCTAAGGGTATATTTCTGGTTTAAACCCATGTAGAATTAGTTTTAGTACTTGTGTCTATTTCGTAAAACATTTATAAAACAGCGCATGTATTCTCAGCCCAAAAATATATATTGCAAAAGCAATTAAAAAGGGAGCAAATGAAACTCACCATACTGTATTTTGTAGTAAAAATACATATGTCAACATTTGAACAATTATAGGGTTGGCCTCGAATTCACGAACCTATATTAGTTGCATAAATATTAACACACATTCTGAAATGTCCCGTTCTTATTGATTAAAAACGTTCCATATTAATTGATTTCGTTGCGAGGTTTTGACCTCTATATGAGACGTTTTTCAAAGACTGCATTCATTTTTAAAACAAACCATAACCTTTATTTCATAAATAAAGGTTTAAAAAGCTTTACGTAGATTATCAAATAATGATAATCTAAAATATCCTGTTTACACACGACCATTACATAATGGTTTACAATACAAATATGTTACATCGAAATCAGTTTCTTGAATGCAGTTTTTACACAATATCATACAAACATGGACTCCAAATCTTGTCCTTATTTTAGTATGCAACAGCGGAAGCTCTTAATATTCACCTGAGAATAAACATGCTTTAAACGTCAACAAAAATGTTGGTGAGTTATAGGTTTAACCTATATATATCAAATCGTAACAATAGACCACAAGATTTCATATTTCAATACACATCCCATACATAGAGATAAAAATTATTCATATGGTGAACACCTGGTAACCTGTAGCGACCCCGACAGATCGTCAAATGACGGCGTCATCTACGTATGGTCCCATTACATGGTTGTAAGTCTTTATAACGAAGTTTGACCGAAAAGTATGTCGCATTCAGTTCATAAATAAGGGTGTTTCAAAGTTTACAAAAGTAGTTTCCATAACAAGTACATAACAATGTTTAAAGTTTGTATGAAACACGTGCGACACGATTAAAAGTAGTCAAAAAGACGTTCCACGTAAGCAAGTATACTCGACATCCAATGCAAGTATCAAATAGTATGAGCGGAAGCATGTATCACCTAAGTTCAAGGACCTGAGAAAAACATAGAGAATCTGTCAACGAAAACGTTGGTGAAATCATAGGTTTAAATAAGTAAAAGAGTAAAAGCAAGCTGAACCACAAGAGTTGCAATATTGATAAAGTCATAGTACATTCTAAAAGTTAATATTCACAAGCACCCAATTATCAAAGCTTAACGTTCCGTCCGTTGAATACCCCATCAATTAGTGCTAGAACAACACTGTTCCCGAAAATATATTTCATTCGTAAACGGTAGCGAACCGTTTGAATGAGGGTTTGTCAAACCCATATGGCCATATAACATAAGTTCTCGCTTACACCATCTGATGTAACTAATGATAATCGGATTGAGGATTTTCGTTCTAAACTCGTATGTAGAATGTTTATTTTCCCGTTCTTGTGTTCGCTTAGTTCAAAAGAATCGTTTATGTTTTCTCATCCCAAAAGTAAGTTTAAAAGAGTAAAAGTGGGACTATGATCTCACCTTGTATGCACGAACCAAAAGGTACTTCGACAAGTAAACGTGTAGTAACAATGCTAGTCTTGACCTAAACAAATAGGTTGTATCAATAACGAAAGTCACGAGGGGTCAAAGTTGTTCAATTAGTCCTATGGCTCAATACGACTCGATTACGAAGCATGTGAAGCAAATAGTCAAGTTTCATGCAAGGTACACGTATAGAAACAAGTTAGAAAGATTACATAAGTAATTGGTCAAGTTTGATTAAAAGTCAAACTTGGTCGGGTCAAAGTCAACGAAAAAGTCAACACGTTCGGGTCGGGCCTCGAACGAATTTTCTGAAGTTTTTAATCATATATAAGCATGTTGGAACAAGTCTCATGTGAAACGGAGGTCTAGAACGTCCCAAACATTTTTCGTTAAATGACAACCAAAACAGCCCACTTTAGGCTTATGGGACGGCGTCCCAAAAGGCCTAGACGGCGTCCCACTTTGAAGGGCAAGACGGCGTCTTGGACCCCTAGACGGCGTCTAGGTTTGAAAGTCAGGACGTCGTCCTGGGTATTGGGACGGCGTCTTGGCTTGTTTCCAGACCCTGGTTGCTGAAACTCCTAAGTGCACGAGTCCAAACATAAACCAACACAAATTACAACCCGCAAACATTCAAGACATGTATTTTATATCACCGGAAAGGTATTTTGACGAGGAACACAACTATGCACTTATCATCAATCAAACTTTCGCATACAACAACCAAAAACCGTAATTAAACATTCATAATCAAAGTTTAAGTTCCAAAAACGCATTTTATGATTCGGGCAACCAATTTACATGTATGTTATGCCGTTTCGAAGGTAATCAAACACACATTGCAACAAAACACTTAACAACCATATCTCATAGCATTTGACGCATCAAAAGTTCATGTTAAGCTCATCAAACCCTAATCCAAAATCACAAATTCAACAATCTTGCATATGAAACTAATCCATGTCAACCTACATACCAATTTGAAGCTAGTGATGTTAGGAACACAATTAAAACATGAACTTTCATCATTCAACAACATATGAACACCTAAAACTCAAGATTAAGCAAGCATTCTTTCAATATGAACTAGTTACATCAAAATATCAAAAACGAGCATACAAATCACATAAACAAACTAGACTCGAGCCATAGACACTAATTAACAACCTTATAACTTAAAAATCTCAAGAACACAAGAATTAGTGATTTTAGAAAGTTACCCAAAATTGATGAAATCGGTATGGAAACGAAGAGGAGATCACGAGGAGTTCAAATATGCAATTTGTTTTGATCGAATCCTTCTTGAACGAATTTGGATGATGATTGAAGGTTTGAGGGTTTTGAGAGAAAAAGGTGAAGTATTATTTGGGAGGTGATAAAATGAATGGAGAGGAAAGAGTTGACTAGTTGACCTAGTCATCTCTTTCTCCATTTGGCAACTTTAGTCCCTCAACTTAGGAAACGGGTACGGGAATTACCTAAACGAGATAATTCAAACGCGTATTAACGAGATGTGTTATAAACATATAACGGAACTTAAATAGTTAAACGGAAAAGTAAAAGGAAAAAGGCGGGATGTTACATTACCTACTCCTTAAAAGAAATTTCGTCCCGAAATTTAAGTAGGCGTAGTAGTCGTTGTTTCTTCCTCGAGATCTTGCGTTTCCGAATTCACGAATAGATGAGGATACTTCCTTTGCATTTGATCTTGTCTTTCCCAAGTAAACTCGGGTCCTCTTTTGGCATTCCAACGAACCTTGACAATCGGGATTCGGCTTTGTTTCAATGTCTTGACGGAGGTGTCCACAATTTCAACCGGTTCCTCCACGAAATGAAGTTTGTCATCAATGGTGAGCTCCTCGAGAGGAATGACGATATCGGGTTCGGCAAGACACTTTTTCAAGTTGGATACATGGAAAGTGGGATGAACGGAGCTCAATTGAGGCGGAAGATCTAAACGATAAGCAACGGTTCCAATACGCTCCAAGATTTCGAAAGGACCAATATACCGCGGATTTAGCTTCCCGCGTTTCCCAAAACGGATTACACCCTTCCAAGGTGCGACTTTTAACATTACTCGGTCACCGGCTTGAAATTCAAGATCGTTGCGTCGTTTGTCGGTATAGCTCTTTTGACGACTTCGGGCCGTCCTAAGCCTATCTCGAATTTGAATGATTTTCTCGGTGGTTTCGTGAATGAGTTCGGGTCCGGTGATTTGCACGTCGCCTACCTCGGCCCAACAAAGAGGTGAACGACATTTGCGGCCATATAGCGCTTCAAAAGGTGCGGCTTTAATACTCGCGTGATAACTATTGTTGTAAGAGAACTCGGCGAGAGGTAAGTGCTTGTCCCAAGCTTTTCCGAAATCAACCACGCAAGCTCGTAACATGTCCTCTAAGGTTTGAATTGTACGTTCGCTTTGTCCATCGGTTTGAGGATGATATGCGGTGCTCATGTCTAAACGCGTTCCCAACGCTTCTTGCAATGTACGCCAAAATCTAGAAACGAAACGGCCATCTCGGTCGGAGATAATCGATAAAGGTACACCGTGTCAGGCTACGATCTCCTTAATGTAAAGTTGTGCAAGTTTCTCCATTTTGTCCGTTTCTTTCATGGCAAGGAAGTGTGCAGATTTGGTGAGACGGTCAACAATAACCCAAATGGTATCATAACCGCCCGTCGTTTTTGGTAGCTTGGTGATAAAATCCATCGTTATCCTTTCCCACTTCCATTGCGGGATCTCGGGTTGTTGAAGTAGTCCGGACGGTCTTTGGTGTTCGGCTTTGACTTTGGAACATGTCAAACACTTGGAAACATAAGTAGCTACGTCCCTTTTGATGTTCGGCCACCAATATAGTTGTTTAAGGTCGTGGTACATCTTATTGGCACCGGGGTGAATCGAGTATCGTGACTTATGGGCTTCATCTAAAATAAGGCTTCGTAGATCCCCATAACTAGGCACCCAAATTCTTCCGGCGAAATATCGGAGTCCGGTTTCTTTAACTTCGAATCGAGAGGTGAGGACGTTCAAGTGTTCGAGAGAGATGTTTTCATCCTTGAGAGCCTCATCTTGGGCTACCCGAATTTGGCTATTAAGGTTGGTGTGAATGGTGATGTTTAAAGCTCGGACACGGAGAGGCACCGCTCTTTCTTTTCGACTTAAGGCATCGGCTACTACATTTGCCTTCCCGGGATGGTAACGAAGCTCGCAATCGTAATCGTTTAAGGTTTCAATCCACCTTCGTTGTCTCATGTTTAGTTGCTTTTGATCGAAAATGTGTTGAAGGCTTTTGTGATCGGTGAAGATAGTACTCTTGGTTCCATAAAGATAGTGTCTCCACATTTTAAGTGCAAAGACAACGGCTCCGAGTTCGAGATCATGTGTCGTATAGTTTCGTTCATGAATTTTGAGTTGTCGAGAAGCGTAAGCAATGACTTTCGTTCGTTGCATCAATACACACCCAAAACCATGTTTTGAGGCATCGCAATATACAACAAAGTCATCATTGCCTTCGGGGAGTGACAAGATAGGAGCGGTGGTTAGCTTCGTTTTCAAGATTTGGAATGCGGATTCATGTTCGGTCGCCCAAATGAATTTCTTTCCCTTGTGAGTCAATGCGGTTAGAGGACGTGCAACCAAAGAGAAATTTTCGATGAATCTACGATAGTACCCGGCGAGACCCAAAAATTGACGAATGTGAGTAGGAGTAGTAGGAGTCTCCCATTTGCTAATGGCTTCAATTTTCGTTGGATCGACTTTAATACCTTGGTCACTTACAACATGACCAAGAAATTGAACTTCCTTTAACCAAAATTCACACTTGGAGAATTTGGCATAGAGTTGTTCTTGTCTTAAAAGTTCAAGCACAAGTCGGAGATGTTGTTCGTGCTCTTCTTCATTTTTAGAATAGATCAATATGTCATCGATGAACACAATAACGAATTTATCGAGATACGGTTTGCACACGCGGTTCATAAGATCCATGAACACCGCCGGTGCGTTAGTGAGACCAAATGGCATGACAAGGAATTCATAACTACCATAACGAGTTCGGAAAGCGGTTTTGGAGACATCTTCCCCCTTAACCCTCAATTGATGATAACCCGAGCGGAGATCGATTTTCGAATATACACAAGACCCTTGTAGTTGATCAAAGAGGTCATCGATGCGAGGAAGAGGATATCGATTCTTAACCGTCAATTTATTTAGTTCACGATAATCAATGCACATTCGTAGGGATCCGTCTTTCTTTTTAACAAACAAAATCGGAGCGCCCCAAGGTGAATGGCTAGGTTGGATAAAACCACGATCAAGTAGTTCTTGGATTTGACTTTGCAATTCTTGCATTTCGGATGGGGCGAGTCTATATGGTGCACGTGCTACGGGTGCGGCTCCCGGAATAAGATCGATTTGGAATTCAACCGGTCGATGAGGCGGAAGACCCGGTAATTCGTCGGGAAATACATCGGAATAGTCACTAACAATTGGCACATCATCGATGTGCTTCTCATCGGACTCGACTTTCTTAACGTGAGCAAGGATCGCAAAACAACCCTTACGGAGTAGTTTTCTAACTTTAATACTCGAAACGAGGTTGAGTCCGGTGCAACTCTTATCGCCATAGACGATCAAAGGTTCACCATTCTCGATAGGAATTCGGATTGCGTTAAGATCACAAAGAATGTGAGATTTCGTTTTGACTAACCAATTCATACCGATTATTACATCAAAGCTTCCTAGTTCCATGGGTATCAAGTCAATTTCAAATTCCTTACCCAAAATTTTCAAAGTACACCCCCGGTAGTATGTGTCGGCACTTAAGAGTTTTCCGTCGGCCACTTCGATGGAATAAGTAGTATCTAAAGGGTGTGGTGGAGTGCAAAGGGTAGGAGCTAAAGTCTTGGACACAAAACATTTATCGGCACCCGAATCGAATAAGCAAGTAACATAAGAGTTGTTGAGAAGAAACGTACCCGTGACTAGTTCATTGTCATCTCGGGCTTCCTCGGTGTTGATGTTAAAGGCTCGGCCTCGGTTGTTGGGGTTGGTTTTCTTTTTCGGGCATTCGTTCTTATAATGGCCCGTTTGGCCACACTCGTAACAAGTGACCGTTTTTGGAGGATTGGGCCCCTTTCGAGCAACGGGGGCGACGCTTGTGCAATTTTTGGCCCTATGACCAACACCTTGGCAACGGTGACAAACTAGCTTGTTACATTCACCGTGATGATGCTTGTGGCATTTGTTGCAAAGAGGTAAGTTTCCGACATAACCCTTCTTGCCGTCGTTGTTGAAAGGCTTTTTGGTGAAGGTGTTGTTGTTGTAGTTGGTTGATGGAGTGGCTTCCCATTTCCTTTTGTTGCCACCCGACTTGTCCTCGGCCTTAGGAGCCGGTACTACGATTTCGTCAACCGTTTCAATTAATTGGCGAGCCATGTTCATAGCGGCTTGATGAGTAGTGGGTTTGGATGACATCACCCCTTGTTTGATGCTTTTTGGAAGACCGAGCATGTAGAGCTCAATCCTTTGAGATTCGGGGTTAACAAGATTAGGACACATCAAGGATAGTTCGGCGAAGCGTTGATTATAAGCTTTAAGATCGTTTCCGACCGCTTTCAAAGCTCTTAGTTCTTCCTCAAGCTTTCGGGTTTCTTCGCGCGGAAAATATTCAACAATCATCTTTTCCTTTAGATCGGCCCAAGAGAGGGCATGAGCTTCATCGGTACCCACCGATTGAACATAGGTGTTCCACCATGTTAGAGCAATTCCGGAGAAAGTGTGAGTGGAGTATTTGACCTTGTCTTGGTCCCGACAACCGCTTATACTAAAGACGGCTTCCGTTTGCTCAAACCATCGGGTGAGCACGACCGGTCCCCCGGTTCCATCAAAAGTGTGAGGTTTGCACCCCATGAAAGCTTTATAGGAGCATCCCTCGTTTGAGCTTCCGGCTCCATTGTTGTTGTTGTTGTCGTTGTTGTTGTTATTATTATTGTTGTTGGATGAGTGACCGGCCATGGCCGCATCTACGGCGGTAGCTATCATCCGTTCGAGAGCTTGTTCGGGAGTTTCATTGCGGCGTACACGACGAGGAGCCATTGTTCCTTCAAAACAAAATAATACCGTTGGTTAGTATTCTAAATAATACTAACCGTGATATGGGATAAAGATAGAGAGAAAATTATCCTTGACCCGCCTTAAATTCTTTATGTCATAATGTCGGTATGTTCATATGAGTCACCGTAATATAATTTCCGGGAATTATATTACCCTAATTCATATGTGCATTCGACATTACGTCATATAGTCAAGGTGGCGTGTCAATTAAATTATATAACGCAAGATTTAGATAGAATAAGAGTAGATATGAGTAGAAGAGTTAGAGTATAAATGCACAATTTGTCAAGTAATTCCTATGTCAAGTCTATATGCCGGTTGTAGTCTAGACTCACCAATGTACCCTAAGACTCGGGGTTGACACCAATGAACTCTAAATCCCTACAACCAAAGCTCTGATACCACTTGTAGCGACCCCGACAGATCGTCAAATGACGGCGTCATCTACGTATGGTCCCATTACATGGTTGTAAGTCTTTATAACGAAGTTTGACCGAAAAGTATGTCGCATTCAGTTCATAAATAAGGGTGTTTCAAAGTTTACAAAAGTAGTTTCCATAACAAGTACATAACAATGTTTAAAGTTTGTATGAAACACGTGCGACACGATTAAAAGTAGTCAAAAAGACGTTCCACGTAAGCAAGTATACTCGACATCCAATGCAAGTATCAAATAGTATGAGCGGAAGCATGTATCACCTAAGTTCAAGGACCTGAGAAAAACATAGAGAATCTGTCAACGAAAACGTTGGTGAAATCATAGGTTTAAATAAGTAAAAGAGTAAAAGCAAGCTGAACCACAAGAGTTGCAATATTGATAAAGTCATAGTACATTCTAAAAGTTAATATTCACGAGCACCCAATTATCAAAGCTTAACGTTCCGTCCGTTGAATACCCCATCAATTAGTGCTAGAACAACACTGTTCCCGAAAATATATTTCATTCGTAAACGGTAGCGAACCGTTTGAATGAGGGTTTGTCAAACCCATATGGCCATATAACATAAGTTCTCGCTTACACCATCTGATGTAACTAATGATAATCGGATTGAGGATTTTCGTTCTAAACTCGTATGTAGAATGTTTATTTTCCCGTTCTTGTGTTCGCTTAGTTCAAAAGAATCGTTTATGTTTTCTCATCCCAAAAGTAAGTTTAAAAGAGTAAAAGTGGGACTATGATCTCACCTTGTATGCACGAACCAAAAGGTACTTCGACAAGTAAACGTGCAGTAACAATGCTAGTCTTGACCTAAACAAATAGGTTGTATCAATAACGAAAGTCACGAGGGGTCAAAGTTGTTCAATTAGTCCTATGGCTCAATACGACTCGATTACGAAGCATGTGAAGCAAATAGTCAAGTTTCATGCAAGGTACACGTATAGAAACAAGTTAGAAAGATTACATAAGTAATTGGTCAAGTTTGATTAAAAGTCAAACTTGGTCGGGTCAAAGTCAACGAAAAAGTCAACACGTTCGGGTCGGGCCTCGAACGAATTTTCTGAAGTTTTTAATCATATATAAGCATGTTGGAACAAGTCTCATGTGAAACGGAGGTCTAGAACGTCCCAAACATTTTTCGTTAAATGACAACCAAAACAGCCCACTTTAGGCTTATGGGACGGCGTCCCAAAAGGCCTAGACGGCGTCCCACTTTGAAGGGCAAGACGGCGTCTTGGACCCCTAGACGGCGTCTAGGTTTGAAAGTCAGGACGTCGTCCTGGGTATTGGGACGGCGTCTTGGCTTGTTTCCAGACCCTGGTTGCTGAAACTCCTAAGTGCACGAGTCCAAACATAAACCAACACAAATTACAACCCGCAAACATTCAAGACATGTATTTTATATCACCGGAAAGGTATTTTGACGAGGAACACAACTATGCACTTATCATCAATCAAACTTTCGCATACAACAACCAAAAACCGTAATTAAACATTCATAATCAAAGTTTAAGTTCCAAAAACGCATTTTATGATTCGGGCAACCAATTTACATGTATGTTATGCCGTTTCGAAGGTAATCAAACACACATTGCAACAAAACACTTAACAACCATATCTCATAGCATTTGACGCATCAAAAGTTCATGTTAAGCTCATCAAACCCTAATCCAAAATCACAAATTCAACAATCTTGCATATGAAACTAATCCATGTCAACCTACATACCAATTTGAAGCTAGTGATGTTAGGAACACAATTAAAACATGAACTTTCATCATTCAACAACATATGAACACCTAAAACTCAAGATTAAGCAAGCATTCTTTCAATATGAACTAGTTACATCAAAATATCAAAAACGAGCATACAAATCACATAAACAAACTAGACTCGAGCCATAGACACTAATTAACAACCTTATAACTTAAAAATCTCAAGAACACAAGAATTAGTGATTTTAGAAAGTTACCCAAAATTGATGAAATCGGTATGGAAACGAAGAGGAGATCACGAGGAGTTCAAATATGCAATTTGTTTTGATCGAATCCTTCTTGAACGAATTTGGATGATGATTGAAGGTTTGAGGGTTTTGAGAGAAAAAGGTGAAGTATTATTTGGGAGGTGATAAAATGAATGGAGAGGAAAGAGTTGACTAGTTGACCTAGTCATCTCTTTCTCCATTTGGCAACTTTAGTCCCTCAACTTAGGAAACGGGTACGGGAATTACCTAAACGAGATAATTCAAACGCGTATTAACGAGATGTGTTATAAACATATAACGGAACTTAAATAGTTAAACGGAAAAGTAAAAGGAAAAAGGCGGGATGTTACATAACCGACATTAACAAGATGCATATATAAGAATATCCCCATCATTCCGGGACACCCTTCGGATATGATATAAATTTCGAAGTACTAAAGCATCCGGTACTTTGGATGGGGTTTGTTAGGCCCAATAGATCTATCTTTAGGATTCGCGTCAATTAGGGTGTCTGTTCCCTAATTCTTAGATTACCAGACTTAATAAAAAGGGGCATATTCGATTTCGATAATTCAACCATAGAATGTAGTTTCACGTACTTGTGTCTATTTTGTAAATCATTTATAAAACCTGCATGTATTCTCATCCCAAAATATTAGATTTTAAAAGTGGGACTATAACTCACTTTCACAGATTTTTACTTCGTCGAGAAGTAAGACTTGGCCACTGCTGATTCACGAACCTATAACAATATATACATATATATTAAAGTATGTTCAAAATATATTTACAACACTTTTAATATATTTTGATGTTTTAAGTTTATTAAGTCAGCTGTCCTCGTTAGTAACCTACAACTAGTTGTTCACAGTTAGATGTACAGAAATAAATCGATAAATATTATCTTGAATCAATCCACGACCCAGTGTATACGTATCTCAGTATTGATCACAACTCAAACTATATATATTTTGGAATCAACCTCAACCCTGTATAGCTAACTCCAACATTCACATATAGAGTGTCTATGGTTGTTCCGAAATATATATAGATGTGTCGACATGATAGGTCGAAACATTGTATACATGTCTATGGTATCTCAAGATTACATAATATACAATACAAGTTGATTAAGTTATGGTTGGAATAGATTTGTTACCAATTTTCACGTAGCTAAAATGAGAAAAATTAACCATCCAGGCCTAGCCTGGGTGGCCACCAGCACTTTCAGTGAAGGGGAGGTCTCGGGTTCAATCCTAAGGGGTGCACGCATTTAATGACCAAACTGGAGAATGCCTTACCTGGTAGCGGTGGAGGGCTGGCTTGCCGTTTACCCGGGGTTTACCTGCGGTGGGGGGGCCAATGTGCTCTGGCCCATAGTGGGGTTCCTCGTAAAAAGAAAAAAAAAAAAAAAATGAGAAAAATTATCCAATCTTGTTTTACCCATAACTTCTTCATTTTAAATCCGTTTTGAGTGAATCAAATTGCTATGGTTTCATATTGAACTCTATTTTATGAATCTAAACTGAAAAAGTATAGGTTTATAGTCAGAAAAATAAGTTACAAGTCGTTTTTGTAAAGGTAGTCATTTCAATCGAAAGAACGACGTCTAGATGACCATTTTAGAAAACATACTTCCACTTTGAGTTTACCCATAATTTTTGGATATAGTTTCATGTTCATAATAAAAATCATTTTCCCAGAATAACAACTTTTAAATCAAAGTTTATCATAGTTTTTAATTAATTAACCCAAAACAGCCCGCGGTGTTACTACGACGGCGTAAATCCGGTTTAACGGTGTTTTTCGTGTTTCCAGGTTTTAAATCATTAAGTTAGCATATCATATAGATATAGAACATGTGTTTAGTTAATTTTAAAAGTCAAGTTAGAAGGATTAACTTTTGTTTGCGAACAAGTTTAGAATTAACTAAACTATGTTCTAGTAATTACGAGTTTAAACCTTCGAATAAGATAGTTTTATATATATGAATCGAATGATGTTACGAACATCATTACTACCTCAAGTTTAGTAGGTAAACCTACTGGAAGTGACAAGAAATGATCTAGCTTCAAAGGATCTTGGATGGCTTGAAAGTTCTTGAAGTAGGATCATGACACAAAAACAAGTTCAAGTAAGATTTTTACTCGAATTAAGATAGTTTATAGTTATAGAAATTGAATCAAAGTTTGAATATGAATATTACATTGAATAAGAAAGATAACCTACTGTATATAACAAAGGTTTCTTGATCTTAGATGATTACTTGGAATGGATTAGAAAGCTTGGAAGTAAATTAGTAAACTTGAAGGGATTTTTGAAGTGTTCTTCCTATGATGATTATAGCTTGATTCTTGAAGTGATTTTTGATGAAGATGATGATTAACTACTGGAAAAATACGTTCATAATAGTGTGTGTGTGTGTTGAGAGAGAATTAGAAAGAGAATTGAAAGTGAAATGGAGTGAATGATGAGTGGTAATTGGTGAGTGGTGAGTGGGGTTAAAAGGAGTTCTAGTTAGTTGACTAGCTCATGGTAGAAGTTAAAATTGATTAGTCATACATGACATAATCAAGAGTGGAATCCCATGCTAGTTCCTATTAGTATATACCCATAGTAAGTACGTTTTGAAGCTGTATATAATACGGGTAAGAATACGACTAGAATTCTTGATGAAAGAAAAGAATGTGAAAGTAACTGTAACCATTTTCGTTAAGTATGAGTGTTTTGATATATGTCTTGAAGTCTTCCAAAAGTATTTTAATACATCTAAATACACTACATGTATATACATTTTAACTGAGTCGTTAAGTCATCGTTAGTCGTTACATGTAAGTGTTGTTTTGAAACCTTTAAGTTAACGATCTCAATTAATGTTGTTAACCCATTGTTTATTATATCTAATGAGATGTTAAATTATTATATTATCATGATGATATTATGATATATTAATATATCTTAATATGATATATATACATTTAAATGTCGTTACAACTATAATCGTTACATATATGTCTCGTTTCTAAATCCTTAAGTTAGTAGTCTTGTTTATATGTATATAACTCATTGTTAATATACTTATGGAGATACTTACTTATCATAATCTCATGTTAACCATATGTATATCCATATATATATATCGTCATGTCATTTTTACAAGTTTTAACATTCGTGAATCGCCGGTCAACTTGGGTGGTCAATTGTCTATATGAAACATATTTCAATTAATCAAGTCTTAACAAGTTTGATTGCTTAACATGTTGGAAACATTTAATCATGTAAATATCAATCTCAATTAATATATATAAACATGGAAAAGTTCAGGTCACTACAGTACCTACCCGTTACATAAATTTCGTCCCGAAATTTTAAGCTGTTGAAGGTGTTGACGAATCTTCTGGAAATAGATGCGGGTATTTCTTCTTCATCTGATCTTCACGCTCCCAGGTGAACTCGGGTCCTCTACAAGAATTCCATCGAACCTTAACAATTGGTATCTTGTTTTGCTTAAGTCTTTTAACCTCACGATCCATTATTTCGACGGGTTCTTCGATGAATTGGAGTTTTTCGTTGATTTGGATTTCATCTAACGGAATAGTGAGATCTTCTTTAGCAAAACATTTCTTAAAATTCGAGACGTGGAAAGTGTTATGTACAGCCGCGAGTTGTTGAGGTAACTCAAGTCGGTAAGCTACTGGTCCGACACGATCAATAATCTTGAATGGTCCAATATACCTTGGATTTAATTTCCCTCGTTTACCAAATCGAACAACGCCTTTCCAAGGTGCAACTTTAAGCATGACCATCTCTCCAATTTCAAATTCTATATCTTTTCTTTTAATGTCAGCGTAGCTCTTTTGTCGACTTTGGGCGGTTTTCAACCGTTGTTGAATTTGGATGATCTTCTCGGTAGTTTCTTGTATAATCTCCGGACCCGTAATCTGTCTATCCCCCACTTCACTCCAATAAATCGGAGGCCTGCACTTTCTACCATAAAGTGCTTCAAACGGTGCCATCTCAATGCTTGAATGGTAGCTGTTGTTGTAGGAAAATTCTGCTAACGGTAGATGTCGATCCCAACTGTTTCCGAAATCAATAACACATGCTCGTAGCATGTCTTCAAGCGTTTGTATCGTCCTTTCGCTCTGCCCATCAGTTTGTGGATGATAGGCAGTACTCATGTCTAGACGAGTTCCTAATGCTTGCTGTAATGTCTGCCAGAATCTTGAAATAAATCTGCCATCCCTATCAGAGATAATAGAGATTGGTATTCCATGTCTGGAGACGACTTCCTTCAAATACAGGCGTGCTAACTTCTCCATCTTGTCATCTTCTCTTATTGGCAGGAAGTGTGCTGATTTGGTGAGACGATCAACTATCACCCAAATAGTATCAAAACCACTTGCAGTCCTTGGCAATTTAGTGATGAAATCCATGGTAATGTTTTCCCATTTCCATTCTGGGATTTCGGGTTGTTGAAGTAGACCTGATGGTTTCTGATGCTCAGCTTTGACCTTAGAACACGTCAAACATTCTCCTACGTATTTAGCAACATCGGCTTTCATACCCGGCCACCAAAAATGTTTCTTGAGATCCTTGTACATCTTCCCCGTTCCAGGATGTATTGAGTATCTGGTTTTATGAGATTCTCTAAGTACCATTTCTCTCATATCTCCAAATTTTGGTACCCAAATCCTTTTAGCCCTATACCGGGTTCCGTCTTCCCGAATATTAAGGTGCTGCTCGGATCCTTTGGGTATTTCATCCTTTAAATTTCCTTCTTTTAAAACTCCTTGTTGCGCCTCCTTTATTTGAGTAGTAAGGTTATTATGAATCATTATATTCATAGATTTTACTCGAATGGTTTCTCTGTCCTTCCTGCTCAAGGCATCGGCTACCACATTTGCCTTCCCCGGGTGGTAACGAATCTCAAAGTAGTAATCATTCAACAATTCAATCCACCTACGCTGCCTCATATTCAGTTGTTTCTGATTAAATATGTGTTGAAGACTTTTGTGGTCGGTATATATAATACTTTTGACCCCATATAAGTAGTGCCTCCAAGTCTTTAATGCAAAAACAACCGCGCCTAATTCCAAATCATGCGTCGTATAATTTTGCTCGTGAATCTTCAATTGTCTAGACGCATAAGCAATCACCTTCGTTCGTTGCATTAATACACAACCGAGACCTTGCTTTGATGCGTCACAATAAATCACAAAATCATCATTCCCTTCAGGCAATGACAATATAGGTGCCGTAGTTAGCTTTTTCTTCAATAACTGAAACGCTTTCTCTTGTTCATCCTTCCATTCAAATTTCTTCCCTTTATGCGTTAATGCAGTCAAGGGTTTTTCTATTCTGGAAAAGTCTTGGATGAACCTTCTGTAGTAACCAGCTAGTCCTAAAAACTGGCGTATGTGTTTCGGAGTTTTCTGGGTTTCCCACTTTTCAACAGTTTCTATCTTTGCCGGATCCACCTTAATACCTTTTTTGTTCACTATGTGACCGAGGAATTGAACTTCTTCCAACCAAAATGCACACTTTGAAAATTTAGCGTACAATTCTTCCTTCCTCAATACTTCTAACACCTTTCTCAAATGTTCACCGTGTTCTTGGTCATTCTTTGAGTAAATAAGTATGTCATCAATGAAAACAATGACAAACTTGTCAAGGTATGGTCCACACACTCGGTTCATAAGGTCCATGAACACAGCTGGTGCATTAGTTAAACCAAATGGCATGGCCATAAACTCGTAATGACCGTAACGTTTTCTGAAAGCAGTCTTTGGAATATCATCTTCTTTCACCCGCATTTGATGATACCCGAAACGTAAGTCAATCTTTGAATAAATAGACGAACCTTGTAGTTGATCAAATAAGTCGTCGATTCTCGGTAGTGGGTAGCGGTTCTTGATGGTAAGTTTGTTCAACTCTCGGTAGTCGATACACAACTTGAATGTACCATCTTTCTTCTTGACAAACAAAACAGGAGCTCCCCACGGTGATGTGCTTGGTCGAATGAAACCATGCTCTAAAAGTTCTTGTAATTGGCTTTGCAGTTCTTTCATCTCGCTGGGTGCGAGTCTGTAAGGAGCACGAGCTATTGGTGCAGCTCCTGGTACAAGATCTATTTGAAATTCAACGGATCGATGTGGGGGTAATCCCGGTAATTCTTTCGGAAATACATCGGGAAATTCTTTTGCGACGGGAACATCATTGATGCTCTTTTCTTCAGTTTGTACTTTCTCGACGTGTGCTAGAACAGCATAGCAACCTTTTCTTATTAGTTTTTGTGCCTTCAAATTACTAATAAGATGTAGCTTCGTGTTGCCCTTTTCTCCGTACACCATTAAGGGTTTTCCTTTTTCTCGTATAATGCGAATTGCATTTTTGTAACAAACGATCTCTGCTTTCACTTCTTTCAACCAGTCTACCGATTATCACATCAAAACTCCCTAACTCTACTGGTATCAAGTCAATCTTAAATGTTTCGCTGACCAGTTTAATTTCTCGATTCCGACATATATTATCTGCTGAAATTAATTTACCATTTGCTAATTCGAGTAAAAATTTAGTATCCAAAGGCGTCAATGGACAACTTAATTTAGCACAAAAATCTCTACTCATATAGCTTCTATTCGCACCCGAATCAAATAAAACGTAAGCAGATTTATTGTCAATAAGAAACGTACCCGTAACAAGCTCCGGGTCTTTCTGTGCCTCTGCCGCATTAATATTGAAAACTCTTCCGCGGCCTTGTCCATTCGTGTTCTCCTGGTTCGGGCAATTTCTAATAATGTGGCCCGGTTTTCCACATTTATAACAAACTACATTGGCATAACTTGCTCCGACACTACTTGCTCCGCCATTACTCGTTCCGACACCATTTGTTCCTTTCGTTCTATTAACCCCTGGTCCGTAGACCTCACACTTCGCCGCGCTATGACCATTTCTTTTACACTTGTTGCAAAATTTGGTGCAGAACCCCGAGTGATACTTTTCACACCTTTGGCATAGCTGCTTCTGATTGTTGTTGTTGTTGCGGTTATTATTGTTGTTGGGATGATTGTTGTAGTTGCTGTTGTTGTTGTTGTTGTTGTTGGGCCGTTTGTTGTAGTTGCGATTGATGTTGCGATTGTTGGGATAATTGTTGCGATTATTGTTGTAATTGCTGTTGTTGTTGTATTGGTGATTCTTATCACCGTTTTCTTCCCACTTTCTTTTGACTTGCTTCACATTGGCCTCTTCAGCAGTCTGTTCTTTAATTCTTTCTTCAATCTGGTTCGCTAGTTTGTGAGCCATTCTACATGCCTATTGTATGGAGGCGGGCTCGTGTGAACTTATATCTTCTTGGATTCTTTCCGGTAATCCTTTCACAAACGCGTCGATCTTCTCTTCCTCATCTTCGAATGCTCCCGGACACAATAGGCACAATTCTGTGAATCGTCTTTCGTATGTGGTAATATCAAATCCTTGGGTTCGTAACCCTCTAAGTTCTGTCTTGAGCTTATTGACCTCGGTTCTGGGACGGTACTTCTCGTTCATCAAGTGCTTGAATGCTGACCACGGTAGTGTGTACGCATCGTCTTGTCCCACTTGCTCTAGATAGGTATTCCACCATGTTAACGCAGAACCTGTGAAGGTATGCGTAGCGTACTTCACTTTGTCCTCTTCAGTACACTTACTTATGGCAAACACCGATTCGACCTTCTCAGTCCACCGTTTCAATCCGATCGGTCCTTCGGTTCCATCAAATTCCAAAGGTTTGCAGGCAGTGAATTCTTTGTAGGTGCATCCTACACGATTTCCTGTACTGCTAGATCCAAGGTTATTGTTGGTATGTAGTGCAGCCTGTACTGCGGCTATGTTTGAAGCTAGAAAAGTACGGAATTCCTCTTCATTCATATTCACGGTGTGTCGAGTAGTCGGTGCCATTTCCTTCAAAATAGTCAAATGGAACAAGTTAATCATACAGAATATTAAGAGTAGTTAATAGTATTTCGTAGCATAATATGAACTCATTTATAAAAGCTTTTTCTTCATATTAGCATTTTATAAGTTTAAATTCGGGTAGTACCTACCCGTTAAGTTCATACTTAGTAGCTAATATACAATTCAACTACTACAATTCTATATGAAAAACTGATTATAATAATATTTCGCGTTCAAACTTTTATACAATATTTTACAAACTTACAATACCGCTTATTTTACATAAAGCATGAAATATAGCACACAATAACTTTGATAAAAGATAGTTGTGAAGATAATTCTAGCTAGTACACAAGTCGTTCAGCAAAGGCAATAAAGATACGTAATTCATACGTCCAGAAACAAGTCATACATTCTGGTTTTACTAGGACTACTTCCCATCCTTAGTCTTGTGGAACATAACCGTTATGGCCGTTGATAAGACAGCGTGTTGTAACGTCGTCAAAGGGATGAGGGTTACGTAATGTCCAACAGTCCCGTAACAATCTAAAAACCTCATTTCTTACCGACTCCGTCACTTGTGGGAACGTTTTGTTTAATAGTTGTAGGCCGATGTTCTTGTTCTCACTTTGGTGAGAAGCGAACATTACTAATCCGTAAGCATAACATGCTTCTTTATGTTGCATGTTAGCCGCTTTTTCTAAATCACGAAGTCCAATATTCGGATATATTGAGTCAAAATAATTTCTTAACCCATTGCGTAAAATAGCATTTGGGTTCCCCGCAATATATGCGTCAAAGTAAACACATCGTAACTTATGGATTTCCCAATGTGATATCCCCCATCTTTCGAACGAAAGCCTTTTATAAACCAAGGCATTCTTGGAACGTTCTTCGAATGTCTTACAAACTGATCTCGCCTTAAATAGTTGTGCCGAAGAATTCTGACCGACTCTAGACGAGATTTCATCAATCATGTCTCCAGGTAGGTCTCTTAAAATATTGGGTTGTCTATCCATTTTGTGTTTTTATCCTGTAAAATAGACAAGAGTTAGATTCATAAAAAAAATACTTATTAATACAAGCAATTTTTACATATATCATAAAGCATAAGCACACTATATTACATATATTACACCACACGAATACAACTATCTTATTCCGACTCGCTTGTTTCTTCTTCTTCAGTTTTGTTTCGTTTTGCCAAGTTTCTAGGGATATATGATGTTCCCCTAATACGAGCCGTCGTTTTCCACATTGGTTTAGAAAAACCTGGTGGTTTAGAGGTTCCCGGGTCATTGTTACAACTTAAGGACTTCGGGGGTTGACGATACATATAAAGTTCATCGGGGTTGGAATTAGATTCCTCTATTTTTATGCCCTTTCCCTTATTATTTTCTTTTGCCTTTTTAAATTCAGTTGGGGTAATTTCTATAACATCATCGAAATTCTCGTCAGAATCCGATTCGTCGGAGAATTGGTAATCCTCCCAATATTTTGCTTCCTTAGCGGAAACACCATTGACCATAATTAACCTTGGTCGGTTGGTTGAAGATTTTCTTTTACTTAACCGTTTTATTATTTCCCCCACCGGTTCTATTTCTTCATCCGGTTCCGATTCTTCTTCCGGTTCCGATTCTTCTTCTGGTTCCGACTCTTCTTCCGGTTCCTCTTCGGGAACTTGTGAATCAGTCCACGAATCATTCCAATTTACATTTGACTCTTCATTATTATTAGGTGAGTCAATGGGACTTGTTCTAGAGGTAGACATCTATCACATAATATCAAACGCGTTAAGAGATTAATATATCATATAATATTCACATGTTAAAAATATATAGTTTTCAACAAAATTTGTTAACCAATCATTTTTCAAGTAAGCACGGTCGAAGTCCAGACTCACTAACGCATCCTAACAAACTCGATAAGACACACTAATGCAAAATTCTGGTTCTCTAAGACCAATGCTCTGATACCAACTGAAATGTCCCGTTCTTATTGATTAAAAACGTTCCATATTAATTGATTTCTTTGCGAGGTTTTGACCTCTATATGAGACGTTTTTCAAAGACTGCATTCATTTTTAAAACAAACCATAACCTTTATTTCATAAATAAAGGTTTAAAAAGCTTTACGTAGATTATCAAATAATGATAATCTAAAATATCCTGTTTACACACGACCATTACATAATGATTTACAATACAAATATGTTACATCGAAATTAGTTTCTTGAATGCAGTTTTTACACAATATCATACAAACATGGACTCCAAATCTTGTCCTTATTTTAGTATGCAACAGCGGAAGCTCTTAATATTCACCTGAGAATAAACATGCTTTAAACGTCAATAAAAATGTTGGTGAGTTATAGGTTTAACCTATATATATCAAATCGTAACAATAGACCACAAGATTTCATATTTCAATACACATCCCATACATAGAGATAAAAATCATTCATATGGTGAACACCTGGTAACCGACATTAACAAGATGCATATATAAGAATATCCCCATCATTTCGGGACACCCTTCGGATATGATATAAATTTCGAAGTACTAAAGCATCCGGTACTTTGGATGGGGTTTGTTAGGCCCAATAGATCTATCTTTAGGATTCGCGTCAATTAGGGTGTCTGTTCCCTAATTCTTAGATTACCAGACTTAATAAAAAGGGGCATATTCGATTTCGATAATTCAACCATAGAATGTAGTTTCACGTACTTGTGTCTATTTTGTAAATCATTTATAAAACCTGCATGTATTCTCATCCCAAAATATTAGATTTTAAAAGTGGGACTATAACTCACTTTCACAGATTTTTACTTCGTCGAGAAGTAAGACTTGGCCACTGCTGATTCACGAACCTATAACAATATATACATATATATTAAAGTATGTTCAAAATAAATTTACAACACTTTTAATATATTTTGATGTTTTAAGTTTATTAAGTCAGCTGTCCTCGTTAGTAACCTACAACTATTTGTCCACAGTTAGATGTACAGAAATAAATCGATAAATATTATCTTGAATCAATCCACGACTCAGTGTATACGTATCTCAGTATTGATCACAACTCAAACTATATATATTTGGAATCAACCTCAACCCTGTATAGCTAACTCCAACATTCACATATAGAGTGTCTATGGTTGTTCCGAAATATATATAGATGTGTCGACATGATAGGTCAAAACATTGTATACGTGTCTATGGTATCTCAAGATTACATAATATACAATACAAGTTGATTAAGTTATGGTTGGAATAGATTTGTTACCAATTTTCACGTAGCTAAAATGAGAAAAATTATCCAATCTTGTTTTACCCATAACTTCTTCATTTTAAATCCGTTTTGAGTGAATCAAATTGCTATGGTTTCATATTGAACTCTATTTTATGAATCTAAACAGAAAAATTATAGGTTTATAGTCGGAAAAATAAGTTACAAGTCATTTTTGTAAAGGTAGTCATTTCAGTCGAAAGAACGACGTCTAGATGACCATTTTAGAAAACATACTTCCACTTTGAGTTTAACCATAATTTTTGGATATAGTTTCATGTTCATAATAAAAATCATTTTCTCAGAATAACAACTTTTAAATCAAAGTTTATCATAGTTTTTAATTAATTAACCCAAAACAGCCCGCGGTGTTACTACGACGGCGTAAATCCGGTTTTACGGTGTTTTTCGTGTTTCCAGGTTTTAAATCATTAAGTTAGCATATCATATAGATATAGAACATGTGTTTAGTTAATTTTAAAAGTCAAGTTAGAAGGATTAACTTTTGTTTGCGAACAAGTTTAGAATTAACTAAACTATGTTCTAGTG
The DNA here is from genome assembly GCF_046630445.1 of Rutidosis leptorrhynchoides. Classification (NCBI taxonomy): domain Eukaryota; kingdom Viridiplantae; phylum Streptophyta; class Magnoliopsida; order Asterales; family Asteraceae; genus Rutidosis; species Rutidosis leptorrhynchoides. Next base: position 361,520,235 of record NC_092339.1, read on the forward strand.
ATTACGAGTTTAAACCTTCGAATAAGATAGTTTTATATATATGAATCGAATGATGTTACGAACATCATTACTACCTCAAGTTTAGTAGTTAAACCTACTGGAAGTGACAAGAAATGATCTAGCTTCAAAGGATCTTGGATGGCTTGAAAGTTCTTGAAGTAGGATCATGACACAAAAACAAGTTCAAGTAAGATTTTTACTCGAATTAAGATAGTTTATAGTTATAGAAATTGAATCAAAGTTTGAATATGAATATTACCTTGAATAAGAAAGATAACCTACTGTATATAACAAAGGTTTCTTGATCTTAGATGATTACTTGGAATGGATTAGAAAGCTTGGAAGTAAATTAGTAAACTTGAAGGGATTTTTGAAGTGTTCTTGAAGTGTTCTTCCTATGATGATTATAGCTTGATTCTTGAAGTGATTTTTGATGAAGATGATGATTAACTACTGGAAAAATACGTTCATAATATTGTGTGTGTGTTGAGAGAGAATTAGAAAGAGAATTGGAAGTGAAATGGAGTGAATGATGAGTGGTAATTGGTGAGTGGTGAGTGGGGTTAAAAGGAGTTCTAGTTAGTTGACTAGCTCATGGTAGAAGTTAAAATTGATTAGTCATACATGACATAATCAAGAGTGGAATCCCATACTAGTTCCTATTGGTATATACCCATAGTAAGTACGTTTTGAAGCAGTGTATAATACGGGTAAGAATACGACTAGAATTCTTGATGAAAGAAAAGAATGGGAAAGTAACTGTAACCATTTTCGTTAAGTATGAGTGTTTTGATATATGTCTTGAAGTCTTCCAAAAGTATTTTAATACATCTAAATACACTACATGTATATACATTTTAACTGAGTCGTTAAGTCATCGTTAGTCGTTACATGTGAGTGTTATTTTGAAACCTTTAAGTTAACGATCTCAATTAATGTTGTTAACCCATTGTTTATTATATCTAATGAGATGTTAAATTATTATATTATCATGATATTATGATATATTAATATATCTTAATATGATTTATATACATTTAAATGTCGTTACAACTATAATCGTTACATATATGTCTCGTTTCGAAATCCTTAAGTTAGTAGTCTTGTTTATATGTATATAACTCATTGTTAATATACTTATGGAGATACTTACTTATCATAATCTCATGTTAACCATATGTATATCCATATATATATCGTCATGTCATTTTTACAAGTTTTAACGTTCGTGAATCGCCAGTCAACTTGGGTGGTCAATTGTCTATATGAAACATATTTCAATTAATCAAGTCTTAACAAGTTTGATTGCTTAACATGTTGGAAACATTTAATCATGTAAATATCAATCTCAATTAATATATATAAACATGGAAAAGTTCGGGTCACTACACATTCCATTTGATCAACTAAATTTACTTATGATTCATAATTTATTACAATTAGTATCTTTAAATATAATTATACTTATAATAAATATATGATATATAATTTACTTAAAGTTTTATCAATAATTGGTAATATATTAGTTAAAAACATATTAGTATGTAGTATTAGTTGTTTTGTAATATATTTTTATATAGATAACATTTGTTTGCTAAAAATAATAATTATAATAATACTAAAAATAATAATAGTAATAATAAAAATAATATTAATGATAAAACAATAATAATACTATTAATGATAAATAAAATGATAGTTTTTAATAAAAATGATAACTTTATTAGTAATGAAAATTTTAATAAAAATGTTATTTTTAATAATAAATGATAATTTTAATAATAATAATAATAATAATAATAATAATAATAATAATAATAATAATAATAATAATAATAATAATAATAATAATAATAATAAATAAATAAATAAATAAATAACTACCTCAAAGAAGTATCCCTTAAAAATGTCCAAGTCTGGGTTTGAACCCGCGACGTCTCGCTAACCCAATAATATCCTTAACCACTCCTTTCTTTTATGTTATTCTCTAATATATAAATATATTTATCCCATAATACTGTATGTTCTTCTCCTTCATCAATTAATTAACTTTCTAACCCAAATCATTATTATCTTATTATCCTTTTATCATCTTCACTTAACATTATCATATATTACAGGTATCATTTTTATCATAACACCATCATCTTTTAAATATCACAATCAATATCATCCTTATCAGTCGTCATTCATCACCATTTAACACTATTATATTAATACTAACATCATTACATAAATCATGAGCATATCATCATCATTTTTGTATCATCATCGCCATTTCCTATTAATATTTCATCATCACTACGTACAAGAACACATAAGTAGTAATCCAGGTTTACAGCCCACTTAGAGCCCAACATCAACTATATTCGGCCCAATTCAATACTGTAAGGATTTCAGCCCAAGTTAAATGGGCAGTTGTTTAATTTGCAGCTAAACCAAATATATAAGAACAAATCACTTAACTTTTCATGAGTCCTAACCCCACCATACCATTAATCGATTTCTATATTCTATTATTATCTTTTCATAATCCATTCCACATCTTCAATGATCTACTAGTGATATTACTTCAACAATTTATTCGATGGTGGGGTCATAAGTTCAATGGGTGTCGGCCACAAATAAGAAAACAAATAGAACGTGCTAAACTTTGACGTTGGATTCTCATCTTTGAATAGTAACAGTCGACAGAAACAACTGTCTGATACAGTGTCTTGTACACTAGTTGCAACGATAGATAGGTGACAGTTGGGGTGGTTTTGTGGTGGTTCTAGACTGCAAAGACTGCAGAAAACAATGACTGTAATCAGAAACAGAAATGATCGAGTACCAGGTGACTGTTTGGGGTGGTGCTCGATTAGGAAAATAGAAAAATCAAGCATAGCAGCAGTTAAACAATAAAAGTAAATGGGTGTTGCAGCTGGTTCGATGAAGAGGGTGGTTCGGTGGTGATCTCCGACAGAAAGACAGTAAGTAGAAACAAAACGAGTTGCAACAGTTTTATTCGAATGATTTTGGTGATTAAATGGTGATATTTACGGTTGAATATGGTGGAGAGGTGGTGTTCGACGGTTGGTGGTTTAAACGGGTCCTTGGTTATAAGAGTGAAGGGGTGGAAGTGGTGGTTTTTGATTGATGAATCACTATCAAAACATAAATATATTAGTGAGAAAAATAATGGGTGTTTGGTGGTTATTGTTTGATGAAGGTGATAAAGGTGGTGATTTCTTGCGATGTTGTGAGGCGGTGGTTGATGGTTGCCGTGGTGGGTTCGGTTATACTCAAAACAGAAAACGAAAAGGAAAAATAAATAAAGAGGATGATGGTGGTGGCACATGGTTAGTGGTTTACACGATAGAAGAGTACCAGGATTAAAAGGGGTGTTCGATTTTTATACAGGTGGTGAGGTTTACGGTTGAAGTGGTTCGATGAAGGGTGAATATGATTGCTACGGTGATGTAATTGTGATCGTGGTGGTAGGGTGGCGGATGGTGGAAGTGAACCTAAGATAGTTCACAAGGTGATAATAAAATAACAAGGTGATGGTTGTTTCAAAATTGAAGTGATCGGGTGTGTGTGATTTATATATCACATATGTATTATATATATTGAATTGCATAAGTATATATCTCTACTATCTATATAACAATATATATTATAAGATGCAGGGGTGTTGAACAAACATAATGAGTCAAGTTGGAGTGGTTGAATAAAATGGTAGTACAGTGTATGGGTATCTCTATCTATATCTTTTATGTCCGTGTAATTATAATAGTATCAATCAAACACAGTAAATTTTCAATCATAATTCACATATTACGGATGTATCATGCAGTTGAGAACAAAAATATTTATAATATAATAATAATAATAATATAATAATCAAATAAATATAAACGTGATATATTGTTAGCCGTCTCCTTTCACAGACTGAATTTCTTACTCCGTTGTTAAATCAGTAGCAGATAAAAGTCTTCGGAAAATTCCCATATTTTTAGATTAAATGTCCTTATTTATTTTAGGTCATTATGGTATAAAATTCAGTCATTAATTTACTAAATAAAAATTTTCATCATAATTTATATTTCAAAACATATATATTTATATTTAAATATATACATATCTATTTACAATTAGTGGTTCGTGAATCGTCGAGAGCAGTCGAAGTACAAATGCATTAATGTAAATTGTTCCAAAATTTTGAGACTCATTCTAATAGACTTTGCATATCATGTCAAAAATATTAGATCGTATCGAGAGTTTGGTTCAAAATTAGTCGAAATTTTTCGGGTCGTCACAGTACCCACCCGTTAAAGAAATTTCGTCCCTGAAATTTGATCGAGATCGTCATGGCTAACAGTAAGATTGTTTTCCTGACAATTATGAGCTGATAAATAGAGTTTTATCAACATTGAGTAATATTGATAAAATAATTAAGTTATTCAAAGCGTATGAGTGAACCTATCACAAAAGAGTGAAATGAAGTAAATAGAGGTTCGTTTTAACTTTTGACGTAGTCACTGTTGAATTCCAGAATTCAAGGAATTTAAAGAAATTCTTCTAATCAGAAAGAAAATGTAATCGCATGATTTATTAGCAGATTGTCGGAGTTACGGAAGAACAGAAATATCAAAGAAATATTTCCGTGATATACTTAAAAATTAGGTAGAATGAAAGAGTCGTGTAACACGACACATGATGAGGATAAGGTCTTTGACTCATCATCACGTGACATTAAAAATTTAGCATGACTTACTGTAATATAATCACGTTGGCCTGACGTCATTATATTATACTAACTCATGATTCAATTCCCAACACTTCTCTAGAAAATCATTCATAATTTAAACTCAATGGTTACAGAATATAGAAACTAAAACAGTTTCTTTTATGATGTAATATAGATAGCATGAAAAGATAAATAATTTCGGACAAGAATATTTATGAATATATATCTTCAGAAATATCGAAGATATTTTTGACGATATTTTGGAATTTCTAAGATCGAAGGTTGATGAAGAAAATCCTTCCGCAAGGATTTAGAATAAGTAGGAGCAAGGTATTCGCTAAAGGGTTCATCAGATACAGAATCATCAGTATAGGTTTTAGTTCTGGTGTTTTGTCCACAGCCTCCTTCATAGTTTTGCATAATCCTCTTTTTTGTACTAAATTTTCTATTAAGCGTTTCCAACACTCCATTCTTTATCATCAAACCTTTAGCCATTAAGACCATCTACAGTTTTGTTGCTTCATCAGCATTTTCAGAACTCAAAGATATGATTCGTAAGCTAGAGTGCTTTTCAGGAATTCAGATATTCCGAGTTGAAATTCATCGGTCAGAAGATATACGTTATATATAGATATAAAACTGTTGACGTAGGAACACTGCGAACTTTGAGAATTAATGATTAATGTTTCCCGGTATTTGGTATGGCAACTATCGCTACAAAATGTCGATGAGTACATGATAGGACTTCAATAGATAAATATAGTGATTTGTCGGAGAGATTTACGCCAAGGAGCAACGAGGTTGCTGCTACGCCTGCTGGTAATATGATGGAATATAAAAGGTTTCTCGATAACATTAACAGTGGCAAACGTATATATCAAAGTTATAATAAGGTTGATTCGAACGAAAAGTCAAAGTTGACTTGCTGGAGCTGCGATAAAACTGACTATCTCGAACAGGAGTTGCAAGGCTATTTTCGGTAATAATAACGCTAAAGGAATTAGTACAGCTACGTGTTAAACGTTTACTCCGTTTTCGAATGTTTTTCCGGTGCATAACTATATGCATAAATATTTTCTTCCGTAGATGAAGTGCGGCTGGTTCATCTTCTCGATTGAGATGTTTTCAAGAATCATGAAAGGTTTGAACTTAAATTGTAATCGTCAAGATACGAATGAGGTTTAAGATGAAAATTAAGTGGCAAACTTGAAGAATTGTTTAGTTTCATATGTTATAATCAATATTTTAATTCATTTTTAATTTTCCAATATTTTAGTCCACAGTCGATAGTCCACAGTTAACAGTCCAATAATTCATACATATATAGTTTAATATATAATATTAGAATTAATTAATACGTCTCGTGACCCGTGTACATGTCTCAGACTCGATCACAACTCAAAGTATATATATTATTATAGAATCAACCTCAACCCTGTATAGAGAACTCGATCATTACTGCATATAGAGTGTCTATGGTGATTCCAAATAATATATAGATGCGTCGATATGATATGTCAAAACCTTGTATACGTGTCCCGATATTTAAAGTGCGTAAAATAAATAACAGAAATTTAAATGACGATAAATAAAATTGCGAGAATGTAAATTGCGATAATTAAATTGCGATAAATAAAATGTAACCAGTTAGCTAGGAACAGTTAGCTAGGAACAGTTAGCGTGGATTCTTAACAAAATTCTTCATAATTAATTTGTCTGTTTCTAACAAATTTTATTTTATCAAATGTTTTCTTCATTATGCCACTTGTTGGATTCTGATAGGTCAAAATCCAAATATGAAATTGAATGAAAATGGTTATTCTGTGGTGATCGGATTCGTATCTTTGTGGATGTAAGTAGGATAGTAAATGACTGTTGAATCAAATTCGAAGAATGTACAATGTAACTTATTAATGTGAAATCTAAATATTCCTCGGGTATTACCTACCCGTTAAAATATTTTTACCATTAACAGTTTGTACGAGAGATTTTTTTTTTAATTACAATCTTTATGAAAACATATCTACATATATATTTTCTTCAGATGTAATCATAGATTTAATGAGTTAATATGATATTAATCTCATTTGATTTATCGTTAATACTAGATTACATAATCTCTAAAACTTTAGAAATTACATAATCACCATGTCGAGCGAAGATAATCGATGTAGAATGATATGTAGAACGAAGATAAAGTAGATAGAACGATACGTAGAACGATGATTATGCTCGAGGTACAGAATGAGATGTTGAGGCATGGATTGATGATGGTACTGGTGCTGTTACTGATGGTATTGTTGGTTCCAGTGATGTTATTGAAGCTGGTAACTTTTGCACCATATTCTCCCAATTGATTACTCGAGCGCGAAATTCGTTGACTTCTTCTATTATTCCGGGATGATTGTCGGTTGGAACAAGCGGATGAATAAGGTTTAGAATTGTGGATAGAATATAATCGTGGCAAGATATTCGAGCAACGAGAGTGAAAATGGTGTTTTGAACAGGTTCGCCAGTAAGTGATTCAGGTTCTTCGCCAAAAGGTAAATTCAGTTGGTGGAAGGGATAGCCTTCTTCTCGTCTCCATTGGTTAAGTCGACTACGAACCCATCAGATAAATTGAGGATGGCTGATTGATTGATTCATTCTGATGACGCTGCTTCTGGGGCTGGAATGGGACTCCATATCAGAATCCGAGGGACTTGATCTAATGGTGAGTTTCATTGCGTACGATTGAATAAAGGATTTTTCGATATGAGATGATTTTCGGATATTGGATGATATTCTAATTGTATAGAATACCTAAATATGGTACACAAGATCCCGTAGATTACGAAGGGATTTAAGGAAACGTGTCAGATAAAGTCTACAGTAACATATACGCTAAGATATGAATTTATCTGTACACTATCTATCAAATAAGTGCAGGAAGTCGTGTCTAAACTTAGGAATGATAAGCAGGAAATTTTCCACTAGGAATGGCAAACAATACTTATAATATGCAGCTAAGGTCGAAGTCCAGACTCGCTAATGCATCCTAACAACTATCAGTTAGACACACTAATGCAAGACCTGGTTCGCTAGGACCAACGCTCTGATACCACATGTAACAACCCGTCCTTATCCACCTGGACGAAGTCATCAACATTTGGTCCCTTTGCGATGATCGACTCCTAGTAATGTCCTTAAAATGATCAAATGCACAGCGGAAGACTTAATTCGTACCTGAGAATAAACATGCTTAAAAGTGTGAACCAAAAGGTTGGTGAGTTCATAGGTTTATCATAACAATCATTTCAATATATTAATAGACCACAAGATTTCCGTTTATAAATATATGTACACTCGCAAGTGTATAAAAGTATTCTATAAGTTGTAGGCACCCGGTAACAAGCCTTAACGTTCATGTTTTACCCTCTGAAGTACACCAGATCAGGTGTGTTTAATATAACCTCGAAGAACTAAAGCATCCCATAGTCAGGATGGGGTTTGTCAGGCCCAATAGATCTATCTTTAGGATTCGCGCCTACCATACATAGACAAGTAGTTTAATGTTACCAAGCTAAGGGTATATTTCTGGTTTAAACCCACATAGAATTAGTTTTAGTACTTGTGTCTATTTCGTAAAACATTTATAAAACAGCGCATGTATTCTCAGCCCAAAAATATATATTGCAAAAGCAATTAAAAAGGAAGCAAATGAAACTCACCATACTGTATTTTGTAGTAAAAATACATATGTCAACATTTGAACAATTATAGGGTTGGCCTCGAATTCACGAACCTATATTAGTTGCATAAATATTAACACACATTCCATTTGATCAACTAAATTTACTTATGATTCATAATTTATTACAATTAGTATCTTTAAATATAATTATACTTATAATAAATATATGATATATAATTTACATAAAGTTTTATCAATAATTGGTAATATATTAGTTAAAAACATATTAGTATGTAGTATTAGTTGTTTTGTAATATATTTTTATATATATAACATTTGTTAGCTAAAAATAATAATTATAATAATACTAAAAATAATAATAGTAATAATAAAAATAATATTAATGATAAAAAAAATAATAATACTATTAATGATAAATAAAATGATAGTTTTTAATAAAAATGATAACTTTATTAGTAATGAAAATTTTAATAAAAATGTTATTTTTAATAATAAATGATAATTTTAATAATAATAATAATAATAATAATAATAATAATAATAATAATAATAATAATAATAATAATAATAATAATAATAAATAAATAAATAACTACCTCAAAGAAGTATCCCTTAAAAATGTCCAAGTCCGGGTTTGAACCCGCGACGTCCCGCTAACCCAATAATATCCTTAACCACTCCTTTCTTTTATGTTATTCTCTAATATATAAATATATTTATCCCATAATACTGTATGTTCTTCTCCTTCATCAATTAATTAACTTTCTAACCCAAATCATTATTATCTTATTATCCTTTTATCATCTTCACTTAACATTATCATATATTACAGTTATCATTTTTATCATAACACCATCATCTTTTAAATATCACAATCAATATCATCCTTATCACTCGTCATTCATCACCATTTAACACTATTATCTTAATACTAACATCATTACATAAATCATGAGCATATCATCATCATTTTTGTATCATCATCGCCATTTCCTATTAATATTTCATCATCGCTACGTACAAGAACACAGAAGTAGTAATCCAGGTTTACGGCCCACTTAGAGCCCAACATCAACTATATTCGGCCCAATTCAATACTGTAAGGATTTCGGCCCAAATTAAATGGGCAGTTGTTTAATTTGCAGCTAAACCAAATATATAAGAACAAATCACTTAACTTTCCATGAGTCCTAACCCCACCATACCATTAATCGATTTCTATATTCTATTATTATCTTTTCATAATCCATTCCACATCTTCAATGATCTACTAGTGATATTACTTCAACAATTTATTCGATGGTGGGGTCATAAGTTCAATGGGTGTCGGCCACAAATAAGTAAACAAATAAAACGTGCCAAACTTCGACGTTGGATTCTCATCTTCGAATAGTAACAGTTGACAGAAACAACTGTCTGATACAGTGTCTTGTACACTAGTTGCAACGATAGATAGGTGACAGTTGGGGTGGTTTTGTGGTGGTTCTAGACTACAAAGACAGTATAAAACAATGACTGTAATCAGAAACAGAAATGATCGAGTACCAGGTGACTGTTTGGGGTGGTGCTCGATTAGGAAAACAGAAAAATCAAGCATAGCAGCAGTTAAACAATAAAAGTAAATGGGTGTTGCAGCTGGTTTGATGAAGAGGGTGGTTCGGTGGTGATCTCCGACAGAAAGACAGTAAGTAGAAACAAAACGAGTTGCAACAGTTTTATTCGAATGATTTTGGTGATTAAATGGTGATATTTAAGGTTGAAGATGGTGGAGAGGTGGTGTTCGACGATTGGTGGTTTAAACGAGTCCTTGGTTATAAGAGTGAAGGGGTGGAAGTTGAAATGTCCCGTTCTTATTGATTAAAAACGTTCCATATTAATTGATTTCGTTGCGAGGTTTTGACCTCTATATGCGACGTTTTTCAAAGACTGCATTCATTTTAAAACAAACCATAACCTTTATTTCATCAATAAAGGTTTAAAAAGCTTTACGTAGATTATCAACTAATGATAATCTAAAATATCATGTTTACACATGACCATTACATAATGGTTTACAATACAAATATGTTACAACAAAATAAGTTTCTTGAATGCAGTTTTTACACAATATCATACAAGCATGGACTCCAAATCTCGTCCCTATTTAAGTATGCGACAGCAGAAGCTCTTAATAATCACCTGAGAATAAACATGCTTAAAACGTCAACAAAAATGTTGGTGAGTTATAGGTTTAACCTATATATATCAAATCATAATAATAGACCACAAGATTTCATATTTCAATACACATCCCATACATAGAGATAAAAGTCATTCATATGGTGAACACCTGGTAACCGACATTAACAAGATGCATATATAAGAATATCCCCATCATTCCAGGACACCCTTCGGATATGATATAAATTTCGAAGTACTAAAGCATCCGGTACTTTGGATGGGGTTTGTTAGGCCCAATAGATCTATCTTTAGGATTCGCGTCAATTAGGGTGTCTGTTCCCTAATTCTTAGATTACCAGACTTAATAAAAAGGGGCATATTCGATTTCGATAATTCAACCATAGAATGTAGTTTCACGTACTTGTGTCTATTTTGTAAATCATTTATAAAACCTGCATGTATTCTCATCCCAAAAATATTAGATTTTAAAAGTGGGACTATAACTCACTTTCACAGATTTTTACTTCGTCGGGAAGTAAGACTTGGCCACTGGTTGATTCACGAACCTATAACAATATATACATATATATCAAAGTATGTTCAAAATATATTTACAACACTTTTAATATATTTTGATGTTTTAAGTTTATTAAGTCAGCTGTTCTCGTTAGTAACCTACAACTAGTTGTCCACAGTTAGATGTACAGAAATAAATCTATAAATATTATCTTGAATCAATCCACGATCCAGTGTATACGTATCTCAGTATTGATCACAACTCAAACTATATATATTTTGGAATCAACCTCAACCCTGTATAGCTAACTCCAACATTCACATATAGAGTGTCTATGGTTGTTCCAAAATATATATAGATGTGTCGACATGATAGGTCAAAACATTGTATACGTGTCTATGGTATCTCAAGATTACATAATATACAATACAAGTTGATTAAGTTATGGTTGGAATAGATTTGTTACCAATTTTCACGTAGCTAAAATGAGAAAAATTATCCAATCTTGTTTTACCCATAACTTCTTCATTTTAAATCCGTTTTGAGTGAATCAAATTGCTATGGTTTCATATTGAACTCTATTTTATGAATCTAAACAGAAAAAGTATAGGTTTATAGTCGAAAAAATAAGTTACAAGTCATTTTTGTAAAGGTAGTCATTTCAGTCGAAAGAACGACGTCTAGATGACCATTTTAGAAAACATACTTCCACTTTGAGTTTAACCATAATTTTTGGATATAGTTTCATGTTCATAATAAAAATCATTTTCTCAGAATAACAACTTTTAAATCAAAGTTTATCATAGTTTTTAATTAACTAACCCAAAACAGCCCGCGGTGTTACTACGACGGCGTAAATCCGGTTTTACGGTGTTTTTCGTGTTTCCAGGTTTTAAATCATTAAGTTAGCATATCATATAGATATAGAACATGTGTTTAGTTGATTTTAAAAGTCAAGTTAGAAGGATTAACTTTTGTTTGCGAACAAGTTTAGAATTAACTAAACTATGTTCTAGTGATTACAAGTTTAAACCTTCGAATAAGATAGCTTTATATGTATCAATCGAATGATGTTATGAAACATCATTACTACCTTAAGTTTCTTGGATAAACCTACTGGAAAAGAGAAAAAATAGATCTAGCTTCAAAGGATCCTTGGATGGCTTGAAAGTTCTTAAAGCAGAATCATGACATGAAAACAAGTTCAAGTAAGATTATCACTTGAAATAAGATTGTTATAGTTATAGAAATTGAACCAAAGTTTGAATATGATTATTACCTTGTATTAGAATGATAACCTACTGTAAGAAACAAAGATTTCTTGAGGTTGGATGATCACCTTACAAGATTGGAAGTGAGCTAGCAAACTTGAAAGTATTCTTGATTTTATGTAACTAGAACTTGTAGAATTTATGAAGAACACTTAGAACTTGAAGATAAAACTTGAGAGAGATCAATTAGATGAAGAAAATTGAAGAATGAAAGTGTTTGTAGGTGTTTTTGGTCGTTGGTGTATGGATTAGATATAAAGGATATGTAATTTTGTTTTCATGTAAATAAGTCATGAATGATTACTCATATTTTTGTAATTTTATGAGATATTTCATGCTAGTTGCCAAATGATGGTTCCCACATGTGTTAGGTGACTCACATGGGCTACTAAGATCTGATCATTGGAGTGTATATACCAATAGTACATACATCTAAAAGCTGTGTATTGTACGAGTACAAATACGGGTGCATACGAGTAGAATTGTTGATGAAACTGAACGAGGATGTAATTGTAAGCATTTTTGTTAAGTAGAAGTATTTTGATAAGTGTATTGAAGTCTTTCAAAAGTGTATAAATACATATTAAAACACTACATGTATATACATTTTAACTGAGTCGTTAAGTCATCGTTAGTCGTTACATGTAAGTGTTGTTTTGAAACCTTTAGGTTAACGATCTTGTTAAATGTTGTTAACCCAATGTTTATAATATCAAATGAGATTTTAAATTATTATATTATCATGATATTATCATGTATGAATATCTCTTAATATGATATATATACATTAAATGTCTTTACAACGATAATCGTTACATATATGTCTCGTTTAAAAATCATTAAGTTAGTAGTCTTGTTTTTACATATGTAGTTCATTGTTAAAATACTTAATGATATGTTTACTTATCATAGTATCATGTTAACTATATATATATCCATATATATGTCATCATATAGTTTTTACAAGTTTTAACGTTCGTGAATCACCGGTCAACTTGGGTGGTCAATTGTCTATATGAAACATATTTCAATTAATCAAGTCTTAAAAAGTTTGATTGCTTAACATGTTGGAAACATTTAATCATGTAAATATCAATCTCAATTAATATATATAAACATGAAAAAGTTCGGGTCACTACAGTACCTACCCGTTAAATAAATTTCGTCCCGAAATTTTAAGCTGTTGAAGGTGTTGACGAATCTTCTGGAAATAGATGCGGGTATTTCTTCTTCATCTGATCTTCACGCTCCCAGGTGAACTCGGGTCCTCTACGAGCATTCCATCGAACCTTAACAATTAGTATCTTGTTTTGCTTAAGTCTTTTAACCTCACGATCCATTATTTCGACGGGTTCTTCGATGAATTGGAGTTTTTCGTTGATTTGGATTTCATCTAACGGAATAGTGAGATCTTCTTTAGCAAAACATTTCTTCAAATTCGAGACGTGGAAAGTGTTATGTACAGCCGCGAGTTGTTGAGGTAACTCAAGTCGGTAAGCTACTGGTCCGACACGATCAATAATCTTGAATGGTCCAATATACCTTGGATTTAATTTCCCTCGTTTACCAAATCGAACAACGCCTTTCCAAGGTGCAACTTTAAGCATGACCATCTCTCCAATTTCAAATTCTATATCTTTTCTTTTAATGTCAGCGTAGCTCTTTTGTCGACTTTGGGCGGTTTTCAACCATTGTTGAATTTGGATGATCTTCTCGGTAGTTTCTTGTATAATCTCCGGACCCGTAATCTGTCTATCCCCCACTTCACTCCAACAAATCGGAGACCTGCACTTTCTACCATAAAGTGCTTCAAACGGTGCCATCTCAATGCTTGAATGGTAGCTGTTGTTGTAGGAAAATTCTGCTAACGGTAGATGTCGATCCCAACTATCTCCGAAATCAATAACACATGCTCGTAGCATGTCTTCAAGCATTTGTATCGTCCTTTTGCTCTGACCATCAGTTTGTGGATGATAGGCAGTACTCATGTCTAGACGAGTTCCTAATGCTTGCTGTAATGTCTGCCAGAATCTTGAAATAAATCTGCCATCCCTATCAGAGATAATAGAGATTGGTATTCCATGTCTGGAGACGACTTCCTTCAAATACAGTCGTGCTAACTTCTCCATCTTGTCATCTTCTCTTATTGGCAGGAAGTGTGCTGATTTGGTGAGACGATCAACTATTACCCAAATAGTATCAAAACCACTTGCAGTCCTTGGCAATTTAGTGATGAAATCCATGGTAATGTTTTCCCATTTCCATTCCGGGATTTCGGGTTGTTGAAGTAGACCTGATGGTTTCTGATGCTCAGCTTTGACCTTAGAACACGTCAAACATTCTCCTACGTATTTAGCAACATCAGCTTTCATACCCGGCCACCAAAAATGTTTCTTGAGATCCTTGTACATCTTCCCCGTTCCAGGATGTATTGAGTATCTGGTTTTATGAGCTTCTCTAAGTACCATTTCTCTCATATCTCCAAATTTTGGTACCCAAATCCTTTCAGCCCTATACCGGGTTCCGTCTTCCCGAATATTAAGATGCTTCTCCGATCCTTTGGGTATTTCATCCTTTAAATTTCCCTCTTTTAAAACTCCTTGTTGCGCCTCCTTTATTTGAGTAGTAAGGTTATTATGAATCATTATATTCATAGATTTTACTCGAATGGGTTCTCTGTCCTTCCTGCTCAAGGCATCGGCTACCACATTTGCCTTTCCCGGGTGGTAACGAATCTCAAAGTCGTAATCATTCAATAATTCAATCCACCTACGCTGCCTCATATTCAGTTGTTTCTGATTAAATATGTGTTGAAGACTTTTGTGGTCGGTATATATAATACTTTTGACCCCATATAAGTAGTGCCTCCAAGTCTTTAATGCAAAAACAACTGCGCCTAATTCCAAATCATGCGTCGTATAATTTTGTTCGTGAATCTTCAATTGTCTAGACGCATAAGCAATCACCTTCGTTCATTGCATTAATACACAACCGAGACCTTGCTTTGATGCGTCACAATAAATCACAAAAGCATCATTCCCTTCAGGCAATGACAATATAGGTGCCGTAGTTAGCTTTTTCTTCAATAACTGAAACGCTTTCTCTTGTTCATCATTCCATTCAAATTTCTTCCCTTTATGCGTTAATGCAGTCAAGGGTTTTGCTATTCTGGAAAAGTCTTGGATGAATCTTCTGTAGTAACCAGCCAATCCTAAAAATTGACGTATATACTTCGGAGTTTTTGGGGTTTCCCACTTTTCAACGGTTTCGATCTTTGCCGGGTCCACCTGAATACCTTCTTTGTTCACTATGTGACCGAGGAATTGAACTTCTTCCAACTAAAATGCACACTTTGAAAACTTAGCGTATAGTTTTTCTATCCTCAATACTTCTAGCACTTTCCTCAAATGTTCTTCGTGCTCTTGATCATTCTTTGAGTAAATAAGTATGTCATCGATTGTAATGACCCGGAGTTTTCCGACCAAATTATACCTATGAGATTAATATTTACATAAATTAAACCATACCAACATGATAAGAAATCCAAATTACTGAGACTTGTGTTTTTGAAAAGAGTTTTACACAACGTTTGACCGTCCAATATGACCGATAATATCACGAACTATATAACATACGATAATTATACGTTTGTGTATATATATGTATTTATATATATTTAACATGATCTAAGGATGGTTTAACATCTCATTGTGTACTAATGACAATGAGTTATAAGTATATTTTGAAACTACTAACTTAAGTTTTCAAAACGATAACTATACGTAACATTCTTTGATATATATACTTATAATCTATAATGCTTATACATGTATCGTATATATAATGTATTTAATCACTTTTTAAGGACTTAAATACATAAAACAATATAAGTATATTCATAAAAGATAGCTATATTTGAATTCTCGTTCCGTTTCCTCAAGATTTCTATACGTATATCTAGGGTATATGTACCCGTATCATACCCAGCTTCTATACGTATTTACTTTTGGTATATACACATCAAATCAACATCCTAATCAACATTATTACTGCCCTAGATATGAGGTAACTAGGATTTGTCAAGTAGTATGAATTATTAGTAAGAAAACAAAATTAGGAATCCTTTTCTTTCTTTATAAACTAAAAACGTTTTTATAAATGAACACCATTTCTTCACTCCATTTTCTCATACCTACACCCTCATTTCTCTCTCAAAATACTCCTAACTTCATACTTGATCATCTTCAAGCATTTTCCCCATCATTTAGCTTCAATTACAAGCCTTAAACACCATAAGAAAACTCTTTCAAGAACATATCAAAATAACCACCCATTTGAAGAAGTTTACTTCCAACCTTTTGATCTAACTCCACCACTCTTTGATTCCAAGATTATTTCTTATCTTTTGCAGTAACTTTGTCCAAGTAACTTAAGGTAGTAACCTTGTTCATAATCTTATTCAATTCATCTTCATATAGCTATCTTATTTTGTGGTATAAAATTTTAACAACAAGAACATAGTTTGAATGATTTCAAACTTGTTCGCAAACTAAATAGATCCTTCTAACTTGACTTTTAAAACACTTCAAGACCTGTAATATATCATAATGATATGCTAACCTAACAAGATATAACTTGGTTTTACAAAGAACATCTTAAAAACTGAATCTACGTCGTCGGAGTGCAACCGGGGGCTGTTTTGGGTTGGATAATTAAAAACCATCTTGAAATTTGAATTGGAAGTTCATGTTCTGGAAAAATGATATTTCTTATGAATATGTTAACACATAAAAATTTCATGGTTTAACTCAAAGTGTAAGTATTTTTAGAAAAATGATCATTAAATGTTGTTTTTATGATGGAAAATGATCACTTTCATAAGTTTCACCAAAATTTGACCTATAACCTATGATTTCGAATACAAACAAAGGTATTTTCAGTTCATATTCTTAAAATTTGACTCGATCCAAGGAAGTGGCAAGTTGAACCAACAAAAATGGAGTTGTAATGAAGAAACTACGACTAAAACAAGATTGGGTATCCGAAGCTAGTTTAGCTACGAAAATATTTGGAGAAAAAGTAAATTAATCAAATCTTTTCTAATTAATATGATATTTTATATATAATTACTTATGATTTAATTTTATATATTTCAGGACCACTCGTAAACAACACGAGAAGATTAATCATAAGACCTCATGATTGTACGCAACACGTCATTTGACAACACGGTACTTTATGTACGCAACACGTCATTTGACAACATGGTACCATGGGTCGAGATTAATTCTGATCAATACGAATACGATGGGGTCTTTATTTATTTTATTTAAGCAACTAATTGTGGACCACTAACATCGGACTGCTAACTACGGACTAAGAAAATATTAAAAGTATATATATATGTAACGATTACTTAAAAAGAAAATATGTTGATATATTATATATATGGTTAGGTTCGTGATATCTATCGGAGACCAAGTCGAATTAAATACCTTCAAGGCAAAAGTGAGTTTCATTTGCTCCCTTTTTAATTGCTTTTGCAATATATATTTTTGGGCTGAGAATACATGCGCTGCTTTTATAAATGTTTACAAAATAGACACAAGTACTTAAAATATATTCTACGTTGAGTTGTACCACTGGCATATTTCCCTGTAGCTTGGTAACTACTATTTACATGGGTATTGTAAACGCGAATCTTGTTGATAGATCTATCGGGCCTGACAACCCCAACCGGACTGGACGACCAGTATTCAACGATTGCACAGTACTTCGTTTTGGTGACTACACTTGGTACGGTGTAGTGAGATTTCATAATAAAGGGAATATGCGACGTTGATTAAATGTTTAAGTATGGTTACCAAGTGCTCAACCACTTAGAATGCTTTACATACACTTGCGAGTGTATTATGTTTATGATTATGAAATCTTGTGGTCTATTAACATATTGAAATGATTGTTATGATAAACCTATGAACTCACCAACCTTTTGGTTGACACTTTAAAGCATGTTTATTCTCAGGTACGAATTAAGTCTTCCGCTGTGCATTTGCTCAATATAAGGACATTACTTGGAGCCGATCATCGCAATGGGACCAAATGTTGATGACTTCGTCCAGGTGGATTAGGACGGGTCCTTTCATCGATGAAAAAATGACAAACTTTTCAAGATATGTCCCACACACTCGGTTCATAAGGTCCATGAACACAGCTGGTGCGTTAGTCAATCCAAACGGCATAACCATAAACTCGTAATGACCATAACGCGTCCTAAAAGCAGTTTTTGGAATATCATCCTCCTTTACTCGCATTTGATGATATCCAGAACATAAATCGAACTTCGAATAAACCGACGAGCCTTGTAGTTGATCAAATAAGTCGTCAATTCTCGGCAGTGGATAACGGTTTTTGATGGTAAGTTTGTTCAACTCTCTGTAGTCAATACACAACCTAAATGTACCATCCTTCTTCTTGACAAACAAAACAGGAGCTCCCCATGGTGATGTGCTTGGTCGAATGAAATCACGTTCTAATAGTTCTTGCAGTTGGCTTTGCAGTTCTTTCATCTCGCTGGGTGCGAGTCTATAAGGAGCATGAGCTATTGGTGCAGCTCCTGGTACAAGATCTATTTGAAATTCAACAGATCGATGTGGAGGTAGTCCCGGTAATTCTTTCGGAAATACATCGGGAAATTCTTTTACGACGGGAACATCATTGATGCTCTTTTCTTCAGTTTGTACTTTCTCGACGTGTGCTAGAACAGCATAGCAACCTTTTCTTATTAGTTTTTTGTGCCTTCAAATTACTAATAAGATGTAGCTTCATGTTGCCCTTTTCTCCGTACACCATTAAGGGTTCTCCTTCTTCTCGTACAATGCGAATTGCATTTTTATAACATACGATTTCTGCTTTCACCTTCTTCAGCCAGTCCATGCCAACTATTACATCAAAACTCCCTAACTCTACTAGTATCAAATCAATCTTAAATATTTCGCTACCCAGTTTAATTTCTCGATTCCGGTATATATTATCTGCTGAAATTAATTTACCATTTGCTAATTTAAGTAAAAATTTACTATCCAAAGGCGTCAATGGGCAACTTAATTTAGCACAAAAATCTCTACTCATATAGCTTCTATCCGCACCCGTATCAAATAAAACGTAAGCAGATTTATTGTCAATAAGAAACGTACCCGTAACAAGCTCCGGGTTTTCCTGTGCCTCTGCCGCATTAATATTGAAAACTCTTCCGCGGCCTTGTCCATTCGTGTTCTCCTGGTTCGGGCAATTTCTAATAATGTGGCCCGGTTTTCCAGATTTATAACAAACTACATTGGCATAACTTGCTCCGACACTACTTGCTCCGCCATTACTCATTCCGACACCATTTGTTCCTTTCGTTATATTAACCCCTGGTCCGTAGACCTCACACTTCGCCGCGCTATGACCATTTCTTTTACACTTGTTGCAAAATTTGGTGCAGAACCCCAAGTGATACTTTTCACACCTTTGGCATAGCTGCTTCTGATTGTTGTTGTTGTTGCAGTTATTATTGTTGTTGGGATGATTGTTGTAGTTGCTGTTGTTGTTGTTGTTGTTGTTGTTGTTGTTATTGTTGTTGTTGGGCCGTTTGTTGTAGTTGCGATTGATGTTGCGATTGTTGGGATAATTGTTGCGATTATTGTTGTAATTGCTGTTGTTGTTGTATTGGTGATTCTTATTACCGTTTTCCTCCCACTTTCTTTTGACTTGCTTCACATTGGCCTCTTCAGCAGTCTGTTCTTTAATTCTTTCTTCAATCTGGTTCACTAGTTTGTGACCCATTCTACATGCCTGTTGTATGGAGGCGGGCTCGTGTGAACTTATATCTTCTTGGATTCTTTCCGGTAATCCTTTCACAAACGCGTCGATCTTCTCTTCTTCATCTTCGAATGCTCCCGGACACAATAGGTACAATTCTGTGAATCGTCTTTCGTACGTGGTAATATCAAATCCTTGGGTTCGTAACCCTCTAAGTTCTATCTTGAGCTTATTGACCTCGGTTCTGGGACGGTACTTCTCGTTCATCAAGTGCTTGAATGCTGACCACGGTAGTGCGTACGCATCGTCTTGTCCCACTTGCTCTAGATAGGTATTCCACCATGTTAACACAGAACCTGTGAAGGTATGCGTAGCGTACTTCACTTTGTCCTCTTCAGTACACTTACTTATGGCAAACACCGATTCGACCTTCTCGGTCCACCGTTTCAATCCGATCGGTCCTTCGGTTCCATCAAATTCCAAAGGTTTGCAGGCAGTGAATTCTTTGTAGGTGCATCCTACACGATTTCCTGTACTGCTAGATCCAAGGTTATTGTTGGTATGTAGCGCAGCCTGTACTGCGGCTATGTTTGAAGCTAGAAAAGTACGGAATTCCTCTTCATTCATATTCACGGTGTGTCGAGTAGTCGGTGCCATTTCCTTCAAAATAGTCAAATGGAACAAGTTAATCATACAGAATATTAAGAGTAGTTAATAGTATTTCGTAGCATAATATGAACTCATTTATAAAAGCTTTTTCTTCATATTAGCGTTTTATAAGTTTAAATTCGGGTAGTACCTACCCGTTAAGTTCATACTTAGTAGCTAATATACAATTCAACTACTACAATTCTATATGAAAAACTGATTATAATAATATTTCGCGTTCAAACTTTTACACAATATTTTACAAACTTACAATACCGCTTATTTTACATATAGCATGAAATATAGGACACAATAAATTTGATACAAGATGGATGTGAAGATAATTCTAGCTAGTACACAAGTCGTTCAGCAAAGGCAATAAAGACACGTAATTCATACGTCCAGAAACAAGTCATGCATTCTGGTTTTACTAGGATTACTTCCCATCCTTGGTCTTGTGGAACATAACCGTTATGGCCGTTGATAAGACAGCGTGTTGTAACGTTGTCAAAGGGACGAGGGTTACGTAATGTCCAACAGTCCCGTAACAATCTAAAAACCTCATTTCTTACCCCAATTACCGACTCCGTCACTTGTGGGAACGTTTTGTTTAATAGTTGTAGCCCGATGTTCTTGTTCTCACTTTGGTGAGAAGCGAACATTACTAATCCGTAAGCATAACATGCTTCTTTATGTTGCATGTTAGCCGCTTTTTCTAAATCACGAAGTCCAATATTCGGATATATTGAGTCAAAATAATTTCTTAACCCATTGCGTAAAATAGCATTTGGGTTCCCTGCAATATATGCGTCAAAGTAAACACATCGTAACTTATGGGTTTCCCAATGTGATATCCCCCATCTTTCGAACGAAAGCCTTTTATAAACCCAGGCATTCTTGGAACGTTCTTCGAATGTCTTACAAACTGATCTCGCCTTAAATAGTTGTGCCGAAGAATTCTGACCGACTCTAGACAAGATTTCATCAATCATGTCTCCGGGTAGGTCTCTTAAAATATTGGGTTGTCTATCCATTTTGTTTTTTATACTGTAAAATAGACAAGAGTTAGATTCATAAATAAAAATACTTATTAATACAAGCAATTTTTACATATATCATAAAGTATAAGCACACTATATTACATATATTACACCACACGAATACAACTATCTTATTCCGACTCGCTTGTTTCTTCTTTTTCGGTTTTGGTTCGTTTTGCCAAGTTTCTAGGGAGATATGATGTTCCCTTAATACGAGCCGTCATTTTCCACATTGGTTTAGAAAAACCTGGTGGTTTAGAGGTTCCCGGGTCATTGTTACAACTTAAGGACTTCGGGGGTTGACGATACATATAACGTTCATCGGGGCTGGAATTAGATTTCTCTATTTTTATGCCCTTTCCCTTATTATTTTCTTTTGCCTTTTTAAATTCAGTTGGGGTAATTTCTATAACATCATCGGAATTCTCGTCGGAATCCGATTCATCGGAGAATTGGTAATCCTCCCAATATTTTGCTTCCTTGGCGGAAACACCATTGACCATAATTAACCTTGGTCGGTTGGTTGAGGATTTTCTTTTACTTAACCATTTTATTATTTCCCCCACCGGTTCTATTTCTTCATCTGGTTCCGATTCTTCTTCCGGTTCCGATTCTTCTTCCGGTTCCGACTCTTCTTCCGGTTCCTCTTCGGGAACTTGTGAATCAGTCCACGAATCATTCCAATTTACATTTTACTCTTCATTATTATTAGGTGAGTCAATGGGACTTGTTCTAGAGGTAGACATCTATCACATAATATCAAACGCGTTAAGAGATTAATATATCACCTAATATTCACATGTTAAAAATATATAGTTTCCAACAAAATTTGTTAAGCAATCATTTTTCAAGTAAACACGGTCGAAGTCCAGACTCACTAATGTATCCTAACAAACTTGATAAGACACACTAATGCAAAATTCTGGTTCTCTAAGACCAACGCTCGGATACCAACTGAAATGTCCCGTTCTTATTGATTAAAAACGTTCCATATTAATTGATTTCGTTGCGAGGTTTTGACCTCTATATGAGACGTTTTTCAAAGACTGCATTCATTTTAAAACAAACCATAACCTTTATTTCGTCAATAAAGGTTTAAAAAGCTTTACGTAGATTATCATACAAGCATGGACTCCAAATCTCGTCCTTATTTAAGTATGCGACAGCGGAAGCTCTTAATAATCACCTGAGAATAAACATGCTTAAAACGTCAACAAAAATGTTGGTGAGTTATAGGTCTAACCTATATATATCAAATCATAATAATAGACCACAAGATTTCATATTTCAATACACATCCCATACATAGAGATAAAAGTCATTCATATGGTGAACACCTGGTAACCGACATTAACAAGATGCATATATAAGAATATCCCCATCATTCCGGGACACCCTTCGGATATGATATAAATTTCGAAGTACTAAAGCATCCGGTACTTTGGATGGGGTTTGTTAGGCCTAATAGATCTATCTTTAGGATTCACGTCAATTAGGGTGTCTGTTCCCTAATTCTTAGATTACCAGACTTAATAAAAAGGGGCATATTCGATTTCGATAATTCAACCATAGAATGTAGTTTCACGTACTTGTGTCTATTTTGTAAATCATTTATAAAACCTGCATGTATTCTCATCCCAAAAATATTAGATTTTAAAAGTGGGACTATAACTCACTTTCACAGATTTTTACTTCGTCGGGAAGTAAGACTTGGCCACTGGTTGATTCACGAACCTATAACAATATATACATATATATCAAAGTATGTTCAAAATATATTTACAACACTTTTAATATATTTTGATGTTTTAAGTTTATTAAGTCAGCTGTCCTCGTTAGTAACCTACAACTAGTTGTCCACAGTTAGATGTACAGAAATAAATCGATAAATATTATCTTGAATCAATCCACGATCCAGTGTATACGTATCTCAGTATTGATCACAACTCAAACTATATATATTTTGGAATCAACCTCAACCATGTATAGCTAACTCCAACATTCACATATAGAGTGTCTATGGTTGTTCCGAAATATATATAGATGTGTCGACATGATAGGTCAAAACGTTGTATACGTGTCTATGGTATCTCAAGATTACATAATATACAATACAAGTTGATTAAGTTATGGTTGGAATAGATTTGTTACCAATTTTCACGTAGCTAAAATGAGAAAAATTATCCAATCTTGTTTTACCCATAACTTCTTCATTTTAAATCCGTTTTGAGTGAATCAAATTGCTAGGGTTTCATATTGAACTCTATTTTATGAATATAAACAGAAAAAGTATAGGTTTATAGTCGGAAAAATAAGTTACAAGTCGTTTTTGTAAAGGTAGTCATTTCAGTCGAAAGAACGACGTCTAGATGAACATTTTAGAAAACATATTTCCACTTTGAGTTTAACCATAATTTTTGGATATAGTTTCATGTTCATAATAAAAATCATTTTCTTAGAATAACAACTTTTAAATAAACGTTTATCATAGTTTTTAATTAACTAACCCAAAACAGCCCGCGGTGTTACTACGACGGCGTAAATCCGGTTTTACGGTGTTTTTCGTGTTTCCAGGTTTTAAATCATTAAGTTAGCATATCATATAGATATAGAACATGTGTTTAGTTGATTTTAAAAGTCAAGTTAGAAGGATTAACTTTTATTTGCGAACAAGTTTAGAATTAACTAAACTATGTTCTAGTGATTACAAGTTTAAACCTTCGAATAAGATAGCTTTATATGTATGAATCGAATGATGTTATGAAACATAATTACTACCTTAAGTTCCTTGGATAAACCTACTGGAAAAGAGAAAAAATAGATCTAGCTTCAAAGGATCCTTGGATGGCTTGAAAGTTCTTGAAGCAGAATCACGACACGAAAACAAGTTCAAGTAAGATTATCACTTGAAATAAGATTGTTATAGTTATAGAAATTGAACCAAAGTTTGAATATGATTATTACCTTGTATTAGAATGATAACCTACTGTAAGAAACAAAGATTTCTTGAGGTTGGATGATCACCTTACAAGATTGGAAGTGAGCTAGCAAACTTGAAAGTATTCTTGATTTTATGTAACTAGAACTTGTAGAATTTATGAAGAACACTTAGAACTTGAAGATAGAACTTGAGAGAGATCAATTAGATGAATAAAATTGAAGAATGAAAGTGTTTGTAGGTGTTTTTGGTCGTTGGTGTATGGATTAGATATAAAGGATATGTAATTTTGTTTTCATGTAAATAAGTCATGAATGATTACTCATATTTTTGTAATTTTATGAGATATTTCATGCTAGTTGCCAAATGATGGTTCCCACATGTGTTAGGTGACTCACATGGGCTACTAAGAGCTGATCATTGGAGTGTATATACCAATAGTACATACATCTAAAAGCTGTGTATTGTACGAGTACAAATACGGGTGCATACGAGTAGAATTGTTGATGAAACTGAACGAGGATGTAATTGTAAGCATTTTTGTTAAGTAGAAGTATTTTGATAAGTGTATTGAAGTCTTTCAAAAGTGTATAAATACATATTAAAACACTACATGTATATACATTTTAACTGAGTCGTTAAGTCATCGTTAGTCGTTACATGTAAGTGTTGTTTTGAAACCTTTAGGTTAACGATCTTGTTAAATGTTGTTAACCCAATGTTTATAATATCAAATGAGATTTTAAATTATTATATTATCATGATATTATCATGTATGAATATCTCTTAATATGATATATATATACATTAAATGTCTTTACAACGATAATCGTTACATATATGTCTCGTTTAAAAATCATTAAGTTAGTAGTCTTGTTTTTACATATGTAGTTCATTGTTAAAATACTTAATGATATGTTTAATTATCATAGTATCATGTTAACTATATATATATATCCATATATATGTCATCATATAGTTTTTACAAGTTTTAACGTTCGTGAATCACCGGTCAACTTGGGTGGTCAATTGTCTATATGAAACATATTTTAATTAATCAAGTCTTAACAAGTTTGATTGCTTAACATGTTGGAAACATTTAATCATGTAAATATCAATCTCAATTAATATATATAAACATGAAAAAGTTCGGGTCACTACATAAGTGGTGGTTTTCGATTGATGAATCACTATCAAAACAGAAATATATTAGTGAGAAAAATAATGGGTGTTTGGTGGTTATTGTTTGATGAAGGTGATAAAGGTGGTGATTTCTTGCGATGTTGTGAGGCGGTGGTTGATGGTTGCCGTGGTGGGTTCGGTTATACTCAAAACAGAAAACGAAAAGGAAAAATAAATAAAGAGGATGATGGTGGTGGCACATGGTTAGTGGTTTACACGATAGAAGAGTACCAGGATTAAAAGGGGTGTTCGATTTTTATACAGGTGGTGAGGTTTACGGTTGAAGTGGTTCGATGAAGGGTGAAGATGATTGCTACGGTGATGTAATTGTGATCGTGGTGGTAGGGTGGCGGATGGTGGAAGTGAACCTAAGATAGTTCACAAGGAGATAATAAAATAACAAGGTGATGGTTGTTTCAAAATTGAAGTGATCGGGTGTGTGTGATTTACATATCACATATGTATTATATATATTGAATTGCATAAGTATATATCTCTACTATCTATATAACAATATATATTATAAGATGCAGGGGTGTTAAACAAACATAATGAGTCAAGTTGGAGTGGTTGAATAAAATGGTAGTACAGTGTATGGGTATCTCTATCTATATCTTTTATGTCCGTGTAATTATAATAGTATCAATCAAACACAGTAAATTTTCAATCGTAATTCACATATTACGGATGTATCATGCAGTTGAGAACAAAAATATTTATAATATAATAATAATAATAATAATATAATAATCAAAGAAATATAAACGTGATATATTGTTAGCCGTCTCCTTTCACAGACTGAATTTCTTACTCCGTTGTTAAATCAGTAGCAGATAAAAGTCTTCGGAAAATTCCCATATTTTTAGATTAAATGTCCTTATTTATTTTAGGTCATTATGGTATAAAATTCAGTCATTAATTTACTAAATAAAAATTTTCATCATAATTTGTATTTCAAAACATATATATTTACATTTAAATATATACATATCTATTTACAATTAGTGGTTCGTGAACCGTCGAGAGCAGTCGTAGTACAAATGCATTAATGTAAATTGTTCCAAAATTTTGAGACTCATTCTAATAGACTTTGCATATCATGTCAAAAATATTAGATCGTATCGAGAGTTTGGTTCAAAATTAGTCAAAAATTTTCGGGTCGTCACAGTGTCCTAATCCACCTGGACGAAGTCATCAACATTTGGTCCCATTGCGATGATCGGCTCCAAGTAATATCCTTATATTGAGCAAATGCACAGCGGAAGACTTAATTCGTACCTTAGAATAAACATGCTTTAAAGTGTCAACCAAAAGGTTGGTGTGTTCATAGGTTTATCATAACAATCATTTCAATATGTTAATAGACCACAAGATTTCATAATCATAAACATAATACACTCGCAAGTGTATGTAAAGCATTCTAAGTGATTGAGCACTTGGTAACCATACTTAACATTTAACCAACGTCACATATTCCCTTTATTATGAAATCTCACTACACCGTACCAAGTGTAGTCACCAAAACGAAGTACTGTGCAACCGTTGAATACTGGTCGTCCAGTCCGGTTGGGGTTGTCAGGCCCGATAGATCTATCAACAGGATTCGCGTTTACAATACCCATGTAAATAGTAGTTACCAAGCTACAGGGAAATATGCCAGTGGTACAACTCAACGTAGAATATATTTTTAAGTACTTGTGTCTATTTTGTAAACATTTATAAAAGCAGCGCATGTATTCTCAGCCCAAAAATATATATTGCAAAAGCAATTAAAAAGGGAGCAAATGAAACTCACTTTTGCCTTGAAGGTATTTAATTCGACTTGGTCTCCGATAGATATCACGAACCTAACCATATATAAAATATATCAACATATTTTCTTTTTAAGTAATCGTTACATATATATATATATACTTTTAATACTTTTAATATTTTCTTAGTCCGTAGTTAGCAGTCCGATGTTAGTGGTCCACAATTAGTCGCTTAAATAAAATAAATAAAGACCTCATCGTATTCGTATTGATCAGAATTAATCTCGACCCATGGTACCATGTTGTCAAATGATGTGTTGCGTACATAAAGTACCGTGTTGTCAAATGACGTGTTGCGTACAATCATGAGGTCTTATGATTAATCTTCTCGTGTTGTTTACGGGTGGTCCTGAAATATATAAAATCAAATCATAAGTAATTATATATAAAATATCATATTAATTAGAAAAGATATGATTAATTTACTTTTTCTCCAAATATTTTCGTAGCTAAACTAGCTTCGGATACCCAATCTTGTTTTAGTCGTAGTTTCTTCATTACAACTCCGTTTTTGTTGGTTCAACTTGCCACTTCCTTGGATCGAGTCAAATTTTAAGAATATGAACTGAAAATACCTTAGTTTGTATTCGAAATCATAGGTTATAGGTCAAACTTTGGTGAAACTTATGAAAGTGATCATTTTCCATCATAAAAACAACATTTAATGATCATTTTTCTAAAAATACTTACACTTTGAGTTAAACCATGAAATTTTTATGTGTTAACATATTCATAAGAAATATCATTTTTCCAGAACATGAACTTCCAATTCAAAGTTCAAGATGGTTTTTAATTATCCAACCCAAAACAGCCCCCGGTTGCACTCCGACGACGTAGATTCAGTTTTTAAGATGTTCTTTGTAAAACCAAGTTATATCTTGTTAGGTTAGCATATCATTATGATATATTACAGGTCTTGAAGTGTTTTAAAAGTCAAGTTAGAAGGATCTATTTAGTTTGCGAATAAGTTTGAAATCATTCAAACTATGTTCTTGTTGTTAAAATTTTATACCACAAAATAAGATAGCTATATGAATATGAATTGAATAAGATTATGAACAAGGTTACTACCTCAAGTTACTTGGACAAAGTTACTGCAAAATATAAGAAATAATCTTGGAATCAAAGAGTTGTGGAGTTAGATCAAAAGGTTGGAAGTAAACTTCTTCAAATGGGTGGTTATTTTGATATGTTCTTGAAAGAGTTTTCTTATGGTGTTTAAGGCTTGTAATTGAAGCTAAATGATGGGGAAATGCTTGGAGATGATCAAGTATGAAGTTAGGAGTATTTTGAGAGAGAAATGAGGGTGTAGGTATGAGAAAATGGAGTGAAGAAATGGTGTTCATTTATAAAAACGTTTTTAGTTTATAAAGAAAGAAAAGGATTCCTAATTTTGTTTTCTTACTAATAATTCATACTACTTGACAAATCCTAGTTACCTCATATCTAGGGCAGTAATAATGTTGATTAGGATGTTAATTTGATGTGTATATACCAATAGTAAATACGTATAGAAGCTGGGTATGATACGGGTACATATACCCTAGATATACGTATAGAAATCTTGAGGAAACGGAACGAGAATTCAAATATAGCTATCTTTTGTGAATATACTTATATTGTTTTATGTATTTAAGTCCTTAAAAAGTGATTAAATACATTATATATACGATACATGTATAAGCATTATAGATTATAAGTATATATATCAAAGAATGTTTCGTATAGTTATCGTTTTGAAAACTTAAGTTAGTAGTTTCAAAATATACTTATAACTCATTGTCCTTAGTACACAATGAGATGTTAAACCATCCTTAGATCATGTTAAATATATATAAATACATATATATACACAAATGTATAATTATCGTATGTTATATAGTTCGTGATATCATTGGTCATACTGGACGGTCAAACGTTGTGTAAAACTCTTTTCAAAAACACAAGTCTCAACAATTTGGATTGCTTATCATGTTGGTATGGTTTAATTTATGTAAATATTAATCTCATAAGTATAATTTAGTCGGAAAATTTTGGGTCATTACAGTACCTACCCGTTAAAGAAATTTCGTCCCCGAAATTTGATAGAGGTTGTTATGGATAACAATAAGAAGGTTTTCATGACAAATATAAGGTGATAATGGAGTTTTATCATCATTGAGTAATGTAGATAAAACGATTCGATTATGCGAAGAATATAAATGAGACTATCGTAAAAGAGTGAGATGAGTAAAATATATTCGTCTTAACCGATGACGTAGTTATGATTGATTTTCGGGATTTAAGGGATTTAAAGAGAATTTTACGTAATAAGATTTGGTTTTTTGGTGATTAAGGAAATCAGGATCTTCTTTGATTATATGCAATAATCTGTTTCGATTGCTCTGTCGGATAATTCACTATAAATTCACCCCTTCGTTTCCTTATTTTCCACGACTCACACCTTCTATTCTTTCTCCCTTGATTCTTACTTCAAAGCATTCATCAATATGCTCCATCCAGTCCTGATTCTTGATATACTCCTAACTTTTATATCTGTCATTCTTCTTTTTCATCTACCACCAGAAGAATCTATTTACTTCTACTATACTCTTGTGTTTATAGTGTTTCTAATTCTCCCATGTCTCTATATTGCTATCTGCATCGATATACACGGTTTGTAATTTCGGGGTTATTATCGGAGTTTATATTCTTCATTATTTTTCGAAGCTTCATGCTTTCGTTTTCTCTTCCCGACTTTGAGTCAAGCGAGTAATGGTCCGGAATTCGTAGATATAAAATTCATAATGAACATAGCTAATGCTCTAAGAAGAAAATGGTAATAGAACGATTTTGATTTGTTAAATTATCAGAATACCCTGGAGAAGACCGAGTCATCCAGAAAAATATTCTCTTGATATGTTTAGAGATTAGATAGAATGTAAGAGTCGTGTAAATGGCACATGATGACGGTACTGTGAATCATCATGCTTCATTAGAAACTCAGCATGACTTACTGTAATATAATGACGTTGATCAAGTGTCATTATATTATACTAATCCATGCTTCAGTTCCCAACACTACTTCAAAACATTCATATTTTAAACTCGAAGGTTTTAGAATTTAAAAACTAACACAGTTTCTTTTATGTTGCAGATATTACGGAGAGATAAATGATCTCAGATAAGAATAGTTGTGAAAATATCGCCAGAAATATGGAGGATATTTATAATAGAACATACGAGAATATCTTAGAATTTCTAATATCAATGGATGATGAAGAAGATTTGTCTGTGAAGGTTTAGAATGAGAAATAAGATGTTTGCTAACGATTTCAGCAGGCACAGAATCATTTGGATTCTTTGAAGGCAAACTTATTCTTTGTGATTTGTCCACGGGTTTCTTCATAGTTTCGCATAATACGCTTTTCGGTACTAAATTTTCTATCGAGCGTTCCTAACACTCATTTCTTTATCATCAAACTTTTGGCCATTAAGATCATCTACAACATGCTGCTTCGTCATCATTTTCAAAGTTAACTGATCTGGGTCATCGGCTATCAAACCGAGGTAGTTTCAGAAGAATTGTGTTTTTAGAACGATTAATCGCTGATGGTAATATTGTGGAATATAAAAGGTTCCCCAATAACAATAAAGAGTACGCATATATATCGCGGTTATAATAAAGTTGTTTCGGATGAAAAGTCGGAGTTGACTTGCTGGAGCTGTGACAAAATTAGCTACTTTGGAAAGGGATTGCAAAACGATCTTCGGTAATAACAATGTCAAAGGAACTAGAACAGATACGTGTCAAACGTTTACTCAGTTTCCGAGGGTTTTTCAGGTGCATAACTATATGCATCAATCTTTTCTTCCGTAGATGAAGTGCGGTTGGTTTATCCTCTCGATTGAGGTGTTTTTAAGAATCATGATAGATTTGAACGCTGATTGTAATCGTCGAGATACAATGAGGTTTAAGATTAAATCGAGTGGCAATCTTGAAGAAATGTTTAGTTTCATATGTTATAATCAATATTTTAATTCATTTTAATTGTCCAATGTCATTAGACCACAGTCGATAGTCCACAGTAACAGTCCAATAATTCATATATAGTTTAATATATAATATACGAATTAATTAATACGTGTCGTGACCCGTATACGTCTCAGAGTCGGTCACAACTCAAACTATATATATTATTGTAGAATCAACCTCAACCCTGTATAGAGAACTCGATCATTACTGCATATAGAGTGTCTATGGTGATTCCAAATAATATATATAGATGCGTCGATATGATATGTCAAAACATTGTATACGTGTCCCGATATTTAAAGTGCGTAAAATAATTACAGAAATTAAATGACGATAAATAAAAGTGCGATAATTAAATTGCGATAAATAAACTGCGATAAATAAAATGTAATCAGTTAGCTAGGAACAGTTAGCTGGAATAGTTAGCGTGGATTCTTAACAAAAATTTTCATAGTTAACTTGTTTGTTTCTAACAGATTTTATTTTGTCAAATATTTTCTTCATATGCCACTTGTTGGATTCTGGGAAGTCATAATCCAAATATGAAATTGAATGACAATGGTTATTCTACGGTGAACGGATACGTATATCGGTGGTTGTAAGTAGGATAGTAAATGACTGTTGAATCAGCTTCGACGAATGTACAATGTAACTTATTAAGATGAAATCTAATTATTCCTTGGGTATTACCTACCCGTTAAAAAAAAAATTTCACCATTAATATTTTGTACAAAAGAACTTTTAATTACAATCTTTATAAAAACATATATACATATATATTTTCTTCAGATGAAATCATGAATTTAATGAGTTAATATGATATTAATCTCATTTGCTTTTCGGATTGAGCTAGAATAAGAAATCTCTAAAACTTTTTGAAACCACATATTCTTCGCAGAATATCAATGAAGTTATGGATCAATACTTCATCGTTCATTATTGTTGGTACTCCTTGGTATCTATGGTGCGTATGATGTTGATGTTTGTGGGACAGATTATGATGTCGAGACGTGTGATGCGGATGTTGTTTGTTAGTGGTGATGATGGTATTGTTGATGTTATTGATGGTGGTGCTGATTATGCTGTTGGTGCTGCTGCTGGTGTTTGCAACCTTCGCACCATGTTCTCCAAAGCCGTCACGCGAGCGCGAAGTTCGTTAACTTCTGCTAGTACACCGGGATGATTGGCGGTTGGAGCGCGTGAATGAACAAGATTTGTAATATGGGATAGTATATAATCGTGACGAGATACTCTAGAAATGAGAGAGAAAATAGTGTTTCGAATAGGTTCACCGGTAAGTGCTTCAGGTTCATCGCCAAGAGGGCAATTTGGTGGATGGAATGGATCACCTTCTACTTGTCTCCAGTGATTTAGTATATTACGAACCCATCCCCAATTCATCCAGAATAGATGATGGGAAATTGGTTGATCCATTCCGGTGACGCTGCTTTTGGAGCCCGAATGGAAATCCATATCGGCATATATGTCGGAATCTGAAGAATTCGAACTAGATGCGGAATCCATCTTGTATAATGGGGAAAATGAATTTTTGGTATGGAATAGATTATAGGAGTTAGATTTGGTACTCTTCAATACATTATTTACATATGTATATATAATACCAAAATCCCGTAAATTACGGAGAATCTTTGAAAAGATATCAGTCAAAGTTCGCAATAACAGATATGCTAAGATAAGAATTCGTCTATACACTATCAATGCAGTAAATGCAGTAAAACGTGTCTAGACTTATGAATGATAAGCAGGTAATTTCCTAAGGATGATAAGCAGATGATTTCCGACTAGAAATGATAAGCAAAACTTTTGACATGTAGACACGGTCGAAGTCCAGACTCATTAATGCATCCTAACAACTAGTAGTTAGACACACTAATGCAAGACCTGGTTCGCTACGACCACCGCTCTGATACCAACTGAAAGGATCCGTCCTAATCCACCTGGACGAAGTCATCAACATTTGGTCCCATTGCGATGATCGGCTCCAAGTAATGTCCTTATATTGAGCAAATGCACAGCGGAAGACTTAATTCGTACCTTAGAATAAACATGCTTTAAAGTGTCAACCAAAAGGTTGGTGAGTTCATAGGTTTATCATAACAATCATTTCAATACGTTAATAGACCACAAGATTTCATAATCATAAACATAATACACTCGCAAGTGTATGTATAGCATTCTAAGTGGTTGAGCACTTGGTAACCATACTTAACATTTAATCAACGTTGCATATTCCCTTTATTATGAAATCTCACTACACCGTACCAAGTGTAGTCACCAAAACGAAGTACTGTGCAACCGTTGAATACTGGTCGTCCAGTCCGGTTAGGGTTGTCAGGCCCGATAGATCTATCAACAGGATTCGCATTTACAATACCCATGTAAATAGTAGTTACCAAGCTACAGGGAAATATGCCAGTGGTACAACTCAACGTAGAATATATTTTTAAGTACTTGTGTCTATTTTGTAAACATTTATAAAAGCAGCGCATGTATTCTCAGCCCAAAAATATATATTGCAAAAGCAATTAAAAAGGGAGCAAATGAAACTCACTTTTGCCATGAAGGTATTTAATTCGACTTGGTCTCCGATAGATATCACGAACCTAACCATATATATAATATATCAACATATTTTCTTTTTAAGTAATCGTTACATATATATATACTTTTAATACTTTTAATATTTTCTTAGTCCGTAGTTAGCAGTCCGATGTTAGTGGTCCACAATTAGTTGCTTAAATAAAATAAATAAAGACCCCATCGTATTCGTATTGATCAGAATAAATCTCGACCCATGGTACCATGTTGTCAAATGACGTGTTGCGTACATAAAGTACCGTGTTGTCAAATGACGTGTTGCGTACAATCATGAGGTCTTATGATTAATCTTCTCGTGTTGTTTATGGGTGGTCCTGAAATATATAAAATCAAATCATAAGTAATTATATATAAAATATCATATTAATTAGAAAAGATATGATTAATTTACTTTTTCTCCAAATATTTTCGTAGCTAAACTAGCTTCGGATACCCAATCTTGTTTTAGTCGTAGTTTCTTCATTACAACTCCGTTTTTGTTGGTTCAACTTGCCACTTCCTTGGATTGAGTCAAATTTTAAGAATATGAACTGAAAATACCTTAGTTTGTATTCGAAATCATAGGTTATAGGTCAAACTTTGGTGAAACTTATGAAAGTGATCATTTTCCATCATAAAAACAACATTTAATGATCATTTTTCTAAAAATACTTACACTTTGAGTTAAACCATGAAATTTTTATGTGTTAATATATTCATAAGAAATATCATTTTTCCAGAACATGAACTTCCAATTCAAAGTTCAAGATGGTTTTTAATTATCCAACCCAAAACAGCCCCCGGTTGCACTCCGACGACGTAGATTCAGTTTTTAAGATGTTCTTTGTAAAACCAAGTTATATCTTGTTAGGTTAGCATATCATTATGATATATTACAGGTCTTGAAGTGTTTTAAAAGTCAAGTTAGAAGGATCTATTTAGTTTGCGAACAAGTTTGAAATCATTCAAACTATGTTCTTGTTGTTAAAATTTTATACCAAAAAATAAGATAGCTATATGAATATGAATTGAATAAGATTATGAACAAGGTTACTACCTCAAGTTACTTGGACAAAGTTACTGCAAAATATAAGAAATAATCTTAGAATCAAAGAGTTGTGGAGTTAGATCAAAAGGTTGGAAGTAAACTTCTTCAAATGAGTGGTTATTTTGATATGTTCTTGAAAGAGTTTTCTTATGGTGTTTAAGGCTTGTAATTGAAGCTAAATGATGGGGAAATGCTTGGAGATGATCAAGTATGAAGTTAGGAGTATTTTGAGAGAGAAATGAGGGTGTAGGTATGAGAAAATTGAGTGAAGAAATGGTGTTCATTTATAAAAACGTTTTTAGTTTATAAAGAAAGAAAAGGATTCCTAATTTTGTTTTCTTACTAATAATTCATACTACTTGACAAATCCTAGTTACCTCATATCTAGGGCAGTAATAATGTTGATTAGGATGTTGATTTGATGTGTATATACCAATAGTAAATATATATAGAAGCTGGGTATGATACGGGTACATATACCCTAGATATACGTATAGAAATCTTGAGGAAACGGAACGAGAATTCAAATATAGCTATCTTTTGTGAATATACTTATATTGTTTTATGTATTTAAGTCCTTAAAAAGTGATTAAATACATTATATATACGAAACATGTATAAGCATTATAGATTATAAGTATATATATCAAAGAATGTTACGTATAGTTATCGTTTTGAAAACTTAAGTTAGTAGTTTCAAAATATACTTATAACTCATTGTCATTAGTACACAATGAGATGTTAAACCATCCTTAGATCATGTTAAATATATATAAATACATATATATACACAAACGTATAATTATCGTATGTTATATAGTTCGTAATATCATCGGTCATATTGGACGGTCAAACGTTGTGTAAAACTCTTTTCAAAAACACAAGTCTCAACAATTTGGATTGCTTATCATGTTGGTATGGTTTAATTTATGTAAATATTAATCTCATAAGTATAATTTGGTCGGAAAATTCTGGGTCATTACAGTAAAATATTTTCCGACCAAATATATATATCATGAAATCGATTTGACTAATATAAGAATTTTCCGAGTAACCTAAATCCACCTGAAATCTTTACTATTAAAGGATGAAGTATTGTTATCATGGTTATTATCACTATAATTATTTTTATTATTAAGTAATATTACTATTATTATTATTATTATTATTATTATTATTATTATTATTATTATTATTATTATTATTATTATTATTATTATTATTATTATTATTATTATTATTATTATTATTATTATTATTATTATTATTATAAGATAATACAACTTTTTATTTATTATTAGTGTTTTATCAAATAACAAATACTTACATAAAACAATAATTAATACATATAACATATAATATCACTAATAATATATAAACTTGTTCGATTTCAACTATGTGTGTTAATATATATATAAAAAATGTTATAGGTTCGTGAATCTGAGGCCAACCCTGCATTATTCAGTTCCATCGTATGTATATTTTTACTACAAAATATCGTACGGTGAGTTCATTTGCTCCCTTTTACTCTTTATATTTTTGGGACTGAGAATATATGCGCTGTTTTTATAACTGCTTTATTAAATGCTTTTGAAATATATTTTGAACTGCGAATATATGAAATGCTTTTATAAATGTTTGACGAGATAGACACAAGCAAAACATTCCTCGAATGAATTATTATGCAGACAGAAGTTATGTGGATTATTATTGAATTAGTTGGACGTTATAATTGCCACTAATTGTTGTGAATATTTCACCTGATTATTATTGCTTGGTAACCTAAGAATTAGAATCGGGTATGGCCCTAATTCACGCGAATCCTAAAGGTAGCTACCGGGTTTAACACCCCCACCCAGAATGTTCACTAGACGGAAGGGCTAGTGGGCGTGGTGTTTAGTACTTCGAAGTTTATATGAATATTATACAGACGAGATGTTCTGTTTTGGGGATATTATTTATGCGCATTATATGTTAAGGTCGGTTACCAAGCCAAGCTATGAAAGCAATGAAAAGTGAATGTTATGTATCGAGAGAATGATTTTATACACAGGTTATGTGTATGTTATTTTTGTGCACAAGATATGTGTACGGTTACTAAGATTTATGAAAGATGATTTCGTACACGAGAAAGGTGTACTGTATTTAAAAGATATCGCATGTACATTACAGGTGGGTATAGGATTCGGGCCCATTTGTACCATGCAGGATTTAAATCTTGTGGTCTATCAAAATTTCAGAATTTTTATTGTTTTATGATAAACTTATGAACTCACCAATCTTTTGGTTGACACTTTAAAGCATGTTTATTCTCAGGTATGAACGAAATCTTCTGTTGTGAATTTGATCATATTACATGGAGTCGTTCATGGCATATAGAGGTCAGAACCTCGCAATGGGACCAACTGTTGAAGACTTCGTCCAGATGGATTAGGACGGGTCCTTTCAGTTGGTATCAGAGCGGTGGTCTTAGCGAACCAGGTCTTGCATTAGTATGTCTAACTGATAGTTGTTAGGATACATTAGCGAGTCTGGACTTCGACCTTAGCTGCATATTATAAGTATTGTATATCATTCCTAGTGGAAAAATTTCATGCTAATCATTCCTAAGTCTAGACACGACTTCCTGCACTTATTTGATAGATAGTGTACAAATAAATTCATATCTTAGCGTATCTGTTACTGTAGACTTTATCTGACACGTTTTCTTAATTCTCTCCGTAATCTACGAGATCTTCTGTACTATATATAGATATTCTATCTAATTAGAATATCATCCGATATCTGAAATTCATTTCATACCAAAAACTCTTTATCTAACCGAGCAAAATGGAACTCACCACTAGTTCAAGCCCCTCGGATTCCGATATTGAGTCTCATTCAAGCTCTGAAAGCAGTATGACCGGAATGGTCCAACCAATTCATCGGATGGGTTCGTAGTCGACTTAACCAATGGAGACGCGAAGAAGGCGATCCCTTCCACCAACCTGCACCCTCGGCGAAGAACCTGAATCACTTACCGATGAGCCTATCCGAAACACCATTTTAGCCTCATCTCCAGGGTAGCTCGTCACGATTATCTTCTATCTAAAATTCTAAATCTTATTTATCCGCTCGTTCCAACCGACACTCATCCCGGAATAGTAGATGAAGTCAACGAACTTCGCGCGTGCGTTGTAGCTTTGGAAAATATGGTGCAAAAACCTACCAGCTTCAGCAACATCACCGGCACCAGCAGTACCACCAGCATCGGCACCAATATCACCAATAACACCAGCCTCAGCATCACACGCCTCAATATCACCATCCGTACTTCAAATATGATCTCCGTTCTACATATCGTTCTACACCGACTATCTTCGTTCTACATATCGTTCTATATCAATTACCTTTGTTCTACATGACGATTATGTAATCCCTAATGTTTTAGAGATTATATATTCTTGATCTAACAGTAAATCAAATGAGATTAATATCATATTAACTCATTAAATCCATGATTACATCTGAAGAAAATATATATGCAAGTATATTTTCATAAAGATTGTAATTAAAAATTCATTTGTACAAACTGTTAATGGTGAAAATATTTAAACGGGTAGATAATACCCGAGGAATATTTAGATTTCACATTAATAAGTTGCACTGTACATTCTTCGACTCTGATTCAACAGTCAGTCATTATTCTACTTATATCCATAGATATACGTATCCGTTCATCACAGAATCCATTTTCGTTCAATTTCATATTTGGATTTTGACCTATCAGAATCCAACAAGTGGCATAATGAAGAAAACATCGAATAAAGTAAAATTTGTTAGAAACAAACGAACTAACTAATTGAAATATTGTTAAGAATCCACGCTAACTGTTCCTAGCTAACTGGTTACATTTTATTTATCGCAATTTAATTATCGCAATTTACATTCTCGCAATTTTATTTATCGTCATTTAATTTCTGTATTTATTTTATGCACTTTAAATAACGGGACACGTAAACAAGGTTTTGACATATCATATTGACCCATCTATATATTTATCTTGGAACAACCATAGACACTCTATATGCAAATGACGGAGTTAGCTATACAAGGTTGAGGTTGATTCCAAAATATATATATAGTTTGAGTTGTGATCAATACTGAGATCGGTACACGGGTCACGATACGTATTAATTAATTCGAATGTTATATATTAAACTATATATGAACTATTGGACTATTAAATGTGGACTATCGACTATGGACTAATAACATTGGACAATTAAAATGAATTAAAATATTGATTATAACATATGAAACTAAATATTTCTTCAAGTTTGCCACTTGATTTCATCTTAAACCTTATTTGTATCTTGACGACTACAATCTACGTTCAAACCTTTCATGATTCTTGAAAACACCTCAATCGAGAGAATGAACCAACCGCACTTCATCAACAGAAGAAAAGATAGATACATATAGTTATGCACCTGAAAACACTCGGAACCTGAGTAAACGTTTAACACGTATCTGTGCTAACTCCTTGGCATTGTTATTACCGAAAGTAACTTTACAATCTCTCACCAAATTAGCCAAGTTTGTCACAGCTCCAGCAAATCAACTTCGACTTTTCGTTCGAAACAACCTTATTATAACCTTGATATATATACGTGCTCTTTTATTGTTACCGGGGAACCTTTTATATTCCACCATATTACCAGCAGACGTACCAGTAACCTCGTTGCTCCTTGGCTTAAATCTCTCTGACAAATCACTATATTTATCTATTGAAGTCTTATCATGAACTCATCGACATCTTGTAACGATAATTACCATACCAATTACTGGGAAGCATCAATCGATAATCTCGAATTCCTCAGCGATTCTACGACAACAATTATATATATATATATATATATATATATATTTATATATATATATATATATATATATATATATATGTATATATATATATATATATGTATATATATATATATATATGTATATATATATATATATATATCCTATCTCCTGGATTTACAAAACTTCAATTCTAAATTCCTGAAAAGCACTCTAGCTTACAAATCAGATCTCTGAGTTCTGAAAATGCTGATGAAGCAGCAAAAGTTGTATATGGTCTTAATGGCCAACAGTTTGATGATAAAGAATGGAGTGTTGGAAACACTCAATGGAAAATTGGTACTGGAAAACGAATTGAGCAAACCATGAAGGAGACTGTGGACAAATCACAAAGAGTAAACATGTACTTAACAAATTCAGACGATTCAGTACCTGACGAAATCACCAGCGAATATCTTGCTTCCTACTTATTTCAATACTTTGTAGAAAAAGTTTCTGCATCACCCTTTAATTTTAGGTACTTTAGAAATTCTAAGATATCATCGTATCTTCTGTTATAAATATCTTCGATATTCCTGAGGACACCTTCATAGCCATTCTTGTACGAAATTATTTATCTCTTCGTGCTATCTATATTACATCATAAAAGAAACTGTTTTAGTTTCTATATTCTGTAACAATCAAGTTTAAATTATGAATGATTTCCTGAAGAAGTGTAGGGAAGTGAAGCATGAGTTAGTATAATATAATGACGTCAGGCCAACGTGGTTATATTACAGTAAGTCATGCTAAATTTCTAATGTAATGTGATGATGGTTCACAGATCATACCCCCATCATGTGCCATGTTACATAACTCTTTCATTCTACTTAATCTATAAGCATATCACGACAATATTTCCTTGATATTTCTGTTCTTCCGTAATTCCAACAAATTGTTAATAAATCGTGCTATTACATTTTTTTCTGATTAGAAGATTTCTTTAAATCCCTAGAATTCTGGAAAATCAACCGTGACTACGTCAAAAGTTAAGATGAACCTTTAATTTTTTTTCATTTCACTCTTTTGTGATAGCTTCACTTATACTCTTCGTGTAATCGAATTGTTTTATCCATATCACTCAATGATGATAAAACTCTAATTATCAACTCATATTCGTCATGAAAACATTTTTATTGTTAGCCATGACAACCTCACTCAAATTTCGGGACGAAATTTCTTTAACGGGTAGGTACTGTAGTGACCCGGAAAAATTTGACTAATTTTTAACCAAACTCTCGATACGATTTAATATCTTTGACAAGATAAGCAAAGTCTGTTAATCTGAGTCTCAAAATTTTTGAACTGTTTCCTATATTCAATTGACCTTCGACTGTTCTCGACGATTCACGAACAACTAATTATAAATAGATACATGTGTATATATATATATATATATATATATATATATATATATATATATATATATATATATATATATATATATATATATATATAATTTGAAATATTATTTGAAATAGTATATGATTTAATTGTTGAAAATAAATATGTAAAATATTATGCGATGTAATGAAAGCTATTATTATAAATGTATATATATATATATATATATATATATATATATATATATATATATATATATATATATATATATATATATATATATATATATATATATATATATATATATATATATATTTGTAAATATTTATTGTAAATATATATAATTATTTTAAAAATATATAATATATTTATTTTAGTAGTTAAAACTTCCTATTTTAAACTGTTTGCATATAGAAAGAGAATATATTAAAAATAACTGATTTCGAGCCTAATTAGTAAGCGTCAGTGACACTCGGTTGACATTTCGTTAGTTTTAATATAGATATAATACATATTCATGAATGATTAAGATAAAAGTTGGACTGTAAATTGATTACGAATATTTTAGATTTGTTAAAAATATTTTTACATTATTAAGTTCAAATATTAGTACTCCGTACATATAAATTGGAACAGAAAATAAACAATTATCAAATCATTTTTTATCAGGTTTCAAACAGTTAATGAGTGAAATAACTAAATATAATTAATCTAAAATTTTGGGATTTCTAGGAGCACTTTTATATCTTAACTGTTTAGCAATGGATACGATATACCAGTCCCAGACAAACTGTCGGTACAATTATTCATGGCTGCTAATGTATATTATATTATTTGAAATTTGCACGTTTTTGATAATTGAATTCATATTAGTTATTCATTACTGTTTTCTTTAACTTATGAAAACATATGGAGTA
This sequence comes from Rutidosis leptorrhynchoides, assembly GCF_046630445.1. Taxonomy (NCBI): domain Eukaryota; kingdom Viridiplantae; phylum Streptophyta; class Magnoliopsida; order Asterales; family Asteraceae; genus Rutidosis; species Rutidosis leptorrhynchoides. The sequence continues at coordinate 361,562,834 of NC_092339.1, forward strand.
TTATATACATGATGCTTATGCATCTTCACACTCACTAACAGCATAACTTAACCATCACCATTTTTATTGATTATCAATCATCATCTTTCTGTTTCTTCTTCATGTTCGATGAGCCACCATAACCATTACCATTAGAACACCACGATCGAACAACACAAATCCATAAACTAATTGCTGCTGTTTCCAATCTGTCCTATTGCGGTTCAGTTCAACGCAAGCACAAGAACACTTGTAAACTATTGTTGCTACCGGTACACTTTCTGTTTCTATTTTATGATGTGAACAACCCAACATAACTCACCATCGAACCATCGTCATCAAACACAACCATCAACTTCATACCTTCGATTCACCATCTTCTTTGTTGTTCACTATCAAGATCACCACCAAACCCATAAACTGCCACCACTTAACATCCTTGATCACATTGTACAACCACCTAAACCCAACACCCACCGGTAACCTTATCGCCACCCTCACCGGTTATCACTATCATGGAACGCCACTCTCTCTCTCTCTTGATTGAATCACCATCTCCTACCATTATTTCTTTTTATCGTCTTTCTATCCAAGAATAACCCTCAAGAACCCACTTTTAAACTGCTGCAAATAATAAAATTAGTTTTTTTTTTCTTTTATTACTAGCTCGAATCAAACCTGCAACTTCGATATTCTGTTACTATTTGCGAAAACCCTAAACTACCACTTTAAACCTCACAAAAATGTGTTGGTTGTCCCATGTTTCGAACAAACACCTATTGTTGAATGTTACTGCAATTATCTTCTTCTTGACTGTTACGATTATAGGATCACCATTGAAACCCACACAGAAACCCTTCTTTTATGTCACCAACAACGACATCATCATTCAGCTCAAAACCCACTGCTCACGCTACTGTTTTCTTATTCTCTTTCTTTTCATTTTTCTATATCAAACCTGCAACCACTTTAAACTATCACCGCTACCGTTTGTTGCTGCTACCTTCTATTATGATTTTTTTTATTGACTACAACTACTTCGAATTCCTGTCTGTTACGAGGTTGCAGTTTCTGCTGTACTTTTGGCTTTTTGTTTCAATCAAACTCCAACATCGAAATCTGCAACAGTGACGATAACGATGAATAATGATGACAATGAAAGATGGTATATAAAGTTTGATTATTGAAGTCGATGGAATCCAGCTAGCTGTATCTGATCGATTTATTTATTTTATTTCTTTGGGCTGCTAATGTTTGGGCTGTGCAAGGCCCAATCTTGTTCTATTCCGGTTGGACTAAAATACCTATTGGGCAGCAGTCCACTAAACCATTACACGGGCCGAGTTCTTGGACCTTTGAATTAGTTATTGTTGGACTAGACTTATTGGACTACTATTATCGAACACTCGTATGTCTCAATCGTTTTTCCAAGGGTATATATCATATTTTAAACTTTTGATTTCAGTTAGTTATAATATATAATTATATGTATGAACATGTTATGTATTACAACTCGGTTAAAAATATTAAATTGGTTAGGGTAATTAACTTATCGATCTCATACAAGTATGTGTACGTGTGTATGTATATACAAAGTTTATAAATTATAAAAATATGAATAAATATATATATAACTCTATTATTACTAATATTATCATTATTTTTTTATCTAATTAATATTATAATAAAAATTATTATTATTATTATTATCATTATCATTATTAATATAAGTATTATTATTAATATTATTATCATTATTAAGAAAATAAGTATTAAAATTTCCATTTTTATTATCATCATTACTAGTATTAACATTATTATTAAAATAACATTATTCTTAAAATTATCAGTTTTAGTAAAAGAATCATTTTTAATATTATTATGATTAATTTTTTTATTATTATTATTAACATTATTATTTTTATTATCATTATTTTAGTAGTATTATAATTATTTTTACAAATAAAAGATATTTATATAAAAATAATAATATAGTTATTACATATATCATAAGTATATCTAATTTACTATTTTAATACCAAAACAACATATATATATATATATATATATATATATATATATATATATATATATATATATATATATATATATATTTATTTATTTATTTATTTTTATATATAAACTTTAAAATAATAAACACATTATTATTTTAAATAAGTAATATATTATATGATTAATAAATATAAACCGAATTGAATACTATTATATGTTCATTATAGGTTTTGATATAAATATAATTGATATAGGTTCGTGAATTCAAGGTCAACCCTACACTTGTTCAATGTCGTCATATGTATTTTTACTACAAAATACAGTATGGTGAGTTTCATTTGCTCCCTTTTTAATTGCTTTTGCAATATATATTTTTAGGCTGAGAATACATGCACTGCTTTTATAAATGTTTACGAGATAGACACAAGTACTTAAAATATATTCTACGTTGAGTTGTACCACCCTGCATATCTTCCCTAATAGCTTGGTAACTACTATTTATATGTGGTATTGTAAACGCGAATCCTGTTGATAGATCTATCGGGCCTGACAACCCCAACCGGACTGGACGACCAGTATTCAACGGTTGCACAGTACTTCGTTTCGGTGACTACACTTGGTACGGTGTAGTGAGATTTCATAATAAAGGGAATATGCGACGTGATTAAATGTTAAGTATGGTTACCAAGTGCTCAACCACATAGAATGCTTTACATACACTTGCGAGTGTATTATGTTTATGATTATGAAATCTTGTGGTCTATTAAAATATTGAAATGATTGTTATGATAAACCTATGAACTCACCAACCTTTTGGTTGACACTTTAAAGCATGTTTATTCTCAGGTACGAATTAAGTCTTCCGCTGCGCGTTTGCTCAATTTAAGGACATTACTTGGAGTCGATCATCGCAATGGGACCAAATGTTGATGACTTCGTCCAGGTGGATAAGGACGGGTCATCACAGGTGGTATCAGAGCGGTGGTCTTAGCGAACCAGGTTTTGCATTAGTGTGTCTAACTGATAGTTGTTAAGATGCATTAGTGAGTCTGGACTTCGACCGTGTCTGCATGTCAAAAGTTTTGTTTATCATTTTTAGTCGGAAATCATCTACTTACCATCCTTAGGAAATTACCTGCTTATCATTCTTAGTCTAGACACGTCTTGCTGCATTGATTGCATGAATAGTGTATAGACAAAATTTATATCTTAGCGTATCTGCTAAATCATATCTTATCGTATCTATTACCGTAAACTTTGCCTGACATATTCCGTAAATTCCTCCGTAATCTATGAAATCTTTTGATCTATATATATATAGATATTCTATGTAGTTAGAATACCACCCGATAGCCGGAAAATCATTTCGTATCGAAAAATCCTTTATCAAATCGTTCGAAATGGAATTCGTCATCAGTTCAAGTTCCTCGGATTCCGAAATGGAATCCCACTCAAGCTCCGAAAGCAGTGTGACTGGAATGGATCAACCAATCAGCCATCATCTATTCTGGATGAATTGGGGATGGGTTCGTAGCCTCCTTAATCATTGGAGACAAGAAGAAGGCGTTCCTTTCCATCCACCACATTGCCCTCTTGGCAATGAACCTGAAGCACTTACCGGCGAACCTATTCGAAACACCATTTTCTCTCATTTCCAGAGTATCTCATCATGATTATATACTACACCAAATTCTAGATCTTATTTATCCGCTCGTCCGAACCGACAATCACCCAGGTGTAATAGAAGAAGTCAACGAGCTTCGCGCTCGGGTAGTGGCTTTGGAGAATATGATGCAAAGGTTACAAACACCAGCAGCAGCACCAGCAACATAACAAGCACCACCATCAACAACATCAACAGTACCATTACCACCACCAACAACAACCGCATCACAAACCTCAACTTCACAATCTGTCCCATGAGCATCGACGTCATACGCCCTGTAGATACTAAGGAATACCACAACGATGAAGTATTGATTCATAACTTCATTGGGAAAACATTCTACGACGATTATGTAATTTCTAAAGTTTATAAATTATCTATCCTAGCCTTAACCATAAATCAAGTGAGTTTAATTTAATATTAACTCATTAAATCTATATTACATCTGAAGAAATATACACATATATTTCCATAAATACTGTAATAAAATTCTTTTGTACAAAATATTAATTGTGACATTTTTTTTAACGGGTAGGTAATACCCGAGAGATATATAAATTCACAATTAATATGTTACATTCTTCAAATCTGATTCAGCAGATTATCCATTATACTCCCTACTTTTACAATAATATACATTCTTTTATAGAAATCAAAACAACCATACTCATTCAAAAATCTAATTACATATTCTGATTTTGAAATCGCCGAATTCAATTCAAGTTATAACCGGTATCATCACTCTTAGATTCTTACATCTTTCAAAGCTATACTTTAACTTCAAAACTGTGTTAGAACATCGTATGTATATTAACGATTATAATCTGTGTTCAAACCCTTCGAAATACCTGAAGACACTTCAAATAATGAACAATCGAGATGATGATCCAACCACATGTTATCCACAGTTACTTACCTGAAAAACTCTTGAAACTAAAGTCATAATTTAACATGTATCCATGTCAGATCTTTTGACATTTAGTAGCTAAAATAACTTTTCAATCCCTTCTAAAAATAGACGGTTTTGTCACAGCTTCAGCAAACCTACTTCAATTGTTCAATCGAATAAGCCTTATTATAATGATTACCCCTTCATCATTATTATCGGGGAACCTTTCATATCTCGCCACATTTGCAGTAAACTTATTAACAACTTCTTTGATCTTTGATTTTCTGAAAAATCTTTATATTTATCAAAACCCCATCATTTACTCATCTGCATCTTGTAACGAGAATTTCCATACGAATCATCGGAAATTAGCAATCAGTATTTTGAAATCTCGCAGCATGTCTACACCAAAAATTATATGTGTCTATCTTCTGGACTTATATACTTTGAATGTGAAGTTTCTGAAAAACACCCAAAACTGCGAACTATTTCTCGAAATACTGATGAAGCAGCAAAAACTATAAACGACCTTAATAGTAAAAAGTTTGGAACTACATTCATGTAATCAATTACCCTTTGACCGTGTTCGACGATTCACGAATAATTATGAGTATATAGATATGTATATTTAATATATAATATTAACTGAAAACATTAACAAAGTATTAGATATATGATACTTTACATGAACGTATTTGTTTCGATATATTTATCGACAGAATTAAGAGATAATATCAAATGATTGAATTATCAGATACATTATGATATGATTACGGGCCTATGTTATGAGGTCCACTGTGATTTAAGAAATCTATTCTTTTTGACAACATTCGGAAAATGATAAAGTGATTTATAAATAAGAACAAATGTGTCAATTAACGGGAACTAGACAAGGGTTAGTGGAAATTCCTGTTTAATTTCCAAGGCATGTTTTATAATATTTTCCTCGTGACCTTGATAAGATAACTATGTTAACTTTCATTTTATTTAATATGAAAATAAGAACGTGGAGTGTAAATAACTTAGATGTTGGATATCGACAAGTTAAGTAACTCGACATTTTTCATTAAGATGATTTCATACGTTTATTTAACCTTTGGACTTTATCCCATGCTTCACCAACAGACTGTAATTTAAAAACTTGAAACCTATTATGAATATATATAATTCTACTTTTCTAAAATGTTTTGTGGTATAACGATTTCCATTATTTTAACCTTTTAACAAAATGATTCTTAAATATATTTAGTTTTGGAAAACAAAATTATCATATTTATTTGATTTAGTTTCAAAAGTACAAAAAACGTTTTCAGTTTAAAAAGAACTTTATTATTAAAACGTATATATCTTTTATAAATATCTAGAACTACTCATTACTTAACCAGTATGATAAAGATAACTATATTTATATTTTATTTTATTAAATATATATAATGATTTAAATTAATATTATATATATTTATACGCGTATTATACGTATATAGTTTTATACTTTTACTATACTTTAACTTTACCTTTACTTTACTTTTATTTTATTTTAACTTTAATAATTCATACTTTAATAATTCACTTTAATAATTCATACTTTAATAATTCACTTTAATAATTCATACTTTAATAATTCACTTTAATAATTCACTTTAATAATTCATACTTTAATAATTCACTTTAATAATTCACTTTAATAATTCATACTTTAATAATTCACTTTAATAATTCACTTTAATAATTCACTTTAATAATTCATACTTTAATAATTCACTTTAATAATTCAAAAATCTATTATAAATAGAATTCAATAGGTTTCATTATTTCATAGAAACTTGAAAATATATTTCTCTAAACTCTCTCAATCGAATTACATATATATATATTTTTTTGTATTATTTCAAGATATTATTAGTATACATAAAATACTATGATGGAGTTATACTCGGACGATTTCAAAATAAGTTTTCAAACGGGATAGAGCTAAGGAAATTATGGGTTATAGCTATAGAGGTTATGGGTATTGATCGAGGGTATTGCTCGTGAGGTCAACCTAACATTTATCATTTTCAGTGTCGTCATATACATAATTGCTACGAAATACAGTATTGTGAGTTTCATTTGCTCCCTTTTTAATTGTTTTTGCAATATATATTTTTGGGCTGAGAATACATGCGCTGTTTTATAAATGTTTTACGAAGTAGGCACAAGTACTAAAACTAATTCTATGTGGGTTTAAACCAGAAATATACCCTTAGCTTGGTAATATTAAACTACTTGTCTATGTACGGTAGGCGCGAATCCTAAAGATAGATCTATTGGGCCTGACAAACCTCATCCTGACTATGGGATGCTTTAGTACTTCGAGGTTATTTTAAACACACCTGATCTGGTGTACTTCAGAGGGTAAAACATGAATGTTAAGGCTTGTTACCGGGTGCCTACAACTTATAGAATACTTTTAAACACTTGCGAGTGTACGGATATTTATGGAAACTGAAATCTTGTGGTCTATTACTATTACGGAAATGATTGATTATGATAAACTAATGAACTCACCAACCTTTTGGTTGACACTTTAAAGCATGTTTATTCTCAGGTGTTAAAGAAATCTTCCGCTGTGCATTAGCTCATTTTAAGGATATTACCTGGAGTCATTCATGACATACTTTGAAAGACGTTGCATTCGAGTCGTTGAGTTCATCAAGATTAATATTAAGTCAATTATAGTTGGATGTAATATGAAATGGTATGCATTCCGTCAATTTTTGATGTAAAGAAAGTTTATCTTTTAAAAACGAATGCAATGTTTGTAAAACATATCATATAGAGGTCAAATACCTCGCGATGTAATCAACTATTGTGAATCGTTTATAATGTATATGAACGGGTCCTTTCAGTTGGACGTTTACTCAGTTTCCGAGGGTTTTTCAGGTGCATAACTATATGCATCAATCTTTTCTTCCGTAGATGAAGTGCGGTTGGTTTATCCTCTCGATTGAGATGTTTTTAAGAATCATGATAGATTTGAACGCTGATTGTAATCGTCGAGATACAATGAGGTTTAAGATGAAATCGAGTGACAATCTTGAAGAAATGTTTAGTTTCATATGCTATAATCAATATTTTAATTCATTTTAATTGTCCAATGTCATTAGTCCACAGTCGATAGTCCACATTAACAGTCCAATAATTCATATATAGTTTACTATATAATATACGAATTAATTAATACGTGTCGTGACCCGTATACGTCTCAGACTCGATCACAACTCAAACTATATATATTATTGTAGAATCAACCTCAACCCTGTATAGAGAACTCGATCATTACTGCATATAGAGTGTCTATGGTGATTCTAAATAATATATATAGATGCATCGATATGATATGTCAAAACATTGTATACGTGTCCCGATATTTAAAGTGCGTAAAATAATTACAGAAATTAAATGACGATAAATAAAAGTGCGATAATTAAATTGCGATAAATAAACTGCGATAAATAAAATGTAATCAGTTAGCTAGAAACAGTTAGCTGGAACAGTTAGCGTGGATTCTTAACAAAAAATTTCATAGTTAACTTGTTTGTTTCTAACAGATTTTATTTTGTCATATATTTTCTTCATATGCCACTTGTTGGATTCTGGGAAGTCAAAATCCAAATATGAAATTGAATGAAAATGGTTATTCTACGGTGAACGGATACGTATATCGGTGGTTGTAAGTAGGATAGTAAATGACTGTTGAATCAGCTTCGACGAATGTACAATGTAACTTATTAAGATGAAATCTAATTATTCCTCGGGTATTACCTACCCATTAAAAAAAATTTCACCATTAATATTTTGTACAAAAGAACTTTTAATTACAATCTTTATGAAAACATATATACATATATATTTTCTTCAGATGAAATCATGAATTTAATGAGTTAATATGATATTAATCTAATTTGCTTTTCGGTTTTGAGCTAGAATAAGAAATCTCTAAAACTTTTGAAACCACATATTCTTCGCAGAATATCAATGAAGTTATGGATCAATACTTCATCGTTCATTATTGTTGATACTCCTTGGTATCTATGGTGCGTATGATGTTGATGTTTGTGGGACAGATTATGATGTCGAGACGTGTGATGCGGATGTTGTTTGTTAGTGGTGATGATGGTATTGTTGATGTTATTGATGGTGGTGCTGATTATGCTGCTGGTGCTGCTGCTGGTGTTTGCAACCTTCGCACCATGTTCTCCAAAGCCGTCATGCGAGCGCGAAGTTCGTTAACTTCTGCTAGTACACCGGGATGATTGGCAGTTGGAGCGCGTGAATGAACAAGATTTGTAATATGGGATAGTATATAATCGTGACGAGATACTCTAGAAATGAGAGAGAAAATAGTATTTCGAATAGGTTCGCCGGTAAGTGCTTCAGGTTCATCGCCAAGAGGGCAATTTGGTGGATGGAATGGATCACCTTCTTCTTGTCTCCAGTGATTTAGTATATTACGAACCCATCCCCAATTCATCCAGAATAGATGATGGGAAATTGGTTGATCCATTCCGGTGACGCTGCTTTCGGAGCCCGAATAGAAATCCATATCGGCATAACTGTCGGAATCTGAAGAATTCGAACTAGATGCGGAATCCATCTTGTATAATGGGGAAAATGAATTTTTGGTATGGAATAGATTATAGGAGTTAGATTTGGTACTCTTCAATACATAATTTACATATGTATATATAATACCAAAATTCCGTAATTTACGGAGAATCTTTGAAAAGATATCAGTCAAAGTTCGCAATAACAGATATGCTAAGATAAGAATTCTTCTATACACTATCAATGCAGTAAATGCAGTAAAACGTGTCTAGATGTATGAATGATAAGCAGGTAATTTCCTAAGGATGATAAGCAGATGATTTCCGACTAGAAATGATAAGCAAAACTTTTGACATGTAGACACGGTCGAAGTCCAGACTCATTAATGCATCCTAACAACTAGTAGTTAGACACACTAATGCAAGACCTGGTTCGCTACGACCACCCCTCTGATACCAACTGAAAGGACCCGTCCTAATCTACCTGGACGAAGTCATCAACATTTGGTACCATTGCGATGATCGGCTCCAAGTAATGTCCTTATATTGAGCAAATGCACAGCGGAAGACTTAATTCGTACCTTAGAATAAACATGCTTTAAAGTGTCAACCAAAAGGTTGGTGAGTTCATAGGTTTATCATAACAATCATTTCAATATGTTAATAGACCACAAGATTTCATAATCATAAACATAATACACTCGCAAGTGTATGTAAAGCATTCTAAGTGGTTGAGCACTTGGTAACCATACTTAACATTTAATCAACGTCGCATATTCCCTTTATTATGAAATCTCACTACACTGTACCAAGTGTAGTCACCAAAACGAAGTACTGTGCAACCGTTGAATACTGGTCGTCCAGTCCGGTTGGGGTTGTCAGGCCCGATAGATCTATCAACAGGATTCGCGTTTACAATACCCATGTAAATAGTAGTTACCAAGCTATAGGGAAATATGCCAGTGGTACAACTCAACGTAGAATATATTTTTAAGTACTTGTGTCTATTTTGTAAACATTTATAAAAGCAGCGCATGTATTCTCAGCCCAAAAATATATATTGCAAAAGCAATTAAAAAGGGAGCAAATGAAACTCACTTTTGCCTTGAAGGTATTTAATTCGACTTGGTCTCCGATAGATATCACGAACCTAACCATATATATAATATATCAACATATTTTCTTTTTAAGTAATCGTTACATATATATATACTTTTAATACTTTTAATATTTTCTTAGTCCGTAGTTAGCAGTCCGATATTAGTTTTCCACAATTAGTTGCTTAAATAAAATAAATATAGACCCCATCGTATTCGTATTGATCAGAATTAATCTCGACCCATGGTACCATGTTGTCAAATGACGTGTTGCGTACATAAAGTACCGTGTTGTCAAATGACGTGTTGCGTACAATCATGAGGTCTTATGATTAATCTTCTCGTGTTGTTTACGGGTGGTCCTGAAATATATAAAATCAAATCATAAGTAATTATATATAAAATATCATATTAATTAGAAAAGATATGATTAATTTACTTTTTCTCCAAATATTTTCGTAGCTAAACTAGCTTCGGATACCCAATCTTGTTTTAGTCGTAGTTTCTTCATTACAACTCCGTTTTTGTTGGTTCAACTTGCCACTTCCTTGGATCGAGTCAAATTTTAAGAATATGAACTGAAAATACCTTAGTTTGTATTCAAAATCATAGGTTATAGGTCAAACTTTGGTGAAACTTATGAAAGTGATCATTTTCCATCATAAAAACAACATTTAATGATCATTTTTCTAAAAATACTTACACTTTGAGTTAAACCATGAAATTTTTATGTGTTAACATATTCATAAGAAATATAATTTTTCCAGAACATGAACTTCCAATTCAAAGTTCAAGATGGTTTTTAATTATCCAACCCAAAACAGCCCCCGGTTGCACTCCGACGACGTAGATTCAGTTTTTAAGATGTTCTTTGTAAAACCAAGTTATATCTTGTTAGGTTAGCATAACATTATGATATATTACAGGTCTTGAAGTGTTTTAAAAGTCAAGTTAGAAGGATCTATTTAGTTTGCGAACAAGTTTGAAATCATTCAAACTATGTTCTTGTTGTTAAAATTTTATACCACAAAATAAGATAGCTATATGAATATGAATTGAATAAGATTATGAACAAGGTTACTACCTCAAGTTACTTGGACAAAGTTACTGCAAAATATAAGAAATAATCTTGGAATCAAAGAGTTGTGGAGTTAGATCAAAAGGTTGGAAGTAAACTTCTTCAAATGGGTGGTTATTTTGATATGTTCTTGAAAGAGTTTTCTTATGGTGTTTAAGGCTTGTAATTGAAGCTAAATGATGGGGAAATACTTGGAGATGATCAAGAATGAAGTTAGGAGTATTTTGAGAGAGAAATTAGGGTGTAGGTATGAGAAAATGGAGTGAAGAAATGGTGTTCATTTATAAAAACGTTTTTAGTTTATAAAGAAAGAAAAGGATTCCTAATTTTGTTTTCTTACTAATAATTCATACTACTTGACAAATCCTAGTTACCTCATATCTAGGGCAGTAATAATGTTGATTAGGATGTTGATTTGATGTGTATATACCAATAGTAAATACGTATAGAAGCTGGGTATGATACGGGTACATATACCCTAGATATACGTATAGAAATCTTGAGGAAACGGAACGAGAATTCAATTATAGCTATCTTTTGTGAATATACTTATATTTTTTTTATGTATTTAAGTCCTTAAAAAGTGATTAAATACATTATATATACGATACATGTATAAGCATTATAGATTATAAGTATATATATCAAAGAATGTTACGTATAGTTATCGTTTTGAAAACTTAAGTTAGTAGTTTCAAAATATACTTATAACTCATTGTCATTAGTACACAATGAGATGTTAAACCATCCTTAGATCATGTTAAATATATATAAATACATATATATACACAAACGTATAATTATCGTATGTTATATAGTTCGTGATATCATCGGTCATATTGGACGGTCAAACGTTGTGTAAAACTCTTTTTAAAAACACAAGTCTCAACAATTTGGATTACTTATCATGTTGGTATGGTTTAATTTATGTAAATATTAATCTCATAAGTATAATTTGGTCGGAAAATTCTGGGTCATTACAGTATCTACCCGTTAAAGAAATTTCGTCCCCGAAATTTGATAGAGGTTGTTATGGATAACAATAAGAAGGTTTTCATGACAAATATAAGGTGATAATGGAGTTTTATCATCATTGAGTAATGTAGATAAAACGATTCGATTATGCGAAGAATATAAATGAGACTATCGTAAAAGAGTGAGATGAGTAAAATATATTCGTCTTAACCGATGACGTAGTTATGATTGATTTCCGGGATTTAAGGGATTTAAAGAGAATCTTACGTAATAAGATTTGGTTCTTTGGTGATTAAGGAAATCAGGATCTTCTTTGATTATATGCAATAATCTGTTTCGATTGCTCTGTCAGATATTTCACTATAAATTCACCCCTTCGTTTCCTTATTGTCCACGACTCACACCTTCTATTCTTTCTCCCTTGATTCTTACTTTAAAGCATTCATCAATATGCTCCATCCAGTCCTGATTCTTGATATACTCCTAACTTTTATATCTGTCATTCTTCTTTTTCATCTACCACCAGAAGAATCTATTTACTTCTACTATACTCTTGTGTTTATAGTGTTTCTAATTCTCCCGTGTCTCTATATTGCTATCTGCATCGATATACACGGTTTGTAATTTCGGGGTTATTATCGGAGTTTATATTCTTCATTATTTTTTGAAGCTTCATGCTTTCGTTTTCTCTTCCCGACTTTGAGTCAAGCGAGTAATGGTCCGGAATTCGTAGATATGAAATTCATAATGAACATAGCTAATGATCTAAGAAGAAAATGGTAATAGAATGATTTGGATTTGTTAAATTACCAGAATACCCTGGAGAAGACCGAGTAATCCAGAAAAATATTCTCTTGATATGTTTAGAGATTAGATAGAATGTAAGAGTCGTGTAAATGGCACATGATGATGGTACTGTGAATCATCATGCTTATTTCTCATTCAAAGAATCCAAATGATTCTGTGCCTGCTGAAATCGTTAGCAAACATCTTATTTCTCATTCTAAACCTTCACAGACAAATCTTCTTCATCATCCATTGATATTAGAAATTCTAAGATATTCTCGTATGTTCTATTATAAATATCCTCCATATTTCTGGCGATATTTTCACAACTATTCTTATCTGAGATCATTTATGTAGTGACCCGAACTTTTCCATGTTTATATATATTAATTGAGATTGATATTTACATGATTAAACGTTTCCAACATGTTAAGCAATCAAACTTGTTAAGACTTGATTAATTGAAATATGTTTCATATAGACAATTGACCACCCAAGTTGACCGGCGATTCACGAACGTTAAAACTTGTAAAAACAACTTGACGATATATATATGGATATACATATGGTTAACATGAGATTATGATAAGTAAGTATCTCCATAAGTATATTAACAATGAGTTATATACATATAAACAAGACTACTAACTTAAGGATTTCGAAACGAGACATATATGTAACGATTATCATTGTAACGACATTTAAATGTATATATATCATATTAAGATATATTAATATATCATAATATCATGATAATATAATAATTTAACATCTCATTAGATATAATAAACAATGGGTTAACAACATTAATTGAGATCGTTAACTTAAAGGTTTCAAAACAACACTTACATGTAACGACTAACGATGATTTAACGACTCCGTTAAAATGTATATACATATAGTGTATTTAGATGTATTAAAATACTTTTGGAAGACTTCAAGACATATATCAAAACACTCATACTTAACGAAAATGGTTACAGTTACTTTCCCATTCTTTTCTTTCATCAAGAATTCTAGTCGTATTCTTACCCGTATTATACACAGCTTCAAAACGTACTTACTATGGGTATATACCAATAGGAACTAGCATGGGATTTCACTCTTGATTATGTCATGTATGACTAATCAATTTTAACTTCTACCATGAGCTAGTCAACTAACTAGAACTCCTTTTAACCCCACTCACCACTCACCAATTAACACTCATCATTCACTCCATTTCACTTCCAAATCTCTTTCTAATTCTCTCTCAACACACCCACACTATTATGAACGTATTTTTCCAGTAGTTAATCATCATCTTCATCAAAAATCACTTCAAGAACCAAGCTATAATCATCATAGGAAGAACACTTCAAGAATACTTCAAAAATCCCTTCAAGTTTACTAATTTACTTCCAAGCTTCCTAATCCATTCCAAGTAATCATCTAAGATCAAGAAACCTTTGTTATATACAGTAGGTTATCTTTCTTATTCAAGGTAATATTCATATTCAAACTTTGATTCAATTTCTATAACTATAACAATCTTATTTCAAGTGATGATCTTACTTGAACTTGTTTTCGTGTCATGATTTTGCTTCAAGAACTTCGAGCCATCCAAGGATCCTTTGAAGCTAGATCCATTTTTCTCTTTTCCAGTAGGTTTATCCAAGGAACTTAAGGTAGTAATTATGTTCATAACATCATTCGATTCATACATATAAAGCTATCTTATTCGAAGGTTTAAACTTGTAATCACTAGAATATAGTTTAGTTAATTCTAAACTTGTTCGCAAACAAAAGTTAATCCTTCTAACTTGACTTTTAAAATCAACTAAACACATGTTCTATATCTATATGATATGCTAACTTAATGATTTAAAACCTGGAAACACGAAAAACACCGTAAAACCGGATTTAGGCCGTCGTAGTAACACCGCGGGCTGTTTTGGGTTAGTTAATTAAAAACTATGATAAAATTTGATTTAAAAGTTGTTATTCTGAGAAAATGATTTTTATTATGAACATGAAACTATATCCAAAAATTATGGTTAAACTCCAAGTGGAAGTATGTTTTCTAAAATGGTCATCTAGACGTCGTTCTTTCGACTGAAATGACTACCTTTACAAAAACGACTTGTAACTTATTTTTCCGACTATAAACCTATACTTTTTCTGTGTAGATTCATAAAATACAGTTCAATATGAAACCATAGCAATTTGATTCATTCAAAACGGATTTAAAATGAAGAAGTTATGGGTAAAACAAGATTGGATAATTTTTATCATTTTAGCTACGTGAAAATTGGTAACAAATCTATTCCAACCATAACTTAATCAACTTGTATTGTATATTATGTAATCTTGAGATACCATAGACACGTATACAATGTTTCGACCTATCATGTCGACACATCTATATATATTTCGGAACAACCATAGACACTCTATATGTGAATGTTGGAGTTAGCTATACAGGGTTGAGGTTGATTCCAAAATATATAAAGTTTGAGTTGTGATCAATACTGAGATACGTATACACTGGGTCGTGGATTGATTCAAGATAATATTTATCGATTTATTTCTGTACATCTAATTGTGGACAACTAGTTGTAGGTTACTAACGAGGACAGCTGACTTAATAAACTTAAAACATCAAAATATATTAAAAGTGTTGTAAATATATTTTGAACATACCTTAATATATATGTATATATTGTTATAGGTTCGTGAATCAACAGTGGCCAAGTCTTACTTCTCGACGAAGTAAAAATCTGTGAAAGTGAGTTATAGTCCTACTTTTAAAATCTAATATTTTTGGGATGAGAATACATGCAGGTTTTATAAATGATTTACAAAATAGACACAAGTACGTGAAACTATATTCTATGGTTGAATTATCGAAATCGAATATGCCCCTTTTTATTAAGTCTGGTAATCTAAGAATTAGGGAACAGACACCCTAATTGACGCGAATCCTAAAGATAGATCTATCGGGCCCAACAAGCCCCATCCAAAGTACCGGATGCTTTAGTACTTCGAAATTTATATCATATCCGAAGGGTGTCCCGGAATGATGGGGATATTCTTATATATGCATCTTGTTATTGTCGGTTACCAGGTGTTCACCATATGAATGATTTTTATCTCTATGTATGGGATGTGTATTGAAATATGAAATCTTGTGGTCTATTATTATGATTTGATATATATAGGTTAAACCTATAACTCACCAACATTTTTGTTGACGTTTTAAGCATGTTTATTCTCAGGTGATTATTAAGAGCTTCCGCTGTCGCATACTTAAATAAGGACGAGATTTGGAGTCCATGCTTGTATGATATTGTGTAAAAACTGCATTCAAGAAACTTATTTTGTTGTAACATATTTGTATTGTAAACCATTATGTAATGGTCGTGTGTAAACATGATATTTTAGATTATCATTATTTGATAATCTACGTAAAGTTTTTTTAAAACCTTTATCTATGAAATAAAGGTTATGGTTTGTTTTAAAAATGAATGCAGTCTTTGAAAAACGTCTCATATAGAGGTCAAAACCTCGCAACGAAATCAATTAATATGGAACGTTTTTAATCAATAAGAACGGGACATTTCAGTTGGTATCCGAGCGTTGGTCTTAGAGAACCAGAATTTTGCATTAGTGTGTCTTATCGAGTTTGTTAGGATGCATTAGTGAGTCTGGACTTCGACCGTATTTACTTGAAAAATGATTGCTTAACAAATTTTGTTGGAAACTATATATTTTTAACATGTGAATATTATGTGATATATTAATCTCTTAACGCGTTTGATATTATGTGATAGATGTCTACCTCTAGAACAAGTCCCATTGACTCACCTAATAATAATGAAGAGTCAAATGTAAATTGGAATGATTCGTGGACTGATTCACAAGTTCCCGAAGAGGAACCGGAAGAAGAGTCGGAACCGGAAGAAGAATCGGAACCGGAAGAAGAATCGGAACCGGATGAAGAAATAGAACCGGTGAGGGAAATAATAAAACGGTTAAGTAAAAGAAAATCCTCAACCAACCGACCAAGGTTAATTATGGTCAATGGTGTTTCCGCCAAGGAAGCAAAATATTGGGAGGATTACCAATTCTCCGATGAATCGGATTCCGACGAGAATTCCGATGATGTTATAGAAATTACCCCAACTGAATTTAAAAAGGCAAAAGAAAATAATAAGGGAAAGGGCATAAAAATAGAGAAATCTAATTCCAACCCCGATGAACTTTATATGTATCGTCAACCCCCGAAGTCCTTAAGTTGTAACAATGACCCGGGAACCTCTAAACCACCAGGTTTTTTCTAAACCAATGTGGACAACGACGGCTCGTATTAGGGGAACATCATATATCCCTAGAAACTTGGCAAAACGATCCAAAACCGAAGAAGAAGAAACAAGCGAGTCGAAATAAGATAGTTGTATTCGTGTGGTGTAATATATGTAATATAGTGTGCTTATGCTTTATGATATATGTAAAAATTGCTTGTATTAATAAGTATTTTTTTTTTTTATGAATCTAACTCTTGTCTATTTTACAGTATAAAAACACAAAATGGATAGACAATCCAATATTTTAAGAGACCTACCCGGAGACATGATTGATGAAATCTTGTCTAGAGTCGGTCAGAATTCTTCGGCACAACTATTTAAGGCGAGATCAGTTTGTAAGACATTCGAAGAACGTTCCAAGAATGCCTTGGTTTATAAAAGGCTTTCGTTCGAAAGATGGGGGATATCACATTGGGAAATCCATAAGTTACGATGTGTTTACTTCGACGCATATATTGCGGGGAACCCAAATGCTATTTTACGCAATGGGTTAAGAAATTATTTTGACTCAATATATCCGAATATTGGACTTCATGATTTAGAAAAAGCGGCTAACATGCAACATAAAGAAGCATGTTATGCTTACGGATTAGTAATGTTCGCTTCTCACCAAAGTGAGAAAAAGAACATCGGGCTACAACTATTAAACAAAACGTTCCCACAAGTGACGGAGTCGGTAATTGGGGTAAGAAATGAGGTTTTTAGATTTTTACGGGACTGTTGGACATTACGTAACCCTCGTCCCTTTGACGAAGTTACAACACGCTGTCTTATCAACGGCCATAACGGTTATGTTCCACAAGACCAAGGATGGGAAGTAGTCCTAGTAAAACCAGAATGCATGACTTGTTTCTGGACGTACGAATTACGTGTCTTTATTGCCTTTGCTGAACGACTTGTGTACTAGCTAGAATTATCTTCACAACCATCTTGTATCAAATTTATTGTGTGCTATATTTCATGCTATATGTAAAATAAGCGGTATTGTAAGTTTGTAAAATATTGTGTAAAAGTTTGAACGCGAAATATTATTACAATCAGTTTTTCATATAGAATTGTAGTAGTTGAATTGTATATTAGCTACTAAGTATGAACTTAACGGGTAGGTACTACCCGAATTTAAACTTATAAAACGCTAATATGAAGAAAAAGCTTTTATAAATGAGTTCATATTATGCTACGAAATACTATTAACTACTCTTAATATTCTGTATGATTAACTTGTTCCATTTAACTATTTTGAAGGAAATGGCACCGACTACTCGACACACCGTGAATATGAATGAAGAGGAATTCCGTATTTTTCTAGCTTCAAACATAGCCGCAGTACAGGCTGCGCTATATACCAACAATAACCTTGGATCTAGCAGTACAGGAAATCGTGTAGGATGCACCTACAAAGAATTTACTGCCTGCAAATCTTTGGAATTTGATGGAACCGAAGGACCGATCGGATTGAAACGGTGGACCGAGAAGGTCGAATCGGTGTTTGCCATAAGTAAGTGTACTGAAGAGGACAAAGTGAAGTACGCTACGCATACCTTCACAGGTTCTGCGTTAACATGGTGGAATACCTATCTAGAGCAAGTGGGACAAGATGATGCGTACGCACTACCGTGGTCAGCATTCAAGCACTTGATGAACGAGAAGTACCGTCCCAGAACCGAGGTCAATAAGCTCAAGACAGAACTTAGAGGGTTACGAACCCAAGGATTTGATATTACCACGTATGAAAGACGATTCACAGAATTGTGCCTATTGTGTCCGGGAGCATTCGAAGATGAGGAAGAGAAGATCGACGCGTTTGTGAAAGGATTACCAGAAAGAATCCAAGAAGATATAAGTTCACACGAGCCCGCCTCCATACAACAGGCATGTAGAATGGCTCACAAACTAGTGAACCAGATTGAAGAAAGAATTAAAGAACAGACTGCTGAAGAGGCCAATGTGAAGCAAGTCAAAAGAAAGTGGGAGGAAAATGGTGATAAGAATCACCAATACAACAACAACAACAATCGCAACTACAACAAACGGCTCAACAACAACAACAACAACAACAACAACAACAACAACAACAGCAACAGCAACTACAACAATCATCCCAACAACAATAATAACCGCAACAACAACAACAATCAGAAACAGCTATGCCAAAGGTGTGAAAAGTATCACTCGGGGTTCTGCACCAAATTTTGCAACAAGTGTAAAAGAAATGGTCATAGCGCGGCGAAGTGTGAGGTCTACGGACCAGGGGTTAATAGAACAAAAGGAACAAATGGTGTCGGAACGAGTAATGGCGGAGCAAGTAGTGTCGGAGCAAGCTATGCCAATGTAGTTTGTTATAAATGTGGAAAACCGGGCCACATTATTAGAAATTGCCCGAACCAGGAGAACACGAATGGACAAGGCCGCGGAAGAGTTTTCAATATTAATGCGGCAGAGGCACAGGAAGACCCGGAGCTTGTTACGGGTACGTTTCTTATTGACAATAAATCTGCTTACGTTTTATTTGATTCGGGTGCGGATAGAAGCTATATGAGTAGAGATTTTTGTGCTAAATTAAGTTGTCCATTGACGCCTTTGGATAGTAAATTTTTACTCGAATTAGCAAATGGTAAATTAATTTCAGCAGATAATATATGTCGGAATCGAGAAATTAAACTGGTTAGCGAAACATTTAAGATTGATTTGATACCAGTAGAGTTAGGGAGTTTTGATGTGATAATCGGTATGGACTGGTTGAAAGAAGTGAAAGCAGAGATCGTTTGTTACAAAAATGCAATTCGCATTATACGAGAAAAAGGAAAACCCTTAATGGTGTACGGAGAAAAGGGCAACACGAAGCTACATCTTATTAGTAATTTGAAGGCACAAAAACTAATAAGAAAAGGTTGCTATGCTGTTCTAGCACACGTCGAGAAAGTACAAACTGAAGAAAAGAGCATCAATGATGTTCCCATTGCAAAAGAATTTCCCGATGTATTTTCGAAAGAATTACCGGGATTACCCCCACATCGATCCGTTGAATTTCAAATAGATCTTGTACCAGGAGCTGCACCAATAGCTCGTGCTCCTTACAGACTCGCACCCAGCGAGATGAAAGAACTGCAAAGCCAATTACAAGAACTTTTAGAGCGTGGTTTCATTCGACCAAGCACATCACCGTGGGGAGCTCCTGTTTTGTTTGTCAAGAAGAAAGATGGTACATTCAGGTTGTGTATCGACTACCGAGAGTTGAACAAACTTACCATCAAGAACCGCTACCCACTACCGAGAATCGACGACTTATTTGATCAACTACAAGGCTCGTCTGTTTTTTCAAAGATTGACTTACGTTCCGGGTATCATCAAATGCGGGTGAAAGAAGATGATATTCCAAAGACTGCTTTCAGAACACGTTACGGTCATTACGAGTTTATGGTCATGCCGTTTGGTTTAACTAATGCACCAGCTGTGTTCATGGACCTTATGAACCGAGTGTGTGGACCATACCTTGACAAGTTTGTCATTGTTTTCATTGATGACATACTTATTTACTCAAAGAATGACCAAGAACACGGTGAACATTTGAGAAAGGTGTTAGAAGTATTGAGGAAGGAAGAATTGTACGCTAAGTTTTCAAAGTGTGCATTTTGGTTGGAAGAAGTTTAATTCCTCGGTCACATAGTGAACAAAGAAGGTATTAAGGTGGATCCGGCAAAGATAGAAACTGTTGAAAAGTGGGAAACCCCGAAAACTCCGAAACACATACGCCAGTTTTTAGGACTAGCTGGTTACTACAGAAGGTTCATCCAAGACTTTTCCAGAATAGCAAAACCCTTGACTGCATTAACGCATAAAGGGAAGAAAGTTGAATGGAATGATGAACAAGAGAAAGCGTTTCAGTTATTGAAGAAAAAGCTAACTACGGCACCTGTATTGTCATTGCCTGAAGGGAATGATGATTTTGTGATTTATTGTGATGCATCAAAGCAAGGTCTCGGTTGTGTATTAATGCAACGAACGAAGGTGATTGCTTATGCGTCTAGACAATTGAAGATTCACGAACAAAATTATATGACGCATGATTTGGAATTAGGCGCGGTTGTTTTTGCATTAAAGACTTGGAGGCACTACTTATATGGGGTCAAAAGTATTATATATACCGACCACAAAAGTCTTCAACACATATTTAATCAGAAACAACTGAATATGAGGCAGCGTAGGTGGATTGAATTATTGAATGATTACGACTTTGAGATTCGTTACCACCCGGGGAAGGCAAATGTGGTAGCCGATGCCTTGAGCAGGAAGGACAGAGAACCCATTCTAGTAAAATCTATGAATATAATGATTCATAATAACATTACTACTCAAATAAAGGAGGCGCAACAAGGAGTTTTAAAAGAGGGAAATTTAAAGGATGAAATACCCAAAGGATCGTAGAAGCATCTTAATATTCGGGAAGACGGAACCCGGTATAGGGCTGAAAGGATTTGGGTACCAAAATTTGGAGATATGAGAGAAATGGTACTTAGAGAAGCTCATAAAACCAGATACTCAATACATCCTGGAACGGGGAAGATGTACAAGGATCTCAAGAAACATTTTTGGTGGCCGGGTATGAAAGCCGATGTTGCTAAATACGTAGGAGAATGTTTGACGTGTTCTAAGGTCAAAGCTGAGCATCAGAAACCATCAGGTCTACTTCAACAACCCGAAATCCCGGAATGGAAATGGGAAAACATTACCATGGATTTCATCACTAAATTGCCAAGCACTGCAAGTGGTTTTGATACTATTTGGGTAATAGTTGATCGTCTCACCAAATCAGCACACTTCTTGCCAATAAGAGAAGATGACAAGATGGAGAAGTTAGCACGACTGTATTTGAAGGAAGTCGTCTCCAGACATGGAATACCAATCTCTATTATCTCTGATAGGGATGGCAGATTTATTTCAAGATTCTGGCAGACATTACAGCAAGCATTAGGAACTCGTCTAGACATGAGTACTGCCTATCATCCACAAACTGATGGGCAGAGCGAAAGGACGATACAAATGCTTGAAAACATGCTACGAGCATGTGTTATTGATTTCGGAAACAGTTGGGATCGACATCTACCGTTAGCAGAATTTTCCTACAACAACAGCTACCATTCAAGCATTGAGATGGCGCCGTTTGAAGCACTTTATGGTAGAAAGTGCAGGTCTCCGATTTGTTGGAGTGAAGTGGGGGATAGACAGATTACGGGTCCGGAGATTATACAAGAAACTACCAAGAAGATCATCCAAATTCAACAACGGTTGAAAACTGCCCAAAGTCGACAAAAGAGCTACGCTGACATTAAAAGAAAAGATATAGAATTTGAAATTGGAGAGATGGTCATGCTTAAAGTTGCACCTTGGAAAGGCGTTGTTCGATTTGGTAAACGAGGGAAATTAAATCCAAGGTATATTGGACCATTCAAGATTATTGATCGTGTCGGACCAGTAGCTTACCGACTAGAGTTACCTCAACAACTCGCGGCTGTACATAACACTTTCCACGTCTCGAATTTGAAGAAATGTTTTGCTAAAGAAGATCTCACTATTCCGTTAGATGAAATCCAAATCAACGAAAAACTTCAATTCATCGAAGAACCCGTCGAAATAATGGATCGTGAGGTTAAAAGACTTAAGCAAAACAAGATACCAATTGTTAAGGTTCGATGGAATGCTCGTAGAGGACCCAAGTTCACCTGGGAGCGTGAAGATCAGATGAAGAAGAAATACCCGCATCTATTTCCAGAAGATTCCTCAACACCTTCAACAGCTTGAAATTTCGGGACGAAATTTATTTAACGGGTAGGTACTGTAGTGACCCGAACTTTTCCATGTTTATATATATTAATTGAGATTGATATTTACATGATTAAACGTTTCCAACATGTTAAGCAATCAAACTTGTTAAGACTTGATTAATTGAAATATGTTTCATATAGACAATTGACCACCCAAGTTGACCGGCGATTCACGAACGTTAAAACTTGTAAAAACGACTTGACGATATATATATGGATATACATATGGTTAACATGAGATTATGATAAGTAAGTATCTCCATAAGTATATTAACAATGAGTTATATACATATAAACAAGACTACTAACTTAAGGATTTCGAAACGAGACATATATGTAACGATTATCGTTGTAACGACATTTAAATGTATATATATCATATTAAGATATATTAATATATCATAATATCATGATAATATAATAATTTAACATCTCATTAGATATAATAAACAATGGGTTAACAACATTAATTGAGATCGTTAACTTAAAGGTTTCAAAACAACACTTACATGTAACGACTAACGATGACTTAACGACTCCGTTAAAATGTATATACATATAGTGTATTTAGATGTATTAAAATACTTTTGGAAGACTTCAAGACATATATCAAAACACTCATACTTAACGAAAATGGTTACAGTTACTTTCCCATTCTTTTCTTTCATCAAGAATTCTAGTCGTATTCTTACCCGTATTATACACAGCTTCAAAACGTACTTACTATGGGTATATACCAATAGGAACTAGCATGGGATTTCACTCTTGATTATGTCATGTATGACTAATCAATTTTAACTTCTACCATGAGCTAGTCAACTAACTAGAACTCCTTTTAACCCCACTCACCACTCACCAATTAACACTCATCATTCACTCCATTTCACTTCCAAATCTCTTTCTAATTCTCTCTCAACACACCCACACTATTATGAACGTATTTTTCCAGTAGTTAATCATCATCTTCATCAAAAATCACTTCAAGAACCAAGCTATAATCATCATAGGAAGAACACTTCAAGAATACTTCAAAAATCCCTTCAAGTTTACTAATTTACTTCCAAGCTTCCTAATCCATTCCAAGTAATCATCTAAGATCAAGAAACCTTTGTTATATACAGTAGGTTATCTTTCTTATTCAAGGTAATATTCATATTCAAACTTTGATTCAATTTCTATAACTATAACAATCTTATTTCAAGTGATGATCTTACTTGAACTTGTTTTCGTGTCATGATTTTGCTTCAAGAACTTCGAGCCATCCAAGGATCCTTTGAAGCTAGATCCATTTTTCTCTTTTCCAGTAGGTTTATCCAAGGAACTTAAGGTAGTAATTATGTTCATAACATCATTCGATTCATACATATAAAGCTATCTTATTCGAAGGTTTAAACTTGTAATCACTAGAATATAGTTTAGTTAATTCTAAACTTGTTCGCAAACAAAAGTTAATCCTTCTAACTTGACTTTTAAAATCAACTAAACACATGTTCTATATCTATATGATATGCTAACTTAATGATTTAAAACCTGGAAACACGAAAAACACCGTAAAACCGGATTTAGGCCGTCGTAGTAACACCGCGGGCTGTTTTGGGTTAGTTAATTAAAAACTATGATAAAATTTGATTTAAAAGTTGTTATTCTGAGAAAATGATTTTTATTATGAACATGAAACTATATCCAAAAATTATGGTTAAACTCCAAGTGGAAGTATGTTTTCTAAAATGGTCATCTAGACGTCGTTCTTTCGACTGAAATGACTACCTTTACAAAAACGACTTGTAACTTATTTTTCCGACTATAAACCTATACTTTTTCTGTGTAGATTCATAAAATACAGTTCAATATGAAACCATAGCAATTTGATTCATTCAAAACGGATTTAAAATGAAGAAGTTATGGGTAAAACAAGATTGGATAATTTTTATCATTTTAGCTACGTGAAAATTGGTAACAAATCTATTCCAACCATAACTTAATCAACTTGTATTGTATATTATGTAATCTTGAGATACCATAGACACGTATACAATGTTTCGACCTATCATGTCGACACATCTATATATATTTCGGAACAACCATAGACACTCTATATGTGAATGTTGGAGTTAGCTATACAGGGTTGAGGTTGATTCCAAAATATATAAAGTTTGAGTTGTGATCAATACTGAGATACGTATACACTGGGTCGTGGATTGATTCAAGATAATATTTATCGATTTATTTCTGTACATCTAATTGTGGACAACTAGTTGTAGGTTACTAACGAGGACAGCTGACTTAATAAACTTAAAACATCAAAATATATTAAAAGTGTTGTAAATATATTTTGAACATACCTTAATATATATGTATATATTGTTATAGGTTCGTGAATCAACAGTGGCCAAGTCTTACTTCTCGATGAAGTAAAAATCTGTGAAAGTGAGTTATAGTCCTACTTTTAAAATCTAATATTTTTGGGATGAGAATACATGCAGGTTTTATAAATGATTTACAAAATAGACACAAGTACGTGAAACTATATTCTATGGTTGAATTATCGAAATCGAATATGCCCCTTTTTATTAAGTCTGGTAATCTAAGAATTAGGGAACAGACACCCTAATTGACGCGAATCCTAAAGATAGATCTATCGGGCCCAACAAGCCCCATCCAAAGTACCGGATGCTTTAGTACTTCGAAATTTATATCATATCCGAAGGGTGTCCCGGAATGATGGGGATATTCTTATATATGCATCTTGTTATTGTCGGTTACCAGGTGTTCACCATATGAATGATTTTTATCTCTATGTATGGGATGTGTATTGAAATATGAAATCTTGTGGTCTATTATTATGATTTGATATATATAGGTTAAACCTATAACTCACCAACATTTTTGTTGACGTTTTAAGCATGTTTATTCTCAGGTGATTATTAAGAGCTTCCGCTGTCGCATACTTAAATAAGGACGAGATTTGGAGTCCATGCTTGTATGATATTGTGTAAAAACTGCATTCAAGAAACTTATTTTGTTGTAACATATTTGTATTGTAAACCATTATGTAATGGTCGTGTGTAAACATGATATTTTAGATTATCATTATTTGATAATCTACGTAAAGTTTTTTTAAAACCTTTATCTATGAAATAAAGGTTATGGTTTGTTTTAAAAATGAATGCAGTCTTTGAAAAACGTCTCATATAGAGGTCAAAACCTCGCAACGAAATCAATTAATATGGAACGTTTTTAATCAATAAGAACGGGACATTTCAATTTATCTCTTCGTAATATCTGCAACATAAAAGAAACTGTGTTAGTTTCTAAATTCTGAAACCTTCGAGTTTAAAATATGAATGTTTTGAAGTAGTGTTGGGAACTGAAGCATGGATTAGTATAATATAATGACACTTGATCAACGTCATTATATTACAGTAAGCCATGCTGAGTTTCTAATGAAGCATGATGATTCACAGTACCATCATCATGTGCCATTTACACGACTCTTACATTCTATCTAATCTCTAAACATATCAAGAGAATATTTTTCTGGATGACTCGGTCTTCTCCAGGGTATTCTGGTAATTTAACAAATCAAAATCGTTCTATTACCATTTTCTTCTTAGAGCATTAGCTATGTTCATTATGAATTTCATATCTACGAATTCCGGACCATTACTCGCTTGACTCAAAGTCGGGAAGAGAAAACGAAAGCATGAAGCTTCGAAAAATAATGAAGAATATAAACTCTGATAATAACCCCGAAATTACAAACCGTGTATATCGATGCAGATAGAAATATAGAGACACGGGAGAATTAGAAACAATATAAACACAAGAGTATAGTATAAGTAAATAGATTCTTCTGGTGGTAGATGAAAAAGAAGAATGACAGATATAAAAGTTAGGAGTATATCAAGAATCAGGACTGGATGGAGCATATTGATGAATGCTTTAAAGTAAGAATCAAGGGAGAAAGAATAGAAGGTGTGAGTCGTGGAAAATAAGGAAACGAAGGGGTGAATTTATAGTGAAATATCCGACAGAGCAATCGAAACAGATTATTGCATATAATCAAAGAAGATCCTGATTTCCTTAATCACCAAAGAACCAAATCTTATTACGTAAGATTCTCTTTAAATCCCTTAAATCCCGGAAATCAATCATAACTACGTCATCGGTTAAGACGAATATATTTTACTCATCTCACTCTTTTACGATAGTCTCATTTATATTCTTCGCATAATCGAATCGTTTTATCTACATTACTCAATGATGATAAAACTCAATTATCACCTTATATTTGTCATGAAAACCTTCTTATTGTTATCCATAACAACCTCTATCAAATTTCGGGGACGAAATTTCTTTAACGGGTAGGTACTGTAATGACCCAGAATTTTCTGACCAAATTATACTTATGAGATTAATATTTACATAAATTAAACCATACCAACATGATAAGCAATCCAAATTGTTGAGACTTGTGTTTTTGAAAAGAGTTTTACACAACGTTTGACCGTCCAATATGACCGATGATATCACGAACTATATAACATACGATAATTATACGTTTGTGTATATATATGTATTTATATATATTTAACATGATCTAAGGATGGTTTAACATCTCATTGTGTACTAATGACAATGAGTTATAAGTATATTTTGAAACTACTAACTTAAGTTTTCAAAACGATAACTATACGTAACATTCTTTGATATATATACTTATAATCTATAATGCTTATACATGTATCGTATATATAATGTAT
Source organism: Rutidosis leptorrhynchoides (assembly GCF_046630445.1). NCBI lineage: Eukaryota > Viridiplantae > Streptophyta > Magnoliopsida > Asterales > Asteraceae > Rutidosis > Rutidosis leptorrhynchoides. The sequence continues at coordinate 361,590,834 of NC_092339.1, forward strand.
TTAATCACTTTTTAAGGACTTAAATACATAAAACAATATAAGTATATTCACAAAAGATAGCTATATTTGAATTCTCGTTCCGTTTCCTCAAGATTTCTATACGTATATCTAGGGTATATGTACCCGTATCATACCCAGCTTCTATACGTATTTACTATTGGTATATACACATCAAATCAACATCCTAATTAACATTATTACTGCCCTAGATATGAGGTAACTAGGATTTGTCAAGTAGTATGAATTATTAGTAAGAAAACAAAATTAGGAATCTTTTTCTTTCTTTATAAACTAAAAACGTTTTTATAAATGAACACCATTTCTTCACTCCATTTTCTCATACCTACACCCTTATTTCTCTCTAAAAATACTCCTAACTTCATACTTGATCATCTCCAAGCATTTCCTCATCATTTAGCTTCAATTACAAGCCTTAAACACCATAAGAAAACTCTTTCAAGAACATATCAAAATAACCACCCATTTGAAGAAGTTTACTTCCAACCTTTTGATCTAACTCCACAACTCTTTGATTCCAAGATTATTTCTTATATTTTGCAGTAACTTTGTCCAAGTAACTTAAGGTAGTAACCTTGTTCATAATCTTATTCAATTCATATTCATATAGCTATCTTATTTTGTGGTATAAATTTTAACAACAAGAACATTGTTTGAATGATTTCAAACTCGTTCGCAAACTAAATAGATCCTTCTAAATTGACTTTTAAAACACTTCAAGACCTGTAATATATCATAATGATATGCTAACCTAACAAGATATAACTTGGTTTTACAAAGAACATCTTAAAAACCGAATCTACGTCGTCGGAGTGCAACCGGGGGCTGTTTTGGGTTGGATAATTAAAAACCATCTTGAACTTTGAATTGGAAGTTCATGTTCTGGAAAAATGATATTTCTTATGAATATGTTAACACATAAAAATTTCATGGTTTAACTCAAAGTGTAAGTATTTTTAGAAAAATGATCATTAAATGTTGTTTTTATGATGGAAAATGATCACTTTCATAAGTTTCACCAAAGTTTGACCTATAACCTATGATTTCGAATACAAACTAAGGTATTTTCAGTTCATATTCTTAAAATTTGACTCGATCCAAGGAAGTGGCAAGTTGAACCAACAAAAACGGAGTTGTAATGAAGAAACTACGACTAAAACAAGATTGGGTATCCGAAGCTAGTTTAGCTACGAAAATATTTGGAGAAAAAGTAAATTAATCATATCTTTTCTAATTAATATGATATTTTATATATAATTACTTATGATTTGATTTTATATATTTCAGGACCACCCGTAAACAACACGAGAAGATTAATCATAAGACCTCATGATTGTACGCAACACGTCATTTGACAACACGGTACTTTATGTACGCAACACGTTATTTGACAACATGGTACTATGGGTCGAGATTAATTCTGATCAATACGAATACGATGGGGTCTTTATTTATTTTATTTAAGCAACTAATTGTGGACCACTAACATCGGACTACTAACTACGGACTAAGAAAATATTAAAAGTATTAAAAGTATATATATATATATATATGTAACGATTACTTAAAAAGAAAATATGTTGATATATTATATATATGGTTAGGTTCGTGATATCTATCAGAGACCAAGTCGAATTAAATACCTTCAAGGCAAAAGTGAGTTTCATTTGCTCCCTTTTTAATTGCTTTTGCAATATATATTTTTGGGCTGAGAATACATGCGCTGCTTTTATAAATGTTTACAAAATAGACACAAGTACTTAAAAATATATTCTACATTGAGTTGTACCACTGGCATATTTCCCTGTAGCTTGGTAACTACTATTTACATGGGTATTGTAAACGCGAATCCTGTTGATAGATCTATCGGGCCTGACAACCCCAACCGGACTGGACGACCAGTATTCAACGGTTGCACAGTACTTCGTTTTGGTGACTACACTTGGTACGGTGTAGTGAGATTTCATAATAAAGGGAATATGCGACGTTGATTAAATGTTAAGTATGGTTACCAAGTGCTCAACCACTTAGAATGCTTTACATACACTTGCGAGTGTATTATGTTTATGATTATGAAATCTTGTGGTCTATTAACATATTGAAATGATTGTTATGATAAACCTATGAACTCACCAACCTTTTGGTTGACACTTTAAAGCATGTTTATTCTAAGGTACGAATTAAGTCTTCCGCTGTGCATTTGCTCAATATAAGGACATTACTTGGAGCCGATCATCGCAATGGGACCAAATGTTGATGACTTCGTCCAGGTGGATTAGGACGGGTCCTTTCAGTTGGTATCAGAGCGGTGGTCGTAGCGAACCAGGTCTTGCATTAGTGTGTCGAACTACTAGTTGTTAGGATGCATTAATGAGTCTGGACTTCGACCTTGTCTACATGTCAAAAGTTTTGCTTATCATTTCTAGTCGGAAATCATCTGCTTATCATCCTTAGGAAATTACCTGCTTATCATTCATAAGTCTAGACACGTTTTACTGCATTTACTGCATTGATAGTGTATAGACGAATTCTTATCTTAGCATATCTGTTATTGCGAACTTTGACTGATATCTTTTCAAAGATTCTCCGTAATTTACGGGATTTTGGTATTATATATACATATGTAAATTATGTATTGAAGAGTACCAAATCTAACTCCTATAATCTATTCCATACCAAAAATTCATTTTCCCCATTATACAAGATGGATTCCGCATCTAGTTCGAATTCTTCAGATTCCGACAGTTATGCCGATATGGATTTCCATTCGGGCTCCGAAAGCAGCGTCACCGGAATGGATCAACCAATTTCCCATCATCTATTCTGGATGAATTGGGGATGGGTTCGTAATATACTAAATCACTGGAGACAAGAAGAAGGTGATCCATTCCATCCACCAAATTGCCCTCTTGGCGATGAACCTGAAGCACTTACCGGCGAACCTATTCGAAACACTATTTTCTCTCTCATTTCTAGAGTATCTCGTCACGATTATATACTATCCCATATTACAAATCTTGTTCATTCACGCGCTCCAACCGCCAATCATCCCGGTGTACTAGCAGAAGTTAACGAACTTCGCGCTAGCGTGACGGCTTTGGAGAACATGGTGCGAAGGTTGCAAACACCAGCAGCAGCACCAGCAGCATAATCAGCACCACCATCAATAACATCAACAATACCATCGTCACCACTAACAAACAACATCCGCATCACACGTCTCGACATCATAATCTGTCCCACAAACATCAACATCATACGCACCATAGATACCAAGGAGTACCAACAATAATGAACGATGAAGTATTGATCCATAACTTCATTGATATTCTGCGAAGAATATGTGGTTTCAAAAAGTTTTAGAGATTTCTTATTCTAGCTCAAACCGAAAAGCAAATGAGATTAATATCATATTAACTCATTAAATTCATGATTTCATCTGAAGAAAATATATATGTATATATGTTTTCATAAAGATTGTAATTAAAAGTTCTTTTGTACAAAATATTAATGGTGAAATTTTTTTTTAACGGGTAGGTAATACCGGAGGAATAATTAGATTTCATCTTAATAAGTTACATTGTACATTCGTCGAAGCTGATTCAACAGTCATTTACTACCCTACTTACAACCACCGATATACGTATCCGTTCACCGTAGAATAACCATTTTCATTCAATTTCATATTTGGATTTTGACTTTCCAGAATCCAACAAGTGGCATATGAAGAAAATATATGACAAAATAAAATCTGTTAGAAACAAACAAGTTAACTATGAAATTTTTTGTTAAGAATCCACGCTAACTGTTCCAGCTAACTGTTCCTAGCTAACTGATTACATTTTATTTATCGCAGTTTATTTATCGCAATTTAATTATCGCACTTTTATTTATCGTCATTTAATTTCTGTAATTATTTTACGCACTTTAAATATCGGGACACGTATACAATGTTTTGACATATCATATCGACGCATCTATATATATTATTTGGAATCACCATAGACACTCTATATGCAGTAATGATCGAGTTCTCTATACAGGGTTGAGGTTGATTCTACAATAATATATATAGTTTGAGTTGTGACCGAGTCTGAGACGTATACGGGTCACGACACGTATTAATTAATTCGTATATTATATATTAAACTATATATGAATTATTGGACTGTTACTGTGGACTATCGACTGTGGACTAATGACATTGGACAATTAAAATGAATTAAAATATTGATTATAACATATGAAACTAAGCATTTCTTCAAGATTGTCACTCGATTTCATCTTAAACCTCGTTGTATCTCGACGATTACAATCAGCGTTCAAATCTATCATGATTCTTAAAAATACCTCAATCGAGAGGATAAACCAACCGCACTTCATCTACGGAAGAAAAGATTGATGCATATAGTTATGCACCTGAAAAACCCTCGGAAACTGAGTAAACGTTTGACACGTATCTGTTCTAGTTCCTTTGACATTGTTATTACCGAAGATCGTTTTGCAATCCCTTTCCAAAGTAGCTAATTTTGTCACAGCTCCAGCAAGTCAACTCCGACTTTTCATCCGAAACAACTTTATTATAACCGCGATATATATGCGTACTCTTTATTGTTACTGGGGAACCTTTTATATTCCACAATATTACCATCAGCGATTAATCATTCTAAAAACACAATTCTTCTGAAACTACCTCGGTTTGATAACCGATGACCCAGATCAGTTAACTTTGAAAATGCTGACGAAGCAGCATGTTGTAGATGATCTTAATGGCCAAAAGTTTGATGATAAAGAAATGAGTGTTAGGAACGCTCGATAGAAAATTTTGTACCGAAAAGCGGATTATGCGAAACAATGAAAAAACCCGTGGACAAATCACAAAGAATAAGTTTGCCTTCAAAGAATCCAAATGATTCTGTGCCTGCTGAAATCGTTAGCAAACATCTTATTTCTCATTCTAAACCTTCACAGACAAATCTTCTTCATCATCCATTGATATTAGAAATTCTAAGATATTCTCGTATGTTCTATTATAAATATCCTCCATATTTCTGGCGATATTTTCACAAATATTCTTATCTGAGATCATTTATCTCTCCGTAATATCTGCAACATAAAAGAAACTGTGTTAGTTTCTAAATTCTGAAACCTTCGAGTTTAAAATATGAATGTTTTGAAGTAGTGTTGGGAACTGAAGCATAGATTAGTATAATATAATGACACTTGATCAACGTCATTATATTACAGTAAGTCATGCTGAGTTTCTAATGAAGCATGATGATTCACAGTACCGTCATCATGTGCCATTTACATGACTCTTACATTCTATCTAATCTCTAAACATATCAAGAGAATATTTTTCTGGATGACTCGGTCTTCTCCAGGGTATTCTGGTAATTTAACAAATCAAAATCGTTCTATTACCATTTTCTTCTTAGAGCATTAGCTATGTTCATTATGAATTTCATATCTACGAATTCCGGACCATTACTCACTTGACTCAAAGTCGGGAAGAGAAAACGAAAGCATGAAGCTTCGAAAAATAATGAAGAATATAAACTCCGATAATAACCCCGAAATTACAAACCGTGTATATCGATGCAGATAGCAATATAGAGACACGGGAGAATTAGAAACACTATAAACACAAGAGTATAGTAGAAGTAAATAGATTCTTCTGGTGGTAGATGAAAAAGAAGAATGACAGATATAAAAGTTAGGAGTATATCAAGAATCAGGACTGGATGGAGCATATTGATGAATGCTTTAAAGTAAGAATCAAGGGAGAAAGAATAGAAGGTGTGAGTCGTGGAAAATAAGGAAACGAAGGGGTGAATTTATAGTGAAATATCCGACAGAGCAATCGAAACAGATTATTGCATATAATCAAAGAAGATCCTGATTTCCTTAATCACCAAAGAATCAAATCTTATTACGTAAGATTCTATTTAAATCCCTTAAATCCCGGAAATCAATCATAACTACGTCATCGGTTAAGATGAATATATTTTACTCATCTCACTCTTTTACGATAGTCTCATTTATATTCTTCGTATAATCGAATCGTTTTATCTACATTACTCAATGATGATAAAACTCCATTATCACCTTATATTTGTCATGAAAACCTTCTTATTGTTATCTATAACAACCTCTATCAAATTTCGGGGACGAAATTTCTTTAACGGGTAGGTACTGTAATGACCCAGAATTTTCCGACCAAATTATACTTATGAGATTAATATTTACATAAATTAAACTATACCAACATGATAAGCAATCCAAATTGTTGAGACTTGTGTTTTTGAAAAGAGTTTTACACAACGTTTGACCGTCCAATATGACCGATGATATCACGAACTATATAACATACGATAATTATACGTTTGTGTATATATATGTATTTATATATATTTAACATGATCTAAGGATGGTTTAACATCTCATTGTGTACTAATGACAATGAGTTATAAGTATATTTTGAAACTACTAACTTAAGTTTTCAAAACGATAACTATACGTAACATTCTTTGATATATATACTTATAATCTATAATGCTTATACATGTATCGTATATATAATGTATTTAATCACTTTTTAAGGACTTAAATACATAAAAAAAAATATAAGTATATTCACAAAATATAGCTATATTTGAATTCCCGTTCCGTTTCCTCAAGATTTCTATACGTATATCTAGGGTATATGTACCCGTATCATACCCAGCTTCTATACGTATTTACTATTGGTATATACACATCAAATCAACATCCTAATCAACATTATTACTGCCCTAGATATGAGGTAACTAGGATTTGTCAAGTAGTATGAATTATTAGTAAGAAAACAAAATTAGGAATCCTTTTCTTTCTTTATAAACTAAAAACGTTTTTATAAATGAACACCATTTCTTCACTCCATTTTCTCATACCTACACCCTCATTTCTCTCTCAAAATACTCCTAACTTCATACTTGATCATCTCCAAGCATTTCCCCATCATTTAGCTTCAATTACAAGCCTTAAACACCATAAGAAAACTCTTTCAAGAACATATCAAAATAACCACCCATTTGAAGAAGTTTACTTCCAACCTTTTGTTCAAACTCCACAACTCTTTGATTCCAAGATTATTTCTTATATTTTGCAGTAACTTTATCCAAGTAACTTGAGGTAGTAACCTTGTTCATAATCTTATTCAATTCATATTCATATAGCTATCTTATTTTGTGGTATAAAATTTTAACAACAAGAACATAGTTTGAATGATTTCAAACTTGTTCGCAAACTAAATAGATCCTTCTAACTTGACTTTTAAAATAATTCAAGACCTGTAATATATCATAATGATATGCTAACCTAACAAGATATAACTTGGTTTTACAAAGAACATCTTAAAAACTGAATCTACGTCGTCGGAGTGCAACCAGGGGCTGTTTTGGGTTGGATAATTAAAAACCATCTTGAACTTTGAATTGGAAGTTCATGTTCTGGAAAAATGATATTTCTTATGAATATGTTAACACATAAAAATTTCATGGTTTAACTCAAAGTGTAAGTATTTTTAGAAAAATGATCATTAAATGTTATTTTTATGATGGAAAATGATCACTTTCATAAGTTTCACCAAAGTTTGACCTATAACCTATGATTTCGAATACAAACTAAGGTATTTTCAGTTCATATTCTTAAAATTTGACTCGATCCAAGGAAGTGGCAAGTTGAACCAACAAAAACGGAGTTGTAATGAAGAAACTACAACTAAAACAAGATTGGGTATCCGAAGCTAGTTTAGCTACGAAAATATTTGGAGAAAAAGTAAATTAATCATATCTTTTCTAATTAATATGATATTTTATATATAATTACTTATGATTTGATTTTATATATTTCAGGACCACCCGTAAACAAAACGAGAAGATTAATCATAAGACCTCATGATTGTACGCAACACGTCATTTGACAACACGGTACTTTATGTACGCATCACGTCATTTGACAACATGGTACCATGGGTCGAGATTAATTCTGATCAATACGAATATGATGGGGTCTTTATTTATTTAATTTAAGCAACTAATTGTGGACCACTAACATCGAACTGCTAACTACGGACTAAGAAAGTATTAAAAGTATATATATATATATATGTAACGATCACTTAAAAAGAAAATATGTTTATCTTCTTTTTATATCTCTCCTACCTACTCTAGATATTTACTTTTACTTTTACTTTTTTATCTTCTTTTAAGTTAAAAAAAAAAGGACAAAAAAAAATTTATTATTACCTTATCTTTTTTTCTATATCTGAAAATGGCAATGCTAGCTTCCTTTACTCCAACAGAGAAAGCCGCACACAACTATCACAAATTTGGTTTCACCTTATCTTCCACGAACTATGGTTACTGGAAGACCATGGTTGAACCGTTCTTCATCACCAACAAATTATTTGACTACATTGATGGCACAATCCCTTGTCCACCTACAAATGTACCATCATCAGAAAAAGATGAAGAAACACAGTCTCAACCACCAAACCCCAATTACATTAATTGGATCTCTACTGATGCTCATATAAGAATGCTCCTCCTTTCTACCATATCCGAAGCATCATTCCAACATGTTTAAGGAGTAACGTCTCGTGATCTCTGGTTGTCCCTTGAACGTGCCTACGCTCCTCACACTTCCTCTCGAGAATACACTTTGAGAACCCAGCTTCTCAGACTACAGATGAAGCCAGATGAAACAACCGCAGACTACCTAACTAGGACTCAAGAATACAATGTTGCGCTCGCTAACATAGGTGAAAAGATGAAAGAAAAAGATTTGGTGATGCTAGTTATATCAGGACTACGAGAGGAATACAACGGTTTAAAATCAAGCCTTCTGGGCCGCGAAAAGCCCCCTACCTTTGTAGACCTTCATGGTCTGCTATCAGACCACGACTACACGATCAAGAAATCTATACCCGACATTTCTTCGGCTCAAGCATTCACGACTAGCACACAAAGTCGCAATTCACCAGCTCCTAATAATGTCTTGACCGCTTCACAAACAGATCAGCTTCAAGCCATACAATTGCTTTTATCTCAACTTGGACTCCAAGCTCAACCTGCCCATACGCCGGCTGCACAAGCCATGTACACTAACCGATCTGGAAATAACCGTGGTCGTGGATGTGATTACAGATGTGGACGAGGCAACTATAACAACGAAAATCAAGCAGGTAATCGAAATTCATTTAACTGGGCTTCTAATCAAAACACAGTTTTTGGCACATGCAACAGGTGTGGGATTGGGCACATCCCATCTCAATGTCCTAATCGTAACCCTACTACTATGAGACGACAGTCACCTTCAGCCAACTTTACAGAATATCGCTCCCATGCTTCAACCTCTTGGATCCCAGACACAGGCTCTAGTCACTGTAGTGACCCGAACTTTTCCATGTTTATATATATATTAAATGAAATTGTTATTTACATGATTAAGTGTTTTCAACATGTTAAGCAATCAAACTTATTAAGACTTGATTAATTGAAATAGGTTTCATATAGACAATTGACCACCCAAGTTGAACGGTGATTCACGAACGTTAAAACTTGTAAAAACTATATGATGACATATATATATGGATATATATATAGTTAACATAATATTATGAAAGTAAACATATCATTAAGTATATTAACAATGAACTACAAATGTAAAAACAAGACTACTAACTTAATGATTTTGAAACGAGACATATATGTAACGATTATCGTTGTAACGACATTTAATGTATATATATCATATTAAGAGATATTTATACATCATAATATCATGATAATATAATAATTTAAAATCTCATTTGATATTATAAACATTGGGTTAACAACACTTAACAAGATCGTTAACCTAAAGGTTTCAAAACAACATTTACATGTAACGACTAACGATGACTTAACGACTCAGTTAAAATGTATATACATGTAGTGTTTTAATATGTATTCATACACTTTTGAAAGACTTCAAGACACTTATCAAAATACTTCTACTTAACAAAAATGCTTACAATTACATCCTCGTTCAGTTTCATCAACAATTCTACTCGTATGCACCCGTATTCGTACTCGTACAATACACAGCTTTTAGATGTATGTACTATTGGTATATACACTCCAATGATCAGCTCTTAGCAGCCCATGTGAGTCACCTAACACAAGTGGGAACCATCATTTGGCAACTAGCATGAAATATCTCATAAAATTACAAAAATATTAGTAATCATTCATGACTTATTTACATGAAAACAAAATTACATATCCTTTATATCTAATCCATACACCAACAATCAAAAACACCTACAAACACTTTCATTCTTCAATTTTCTTCATCTAATTGATCTCTCTCAAGTTCTATCTTCAAGTTCTAAGTGTTCTTCATAAATTCCAAAAGTTCTAGTTTCATAAAATCAAGAATACTTCCAAGATTGCAAGTTTACTTCCAAGTTTTCTAAATCCATTCCAAGTAATCATCCAAGATCAAGAAACCTTTGTTACTTACAGTAGGTTATCTTTCTAATACAAGGTAATAATCATATTCAAACTTTAATTCAATTTCTATAACTATAACAATCTTATTTCGAGTGGAAATCTTACTTGAAATTGTTTTCGTGTCATGATTCTGCTTCAAGAACTTTCAAGCTATCCAAGGATCCTTTGAAGCTAGATCTATTTTTATCATTTCCAGTAGGTTTATCCAAGGAACTTGAGGTAGTAATGATGTTCATAGCGCGGCACCAAATTTTGCAACAAGTGTAAAAGAAATGGTCATAGCGCGGCGAAGTGTGAGGTCTACGGACCAGGGGTTAACAGAACGAAAGGAACAAATGGTGTCGGAACGAGTAATGGCGGAGCAAGTAGTGTCGGATCAAGTTATGCCAATGTAGTTTGTTATAAATGTGGAAAACCGGGCCACATTATTAGAAATTGCCCGAACCAGGAGAACACGAATGGACAAGGCCGCGGAAGAGTTTTCAATATTAATGCGGCAGAGGCACAGGAAGACCCGGAGCTTGTTACGGGTACGTTTCTTATTGACAATAAATATGCTTACGTTTTAATTGATTCGGGTGCGAATAGAAGCTATATGAGTAGAGATTTTTGTGCTAAATTAAGTTGTCCATTGACACCGTTGGATAGTAAATTTTTACTCGAATTAGCAAATGGTAAATTAATTTTAGCAGATAATATATGTCGGAATCAAGAAATTAAATTGGTTAGCGAAACATCCAAGATTGACTTGATACCAGTAGAGTTAGGGAGTTTTGATGTGATAATCGGTATGGACTGGTTGAAAGAAGTGAAAGCAGAGATCGTTTGTTACAAAAATGCAATTCGCATTATACGAGAAAAAGGAAAACCCTTAATGGTGTACGGAGAAAAGGGCAACACAAAGCTACATCTTATTAGTAATTTGAAGGCACAAAAACTAATTAGAAAAGGTTGCTATGCTGTTCTAGCACACGTCGAGAAAGTACAAACTGAAGAAAAGAGCATCAATGATGTTCCCGTCGCAAAAGAATTTCCCGATGTATTTTCGAAAGAATTACCGGGATCACCCCCACATCGATCCGTTGAATTTCAAATAGATCTTGTACCAAGAGCTGCACCAATAGCTCGTGCTCCTTACAGACTCGCACCCAGTGAGATGAAAGCACTGCAAAGCCAATTACAAGAACTTTTAGAGCATGGTTTCATTCGACCAAGCACATCACCGTGGGGAGCTCCTGTTTTGTTTGTCAAGAAGAAAGATGGTACATTCAGGTTGTGTATCGACTACCGAGAGTTGAACAAACTTACCATCAAGAACCGCTACCCACTACCGAGAATCGACGACTTATTTGATCAACTACAAGGCTCGTCTGTTTATTCAAAGATTGACTTACGTTCCGGGTATCATCAAATGCGGGTGAAAGAAGATGATATTCCAAAGACTACTTTCAGAACACGTTACGGTCATTACAAGTTTATGGTCATGTCGTTTGGTTTAACTAATGCACCAGATGTGTTCATGGACCTTATGAACCGAGTGTGTGGACCATACCTTGACAAGTTTGTCATTGTTTTCATTGATGACATACTTATTTACTCAAAGAATGACCAAGAACACGGTGAACATTTGAGAAAGGTGTTAGAAGTATTGAGGAAGGAAGAATTGTACGCTAAATTTTCAAAGTATGCATTTTGGTTGGAAGAAGTTCAATTCCTCGGTCACATAGTGAACAAAGAAGGTATTAAGGTGGATCCGGCAAAGATAGAAACTGTTGAAAAGTGGGAAACCCCAAAAACTCCAAAACACATACGCCAGTTTTTAGGACTAGCTGGTTACTACAGAAGGTTCATCCAAGACTTTTCCAGAATAGCAAAACCCTTGACTGCATTAACGCATAAAGGGAAGAAATTTGAATGGAAGGGTGAACAAGAGAAAGCGTTTCAGTTATTAAAGAAAAAGCTAACTACGGCACCTATATTGTCATTGCCTGAAGGGAATGATGATTTTGTGATTTATTGTGACGCATCAAAGCAAGGTCTCAGTTGTGTATTAATGCAATGAACGAAGGTGATTGCTTATGCGTCTAGACAATTGAAGATTCACGAGCAAAATTATACGACGCATGATTTGGAATTAGGCGCGGTTGTTTTTGCATTAAAGACTTGGAGGCACTACTTATATGGGGTCAAAAGTATTATATATACCGACCACAAAAGTGTTTAACACATATTTAATCAGAAACAACTGAATATGAGGCAGCGTAGGTGGATTGAATTGTTGAATGATTACGACTTTGAGATTCGTTACCACCCGGGGAAGGCAAATGTGGTAGCCGAAGCCTTGAGCAGGAAGGACAGAGAACCCATTCGAGTAAAATCTATGAATATAATGATTCACAATAACCTTACTACTCAAATAAAGGAGGCGCAACAAGGAGTTATAAAAGAGGGAAATTTAAAGGATGAAATACCCAAAGGATCGGAGAAGCATCTTAATATTCAGGAAGACGGAACCCGGTATAGGGCTGAAAGGATTTGGGTACCAAAATTTGGAGATATGAGAGAAATGGTACTTAGAGAAGCTCATAAAACCAGATACTCAATACATCCTGGAACGGGGAAAATGTACAAGGATCTCAAGAAATATTTTTGGTGGCCGGGTATGAAAGTCGATGTTGCTAAATACGTAGGAGAATGTTTGACGTGTTCTAAGGTCAAAGCTGAGCATCAGAAACCATCAGGTCTACTTCAACAACCCGAAATCCTGGAATGGAAATGGGAAAACATTACCATGGATTTCATCGCTAAATTGCCAAGGAATGCAAGTGGTTTTGATACTATTTGGGTAATAGTTGATCGTCTCACCAAATCAGCACACTTCCTGCCAATAAGAGAAGATGACAAGATGGAGAAGTTAGTACGACTGTATTTGAAGGAAGTCATCACCAGACATGGAATACCAATCTCTATTATCTCTGATAGGGATGGCAGATTTATTTCAAGATTCTGGCAGACATTACAGCAAGCATTAGGAACTCGTCTAGACATGAGTACTGCCTATCATCCACAAACTGATGGGCAGAGCAAAAGGACGATACAAACGCTTGAAGACATGCTACGAGCATGTGTTATTGATTTTGGAAACAGTTGGGATCGACATCTACCGTTAGCAGAATTTTCCTACAACAACAGCTACCATTCAAGCATTGAGATGGCGCCGTTTGAAGCACTTTATGGTAGAAAGTGCAGGTCTCCGATTTGTTGGAGTGAAGTGGGAGATAGACAGATTACGTGTCCGGAGATAATACAAGAAACTACCGAGAAGATCATCCAAATTCAACAACGGTTGAAAACCGCCCAAAGTCGACAAAAGAGCTACGCTGACATTAAAAGAAAAGATATAGAATTTGAAATTGGAGAGATGGTCATGCTTAAAGTTGCACCTTGGAAAGGCGTTGTTCGATTTGGTAAACGAGGAAAATTAAATCTAAGGTATATTGGACCATTCAAGATTATTAATCGTGTCGGACTAGTAGCTTACCGACTTGAATTACCTCAAAAACTCGCGGCTATACATAACACTTTCCACGTCTCGAATTTGAAAAAATGTTTTGCTAAAGAAGATCTCACTATTCCATTAGATGAAATCCAAATCAACGAAAAACTTCAATTCATCGAAGAACCCGTCGAAATAATGGATCGTGAGGTTAAAAGACTTAAGCAAAACAAGATACCAATTGTTAAGGTTCGATGGAATGCTCGTAGAGGACCCAAGTTCACCTGGGAATGAGAAGATCAGATGAAGAAGAAATACCCACATCTATTTCCAGAAGATACGTCAACACCTCCAACTGCTTAAAATTTCGGGACGAAATTTATTTAACGGGTAGGTACTGTAGTTATCCGAACTTTTCCATGTTTATATATACATTAAATGAAATTGTTATTTACATGATTAAGTGTTTCCAACATGTTAAGCAATCAAACTTGTTAAGACTTGATAAATTGAAATAGGTTTCATATAGACAATTGACCACCCAAGTTGAACGGTGATTCACGAACGTTAAAACTTGTAAAAACTATATGATGACATATATATATGGATATATATATATATATAGTTAACATGATATTATGAAAGTAAACATATCATTAAGTATATTAACAATGAACTACATATGTAAAAACAAGACTACTAACTTAATGATTTTGAAACGAGACATATATGTAACGATTATCGTTGTAACGACATTTAATGTATATATATCATATTAAGAGATATTTATACATCATAATATCATGATAATATAATAATTTAAAACCTCATTTGATATTATAAACATTGGGTTAACAACACTTAACAAGATCGTTAACCTAAAGGTTTCAAAACAACATTTACATGTAACGACTAACGATGACTTAACGACTCAGTTAAAATGTATATACATGTAGTGTTTTAATATGTATTCATACACTTTTTAAAGACTTCAAGACACTTATCAAAATACTTCTACTTAACAAAAATGCTTACAATTACATCCTCGTTCAGTTTCATCAACAATTCTACTCGTATGCACCCGTATTCGTACTCGTACAATACACAGCTTTTAGATGTATGTACTATTGGTATATACACTCCAATGATCAGCTCTTAGCAGCCCATGTGAGTCACCTAACACATGTGGGAACCATCATTTGGCAACTAGCATGAAATATCTCATAAAATTACAAAAATATTAGTAATCATTCATGACTTATTTACATGAAAACAAAATTACATATCCTTTATATCTAATCCATACACCAACGATCAAAAACACCTACAAACACTTTCATTCTTCAATTTTCTTCATCTAATTGATCTCTCTCAAGTTCTATCTTCAAGTTCTAAGTGTTCTTCATAAATTCCAAAAGTTCTAGTTTCATAAAATCAAGAATACTTCCAAGATTGCAAGTTTACTTCCAAGTTTTCTAAATCCATTCCAAGTAATCATCCAAGATCAAGAAACCTTTGTTACTTACAGTAGGTTATCTTTATAATACAAGGTAATAATCATATTCAAACTTTAATTCAATTTCTATAACTATAACAATCTTATTTCGAGTGGAAATCTTACTTGAAATTGTTTTCGTGTCATGATTCTGCTTCAAGAACTTTCAAGCTATCCAAGGATCCTTTGAAGCTAGATCTATTTTTCTCATTTCCAGTAGGTTTATCCAAGGAACTTGAGGTAGTAATGATGTTCATAACATTTTTGGGATGAGAATACATGCAGGTTTTATAAATGATTTACAAAATAGACACAAGTACGTGAAACTACATTTTATGGTTGAATTATCGAAATTGAATATGCCCCTTTTATAAAGTCTGGTAATCTAAGAATTAGGGAACAGACACCCTAATTGACGCGAATCCTAAAGATAGATCTATTGGGCCTAACAAACCCCATCCAAAGTACCGGATGCTTTAGTACTTCAAAATTTATATCATATCCGAAGGGTGTCCCGGAATGATGGGGATATTCTTATATATGCATCTTGTTAATGTCGGTTACTAGGTGTTCACCATATGAATGATTTTTATCTCTATGTCTGGGATGTGTATTGAAATATGAAATCTTGTGGTCTATTGTTACGATTTGATATATATAGGTTAAACCTATAACTCACCAACATTTTTGTTGACGTTTAAAGCATGTTTATTCTCAGGTGAATACTAAGAGCTTCCGCTGTTGCATACTAAAATAAGGACAAGATTTGGAGTCCATGTTTGTATGATATTGTGTAAAAACTGCATTCAAGAAACTAATTTCGATGTAACATATTTGTATTGTAAACCATTATGTAATGGTCGTGTGTAAACAGGATATTTTAGATTATCATTATTTGATAATCTACGTAAAGCTTTTTAAACCTTTATTTATGAAATAAAGGTTATGGTGTGTTTTAAAATGAATGCAGTCTTTGAAAAACGTCTCATATAGAGGTCAAAACCTCGCAACGAAATCAATTAATATGGAACGTTTTTAATCAATAAGAACGGGACATTTCAGTCACCATGTTGCTCCAGACCTATCCAACTTTGGCAACTCCGAGGTCTACTACGGTGAGGACAATCTTCATGTTGGAAATGGCAAGGGTTTACCCATTCTACACGTTGGTTCCTCACATTTTTCGTCTCCAAACAAAACCTTTTCCCTCAAAGACATACTTCATGTTCCTGAAATAAAACATAAACTACTTTCTGTACAAAAGTTTTGTCTTGATAACAATGTGTATTTTGAATTTCACTCAACTTTATTTGCTGTGAAGGACAAGATTACACACACTACCCTCCTCACGGGTCCAAGTAATGGTGGTCTTTACTCCTTCCATCTTCCTCAGTCTTCACCAGTTCACAAAGTAGCATTCTCCACTACCCGTGCATCTTCAGTTACATGGCATCAAAGACTCGGACATCCACATCCACAACTTTTGAAGTCCATGTTATCTAAATATCATTTGCCTTTACAAAATAAGTTTACAACCACCTTTTGTGATTCATGTAATGTTGGAAAATCCTCTAAACTTCATCTATTACCATCTACTTATAAAAGTTCGCACATTTTGGATTTAGTCTTTTGTGATGTATGGGGACCTGCGCCTGTTACCTCCTTCGATGGTCACAAATACTTTTTGCTGTGTGTTGATCACTTTTCACGATTTATGTGGTTTTTCCCATTAAAACTCAAATCTGATGTTTACGCCACCTTTAAGCAATTTGTGGCAATGGTTGAACGACAATTTCAGACCAAACTCAAATCTGTCCAAACTGATTGAGGAGGTGAATTTAGAAATCTCCATCAATTCTTTTCTCCACTAGGCATCAATCATCGTCTTTCCTGTCCTCATACAAGTGAACAAAATGGTTTGGTTGAAAGACGACATCACCATGTTGTTGAAACCGGTCTTACTCTACTCGCTTGTGACGACCCGGAAATTTCCGATCAAATTTAAACTTAATCTTTATATAATTCTGACTTGATAAGCAATGAATTTTTAATAAATCTTAAACCTCCTGAAAGAGTTTTACACAAGCTTTTGTTCACCCTTTTATTCCGACGATTCACGAACGTCATAACTTGATTTAATTGTTTAATTATTTAATTATTGTGTATATATATGAATTTATATATATAATACTTGAAAATATGATAATTAAATATCTCATTAAGTATATTAACAAAGTATTGTATATATATTTTCATACTACTAATTTAAAGAGTTTTTGAACAATATATATGTTACTATTTAAACGACGTAATTAACTTATGTTAAAATGTATTTACATAAAATGTATTACGAGTGTAAATACATCCTTACAAGTATTGAATACACTTTATAATATACCAATACATATAAAGGATAGATATACTCGTATTTCTATTCAATTTTCTCAAGAATTCTACTCGCATTCATACGGTATTTTTACCCGTATTATACACAGCTTCTAGAAGTACTTACTATTGGTATATAAAAATAGAAATCTGCAATTATTTGTGTAATATGTCATCCATGACCTAATCAATTTAATATGTCATCCATGACTTAATACATTTTAACTTATCTTAGATATTTTCATTAAAAGCCAAATTTTCAAGCCTATAAATAAGCACCATTTCTAACTCATTTTTACACATTCATTTTCCAAATTTTACTTTCAATTTTCACACACACTTGCAAGAACTCTCTTAAGTTTTGTTCTACTACTTCTTTCCAGCAACTTTACATTCTAAACTTGAGGTAAAAACTCTACTTCAAATCTTGTTCAATTCATATGTTTATAGCTACCTATATAAGAGTTTATAAACTAGAACATAGTTTAGTTGATTCTAAACTTGTTTGAAAAACTAATCTAATCTTTCTAACTTAACTCTAATAACACTTATTTATATGTATTATGATGTTATATTAAGTTAATATAAGAACTTATAACTTGTACATATGAAGAACACCTTGAAACTTAACATATATCCTTTAATCTCCATTCAGTAAAAAGCGGGCTGTTTTGGGTTGGGAATTAAAAACCTATCTTAGACTTTGAGTACGAGTCTAAGACTTTGGAAATATGTTAATATATGTAAATAAGACTTCCAGTATTTTTTTCATGATTTTAGACAAATTGGAAGTATTTTATCAAAAATCATATATTGGGTGGATGCCGGGATTTTTTCCAAATCTGTCCACCGACATAAAAAGAGGGTAAAGCTCTAAAAAATACAATGTGGGATGAACTTTTCTAATTGGTTTTGTAAAATGGACTTCTTAAGGAATCCATAGCAATTTGATTCACTTTAAACGGAGTTGTAATGAATATTTGGCGAGCAAAACAAAATCTGCTAAAATTAACGTGGTATGGACGAAATTTATATTATAAAAACTATATTAACCATATCCTTGTTAACTTTTCCTATATCCTATATATATTTGGACATGTTATCATTAGTATAACAAAATATTAAAATCTTGATTAATTTCGAGATTGTATATGTATAATAATCTTGTTACGTTCCATGACAATACGTGCACAATACGTTTTGATAAATCCTAAGACAATACGTACACAATACGTCTTAGTTAATTCTAAGACAATACGTATATAAAACGTCTCTGGATTAATGCAAGACAATGCGTACACAATACGCTGTGGGGTAATTCTAAGATTATATATATATATATATATATATATATATATATATATATATCGATTATTGGACTGTTGAACTTTTCGGACTATTTTGGACTACTAAACTTGACAACTTAAATAATCACATGTGATTGAAAATATAAACTTAAATAATCACATGTGATTGAAAATATAAACTTAAACAATCACATGTGATTGAATATATGATATGAACTTGCTATATTAATTTTGTTCACATGTATTATTATCTGAATCGTTATTATTATTATAGGTTCGTGAATCCAAGGACGATGACCATATTTTTAATAAGTTAAAAACTCATTATTAATATACTTTTACTACCGTGAGTATATAGTCCCATTTTTAAACTCTGCAAATATTTTGGGATGAGAATACATGCATTTTATGTTTTACGCCATGGACACAAGTACTTAAAATATATTCTACGTTGAGTTGTACCACCTTGCATATCTTCCCTAATAGCTTGGTAACTAATATTTACATGTTGTAAGAACATGTAAGCGCGAATCCTATTGATAGATCTATCGGGTTTGACAACCCCAACCGGGCTAGTCGCTCTAGTATCGTAAACGGTTGCATAGTACTTCATTTTTACTACACTTGGTACAGTGTAGGGAGATTTCATAATAAAGGGAATATGCCATATTAATGGTTAAGTATGGTTACTGAAGCGCTCAACAACTTATAGAATACTTTTATACACTTGCGAGTGTACATATATTTATAACTATGAAAATATTGTGGTCTATATTTATATCGATGCTAAACCTATATATCTCACCAACCTTTGTGTTAACTGTTTAAGCATGTTTATTCTCAGGTCCTTAAGAAAGTCTTCCGCTGTTGCATTATCTGAGCAATCTGTGCATGGAGTCTCATGCTTTTGTTTAAATGAAGTGTTGCATTCAATAAAACCTTTGTCATGTATTATATTCGATTGTTATGTCACGTGTGTAGTATTTGAAAACCGATGTATCATGGGGATTATTTCTTAAATAATCGCCCACTTGTTTAAAACATGCATTATGTATAATAATGGTGTGCTTTTTATGAAATGAATGCAATATTTTTCTAAAACGTATCATATATAGGTCAAATACCTCGTTATGAGACCAATGAATAATGTACTGCGTTTATAGTAATATGGACGGGTCATTTCAGTTGGTATCAGAGCGGTGGTCTTAGGGAACCAGGTCTGCATTAGTGTGTCTAACTGATAAGTTGTTAGGATGCATTAGTGAGTCTGGACTTCGACCGTATCTGCATGTCAAAAGTTTTGCTTATCATTTGTGTCAAAAATTACCTACTTATCATCCTTAGTAAATTACCTGCTTATCATTCTTAGTCTAGACACGTCTTGGTGCATTGATTGCATGAATAGTGTATAGACAAAATTCATATCTTAGCGTATCTGCTAAATCATATCTTATCGTATCTATTACCGTAAACTTTGCCTGACATATTCCGTAAATTCCTCTGTAATCTATGAAATCTTTTGATCTATATATATAGATATTCTATGTAGTTAGAATACCACCCGATAGCCAGAAAATCATTTCGTATCGAAAAATCCTTTATCAAATCGTACGAAATGGAATTCGTCATCAGTTCAAGTTCCTCGGATTCCGAAATGGAATCCCACTCAAGCTCTGAAAGCAGTGTGACTGGAATGGATCAACCAATCAGCCATCATCTATTCTGAATGAATTGGGGATGGGTTCGTAGCCTCCTTAATCATTGGAGACAAGAAGAAGGCGATCCTTTCCATCCACCACATTGCCCTCTTGGCGAAGAACCTGAAGCACTTACCGGCGAACCTGTCCGAAACACCATTTTCTCTCTCATTTTCAGAGTATCTCGTCACGATTATATACTACACCAAATTCTAGATCTTATTTATCCGCTCGTCCAAACTGACAATCACCCCGGTGTAATAGAAGAAGTCAATGAGCTTAGTGGCTTTGGAGAATATGGTGCAAAGGTTACAAACACCAACAACATAACCAGTACCACCATCAACAACATCAACAGTACCATTACCACCACCAACAACAACCGCATCGCAAACCTCAACTTCACAATCTGTCCCATGAGCATCGACGTCATACGCCCTGTAGATACTAAGGAATACCACAACGATGAAGTATTGATTCATAACTTCATTGGGAAAACATTCTATGACGATTATGTAATTTCTAAAGTTTAGAAATTATCTATCCTAGCCTTAACCATAAATCAAATGAGTTTAATTTAATATTAACTCATTAAATCTATATTACATCTGAAGAAATATACACATATATTTCCATAAAGACTGTAATAAAATTCTTTTATACAAAATTGTGACATTTTTTTAACGGGTAGGTAATACCCGAGAGATATATAAATTCACAATTAATATGTTACATTCTTCGAATCTGATTCAGCAAATCATCCATTATACTCCCTACTTTCACAACAATATACATTCTTTTATAGAAATCAAAACAACCATACTCATTCAAAAATCTAATTACATATTCTGATTTTGAAATCGCCGAATTCAATTCAAGATATAACCGGTATCATCACTCTTAGATTCTTACATCTTTCAAAGCTATACTTTGACTTCAAAACTGTGTTAGAACATCGTATGTATATTAACGATTATAATCTGTGTTCAAGCCCTTCGAAATACCTGAAGACACTTCAAATAATGAACAATCGAGATGATGATCCAACCACATGTTATCCACAGTTACGTACCTGAAAAACTCTTGAAACCATAGACATAATTTAACACGTATCCATGTCAGACCTTTTGGCATTTACTAGCTAAAATAATTTTTCAATCCCTTCTAAAAATAGACGGTTTTGTCACAGCTCCAGCAAACTAACTTCAATTGTTCATTCGAATAAGCCTTATTATAATGATTACCCCTTCATCATTATTACCGGGGAAACTTTCATATCTCGCCACATTAGCAGTAAACTTATTAACAACATCATTGATCTTTGACTTTCCGAAAAATCTTTATATTTATCAAAGCCCCATCATTTACTCATCTGCATCTTGTAACGAGAATTGTCATACGAATCATCAGGAATTAGCAATCAGTATATTGAAATCTCGCAGAATGTCTACGTCAACAATTATATGTGTCTATCTTCTGGACTTATATACTTTGAATGTGAAGTTTCTGAAAAACACCCTAAACTGCGAACTAGTTCTTGAAATGCTGATGAAGCAGCAAAAACTATAAACGACCTTAACAGTAAAAAGTTTGATGATAAAGAGTAGTGTGTTGGCAAAGCTCAGAAAAAGAGAAGATTTGGTACTGAAAAATACGTATTGAGCAAACCATGAAGAAGGCTGTGGATAAATCACAAGGACGAAATCTACCTTCAAAGAATCCAAATGATTGCATGTCTGCTGAAGTCATTATCAAATGCCTTGCTCGTGACTCTAAACCCTTACGGATAATATTCTTCATCATCCTCTGATATTAGAAATTGTAAGATATCATCGTATCTTTCATTATAAATATCCTCCATGTTTCTGAAGATATTTCCATAATTATTCTTATCTGAAATCATTTACCTCTTCGCGCTGTCTGTATTACATCATAAAAGAAACTATTTTAGTTTCTAAATTCTGAAACTTTCGAATTTAAAATAAGAATATTTTTGAAGTAGTGTTGGGAACTGAAGCATGAACTAGTATAATATAATGACACTTGATCAACGTGATTATATTACAGTAAGTCATGCTGAGTTTCTAAATGGAACGTGATGATTCACAGATCATAACGTCATCATGTGCTATGTTACATGACTCTTGTATTCTCTTTAACCTCTAAAATATCAAGAAAAAATTTCTTGATGATTTGGCCTTTTCCGAGGTATTCTAGTAATTTGACAAGTCAAGATCGTGCCATTACAATTTCCTTCTTAGAACATTAACAATGTTCATTCCGAAATTCATATATGTGAATTCTGGACCATTACAAGCGGTGCTTAATCGCAAGAAGAAGAAACGAAAGGACAAAACTCCGAAATAGAAATTGGGGTATAAATCGCAGCAAATAAAAGAGAGCATTAATTGGGGATGACAATGGTTATAGAAGACAGAAGCAGGGACATCGAAATATAAGGAAAGATATAAAACCCAACAACAACCCAGAAACTATAAACCGTATATATCGATGCATATAGCAATATAAAGACACGGGAGAACTAAAAACACTATAAAATCAAGAGTATAGTATAAGTAAATAGATTCTTCCGGAGGTAGATGAAAAAGAAGAACGACAGATATGAAAGTGAGGAGTATATCGTGAATCAACACTGGATGAAGCATATTGATGAATAATTTTAAAGTAAGAATTGAGGGAGAAAGAATAGAAGGTGTGAATTAAAAGGAAACGAAGGAGGTAGATTTATAGTGAAATATCCGACAGAAAAATCGAGATGAATCATCGCATTAAATCGAAGAGGATCATAATTTCCTTAATCACCGAAGAATCAAATCCTATATAGATTACAAAGATTTTCTTTAATCCGAAGATCAACCGTGATGACGTCAAAAGATAAGACGAATCCCTATTTTCTCATTTCACTCTTTTACGATAGCTTCACTCATACGTTTCGAGTAATCGAATTATTTTATCCATATTTCTCAATCATGATAAAACCCTATGAATCAACTTATATTCATCATAATAACATTCTTATTGTTAGCCATGACGACCTCGATCAAATTTCGGGACGAAATTTCTATAACGGGTAGGTACTGTGACGATCCGAAAATTTCCGACCAAATTTAAACTTAATCTTTATATAATTCCGACTTGATAAGCAATGAATTTTTAATAAATCTTGAACCTCCGGAAAGAGTTTTACACAAGCTTTTGTTCACCCTTTTATTCCGACGATTCACGAACGTCATAACTTGATTTAATTGTTTAATTGTTTAATTATTGTGTATATATATGGATTTATATATATATAACCTGAAAATATGATAATTAAATATCTCATTAAGTATATTAACAAAGTATTGTATATATATTTTCATACTACTAATTTAAAGAGTTTTGAACAATATATATGTTACCATTTAAACGACGTAATTAACTTATGTTAAAATGTATTTACATATAATGTATTACGAGTGTAAATACATCCTTACAAGTATTGAATATACTTTATAATATACCAATACATATAAAGTATAGCTATACTCGTATTTCTGTTCAATTTTCTCAAGAATTCTACTCGCATTTATACGGTATTTTTACCCTTATTATACACAGCTTCTAGAAGTACTTATTATTGGTATATACCAATAGAAATCTGCAATTATTTGTGTAATATGTCATCCATGACCTAATCAATTTAATATGTCATCCATGACTTAATACATTTTAACTTATCTTAGATATTTTCACTAAAAGCCAAATTTTCAAGCCTATAAATAAGCACCATTTCTAACTCATTTTTACACATTCATTTTCCAAATTTTACTTCCAATTTTCATACACACTTGCAACAACTCTCTCAAGTTTTGTTCTACTACTTCTTTCCAGCAACTTTACATTCTAAACTTGAGGTAAAAACTCTACTTCAACTCTTGTTCAATTCATATGTTTATAGCTATCTATATAAGAGTTTATAAACTAGAACATAGTTTAGTTGATTCTAAATTTGTTTGAAAAACTAATCTAATCTTTCTAACTTAACTCTAATAATACTTATTTATATGTATTATGATGTTATATTAAGTTAATATAATAACTTATAACTTGTACATATGAAGAACACCTTGAAACTTAACATATATCCTTTAATCTCCATTCAGTAAAAAGCGGGCTGTTTTGGGTTGGGAATTAAAAACCTATCTAAGACTTTGAGTTCGAGGCTAAGACTTTGGAAATATGTTAATATATGTAAATAAGACTTCCAGTATTTTTTTCATGATTTTAGACAAAGTGGAAGTATTTTATCAAAAATCATATATTGGGTGGATGCCGGGATTTTTCTAAATCTGTCCACCGACACAAAAAGAGGGTAAAGCTCTAAAAATAACTACTTAGGATGAAATTTTCGAATTGGTTTTGTAAAATTGACTTCTCTAGGAATCCATAGCAATTTGATTCACTTTAAACGGAGTTGTAATGAATATTTGACGAGCAAAACAAAATCTGCTAAAATTAACGTGGTATGGACAAAATTTATATTATAAAAACTATATTAATCATATCCTTGTTAACTTTTCCTATATCCTATATATATTTGGACATGTTATCATTAGTATAACAAAATATTATAATCTTGATTAATTTCGAGATTGTATATATATAATAATCTTGTTACGTTCCATGACAATACGTGCACAATACGTTTTGATAAATCCTAAGACAATATGTACACAATACGTTTTAGTTAATTCTAAGACAATACGTATACAAAACGTCTCTGGATTGATGCAATACAATACGTACACAATACACCGTGGGGTAATATATATATATATATATATATATATATATATATATATATATATATATATATATATATATATATATATATATATATATATATATATATATATAGATTATTGGACTTTTCGGACTATTTTGGACTACTAAACTTGACAACTTAAATAATCACATGTGATTGAAAATATAAACTTAAACAATCACATGTGATTGAATATATGATATGAACTTGCTATATTAATTTTGTTCACATGTATTATTATCTGAATCGTTATTATTATTATAGGTTCGTTAATCCAAGGACGACGACCATATTTTTAATAAGTTAAAAACTTATTATTAATATACTTTTACTACCGTGAGTATATAGTCCTATTTTTAAACTCTACAAATATTTTGGGATGAGAATACATGCATTTTATGTTTTACGCCATGGACACAAGTACTTAAAATATATTCTACGTTGAGTTGTACCACCTTGCATATCTTCCCTAATAGTTTGGTAACTAATATTTACATGTTGTAAGAACATGTAAGCGCGAATCCTATTGATAGATCCATCGGGTTTGACAACCCTAACCGGGCTAGTCGCTCTAGTATCGTAAACGGTTACATAGTACTTCGTTTTTACTACACTTGGTACAGTGTAGGGAGATTTCATAATAAAGGTAATATGCCACATTAATGGTTAAGTATGGTTACCGAAGCTCTCAACAACTTATAGAATACTTTTATACACTTGCAAGTGTACATATATTTATAACTCTGAAAATCTTGTGGTCTATATTTATATCGATGCTAAACCTATATATCTCACCAACCTTTGTGTTGACTGTTTAAGCATGTTTATTCTCAGGTTCTTAAGAAAGTCTTCCGCTGTTGCATTATCTGAGCAAGCTGTGCATGGAGTCTCATGCTTTTGTTTAAATGAAGTGTTGCATTCAATAAAACCTTTATCATGTATTATATTCGATTGTTATGTCACGTGTGTAGTATTTAGAAATCGATGTATCATGGGGATTATTTCTTAAATAATCGCCCACTTGTTTAAAACATGCATTATGTATAATAATGGTGTGCTTTTTATGAAATGAATGCAATATTTTTCTAAAACGTATCATATAGAGGTCAAATACCTCGCTATGGGACCAATGAATAACGTACTGCGTTTATAGTAATATGGACGGGTCGTTTCCGTTGGTATCAGAGCGGTGGTCTTAGAAAACCAGGTCTGCATTAGTGTGTCTAACTGTCGTTAGGATGCATTAGTGAGTCTGAACTTCGACCGTATCTGCATGTCAAAAGTTTTGCTTATCATTTGTGTCGAAAATTACCTACTTATCATCCTTAGGAAATTACCTGCTTATCATTCTTAGTCTAGACACATCTTGTTGCATTGATTGCATGAATAATGTATAGACAAAATTCATATCTTAGCGTATCTGCTAAATCATATCTTATCGTATCTATTACCGTAAACTTTGTCTGACATATTTCGTAAATTCCTCCGTAATCTATGAAATCTTTTGATCTATATATATAGATATTCTGTGTAGTTAGAATACCACCCGATAGCCAGAAAATCATTTCGTATCGAAAAATCCTTTATCAAATCGTACGAAATGGAATTCGTCATCAGTTCAAATTCCTCGAATTCCGAAATGGAATCCCACTCAAGCTCCGAAAGTAGTGTGACTGGAATGGATCAACCAATCAGCCATCATCTATTCTGGATGAATTGGGGATGGGTTCGTAGCCTCCTTAATCATTGGAGACAAGAAGAAGGCGATCCTTTCCATCTACCACATTGCCATCTTGGCGAAGAACCTGAAGCACTTACCGGCGAACCTGTCCGAAACACCATTTTCTCTCTCATTTCTAGAGTATCTCGTCACGATTATATACTACACCAAATTCTAGATCTTATTTATCCGCTCGTCCGAACCGACAATCACCCCGGTGTAATAGAAGAAGTCAACGAGCAATCTTGTATATTTCTTGGTTACAGTACTGCCCATCATGGCTATCGATGTTTCGACCCCAAGTCGGATCATAATTATATAGCCCGTCATGTTCGATTCAATGAGCAATCTTTTCCTTTTAAACAATCTGATACAACCATTTCTACACATCCAGTCAATCCCTACATCTCTAAATATACAAATCCTACCTCACAAACTAAAGATTCACCTTCCACAGTTCCTAAAACTCATTCTGTCCCACCAGAACCACAAAATACCACCACTACACCGCTTGTACACGGCACGATCGAACCACCTATCATTCACACATATCATCGTCGCTCAAAAACCTCCTCATCACCACCTAAACAAAGTCACAACCAACTACCTCAGACTACTGCTACTACTACCACCATTTCCACAAACACTGAGCCACCTCCTCGTTCTCGACCAGCCAATCTTCGGCCCAATCCAAAAAAAATCCACCAACATAAGGCCACCTCCTATCATACAAGAGGTCCCTCGTCCGACACTGAACCAACAAACTTTAGCATTGCTAACAAAGATCCTCACTGGCGTAAAGCCATGACTGAAGAGTATTCAGCGTTGGTGCGGAATGGTACTTGGTCACTAGTACCTCGTGTTCCAAATTCTAATGTGGTTGATTGCAAGTGGGTATACAAATTAAAACGGGATCAAACAGGGGCAGTACAATGCTACAAAGCACGTTTAGTTGCTAAAGGGTTTCGACAACAACCAGGCATCGACTATGAGGAAACATTTAGCCTTGGCTGTGTCTCATAAATGGTCCCTCAGGCAACTTGATGTACAAAATGCCTTTTTACATGGTGATCTTCACGAAACAGTTTATCTACAACAACCACCAGGATTCGTCAATTCAGCTACACCAAATCACGTGTGCCTTCTTCACAAAGCCTTATATGGATTAAAGCAAGCACCTAGAGCATGGTTTCATCGACTCTCTACAGCACTTCATTCTCTTGGATTTCATGGGTCAAAAACGGATACTTCCTTATTCATCTACTCTAATGGGAACACTCTTCTATATATGCTTGTGTATGTTGATGACAATATTTTAACAGGGAACGATACAAAGGAAATAGATAGGGTGGTACAAAGTGAAATGTCCCGTTCTTATTGATTAAAAATGTTCCATATTAATTGATTTCGTTGCGAGGTTTTGACCTCTATATGAGACGTTTTTCAAAGACTGCATTCATTTTAAAACAAACCATAACCTTTATTTCATCAATAAAGGTTTAAAAAGCTTTACGTAGATTATCAAATAATGATAATCTAAAATATCCTG
Source organism: Rutidosis leptorrhynchoides (assembly GCF_046630445.1). Classification (NCBI taxonomy): domain Eukaryota; kingdom Viridiplantae; phylum Streptophyta; class Magnoliopsida; order Asterales; family Asteraceae; genus Rutidosis; species Rutidosis leptorrhynchoides. The sequence goes on from NC_092339.1 coordinate 361,619,867, forward strand.
TTTACACACGACCATTACATAATGGTTTACAATACAAATATGTTACAACAAAATAAGTTTCTTGAATGCAGTTTTTACACAATATCATACAAGCATGGACTCCAAATCTCGTCCTTATTTAAGTATGCGACAGCGGAAGCTCTTAATAATCACCTGAGAATAAACATGCTTAAAACGTCAACAAAAATGTTGGTGAGTTATAGGTTTAACCTATATATATCAAATCATAATAATAGACCACAAGATTTCATATTTCAATACACATCCCATACATAGAGATAAAAATCATTCATATGGTGAACACCTGGTAACCGACATTAACAAAATGCATATATAAGAATATCCCCATCATTCCGGGACACCCTTCGGATATGATATAAATTTCGAAGTACTAAAGCATCCGGTACTTTGGATGGGGCTTGTTGGGCCCGATAGATCTATCTTTAGGATTCGCGTCAATTAGGGTGTCTGTTCCCTAATTCTTAGATTACCAGACTTAATAAAAAGGGGCATATTCGATTTCGATAATTCAACCATAGAATGTAGTTTCACGTACTTGTGTCTATTTTGTAAATCATTTATAAAACCTGCATGTATTCTCATCCCAAAAATATTAGATTTTAAAAGTGGGACTATAACTCACCTTCACAGATTTTTACTTCGTCGGGAAGTAAGACTTGGCCACTGGTTGATTCACGAACCTATAACAATATATACATATATATCAAAGTATGTTCAAAATATATTTACAACACTTTTAATATATTTTGATGTTTTAAGTTTATTAAGTCAGCTGTCCTCGTTAGTAACCTACAACTAGTTGTCCACAGTTAGATGTACAGAAATAAATCGATAAATATTATCTTGAATCAATCCATGACCCAGTGTATACGTATCTCAGTATTGATCACAACTCAAACTATATATATTTTGGAATCAACCTCAACCCTGTATAGCTAACTCCAACATTCACATATAGAGTGTCTATGGTTGTTCCGAAATATATATAGATGTGTCGACATGATAGGTCGAAACATTGTATACGTGTCTATGGTATCTCAAGATTACATAATATACAATACAAGTTGATTAAGTTATGGTTGGAATAGATTTGTTACCAATTTTCACGTAGCTAAAATGAGAAAAATTATCCAATCTTGTTTTACCCATAACTTCTTCATTTTAAATCCGTTTTGAGTGAATCAAATTGGTATGGTTTCATATTGAACTCTATTTTATGAATCTAAACAGAAAAAGTATAGGTTTATAGTCGGAAAAATAAGTTACAAGTTGTTTTTGTAAAGGTAGTCATTTCAGTCGAAAGAACGACGTCTAGATGACCATTTTAGAAAACATACTTCCACTTTGAGTTTAACCATAATTTTTGGATATAGTTTCATGTTCATAATAAAAATCATTTTCTCAGAATAACAACTTTTAAATCAAAGTTTATCATAGTTTTTAATTAACTAACCCAAAACAGCCCGCGGTGTTACTACGACGGCGTAAATCCGGTTTTACGGTGTTTTTCGTGTTTCCAGGTTTTAAATCATTAAGTTAGCATATCATATAGATATAGAACATTTGTTTAGTTGATTTTAAAAGTCAATTTAGAAGGATTAACTTTTGTTTGCGAACAAGTTTAGAATTAACTAAACTATGTTCTAGTGATTACAAGTTTAAACCTTCGAATAAGATAGCTTTATATGTATGAATCGAATGATGTTATGAACATCATTACTACCTTAAGTTCCTTGGATAAATCTACTGGAAAAGAGAAAAATGGATCTAGCTTCAACGGATCCTTGGATGGCTCGAAGTTCTTGAAGCAGAATCATGACACGAAAACAAGTTCAAGTAAGATCATCACTTGAAATAAGATTGTTATAGTTATAGAAATTGAACCAAAGTTTGAATATGATTATTACCTTGTATTAGAATGATAACCTACTGTAAGAAACAAAGATTTCTTGAGGTTGGATGATCACCTTACAAGATTGGAAGTGAGCTAGCAAACTTGAAAGTATTCTTGATTTTATGAAACTAGAACTTTTGGAATTTATGAAGAACACTTAGAACTTGAAGATAGAACTTGAGAGAGATCAATTAGATGAAGAAAATTGAAGAATGAAAGTGTTTGTAGGTGTTTTTGGTCGTTGGTGTATGGATTAGATATAAAGGATATGTTATTTTGTTTTCATGTAAATAAGTCATGAATGATTACTCATATTTTTGTAATTTTATGAGATATTTCATGCTAGTTGCCAAATGATGGTTCCTACATGTGTTAGGTGACTCACATGGGCTGCTAAGAGCTGATCATTGGAGTGTATATACCAATAGTACATACATCTAAAAGCTATGTATTGTACGAGTACGAATACGGGTGCATACGAGTAGAATTGTTGATGAAACTGAACGAGGATGTAATTGTAAGCATTTTTGTTAAGTAGAAGTATTTTGATAAGTGTATTTAAGTCTTTCAAAAGTGTATAAATATATATTAAAACACTACATGTATATACATTTTAACTGAGTCGTTAAGTCATCGTTAGTCGTTACATGTAAGTGTTGTTTTGAAACCTTTAGGTTAACGATCTTGTTAAATGTTGTTAACCCAATGTTTATAATATCAAATGAGATTTTAAATTATTATATTATCATGATATTATCATGTATGAATATCTCTTAATATGATATATATACATTAAATGTCTTTACAACGATAATCGTTACATATATGTCTCGTTTAAAAATCATTAAGTTAGTAGTCTTATTTTTACATATGTAGTTCATTGTTAATATACTTAATGATATGTTTACTTATCATAGTATCATGTTAAATATATATATATCCGTATATATGTCATCATATAGTTTTTACAAGTTTTAACGTTCGTGAATCACCGGTCAACTTGGGTGGTCAATTGTCTATATGAAACATATTTCAATTAATCAAGTCTTAACAAGTTTGATTGCTTAACATGTTGGAAACATTTAATCATGTAAATATCAATCTCAATTAATATATATAAACATGGAAAAGTTCGGGTCACTACAGTACCTACCCGTTAAATAAATTTCGTCCCGAAATTTTAAGCTGTTGAAGGTGTTGACGAATCTTCTGGAAATAGATGCGGGTATTTCTTCTTCATCTGATCTTCACGCTCCCAGGTGAACTCGGGTCCTCTACGAGCATTCCATCAAACCTTAACAATTGGTATCTTGTTTTGCTTAAGTCTTTTAATCTCACGATCCATTATTTCGACGGGTTCTTCGATGAATTGAAGTTTTTCGTTGATTTGGATTTCATCTAACGGAATAGTGAGATCTTCTTTAGCAAAACATTTCTTCAAATTCGAGACGTGGAAAGTGTTATGTACAGCCGCAAGTTGTTGAGGTAACTCAAGTAGGTAAGCTACTGGTCCGACACGATCAATAATCTTGAATGGTCCAATATACCTTGGATTTAATTTCCCTCGTTTACCAAATCGAACAACGCCTTTCCAAGGTGCAACTTTGAGTATGACCATCTCTCCAATTTCAAATTCTATATCTTTTCTTTTAATGTCAGCGTAGCTCTTTTGTCGACTTTGGGCGGTTTTCAACCGTTGTTGAATTTGGATGATCTTCTCGGTAGTTTCTTGTATAATCTCTGGACCCGTAATCTGTCTATCCCCCACTTCACTCCAATAAATCAGAGACCTGCACTTTCTACCATAAAGTGCTTCAAACGGCGCCATCTCAATGCTTGAATGGTAGCTGTTGTTGTAGGAAAATTCTGCTAACGGTAGATGTCGATCCCAACTATTTCCGAAATCAATAACACATGCTCGTAGCATGTCTTCAAGCGTTTGTATCGTCCTTTCGCTCTGCCCATCAGTTTGTGGATGATAGGCAGTACTCATGTCTAGACGAGTTCCTAATGCTTGCTGTAATGTCTGCCAGAATCTTGAAATAAATCTGCCATCCCTATCAGAGATAATAGAGATTGGTATTCCATGTCTGGAGACGACTTCCTTCAAATACAGTCATGCTAACTTCTCCATCTTGTCATCTTCTCTTATTGGCAGGAAGTGTGCTGATTTGGTGAGACGATCAACTATTACCCAAATAGTATCAAAACCACTTGCAGTCCTTGGCAATTTAGTGATGAAATCCATGGTAATGTTTTCCCATTTCCATTCCGGGATTTCGGGTTGTTGAAGTAGACCTGATGGTTTCTGATGCTCAGCTTTGACCTTAGAACACGTCAAACATTCTCCTACGTATTTAGCAACATCGGCTTTCATACCCAGCCACCAAAAATGTTTCTTGAGATCCTTGTACATCTTCCCCGTTCCAGGATGTATTGAGTATCTGGTTTTATGAGCTTCTCTAAGTACCATTTCTCTCATATCTCCAAATTTTGGTACCCAAATCCTTTCAGCCCTATACCGGGTTCCGTCTTCCCGAATATTAAGATGCTTCTCCGATCCTTTGGGTATTTCATCCTTTAAATTTCCCTCTTTTAAAACTCCTTGTTGCGCCTCCTTTATTTGAGTAGTAAGGTTATTATGAATCATTATATTCATAGATTTTACTCGAATGGGTTCTCTGTCCTTCCTGCTCAAGGCATCGGCTACCACATTTGCCTTCCCCGGGTGGTAACGAATCTCAAAGTCGTAATCATTCAATAATTCAATCCACCTACGCTGCCTCATATTCAGTTGTTTCTGATTAAATATGTGTTGAAGACTTTTGTGGTCGGTATATATAATACTTTTGACCCCATATAAGTAGTGCCTCCAAGTATTTAATGCAAAAACAACCGCGCCTAATTCCAAATCATGCGTCGTATAATTTTGTTCGTGAATCTTCAATTGTCTAGATGCATAAGCAACCACCTTCGTTCGTTGCATTAATACACAACCGAGACCTTGCTTTGATGCGTCACAATAAATCACAAAATCATCATTCCCTTCAGGCAATGACAATATAGGTGCCGTAGTTAGCTTTTTCTTCAATAACTGGAACGCTTTCTCTTGTTCATCATTCCATTCAAATTTCTTCCCTTTATGCGTTAATGCAGTCAAGGGTTTTGCTATTCTGGAAAAGTCTTGGATGAACCTTCTGTAGTAACCAGCTAGTCCTAAAAACTGGTGTATGTGTTTCGGAGTTTTCGGGGTTTCCCACTTTTCAACAGTTTCTATCTTTGCCGGATCCACCTTAATACCTTCTTTGTTCACTATGTGACCGAGGAATTGAACTTCTTCCAACCAAAATGCACACTTTGAAAACTTAGCGTACAATTCTTCCTTCCTCAATACTTCTAACACCTTTCTCAAATGTTCACCGTGTTCTTGGTCATTCTTTGAGTAAATAAGTATATCATCAATGAAGACAATGACAAACTTGTCAAGGTATGGTCCACACACTCGGTTCATAAGGTCCATGAACACAGCTGGTGCATTAGTTAATCCAAACGGCATGACCATAAACTTGTAATGACCGTAACGTGTTCTGAAAGCAGTCTTTGGAATATCATCTTCTTTCACCCGCATTTGATGATACCTAGAACGTAAGTCAATCTTTGAATAAACAGACGAGCCTTGTAGTTGATCAAATAAGTCGTCGATTCTCGGTAGTGGGTAGCAGTTCTTGATGGTAAGTTTGTTCAACTCTCGGTAGTCGATACACAACCTGAATGTACCATCTTTCTTCTTGACAAACAAAACAGGAGCTACCCACGGTGATGTGCTTGGTCGAATGAAACCACGCTCTAAAAGTTCTTGTAATTGGCTTTGCAGTTCTTTCATCTCGCTGGGTGCGAGTTTGTAAGGAGCACGAGCTATTGGTGCAGCTCCTGGTACAAGATCTATTTGAAATTCAACGGATCGATGTGGGGGTAATCCCGGTAATTCTTTCGAAAATACATCGGGAAATTCTTTTGCGACGGGAACATCATTGATGCTCTTTTCTTCAGTTTGTACTTTCTCGACGTGTGCTAGAACAGCAAAGCAACCTTTTCTTATTAGTTTTTGTGCCTTCAAATTACTAATAAGATGTAGCTTCGTGTTGCCCTTTTCTCCGTACACCATTAAGGGTTTTCCTTTTTCTCGTATAATGTGAATTGCATTTTTGTAACAAACGATCTCTGCTTTCACTTCTTTCAACCAGTCCATCCCGATTATCACATCAAAACTCCCTAACTCTACTGGTATCAAATCAATCTTAAATGTTTCGCTAACCAGTTTAATTTCTCGATTCCGACATATATTATCTGCTGAAATTAATTTACCATTTGCTAATTCGAGTAAAAATTTACTATCCAAAGGCGTCAATGGACAACTTAATTTAGCACAAAAATCTCTACTCATATAGCTTCTATCCGCACCCGAATCAAATAAAACGTAAGCAGATTTATTGTCAATAAGAAACGTACCCGTAACAAGCTCCGGGTCTTCTTGTGCCTCTGCCGCATTAATATTGAAAACTCTTCCGCGGCCTTGTCCATTCGTGTTCTCCTGGTTCGGGCAATTTCTAATAATGTGGCCCGGTTTTCAACATTTATAACAAACTACATTGGCATAACTTGCTCCGACACTACTTGCTCCGCCATTACTCGTTTCGACACCATTTGTTCCTTTCGTTCTATTAACCCCTGGTCCGTAGACCTCACACTTCGCCGCGCTATGACCATTTCTTTTACACTTGTTGCAAAATTTGGTGTAGAACTCCGAGTGATACTTTTCACACCTTTGGCATAGCTGCTTCTGATTGTTGTTGTTATTGCGGTTATTATTGTTGTTGGGATGATTGTTGTAGTTGCTGTTGTTGTTGTTGTTGTTGTTGTTGGGCCGTTTGTTGTAGTTGCGATTGATGTTGCGATTGTTGGGATAATTGCTGCGATTATTGTTGTAATTGCTGTTGTTGTTGTATTGGTGATTCTTATCACCGTTTTCCTCCCACTTTCTTTTGACTTGCTTCACATTGGCCTCTTCAGCAGTCTGTTCTTTAATTCTTTCTTCAATCTGGTTCACTAGTTTGTGAGCCATTCTACATGCCTGTTGTATGGAGGCGGGCTCGTGTGAACTTATATCTTCTTGGATTCTTTCCGGTAATCCTTTCACAAACGCGTCGATCTTCTCTTCCTCATCTTCGAATGCTCCCGGACACAATAGGCACAATTCTGTGAATCGTCTTTCGTACGTGGTAATATCAAATCCTTGGGTTCGTAACCCTCTAAGTTCTGTCTTGAGCTTATTGACCTCGGTTCTGGGACGGTACTTCTCGTTCATCAAGTGCTTGAATGCTGACCACGGTAGTGCGTACGCGTCGTCTTGTCCCACTTGCTCTAGATAGGTATTCCACCATGTTAACGCAGAACCTGTGAAGGTATGCGTAGCGTACTTCACTTTGTCTTCTTCAGTACACTTACTTATGGCAAACACCGATTCGACCTTCTCGGTCCACCGTTTCAATCCGATCGGTCCTTCGGTTCCATCAAATTCCAAAGATTTGCAGGCAGTGAATTCTTTGTAGGTGCATCCTACACGATTTCCTGTACTGCTAGATCCAAGGTTATTGTTGGTATGTAGCGCAGCCTGTACTGCGGCTATATTTGAAGCTAGAAAAGTACGGAATTCCTCTTCATTCATATTCACGGTGTGTCGAGTAGTCGGTGCCATTTCCTTCAAAATAGTCAAATGGAACAAGTTAATCATACAGAATATTAAGAGTAGTTAATAGTATTTCGTAGCATAATATGAACTCATTTATAAAAGTTTTTTCTTCATATTAGCATTTTATAAGTTTAAATTCGGGTAGTACCTACCCGTTAAGTTCATACTTAGTAGCTAATATACAATTCAACTACTACAATTCTATATGAAAAACTGATTATAATAATATTTCGCGTTCAAACTTTTACACAATATTTTACAAACTTACAATACCGCTTATTTTACATATAGCATGAAATATAGCACACAATAAATTTGATACAAGATGGTTGTGAAGATAATTCTAGCTAGTACACAAGTCGTTCAGCAAAGGCAATAAAGACACGTAATTCATACGTCCAGAAACAAGTCATGCATTCTGGTTTTACTAGGATTACTTCCCATCCTTGCTCTTGTGGAACATAACCGTTATGGCCGTTGATAAGACAGCGTATTGTAACGTCGTCAAAGGGACGAGGGTTACGTAATATCCAACAGTCCCGTGACAATCTAAAAACCTCATTTCTTACCCCAATTACCGACTCCGTCACTTGTGGGAACATTTTGTTTAATAGTTGTAGCCCGATGTTCTTGTTCTCACTTTGGTGAGAAGCGAACATTACTAATCCGTAAGCATAACATGCTTCTTTATGTTGCATGTTAGCCGCTTTTTCTAAATCACGAAGTCCAATATTCGGATATATTGAGTCAAAATAATTTATTAACCCATTGCGTAAAATAGCATTTGGGTTCCCCGCAATATATGCGTCAAAGTAAACACATCGTAACTTATGGATTTCCCAATGTGATATCCCCCATCTTTCGAACGAAAGCCTTTTATAAACCAAGGCATTCTTGGAACGTTCTTCGAATGTCTTACAAACTGATCTCGCCTTAAATAGTTGTGCCGAATAATTCTGACCGACTCTAGACAAGATTTCATCAATCATGTCTCCGGGTAGGTCTCTTAAAATATTGGGTTGTCTATCCATTTTGTGTTTTTATACTGTAAAATAGACAAGAGTTAGATTCATAAAAAAAATACTTATTAATACAAGCAATTTTTACATATATCATAAAGCATAAGCACACTATATTACATATATTACACCACACGAATACAACTATCTTATTCCGACTCGCTTGTTTCTTCTTCTTCGATTTTGGTTCGTTTTGCCAAGTTTCTAGGGATATATGATGTTCCCCTAATACGAGCCGTCGTTATCCACATTGGTTTAGAAAAACCTGGTGGTTTAGAGGTTCCCGGGTCATTGTTACAACTTAAGGACTTCGGGGGTTGACGATACATATAAAGTTCATCGGGGTTGGAATTAGATTTCTCTATTTTTATGCCCTTTCCCTTATTATTTTCTTTTGCCTTTTTAAATTCAGTTGGGGTAATTTCTATAACATCATCGGAATTCTCGTCAGAATCCGATTCATCGGAGAATTGGTAATCCTCCCAATATTTTGCTTCCTTGGCGGAAAAACCATTGACCATAATTAACCTTGGTCGGTTGGTTGAGGATTTTCTTTTACTTAACCGTTTTATTATTTCCCCCACCGGTTCTATTTCTTCATCCGGTTCCGATTCTTCTTCCGGTTCCGATTCTTCTTCCGGTTCCGACTCTTCTTCCGGTTCCTCTTCGGGAACTTGTGAATCAGTCCACGAATCATTCCAATTTACATTTGACTCTTCATTATTATTAGGTGAGTCAATGGAACTTGTTCTAGAGGTAGACATCTATCACATAATACCAAACGCGTTAAGAGATTAATATATCACATAATATTCACATGTTAAAAATATATAGTTTCCAACAAAATTTGTTAAGCAATCATTTTTCAAGTAAACACGGTCGAAGCCCAGACTCACTAATGCATCCTAACAAACTCGATAAGACACACTAATGCAAAATTCTGGTTCTCTAAGACCAACGCTCTGATACCAACTGAAATGTCCCGTTCTTATTGATTAAAAACGTTCCATATTAATTGATTTCGTTGCGAGGTTTTGACCTCTATATGAGACGTTTTTCAAAGACTGCATTCATTTTAAAACAAACCATAACCTTTATTTCATCAATAAAGGTTTAAAAAGCTTTACGTAGATTATCAAATAATGATAATCTAAAATATCCTGTTTACACACGACCATTACATAATGGTTTACAATACAAATATGTTACAACAAAATAAGTTTCTTGAATGCAGTTTTTACACAATATCATACAAGCATGGACTCCAAATCTCGTCCTTATTTAAGTATGCGACAGTGGAAGCTCTTAATAATCACCTGAGAATAAACATGCTTAAAACGTCAACAAAAATGTTGGTGAGTTATAGGTTTAACCTATATATATCAAATCATAATAATAGACCACAAGATTTCATATTTCAATACACATCCCATACATAGAGATAAAAATCATTCATATGGTGAACACCTGGTAACCGACATTAACAAGATGCATATATAAGAATATCCCCATCATTCCGGGACACCCTTCGGATATGATATAAATTTCGAAGTACTAAAGCATCCGGTACTTTGGATGGGGCTTGTTGGGCCCGATAGATCTATCTTTAGGATTCACGTCAATTAGGGTGTCTGTTCCCTAATTCTTAGATTACCAGACTTAATAAAAAGGGGCATATTCGATTTCGATAATTCAACCATAGAATGTAGTTTCACGTACTTGTGTCTATTTTGTAAATCATTTATAAAACCTGCATGTATTCTCATCCCAAAAATATTAGATTTTAAAAGTGGGACTATAACTCACCTTCACAGATTTTTACTTCGTCGGGAAGTAAGACTTGGCCACTGGTTGATTCACGAACCTATAACAATATATACATATATATCAAAGTATGTTCAAAATATATTTACAACACTTTTAATATATTTTGATGTTTTAAGTTTATTAAGTCAGCTGTCCTCGTTAGTAACCTACGACTAGTTGTCCACAATTAGATGTACAGAAATAAATCGATAAATATTATCTTGAATCAATCCACGACTCAGTGTATACGTATCTCAGTATTGATCACAACTCAAACTATATATATTTTGGAATCAACCTCAACCCTGTATATAGCTAACTCCAACATTCACATATAGAGTGTCTATGGTTGTTCCGAAATATATATAGATGTGTCGACATGATAGGTTGAAACATTGTATACGTGTCTATGGTATCTCAAGATTACATAATATACAATACAAGTTGATTAAGTTATGGTTGGAATAGATTTGTTACCAATTTTCACGTAGCTAAAATGAGAAAAATTATCCAATCTTGTTTTACCCATAACTTCTTCATTTTAAATCCGTTTTGAGTGAATCAAATTGATATGGTTTCATATTGAACTCTATTTTATGAATCTAAACAGAAAACGTATAGGTTTATAGTCGGAAAAATAAGTACAAGTCGTTTTTGTAAAGGTAGTCATTTCAGTCGAAAGAACGACGTCTAGATGACCATTTTAGAAAACATACTTCCACTTTGAGTTTAACCATAATTTTTGGATATAGTTTCATGTTCATAATAAAAATCATTTTCTCAGAATAACAACTTTTAAATCAAAGTTTATCATAGTTTTTAATTAACTAACCCAAAACAGCCCGCGGTGTTACTACGACGGCGTAAATCCGGTTTTACGGTGTTTTTCGTGTTTCCAGGTTTTAAATCATTAAGTTAGCATATCATATAGATATAGAACATGTGTTTAGTTGATTTTAAAAGTCAAGTTAGAAGGATTAACTTTTGTTTGCGAACAAGTTTAGAATTAACTAAACTATGTTCTAGTGATTACAAGTTTAAACCTTCGAATAAGATAGCTTTATATGTATGAATCGAATGATGTTATGAACATCATTACTACCTTAAGTTCCTTGGATAAACCTACTGGAAAAGAGAAAAATAGATCTAGCTTCAACGGATCCTTGGATGGCTCGAAGTTCTTGAAGCAGAATCATGACACGAAAACAAGTTCAAGTAAGATCATCACTTGAAATAAGATTGTTATAGTTATAGAAATTGAACCAAAGTTTGAATATGATTATTACCTAGTATTAGAATGATAACCTACTGTAAGAAACAAAGATTTCTTGAGGTTGGATGATCACCTTACAAGATTGGAAGTGAGCTAGCAAACTTGAAAGTATTCTTGATTTTATGAAACTAGAACTTTTGGAATTTATGAAGAACACTTAGAACTTGAAGATAGAACTTGAGAGAGATCAATTAGATGAAGAAAATTGAAGAATGAAAGTGTTTGTAGGTATTTTTGGTCATTGGTGTATGGATTAGATATAAAGGATATGTTATTTTGTTTTCATGTAAATAAGTCATGAATGATTACTCATATTTTTATAATTTTATGAGATATTTCATGCTAGTTGCCAAATGATGGTTCCCACATGTGTTAGGTGACTCACATGGGCTGCTAAGAGCTGATCATTGGAGTGTATATACCAATAGTAATTACATCTAAAAGCTATGTATTGTACGAGTACGAATACGGGTGCATACGAGTAGAATTATTGATGAAACTGAACGAGGATGTAATTGTAAGCATTTTTGTTAAGTAGAAGTATTTTGATAAGTGTATTGAAGTCTTTAAAAAGTGTATAAATACATATTAAAACACTACATGTATATACATTTTAACTGAGTCGTTAAGTCATCGTTAGTCGTTACATGTAAGTGTTGTTTTGAAACCTTTAGGTTAACGATCTTGTTAAATGTTGTTAACCCAATGTTTATAATATCAAATGAGATTTTAAATTATTATATTATCATGATATTATCATGTATGAATATCTCTTAATATGATATATATACATTAAATGTCTTTACAACGATAATCGTTACATATATGTCTCGTTTAAAAATCATTAAGTTAGTAGTCTTATTTTTACATATGTAGTTCATTGTTAATATACTTAATGATATGTTTACTTATCATAGTATCATGTTAACTATATATATATCCGTATATATGTCATCATATAGTTTTTACAAGTTTTAACGTTCGTGAATCACCGGTCAACTTGGGTGGTCAATTGTCTATATGAAACATATTTCAATTAATCAAGTCTTAACAAGTTTGATTGCTTAACATGTTGGAAACATTTAATCATGTAAATATCAATCTCAATTAATATATATAAACATGGAAAAGTTCGGGTCACTACACAAAGTCTCAGCCGCTCATTCGCTATTAAAGACATGGGTAACTTGTCTTATTTTCTTGGGATTGAAGTCACAAGGAATGGTAACGACATGATCCTATCACAACGCAAATACATACATGAACTTTTGGAACGCGCCGACTTATCTAATGCTAAACCGGTTTCATCTCCCATGACAACCAACGCAAACCTTGCTCTTGGTGATAGTGCAACATTTGACAACCCCGTTCAATACCGTCAAATTGTAGGTGCCCTTCAGTATGTTATATTGTCTCGACCGGGCATCACTTTCGCAGTTAACAAAGTCTGTCAGTACATGCATTGTCCCACGATAAATCATTGGTCAGCAGTTAAACGAATTCTCCGTTACTTACAGGGCACTGCCAATTATGGGTTACGATTTATACACGGCTCCGGAACAGTGCTTCATGCCTACACTGATTCCACATACAACTCACTGACTAGCTTCTCTGATGCTGACTGGGCAGGTTGTCCAGATGACCGTCGATCCACGGGAGGATATGCTATATATCTAGGTTCAAACCTAGTATCATGGTCTGCACGAAAACAAAAGACTGTCTCTCGATCTTCAACAGAATCTGAATACAAGGCCCTAGCTGACACAGTTGCAGAACTAACATGGCTTCAAGATTTATTACGTGAACTTCGTGTGCCTGTTAAATCAGTTCCTACCTTATGGTGTGATAACCTTGGCGCTACGTATCTCTCAGCTAACCCAGTCTTTCATGCACGTACAAAACATGTAGAAGTTGATTTTCACTTTGTTCGAGAAAGAGTTGCTCAACAAAAACTTTCAGTTCAGTTTATAACTACTGACGATCAGATTGCTGATATCTTCACCAAGCCGTTGTCCACACCAAGATTTCTTCTATTACGATCCAAGCTACAAGTCGTATCCCGCCCTTAGCTTGCGGGGGAATATTAGACAACTATAATTGTATAAGGTTATGTTCTAGTTATAGTTTAGGGATACTTAGTGTAATTACACCTTCTATATATAGAAGACACAATACTCTGAATAATACACACAGAACTTACAAGTTCAATATCTCTCTTCCTCTATTCTATCATCTATTAATGCCAAACTTAAATTACTCATCTTGATATGCATTAAGGATTGATGAAACATGGTTTTTGATATATCACATTAGGCTAATTAGTCGATATATCCCTCTCTGAAACTTTATTTTATTATAATATATAGACCCAAATAAACTGTACAGCAGTTCTTGTCATTAGATGATCGATGGAGCCTGCAAACGGGTTGAACTTGGTTAGCAATGGTAATTAGTACTTTGAACCTACATCAAGTCTTATATTCAAGATTTCTCATTCCTTCATGAAAGTCTGTTGTACTCATGGAGATGGTTGTGTTGTGGATATGTAGCCCTGCAGCTTCATTCGAGAATGGTAATTTCTTTTCAAACTGAAAGTCTGTCGGTTGGAGTTCCTTATTTTATGGAGTAGTTGTTGAGTAGATACATGACTAACTAACTGTCTTTTGATTGTTTACTACTATCATGCAGTGAACATTTTGATGACTTTAATCTGCTTCTTCGCGACAAAAGGTATTATAAAATCATGTTGATATTTTAATGAATGTTCTTATCAGTTTGAAGTGTAGGAAAGTACTTACGATAGATGTTTTATCCGTTGGTTCATATATGAAATTGAGGCAGTTTGTCAACAATAGTTAGAAAGTGGTCCCAAAAGTATATGGGTTTGCTTGATGTAACAAGATTCTACGGTTTACATCTGTGTGTTACTGATCTAAATCTGGCAAAACAGTTCGGTTGGTTAAATGGGTCACAACGGCTAAATACTTCGGGGGCTAAAACAGAGTGAGGAGGATTGAGTCAACCCATATAGTTTTTTCTTTAACATATTTTTTGCATGCTTTATAAATAGTTAAATTATCGATTCGATCACCACTTTTTGTATTTGACCCGTTTGAATCAGTATCTCTAATTTAGTCTGATCTATGATTTGTAGGAATCCAATAGAGGCGTTGAAACGGACGATAGTGCTAATGTTACGACTTTAGAAGGAAGTAACGGCAACTTGTTATGATGTTTATTGAGCTAATGATTTTTCCAATTTTATATACAATGTCTACAGAGGTGTGTTTTCATCAGTTGGGCGTCAAATTGGTGTGGAGAAAATGTATGGTAAGACCAACTTTTTGTTCTCCTAGTTCATATTTAGTTACAATTATTATTTAGTAGTTACTTTTTCTTGTGTATACTTTCCTTGTGTATTCAAGATATATATGAAGTTGCAGATGAACATGGTACACAGACTTGGTAGGATCTCTTATAGAGCTGTCAAGTCAAATGTGACTACCTGAAGCACTGATTCAAGATATTCTCATTGCAGGTGTGGAAAATTGCTAGTTTCATTTTGAATGAACAGGATGCTTGAAATTAACTAGTAGTTTCATAGGGACAATAAATGTATTTTTTTTTTTTCTCAAGTCATTCTTAATTTTTTTTTTTTTTTGAACGGCAAGTTAGTTTTCATCGCACGGTTAGTGGTTAGATCGCATCGCATCGCACGTTCCAGGAGGAAACCGCCACCATCCAAACGGGCAGGTGTGGAAAACCCCCTGGTGAGACTCGAACCCGGGTCTCCTCGAAACCATGCAAGCATGGTTACCAATGAGGCAAAGCCCCATTGGCTCAAGTCGTTCTTATTTGAAATTGGTTAACTATGCAAATCTATTTATTTGCTTTCTAGATGTTTGTTTAAGGTTACTGTAATTACTTATTAGCTCATATATATATATATATATATATATATATATATATATATATATATATATATATATATATATATATATATATGGGCAGGATCAATGGGGAAGTAACCAATCGGGGGAAAACAAAGGGAAGCAAAAAAATTATTTTTTTCCGTTTTTTTTAGAATTTTTTTTTCCGGCATCAAGATCACACGAAAATATGAACATTTAGAAGAGACACTTCGTGATGTATTTAGGCGGAAAAACGATCGACAAAAATAACATCCAAGATAATATTGTTCGTGAAGAATATGAACGCTTTTTTTTTCATGTTTTGTGAAGTAAAATTTAGCCCGATTTAGAGTTTAGGGTTTTATGGTTTAGGGTTTGGTGGTTTGGGTTTATTCCATAAACTCATAACACCAAACCCTAAACCCTAAACCCTAAACCCTAAACTCTAAACCGTTCGTATTAAAAACTCAATCTAAATCATAAATTTAAACCCTAAACCCTAAATTTCTAAACTGTGACGACCCGGAAATTTCCGACCAAATTTAAACTTTAATCTTAATATAAATTCGACATGATAAGCAAAGTTTATTAGATTCAATTTTAGAATTATTGAACTATTTCATGAAAGCATTTAACCCTTGACTATTCTCGATGATTCACGAACAAGTGTTTGTATATATATATATATATATATATATATATATATATATATATATATATATATATATATAAATGTAAGTATATATAATAAATTGAAATTATAAAATATAAGGTTAATAAACTAAATCTTATTGCAAGTTAAAATATAATTGTTATATAACTTTCATTAATCTCAATATCTGTATTACTAATATAAAATATATTATATAAATAAAGAAAATAGAACATATAACTTGTTATTAATAGTATTATTATTAGGTATTATCATTATAGATAATGATTATTTAGTCTTTAATAATAATAACATTTTTAATATCATTAATATTATTATAGCCACTATTAATAGGAAATAATATAATCTATTTTTTTATCAGTTATAATATTAGTATTCCTATTATTATTATTATTAGAATATCCATTATTATTATTAATACCTTTGACATTACCAATAATCATTTTTATATTCATCATAAAAATAAATACAAAATATTATTATTTTCATTATTATTAATAATAGTATTATTATTTTATTAGTATTAATTACTAGTAATAATATAGTTATTATTATTATTATTATTATTATTATTATTATTATTATTATTTATATTAATATATTTATTATTAATATCTATTAAGTATAATTTAAAAGCAGAAAATTACAAAATTTGTTTGGCAAAAGGTTTAATTTGACGGTGAAACCCTGACACCGTGTGCCGTAGCACCTATACCGCCCACCCCGTAAGGGCTAAGTATACCTTGTAAAACTCCTCCCCCCAATACCCAACAGTTGGCGCAGGCCAGATTCAAACCTGCACCCCATATTTGGCAAGGGGTATATAACTGCGGGCCCGGGGTTCATGGGAGCCGGGTACCATTCAACCAATTGGTCGTTGGTTACAAAATTTGTTACAACTCCTTATCTGATCGATTCAATTTATCTGATGGATTAATTCGCTGATTCCTTTACAGTACAAATCAGAATCAAACACCAGGAACAAGCCAAAAGCTGTTACGAAATTATATTCCTTCTATTTCTTTTTCTTATTAAATTGCTTGATTGAAAATTCTGTATCCTTCTTGTCTAATATCAGGGGCGGAGGCATGCTTTACCTTATGGTAGCACGTGCCCCCAATGCCGATCGTGATATAAGTTCAACATGTATCTAATTTATACAACAATAGGCAATTAGTAAGCATTCATGCACCCACTATTTCCGTAAAATCTCCACGTGAACTTTATAATCATGGGCACTCTCACATATTTATCATTTTTGTGCAATGCTAGATACTACTCGTACTTGTTTATTTCAGTTAGGTGCTATAAGTTTTTATAATTTATTTACCAAGTTAACACAAATCTAATTATAATTCAATTTAGTGACTTTAGAAATAGTTTAACTTGAGAGTTAAAACTTGAAAATTTTGTAAGATTCAATACTGTTGTTATACAATGTATATTAGGCTTGCTTAATTGTTCATTTGTTTCTAGTTTTATCGTATGCTATTATACCGATTTTTGAATCGTTTACAATAGGCTTGAAATTTGTACCACCAGCGATTAAAAATCCTGCCTCCGCCCCTGTCTAATATTGTTACAAGTCGAAATCAGTGATCCAAAACAATACAAAATCAGTTGAGAGTCTTCATCTACTTTCCATAGTTTGATTCTTTTCTTCCTGGAATGATTCCATCTGTCGATCATCTCTATTCCATTTATTATATATATGAATACTTGAGGACATAATCAAATGATTCTTACCATCTTTCACAACACCCATCTACTTCTTTCCTTCTTGTAAATTCTTCGACAAATCAAAACCACATCATCATTCTCATTACAAATTTCTACTAATACTATTGTTTTCTACTTGCAAATACGTAAACCACTTATAGATATTGTTACCGTTTTCTTTTCCTGTCCAGACGCCACGAACAATCATACAAGCACCACCACCTTTCTATTCCTTTTAGATTTTCTATTACTAACCATGAACAATCATCAAACTCAACCCACAAACTAATTACCGTTTATTACTAGTATACTAGTATTGATGCCTTCGGTTAGAACCCACTTCAACACATTAGTTCACCACCACTTTGCACCCCGTAATCCTACAGCAACGATCACCTTCAAACCACCACGATCGAAACCATCATAACCCGCCACCTATTTCTTTCTTCTGTCTCGTTCGAAAACCCGGTCAACCTATTATCACTTCCGTTGGTGCTTTCGAAAACTTTCTTGATTCTACTACTTCTGTTTAAATGAAACCAAACACCATCACCATGTCGCCACCAATATTTTTTTTTTTTTCCTTTCTTCTTCTCTTTCGCTATTCTGCAGCACTTCCAGCTGCTATTGCTTCCTGTTATTTCAGCCTTCACCACCATAACCAAGCCATGAACACCATCGAATAAACCCGTCGCCACTAATGTAATTTTTTTTTTCTTTTGTCGAGCATATTAACCAAATGAAATGGATGGTATATAATCAATATTTAAAAGCTTGTCAACATGATTATGTGTATATCATTACAGCTTACATGTGGTAATAATGGGAACTTGTTGGCCGACAAAAGTAGCTATCCTTTTTCTAGTTACAGCATTTTTTTTTCCTTTTCACGGTTCAATTTAGAGATTGTATATATAGGAACTTCTATACAGCATGATAAAGGTTATACAAATGGGTACTAAACTTATTTTATTAGACCGAGAGATATTAGAAAAGGAGTATGCGTTTTTAATTTTTTTTTTTTTCTTTTAGGGGACCCGCACCTTGTGGGATGGTTGTGGTTAGTCACAAATATGAAAGCATTCAAAGGAGATTTGTGGCAGTAGGTGTCCTGTGATTATTTTGATATGATAATAGTTGGAGGAAAATGTTATCGTTTTCTGTTTCAATCTCATTTTTCTGAAAAAGAAACCGAGTTAATTTAATAGTTTGGCTGCAGCCTTCGTTTTGGGCTTGTGGAGTTGGGTTGCGGTTTCCCTTATTACAATCGAGACCCAACAAATTCCTTTAAGTGTTAGGACATTATAATAAAGGAGTAAAGGATTAAGGTGATGATGTAATGATCATATTGATGATTATGATGAAGAAGATATTAGGATTAGGATTATGATTTTGGATGATAAGGTTGATAATGATGATAATGGTGATGCATCATGTTGATGAGATGATTTCATTATGATGATTAGTGTTGTCGTGATATGGAATAATACGGGTTTTGATGAAGTCATCGATTAAAATTTTTGTTGAAAAACAAGATGGAGGAAAAGGGAAAACAGAAAATATAGAGCAAATAAAATTGAAATGGGTAATTAATTAGAAATGAACGAATGGAAGAATGGTTAGAGGGGTTATCAAGGTAGCGGGAGTTCGTGGGTTCGAGCTATTTGGAAACTTGTTACTTTAAGGTAGTATACTTATTATTATTATTATTATTATAACTAAATTATTATCATTGTTATTATTATTTTTACTACTAATATTATTATTATTATTATTATTATTATTATTATTATTATTATTATTATTATTATTATTATTATTATTATTATTACTAACTATAACCTTAGTTTTAAATGTATTTAGTATATAAAATATAACTATATTTTTATGATCTTAAACTAAAAAGATAGATATCATAAGATAGATACAAACAGTAGATATATAAAAGTATATATAATAAGTATACTCCTTTTACTAATAAAATACTTTTTGTTCATTTACGTTTTAATATAACTCAAATCTATTAAAAATACTATCATATTAAAAACTATGAGTTTTTAAAATATTAATACTAAGTATTTATTCAAAATATATTAATAAGGTATATAATATATTATTATGATAATTTAATAAAATATACATAAAATAAAAATATTTGAGTAATTATTAATATTAAATTTAATATCACAAGTATACTACTAATATCAAAATATATATTTATTTGAATACTATTATATGTTTTAATAGAAATACAATTGATATAGGTTCGTGAATCCGAGGCCAACCCTACATTGTTCAGTATCGTCGTATGAATATTTTTACTACAAAATATCGTAAAGTGAGTTTCATTTGCTCCCTTTTTAAATGCTTTTGCAATATATATTTTTGGGACTGAGAATACATGCGCTGCTTTTATAACTGTTTTACGAAATAGACACAAGTACTTGAAACTACATTATATGGTTGAATGGATCGAAGCCGAATATGCCCCTTTTTAGCTTGGTAGCCTAAGAATTTGGGAACAGACCCCCAAATTGACGCGAATTCTAAAGATAGATCTATCGGGCCCAACAAGCCCCATTCTGAAATTTGGAATGCTTTAGTACTTCGAAATTATCATGTCCGATGGGTGTCCCGGAATGATGGGGATATTCTATATGCATCTTGTTAATGTCGGTTACCAGGTGTTCAATCCATATGAATGATTTTTGTCTCTATGCATGGGACGTATATTTATGAGAAATGGAAATGAAAATCTTGTTGTCTATTAAAATGATAAAAATGATCGTTTATGATAAACTAATGAACTCACCAACCTTTTGGATGACACTTTAAAGCATGTTTATTCTCAGGTATGAAAGAAATCTTCCGCTGTGCATTTGCTCACTTTAAAGATATTACAAGGAGTCATTCATGGCATATTTAGGACAGTACCTCGCAATGAGACCAAATGTTGATGACTTCGTCCAGATGGATTAGGACGGGGTATGACATGAACCCTAATATCTAAACCCTATAAACCATAATATCTAAACCCTAATATCTAAACTCCAATAGCTAAAACCTCAATATACGCTCGAAAAACGCGATAATTGTTATATATTACTTCTTCGAGCGTTTTCCCGCCAAAATAAAAACATTTATCACAAAGTGTCTCTACTAAATGTTCATATTTTCATCTCATCTATAATGTTCGTGAACAAAGTTTTTTCAAAAAACGAAAAGAAAAAAAAAGTTTTTGCTTCCCCCGTTTCCCCCCGATTGGTTACTTCCTTCTTGATCCTACCACTATATATATATATATATATATATATATATATATATATATATATATATATATATATATATATATATATATATATATATATATATATCTTTTTAAAAAATAATAGTAAATCATTTCTTCACGCTTTTAGAGGTGTACATTATTGTCGTGCGTGTAAATTGTCGACTCATTTCCTCACACTTTTTACTATGTAGCCTGTCCAGTCATTTCTTCACACTTTTATGTGTGTATATTCTGGTGATTTGTTCACACACCTAAGTGTGAACATTTTTAGTAATTGTCCACATTTATAGGTGTGAGGAATGAGTCAATAACTTCACACATGTAACTATATAGATATTTGTTACGCCTCTTTTTCACACACCTTCACAAAGTGTGTACTACATTATTATACATGCTTGAAAGCGTGTGAATATGGCTTAAAAAATGTGTCGAATCAACTATTTTGTTGTAGTGTATAGAACAAGAGGATGAGATGGCCGATTAGGATCGAACCCTGTCTGATACCATGTAGAATAATAGAACCCGTGAGCATTACTTTATTATTGATCGGCTATTTATAAAGCACAAATGCAAACCCTACACCCACAAACGGGCCGGGCCTAACCTATACTCTAACATTTATTTTATTTTTTTGAAAAACAAATTGGTATATTAATCACACGAAACATTTACATCAAAGAGGGCCATTCGACCCAAGTCACAACGAGAAATTAGGAAGCCGAGAGTGCTAACCTAATAATTATGATACAATAACACGATACAAAAACATGAGAACATTAAATATTAAGGAATATCTTAGGATTTGTAAGTCAGGATTGCCAAACGATCTTTTTTCCTTGAAGCTTTTCGGAGATCCAATCGAATGTCATCACTTGAATTTCGCTAACAATAACAGGAGATATCGAGCATCTATATTATTTTATTATGAATACCATTATGTTGTGTGGTATGGTGGATTAGAATTGGCGGGTAGCAATAACCAATTTGTTTTAGTAACGTTGAAAATTTCATACTACGTACAAATTTGGTAAATTATGAATTACGGAGTAATTCAATAGTTGAAATGATTTGTAAAAAACACTTTTGACTTTTTATCCAACGTTTAACGTTTGTCATGTGGTTTTGTACCTATTACCCCCTCTAACTAAAACTCAGAAATTGGAACGTTCCTATTTTCACACATATTTGTACCTATTTTCACGTTTTAAAAATTATGGATTTATCAACTTCACACTTGGGCAATGCGTGTGGAATTCACCCGTAACAAAAATCAATGGGATTTGCACGCTATTGGATGTGAAAGTATCAATGTATTTGTCATGTTTTGAAGTGTGAAGATTTCAGTGAATTCCTCACACTTTTGAATGTATAATTATATGATACATTACTCACACATGTAAATGTGAGGATTAGAGACAATAAATTACTACCCATTAAAGCGTGACAACTTGCAAAGTAGGATTGTGACCTCCACATAGTTCTCACACTTTCAAGTGTGAGAAATTTATATATACATGCATAAAATTATACATATATATGTATATATCACCCAGGAATTGAATACACAGTAATTGAATAGGTATACAAATGTAATGCTAAACTTTAACAGGTGTATAACAACTTTGCAGCAAAACAAACATGAATTTGTACATTCAACTTTGCAACCATACACCAAAATATGATTTATACACAACCACAGTACTACATCAACATATGAAAAAAGTTGTAAGGTTTTCCCTGTTCGGGTTACCCGGGAAGGGCGAGTAATCCGACCCCATACTCTAGTGTACGCAGCCCATCAGGAATACTCCCTGGCTGTTTCCAACCCTTCCCTGGCCACCCCAAGATTCGAACCTGAGACCTCTTGCAAGGATGTCAGGGCCCTAACCACTTGGGCTACCTTGGGATGGTTTTACATCAACATATGAAAATGAACAAAATATACCAAAACACGATTCTAGCATTCTTATTATCATTAACCGTCTATTCGGTTCTTGAAAACGAAAATCAGGATGTATTACCAACCACAACCAACTCTACTAACTGCAAGAAAACAAATAAACACGAAAACAATATTAGAATTTTAAATAAACCATTATAAACAATAAATAAGACATTAATTAAATTATAATTATTAAAACAGTAACTCATACCACAAGCTTACTGTTTTGCCCATGACCCAACCCACCCATTTGGCCACGTCTAGGCGTCCAGCAATATTCAAGACAAGTACAACCAGAAGGCAAACATCTATATGAACATCGGATGATGCTGTCCGTAACTTTAATAGCATACAGTTTATATTATGCTGCAACATAATATAAACTTTGACCTATTTGACATTTTGACCCATATGACCATAAATAGCATGCAATTTTTCTTATCAAGTGTGATCTGCACATAACAAAAAAAAAAAAACAAAAGGAATTTTTGAACACCTACTGATCTATGCATAATATAAACGAAAAAGTTTTGTGAACTTTTATTATGTCAGTTTACCTGAGGAAAAGTGCCAAAAGGAATGTGCTGTCCATAAACAAAAGATGAATCAAATCAAAATAATCAGTTTCTGATTCTAGTGATCAAAAAGCGCCAAAAGGAATGTGCTGTCCATAAACGGATTCTGATTCTAGTGATCAAAAGCTTACCTGGAATCATTTTCGAAGATTTTGCCATGACCTGCAAGTAATAATAATACAATTCAGATCCTAAATTACCAGTGAGCATTAGGAACTAAACTGATTATAGAAAATAGTGAATATAACAACTAATTACTAAGTTAATCAAATATGTTAATAAGCAATATATATAACTTAATATCTATCGTATAACCTAACCATTCAATCATGTGTTCGTTGAACAATCTTTAGCCACTTCTTCATGCGATGTCCTTGAAGAGATCTGTAATACAAATGGGAATTGATATTTCCAAATGCTTATTTGATAAATCCAGCATCTTTTATGTGACATACCAAAAATACCCTTGTAAAGTAATTATTAATTAATATAGATAACTTTTCATTTACCTGTCTATTACACTTCTCATTTCTACCATTTGTCTTTATCTCTCTCATTTATTTCCATCTACCGTGATTTTGATAATATTTCTTCCTTTGTACATCTTATCTTTTCGTTTGTTTTTAACCGCAAGAGTAAATGAGATGTCCGAAGAAGGTGAAGAAATGTCAGCTAGCTGGAATACATGAAATCGGGAGATAGTCACCAAAAACAACCACCCACTGCACGACATCAAAATCGAAAAGAGAGGAGAGAGGAAGCTCCGGCCACCGGAAAGAACCACCCACAACATCATAACAACCACCCACGACCTAAATGCCGGAAAAGAGAAGAAGCTCCGGCTACCGGAATAATACAAATAAGAAGACCAAAACCTGTGACGAAAAGCCAAGAAAAAAAAGAGAAACCTTGCCTACTACCTAACGGAGGTTGCCGCCTGCGATGGAGAGGAAAAGAGAACGGATTGCTGAGATGAACATGATCAATTAGAGTTACCATTCACATTTGATGCATCACAACCAACTTAGTTGTTTGTCTCTTTGATTGTAGATAATTAATAAAAGGAAGTAAATTTGCCCAGCGTGGTGTTGGTGTAATGTAATTTACTTGGTTTACTCTTAGTGATGCAATGTATTGCCCAACACAACTTGTGTTATTGGTGTACTATTTTGACTTTATGCTTTGATTAATAAAATCACAACCAGTTTTTTTAAAGGAAGTAAATATAGGTGGGTAATCTGGGACAAAAATAAGTGAATTAATGAGGTGACGAGTAAGCCGGTTGAAGAAAATGTATATATATTTAAATACTCCGTATTAAATAAAATTAGATGTAAAGATAATATAAAGGGTATTTTGGGAAACATCTTAAAAATATTTGGATCTATCAAAAAAACTATTTGGAAATATCATCACCCAATACAAATTGATGATAGGAAACAAGATTATACAAGACATGAAATCTGAAATCATACTTAAATATTAAATACTGAAATACGAAAATTAATTATACCTGCGTTCGGGATAACTTTACATGTGGGACATCAGCATAAGAGTCTTGAAATACACTTAGGCTTAGTCGAAGTTCTCCTCTAACATCATCAACAGTTTGATGCAAACTCATGATCTGTTTCTTTTGAGACTCAAGTTGTAGTCTTTGAGATTCAAGTTGAAGCAACAGTGTACTATCGTGATTATTCATCGTAAATTTTGATCTCCTGTGAGTATCAACAGATTTTGTGTCCTTAAGATTTAGAATCCTTTTTTTCACTTCCACATTTGCCATATCCTATGATAAAGACAATCAAATGGTGCATTAATACGATTTCAGATAGCATGCGAAATTCATTAATGTTTAAAACTTACCATAAAATCCTTGGATATATCCTTAACATATGCTCCATCTTTCGATTTATGAACGATATCAAAAAACTCAAGGGGATATGGTTCTCTATTGTTTTTCATCCTCTGTAATTAAAGAGACAATTATCAGATGTCTTTTGCAACTCTTTATTATATCAGATCTGAAGCAACTTTAAGGGATATTAGTAAACTCACAAAATCACATGTATTAGCAGAAAACACATAATCATATTGAAAGCAAGTTAAGCATACTTCTAAATCACAAGTTAATAGATTAACAGTTGTTTACAACAACACCTAGATACAAACGCAACACTATTAGCCAACACATAATCATATTGAAAGCAAGCTGAGCATAATTCTAAATCACAAGTTAATAGATTAACAGTTGTTTACAACAGCTACATACAAACGCAACACTATTAGCCAACTCATAATCATATTGAAAGCATGTGTTTACAATTGAATCAAACAATTACACATATATATCAACAAATTAAATGAATCTACAATTTCTGAACGAATTACCGAAAAACTACTAATGAATGAATCGACAATTACACATAAATATATAAACAAATTAAATAAATCTACAATTACACATATCTATCAACATATTAATGAATCGACAATATATAAACGAATTATCGAAAAACTACTGATGAATGAATCGACAATCACACATATATACTTAATGAATCAATCGAGTAGCTGAATTGAAGTGATTCAAATGCGAAAATAGAGATCGAATAGCAGCGGAACTGTACAAATGGTCGATTGGGAATGAAATTGGTAGGGAGAGAGGAATGGTCGATTGGGGATGAAATTGGTAGGGAGAGAGGAGAGGTTAAAATTTAGGGTTTGTCGTTTGAGTTATAATTCAGAATTTCTTGACGTTATAATTAGTAGGCTAGCTTTGTTGATTTGATTCTTATTAATAATATTAAAAATAAAGTGTAAGAAAAAAGATATAATGGAGAGAAAGAAAGAAACAATTTGTAAGTGTGAGAAATGATGCAAGTTTAATGCTTGCATTCATGCCTATTTATAAAAAGGGCATATTTATTTTTCATCAGATGAAAGACATGTGATAAAAAACAATGTGTATACTACAAAAAAGAATTGAGATGAGACATCACCATTGATTGTTCTCTCTCGTTTAGTATCTTGCTGGTATCAGGATCTGTATGTTCTAATTCTTTGACCTCTCTATCGAACTCTGCGATAAGCCTGCGAATTTAAAACGCCATATTTGGAATATATTAATTAATCAGGGAATCAAATACAAATCGTCAAGTTAAAATATTAAACTGTAAACAGTCAAAATTTACCTTTTACATTGGTCCATCTTTCGACGTAGCTCTTCAAACAGCTGTCTATCTTGGATTTTTTCAAACTTTTGAAATCCATTTCTGCCGCAAAAAGAAAAATTTTAAACAAATAAATAACAGTTCCATGTTATAACAGACAACAATTTCACACAGTGAAAATTGCATAATATATTAGTATATAGGAGTCCATCTTTTTCAGTATCTGCATGACATACATACAAATTACCAAAACACTAATCCAATAGTTGATAAATATCGCATTCACATATTATAAGCATTAAATTACTACATTATTTGTTTCACTGAATAGCAATTAAGTTATTCAGCAAGCTATCTTAACTACAACTAATAAACATTTATATAAACAGCACTATATTTTTTGATTTTCCCTAACCTCTATATACTAATATAATTAAGCCCTGCATTCTTCAACTTATAGCTTATGCAACTACATTTCATACATAAAACCTACAAGAAATAAAAACCGAAATTATATATATATATATATATATATATATATATATATATATATATATATATATATATAGACAGATCAATCAATCAGTATTATAGCCAATATAGTAAGCAATTATACAACACTCACCGAAGTGCTAGAAAGATATCCGAAATTTGTCCTTCGATATCGCCAACCTCCTCGGTAACTGCCGAATTCGAATACATGATTTCTTAGTTTTACCATACATGATTTCTTGCTGTTAATTTATGTTGACTACATGTAAAAAGTCCTTTTTTTTTTTTTTTTTTTATAAACCCTGTAATTACAATTTCAGCAGCAGCAGCTAAAGCTTGGGTATGTGCATCCTGAAAATAAAAAAATAAAAAAATAAGTACTATTATTAGAATACATAATAATGCAACAACCATTAGAAGTATCCAAAACCGTTTATAAAGGCATATTGATTTATTAAATGTGTATGCATCCATCAGGGTTATCGAAAACCATTCCCATTTCCTATCAATATATATTTTGACTCTGGAGTAGTCATAAACACAAAGACAAACACAGTGAGCAAATCATCAATTACAGTATATAAAATTAAGTTAATTCTATTTCCATAAAGGATGTAAATTGAAGTAATAATTATAAGTTTGATTACAACTAATTAACTGAATACAGTCCTCCTCCTCCTCCTCCTCCTCCTCCTCCTCAAATGAAATTCTGCACAGTACTCTCTTTGCCAGCAGATTACCCATCAAATATAACTTCCGACCTCCATCGGTCATATACTCAATTCCAACAGTATCAACCATTATGTTATAACTTCCGACCTCCATCAAATATAACTTCCGACCTCCATCAAATATAACTTCCGACCTCCATTAACTTGTTGCTTACTTGGAGGCAAAGGAAGTCATAGAATTTATTTACGTTATTTATCTATTGGTTTATACGGAGTATTATTTGTTTACATAATTAGAGTTGGTGTAGGTTTAGAGTCGTAGTCGGTTACGGTGTGTTATCATTTATTTTAAATATACTCCGCATAAGTGTAGCCATCGATCTATCTTCCTCTTATTGAAAATAATAATATTAATTGTTCTAGTTTTTTGCGTACAATTCTAATTACGTGAGTAAATCTATTGATTAAAGCACGTTGGTGTTTTAATATTTGTTGTGAAGAGTGTTTGTCTTCCAACGGGTCCTTTGATCCTTATCAGGGAGGATATTACTGGACTACCAAATATACATAGAATAAATTCTAAATATGGACCTAAACAATAGTTGTGAAATATATGATATTAAATGTGTTGTTGACCATCCATAATTGTTGCTTAACGTGTGGTAGTAGACTAGTAGTAAATACTACATCCTTTAATTTATATGTTATACCATTTTTATATATGACTTCTGACATAATGGTTATATTGTTTAGAGATTGGTATGTCTCATCATCACAGATTCATTAAAACCCACACCTTTTTTTTTTATTTTTACTACCTTTAACAGATTCATGGCTGTCTGATCATCACCAGTTTCACAATTACCTTTAACAACAACAATCAATACCCTTCAGGTAACATCTATATATCGATATACATACATATATGTAAAAAGTCCTTTTTTTTTTTTTTTTTTTATAAACCCTGTAATTACAATTTCTCTTTTAATCGTCTAATTAATAATTAATTTCCAATTTGTATGTACAGAGATATATTGAGCAACATGGAAATTGGAAGGTCAAATGTCTACAGCCTTAGTTTTACCATATAGGATTTCTTGTCCATGACCCATGATAAACCATGACCCAGATTGACTCATGATAAACCATGACCCATATAGGATTTCTTAGTTTTACCATACATGATTTCTTGCTGTTAATTTATGTTGACTACATGTAAAAAGTCCATTTTTTTTTTATAAACCCTGTAATTACAATTTCAGCAGCAGCAGCTAAAGCTTGGGTATGTGCATCCTGAAAATAAAAAAATAAAAAAATAAGTACTATTATTAGAATACATAATAATGCAACAACCATTAGAAGTATCCAAAACCGTTTATAAAGGCATATTGATTTATTAAATGTGTATGCATCCATCAGGGTTATCGAAAACCATTCCCATTTCCTATCAATATATATTTTGACTCTGGAGTAGTCATAAACACAAAGACAAACACAGTGAGCAAATCATCAATTACAGTATATAAAATTAAGTTAATTCTATTTCCATAAAGGATGTAAATTGAAGTAATAATTATAAGTTTGATTACAACTAATTAACTGAATACAGTAATCCTCCTCCTCCTCCTCCTCCTCCTCAAATGAAATTCTGCATAGTACTCTCTTTGCCAGCAGATTACCCATCAAATATAACTTCCGACCTCCATCGGTCATATACTCAATTCCAACAGTATCAACTGTCTTCTAAGTAACCTAATATGGGGTAACGCTCCTTAATATGGGGTAACGGTGCGTGAGTGCAAGGCGTGGGGAGGTAGTCCGTTGGAATCCAACACCAAAACAAACGCGCGTGAGTTCAAGTTGAAAATGCGAATCGAAAACGTGGATCGAAAACGTGTACCGACAAAGTGAAAATAATAATAATAAAAAAGTGAAACAATAATGCGAATCGAAAACGCGAAATGAAATCGAAGATTCGCGTATAAAAATGCGAATCGGAAACACAAAATGAAAACGCGAACCAGAAAAGTGAACCGAAAACGTGAAACGAAAACACGAAATGAGTAGCTAGCATATTTGAATCAGATAATGAAGTTAAAATGGATAATAACCGGGTTGTAAACCATACTGGAAAAAAAAATTACTAGTAATACTCTTGGAGATGGAGATAGTATACTCAAGATAGAGATGAAAATAGAACTCGAGACGGAGATGAAAATCGATGTGATGATGGACGGGGAACTCATAGTGATAGTCAACTGTCTTCTTGAGGGTGTTGATACGGCTATTGGTGACGATTTGACGATGTAACATTCAGAAAGTGAAAATGATCTAACTCGAGAGCTAGGTAAAAACACCTTCAAGGACAAAGAAGAACCAGTTTGGTGTATTGTAATGTTTCTTGTTTTGTTACTATTAGCTCAATAGCCCGTGCGTTGCACGGTTGAATTAAAAATGTAATCAAAAAGTTTCACAATCTTAAAAAAAAAAAATATGCTTTATTGATGTTTTCCGAAATACAATAATTCAAATACAAGTACATTTCAAATTCGTCAATGTTTTCATGACCTGCACATAAGAAAATGAAAGTACATATTATGAAATAGTATTTTTATATGTTATAAACTGAATTGTATAATTATTAAACTGGAATAATAATCTATAAGCATGTTAATTCGAACATGTTTCTATATTTGTTGTAGTACCTCCTTATAGACTACATTTTTAGTAGTCTTTGAAATCTCATTCTCTTTGTTTAGAATGAGGACCTTTAGTCCTTTTTTCGATGTAACTCTTGATAGTGTGACATAAAGTTGACCGTGACTAAAAACTGGTTTAGGAAGGAATAAACCAACATGCGCGAGAGACTGGGAATTGATATTTCCACAAATATTATCCCCTATACAAACAATATTATTTACACGAAAAAGGAATTATTATTTCCACAAATATTACCCCATATACAATATAATCATATATTTAATCCACTAAATACTAAAAGTAAGCTTTTAATTTTGACTACGATATTTCATAAGAAATTTTATGAAACATGTAGAATTCAACCTCTGCATAATCTAACATAAGAGTGAAAGTCGCCACTCACTATAATTCTAAGGACACAAAGTACAAATCGAAACTTGCAATTAACACGTATGGTTACATCATCAGATACATCGCTAGTACATCGCTCACAAAAATAATTAGCCTCAAACACCAATGCTCAAAATATAGGCACACAAATATGGACAGAGCAAAAAACATTGCAAATTCTATTCAATTTTAAATAACTACTTTATAAAATTAAAAAAGGAACAAATGGTTAATTAGACTAATAAAACGGAACAATAAAAACATGCTAGTACTGATACATATATCATTTGTTCGAAGAATTCGTCGTCTTTATATGTTAGACAAATTATCTCCATTCTAACATATTGATAAATTAAAAGATGATTGCTCAGGTTATTCATTATTGTTCGAAGCCCTTATAAAAACATCTAATACATTATAAAAATGCGTATGCATATTGAGACCCACATATATGTACTAACGTTACTTTAAACAACGATCATAGAAAACTATACTCACATAAAATTGATGCCAATTATACGGGAGGTACGTGTTTAGGTGTATGCAAACACATACATTACAAGAAAAATTGGTATTGTGAAATGAGTATAAAATTATTGTTTTCTTGCTTAAATGTTAAGGTATGAAGGTTTGGTTGTTAACTTGGCATACATTGCCCAGTTTTATACTAAGTTGATGTGTCGTATAAGAGAAGGAAATTCAGTGAAAACAAAACTTACTCGTGTACAAGAAAATGCCATATATTGGGGTACATGTTGGTTATTTTGAGTTTTGTTACTCATTCGACATCTCTACTATTTAATTTGTCATCACAATAATCCCAACTTGAAGTATGAAATCACAAGAGTATTTGTTTTTCTGAAAATAACTTAGAGAGCAACTAACCTTTTGCGCAAAGTGACATCACATTAAATATGATACTATTAGACCACCCCCTATGGTTAGTTACCCGTCCGTTACCCGCTTATTACCCGTCATTACCCGTAATGAACCATAGGCACGAGCTAGTTACCCGCTTTAGTTACCCGCTTCCACCATGGATTTAACGGAAGTATGAAGGTTGGTTATAGTAATTGTGGGTCCCAATGGCTTTTTATTGTTTGGACTTGATGTTTTATTGCTTGTACATTGTATATTAAGATAGTCTTTTTTTAGCTATTATAGGGAGTGTTTAGTTATGGGTTAGTTATAGAATATTGGTGTTGATGTGGCGCTGATGTGGAAGGTTAAGAGGATGGATAGTTTAGTTACGATAGGGAGTGGCCTTAGAATATTAGGATCGGCTCAAATCAATTGTATAGATGGGCTTGGTCTATTAGGGTTTAGCTAGGTCATTTGTATGTATCTATAAATAATTAATCAATGAAACATAACACCTTACGGGGAATTCTATTATTCTACATGGTATCAGATGTTTAGGTTTTCAACCATTCTCTTCCTTCTTCTTGCCGCCGCCACCGAACGGTCTGCCGCCGCTGCTACCGAAACGGTCTGCCGCCGCTGCTACCGAAACGCTGCCGCCACTGCTACCGAAACAGTCTGCCGCCACTTTTTCTTACTCTTTTTTCTTTCACGTTCCCCGTCCACGAGTTTTCTTACCTTTTTTCCTTATATGTAATTTATATTATTCTCTTTCTCATGCATATATTTTTGCTTGCTGTTGGCACGCCACTGTCGAAGCGCACCCACTCTTCTATATCCTATTTTTTCTACTAGTTATATCATCTCCTTTCATAACCATCTCCTTTAATGTTATCGTTAGCTTTTGATTCTTTATTCACTAGAAATATCTCTACAATACGTACCTCTAATTTTCTTAGTTGATTGTTTCTTGAAAAAAAAAAAAATAGCAACGATTCTCACTTTCCTTCTTATTTCAATCTTCCCAAATCTTTTTATTTATTTTCTTTTCTCCAAAATTCCCTTTTCTAACTTCTTAATTATTTGATCCTTTATTTCCATAAAAAATAAATAAATAAATAAATAAATAATCTCTCCGTATCTTCTCTAGTTATTGCTCTTTTAACCTTTTTTATATTTTTACGGTCCTCATTTCATCTAAAGAATTTTTTAAGAACAACTTCTTCATTTCTTCAGTTCAATTCATCTAAAATAATACCAAAAAGAAGCAAAGAGATTAAGAAATTCAATAAATTACTGCTTTGTAAGGACTTTGTTTTCATGATAAAGTCTTGACTACTAAACTCGAATACTTCTTCATTTATTTTGGATATATTTTGGATACAATTATAAATAACTTACTTTGCATCCTCATGAATTGTGCTAGATCATGTGAATACTTTGTCAAAATATTGTTCTCCTGCATCATTCGATATGATATTTTTGTGATGTACTCAATAGTATTTTAGTATTTTTTTTTTTAAGGGAGAACTACCAAATAAAAGAAATCTCAAAACTAAAAAGTGTTACATATTGTACGCACATACCACGACCGCAAATCAACAAAAATTTATTCAGCCCGAAACATAATCTTCGGTAACTAAGAAAACTTTTGAAAAACTGAAATCTATAAGAACCTCAACTAATATTAAGTGTTTACGTTGAATTTCAAATGTATGGAACAAATTAATCTTAACACTAACATGTCAATTCCTTTATAAACAGTAGAACCAACAACCAAAAATAACCAAAAAGGGAAATGAAATACCAATGTGATGATGAAGATCCGCCGTTGACACACGAACCACCCATCGAATAGCGAGCATCTGTATAAATCATCATCATCATACAATTTGTAAATTGTATGCACATCCAAAATGGATAGACAGAAGCCATATAATTTAATCGGTTTCGTCCATCATGATGCAATTATGATCATAAAAATAACCGTACCTCAAAAATAAAACTAAAACTCATGGATTACCATAGTCCATATACATCACCATAGTTAAAAATCAATGATGTATATATAATGTTGACCGTTAACAACCGGATTACATGATCATATTATGCATACATCGATTATCATTACTCCAAATACAGAAATCTTTTGGGAAAATATTATTCCATACATCGCACGGAACGAACAATTATTTATTATATACCCGTTGATATCCAGTTACGGACTATAAAATACGATGCCATATATCTGACTTCCATGCATGTGTCTTGTATAAAAACATACAATTTCTATTTATATTCAAAATTCAATGGAATTCGTAGACGCCATTCCAAAACGTCCTTGATACATTTCAATTAAATATGTCAAGCATGCATATTTTATATAATTAGTTATCCGTTCCAATTCATGAATGACATACACGTCATTCATGAGGTTAGCCACATCATTACTATTATTTGCATAAATATTCGCTAACCGATGCATACATAAATATATGTTTTACTCCGTATCCAAGAAATCGTTTATGCAGGTATTAATCACCAAGGCATAAATTTAGTCACCATGTTTATTTGTTATATAAGTTTCGTGCATGCATTCTTATCAATCATGTCATAAAAACCAAACAAGATGAATAGAGATTGCGTACTCGTGTGTTGGTTGTTCCACATTTTAGATTTTCATCAAGCCTTGAATGCCTTGCACAATCAAATTACTCTAAGTTCCATAAGATGCTTTTATTCCCATCCACACGAACTCATCATATTGGACAATTCATCTGATTTTATTGCTTAAGATATGCAACAATTATCCGTACTCCTTTTCAAAACACTCCGTAAGAAAACTTGTTCTCATATTCATCACCGATTCCAATCAATGGTTATCAACAAAATACTTTATAGATTTGTAAGAAAATGGGTATAAATTGACTGCCGGATTGATTCTTGAATCGTGTGTTCACTTTCTCTATAAAGTATTTCGACCCAACGATTGCCTCGGTTTCACGAAATATTTACAGGGATAAGAAAGAATCCAATTAGTGTTTTTGGCAATGAAATCACTAATCAAATTATCAGAGAGAATGTGTGTTTTATGTTCGTTAGAATGAAAGCAAAGTCCTCTATATATAAGAGGTGAAAAGGTGCGACGAAAGGATGTAACCCTTCAATGTAAATATGCAACCTTTCAACGAAAAGATGCAACTCTTCACTTACATCTTTTAGAAATAACATCACTATTCATGAAGAGATGTTACCTTCCCATGAAAAGATGTAATTTCCAATAACTTATTGAATTAACTCGAACGAGCGTGCACTCTACACTCTCCAAACTCGTCATTGAGTTTAACTCAATAAACATTTGCTTTCTAGTAAATCCCAATTAACTAAAATGATTGTTGATAACCCTACAATCACCAACAAAAGATGAAAAACAAAAAATTTCAATTTTCTTCCAAAGTTCAACTCTTCCAAAACCTAATTCAATTGTTCATCCACCATCGTCACTCACATTATCACCACCACCTCTTCCACCATCGTCGCTACTCACCACCGCCACCTCTTCCACCATCGTCACTACTCACCACCGTTTCAGCACACTTGCTTCAGCATCATTCTTGCTCAATTTCACACTTGTTTCAGCATCATTCTTGCTCAATTAACACTGTAATTTTGTTTTACCAATTTGTAAAATTGTGTACAGAATTTTGTTGAACTCTGGATAATTTGTTGTTATTTATGCTATTAACATGATTCATGTGTTAAAGAATTTTGTTTGTAATTGCTTACTGTTTCTGCTACTGTTAAATTGTGAATTGGAAAAATGAACATTGCTTTAACTGTGGTGGCATATCTCTTATGGTGTTTGTAATATGTATGTATCTTTTAAAAAAAATTTAGTCTGCACCTTGCTGGCTTTTTCTTTGCTATATGCCTGAATTTGGGCCTTGGAGTTTTAATAAAAACAGCCTTTCAAAAAAAAAATGTATGTTATTATTATGATTGAAGGGTTAACAAATTATATGTTGTGATGTAGATATATATCATTGAATGGAGAAGCTGTTATAAGTGTCTTATTGTGTCAAGTATGAGTAAATCCATCATACTCAATCTCCTAAAGCCAAGGTGCGTATTCTTATTATGTTAATATGTTATATGTTATGGTATGAATATTATGTAGTAGTACAAGTGTGAAAATGTTGTTGATGTGGGTTAAATAATTAAATAGATGATGATTAAATGGTGTTGCAATAGGTTTATATTGATTATCATATCAGCAAGATTACTATCAGAAGTTGTGTTGAATGGAAGACTTAATTCAAACTGTGTCAAAATATTCTAAAAGGCCAAGGTGAATACTATAATGATAAGGGCCAATGATAGGAATTTCTTGTATATACATTGTTCTACACGATGATATTTATATATACATACAACATTAACTCCCTTTCAATGATACAGGGAGGATGTTATTGGACTACCAAATATACATAGAATAAATTCTAAATATGGACCTAAAAATAGATGTGAAATATATGATATTAAATGTGTAGTTGACCACCCACCTATAATTTTTGCTTTATGTGTGGTAGTAATACGCCCCCGCAAGATGGAGGATCCATTAGTAACTCCAATCTTGGTTCGAAAGTGAAGGAATGGCTGCCGGGATAAAGCTTTGGTGAGTGTGTCGACAAGTTGGTCCTCGTTGCTTATGTGTTGTACAGTTAGAGTGCCATCTTGTATGTGTTCACGAACAAAGTGGTAGTCGAGAGCAATATGCTTC
Organism: Rutidosis leptorrhynchoides; assembly: GCF_046630445.1. NCBI lineage: Eukaryota > Viridiplantae > Streptophyta > Magnoliopsida > Asterales > Asteraceae > Rutidosis > Rutidosis leptorrhynchoides. Next base: position 361,656,805 of record NC_092339.1, read on the forward strand.
ATATGGCTATGAAAAACTGGATTTGCACATAAATATGTTGCCCCGACGTTGTCACAATATAGTGTGGGAGGACTGGAACGCATTATGAATATCAAGTTGTCGAATGGTCCAGTTGCGTGCTAGAGCAAGGCATATAATAACCCGAATGGTCACGGGGTTTGTGATTGGGCTGAATGTGTCCTTGTAATCGATTCCTGGACGTTGGTGGAATCCCTTAGCTACCAATCTGGCTTTATATTTCTGAATGGTTCCATCAGGAAAACGCTTAACACGAAATATCCATTTGTTACCTACTAAGTTCTATGAGTTATGTGGAACAAGTTCCCATGTGTTGTTGCTAATGAGGGCATTGAACTCATTAAACATTGGTTTATCCATTCGGTTTGTTTAATGGCTTGAGTAAAGCATGTAGGTTCGATTGCCGTAGGGATGGGATGAGCCGTTACTTGGTTGATGTACGAAGGACCGAAATATCTTGGGTTTTTTGGTGCGTTGTCGAGTGTTGCACTGTGTATCGGAAGGTTGAGGTGCAGGTGGTGGAGATGGTGTGGGTGTAGAGGTTAGTGTTTGGTTTTTTGTAGATGGGTTGGATGGTGGTGTGGGTGTAGAGGTTGATGTTTGATTATTTGTAGATGGGTTGGATGGTGGTGTCACTGGTGATGAGATAGGTGTAGTAGTTGTTGGTTGTATATGATCAGTGGACAAAGTGGGATTTGGATTATAATTGTTAGAAGTTGAAGTGTTAGTAGGTGGTGTATTTGTGATGATGGGAGATGTATTGGACAATGGATTAAAAAGAGGTGTGGTGTTGCAATTAGAGGTGTCATCACTTGTGTTTAAAGTGATGCATTCAGCTGGGTCAGAGGTAACCAAGCCAGGTAGTTTAGAGTAGTATATATTGGGTTGTTTTAAAGGAAGTTCCATCTCAATGAATTGAACATGTCGGGAGATGTATAGCTTGTGTGACTTTGGATCATATCATTTGTATGCCGATTGAGATGTGGAATATCCTAAGAATACGCAAGGGGTGGATTTGGATTGTAATTTTGAGGTGGTGTATCGGCGTAACCACGGGTAACATAGACACCCGAAGACTTTGAGTCTGTTGTAGTTTGGTTTTCGTTTGAAGAGTATTTCGAGTGGTGAGCAGTTGTTGAGAGTGGGTGTGGGAAGACGGTTAATAAGGTAAGTTGCGGTGGTAACGGCATGTGACCAAAAATTTGTTGGAAGCCCGGCATGTTGAAGTAGCAAAAGGGTTGTGGACAGAAGATTTCGATGTGTACATTCAGCAATGCCGTTGTGTGTGGGAGTGTGAGGCGGTGTAGTGAAATGCGAGATGCCATGGGTGTTTAAATAGGATGCAAGCACCGTGTATTCGCCTCCATTATCGGTGTACAGTGATCATATAGGATGTTGAAGATAATTTTCAGCTAGCCTCTTAAACTGAGGAAAAATGTTTGCGACATCAGTCTTTCTTGTGATGGGGTACAGGCTGTACAGCCATATATGTCATAACCCGACCTTAACCATAAGGACGAATACAATAACATATGATTTCATCGCGAGGTATTGACCTCTATATGCGACATTTTTCAAAAACTGCATTCGTTTTTACAATACAAACCATAACTTTTATTACAAATACAAGGTTTAAACAACTTAATAATGATTATCGTTTAGCGATAATTTTAGACTTACAAACTTTACATGTGATAATAACAATACGACCTCCAACATATTTTACATTACAAATCCTCCGATATGCAGTTTTATTTTTGACACAAATATGCATACTCAAGATCTTGCTTAAATTCAACATGTTGCAGCGGAAGCTTTTAGTTATCACCTGAGAATAAACATGCTTAAAACGTCAACATAAAGTTGGTGAGATATAGGTTTAATACCGGCAGCGTTATAAATATAGACCACAAGATTTCATATATAAACGTTTTAATAAAAATATTCTAAGTTGTTGAGCACTTGATAACTGATAATGCTAAAAACGAACATATATTTCATAGCATTATTCCTCAAGAAAGACAAGCTTTTAGTTGCAATTGTTCTATTTACAAGTGATATTCGTTTAAATAATAAAAGGTGAAGACAAAAGATAGATTCGACGAATTGAAGACGCAAACGACCAAAAAGCTCAAAAGTACAAAAGACAATCAAAAAGGTTCCAATTATTGATAAGAAACGTCTCGAAATTACAAGAGTACAAGATTCAAAACGCAAAGTACAAGATATTAAATTGTACGCAAGGACGTTCGAAAATCTGGAACCGGGACCAGAGTCAACTCTTAACGCTCGACGCAACGGACTAAAAATTACAAGTTAACTATGTATATAAATATAATATAATATATAATTAATTATATTAATTATATATATTATATTTATAAATAAAAACCGTCGGCAGAGAAAGACTCCAAGGGACTGAGCTGTAATTTCATTCTCCGCGACTCGCGGAGTTTGAAGAGGATTTCACCGCGAGTCGCGGAGCCCCCAGTTTTGAAACTCCCTATAAAGCAAACCGAAATCTGATCATTTTCATCAATCTTTTTCTTCTTCTTCTCATACGTAAAATATATATATATATTTATAATTTATATTTTAATTTTAATTATAATTCTAATAATAAGGGTATGTTAGCGAATGTTGTAAGGGTGTAAGTCGAAATTCTGTCCGTGTAACGCTACGCTATTTTTAATCATTGTAAGTTATGTTCAACCTTTTTACATTAATGTCTCGTAGCTAAGTTATTATTATGCTTATTTAAAACGAAGTAATTATGATGTTGGGCTAATTACTAAAATTGGGTAATTGGGCTTGTACCATAATTGGGGTTTGGACAAAAGAACGACACTTGTGGAAATTAGACTATGAGCTATTAATGGGCTTTATATTTGTTTAACTAAATGATAGTTTGTTAATGTTAATATAAAGATTTACAATTGGGCGTCCCTATAAATTACCATATACACTCGATCGGACACGATGGGCGGGGTATTTATATGTACGAATAATCGTTCATTTAACCGGACACGGAAATGGATTAATAGTTAATAAACTTGTTGAAACAGGGGTGAATTACATTCAAGGGTAATTGGTGTAATTGTTAACAAAGTAGTAAAACCTTGGTTTACACGCAGTCGATAACCTGGTGTATTCATTAAACAAAGTATTAAAACCTTGTTACAATTCGAATCCCCAATTAGTTGGAATATTTAACTTCGGGTATAAGAATAATTTGACGAGGACACTCGCACTTTATATTTACGACTGATGGACTGTTATGGACAAAAACCAGACGGACATATTAAATAATCCAGGACAAAGGACAATTAACCCATGGGCATAAAACTAAAATCAACACGTCAAACATCATGATTACGGAAGTTTAAATAAGCATAATTCTTTTATTTCATATTTAATTTCCTTTATTTTATATTTAATTGCACTTCTAATTATCGCACTTTTATTTATTGTTATTTAATTGCACTTTTAATTATCGTCCTTTTTTAATTATCGCAAGTTTATTTTATCGCACTTTTATTATTCGCAATTTCATTATCGTTATTTACTTTACGCTTTAATTTAAGTCTTGTATTTATTTTATATTTTACATTAGGTTTTAACTGCGACTAAAGTCTTAAAATCGACAAACCAGTCATTAAACGGTAAAAACCCCCCTTTATAATAATAATATTACTTATATATATGTTTGTATTTTTATAAAAGTAAATTAATATAGCGTTGAGCTTTGTTTAAAAAAGATTCCCTGTGGAACGAACCGGACTTACTAAAAACTACACTACTGTACGATTAGGTACACTGCCTATAAGTGTTGTAGCAAGGTTTAAGTATATCCATTCTATAAATAAATAAATATCTTGTGTAAAATTTTATCGTATTTAATAGTTTTTCCTAGTAAAATATAAACTATTTCGTATCCCTTAGCTTTGACATCAAGTATTTTTGGCGCCGCTGCCGGGGACTCTCTTAAAAGCGCAACGCTATATAAAAAAAAAAAAGAGAGATTTTTAGTTTACTTCTATTAAAAGTCGCTTTTATAAAAATACGTTTTAAATATTCGAAAATATAAAAAGAAAAACAAAAATATAAGTATTTTTAAGATTTTGTTAAAAATTTAAGTTTTATAAAGTATCTTTAGTTTGTAAAAATATAAGTTTTTATATATAAGTTTTAGATTATAAAACAGAAAATTATAAAACAGAAAATAGAAAATAAAAAAAAATATATAAAAAAAAAAACGCGTCGAAATTAAAAGCTGTCAGGTGAATTTCTGAACCCCGCGACTCGCGGGGTTTACTGCCTTGAATACCGCAACTCACGGAGTGAACCTGACACACGGACAGAAGCCCTAATTCAGCATTAATTACGGTTAATTATTAATTATTATTATTATAACCCTAACTAATTATTATTATTATAATTACTTTTACTTTTTATTTAATTTATATATTTTAGTTAAATTAGTTTAATTAAATTGTAAAATTAGTAGTTTTATTAAATAAATAATATAAAAATAATATTTTTATAAAAATTGTAATTTTTACAACTTTTTGTATATTTTTATATTTTGTCCCTTTTTAATCGTTGTAGCGTAATATTTGTATTTTTTCGCTCGTATTTAATTTTAAACTTAGTTTTTGCCATAGTCATTTTTACTCCTATATTTTTAGGCTTTGCCGTAGAATTCCTTAAGTGCTTTTTCTTTAGACTAAGATTTAGGTACTTTAGAATTTTGCGACGCCTTTTTAAGTTTTAGTTTCTTTTTAAGTTATTTCCATTTGGGATTTAGTTTTTCCTGTAAGCTTTAATATTTTTAGACGACTTTTACCTATGTATCAATTATCATTCCAATTAGTAATTTCAATTTGCGATTATAATTTTAAGTTAGTTGTAGTAATAAGGTTAGGTTAGTCAAGTATTTTTAATTTTTTTATAAGTTTCTTTTATTTTTCCGTCACCTTTTATTTTTTTCAACCATTTTTCTTTTTCAATTTTTTTTTTCCGACGAACTCTTTTTCTTTCTTATTTCTCGCTATTCTAGTTTTAGGACATAGATTTTTATTCTACTTCTTATCTAAATTTCTTAAAATTACGAAAATTTATTTTGAGTGGTTAAATTGATAGACATCAAAATTTTCTGGTTCGTAGTAATAGTTGGATTTGTACGTGGACCGGGTTATTGGAGCCAAACAGTCCTCAATTATATTGAGACCAAACGAATCCTGCCCCTCTGCTGCATCTTTTGGCTATTCGAAACGTGGGCAAAATCAGAAAAGTCTATTGGTTGGATAACTTATTATAATTTTTCTTTCCCTTTTAAAAACTAATAGGATATTCAGTGAATGCACCGAGCAAGACGTTCATCACCTTTTGTACGTTCACCACCTGTAACTCGATCAAGACATCGTTTAACAAATATTGCCGCCGTTGATTTTTCTTTAGAATCGTCATCCAGTCGACCAAGTACTTCAGTTCAAATTTCCGATAATCCATTTTTTGAACCCGACCTCACAATTGAGAATCCGGAAAATATTCAGGAACGGTTCGTAGATCCTGAACCACTAAACTTTCCTCCGGAGCCACCAATCATTCAAACAGAGATTGTTGAGGAACGAACCATTAAATCAGAATCATCTAGTGATACCGATTCAACAAATTCAATTATGGAGAATCTGGAACCTTTAAGTATGGAAGACCGAATGAGAGCTAAACGCACTGGCCAAGGTCACGCAATTACTCATCCAGACATTAATGCGCCAGATTATGAAATCAAAGGACAAATTCTACACATGGTGACTAATCAATGCCAATTTAGTGGTGCGCCGAAGGAAGATCCAAATGAACATCTACGTACCTTTAATAGGATCTGCACACTATTTAAAATCCGAGAAGTGGAAGATGAACAGATATATCTCATGTTATTTCCCTGGACTTTAAAGGGAGAAGCCAAAGATTGGTTGGAATCGTTACCTGAAGGGGCGATTGATACATGGGATGTTTTAGTTGACAAATTTCTTAAACAATTCTTTCCTGCATCTAAAGCCGTAAGACTTCAAGCAGAAATTGTTACGTTTACACAGAAGCCAAATGAAACTCTATATGAGGCGTGGACTAGATATGGAAAGTTGTTAAGAGGATGTCCGCAACATGGTTTAGACACCTGTCAAATAGTACAAATATTCTACCAAGGATGCGACATCACTACAAGGAAAGACATAGATATAGCAGCTGGTGGTTCTATTATGAAGAAAACCGAAACTGATGCTTACAAAATTATTGATAACACTGCTTCCCACTCACATGAGTGGCACCAAGAAAAAGATATCATTAGATCATCTAAAGCAGCTAGAGCCGATTCTAGCCATGACTTAGATTCCATTTCCGCAAAGATAGATGCTGTGGAGAGACGAATGGAAAAGATGACTAAAGATATTCACTCAATACGAATTAGTTGTGAGCAGTGTGGAGGACCACATTTGACAAAAGATTGTCTCAGTATTGAATTAACAATGGAACAAAGAGAGAATATTTCATACATAAACCAAAGGCCTGGAAATAATTATCAGAATAATTATCAACCGCCAAGACCGATTTACAATCAAAACCAGAATTATAACAGAAATATTCCATACAACAACCAACAAGGTCCTAGCAATCAACAAGTATCCAATAATACTTATAATCAGCAAAGACCTAATTTTCAAAACAAACCACCACAACAAACCGATGATAAAAAGCCGAATTTAGAAGATATGATGACAAAGCTAGTTGAAACTCAAACACAGTTTTTCACATCTCAGAAACAAACCAATGAACAAAATGCTCAAGCATTTAGAAATCAACAAGCTTCTATTCAAAATCTGGAACAAGAAGTGAGTAACCTAGCAAGGTTAATAGGTGAAAGAAAACCGGAAAGTCTACCTAGTGATACAAATGCTAACCCCCGGAGTGAAACATCTAAAGCTATTACCACAAGAAGTGGTACAACACTTAAACCACCTGAAATACCTGTAACTTCTGATGAAGCTATTCCTACTCCACAAGAACCACAACCTGATCAAGATAAGGAAAAAGAACCAGTAGTTGAAAAGGTTAATGAAGATAACACAGTTAAGGATAAACCTTATGTTAAACCATATCAACCACCACTTCCTTATCCGAGTAAAATGAAGAAAGAGAAACTTGAAGCCGAGCAATCCAAATTCTTGGATATGTTTAAACAGATAAATGTAAATCTTCCTTTCATTGATGTGATTTCAGGAATGCCTAGATATGCTAAATTCTTGAAAGATCTAATCTCAAATAGAAAGAAAATGGAAGAACTCTCGGCTGTTACTATGAATGCTAATTGTTCAGCAGTGCTGTTGAATAAAATACCAGAAAAACTATCTGATCCAGGAAGTTTCACAATTCCATGTTTTCTGGGTAGTCTTAGTTCAATAGAAGCATTGGCAGACTTAGGTGCTAGTATAAATCTAATGCCGTATTCACTATACGCTAAACTAGACCTTGGAGAATTGAAACCAACCAGAATAAGCATACAACTAGCCGATAGATCAATAAAATATCCTAGAGGGATAATGGAGAACATGCTAGTTAAAGTTGGTACTTTAGTATTTCCAGTAGATTTTGTTGTTTTGGACATGGAAGAAGATTCTCAAGTTCCTCTCATATTAGGAAGACCATTCTTAAACACGGCTAAAGCAATGATAGACGTGTTCGGTAAGAAACTGACCCTAAGTATAGAGGATGAGAGTGTTACCTTTTCAGTTGATAGAGCAATGCAACAACCACAATCTGCAGATGATACATGTTATTATATTCAAACTATAGATGCACATGCAGAATTATTAAAAGAATTTCCAGAATTACAAGGAACAGGAGAATGTTCTTTAGGAGAAGGTAATGAACCAATTGATGAAGCTGAAATGTTAGCTACACTTATAGCTAATGGATATGAACCAACAACAGAAGAAATTCAAATGCTAAAAGAAGAAGACAGATATCGATATAAATCATCGATAGAAGAACCTCCGAAATTAGAGTTAAAGCCACTTCCAAACCATTTGGAATACGCTTATTTACATGGTGAATCTGAATTACCTGTAATAATATCGTCTTCTCTTACTGAAAATGAGAAATCACAACTCATTTCTGTGTTGAAAGCTCATAAACCAGCCATTGCATGGAAGATTCATGATATTAAAGGAATAAGTCCTTAGTATTGCACACATAAAATCTTTATGGAAGAAGGTCATAAAACGTATGTGCAACGCCAACGAAGACTAAATCCTAATATGCAAGATGTAGTTAAGAAAGAGATTATTAAACTGCTAGATGCAGGTTTGATATATCCAATTTCTGATAGTCTATGGGTAAGCCCAGTTCAATGCGTGCCTAAGAAAGGTGGCATGACTGTCATTACAAATGAAAAAAATGAGCTTATTCCTACTAGGACTGTAACAGGATGGCGTGTGTGTATTGATTATAGAAAATTAAATGACGCCACCAGAAAAGATCACTTTCCCTTACCTTTCATAGATCAAATGTTGGAAAGATTAGCCGGAAATAGTTACTATTGTTTTCTAGATGGATTTTCCGGATATTTTCAAATTCCAATAGCACCCGAGGACCAAGATAAAACCACATTCACGTGCCCTTATGGTACTTTTGCTTACAAACGCATGCCATTTGGACTTTGCAACGCCCCTGCAACCTTTCAAAGGTGCATGATGGCGATTTTTCATGACATGATAGAAGAATGCATGGAAGTATTCATGGATGACTTTTCAGTCTTCGGTGATACATTTAAATCATGTCTAGTTAATCTGGAACGAATGCTAATTAGATGCAAAAAATCAAATCTAGTACTTAATTGGGAGAAATGCCATTTCATGGTTAAAGAAGGCATCGTTCTTGGACATAAAATTTCAAAAGAAGGAATTGAAGTGGATAGAGCTAAAGTAGATGTAATTGTTAAACTTCCACATCCCACCAATGTTAGAGGAGTTAGGAGTTTTCTAGGGCATGCCGGTTTTTACCGACGTTTCATAAAAGATTTTTCTAAAATTGCCACTCCTATGAATAAACTCCTAGAAAAGGATGCTCCATTCATCTTTTCAGATGAGTGTATCAAATCTTTTAATATTCTTAAAGAGAAACTCACTAATGCACCGATCATGATAACACCAAATTGGAATCTACCATTTGAACTAATGTGCGATGCAAGTGATTTTGCAATGGGAGCCGTTTTAGGACAAAGGATTGAAAAACGATTTCAACCTATATATTATGCTAGTAAGACGTTACAAGGAGCACAAACGAACTATACAACTACTGAAAAAGAACTCCTTGCTATTGTCTTTGCTTTTGACAAATTTCGATCATATCTCCTTCTAGCAAAAACGGTGGTCTATACCGACCATTCTGCTCTTAGATACCTATTTTCAAAACAAGATGCTAAACCAAGATTAATCCGTTGGATCTTACTCTTACAAGAGTTTGATATTGAAATCCGAGATAAAAGAGGAGCAGAAAATCTCACCGCTGATCATCTTTCTCGTCTTGAAAATCCTGAGTTAGAAGTTCTAAATGAATCGGCCATACAAGACAACTTTCCTGATGAATATCTATTGAAGATAGATTATAAAGAAATCCCATGGTTTGCAGACTATGCAAACTACTTAGTTTGTGGATTCCTTGAAAAAGGATTATCGTACCAAAGACGAAAGAAATTCTTCAGTGATATAAAACACTATTTCTGGGAAGATCCACATCTGTTTAAAAGTTGTCCCGATGGAATAATACGCCGATGTGTATTTGGAGATGAAGCTAGTAAAATATTAAACCATTGTCACACAGGACCAACAGGAGGGCATTATGGGCCTCAACTAACAGCAAGAAAAGTTTATGAAGCTGGATTCTATTGGCCTACAATTTACAAAGACGCACACTTTCTTTGCAAATCCTGTGATGCATGTCAAAGGGCCGGAAAAATAAGTCAACGTGATGAAATGCCACAAAATGTCATCCAAGTATGTGAAGTATTTGACATTTGGGGTATTGACTTTATGGGTCCATTTCCGAAATCTCATAATAATCTATATATACTCGTAGCCATTGATTATGTATCTAAATGGGCGGAAGCATAAGCTCTCCCAACTAACGATGCACGAGTTGTAGTCAACTTTTTAAAACGTCTTTTTGCAAGGTTTGGAACACCGAAAGCTTTAATAAGTGATCGGGGTACTCATTTCTGTAATAATCAACTTGAGAAAGTTCTTAAAAGATATGGAGTAACTCATAAAATCTCCACCGCATATCATCCACAAACAAGTGGACAAGTTGAAAATACCAACCGAGCTTTAAAACGTATTCTAGAGAAAACCGTAGGATCAAATCCGAAGGAATGGTCCATTAAATTGGAGGATGCACTCTGGGCTTTTAGAACAGCCTACAAAACTCCAATTGGAACCACACCTTTTAGACTTGTTTATGGAAAAGCATGTCATCTTCCAGTAGAAATTGAACACAAAGCATTTTGGGCTTTGAAGACATGTAATCTTGATTTACATGAAGCCGGACGTCTACGATTAAGTCAACTAAATGAATTAGAAGAATTAAGACATGAAGCATACGAAAATTCGTTAATCTATAAAGAAAGAACGAAGAAATGGCATGATAAAAGAATCAGAAGTTCAAAAGAATTTAAAGAAGGAGACAGAGTTCTTCTTTTCAATTCACGATTCAAGCTATTTCCTGGAAAATTGAAATCAAGATGGTCTGGACCATTCATAGTCAAAAGAGTTTTCCCATACGGAACGATAGAATTAATAAATTCAAATGGGATTGAATTTAAAGTTAATGGTCACAGAGTTAAACATTACATACATGGTCCGATGGAAGTCGACAACGAAGTTAATCACAATTTCGACACCACAGCTAACTAAGTGTGGGGAGAATCAAGTCTTTAAAGGATAATATGTATTTCTGTTAGAGTTAGATTGTCTGTTTTCGTATAGTTCTCGAAAATGGAACCCGAATGGTCTTTCCCTAGCAGACCCTAAAGAACTAGTCTTCTCCCCCCATTCTGAATTTTTATTTTTTTTAGGTTTTTACGAAATGAAGACTGCCTGTGAACTAAACCATGGTCTAATGCTACACGCTTTGATCACTAAACGTAATAATGACATACTACCGAGTGAATTAGTATCAGTAATCAGAGAAAGAATGGACGGAGTTAGAAAAGAATTCAGATGCGAAGATAATAAGTTACAATTTGGTAAAGAAAAATCAAAATCCGCAGAAAAAAGAAGAGCACGACACCTAGAAAGATGTCACAAATGCGGAAAATGGTCACATGGAGGTAAATATTCAAATAATCAAACCTATTCAAATGCCGAATTTGTTACTTTATGCAGAGACGGACCGTTCATATGTTTAGAAGAAAAGACACTGAATGCTCAAGGTTACGCCTATGTAGCCATGGAAAACCAATTAAACCGACTATCTTATGAATGGGATAGATCATATAACTAAGAAATCTATTTCACAGGTATGTCTGTACAGTTTTTATTTTTATTTTTATTTTTAACCTTTTGATAATAAACGCTAATTTGTTCGCTAAAAAGTATTAAATTGGTATTGAATAAAATTAGGTTTGGCGACCGAAATTATTGATATCATTCAAAAATTTATTACATCACTGCGAAATTTAACGTTTATTCTTAAGGTATAAATATCTTTAATCAATCAACCCAAAATATTTCAAAAATTCGTCATGAGTTAAATTAGGTCTTGGAACCGAAATTACTTTACCGAAAAGAGGAGCGCATATTTTTGATAATATTTGATTGATTAAAGTGGGATAAAAAGACAAAAAGATTTTTAATTTTATTTTTACCATGTTTTTTAAAAATTAATATTTGAACCCTTTATAAATATTGTAAACTTTGTAAAATCAATATTTTTAAAATTGTAAATATTTGAAAAAATTAATATAAGTTTGGTGTGAATTTATAATATGAATTTTTAAATTAATATTGGTGTGAATTTTTAATTTTTAAAATATGAATTTTTTAATTTTATGCATTTCAAATTTTAAGTTTGGTGTGAATTTTTAATATTAATTTTGAATTTTTTATTTAAGTTGTGTGAATTTAAAAACAAAAATTTACTCTATCTCATTAAGTTAAAAATATGATTTTTAAAATTCGTCGTAAGTTGAAGACTAGGTCTTTGAACCGAAATTGCTTTACCCGAGGGAGGGACGAGAACTTTTATTATCATTATTTTTAAATCTTATTGAATTAAAGTATGCCAAAAACATTAAAAAACCCCAAAAATCTTAGCTTTTAAAACAATCGCTACAAAAAGACAAATTTTAAAATTTTGTCGAGGGACGGACTAGGGCATCGTTCCGAAACGCCCTCATTCTTAAAAGAAACAAATTTTTAAAATTAATTAATATTTGTTTTATAAGTTAAAGGTTTTATAAATAAAAAAAAATAGTATGTATATATTTGTTTGTAGTTTATCTTACAAGACAGGGTAAAACAACGCGTTTTCAAAGACAGGCATTAAGTTCAGCAAAAGCAAGTAATTTTGACGACAAGATGCAAAATATGTGTGAAATAACAAACAAGACGGAATAAACAAATGACGTGCACCATTTATCATTCAACAAACAAACAACAATATGTTTGAAACTTTGGTAAAATTTAATCACTTTTCTACGCTTATCACCCTCAATAATTTAAATTGTTACTGATTTCTTGCAAATGAGGGCATTGCAAGATCTTAAGTGTGGGGAGGGGTTAAATTCTTTCGGATTTTAAAATTTTTATCTTAAACACTTGGTTACCATTAAAAATACTAGTAAAGCAGTAGTTGTATTAGAATCTAGTGCTCTCTGATAATAAAGAACAGCCCTGGTCTTATATACTGACTACCCAATTCTAGTAAAATTTTTCAAAATTTTCAATTAAATGAACTAAAAATCATGTTTATACATATTTATGAACGATAAAACTAGGTTTTAACACCGAAATTATTGTTACCTCAAAAAGGACATAAATTGAGAAACAAACCAAAATGTTAAAATTCATTTAAAATGGAATATAGGACGATAAAAAGGAAAATAAAAGCCAAGTGTGGGAAAATTTACCAAGTTATCTTAAACATATGTCACATATATCTGTAACAAATAACTGAAAATACTTTTGCTTTGGGCTAAACTAAACTGTTTTACCCGATGAAAGAAAAGAAGAGATGGATCTACACGATGAATCAATTCCATCATTAAAAGGAAGTAAAGTCTTCCGAAAAAGAAACGCGCTTCTTGATTTAGGTCATGAAGTTGTCGTCCAGACCAGCTGTAGGTTGACGAAAAATCTAGAAAAGTCATCACTAAAATCAGCAGGAAATCCACGGACCTCAGCATTAAACAGGGTCGCCAAGTGGTCAGATTTATCCTAACCATGAGAAGGATTTATCTCGTACAATGGGGGGGCACCATGCAAATTAGCTGGACAAGACTAATGAATCAGATCCCCAGAAAGGATAATCTCCTTAAAGATTAAAAATCAGCTTTTAAGACTGATATTACTCAATCCTTGAGATTGACCTTAAAGATTGAGAATTACAAACTCATGGAATTCAATGATATCTAAACTCGAGCTTGAACGAGAAAATATTTTGATCAAAATTACAAACCGATTTGTTTTCTGAAAACCCTATTTTCAATGCGTTCATTACCATTGAACGTAAAATCCTAGGAATTCACCTGGAATTCATTAGGTCACCTGAACCAAATCGGGTGTCAATCGTAAGAACGGTGGTTGCATAGCATGGTCAAAGACAGGACCTTGTGCCATACCGAAAAATTATAAGGGTGAGCTTTGCTATTGCTCCTACCAAGGATAGTAATTGCGTCCGACACGTTATAGACCATAATTAAAAGCATGTCAGGGGACATTGCCTTAACAGTTGCTTGTTCAACGCTTTCCTTTACAACCGGACGGTAGTTTATCGAAAGGTAATATACGGGACAAGTAAACTGGACGTGTTGCTTTTCAAATACAAGGTTAGCAAGTGGGTGACACAAAACAGCAAGTTTTGAGCTAAAATTTTCAATTCTGAAACCCACCAAACCCACAAAAATATTTTGCAAACACCGGTAAAGGGTTATTCTGGAAAACTTATCTAGGGTAAAAACTAGATTTTCAAAAGATCAAATGTTTTCATAAAGATCCAATTTCCTTAATGGATCTAATTTTTTATAGTCATGTGGGACTGTAAACCATATCGTTACTACCATTGTTTATACCGCCGTATAGAAAATCACTGATGTACAAAGTGTGAAGAATAAAGAAGTGATTCTAGTATTTCAAGACGATATTGCTTGAGGACAAGCAACGCTCAAGTGTGGGAATATTTGATAATGCTAAAAACGAACATATATTTCATAGCATTATTCCTCAAGAAAGACAAGCTTTTAGTTGCAATTGTTCTATTTACAAGTGATATTCGTTTAAATAATAAAAGGTGAAGACAAAAGATAGATTCGACGAATTGAAGACGCAAACGACCAAAAAGCTCAAAAGTACAAAAGACAATCAAAAAGGTTCCAATTATTGATAAGAAACGTCTCGAAATTACAAGAGTACAAGATTCAAAACGCAAAGTACAAGATATTAAATTGTACGCAAGGACGTTCGAAAATCCGGAACCGGGACCAGAGTCAACTCTTAACGCTCGACGCAACGGACTAAAAATTACAAGTTAACTATGTATATAAATATAATATAATATATAATTAATTATATTAATTATATATATATTATATTTATAAATAAAAACCGTCGGCAGAGAAAGACTCCAAGGGACTGAGCTGTAATTTCATTCTCCGCGACTCGCGGAGTTTGAAGAGGATTTCACCGCGAGTCGCGGAGCCCCCAGTTTTGAAACTCCCTATAAAGCAAACCGAAATCTGATCATTTTCATCAATCTTTTTCTTCTTCTTCTCATACGTAAAATATATATATATATATATTTATAATTTATATTTTAATTTTAATTATAATTCTAATAATAAGGGTATGTTAGCGAATGTTGTAAGGGTGTAAGTCAAAATTCTGTCCGTGTAACGCTACGCTATTTTTAATCATTGTAAGTTATGTTCAACCTTTTTACATTAATGTCTCGTAGCTAAGTTATTATTATGCTTATTTAAAACGAAGTAATCATGATGTTGGGCTAATTACTAAAATTGGGTAATTGGGCTTTGTACCATAATTGGGGTTTGGACAAAAGAACGACACTTGTGGAAATTAGACTATGAGCTATTAATGGGCTTTATATTTGTTTAACTAAATGATAGTTTGTTAATGTTAATATAAAGATTTACAATTGGGCGTCCCTATAAATTACCATATACACTCGATCGGACACGATGGGCGGGGTATTTATATGTACGAATAATCGTTCATTTAACCGGACACGGAAATGGATTAATAGTTAATAAACTTGTTGAAACAGGGGTGAATTACATTCAAGGGTAATTGGTGTAATTGTTAACAAAGTAGTAAAACCTTGGTTTACACGCAGTCGATAACCTGGTGTATTCATTAAACAAAGTATTAAAACCTTGTTACAATTCGAATCCCCAATTAGTTGGAATATTTAACTTCGGGTATAAGAATAATTTGACGAGGACACTCGCACTTTATATTTACGACTGATGGACTGTTATGGACAAAAACCAGACGGACATATTAAATAATCCAGGACAAAGGACAATTAACCCATGGGCATAAAACTAAAATCAACACGTCAAACATCATGATTACGGAAGTTTAAATAAGCATAATTCTTTTATTTCATATTTAATTTCCTTTATTTTATATTTAATTGCACTTCTAATTATCGCACTTTTATTTATTGTTATTTAATTGCACTTTTAATTATCGTCCTTTTTTAATTATCGCAAGTTTATTTTATCGCACTTTTATTATTCGCAATTTCATTATCGTTATTTACTTTACGCTTTAATTTAAGTCTTGTATTTATTTTATATTTTACATTAGGTTTTAACTGCGACTAAAGTCTTAAAATCGACAAACCGGTCATTAAACGGTAAAAACCCCCCTTTATAATAATAATATTACTTATATATATGTTTGTATTTTTATAAAAGTAAATTAATATAGCGTTGAGCTTTGTTTAAAAAAGATTCCCTGTGGAACGAACCGGACTTACTAAAAACTACACTACTGTACGATTAGGTACACTGCCTATAAGTGTTATAGCAAGGTTTAAGTATATCCATTCTATAAATAAATAAATATCTTGTGTAAAATTTTATCGTATTTAATAGTTTTTCCTAGTAAAATATAAACTATTTCGTATCCCTTAGCTTTGACATCAATAACCATACTTAACATTTAATCAACGTCGCATATTCCCTTAATTATGAAATCTTACTATACCGTACCAAGTGTAGTTACCGAAACGAAGTACTGTGCAACCGTTGAATACTGGTCGTCCAGTCCGGTTGGGGTTGTCAGGCCCGATAGATCTATCAACAGGATTCGCGTTTACAATACCTCATATAAATAATAGTTACCAAGTTACAGGATAGTATGCCAGTGGTACAACTCAACGTAGAATATATATTTTTAATCACTTGTGTCCATAACGTAAATCATAAAATGCATGTATTCTCATCCCGAAATATTTAGAGTTTAAAAGTGGGACTATATACTCACCTTTTCCTTGAAGGTATTTAACTCGACTTGGTCTCCGATAGATATCACGAACCTAACCATATATATAATATATCAACATATTTTCTTTTCAAGTAATCGTTACATACATATATATATATATATATATATATATATATATATATATATATATATATATATATATATATATATATATATATATATATATATATATATATATATATATATATATATATATATATACTTATAATACTTTTAATATTTTCTTAGTCCGTAGTTAGCAGTCTGTTGTTAATGGTCCACAATTAGTTGCTCAATAAAATAAATAAAGACCCCATCGTATTCGTATTGATCAGAATTAATCTCGACCCATGGTACCATGTTGTCAAATGACGTGTTGCGTACATAAAGTACCGTGTTGTCAGATGACGTGTTGCGTACAATCATGAGGTCTTATGATTAATCTTCTCGTGTTGTTTACGGGTGGTCCTGGAATATATAAAATCAAATCATAAATATATATTAAATATTATGTTAATTAGCCAATATATGATTAATCCGATTTTGTCATAATATGATATATTACAGGTTTTGAAGTGTTTTAAAAATCAAATTAGAAGGATCTATTTAGTTTGCGAACAGGTTTGAAATCATTCAAACTATGTTCTTGTTGTTAAAAATTTTATAACACAAAATAAGATAGCTATATAAATATGAATCGAATAAGATTATAAATAAGGTTACTACCTCAAGTTACTTGGATAAAGCTACTGGAAAAGATAGAAAATAATCTTGATCAAACTTTCTTATGATGATTATAGGTTGTTCATGAAGCTAGTTCTTCATGAGTATTTGCTGAGATTGTGAAGAACACTTAGAGTTCCTAAGAGTGTGTTTTTTTTTTGTTAGAGAAAGATGGTTGTAAGAATGAAATGAAAAACCAAAGTGATGGTGATACTTATAGGACAGTCTGGTTGTTGAGGGAACAAGGACAAATTATTGTGTTGAATTTTTGAGTAATAATGTATGCTAGCTTACAAATAAGATTCCCTCTTATCTAGGGCAGATCTAAAGCTGATAAGGATATTGATTTGATGTGTATTTACCAATAGTAAATACGAATGGATGATGAGTATGATACGGTAAAAGAAGCTCAAAATCGGGCTTTTATTTTGGGTCCAACCGGGCCAAAAATAAAATTTTAAGACATTTTTAATAAAGCAATGTTATTTTGGGTCCAACCTGGCAGCTCGACCCCAGCCAGGGGCTCTGCCCCTTGGACCCCGCCAGGAGTTGCCACCCCTTGGACCCCGCTTATCGGGGGCGCTGCCCCCGAACCCCCGTCATAATCAAGATAAGTTCAAACAAGTGTGCACTCCACACTTCCCCAAACTTGTTCGATATTTATCAAGATTATTTTGGTTACAAATTAATCCTATTACACTTAAATCATATTGGTGACATAAATCACAACACATTATAGATTGTAAGTATATATGTCAAAGAACGTTACATATAGTTATCGTTTTGAAAACTTAAGTTAGTGGTCTCAAAGTATACTTATAACTCATTGTTGTTAGTTCACAATGAAATGTTAAACCATCCTTAAATCATGTTAAATATGTATAGATATGTACATATACATAATCGTATAATTATCGTGTGTTATATAGTTCGTGATATCATCGGTCAAATTGGACGGTCAAACGTTGTGTAAAACTCTTTTCAAAAATATAAGTCTCAACAGTTTGGATTGCTTATCATGTTGGTAAGGTTTAATTTATGTAAATATTAATCTCATAAGTATAGAACGATCGGAAAATTCCGGGTCGTTACAATATATACCTTGAATAATGATCAACAAATGTTACATAGTATCGGTTTTGATCATGTGAAGCACTCGTAAGGCCCCAAGCATCGGAGTAAACAAGTTCTAAGGGATGAGTGCTAGTAAGAGATGATTCCGCAAATGGTAACTTATGACTTTTATTGCAAAAATATGAATTACAATGAGAGCTAGAACTCGAGTTACATAGCAGATTTGTAGACTTAATAATAAAGGATAAAGTGCAAGATGATGGATGGCCTAGCCGGAGATGCCATTTGGTGTTGTCACTGATGGAAATTAGGTTTTTTTAGGTGATCTCGGACTGGTTAAATAGTGCAGATCATTGCGGCTTCCCCTTGAAGAAGTGGCGCCTTCACAAGAAAAAAAATAAGGAACAAATTCCAACGAAACTTTGTTAGATCTTGCGAATTTGGCAACAGAAATGAGATTTCTTTTGCACTTAGGAACACATAAAATAACAATTAGTTTTAAAATGTGAGATGGACTTTTAAATGAAGTTTGTCCAAGGTGAGTAATTTGTAAACATGTGCCGTCTCCTAGGACAATTTCCAATGGACCACCATAATCGGTAAAAGATTGTAGGTTGCTTGGATCAGAGGTGACATGGTGTGAGGCACCGGTGTCAAACATCCATTGAGGAGAGTTGTTGTGAGTCGAGTTCGTGTAGTTAATACTTGGTGAGATGCCGTTTTCACGTAGGAATTTGGCTAAGGTACGACAATCTCTGGCGAAGTGTCCATCACGTGAGCAGTAATGTGACGATCGCTCCAAATCCATATGGACGAACACGTCATTCAACAATTTCATTGCGAGGTATTTGACCTCTATATGATATGTTTTGTAAACATTGCATTCTTTTGAAAAGGCACACCATAAATGAATATTTAAATCAAAGGTTTTCAACATTTGATGATTTCTACATATAGACAATCGCCGTAAATAATAGTTTACAATAGTACTTCCATTGACAATGCAGTCAAAATAAGATACACGGTGATGATTTGGTGAATGCAACGTTTACTTGATAAACATGTCATGTAAGACTCCATGCACATAGCATGTCTAACATATAAGCAAACAGCGGAAGACTTCTAGGGAACCTGAGAATAAACATGCTAACAAGTGTCAACACAAAGGTTGGTGTGTTCATAGTTTTAATGTTTCGTATAATCTGTATATAAAGGTGGATCACAAGATTTCAGTTGTTTCATCCAGAAACATTTATCAAAATATTCTACAAAATTGAGCACCCTGGTAACTAAACTTAACGTATATATAATTTGTACCCTTTGTATAATCATCTTAATAATACATGCAAACCAACGTGTACGCTTCTCAAATAGCATACGTCCATTAAAAGGCTAACGCTCTAGCTCCGACGGGGATGTCAAGCCCTATGGATCCATATACTATTATTCGCGCCCACCAGTCCATATCCTATGTACTGGCAGCTACTAGTTACCAAAGCTAAGGGATTTTCGGTTCAAACTCAGTGTAGAATTAAGTATGTACTTGTATCCATTGCGTTTAAAATAAATTGCATGTATTCTCAGCCCAAAAATATATATTGCAAAAGCAATTAAAAAGGGAGCAATGAAACTCACCTTAGCAGCATATAAAGTCGTTCACCAAAATGTGATCGAAACACGGATTACCAAATAACCGTAGATCTCAACCTAGAGAACATATGTTGGTCAATAAATGTCTATCAAGCTAGGTCAGGTCATAGTGTATCACAATCCTAATGCTCGATATTGACATACAAAAGTTATCCAATGTTGTTTCAAAAAGTCAATTTTGACAATAGTTTAACAAAACGAGACGTACCTTATATAAGGATTCATTTACTCGGTTGGTAATATTCAAAAATCCAATTTATCAATCTCGTAAACAAGTTGTTTAAATCTTAATTGTAGATTCAAAAGCAATTTCAATTAACTTCAATCATAATTCAGTTGCTCACATCTTTTAATCCGTTCATCGAAATTATTCGATATCTAAATGAAAAGTTATTGATTTTTCGTCAGCTTTCCAAAAACATGTATATCATATACCTTTTACCAGTAATGTAGCGACCCGACCAAAACCGTTATTGACGGCGTCGTTAACTTAGGTCCCGTTGCGTGGTCGTAGTCCCTATATGAGACTCGTTTGACCAAAATTATGTCGCGTTCATTTGAAACGTGCATGACTTGCAAAGTTTAGTTCACCAAACGGATCGACAACAAGTTTAAGTTTACAAAAGTCATAAAGTATACATGAAATAACTTGCGACATAATATAAGTTGAAAAACACAGTTGCTATAAATAGCGTAAGTATGTAAACAATATGTTTGAATCCAAAGGTGCTACCACTAGCGTATGCATGTATGTATGCTTGACTCCAAGCATGAAATCAGAGTGTATGCATGTATGCTTGACCCCAAGCAAGTATGAGTGTACGCGGAAGCATGTATCAAATAGCCAAGTATGAACCTGAGAAACATATAGAAAACTGTCAACGAAAAACGTTGGTGAAATCATAGGTGTATTTGTAAACATTGTTTTTGAACCACAAGATTTAGTATTCCCATAGTTGATTATCAAAATCGTTTGCATTCCAAAAGTATTGTTCGCGAGCACCCAATTATCAAGACTTAACGTTTCCTTCCATAGAACCCCATCACAATAGTGTTAGAACATACACTGTTTCTCGAAAATATATTTCATCCGTAGACGGTAGCGAACCGTCCGTAATGAGGGTTTGTCAAACCCGTATGGCCACACAATATAAGTTCTCGCTTACACCCTGCAAGTGTAACTAATGATAATCGAATTGAGGATTTTTGTTCTAACTCGCTGTGGAATGTTTGTTTTCCTTGTACTTGTGTTCAAAGTATAAAAGTAAGTAGTACAAAATGTAACAAAGTATATGTTTCTCAGCCCACAATTTAAAAGTATAAAAAGTTGTTGAAAAGGTGGGACTATGATCTCACCTCGAGTGCACGAGTATAAAAGTACTTCACAAAGTAAACGTATGCATGAATGTTGCTTAGCCTTGACCTAAACAAGTAAGTTGTATCAATTAACCGGTTACGACACAAAGTCGGGTGAAATGTGTTCAATTAGTCCTATGGCTCGTTACGACTCGAAAAGTATAGCATGTGAATCACGTTGTCAAGTTTCATACAAGAAACAAGTATAAAAGCATGTTAGAATGATTGTATAAAAGTTTGGTTAAGTTTGACTAAAAGTCAAACTTGGTCAAAGTCAACGAAAAAGTCAACGCGTTCGGGTCGGGTCCCGAACTATTTTTCTGTGCTAAATATTCATATACAAGTATATTAAAACAAGTTTCATGTGAATCGGAGGTCGGTAGCTAGTCAAACATTTCGCGTGAAATGGGACAAAGTGGGCAGAATCTGGCCAGGCCAGATTGCGCGCCGCGCGGGGAAGGGGCGCGCCGCGCCACCCTCTGTGCAGGCATTTTTCTGTTTTTCAAAGTATGCACGAGCTAAAACCAAATAACCACATCTTATGATCCGCAAACAATTAGAACATGTATCTTATATCATCGGAAAGGTAATTTGACGAGGAAAACACCTAGACACATTCCATCAAGAAATTCAACACTTACAACAACCCAAAACCGCATTAAACGTTCATAATCAAAGTTTCAAGTTCGTAAAACGTATTTTATGATTCGGGAATCCAATTTACACATACGATATGCCGTTTTGAAGGTAATGAAGCATACATTACAACTAAACACATACTAATAACATTTCATGGCATTCGAAACATCAAAAGCTCGTTTTAAGTCTATCAACCCTAACCAAATCCGCAAAAATCAATATTCATGTTTTTGAAGTTTCCTTAATCAACCTACGCATCAAAACGAAGCTAGTGATACTAGTAACACAATTAAAACATGCACTTTAACAATCTAACAACATTAACTCATCCAAAATCAAAGATTTAGCACACCCATTTCAAATGTTCAAACTAGTTACTCAAAACAACGAATCGAGCAAGCAAAACATATATTCATGTTATACACGAGCCATAGACACTAACTAACACCATTTCAAGTCAAAAACATGAATTTAGAGAAAATTTAGTGTTTTAGAAATGTTACCCAAAATGGATGAAATTGGTACCAAATCGAAGAGGATGATGAGAGGATCACGAATATGTAATTTGTTTTGAAGTTTGCTTCCCGATCCGAATTTAGATGATGAATTATGTTTGTGTTCTTGAGAGAAAAAAAGAAAGAAAGAGAGAGAGAGAGAGGGATTGAATGGTGGAAAAATGGGTTGACTAGTTGACCTAGTCAACTAGTTTGCCCATTTGGCAACTCCGGTCCCTCGAGTTTCAAAGCGGGTGCGGGATTTAACCGATCGAATATTTTTAAAACGCAAGTTAACGAGAGATGTTAAAATTAAATGACGGAATTTTTATGAACGTTAGTCAACGGAAACTACGAATTTAAATAACGAAAGGTATTATTTAAAAGAAAAAGACGGTGTTAAAAATAAATTTAACGGAAAAACGCGGGATGTTACATTATCCACAACTCAAAAGAAATTTCGTCCCGAAATTTAGTTGGAAGTAGTAGTTGTTGAATCTTCCTCGAGATTTTGTGTTGCCAATTCTACGAATGAAGGAGAAGTACGTTCTAGGGTATTTCAACGAATTTTGACGGTCGGGATCATATGTTGTTTTAAGGTTTGGCTTCCATGATTCATGGTTTCAACCGGTCCTCCTAGGAAGTGAGGGTTATCGTCGATAGTGAGTTCATCAAAGGAGATAACAAGTTCTCGTTTCGCAAAACACGTCTTTGAGTTGATACATCGAATGTAGGATAAACGGAGACCCAAAATGAGTCGGAAAAGTCTAAACGGCTAGCGACGGGTCCAAAACACCCCAAGAATTTAAAGGATCAAAATATCGCAGATTTAGCTTCCTACGTTTTCCCGAAACGGATTGCACCTTTCCAAGGTGCGACTCTTAACGTGACGCGGTTTCCCACGTGGAATTTGAAATGTTTACGTCTAACATCGGCGTAGCTCTTGGTGATTACGAGTCGCGTAGGGTTTTACCTGAATATGAATAAATTTTCTCGGTTGCTCATGAATAACCTCGGCCCCGGTGAATTGATCATCGTTTACTTGGTTCGACAAAAGGAGAATGACGTTTCCGGTCATATAAGGTTTCGAAGGCGTGGCGTCAATACTCGAATGAAAATTTGTAGTAAGAGAGTTTGATTAAAGGCAAAGACGTTTCTCAAGAAAATTTGAAGTTGGTAATACAAATTCGTATTATGGTTTCCAAGGTTTAAATCGCATGTTTGTTCGGTCCGTCGGGTTGTGGATGGTACGCGGTACTCATGTCTAAACGCGGTCCCGAGGCTTTTTGTGAGGCACTCCAAAATCTAGAAATGAAACGAGGATCTCGGTCCGAAACGGAGTACATTCCGTATGGTATATTTGGACAAGTTTGTTAGGACAAGTTTCTCAAGAAAATTCGCGTCGCGGAAGATTTATCGGTTTCCAAAAACGTTCGTCGGGGCAAGTTCTTATCGGGTTTTGAAAACGATTGTTAGGACTATCCACCCTCGCGGCGAATACTTGTATGACGTGAAGAGTCGCTCTCCATTGAGATTTTAGAATAAGGACCTCCTGAACCGGAAGTACGAGGGTGATGCAAGAGAAGTTTCCGCCCCGATGTGAGCATAACGAGTAAATTGTACTTAGTCAATAAGACTGTGCGAGGACGAGCTAGTATACACGTGTAACATACGGTTGAAGCCGAGAGGAATCGGTAATTCATTCGGAAGCATAAATATAATTTGAGAAAAGTCGAAGGGGTGTCCCCGGTATGGTTGTTATCAATATTCTCGGAGTTTTCGGATGTCCAAACATGAAAAGATGAAGTCATGTACATGGCACATGGTGGTGTTTAGGTTGATCGAGTCTAACCACCATCACGTGTCACTAGAACTTTGGTATGTCTTACCGTAATATAACCACGTTGATCGAGTGTCGTTATATTACGCTAACTCATACCTCCATTCCCACATCACTCTATAAATTCAAGTTCGTGTCATCGTGAAGACCTAAAATGAACAAAATGTAACGACGTCTCAAACGTGACTCGTATTAAATCGAAAGAATTTGTGCAACTATAAACAAGCGTTCCCCGAGGGAAGTGTATCAATGATTGTTCACGTCAATGTGGTTCGAGTCAGACAATATTGTATTTAGGTATGAAAAGAGTAACGAGTCATGATAACAAGTAATACGCAACCGTAGCGATAAATGGTGATGACGATACTCATCTAGAGTAGTGACAGTGACTTTACAACATTCATGGATAGTAAGATGAGACGGGGGAAATAACAACCAAGGAGTCAGAGTTCCCGAACGAGTGTGACTAATGAAGTCGTCGTCATCCATACGTGTATGAATCATGAATTTACGTGTGTTACCAAAAAGTGGCGGAATACGAGTTCGTATGATGAAGGTTGGGTACCATTAAAAAGTTTGCCTAAGAATGATTCAAGTATAATGCACAAGTAGTCAAGTAAGTGCTATCTATAACAAATGTATGTCAGAATGCAAATGCTAACTATCCGGTTGTAGTCTAGACTCACTAATGCGTCCTAACGACTCTGTTAGACACACTAATGCACGTCCTAGTTCCCTACAACCAACGCTCTGATACCATCTGTAGCGACCCGACCAAAACCGTTATTGACGGCGTCGTTAACTTAGGTCCCGTTGCGTGGTCGTAGTCCCTATATGAGACTCGTTTGACCAAAATTATGTCGCGTTCATTTGAAACGTGCATGACTTGCAAAGTTTAGTTCACCAAACGGATCGACAACAAGTTTAAGTTTACAAAAGTCATAAAGTATACATGAAATAACTTGCGACATAATATAAGTTGAAAAACACAGTTGCTATAAATAGCGTAAGTATGTAAACAATATGTTTGAATCCAAAGGTGCTACCACTAGCGTATGCATGTATGTATGCTTGACTCCAAGCATGAAATCAGAGTGTATGCATGTATGCTTGACCCCAAGCAAGTATGAGTGTACGCGGAAGCATGTATCAAATAGCCAAGTATGAACCTGAGAAACATATAGAAAACTGTCAACGAAAAACGTTGGTGAAATCATAGGTGTATTTGTAAACATTGTTTTTGAACCACAAGATTTAGTATTCCCATAGTTGATTATCAAAATCGTTTGCATTCCAAAAGTATTGTTCGCGAGCACCCAATTATCAAGACTTAACGTTTCCTTCCATAGAACCCCATCACAATAGTGTTAGAACATACACTGTTTCTCGAAAATATATTTCATCCGTAGACGGTAGCGAACCGTCCGTAATGAGGGTTTGTCAAACCCGTATGGCCACACAATATAAGTTCTCGCTTACACCCTGCAAGTGTAACTAATGATAATCGAATTGAGGATTTTTGTTCTAACTCGCTGTGGAATGTTTGTTTTCCTTGTACTTGTGTTCAAAGTATAAAAGTAAGTAGTACAAAATGTAACAAAGTATATGTTTCTCAGCCCACAATTTAAAAGTATAAAAAGTTGTTGAAAAGGTGGGACTATGATCTCACCTCGAGTGCACGAGTATAAAAGTACTTCACAAAGTAAACGTATGCATGAATGTTGCTTAGCCTTGACCTAAACAAGTAAGTTGTATCAATTAACCGGTTACGACACAAAGTCGGGTGAAATGTGTTCAATTAGTCCTATGGCTCGTTACGACTCGAAAAGTATAGCATGTGAATCACGTTGTCAAGTTTCATACAAGAAACAAGTATAAAAGCATGTTAGAATGATTGTATAAAAGTTTGGTTAAGTTTGACTAAAAGTCAAACTTGGTCAAAGTCAACGAAAAAGTCAACGCGTTCGGGTCGGGTCCCGAACTATTTTTCTGTGCTAAATATTCATATACAAGTATATTAAAACAAGTTTCATGTGAATCGGAGGTCGGTAGCTAGTCAAATATTTCGCGTGAAATGGGACAAAGTGGGCAGAATCTGGCCAGGCCAGATTGCGCGCCGCGCGGGGAAGGGGCGCGCCGCGCCACCCTCTGTGCAGGCATTTTTCTGTTTTTCAAAGTATGCACGAGCTAAAACCAAATAACCACATCTTATGATCCGCAAACAATTAGAACATGTATCTTATATCATCGGAAAGGTAATTTGACGAGGAAAACACCTAGACACATTCCATCAAGAAATTCAACACTTACAACAACCCAAAACCGCATTAAACGTTCATAATCAAAGTTTCAAGTTCGTAAAACGTATTTTATGATTCGGGAATCCAATTTACACATACGATATGCCGTTTTGAAGGTAATGAAGCATACATTACAACTAAACACATACTAATAACATTTCATGGCATTCGAAACATCAAAAGCTCGTTTTAAGTCTATCAACCCTAACCAAATCCGCAAAAATCAATATTCATGTTTTTGAAGTTTCCTTAATCAACCTACGCATCAAAACGAAGCTAGTGATACTAGTAACACAATTAAAACATGCACTTTAACAATCTAACAACATTAACTCATTCAAAATCAAAGATTTAGCACACCCATTTCAAATGTTCAAACTAGTTACTCAAAACAACGAATCGAGCAAGCAAAACATATATTCATGTTATACACGAGCCATAGACACTAACTAACACCATTTCAAGTCAAAAACACGAATTTAGAGAAAATTTAGTGTTTTAGAAATGTTACCCAAAATGGATGAAATTGGTACCAAATCGAAGAGGATGATGAGAGGATCACGAATATGTAATTTGTTTTGAAGTTTGCTTCCCGATCCGAATTTAGATGATGAATTATGTTTGTGTTCTTGAGAGAAAAAAAGAAAGAAAGAGAGAGAGAGAGAGGGGGATTGAATGGTGGAAAAATGGGTTGACTAGTTGACCTAGTCAACTAGTTTGCCCATTTGGCAACTCCGGTCCCTCGAGTTTCAAAGCGGGTGCGGGATTTAACCGATCGAATATTTTTAAAACGCAAGTTAACGAGAGATGTTAAAATTAAATGACGGAATTTTTATGAACGTTAGTCAACGGAAACTACGAATTTAAATAACGAAAGGTATTATTTAAAAGAAAAAGACGGTGTTAAAAATAAATTTAACGGAAAAACGCGGGATGTTACAAGTAATATATGTATTTAATTCGTGGTACATCATAAACTGTTTAACAAGGAAATTTAGCATACAAGCATGTATAAATATATATACTCGAGCACTAGACATGGATACACAATTATTATATAAAAGATAAAATATAAGTACTTACATATCAATATTGAGATTCAATATTGTAGAAAAGTACGTAGACGTAACGGAGATGATAACACTAGGTTTGACTTGCAAATAATACCCATGAATATTACCCATAACCTCCTTGGCAATAACCCATAATTTCCTTAGCTTTATCCGGCTCATAAAACTATTTTGAAAGTGACAGGCTCATCACCTCGTCGTAGTATTTTATGTATAATACTAATAATAATACAAATACTACTAATAATAATAAGATTAATAATAATAATAATATTAATCTTAATAATAATAATAATAATAATAATAATAATAATAATAATAATAATAATAATAATAATAATAATAATAACAACAATAATAATATAATTAATAAATATAATACGGAGAAATTTTTAAATTAAAACAGAGGCAGATATCTAGAGCTTTATAGGTGTGGCCTGTCCAGGACTGCTATGCGATCGCATGGCCTCCAAGACCATTTCCCATGCGATCGCATGGGATGGATTTCCAGCTCATGATCTTTTAACTTCTAGTTTGTCTACATATTTTTTAATTATTAATATAATATATTTAATTTATATAATTAATTATATATTATATTAAATTCACATGCATAGTTGAATTGTAATTTTCGTTCCGATAAGTCGTACGTCGTCACTCGACTTATGTCCCGGTTCCGGTTTTTCGAACGTCCTATCGTATACTGAGAAAACTTGTACTTTACGTTTCGTGAATCGTACCTTTGTCAAAATATAGTCTTAAATCATCCATAAACTATACCACTGTAGCAATTCACTGTAGCAATTCACTGTAGCAAATAGTGATTTTCAAAAACACTGTAGCATTTTGGGTACTGTAGCAATTTGAAATGTTACTATCGTTTACTAAATAACTTGAAATTATATATATGTATATATTTTTTTTAATATACATAAATCAGTTTTTAAATACACATTGGAAGTTATTTATAAATAAATTTTAATAATAAATATTTCAATTTATCATATATATTCAAATAGATATTTAAACCAATAAGTTTAATGTACGGTATCAAATAATTAATACATTGTTACCTTTTCAAGTTATAGTATATATGTATCTATTTACATATAATTGTTCGCGAATCATCGAAAACAACCGAAGGGTATTTAAATATATAAAAGTAGTTCAAAAATTTTGAGATTCAGTTTTACAGACTTTGCTTATCGTATCGAAAATGTTAATCATACAAAGATTAAGTTTAAATTTGGTCAGAAATTTTCGGGTCATCACAAGTAAGTACATGTTGCATCTTTATTGTATGGTGGTGAGGGATTGCTTTTAGGATGCCAGGTGGTTCGAAATGAATTTGAATTTCAATTATACTCATGAGTTTTTGGCGTTCGACCACTATTGTTTGGTCGACTTGTACGATTTCCACGTGGCGTGTAGTTCAATGTAGGTATTATTGGTGTAATAGGTTTGGTGGAGTTCTTTTGTTGTGTTTCATAGTCAACGAGCTTGTAGTGAAGTTCACCGAATGAGATAGGTTTTTCACGAGCACGAACTGCGGCACATATTTCTTTAAAATTGTTGCCGAGTCGATGAAGGATATGAAGTACCAGATCATCTTCATCCATAGGAGAGTCGACCAAGGCTAGTTCATCTGCAATCCCGCGCATTTCTTGAAGACAAGTAGCAACAGTTTTATCTTCAGAGGTGTTCTCAATGAGTCGTTGTTTGAGCGATATTATTCTCGTGCGAGATTTGTTGTCATAGAGAGTTGACAGCCGATCTCATGCTTGCTTAGAAGTATCTAGAGATGTGATATGGGTTTGGATTATTGCGGAGCAACTGCCTAACACCGCATTAAGAATAACTTGATCTTACCTGTACCATTTGGAATAGGATGGGTTTGGCTTGTTTTCAATAGTTTGTGATGGAGGTTTGGTGGAACCATCTACAAAGCCTAAGAGATCGAAACCAATCAGCGTTGAAAAAAGTTGTCGCCGCCATACAACAAAGTTGGATTGGGTGAGTTTTGTGGATAAGTGAGTAGGGAGGAGTTGCTGCCCATGATGACAATGGTGATTACGACCAGTTGAAGTCAATTTTATAGCTCTAATACCATATAATGATAAGGGCCAATGATAGGAATTTCTTGTATATACATTGCTCTACACGATGATGTTTATATATACATACAACATTAACTCTGTCGGACAAAGTCCAAGTATTTGACAAACATTTAAGTTGTCAAATTGGAATTGAAGTTTGCATGCTAAACAAGTGGCTATGACTATTATATGCTTTCACATGCTTGCCTAACTTTGTTGAAGTCAAAGGAAAAGTTTGAATTGTAGTTTGCATCTTCACATGTCAAGTTGGTTATTGGTTTCACATATAGTTTTCACATGTATATATGTTGATCTATAAATACATATGATGTGTGCAGCGGGGTGTACGAAATAGTATTAATTTTTACTACAAAATGCGACGAAATATTACACAAGTTTTATTTATTTATTTATCGAGTGGATATACCTAAACCTTGCTACAACACTTATAGGCAGTGTACCTAATCGTAGAGTAGTGTAGTTTTTAGTAAGTCCGGTTCGTTCCACAGGGAGCTGGTGAAGTTAACGCTATATTATTAAGTTTATTTGTAAAAATATATATATAAATAAGTAGTAGTATTATTATAAAATGGGGGTTTTACCGTTTAATGACCGGTTTGTCGATTTTAAGCGTAAAAATAAATGACAAAAATTAAAGTGCGTAAAATAAATTGCGATAAATAAAATGACAGAAAATAAAATGACAGAAAATAAAAGTGCGATGAAAAATACAATAAAACAATTATGCTTATTTAAACTTCCGTAATCATGATGTTTAACGTTTTGATTTTAATTATTTGTTACTCGGGTTAATTGTCCTTTGTCATGGTTTATTTGATACCTATCTGGTTTTTATCCATAATAGTCCATCGGTCATAAATATAAAGTGCGAGTGTCCTCGTCAAATTACCCTTATACCCGAAGTCAAATATTCTAACTAATTAAGGATTTAAACTGTGACGCAGTTATCACTTCTGTCAACAATTACACCAGTTATGACTGTATGTAATCTACCCCTGTTTTGATTAGATATGAATATTAATTTACCCACTTGATCAGTTTGAATAATCAATTACCCAACCCGAATAATTAATTAAATGATTATAATAGATTCCATATGAACGTCACTAAATAGGACAACCATAATCATTATTAATTATTAGGATAATTAATTTGAAGATAGGTTCGACAGACTCCAATGAGTTGTCACTCAATTAGACAATACCCCCCATCTATTAATAGTCAATAGTCCAATTTCCACAAGTGTCGGTCTTTTGCCCAAACCTTAATTATGGTACAAAATCCAATAACCCCGTCTTAATATTTAGTCAAACATCACGATTACTTCGGCTTAAATAAGCATAATAATAACTTAGTTACGAGACATTAATTTAAAAAGGAAGAACATAACTTACAGTGATTATTAATCGCGTAGCGTTACACGGACAGAGTTCCTACTTTAAAACCCGTAAAACATTTCTTACAATAACCCAATTATTATTAATCTTAAATTAAACTTAATATTATAAATATAAATATAAATTACATAAGAAAGAAAGAAGATTGGAAAAAGGTGTATCTAAATCATCGATTTAGATGGCCTTTTATAGGCAAATGATAAATTGAAATTTTCACTTATGACCCCTGAACTATGCTCAATTAACAACTTTTTATTATTTAATATTATTCTTATTATGAATTATTTAAATATTATATTATATTCTTGTGCATAGTTGACTTGTACTTTCAGCTCCGTTGCGTCGAGCGTTGAAAGTTGGTTCATGCCTCGGTTCCGGATTTTCGAACGCTCTTTCGTACTATTTTATATCGTGTACTTTGTGTTTTGCGTCTTGTACTCTTGTCATTTTTAGACGTTTCTCATCAATAAATTGAACCACTTTAATTGTATCTTGTACTTTTTAGCTTTTCGGACCTTTGTGTCTTCAATTCGTCGAATCTGCCTTTTGTCTTCGCACTTATTTAATATAAACGAATATTACTTGAAAATAGAACAATTGCAACTAAAATCTTGTCTTTCTTGAGGGATAATGCTATGAAATATATGTTCCTTTTTAGCCTTATCAATATCCCCACACTTGAGCGTTGCTTGTCCTCAAGCAATACAGTCTTGAAATAAGATAATACAAATCACACGAATCACTTCTTTATTCTTCACACTTTGTACATCAGTGATTTTGATAGAGCGGTATAAACAATGATAGTAACGATAGAACCATGGTTAAAGGTGGGTGTGTCATCCACAGTTGCCTTGGGTTTAGGTCAACGACACTTGCAATCAAATAGCCGATTTACTTTCTGTTTCCAAAGCAAAGTGCACATTTGAAAGGCGGTTTACAGTCCCACATGACTATAAAAATGTAGATCCTTTAGGAAATTGGATCTTTATGAAAACATTTGATCTTTTGAAAATTCAATCTAGATTTGACCCTAGATAAGTTTTCTGATTTGACCCACCATTCGTTGTTGCAAAATATATTTGTGGATCAATATTTTGGCTAAAAACTTTTAGGTTCGTGTAATCCACTGCTATCCCTGTATCGGAAAGCACACATCCAATTTACTTGTTCCGTATATTACCTTTCGGTAAACTACCGTCCGGTTATAAAGGAAAGCGATGAACAAGAAACTGTTAAGGCAATGTCCCATGACATGCAGATGATTATGGTCTTTTGACGTGTCGGATGCTAGTACTATCCTTGGTAGGAGCAATAGTAAAGATCATCCTATGATTTTTCGGTCTGGCACAAGGTCCTGTCTCCGACCATGCTATGCAACCACCGTTCTTACGGTTGACACCCGATTTGGTTCAGGTGACCTAATGAATTCCAGGTGAATTCCTAGGATTTTACGTTCAATGGTGATGAACGCATTGAAAATGGATTTTCAGAAAACAAATCGGTTTGTATTTTTGATCAAAATATTTTCTCGTTCAAGCTCGAGTTTAGATATCATTGAATTCCATGAGTTTGAATTCTCAATCTTTAAGGTCAATATCAAGGATTGAGTAATATCAGGCTTAAATGCTGATTTTTAATCTTTAAGGAGATTATCCTTTCTGGGGATCTGATTCATTAGTCTTATCAAGCTAATTTTCACGGTGCCTCCCCATTGTACGAGATAAATCCTTCTCATGGTTAGGATAAATCTGACCACCTGGCGACCCTGTTTGATGCTGAGGTCCGTGGATTTCCTGCTGATTTTAGAGATGACTTTTCTAGATTTTTCGTCAACCTACAGCTGGTCTGGACGACAACTTCTTGACCTAAATCAAGAAGCGCGTGTCTTTTTCGGAAGACTTTACTTCCTTTTAATGATGGAATTGATTCATCGTGTAGATCCATCTCTTCTTTCAAAAGTATTACAATAAATCGGGTAAAACAGTTAATTTAGTCCAAAACAAAAGCACCTGCAATAAACTTTACACAAACATGTGATAGATAGTTTTTAATTGAATAACTTGGTATATTCTCCCCACACTTAGTTTCTTTCTTTGCCTTTTTATTCTCCTTTATTCCATTTTAAATGAATTCAAGCGTTTTGGGTTGTTTCTCAATTTATGTCCTTTTTGAGGTAACAATAATTTCGGTATTAACTCCTAGTTTTCATCGTTCATAAATATATATAAACATGATTTTGATTTCATTTAGTTGAAAATTTTTCAAATTTTCGTAAAATTTGGCAAATAAACCAAGTGTAAACCCGAGAGAATTTATAACCCTTCCCCACACTTGAGATCATGCAATGCCCT
This sequence comes from Rutidosis leptorrhynchoides, assembly GCF_046630445.1. NCBI lineage: Eukaryota > Viridiplantae > Streptophyta > Magnoliopsida > Asterales > Asteraceae > Rutidosis > Rutidosis leptorrhynchoides. Next base: position 361,690,618 of record NC_092339.1, read on the forward strand.
CATTTGCATGAAATCAGACTATAATTATAAATTCATGAGGGTGATTAGTGTAGAAAAGTGATTAAAAATACCCAGTTTGTAAGCATATTATTTTACATCACATTTGATATTTTGCGCCTTGTCATCAAAATTAGTAGCTTTTTGTTGAACTTAATGACAGTCTTTGAAAGTGCGCTGTTTTACCCTGTTTTGTACATAAGATAAAATACAAACATATATATATATATATATATATATATATATATATATATATATATATATATATATATATATATATATATATTTTTGAAGTTTGGTTTATAACCCCACTTTTCAAAAATTTATAAAGTATAATATTTTTGGCATACTTTAAATCAATAAAATTAAAAATAATGATAACAAAATTTGTCGCCCCGCCCTCGGGTAAAGTAATTTCGGCTCAACGACCTAGTCTTCAACTCACGACGAATTTCAGAAATCAATTTTTTTAAACTTAATGTAATAAAGTAAATTTTGTTTTTAAATATCACACAAAACTTAAAAGCATATTAATTTCATATAAGACCTACAAAACAAAAATTCAGAATGGAGGGAGAAAACTAGTTCTTTAGTGTCTGCTAGCGGAAAAGACCAATCGGATTCCATTCTCGGAACTACACGAGAACAGAACAACTAACTCTAGATAGCATTTTCTTTTTAGAACATTTGAATCTCCCCACACTTAGGTAGCTGTGGTGTCGAAATTGTGATTAACTTTATCGTCAATTTCTCTTGGTCCATAATCAACTTGCATATCCGTGACTTTTTCTTTAAGCCATTGGTCGGATTCCTGTGTAATATCCACAATTTCAACTAGTTTCTCCTTTTCTTTAGGTGATAGATTGGATACTAACCGGTTACATAACTTAAAGTTCCCCTTGGTTCTAGCATCGCGAATCCGTTTAATAAGTTTCTTCATTGAACTATTAATAACGGGGTCATCTAATTTCGTATCAACAACGGGGTTCTTTATTATCAAGTCATCATTAGGTGTTACTTCATTTTCCCCACACTTAGGCGTTTCATTATTGTTTAGCACTACCGCTGGAGTTGGTAAAACAACATGGTTATTACCAATCGTTTTTATTGGTTCAATGGTTTTGGTTGGTGGAGATTTAGACTTTCGAATCATAAAGGTGATTGATTTGTCACCACTTTTAAGTGTCATTCTTCCATTTCCTACATCAAAGAACGCCCCGGTGGACGCTAAGAATGGTCGACCTAAAATTAGAGGAATGTTTGGGTCCTCTTCTATGTCAATGACAATGAATTCGACTAGAAAGGTTAAATTACCTACTTGAATGGGTAGGTTGTCGGCAATTCCAACTGGGTGCTTAATGGTTTGATCAAAGAGTCGAACACTCATATCAGTTGGACTTAACTCACCTACACCTAATCTCTTATATAACGAAAGAGGCATAACACTCACACTTGCACCTAAATCTGCTAGTGCATCATACATGACACAATCGCTAAGTAGACAAGGAACAATAAATTCACCCGGATCACCTACCCTAGGTGAAGGTTTTGGTGGAACTGTATTCACCGGGTTTACTTCTACGGCTTTTGTTTCTTGTACTTTCTTATTCTTTTTCTTCTTCTTCTTTTCAGAAGTATCACAATCTTTATTACTTATTACTTGCTCATACTCAACTCCTTTTCTTGGAAACGGGATGGGTGGTTTGTATGGTGTCACCACTGGCTTTACATACTCGGGTGGTGGTGGTGATGTAACTTCTTCATTGTTACTCACATCTAAAACCTTCCCATCTTCTGGAGCTGGTTTTTCAGAATTTGTTGACACCATATTAACATTCTCTTTCCGAGGATTTACTTCAGTATTACTCGGTAGCTTTCCTTGTTCCCTCTCACTCATCATGCTAGCAAGAGTACCTACGTGTTTTTCTAGATTCAAAATGGAAGCTTGTTGAGTTCTTAATGACTGATCAAACCTCTCGTTCATTTGGGTTTGAGTTTCAATAAATTGTGTTTGAGATTCAACTAGCTTGAATACCACGTCTTCCATATTTGACTTTTTCTCTTCGGTTTGTTGTTGTGGTTTATATAAGCCAGGTCTTTGTTGATTGAAAGTGTTGTTTTGAGTTGGTTGGTTATTCGGACCTTGTTGGTTATACCAGTTATTTTCGGGTCCTTTTGGATTGTAAAGAATGTTTTGATTTCGATTGAAGTTTAGCTTTGGCGGTTGATAATTATTTTGATAATTATTTCCCGGCCTTTGGTTCATATAGAAAACATTCTCTCGTTGTTCCATCGTTTGTTCAATGTGACAGTCTTTCATTAAGTGTGGTCCACCGCATTGCTCACAACTAATTCGTATTGCGTGAATATCTTTATTCATCTTTTCCATTCGTCTCTCGAAAGCATCTATTTTTGCGGAAACAGAATCAAAGTTATGGCTAGAATCGGCTCTAGCCGCTTTAGATGAACGATATATATCTTTCTCTTGGTGCCACTCATGAGAGTGGGAGGCTGTGTTATCAATAATTTTGTAAGCTTCAGTTGCGGTTTTCTTCATAATGGAACCACCAGCTGTTATGTCGATGTCTTTTCGTGTAGCAACGTTGACACCTTGGTAGAATATTTGTACTATTTGGTAAGTGTCTAAACCGTGTTGAGGACATCCTCTCAACATCCTTCCGAATCTTGTCCACGCCTCATATAATGTTTCATTTGGCTTTTGCGCGAACGTAACAATTTCTCCTTGAAGTCTCACGGCTTTAGATGCCGGAAAGAATCTTTGAAGAAATTTTTCAACTAAGACATCCCATGTGTCAATCGCCCCTTCAGGTAACGATTCTAACCAATCTTTGGCTTCTCCCTTTAAAGTCCAGGGAAACAACATGAGATATATCTGTTCATCCTCCACTTCTCGGATTTTGAATAGTGTACAAATTCTTTTAAACGTACGAAGGTGTTCGTTAGGATCTTCATTCGGTGCACCACTGAATTGGCATTGGTTAGTTACCATGTGTAGAATTTGTCCTTTGATTTCATAATCTGGCGCATTAACGTTTGGTTGAATAATTGCATGACCTTGGCCAGTGCGTTTGGCTCTCATTCGATCTTCCATACTTTGAAGTTCCGTTACTTCCATATTTGAATTTGTTGAATCCGAATCACTAGAAGATTCTGATTTAACGGTTTGTGGTTCAGGAGGAATAATTAGTGGTTCAGGATCTCTGAATTGTCCTTGAATATCCTCCGGGTTCTTAGTTGTGAAGTCGGGTTCAAAAGATGGATTGTCGGAAATTTGAGTTGGAGTTCTTGGTCGACTAGATGACGATTCTAAAGAAAAATCAACGGCGGCAATATTGGCTAGATGTCTTGATCTGGTTACAGGCGGTGAACGTATGAAAGGTGGTGAACGTTTTGCTCGGTGCATTCACAGAATATCCTATTAGTTATAAAAATAAGAAAAACTTATATAAGTTGTCCAATTAATAGACTTTTCTGATTTTGCCCACGTTTCGAATAGCCAAAAGATGCAGCAGGAAGCCAGGACCCTTTAAATCGGAAGCCCACAACTTGCCACTAACAAATCCAACTATTACTACGAACCAGAAAAATGCCAACGTCTATTAACTTAACCGCTTAAATAATTTTTCTTTCCGTTTGAAGAATTAGATAAGAAGTAAAGAAAATTCTATATCCTATAACTAGAGCGTCGAGAAATAAGAAAGAAAAAGATTGCGAGTCGAAAAGTGTCGAAAAATAAAAAGGTCGAAAAATAAGCGTCGAAAAATAAAAATAAGAAGGTAGCACGAAAAATGGCGTCGCAAAATTCTAAAGCACCTAAATCTTAGTCTAAGGAATAAGCACTTAAGGGATTTTACGGCAAAGCCTAAAAATCTAGAAATAAAAAAAATAACTACGCCAAAAATAAACTTAATACTAAAAGTTGCGACTATAATCTAAAAATCTAAAGGTAATAAAACTTAAAAAATAAAATTATTATTTATTTTTTTTTTTTAAAAAATGATTTTTTTTTTACAATTTTTTTTTTTTTTTAAAAAACGAATTTTTTTTTTCTTAAAAAAAAACGTTTTTTTTTAAATTTTTTTTTTTTTTTAATACGTTTTTGTTTTTTTTTTGTTTTTTACGCTTTTTTTTTTTTTAAAGATTTTTTTTTACAAATTAATAATTTTTTTATAATTATTATTTTTTTTCAAAACTTTTTTTTTTAATTCATTTACTATTCATGAATAGTAAATAAAAAGAAATTAATTAATTTACTATTCACATGAAAGCGACATGATAGAAATTATTAATTACAAGTTACATAATATACCCCTGAAGTATTTAATAAATACGACTTTTTAAAACTTTACGTATCAAATTTTGATTATAAAATCTTATTATATTATTATATTCTATTTCAATATTATTATATTATTATATTCTATTTCAATATTATTATATTATTATATTTTATTTCAATATTATTATAATTAAAAATATAGCGTTTTAGCGCTCCCCGGCAGCGGCGCCAAAAACTTGATGTGTGCAGCGGGGTGTACGAAATAGTATTAATTTTTACTACAAAATGCGACGAAATATTACACAAGTTTTATTTATTTATTTATCGAGTGGATATACCTAAACCTTGCTACAACACTTATAGGTAGTGTACCTAATCGTAGAGTAGTGTAGTTTTTAGTAAGTCCGGTTCGTTTCACAGGGAGCTGGTGAAGTTAACGCTATATTATTAAGTTTATTTGTAAAAACATATATATAAATAAGTAGTAGTATTATTATAAAATGGGGGTTTTACCGTTTAATGACCGGTTTGTCGATTTTAAGCGTAAAAATAAATGACAAAAATTAAAGTGCGTAAAATAAATTGCGATAAATAAAATGACAGAAAATAAAATGACAGAAAATAAAAGTGCGATGAAAAATACAATAAAACAATTATGCTTATTTAAACTTCCGTAATCATGATGTTTAACGTTTTGATTTTAATTATTTGTTACTCGGGTTAATTGTCCTTTGTCATGGTTTATTTGATACCTATCTGGTTTTTATCCATAATAGTCCATCGGTCATAAATATAAAGTGCGAGTGTCCTCGTCAAATTACCCTTATACCCGAAGTCAAATATTCCAACTAATTAAGGATTTAAACTGTGACGCAGTTATCACTTCTGTCAACAATTACACCAGTTATCACTGTATGTAATCTACCCCTGTTTTGATTAGATATGAATATTAATTTACCCACTTGATCAGTTTGAATAATCAATTACCCAACCCGAATAATTAATTAAATGATTATAATAGATTCCATATGAACGTCACTAAATAGGACAACCATAATCATTATTAATTATTAGGATAATTAATTTGAAGATAGGTTCGACAGACTCCAATGAGTTGTCACTCAATTAGACAATACCCCCCATCTATTAATAGTCAATAGTCCAATTTCCACAAGTGTCGGTCTTTTGCCCAAACCTTAATTATGGTACAAAATCCAATAACCCCGTCTTAATATTTAGTCAAACATCACGATTACTTCGGCTTAAATAAGCATAATAATAACTTAGTTACGAGACATTAATTTAAAAAGGAAGAACATAACTTACAGTGATTATTAATCGCGTAGCGTTACACGGACAGAGTTCCTACTTTAAAACCCGTAAAACATTTCTTACAATAACCCAATTATTATTAATCTTAAATTAAACTTAATATTATAAATATAAATATAAATTACATAAGAAAGAAAGAAGATTGGAAAAAGGTGTATCTAAATCATCGATTTAGATGGCCTTTTATAGGCAAATGATAAATTGAAATTTTCACTTATGACCCCTGAACTATGCTCAATTAACAACTTTTTATTATTTAATATTATTCTTATTATGAATTATTTAAATATTATATTATATTCTTGTGCATAGTTGACTTGTACTTTCAGCTCCGTTGCGTCGAGCGTTGAAAGTTGGTTCATGCCTCGGTTCCGGATTTTCGAACGCTCTTTCGTACTATTTTATATCGTGTACTTTGTGTTTTGCGTCTTGTACTCTTGTCATTTTTAGACGTTTCTCATCAATAAATTGAACCACTTTAATTGTATCTTGTACTTTTTAGCTTTTCGGACCTTTGTGTCTTCAATTCGTCGAATCTGCCTTTTGTCTTCGCACTTATTTAATATAAACGAATATTACTTGAAAATAGAACAATTGCAACTAAAATCTTGTCTTTCTTGAGGGATAATGCTATGAAATATATGTTCCTTTTTAGCCTTATCAACATAGCATGCAGAGATGAGAAGATCATTCAATAGTGGGATGAAGTGATCCAAGTAAGGATCAAGTATCACAAATGATAAAACATAGTTGATAGTGTTTCAACGGAGTGTGTTTGTTTTTGAGGTCTTAGAGTTTTATTCTTGTAAGAAGTGTAAAAGTGTGTACGGGAAACTTAGATTTTATCCTAAATCTAAGGGGCTTTGGTTTGGGTTAACTCATAGTGTACTTTTTCTTGTACTAGGTTCTTTTATATTATAAGAATAAAGGAGACTCTTGGGGTGGACGTAGGCAGGGTTTTGCCGAACCACGTTAAATCGTCGTGTTATCAGTTACTTTATATTGCATTATATTATTTCTCTCAAGTTTGTCTCAAACAATTATATCCTGGCTTTCGCTGGGGTGGGTGCGTTAGGTAAATTGTCATAACAAACTCCCTTTCAATGATACAGGGAGTGATGTGGAACGGATTAACTCGTTGCTTACTTGGAGGCAAAGGAAGTCATAGAATTTATTTATGTTATTTATCTATTGGTTTATACAGAGTATTATTTGTTTACTTAATTAGAGTTGGTGTAGGTTTAGAGTCGTAGTCGGTTACGGTGTGTTATCATTTATTTTAAATATACTCCGCATAAGTGTAGCCATCGATCTATCTTCCTCTTATTGAAAATAATAATATTAATTGTTCTAGTTTCTTGCGTACAATTCTAATTACGTGAGTAAATCTATTGATTAAAGCACGTTGGTGTTTTAATATTTGTTGTGAAGAGCGTTTGTCTTCCAACGGGTCCTTTGATCCTTATCAATTGGTATTCAGAGCAATCGATCCAATCTATCATAATTTCAATTAGTTGGGTTTCTCCCACGTTTGAATTTTTGATAATCTATCCACCATATCTTAATTCTGATTAGTTGGGTCTCTCCCACGTTTGAGTTTTGATATTAAAAAAAAAAAAAAACGTCGTTACTGTTCACTCCGAAATCACTGTTCATCATCCGAAAATGCTTCAGAATACTATTCATCGTCAGAAAACACGTCAGGAAATCACTTTTCATAAAAAAAAAAAGAATTTTTTTTTCCTTGTTTCAATGGCCGACGATAAAGGTAATCAAAATCCTGATCTCACTATAGCCCTCAAAAGACTCAAGAAAACGCTAGATATAGTTAACAAATCTAACGAGCGTGCAAAACAACGATGGATTGAAGAAGAAAATCGAAGAGCCAATTATGGTGTACAACCTTGTATCGAGTCACAACAATATCATCAATATGAACTATCACAATACCACCAACGCCCTGTCTACTATCAACCAAAACTTTACCATCAACCCTGCTATCAACCACAACCCTACCATCAACCCTACTATCAACCACAACTCTACCAGCAGAGTCATCCTGTTGTGGAGAATCTTGATACGGAAGAGTTCTTTGATTCGATGAAAAGTTTAATAGCGAGGTTGAGAAAATTAGAATCAGATCGTATGGAGAATCGTGATAAAATTGTTGAAGAAGCGAGTCAGGTGAAGGTAGAAAGTATGTCCTCGTGTCTAGAAAACGGAAGTAATATCGAGGAAATGGAGAGTGATGAAGTCGTTATTAGTGTTAAAGAAGGTAAAGAATCTGCAACATAGGATTCTGACTTGTTGGGCTTTGGTTTAGAAAAGGAGAATTTTTTCATATGTAAAGTAGCCGCGAGTTCTAAAGTTATTTTTGATAAAGGTGAGGTTGTAGCGGTTTCAAAAGATGATGGAGGCAAGAAAATATCATATGTTTTTTTGAATAACTCCATAAATTCAAGCAAGAGGATTAATAAAGGGGATTTGTGTGTGTCCAAAACCGGGAATTGAGAACTCGAGGTCGAGTTCTTTTCAAGAAGGGGAGAATGGTCAAAGGGTTTTAGAGCATAATACTTTGTCAAGAGGTTGTCACAAACTTATTTGGAATGACGATGATGAATTTGTCATTGGTGCGTTTGCATTTGACCCGGGCATATCATTTTATTTGAGTTACACTGTTCACCAAGTCGTCATTGATTGGTTTGTCTTTGATTCGGGTATATCGTTCTATTCAAGTTGGAACTCGAGGGCGAGTTCTTTTCAAGTGGGGAAGACTAATGTGGAACGGATTAACTCGTTGCTTACTTGGAGGCAAAGGAAGTCATAGAATTTATTTATGTTATTTATCTATTGGTTTATACGGAGTATTATTTGTTTACATAATTAGAGTTGGTGTAGGTTTAGAGTCGTAGTCGGTTACGGTGTGTTATCATTTATTTTAAATATACTCCGCATAAGTGTAGCCATCGATCTATCTTCCTCTTATTGAAAATAATAATATTAATTGTTCTAGTTTCTTGCGTACAATTCTAATTACGTGAGTAAATCTATTGATTAAAGCACGTTGGTGTTTTAATATTTGCTGTGAAGAGTGTTTGTCTTCCAACGGGTCCTTTGATCCTTATCAGGGAGGATATTACTGGACTACCAAATATACATAGAATAAATTCTAAATATGGACCTAAACAATAGCTGTGAAATATATGATATTAAATGTGTAGTTGACCATCCATAATTGTTGCTTAACGTGTGGTAGTAGTAAATTCTACATCCTTTAATTTATATGTTATACCATTTTTATATATGACTTCTGACATAATGGTTATATTGTTTAGAGATTGGTATGTCGGATCATCACAGATTCATTAAAACCCACACCTTTTTTTTTTTTTTTACTACCTTTAACAGATTCATGGCTATGTCTGATCATCACCAGTTTCACAATTACCTTTAACAACAACAATCAATACCCTTCAGGTAACATCTATATATCGATATACATACATATATGTAAAAAGTCCTTTTTTTTTTTTATAAACCCTGTAATTACAATTTCTCTTTTAATCGTCTAATTAATAATTAATTTCCAATTTGTATGTACAGAGATATATTGAGCAACATGGAAATTGGAAGGTCAAATGTCTACAGCCTTAGTTTTACCATATAGGATTTCTTGTCCATGACCCATGATAAACCATGACCCAGATTGACTCATGATAAACCATGACCCATATAGGATTTCTTAGTTTTACCATACATGATTTCTTGCTGTTAATTTATGTTGACTACATATATCATCTGTATGTATGTTTCAGGATTTAACCAACAGTATTGATTCTGAAGAGTAAGATTCGAATGAGTTTGATAATGTGGAACTTGAAGTGAAGGTGAAAAACCAAAAGCTAAAACTAGAGGTATGGCGAAATGGAGTCAAGGAATTGAGCTTAATGATATAGGTTAGCCTAGATGAAGATTACAGTCAGTTGTGTTTAGTGCTACTCATACTAACGTATGAACAAAATGTTGGAAGCTTCGACGAGCCCAACACACCACTATAGAGGATCTAGACTATACTAGACTCACTACACTAACACTTTGACGTTGGTTAGCCTTTAATTTTATAAATCCTTAGTGCACAATGTACTTAGGCGACAGTGTAGACCATATATCTTTAGGCGGTATAACCGACCATGTATTACTTAGGCGGCAGAGCCGACCATATAATAAGAACAACAAAAGTGCACTAAGAACTTAAACACAAACTAAGGCTTGATCGGGAAACTTAACAAAAACACTTATATTAAATTACAATTACAATATTACTTACAAGCTTTATCTTCTCTACTTTCGCTAACTCACACTCTTCTTCTCTTCTTCACAACTCACTTCTTATTTCACTCTCACAACTTCACACACTACACACAAATGAAATCCTCATCTATATTTATACTACTCCATGGAAGTTTCTAGAAACTAGATATTTCCATAGATAAATAAATATCTAGATATTTCTATACAAATATCTATATTTTTCTTTTCTAGATTTTTCTTTTATTTTCTAATATCTAGATATTTTCTTATACATATTAATATCTAGATATTTTACATATATACATCTACAAATTCCATATTATTTTAAAATATCAAATTTGCATTGCATTTTAACACTCCCCCTCAATGCAAATTTTCTTCCGTTGATGACTTGCAGATCATTCTAAGTGCTTCTCTGAATTTTTCAAACTTTGGTTTACTTAGGCTCTTGGTGAATATATCTGCAACTTGTTCATCTGTCTTTGTTGGCACCATCTTGATCTCCCCTTCAAGGACCTTCTCGCGAATCATAGTGATAGTGTACTTCTATATGTTTTGTTCTTGCGTGAAAGACTGGATTCTCTGCTAGACGTATAGCTGATAGGTTATCGCAGAAAAGCTCTACTTGATAGTCTGTTGATTGATGAAGATCTTCCATTAGTTGTTTCAACCATGTAATTTCTTGTGTTGCTGATGATGCCGATCGATATTCTGCTTCGGTGCTTGACAAGGATACTGTTGGTTGTCTCTTGCTGCACCATGATATTACTCCTGATCCAAGACTAAACATGTATCCAGTTGTTGACCGTCGTGTATCATAGTCTCCAGCATAATCGGCGTCACAATATCCAGTCACATGACATTCTTTTGTTTTCTTGTATAAAATACCAAAGTTGATAGTGCCTTTAACATACCTTAAGATGCGTCGTACAACATCAAGGTGAGGCTTCTTCGGATTGTTCATGTATCGACTAACCACTCCAACTGCATAAGATATGTCTGGCCGGCATAGTGTGAGATAAATAAGACTTCCGACCATCTTTCGATACATGGTAACATCTTGAAGATTTTTTCCTTCATCTGCTCGTAGTTTTGTATTCGGATCCATTGGAGTTGAGATAGGTTTGCAATTAAGCATTCCGTACTTTTTTAAAAGATCTCGCGCATATTTCTGTTGTCCCAGAAATAATCCTTCTCTTTTCTGCTCTATTTCGAGTCCAAGAAAATGTTTGAGTTCTCCAAGCTCCTTCATATGAAATCTGATAGACAGATTCTCTCTTGTCCTTTGGATCTCCTCATAGTGATCTCCCGTGATGATTAAGTCATCCACATATACTAGCACTATGGCTAGTTTTCCTTGATCTTGTTTCACAAATAAACTAGAATCTGAAGGAGCAACTGTGAAACCACTTTGTACCAAGAACTCACCAATCTTCCCGTACCAAGCTCTTGGAGCCTGCTTCAAGCCGTATAGTGCTTTCTTTAATTTGCAGACATGGTCAGGATGGGACTTGTTCTCAAATCCTCTTGGTTGCTCCATATAAATGTCTTTGTCAAGTTCTCCATGTAAGAAAGCGTTCTTGACATCCATCTGCCACATCTTCCAAGATTTGCTAGCAGCTAAAGCTAGTAGAGCTCGAATTGTTGTGATCTTCGCCACTGGACTAAACGTTTCTTCATAATCCAGCCCATATTTTTGAGAAAAACCTCTAGCAACAAGTCGAGCTTTATACCTTTCAATGGAGCCATCTGATCGAGTCTTCACCTTGTAAACCCATTTACAAGATATTGGTTTTACATCTTTTGGCTTTGGAACTAAACTCCATGTCTGGTTTTCTTTTAGTGCATTAATTTCTTCTTCCGTCGCTTTCTGCCATTCTTGACTTTGTGCTGCTTCTTCATAAGTGGAAGGCTCAATAGGTATTAATTCATCCACATGAGCAGCATTGGCATACCTCGGATTAGGTTTCCTCGACCTTGTTGATCTCCGTAATTCTTGCACATGCTCCTCGGCATCCATTTGGCTTGGACGAACCTCTTCGGATGTAGATTGATGTACCCCAGTTTTCCATGGACTCGTTTCCTTAGAGTACGATCCATCTCCTTCTTTAATTGGATCCGATATGTGCTCTTTATGTTCTTCTTTTTCTTCTGGACCTTCTTCTAATCCATGAGATTCTGGAAGCTCTATCTTTTAAGGTGACCACCATGAAGAAGCTTCATCAAATACCATATTTCTTGAAGTATGACACTTTCCAGTATTTGGATCACAACATCTCCATCCTTTTCTTGATTCATCATAACCGACAAAAATGCACCGAATTGCCTTCTTCTCAAATTTGCTTCGTAGATGATCTGGCACGAAGACGTAGCATACACATCCAAAAACTTTGAGATGGTTGACGGTTGGCTTGATCTTCCATAATCTTTCATATGGTGAAATATATCCCAACTTTGTTTGTGGGAGTCTGTTAATCACGTACGATGCCATCCTCATACATTCGGCCCAAAATCTGCCTGGTACATTCTTACCATGAAGCATACTTCGACAAGTTTCGGCAAGGTGACGATTCTTGCGTTCTGCCACTCCATTCTGTTGTGGAGTATTAGGGCAAGTTAATTGCCTTCTGATCTTGTGCTTCTCAAGATAGATATTGAACTCGGTTGATAAATATTCTCCTCCATTATCTGTGCGTAAGCATCGAATCTTAGTATTGAGCTCACTTTCTACCTTGTTCTTGAACTCTTTAAACTTCAGAAAAGTCTCCGACTTCTCCTTCATGAAGTAAACCCACACATATCTTGAGAAGTCATCAATGAATGTCACCATATATTTCATACCTCCAAGTGATGTTTGTTTCACTGGGCCGAAGACATCTGAGTGTATGAGCTCTAGTGGTGTCTTGGACTGATGCGCTGAATCCTTGAATGGCAATTGGTGAGCTTTGCCAAATTGACATCCAGCACATATTGTATCTGTTCGGATATCAATTTGAGGAAGCCCATTTACTATGCGTTTTACCATCATCTCCTTTAACTTGTTGTAGCCCACATGCCCAAGACGTTCATGCCAAAGATCAGCCGTCTCATTTTTTCGAGTCTTATCCACATAAGCTGTTTCAGCAGATAATACATAGACCAATTCTATTCTTCTTCCATGCATAACTGGATTACCAACCACCTTTACTCTCTTGAATACGGACACATCTTCTGGTCTAAAGAGCACATAGTTCCCTTCTGCTGTCAATTGTGGTACTGACAGTAAATTCTTCTTTAGGCCAGGGACAAGATACACCTTCTCGAGTTGGAGCTTATGAGAGTCGCCTTCATTTGAAATTATTGTCTTTCCAATGTGAGAAATAGACAACCTTGAATTTTCGGCTGTCAACACGACTCTCTTTCCTTTGTAATCCTCCATTTCTTGCAGCTTCGTCTCATCATTGGTCATATGATTTGAGCACCCAGAATCAATGATCCAATCATCTTTGTAGTTTATTTTTGACTTTAAGGTTGCTGCAAGAGCTTGATCATCCATGTCAGCTTCAACGGAGAGTCCTGCTTCTGCATCCCATGTTTCCTCATTAATGGTTGCTTCGAATGTGACCTCTTTCTTCTCATCTCTTGCGGCAGTCACATTTCCTTCGAAAGTTCGCCTTCTGGAGAATCTACATTCTTGAGCAAAATGACCCTTCTTGCCACAATTGAAGCATTCACCATTCTTTCTCTTATCATTCTCTCCATATTGTTGGCGATGATCTTTTCTTCCTTGTTGAGCTCCCCCTGAAGCATTGCTTTTTGGTTTTAGATGGCCTTTGCCTCCATATGTATGTCTTTCTTTAGTCACTTCTTGTCTTCGAGACATAGCTTTCTTCTTATTGGTGAAGAGTGCTTCTTCTTCGCCTTTTATGCTCACTTCATTCATCTGCTTGGCTAATGCCTCTTGGTTAGCCAATAAATTCTCCAACTCTATTAATGATGGTTGAGTAGGCCATCCTCTCACAGCGGCTATAAATCCATTATACTCGGATCTTAAGCCATGGATGATAATTCTCTTCATCCTTGCATCACTCACTTTCTCTTCAGGAGAAAGTTGAGATATCTCACGACAAATAGATTTCACCTTGGTGAAATATTGAGAAATAGACAGACTTCCTTGTGAGATACCCGCGAGCTCATTTTCCAAGAGCTGGAGGCGTGCTTCATTCTTTTTTGAAAATAATTTTTCAAAAGTTTCCCAAGCTGCCTTTGGTGTTTTCTCGTCACGGATGTGCTCCAATAGATCCTCCTCGATTGTAGTCTTCAATATAAATAAAGCCTTCCCGGCCTTGATGTTCCATTTTCTCAAGGCTTCGGCATTTTCTTTCGGTGGAGGCGTAGTGTCACTACCAGCAACTATTTCCCATAAATCATGTCCTTGTAGGTAGGATTCTATGCAAGTCCGCCAATAACCATAGTTGTGGTTATTGAGACTCTTGATTTCACTGCTCGTACTTGCAAGATCTGTCATCATGACGTCCAACGTCCAATAAGCTTGGTCCCTGACCGATGAGCTTTCACAGTTCCTAACTGTGCTCCGACAGAATCTTCCTTAGAGCCTTGGTGAAAACAAGCCGATGTAAACGTCCAACGTTTACCGATTTCCTCCACTAGAAATGGTCCCGAACGACCCGCTCTGATACCAATTGTTGGAAGCTTCGACGAGCCCAACACACCACTATAGAGGATCTAGACTATACTAGACTCACTACACCAACACTTTGACGTTGGTTAGCCTTTAATTTTATAAATCCTTAGTGCACAGTGTACTTAGGCGACAGTGTCGACCATATATCTTTAGGCGGTATAACCGACCATGTATTACTTAGGCGGCAGAGCCGACCATATAATAAGAACAACAAAAGTGCACTAAGAACTTAAACACAAACTAAGGTTTGATCGGGAAACTTAACAAAAACACTTATATTAAATTACAATTACAATATTACTTACAAGCTTTATCTTCTCTACTTTCGCTAACTCACACTCTTCTTCTCTTCTTCACAACTCACTTCTTATTTCACTCTCACAACTTCACACACTACACACAAATGAAATCCTCATCTATATTTATACTACTCCATGGAAGTTTCTAGAAACTAGATATTTCCATAGATAAATAAATATCTAGATATTTCTATACAAATATCTATATTTTTCTTTTCTAGATTTTTCTTTTATTTTCTAATATCTAGATATTTTCTTATACATATTAATATCTAGATATTTTACATATATACATCTACAAATTCCATATTATTTTAAAATATCAAATTTGCATTGCATTTTAACACAAAACGGATAAAATTATGAATATATAGCAGGTTTATTGTTATTTTGTAAATGTATTGTGTGTTTTTTTTTTTTCAAGGAAAACAAAATTAAAGAGTTTGCAAACCGGTTTTATCTATTAAACAGGTTTCTATTATGTGGATTCGAAACCCCCTCTTTAAAGAAAACCGGATTAGAAGGTTAGCTTTCGGAACCCGTTTTAAAACCGGTCTCAGGTTTAGACACCCCTACCCATACAAACCAGTTTTACTACCGGTTTCGAAACCCCAAAAAACCGGTTTGGAAATCCTGTTTATTGTAGTAGTGATGTAAGGTATTAAATGATTTCAGAGACGACTTAACTTGAAGAATCCAGAACACAAGTTTTGGCTTACCAAGACAGATGACAATGGAAGGCTTCTACCTGCTGTTGTCAAGAAATTATTCTATAAGCGTGAGAATGGTGCTGCCAATAGAAAAGTTTCCCAAGCATGGCTTGTGATTGGTTAACCGTCAGAAAAATCACTTTTGCATCAATCGCAGTTGGTTCAACATAAGTATGACTTTTCAACTCGCATGTAGTAGGAATGAGGTTGACAACAATTCTTGTTTTCATTACAGAATTATAATTTTTGTTTTCTATTTTGAAAAAGTAGATGTATATTATTATCTCATTGTAATAATAAAAATATATAATCATAATCACAGTTTTTATTTATAAATTATTTGGTTAGTTGTTAAATCTGAAGACAACTCTTGTTTGTGCCATTGTTTTCGATTTGTAGGCATACAACATCGATATTGTGCAAGATTCTTCCCATCACAAAAAAAAAAAAAAAAAAAAAAAAAAAAAAAACTAGTCATATGAACACATGAAACCGAAAAGTTAAAACATCAATCAAATTCAATCTACTAGTTAATATTTAATGCATAGTGGTAATATCTGCCCATATGGACACCTGAACCCAATAATATAATGAATTCACATTGTTGGCCAAGTCTAAATATTATAGTATCTAAAGTGGGCGGTGAAAATATCTACTTCTATAACCAAAATAAATACCTGATATGCCTATACTATTAACAAAAAGATAAACACTTTACTTTATAGGTCATAAGCAAAACAAAAAACAGTCGACTCGGTTATATCGACGTGAGTTGCATAAAAACCACAATTAGTCATCAGTGTAAGCTATCGTTAGCAGAGCTACTGGCAGCAGCAGCAGCTAAAGCTTGGGTATGTGCATCCTGAAAATAAAAAAAATAAAAAAATAAGTACTATTATTAGAATACATAATAATAATGCAACAACCATTAGAAGTATCCAAAACCGTTTATAAAGGCATATTGATTTATTAAATGTGTATGCATCCATCAGGGTTATCGAAAACCATTCCCATTTCCTATCAATATAAATATATATTGACTCCGGAGTAGACATAATAAACACAGACAATCACAGTGAGCAAATCATCAATTACAGTATATAAAATTAAGTTAATTCTATTTCCATAAAGGATGTATATTGAAGTAATAATTATAAGTTTGATCACAACTAATTAATCGAATACAGTAATTAACAAAGTCAGTTGTTTATCATGTCCAAATTGGATTGATAGTAAGGTATTGGTGATCAAAGAAGAAAAATTAGAAATAAATAATTGATCTTACCCGCTGTTAGATTTGTATATATTGGTTCTTACTGCAATTAATCAATCCAATCAAATTAAAATTTTACAGAATTCTATAATACAGTACAGAAAATTCTAGGATTCCTAAAAAAATTGGGAAGTCTTAATATCCTAAAATAGGTCAAATATATTTGTTGACATTTAAAATGACTATATTATGTAATCATCATATCATATTAAATACGTTATGTAACTAACCTATCATATTCATTATATTTGACTTGTATATCATTTAACATTAAATTAAATATAAGAGATTACCTTGATATTCTTCAACGTCTCTTCAAAGTACAGCAATTGTTCCTCCAATGGTAACTGACAAGGAAATAAACATTAATCATATTTAAATTATGGGTGGAGGAAACGTTTCAGTAAGCAAAAGTATTGAAATGGGGTTGGTGTTTGAAGAAATAGACAAAATCAAACAAAACTGACAAATACTTCTCAATATCCCATTTGTAACTTTTCAAAGCTTTATTTTCTTAAATGTAGCGGTTTTAATAACCAATAAACATATCCTGTAACCAATTTCTACAATATCTTAGATTCTTAACTTCTGATTGCCGATTTCTAATTTAAGAAATCAAAAAAACTATTCTGTAACCAAAAATGTTGTTGCCCAAATTTCCAAAGGTCGAGTTTGCCCCTCCAGTACTCCAGACATTTATTAGAAACAATGAAACATATAGGGTTACCTTTTTGAAATTCTCTGCGTGATTCTCACGAGGATAAAAGAAAGAGACACAGCTAAGAAGAACATTAGAAACTTTCTCGTGTAGCTTGTTAGATTCTGAAGTTTTCCTGTTTATAGACATAATTTAATAAGTCAGTCGGTTGATGCAATTACTGGATTGAGGTTACTATCTAGACGTGTTTAAAAACAACCCAGTCTAATTGGCTTTTTCAACACGCCTAGTTAACTTTTTTTTTTCCTGTAGTAGTGCAAGTTATTTACCTTTTGATGATATCTTCATTCGGTTGAGTAAGCTCTAGCTCTGGGTCAGTAGTCACAGCCTCCTCTGTGTTCTCATCGTTAACACCTTCTATCCAATAGTGTGCCGACCGATCTGGCATCCAACGTCGCTTGAAGCAGAACTCTCCGCCTGGTGCGATCGTGTCATCTATACGCGATAGCAAGCGGTTTAGGAGGCCAGTGTTGCGTATTTACTTTTTTCCTTCGTCTTCAAGTGTTTTCCTCTTAATCGAGTTGCCACGGCGTATTGCTTTCAGTTCTAGCATTATCTTAAGAAGAAAGGAAGCTCCTTCCGTGATCCTGCATGCAGTTAATTCAATTCTTAATGATTTACACATTATTTTATACATATAATACAATATATATAAATAAAAAAATAAAAAAACAATGTAAGTTATGTATTTTACTTTTCCTCATTCCACCACTGTTTTGGCTTCTTTTTGGTTTTAACATCCTTCCCTTGATTCCATGAATTCTTTCTTTTTCTGGACGTTTTCCTCCTTCCATCCTCCTTTCTTTCTTCTTCCTCTACTACAATAACTTCTCCTTCTTCTTCTCCCCCTCCCCCTCCCCCTCCTCCTCCTCCTCCTCCTCTTCTTCTTCTTCTTCTTCTTAGGATCTTTTACTACGTTCTTTTGTGCGGAATTATATTATGTTTATATTAATTTAGATCGTGAGGATTTGACTATAGTTTGCTTGAATGTTGAATAAGATTGTTACGTATGAATTCATGAAAGAGTAAATTGATGTGCCTAACTTTGATTGAGACATATGCCTAACTATATCCTTTTGGATAAGTAAATGGTCGATTGATATGATGAAGGATTTATGTGCTTAAACGTATACTGAGGTTATGAATATATATAATGCTTGGATAGGTGTCGCTATTCAGAATCGGTTAAGACTCAACGACGGTGTCGCTATTCAGAATCGGTTAGGACTCAACGACGGGGGCTCTGCTATTCAGAATCTAAAAGACTCAACAGAAAGAAACCAGTGAGGTTTATTATCAAACTTAACCTGATTACAAATGACAACCAAGGCTTCCTTTTATAGGCGAGCCATAATACTATTTACAGATGCTCTAGGACCCACGCACTACGATCGATTACATTATTGATCGTTTACATTATTGTGATGACCCGGAAATTTCTGACCAAATTTAAACTTAATCTTTGTATGATTAACATTTTCGACACGATAAGCAAAGTCTGTAAAACTGAATCTCAAAATTTTTGAACTACTTTTATATATTTAAATACCCTTCGGTTGTTTTCGACGATTCGCGAACAATTATATGTAAATAGATACATATATACTATAACTTGAAAAGGTAACAATGTATTAATTATTTGATACCATACATTAAACTTATTGGTTTAAATATCTATTTAAATATATATGATAAGTTGAAATATTTATTATTAAAATTTATTTATAAATAACTTCCAATGTGTATTTAAAAATTGATTTATGTATATTAAAAAGATATATACATATATATAATTTCAAGTTATTTAGTAAACGATAGTAACATTCGTTTATTGATTCGATTGATATTTAGATAAGTTAACTAAAGCATTTAAGATGAACCAGTAAAACACTAATTTGCTACAGTATTTTCAAATAGCTACAGTACCCAAAATGCTACAGTGTTTTCGAAAATCACTATTTGCTACAATGAAATTGCTACAGTAAAAATTGACTTTGCAACAGTGAATTGCTACAGTAAATTGCTACAGTAACTTTGCTACAGTGGTATAGTTTATTGATGGTTTAAGACTATATTTTGACAAAGGTAAGAGTCACGAAACGAAAAGAACTAGTTTTCTCAGCGTACGAAAGGGCGTTCGAAAAACCGGAACCGGGACATAAGTCGAGTGACGACGTACGACTTTTCGGGACAAAAATTACAAATCAACTATGCACATGAATTTAATATAATATATAATTAATTATATAAATTATATATATTATATTAATATTAAAATATGTCGACAAGCAAGAAAACAAAAGGATTGTGTGCTGGACAGCCGGCCCATGCGATCGCATGGGATATAGCCTTCCCAGCCATGCGATCGCATGGCCACCAGGGACAGGCCACAACTATAAATACCCGATCATTTCTGTTTCTGATCTCATTTTTAATTACTCCGTAGATATTTATTTATTATATTATTATTATTATTATTATTATTATTATTATTATTATTATTATTATTATTATTATTATTATTATTATTATTATTATTAATCTTATTATAATATTATTATTAGTAGTATATATACATAAAATACTACGACGAGGTTATGAGCGTGTCACCTTCAAAATAGTTTTATGAGCGGGATAAAACTAAGGAAATTATGGGTTATAAAGTGTGAGTTTCATATGATCCCTTTTACCCTTTACATTTTTGGGCTGAGAATACATGCAAATGCTTTAATAACTGTTTTACAATAATTATAAAGTGTGAGTTTCATTGATCCCTTTTTAATTGCTTTTGCAATATATATTTTTGGGCTGAGAATACATGCACTTTATTTTAAACGCAATGGATACAAGTACATACTAAATTCTACACTGAGTTTGAACCGAAAATCCCTTAGCTTTGGTAACTGTTAACTGCCAGTTATAAGAACTGGTGGGCGCGAGTAGTAGTATATGGATCCATAGGGCTTGATATCCCCGTCCGAGCTAGAGCACTAGCCTTTTAACGGACGTATGCTATGTGAGAAGCGTACACGTTGGTTTGCGTGTATTATTAAGATGATTATACAAAGGGTATAAATTATATATACGTTAAGTTTAGTTACCAGGGTGCTCAATTTCGTAGAATATTTTGATAAACGTTTCTGGATGAAACAACTGAAATCTTGTGATCCACCTTTATATACAGATTATGCGCAACATTAAAACTATGAACTCACCAACTTTTGTGTTGACACTTGTTAGCATGTTTATTCTCAGGTTTCCTAGAAGTCTTCCGCTGTTTGCTTAGATGTTAGACAAGCTATGTGCATGGAATCTTACATGACATATTTTTCAAGGAAACGTTGCATTCACCAAATCATCACCATGTATCTTATTTTGAATGCATTGTCAACGGAAATACTGTTGTAAACTATTATTTATGGTGATTGTCTATATGTAGAAATCATCAGATGTCGAAAACCTTTGATTTATATATTCATTTATGGTGTGCCTTTTCAAAAGAATGCAATGTTTACAAAACATATCATATAGAGGTCAAATACCTCGCAATGAAATCAATGAATGACGTATTCGTCCATATGGATTTGGAGCGATCGTCACAATTATTGATGTGGCCCGCGCACTTATTTAACTTTAAACATAAACCATACACGTTATCTTACATTATTGGTTCCTATGGCCCACATGGCCAGTACATTAAACACACGTATTTACATACAATAATTACAAGGATGCGTTACATAATGTTACATTATTGATGAGGTCCACTGGGGTCCACTTATATATTAGTTGTTATCTTTAGTCTACATCCCTCCCACGCTGAAAAAGACAAATGTTGGAGATTATGATGCTAGGAATGTGTCTTCTTCTTAACAGTATTCGCAACTGTGCCTTGGTGCCCTGGATATCTGTTTACATAAATGCCTTTTTATATCTTCTGGAAGAGCAGAAAGTTGTTCTGTGAATGCTTAAATGGGTTCTTCAAAATTGTTGATTAGATTGAGACCTTTTTCATCAATTTTTTCAATAGTGCTTGAGTAGATTAAGATATTTTTGTGAACGTAATTGATTCTCACATTTTCTTGCTGTTCTTGGCCATTTCCTATTTTTAAGGATCCGAAATAGACTCCTGCTAGTGATGACACCAGATGATCAATTGTTGGAGTTATTTTTAATGCTTCGTCTCTTGTTGGATAATTACCATTGCTTACTCCGAGATATGCTATTGTAAATGATGGGACAAGTAACTGTTGGTCTTCGTTAAATATTGGGTAGCTTGAATGCATTCTGAGAAATATTTCTCTTTCTTTTGCAAAATTGTCTCTGTATCTAGTTATTGCTTCTTGCATTCTTTGAGGGAGTTCCTTGATTTCATGAAGTGTTCTTCCATCAATATATAAGGTATCAATTAATCCATGGACGAAATATTCTGATATTGTTAATGGTGATGCTTCTGTTAAGAAAACTGCTTTAGGGCCAGTTTTCCTATTTTTGGGATAGAACATCATTGTTGCGTAATTTTCGTTGTAATTAACAAGGTTATCCCATAACCTTTGAAAACTGTGTGTGGATGGTTTCTTCTTATCTTCTTTTTCTGTTGTAGAGATAATACTTTTCATCCTATTCATGGCATTTAGACTTGCTGTTTGACCATAAAGATAATGGTTAAGATTAACCATTCCTGATCCTGAACGTTTTGCTTCATTGGCTGGTTGAGTTGCTATTGTTTTATATGCTTCGTTGAATGCTACCTTTGCTGCTTCTAGAGTTTTGTAACTTTTATGCGTTACGCTTCTGCCTAATATAAACTGATTTGCTGTTGCCCAGTTGTTGTATATTCCTTTGGATGGTCCGTCAAAGATGACATACCATTTTTTCTTTGGTTCTGATGTTTGTTGAGATTGTTCTTCTTCTTCAGTCATTTCATACCAACTTTGTTTTTTGGGTGTTTCTGGTTCTTCTAAGTTAATGATAGTTGGTTTATGTGGTGTTTGTGAATTTGGTGTTTGTGTTGATGTGGATGATGAGGGTGTTGTTAATGAAGGTGATTCTTTCTTGATTTTTTCAGGGGTTTCTTTTTTGACTTTTTTTTGTTGGGTTAAAATGTTTAAGGTTTCTAGTAATTCCTCCTCCTCCCTCTGAAAAATTGATAATTGTAACATCCCAGGTAAACGTTCCCCGTAGCATGATATTGTCCGCTTTGCCCGTAGGCGCACGGATTTTTCTTGGCAACCACACACGACGAGCACTTTCCCAGGAGGTCACCCATCCTGGTAGTGCTCTCGCCCGAGCACGCTTAACTGCAGAATTCTCATGAGATCTGCTGCGTTTGTGGTCCCAAAACGCGTCATGCTAGGAAAGGTCTCCACACCCTTATAAGGCATGCTTCGTTCCCCTCTCCAACCGATGTGGGACGGATGTTACAATCCTCCCCCTTAATGGGACACAGCGTCCTCGCTGTGCACGTTTGGTCCGGGGCCTGGCTCTGATACCACCTGTGACGACCCGTCCTTATCCACCTGGACGAAGTCATCAGCATTTGGTCCCATTGCGATGATCGACTCCAAGTAATGTCCTTAAATTGAGCAAATGCACAGCGGAAGACTTAATTCGTACCTGAGAATAAACATGCTTAAAAGTGTCAACCAAAAGGTTGGTGAGTTCATAGGTTTATCATAACAATCTTTTCAATATATTAATAGACCACAAGATTTCATAATTATAAACATAATACACTCGCAAGTGTATGTAAAGCATTCTAAGTGGTTGAGCACTTGGTAACCATACTTAACATTTAATCAACGTCGCATATTCCCTTTATTATGAAATCTCACTACACCGTACCAAGTGTAGTCACCGAAACGAAGTACTGTGCAACCGTTGAATACTGGTCGTCCAGTCCGGTTGGGGTTGTCAGGCCCGATAGATCTATCAACAGGATTCGCGTTTACAATACCACATGTAAATAGTAGTTACCAAGCTATTAGGGAAGATATGCAGGGTGGTACAACTCAACGTAGAATATATTTTAAGTACTTGTGTCTATCTCGTAAACATTTATAAAAGCAGCGCATGTATTCTCAGCCCAAAAATATATATTGCAAAAGCAATTAAAAAGGGAGTAAATGAAACTCACCATACTGTATTTTGTAGTAAAAATACATATGACGTCATTTAACAAGTGTAGAGTTGACCTCGAATTCACGAACCTATATTATTCATATATTTATTAAAACATATAATCGTAATCGAACAAGTTATATATAATTAGTGATTTAATTGTTATTTTAGTAACTTGAATGTTTCATTAATAACTTAATTAACTATATTTATTTTATATACTTTAGATAAATAGTTAGTATTTATTATAAAAATATATTATAGTAATGTTATATGTAATAAATATACTTTTCTTATATATATAATATTTATTTAGAAAATTAATAATAATAATAATATTAATAATAACATAATGATAATGATCATACAAATACTATTGTTAATAATAATAATAGTAATCCTAATAGTACTCAAAATGATAATTTTACAAAAAATAATACTTTTACTAAAAATGTTAATTTTAATAATTATAATACTAATAATAATAACTAAAAATATATTGATTTTACTGATAAAAATAATGATACTAATATTTATATTAATAACTATAATAATAATAATACTACTAATAATAATACTTATATTCCTAATAATGATATAATAATAATAATGAGAATAATAATAATGATAAATATAAATACTACCTTAAAGGAAAACCTCAAAAATAAGGTTCCTAAAAAAAATTGCCACAGCCCAAACTCGAACCCACGATCTCTCACTCCCAAACAACACCCTTAACCCTACCACCATCTCTAATTTTTTGAATATATTTGTAATCCCATTTATATATATCTCGTCCTATCTGACAGTCCAAACATAAACTAGTTGGGTCTCGGCCCAAATAACAGAATACTGCCCATAACGTAAAAATGATTGGAGTTCGGCCCAACAGACGAATTTTGGCCCAGCTGCGTTTGTTTAGTAAGTTTAAGGGTTCGTTTGTTTTTGCTTGATTAGGATTTACACAGCCAACCACCTCCTTCCTTCATCATCTTTTTGTCTGCCATTAACCTTAACAAGTCAACTATCTCTACTTTCTATCACCAACTCCACTCGTTCATATTTCATTATTATCAATTATGTAACCGTCACCTTAATTATAATCATCCTCATACTCACTGTAACTTCTTGTATATATATCATCATTATTCTTTTAATCATCCTCATCTTTTCATTATTATTCCATCACCCATTAAATTCTTGATTGATAATTGGTACCCGATTCAGAAAAATAAATAAACAAGGCGATTAAAACTCGTTCATCATCGTCTTATCTTTATATCATTATTAGTTTCTTAGTCGTAACAGTGAACAGAAGAGAGAAAAGAATTCGTTTGGGTATTTAATTTGAGGTTCACTGTTTCTTCATCCTTGTTCGATCAGCAACAACTACCCAGCTGCAGCAACAGTTGTAAACGAGTAATAACAGGAGCAATACCAGTGGGTTTGTTGTGGGTCTCGATGGGTGTAGGGATTTAGGTGTTGGTGGACGGTTTCAATAAAGTGTAGTATCAATATGTACCCATGTAAACTGCAGTAGCAGCTTAGACTGCTGCAGTATTCGATCAAAAAAAATAGGAAGTAGGAGGAGGAGAGAAAAAGAAGAGATAGAGAGGTGTTCTTGTGGTGTTAAACGGTAGTTTGTGGCTGTTTAATCGTAACAGAAAACGATTCGAGTAATATCAAAGAAACACTCGAGTATTCAGCTAACAGAAGTAGTAGTTCACGATTTAGAGTTGTAGAGAGAAAGATAAGAGAGAGAGGATGAGAAGGAAAGATAGATGGAGATGACTAAATGGGTCATCGATGTAAACATAAACATAGAAAAAATGGGTTTCAAGGTAGCCGGTTGTATGGTGGTCTAGTGATGATGAAGGTGGTTCGTGTTGATGGAAAGTGATCAAGGTATGGTGGTGTTTTCACGATGGTTAAGTGATTTATGATGGTGGTAGCTTTGATTAGAGATATGAAAGAGAGATAGTTATGTATAGAGAGAGAGAAGTGGCGATGAAAGGTGGTCGGAGGTGGTTTCATGGTGGCGAAGGTTGAACAGAGATGGTGGTTCATCAAAGGAAAAATAAGAAAGAAAGAAAGTGATTCTATCTCTATATACATGTATATGTCTATTAGTCTATGTATATAATATAATTATATATTTATATATATATGCTCCTTAAACATGAATGTGGGGAACAAGAAAAGCAACTAGTAACAATAAAGTCTAAGATGTACAGGATAGCAGCCTCATCCTGGTTTATTCTACCGACATATTTCTCCCGAATTGCCATATCGTGTTCATTGCTAAACAGTTGACGTATGAAAGTGTTCCTAAAAATTCCAAATTTTTAGATTAAATATATTTAATTATTTCACTCATTTACTGTTTGAAACCTGATCAAAAAGGTTCAATAATTATTAATTTTCTGTTCTAAATAATATATACGGAGTACTAAAATTTAGACTAAAAAGGTAAAAATATTTTTAACAAAACTAGAATCTTCGTAATCAATTTACACTCCAACTTTTATTTTAATCCTTCATAAACTCATGTTAAATCTATATGAATGCTAATGAAATATCAGTCGAGTAATCCTAACTTTGACAATTTAAGCTCGAAATCAATTATATTCAATATACTTTAAAACCCTAATTATTATCTATATATACACACACACACACACATGTATCTATATACATATTTAAATAACAAATTTTATCAAATATAATTAATATTATTATATATTTACAAGTAGTATTCATATATATATATATATATATATATATATATATATATATATATGTATATATATATATATATATACAATAAAATAATAATTTCATACAAATAATTAATAACATTTCAAATTATTATATAAATATATTTATTTATATATACACATATCTATTTACAAATAGTTGTTCGTGAATCGTCGAGAACAGTCGAAAGTCAATTGAATATATGAAACAGTTCAAAATTTTTGAGACTCAACCTAACAGACTTTGCTTATCGTGTCAAAGATAATGAATCGTATCGAGAGTTTGGTTCAAAATTAGTCAAAATTTTTCGGGTCGTGACAGTCCTGTGACGACCTGTCCTTATCCACCTGGACGAAGTCATCAGCATTTGGTCCCATTGCGATGATCGACTCCAAGTAATGTCCTTAAATTGAGCAAATGCACAGCGGAAGACTTAATTCGTACCTAAGAATAAACATGCTTAAAAGTGTCAACCAAAAGGTTGGTGAGTTCATAGGTTTATCATAACAATCTTTTCAATATATTAATAGACCACAAGATTTCATAATTATAAACATAATACACTCGCAAGTGTATGTAAAACATTCTAAGTGGTTGAGCACTTGGTAACCATACTTAACATTTAATCAACGTCGCATATTCCCTTTATTATGAAATCTCACTACACCGTACCAAGTGTAGTCACCGAAATGAAGTACTGTGCAACCGTTGAATACTGGTCGTCCAGTCCGGTTGGGGTTGTCAGGTCCGATAGATCTATCAACAGGATTCGCGTTTACAATACCACATGTAAATAGTAGTTACCAAGCTATTAGGGAAGATATGCAGGGTGGTACAACTCAACGTAGAATATATTTTAAGTACTTGTGTCTATCTCGTAAACATTTATAAAAGCAGCGCATGTATTCTCAGCCCAAAAATATATATTGCAAAAGCAATTAAAAAGGGAGCAAATGAAACTCACCATACTGTATTTTGTAGTAAAAATACATATGACGTCATTTAACAAGTGTAGAGTTGACCTCGAATTCACGAACCTATATTATTCATATATTTATTAAAACATATAATCGTAATCGAACAAGTTATATATAATTAGTAATTTAATTGTTATTTTAGTAACTTGAATGTTTCATTAATAACTTAATTAACTATATTTATTTTATATACTTTAGATAAATAGTTAGTATTTATTATAAAAATATATTATAGTAATGTTATATGTAATAAATATACTTTTCTTATATATATAATATTTATTTAGAAAATTAATAATAATAATATTAATAATAACATAATGATAATGATCATACAAATACTATTGTTAATAATAATAATAGTAATCCTAATAGTACTCAAAATGATAATTTTACAAAAAATAATACTTTTACTAAAAATGTTAATTTTAATAATTATAATACTAATAATAATAACTAAAAATATATTGATTTTACTGATAAAAATAATGATACTAATATTTATATTAATAACTATAATAATAATAATACTACTAATAATAATACTTATATTCCTAATAATGATATAATAATAATAATGAGAATAATAATAATGATAAATATAAATACTACCTTAAAGGAAAACCTCAAAAATAAGGTTCCTAAAAAAAATTGCCACAGCCCAAACTCGAACCCACGATCTCTCACTCCCAAACAACACCCTTAACCCTACCACCATCTCTAATTTTTTGAATATATTTGTAATCCCATTTATATATATCTCGTCCTATCTGACAGTCCAAACATAAACTAGTTGGGTCTCGGCCCAAATAACAGAATACTGCCCATAACGTAAAAATGATTGGAGTTCGGCCCAACAGACGAATTTTGGCCCAGCTGCGTTTGTTTAGTAAGTTTAAGGGTTCGTTTGTTTTTGCTTGATTAGGATTTACACAGCCAACCACCTCCTTCCTTCATCATCTTTTTGTCTGCCATTAACCTTAACAAGTCAACTATCTCTACTTTCTATCACCAACTCCACTCGTTCATATTTCATTATTATCAATTATGTAACCGTCACCTTAATTATAATCATCCTCATACTCGCTGTAACTTCTTGTATATATATCATCATTATTCTTTTAATCATCCTCATCTTTTCATTATTATTCCATCACCCATTAAATTCTTGATTGATAATTGGTACCCGATTCAGAAAAATAAATAAACAAGGCGATTAAAACTCGTTCATCATCGTCTCATCTTTATATCATTATTAGTTTCTTAGTCGTAACAGTGAACAGAAGAGAGAAAAGAATTCGTTTGGGTATTTAATTTGAGGTTCACTGTTTCTTCATCCTTGTTCGATCAGCAACAACTACCCAGCTGCAGCAACAGTTGTAAATGAGTAATAACAGGAGCAATACCAGTGGGTTTGTTGTGGGTCTCGATGGGTGTAGGGATTTAGGTGTTGGTGGACGGTTTCAATAAAGTGTAGTATCAATATGTACCCATGTAAACTGCAGTAGCAGCTTAGACTGCTGCAGTATTCGATCAAAAAAAAATAGGAAGTAGGAGGAGGAGAGAAAAAGAAGAGATAGAGAGGTGTTCTTGTGGTGTTAAACGGTAGTTTGTGGCTGTTTAATCGTAACAGAAAACGATTCGAGTAATATCAAAGAAACACTCGAGTATTCAGCTAACAGAAGTAGTAGTTCACGATTTAGAGTTGTAGAGAGAAAGATAAGAGAGAGAGGATGAGAGGGAAAGATAGATGGAGATGACTAAATGGGTCATCGATGTAAACAGAAACATAGAAAAAATGGGTTTCAAGGTAGCCGGTTGTATGGTGGTCTAGTGATGATGAAGGTGGTTCGTGTTGATGGAAAGTGATCAAGGTATGGTGGTGTTTTCACGATGGTTAAGTGATTTATGATGGTGGTAGCTTTGATTAGAGATATGAAAGAGAGATAGTTATGTATAGAGAGAGAGAAGTGGCGATGAAAGGTGGTCGAAGGTGGTTTCATGGTGGCGAAGGTTGAACAGAAATGGTGGTTCATCAAAGGAAAAATAAGAAAGAAAGAAAGTGATTCTATCTCTATATACATGTATATGTCTATTAGTCTATGTATATAATAATATAATTATATATTTATATATATATGCTCCTTAAACATGAATGTGGGGAACAAGAAAAGCAACTAGTAACAATAAAGTCTAAGATGTACAGGATAGCAGCCTCATCCTGGTTTATTCTATCGACATATTTCTCCCGAATTGCCATATCGTGTTCATTGCTAAACAGTTGACCTATGAAAGTGTTCCTAAAAATTCCAAATTTTTAGATTAAATATATTTAATTATTTCACTCATTTACTGTTTGAAACCTGATCAAAAAGGTTCAATAATTATTAATTTTCTGTTCTAAATAATATATACGGAGTACTAAAATTTAGACTAAAAAGGTAAAAATATTTTTAACAAAACTAGAATCTTCGTAATCAATTTACACTCCAACTTTTATTTTAATCCTTCATAAACTCATGTTAAATCTATACGAATGCTAACGAAATATCAGTCGAGTAATCCTAACTTTGACAATTTAAGCTCGAAATCAATTATATTCAATATACTTTAAAACCCTAATTATTATCTATATACACACACACACACACACACATGTATCTATATACATATTTAAATAACAAATTTTATCAAATATAATTAATATTATTATATATTTACAAGTAGTATTCATATATGTATATATATATATATATGTATATATATATATATACAATAAAATAATAATTTCATACAAATAATTAATAACATTTCAAATTATTATATAAATATATTTATTTATATATACACATATCTATTTACAAATAGTTGTTCGTGAATCGTCGAGAACAGTCGAAAGTCAATTGAATATATGAAACAGTTCAAAATTTTTGAGACTCAACCTAACAGACTTTGCTTATCGTGTCAAAGATAATGAATCGTATCGAGAGTTTGGTTCAAAATTAGTCAAAATTTTCCGGGTCGTGACAGTACCCACCCGTTAAAGAAATTTCGTCCCGAAATTTGATCGAGGTCGTCATGGCTAACAATAAGAATGTTTTTATAACGAATATGAGTTGATAAATAGTATTTTATCATTTTCAATTAATATGGATAAAACGATTCGATCATGCGAAGCGTACGAGTGAAGCTATCACAAAAGAGTGAAATGAAGTGATTAGAGGTTCGTCTTAACTTCTGACATAGTCAAGGTTGATTTTCAGAATTCAAGGAATTTAAAGAAATCTTCTAATCAGAAAGAAAATGAAATAGCACGATTTATTAGCAAACTGTTGAAATTACGGAAGAACATAAATATCAAGGAAATATTTTCGTGATATGCTTAGAGATTAAGTAGAATGAAAGAGTTATGTATTATGGCACATGATGAGGGTAAGATCTGTGAACCATTATCACGTTCCATTAGAAATTCAGCATGACTTACTGTAATATAACCACGTTGGCCTGACGTCATTATATTATACTAACCCATGCTTCAATTCCCAACACTTCTCTAGGAAATCATTCATAATTTAACTTGAATTTTAAAGAATATAGAAACTAAAATAGTTTCTTTTAGGATGTAACACAGATAGCACGAAGAGATAGATAATTTCGGACAAGAATATTTATGAATATATCTTCAGAAATATCGAAGATATTTATGACGATATTTTGGAATTTCTAAGATCGAAGGTTGATGAAGAAAATCCTTCCACATGGATTTAGAATAAGTAGGAGCAAGATATTCGTTTAAAGGTTTCAGCAGATACTGAATCATCTGGATTCGTTAAGTGCAGGCTTAGTCTTTGTGATTTGTTCATAATCTCCTTCATGGTTTTCTTAATCCGTTTTTCAGTACCAATTTTCTATTGAGTGTTTCCAACACTCCATTCTTTATCATCAAACTTTTGGCCATTAAGACCATCTACAACTTTTGCTGCTTCATCGGCATTTTCAGAACTCAAAGATATGATTCGTAAGCTAGAGTGCTTTTCAGGAATTCAGATATTCCGAGTTGAAATTCATCGGTCCAGAAGATATACGTTATATATAGATATATAACTGTTGACGTAGGAACGCTGCGAAATTCGAGAATTAATGATTAATGTTTCTCGGTATTTGGTATGGCAATTATCGTTACAAGATGTTGATGAGTACATGATAAGACTTCAATAGATAAATATAGTGATTTGTCGGAGAGATTTAAGCCAACGAGCAACGAGGTTGCCGCTACGTCTACTGGTAATATGATGGAATATAAAAGGTTTCTCGGTAACAATAACAATGGAAAACGTATATATCAAAGTTATAATAAGGTTGATTCGAACGAAAAGTCGAAGTTGTCTTGCAGAAGCTATGATAAAACTGGCTATTTTGAGAGAAATCACTAAGTTATTTTGGGTAATAATAACTAAAATAATTTGAACAGATACGTGTTAAACGTTTACTCAGTTTCCGAGGGTTTTTCAGGTGCATAACTATATGAATCAATCTTTTCTTCTGTAGATGAAGTGCGGCTGGTTCATCCTCTCAATTGAGGTTTTTTTTCAAGAATCATGAAAGATTTGAACATGGATTGGAATCGTCAAGATTCAAATGAGGTTTAAGATGAAATCAAGTGGCAAACTTGAAGAGATGTTTAGTTTAATATGTTATAATCAATATTTTAATTCATTTTTAATTGTCCAATGTTTGTAGTCCGCAGTTGATAGTCCACAGTTAGCAGTTCAATAATTCATATATAGTTTATAATATTTGAATTAATTAATACGTATCGTAACCCGTGTACCGGTCTCAGACTCGATCACAACTCAAACTATATATATATATATATATATTTTGGAATCAACCTCAACCCTGTATAGCTAACTCCATCATTTGCATATAGAGTGCCTATGGTTGTTCCGAAATATATATATAGATGGGTCGATATGATATGTCAAAACCTTGTATACATGTCCCGATATTTGAAGTGCGTAAAATAAATAACAGAAATTAAATGACGATAAATAAAATTGCGAGAATGTAAATTGCGAGAATGTAAATTGCGATAATTAAATTGCGATAAATAAAATGTAACCAGTTAGCTAGGAACAGTTAGCTAGGAACAGTTAGCGTGGATTCTTAACAAAATTTGTCATAGTTAATTTGTCTGTTTCTAACAAATTTTATTTTGTCCAATATTTTCTTCATTATGCCACTTGTTGGATTCTGTTAGATCAAAATCCAAATATGAAATTGAATGAAAAGGGTTATTCTGCAGTGAACGGATACGTATATCGGTGGTTGTAAATAGGATAGTAAATGACTGTTGAATTAGGTTTGAAAGAATGTACAGTGTACTTATTAATGTAAAATCTAAATATTTCTCGGGTATTACCTACCCGTTAAAATATTTTCACCATTAACAGTTTGTACAAAAGAGTTTTTAATTACAATCTTTATGAAAACATATATACATATATATTTTCATCAAATGTAATCATGAATTTAGTGAGTCAATAGGATATTAAACTCATTTGATTTATCGTCAGAACAAGAATATATAATCTCTAAAACATTAGAGATTACATAATCATCATGAAGAACGAAGATAATTGATGTAAAACGATACGTAGAACGAAGATAAAGTAAATAGAACGATACGTAGAACGAAGATTATACTCGGGGTACAGAATGAGATGTTGAAGCATGTGATGTTGAAACTTGGGTTGTTGGTGGTACTGTTGATGCCGGTGATGTTGCTGAAGCTGGTAAATTTTTCACCATATTCTCCAAATTGATTACTCAAGCGCGAAGTTCGTTGACTTCTTCTATTACTCCAGGAGTGATTGTCGGTTCGGAACGAGTGGATGAATGAGGGTTAGAATTCTGAGATAGTGTATGATCGTGACGAGATACTCTGGAAATGAGAGAGAAAATGGTGTCTCGAACAGGTTCGCCGGTAAGCGCCTCCGGTTCATTGTCAAGAGGTGAATTCGGTTGGTAGAAGGGATCGCCTTCTTCGCGTCTCCATTGATTAAGTCGACTACGAATCTATCAGATGAATTGATGACGGCTGATTGATTGATTCATTCTGGTAACACCGCTTTCGGAGCTTAGGTGAATATCCATGTCGGAATAGCTGTCGGGATAACTATCGGAATAGCTATCGAAATATGAGGGAATCAAACTGGTTGAGGGATTCATCTCGTACGATCAGATGAAATAATTTCGATAAGAAATAGATTATAGGATGTAGATTAGTACCCTGCAATACATAATTTACATATGCATATATAATACTAAAATCTCATAAGTTACGGAGGAATCTACGGAAGCTGCCAGGTAAAGGTAATAATAACAGATACGCTAAGATACGAATTTATCTATACACTGTCTATGCAATAGAGGCAGCAAGACGTGTCTAGACTTTAAGGATGATAAGCAAATAATTTTTCGACACTAAATGATAAGCAAAACTTTTGACATGCAGACACGGTCGAAATCCAGACTCACTAATGCATCTAAACAACTATCAGTTAGACACTCCTATGCAAGACCTGGTTCGCTAAGACCACCGCTCTGATACCACCTGTGACATCCCAGGTAAACGTTCCCCGTAGCATGATATTGTCCGCTTTGCCCGTAGGCGCACGGATTTTTCTTGGCAACCACACACGACGAGCACTTTCCCAGGAGGTCACCCATCCTGGTAGTGCTCTCGCCCGAGCACGCTTAACTGCAGAATTCTCATGAGATCTGCTGCGTTTGTGGTCCCAAAACGCGTCATGCTAGGAAAGGTCTCCACACCCTTATAAGGCATGCTTCGTTCCCCTCTCCAACCGATGTGGGACGGATGTTACAATAGTTGTCGTTGCTGTGTTTGAATCTGTTCTCTTTTTTGTTGTAATTGGTGTTGAATCTGCTTGATGACTGCTTCCATTGTTGAAATACCTGCAGAAATATTTTGTATGCTTTTGGTGCTTTTTACTTTAAAAAGCTATTTCATGTACTCGTAAGAGTTGTTGGCTTTTCATATACTCAAAAGAGTTGTTTTCATGAATATGATCTTGCCTTCATCGAGCTTATAATTCATAATGAATATTACTTGAAGATAGATTTTGCATAGAATGTTTGCCCAAAGCAATGTGTGCTTAACAGATTACTAGCTTTGCTGAAATTTCTTTAATATTTTTTAAAGAGCTGTTAACTAATAATAGATGATAAAAGTTCTATGCCTTCAGTGTCTTTTTCTTCTTCAAGATATTTTTCATATTCTTCAATATTTTTAGTTGATTGCGAAATTCTTTCCCAGCTTTCATTTATAAGATTCTTCCAAAGTTTATTTGAAAAATTATTCATTTGAATTTTAGAATCCATGGTAAAACTTTTTTATTATGTTATGCGAAGAGGTGGTACTATTTTATGCCTTTTTCTTGAACTCGATTCTTCTTGATCTGCATAAAATTCTTCTGTATCTTCATATTTTATAGCACTTGTGCTGGCATGTTCATGATTATTGTCTTGTTTTACTATTTTTATTTTGTTTATATTTTCTAAAATTGTTTCTTTTATTTCTGGAAGTTGTCTTAACGCTAGAAAACTTAGAATTTCTATAATATTATTTAATGTGGAGTTTAATATTTCTACTTTTTCTCCTATAGGTTTTTCTGAAATATTTTCTACATCAATCTTGTAAATTGATTCATCGGGTAAATTTTTTGGTATTTCGAAAAGTGTTTGATTAAATGGTATAAATGGTTTGTTGGATGTGATTCCTTCTTTTCCAATTTTAATATTTGATAAATCCATGAGTTTTTTAACAAATCGTAAGATTTTTAGAATGATATTTTATAGTTTTAAAATTATTTTTAATACTCAAATAATTTTTATGAATCAAGTACTTTTTTCTCTTAATTTCTTTATTAAAAATTACTATCCAATTAATATGCTTACATGCTTCCTTAGGATATAGCTTTTCTTTTTCTAATCCGGCTTCTAATTCGTTTAATTCTTTCTTAAGTTGTTCTATAGTTTCATAATGCCTTTTAATAGCTTCCCATCTTCTATCCAAATATTCTTTCCAAAAAGTATTTAATTTAGAACACTTAATTTGTACTCTAGAACTCATAACTTTAATTCTAATTCTATTTGTTTTTTCCATATTCTTTTCTGAAATCTTTTTCTTGCTTCGTTGTTATAGTAATCAACTATGGATAATTCTTCATCTTTTTTAATTTTTTCAGATATTTTGGAGTATAATATTTCGAGTTTATTTTTATCGTAATTTTCAGCCTTTATATATTCTAGTTGGTAGGTTTTATGTTCGTGGTTAATTACTTCTAATTCTAATTCTAGTGTTTCACTATATATTATTTTAGGAGTTATGTTTCTGAATTTACTAAAAACTATACTACCAAGTTTATTCATTAAATTCGTTGACTTAGAGTTCGTATCATCTGTTTTAAATCTTTTATTTCATTACTTTCACTAGATGTTTCACCTGTTGTAATGGAAATTGGTTTTTCTATACGTGGTATCCAAACAGATGGTAATTCTAAAGTTGATTTCCCTTTTTCGATATATCTTTGGCTAGTAAATACTTTTGGTGTTTCTAGGCTTAATAGAGGTTCAAAAAGTTTATCTATATATATTCTATCATCAGTTTTAAAAGTAATACTGTGATGAGAATTTGTTAATGCATAATTAATTTGATATGTAACCGTAAAAGGGTGATTTCCTTTATACATAAAATTTCTTCTTAATAATTCATATCTTATTGTAATGCTTTTATTTAGATCTTTATCTTTCAGACTTAAACCTAATTGAATGTTTACATCGAACTTAATTTTTCCTTCAGCTAAATTTCCTTTTCCTTTTGCTATTATACTTTCATGTTTATCAATTATTCTATCGTCTCTTAATTCTAATTCAATAGGTGTATTACATCCCATGAAGGTACTTTTGAATATAATTTGTATGGTTGATATGTGTGCATAAGCTATTTTAGTTCTATCTTTTTCATTCATTTGTTTAATTCTATCGCTTATTTGTTTTCTGTTGATTATAGGAATTAATATATCTCCTTTTGTTTGCTCAATAGGTACATGTTCTTCTCCAATCATTTTTCCAAAATAAGTAATATTTTTTCTTGAGAAAATATCTTTAATTTTTCTATTATTATCAAAGTTATGTTTTTCAGATAATGTAAAATTTGTTCTTCTTATTGCTTTTCTGTTTATCATGATATCAGCCATGAAACCAGATTCATCTTCGATATCATTAATAGTGGTAATACCTTCTATTATTTCATTAGATACTTCCTCTTGAGTTTTAGTCATTTTGTTATTTAAGAATAAGTTTTTAAGTATACCTGAGTGTTTTTTCTTGATTGTCTTTGATGCAGAATTCTGAAGGTGCAACTGCTTCTCTAGAATCGTGCTGCTAGCTCTGATACCAGGATCTTTTACTACGTTCTTTTGTGCAGAATTATATTATGTTTATATTAATTTAGATCGTGAGGATTTGACTATAGTTTGCTTGAATGTTGAATAAGATTGTTACGTATGAATTCATGAAAGAGTAAATTGATGTGCCTAACTTTGATTGAGACATATGCCTAACTATATCCTTTTGGATAAGTAAATGGACGATTGATATGATGAAGGATTTATGTGCTTAAACGTATACTGAGGTTATGAATATATATAATGCTTGGATAGGTGTCGCTATTCAGAATCGGTTAGGACTCAACGACGGTGTCACTATTCAGAATCGGTTAGGACTCAACGACGGGGGCTCTGCTATTCAGAATCTAAAAGACTCAACAGAAAGAAACCAGTGAGGTTTATTATCAAACTTAACCTGATTACAAATGACAACAAGGCTTCCTTTTATAGGCGAGCCATAATACTATTTACAGATGGTCTAAGACCCACGCACTACGATCGATTACATTATTGATCGTTTACATTATCGATATGGCCCGCGCACTTATTTAACTTTAAACATAAACCATACACATTATCTTACATTATTGGTTCCTATGGCCCACATGGCCAGTACATTAAACACACGTATTTACATACAATAATTACAAGGACACGTCACATAATGTTACATTATTGATGAGGTACACTGGGGTCCACTTATATATCCATAATATAAATAAATATAAAATATATATACACTAACTACTGTTGGAACCACAAGTCATAAACTAGCTCCCAAATATAGATTGATTTAAGGAAATAAACAAGAACATAAAATATACCAAAACACGATTCTAGCATTCTTATTATCATTAACCGTCTATTCAGTTCTTGAAAACGAAAATCAGGATGTATTACCAACCACAACCAACTCTACTAACTGCAAGAAAACAAATAAACACGAAAACAATATTAGAATTTTAAATAAACCATTATAAACAATAAATAAGACATTAATTAAATTATAATTATTAAAACAGTAACTCATACCACAAGCTTACTGTTTTGCCCATGACCCAACCCACCCATTTGGCCACGTCTAGGCATCCAGCAATATTCAAGACAAGTACAACCAGAAGGCAAACATCTATATGAACATCGGATGATGCTGTCCGTAACTTTAATAGCATACAGTTTATATTATGCTGCAACATAATATAAACTTTGACCTATTTGACATTTTGACCCATATGACCATAAATAGCATGCAATTTTTCTTATCAAGTGTGATCTGCACATAACAAAAAAAAAACAAAAGGAATTTTTGAACACCTACTGATCTATGCATAATATAAACGAAAAAGTTTTGTGAACTTTTATTATATCAGTTTACCTGAGGAAAAGTGCCAAAAGGAATGTGCTGTCCATAAACAAAAGATGAATCAAATCAAAATAATCAGTTTCTGATTCTAGTGATCAAAAAGCGCCAAAAGGAATGTGCTGTCCATAAACGGATTCTGATTCTAGTGATCAAAAGCTTACCTGGAATCATTTTCGAAGATTTTGCCATGACCTGCAAGTAATCATAATACAATTCAGATCCTAAATTACCAGTGAGCATTAGGAACTAAACTGATTATAGAAAATAGTGAATATAACAACTAATTACTAAGTTAATCAAATATGTTAATAAGCAATATATATAACTTAATATCTATCGTATAACCTAACCATTCAATCATGTGTTCGTTGAACAATCTTTAGCCACTTCTTCATGCGATGTCCTTGAAGAGATCTGTAATACAAATGGGAATTGATATTTCCAAATGCTTATTTGATAAATCCAGCATCTTTTATGTGACATACCAAAAATACCCTTGTAAAGTAATTATTAATTAATATAGATAACTTTTCATTTACCTGTCTATTACACTTCTCATTTCTACCATTTGTCTTTATCTCTCTCATTTATTTCCATCTACCGTGATTTTGATAATATTTCTTCCTTTGTACATCTTATCTTTTCGTTTGTTTTTAACCGCAAGAGTAAATGAGATGTCCGAAGAAGGTGAAGAAATGTCAGCTAGCTGGAATACATGAAATCGGGAGATAGTCACCAAAAACAACCACCCACTGCACGACATCAAAATCGAAAAGAGAGGAGAGAGGAAGCTCCGGCCACCGGAAAGAACCACCCACAACATCATAACAACCACCCACGACCTAAATGCCGGAAAAGAGAAGAAGCTCCGGCTACCGGAATAATACAAATAAGAAGACCAAAACCTGTGACGAAAAGCCAAGAAAAAAAAGAGAAACCTTGCCTACTACCTAACGGAGGTTGCCGCCTGCGATGGAGAGGAAAAGAGAACGGATTGCTGAGATGAACATGATCAATTAGAGTTACCATTCACATTTGATGCATCACAACCAACTTAGTTGTTTGTCTCTTTGATTGTAGATAATTAATAAAAGGAAGTAAATTTGCCCAGCGTGGTGTTGGTGTAATGTAATTTACTTGGTTTACTCTTAGTGATGCAATGTATTGCCCAACACAACTTGTGTTATTGGTGTACTATTTTGACTTTATGCTTTGATTAATAAAATCACAACCAGTTTTTTTAAAGGAAGTAAATATAGGTGGGTAATCTGGGACAAAAATAAGTGAATTAATGAGGTGACGAGTAAGCCGGTTGAAGAAAATGTATATATATTTAAATACTCCGTATTAAATAAAATTAGATGTAAAGATAATATAAAGGGTATTTTGGGAAACATCTTAAAAATATTTGGATCTATCAAAAAAACTATTTGGAAATATCATCACCCAATACAAATTGATGATAGGAAACAAGATTATACAAGACATGAAATCTGAAATCATACTTAAATATTAAATACTGAAATACGAAAATTAATTATACCTGCGTTCGGGATAACTTTACATGTGGGACATCAGCATAAGAGTCTTGAAATACACTTAGGCTTAGTCGAAGTTCTC
Organism: Rutidosis leptorrhynchoides; assembly: GCF_046630445.1. Lineage (NCBI taxonomy): Eukaryota > Viridiplantae > Streptophyta > Magnoliopsida > Asterales > Asteraceae > Rutidosis > Rutidosis leptorrhynchoides. The sequence goes on from NC_092339.1 coordinate 361,730,552, forward strand.
CTCTAACATCATCAACAGTTTGATGCAAACTCATGATCTGTTTCTTTTGAGACTCAAGTTGTAGTCTTTGAGATTCAAGTTGAAGCAACAGTGTACTATCGTGATTATTCATCGTAAATTTTGATCTCCTGTGAGTATCAACAGATTTTGTGTCCTTAAGATTTAGAATCCTTTTTTTCACTTCCACATTTGCCATATCCTATGATAAAGACAATCAAATGGTGCATTAATACGATTTCAGATAGCATGCGAAATTCATTAATGTTTAAAACTTACCATAAAATCCTTGGATATATCCTTAACATATGCTCCATCTTTCGATTTATGAACGATATCAAAAAACTCAAGGGGATATGGTTCTCTATTGTTTTTCATCCTCTGTAATTAAAGAGACAATTATCAGATGTCTTTTGCAACTCTTTATTATATCAGATCTGAAGCAACTTTAAGGGATATTAGTAAACTCACAAAATCACATGTATTAGCAGAAAACACATAATCATATTGAAAGCAAGTTAAGCATACTTCTAAATCACAAGTTAATAGATTAACAGTTGTTTACAACAACACCTAGATACAAACGCAACACTATTAGCCAACACATAATCATATTGAAAGCAAGCTGAGCATAATTCTAAATCACAAGTTAATAGATTAACAGTTGTTTACAACAGCTACATACAAACGCAACACTATTAGCCAACTCATAATCATATTGAAAGCATGTGTTTACAATTGAATCAAACAATTACACATATATATCAACAAATTAAATGAATCTACAATTTCTGAACGAATTACCGAAAAACTACTAATGAATGAATCGACAATTACACATAAATATATAAACAAATTAAATAAATCTACAATTACACATATCTATCAACATATTAATGAATCGACAATATATAAACGAATTATCGAAAAACTACTGATGAATGAATCGACAATCACACATATATACTTAATGAATCAATCGAGTAGCTGAATTGAAGTGATTCAAATGCGAAAATAGAGATCGAATAGCAGCGGAACTGTAGAAATGGTCGATTGGGGATGAAATTGGTAGGGAGAGAGGAGAGGTTAAAATTTAGGGTTTGTCGTTTGAGTTATAATTCAGTGAGCTTTGTTGATTTGATTGGTATTAAGAATACTAAAAATGAAGCGCAAGAACAAAGATGATAATGGAGAGAAAGAAAGAAACAATTTGTAAGTGTGAGAAATGGTGCAAATTTAATGCTTGCATTTATAGCTATTTATAGCAAAAATATCACAAGTTTAGGTAATATAATAATATTACTTTTGTGTATCAATAATTGACTATCCATTTATATATATATATTTATATATTATAACACTCCCTCTTGGATAGCAATTTTGTTTGTTGAAGATCAACTGTAAGTTACTGCCTCGTTAAAAACCTTGCTAAAGAAAACCCAGTGGGAAAAACTTTAGCTAAAGGAAAAAAAGTGCAGCATGGAGTTGACTCCCCCTCAAGTAGACATCGCTTCGGTTGTTACATCTTTTGAACATGTCTCATGCCAATGTTATGAACGTGTGTTCTGAAAAATCCTTCATCTGATCGTACAAGATGAATCCCTCAACCAGTTCGAGTCCCTCGGATTCCGAAATGGAGTCCCACTTCAGCTCCGAAAGCAGCGTCACCAGAATGAATCAATCAATCGGCCATCCCCAATTCATCTGATGAGTTCGTAACCGACTTAATCAATAAAGAATAGAAGAAGGCGATCCTTTCCACCAACCGAATTCACCTCTTGGTGAAGAACCTGAAGCACTTACCGGCGAACCTATCCGAAACACCATTTTTAGCCTCATTTCCAGGATAGCTCGTCACGAATATGTGCTATCTAAATTTCTAAACCTTAGTTATCTTCTCGTTCCAACCGACACTCATCTTAGAGTAAATAGAAGAAGGCAACACGCTTCGCGCCCGAGTAATCAATTTGGAGAATATGGTGCAAAAATTACCAGCTTCAGCAACATCACCGAGACCAGTACCACCAACATCAACAACCCAAGTCTCAACATCACAATCTATACCTCGAGCATAATCTTCGTTCTACATCGAATATCTTCGTTCTACGTATCGTTCTACATCATTATCTTCGTCCTTTCTGGCGATTATGTGATCTCTGATATTATTAATTCGCTGTTACACCTGTTCTTTTCCTTCTGATCAAACGAGACTATCACTACAATCTCTGTCTTTTTTTTTCTCCTTTAGACTGTGAACTAAAGAAGTTATAAAGATGATGATAAGTGGAATGATAAAGACGATGAATATTAAATACAACTAAAGACGTTCCTTTTCATGTTCTTTTGGCCGACAAGTAATAAAACCATGGACCCATTCCTTAATTTTAAATCGCAAGACTTTAGAAAAGTAATGGCTGCTATGTGCCATCGAAAAAAAAAAAAATTTACAAAACAAAGAATACCGTAACCCTCTTTGATACGAACTGGGTCGATTTGGATTTTAAATGGATAATTGAATTGGGCTGCCATGTTTTTCTTTTTGGGCCAAGTAATTCCTTTTCTTTTTGGGCCGTAGACTTGTGTTTCCATTTGGGGCGAGGCCCACTACTCATTTACTGGTTTCCGATATAAAAAAAAAAAGAGAAACAAATAGAGATACGGGTTATATACTGTAGTCCATGATATAATTCAGAGATGGAACAAACAGAGGGATGGTTGGAGTGTTGACGCTTAAGCGAGAGGTCTCGGGTTCGAGCCTGAGCAATGACATTTTTTTTGAGATTATTACTTTAAAGGTATAATTATTACTATAATTGTTATTATTATTCTTATTGATAATTATTATTATGATTATGATTAAATATGATTAAAGTATTAAAATTATGGTTAATATGCTTACTAATACAATAACATGATAAGTATAATACAAAATGGTTTAAGGATAAAAATTTAGAACAATATAATATGGCTATAGCTATTATAATAAAAATGACGATATAATATAATTTGATAAGATACTAGGATAAATATGATTATGGTCGTGATCATTAAAAATATTAAATATAAATATATGAAACTCTTTATTATTATTATTATTATTATTATTAACATGATTTTAAGACTAGTATTATTATTATTGTTGTTATTATTATTATTATTATTATTATTATTATTATTATTAGTAATATTATTGTTATTAGCATATTTACTTGTAGTATCATTTTTATTAAAATTCTAATAATTATTAAAAACTACCATTTTTTTTAATTAAAAATATAATTTTCATTTTTATTATATTATAACAAATAAAGATTTTTATATAAAATATATTTATATTATCTATAACTATATATTAAACATATCAACGTGTGTATATATATATATATATATATATATATATATATATATATATATATATATATATATAAATAAACATATATATAGTATATAATTTAAGACATAACATATATACAAAATGTAATACATGTTCTATATAAACTACAACACCAAATACATAAATATTATGTAATTAATAGATGTAATTATTTGATTACCATTATATGTGTTAATATATATACATGATTTAGGTTCGTGAATCCGAGGCCAAAACCCTGCATTGTTCATTGTCGTCATATGTATTTTTACTACAAAATACAATATGTGAGTTCATTTGCTCCCTTTTTACTCATTACATTTTTTAGGCTGAGAATACATGCAAATGCTTTATTAACTGTTTTACAATATTTATATGCGTGAGTTTCATTTGCTCCCTTTTACTCTTTACATTTTTGGAACTGAGAATACATGCGCTGTTTTTACAACTGCTTTATTAAATGCTTTTGAAAGATATTTTGAACTGCGAATACATGAAATGCTTTTATAAATGTTTGACGAGATAGACACAAGCAAAACATTCCTCGAATGAATTATTATGCAAACAGAAGTTCTGCGGATTATTATTGAATTATGTGAACATGATAATTGCCACCGTTGAATTATGTGGACATGATAATTGCCACCTTTGAATTATGTGGACAAGATAATTGCCACCATTGAATTATGTGGACATGATAATTGCCACCAATTGAAAAGTGAATGTTATATATCGAGAGAATGATTTTATACACAGGTTATGTGTATGTTATTTTTGTGCACGAGATATGTGTACGGTTACTAAGATTTATGAAAGATGATTTCATACACGAGAAAGGTGTACTGTATTTAAAAGATATCGCATGTACATTACAGGTGGGTATAGGATTCGGGCCCATTTGTACCATGCAGGATTTAAATTTTGTGGTCTATCAAAATGATGAATTTTATTGTTTTAAGATAAACCTATGAACTCACCAACCTTTTGGTTGACACTTTAAAGCATGTTTATTCTCAGGTATGAAAGAAATCTTCCGCTGTGCATTTGCTCATACTACATGGAGTCGTTCATGGCATATAGAGGTCAGAACCTCGCAATGGGACCAACTGTTGAAGAATTCGTCCAGATGGATTAGGACGGGTCCTTTCAGTTGGTATCAGAGCGATGGTCTTAGCGAACCAGGTCTTGCATTAGTGTGTCTAACTGATAGTTGTTTAGATGCAGTAGTGAGTCTGGACTTCGACCGTGTCTGCATGTCAAAAGTTTTGCTTATCATTTCTAGTCGGAAATCATCTTCTTATCATCCTTAGGAAATTACTTGCTTATCATTCTTAGTTTAGACATGTCTTACTGTCTCTATTGCATAGACAGTGTATAGATAAATTCATATCTTAGCGTATATGTTATTGTTACCTTCACCTGACAGCTTCCGTAGATTCCTCCGTAACATATGGGATTTTAGTATTATATATGCATATGTAAATGATGTATTACATGGTACTAATCTACATCCTATAATCTATTTCCTATCAAAAATCCTTCATCTGATCGTACAAGATGAATCCCTCAACCAGTTCGAGTCCCTCGGATTCCGATATGGAGTCCCACTTCAGCTCCGAAAGCAGCGTCACCAGAATGAATCAATCAATCGGCCATCCCCAATTCATCTGATGAGTTCGTAACCGACTTAATCAATAAAGAATAGAAGAAGGCGATCCTTTCCACCAACCGAATTCACCTCTTGGTGAAGAACCTGAAGCACTTACCGGCGAACCTATCCGAAACACCATTTTTAGCCTCATTTCCAGGATAGCTCGTCACGAATATGTGCTATCTAAATTTCTAAACCTTAGTTATCTTCTCGTTCCAACCGACACTCATCTTAGAGTAAATAGAAGAAGGCAACACGCTTCGCGCCCGAGTAATCAATTTGGAGAATATGGTGCAAAAATTACCAGCTTCAGCAACATCACCGACACCAGTACCACCAACATCAACAACCCAAGTCTCAACATCACAATCTATACCTCGAGCATAATCTTCGTTCTACATCGAATATCTTCGTTCTACGTATCGTTCTACATCATTATCTTCGTCCTTTCTGGCGATTATGTGATCTCTGATGTTTTAGGGATTATGTATTCTAGTTCTAACGGTAAATCAAATGAGCTTAATATCATATTAACTCATTAAATCCATTATTACATCTGAAGAAAATATATATGTATATATATTTTCAAAAAGACTGTAATTAAAAGTTCTTTTGTACAAACTGTTAATGGTGAAAATATTTTAACGGGTAGGTAATACCCGAGGAATATATAGATTTCACATTAATAAGTTACACTGTACATTCTTCAAATCTGATTCAACAATCATTTACTATCCTACTTACAACCACAGATATACGTATCCGTTCACCAAAGAATAACCATTTTCATTCAAATTTAATTTCATATTCGGATTTTGACCGATCAAAATTCAAGTCAAGATTTAACAGAAGACATCACTTTTAGATTCCTACATCTTTCAAAGCCATACTTTGAATTCAAAACGGTGCCAGATCCATTGGCGTGTTATTACTGAAAATAACTTTACAATACCTTTCCAAAAAAATTAGCGAATTTTGTCACAGCTCCAGCAAATCAACTTCGACTTTCATTCGGATTAACCTTATTATAACTTTGATATATATATGCGTGCTCTTTTATTGTTACCGGAGAACCTTTTATATTCCACCATATTAACATCAGCATTTAATCATCTAAAAATACAATTCTCTTGAAACCACCTTGGGTTGATAACCGACGATTCAGATATGGCTGCATTAAATGCAGAGGAAACAGTAAAATTGTAGTTGGCCTAAATGGCACAGAATTTGATGATAAAGAATGGAGTGTTGGGAACGCTCGATAGAAAATTTGGTACTGAAAAACAGGTTGAACTAACCATGAAGGAGACCAAGGACAAATACAAGGACCAAACCCTATATTCAAAGGATCCAGGTAATTCTGGATCCGATGAAACCTTTAGAGAATATCTTGCTCCGAGGTCGTGTTAAAATCTTGCGGAAAATTTTTCTTCATCAACCTTCGAACTTAGAAATTCCAAAATATCATCATAAATATCTTTGATATTTCTGAAGATATTTTCATAAATATTCTCGTTCGAAAATATATACCTCTTCGTGCGATCTGTATTCCATTATATTGGAAACTTCTGTATAGTTTAAGTATAAATTATGAATGAATTGTGGAGAAGTGTTGGGAACTGAAGCATGAGTTAGTATAATATAATGCGCTTGGCCAACGTGATTATATTACAGTAAGTCATGCTGAGTTTCTAATGAAATGTGATGATGGTTCACAGTAGATTATACCATCATCATGTGTCATGTTACATAACTATTTCATTCTACATAACCTCCGAACATATCAAGAAGAATATATTCTTGATAGTTCTATCTTCAGTAATTTTGATAAATTTGAAAATCAAATCGTGCTATCACGTTTCTTCCTGCTTAGAACATTATGATCAATCGAAACTTCATACCTACGAATTCTGGACCATTATTTGCTTGACTTAAAGTCGGGAAGAGAAAACAAGAGCATGGAGCTCCGAAATATAAAGGAAAATACAAAGCCGATCACAAACACGTAAGTTACAAACCGTGTATATCAATGCGGATAGCAACATAAATACACGGGAGAATGAAAAAAAAAAAAAACACTATAACCCCAAGGTAATAGTAGAAATTAACAGATTCCTCCGGTGGTAGATGAAAAAGGAGGAAGACAAAAGCGATTGTCAGAAGAAGGACAAGGATCAGTATTGGATTAAGCATTTTTACAATCTTTAGAAGTATATAGATTAAGGAAGAAAATATAGGAATGGTGAGAATAATAAAATGGAAGAGGTATAACGGAAGAATCCGACAGAGCAATCGAGGCAGATGACCGCATTTAATTAAAGAGATATTAATTTCCTTAATCACAGACGAATCAAATCTTTTATAGATAATGAAGATTTTCTTTTAAATCCCTTGAATTCCAGGAGTCAACCGTTACTACGTCAAAAATTAAGACGAACTTTATTTTAATCATTTCACTCTTTTGTGACAACTTCACTCGTACGCTTCATATAATCGAATCGTTTTATCCATATTACTCAATGGTGATAAAACTCTATTCTACAACTCATATTCGTCATGAAAACATTTTTATTGTTAGCTATGACGACCTCACTCAAATTTCGGGACGAAATTTCTTTAACGGGTAGGTACTGTGACGACCGGGAAAATTTTGACCAATTTTAAATCAAATTCTTAATACGATTTAATATTTTTGATACGATAAGCAAAGTCTGATAGGCTGAGTCTCAAAATTTTTGAACTGTTCATATATTCATTTAACCTTTGACTATTCCCGACGATTCATGAACAATTGTTTGAAAATAAATATGTAAATATATATGATTTCTATACATAATTAATATTATATGTATATTGTAATATATATATAAAATATATAAATATTAAATATTCAAATATGTTATTGTACAAAATAAGTATTACATAGTTAATGAAATGTAAGATTTATATATTAAATTTTATTATAAGTTAAAATATAGTTGTTATGTTAATATTAATATTAGTATTACTTTCATCATTATTATTAAAATAAATATTAATATTAATATTAGTATCAGTATTATTAATATAATTATTTTTATATATATAATATCTAGATATAAAATTTGATACATTTAATCTGTCATATTATTATTAATATTACTAATATTATTGATATCATTATTAATATCATTATTATTATAATTAGTAGTAAAATTATAATATTAATATTATTATTATCATTAAAAATTATCATTCTATTTAAAATTATTACTAATCATTATTTTTATTACTCTTCTCAATATTCTTATTATTATTGGTATGATTTTGGTATATTATTAATATTAAATAATATTATTAATATTATTATCATTAATAAATTTATCAATTATTAATATTAATTAAAAATTTAATTTAAAAGCTAGATCATTGATACGAAGCCTTTTAGATATTCCAATCAGTTAAATACAAAATATAGAGACAATTAATCAATCAATTCTGTTTGCCACTGTGACCCAACTTTATATTTTTTTATTTATTTTATTTCCTGACTTCTTTCTCTAATCGAATATTTCCTGTCTGAATATTGTTATATGTCGATATCAGTGATCACTACATTACATTTTCAATCAACTCTTGCGACAGTAGTAATCTATCTACTTCATATCTATTCTATATCTCTATATTTCTACATATATACATAAACACATATGCATCTTACATATATGAGAATCACAACCCGATACCCTAATCACCACCTTTCACCGGACCACCGGTCATCACAATCTCCGACCATTATCACCCATGAAGCACCACGACAACACATCACTATCGATCACCACCTCTCCACCATCAACAACCATGAACTACATATCTCTCTCTAGCTCGTCTTATCTCTCCCTCTCTTGATACTTGAAACCGAAAACCTGCTACAACCATTCGTCACCCTCACACACCATGTGATCAACAAATGTTCACTGTTAGAACACAATTCAAAAACCCCTGATCACCATACATCATCTTTGTTTCTATATAAATCACAAACCTTCAAGAACACCTCCTTCCACCTTCCACAACTGTCGAATTCCTTCAAACCCACCACCACGTGTTTATATTTTTCTGTTTAAACGAACAAACCACCATCCCAAAGAATCATCTACAATTCCTTGTTCTGAAAACCGTCGCCACCATCACCAAATCACTTAAATTATTCGCCGCTGCTACTACATGTTATGGTTACAACATATACACTCAACTAGATATGTTATAACCCGATGATATAATGTAAGTACATATTTATCTAGTCGGTTTTCAGTTTCAGCCGGGTACCTTTATTAAACTAAGCTGTCAACCTATTTCTTTCACAAATTAGATCTTGTTTTGCTGATACTGCAAACTTCAAATCCAACCAGGGAACTCATCTTCATTAACCCTTCACCAAACACCTAAAACAAGCTGCTACTTTAATGTTTTTGATCGTAAATCAAAACCAAACTAACCTGCAACAAAACAACAATCAACCACAATCAATATTATTAATTCGCTGTTACACCTGTTCTTTTCCTTCTGATCAAACGAGACTATCACTACAATCTCTGTCTTTTTTTTTTCTCCTTTAGACTGTGAACTAAAGAAGTTATAAAGATGATGATAAGTGGAATGATAAAGACGATGAATATTAAATACAACTAAAGACGTTCCTTTTCATGTTCTTTTGGCCGACAAGTAATAAAACCATGGACCCATTCCTTAATTTTAAATCGTAAGACTTTAGAAAAGTAATGGCTGCTATGTGCCATCGAAAAAAAAAATTACAAAACAAAGAATACCGTAACCCTCTTTGATACGAACTGGGTCGATTTGGATTTTAAATGGATAATTGAATTGGGCTGCCATGTTTTTATTTTTGGGCCAAGTAATTCCTTTTCTTTTTGGGCCGTAGACTTGTGTTTCCATTTGGGGCGAGGCCCACTACTCATTTACTGGTTTCCGATATAAAAAAAAAGAGAAACAAATAGAGATACGGGTTATATACTGTAGTCCATGATATAATTCAGAGATGGAACAAACAGAGGGATGGTTGGAGTGTTGACGCTTAAGCGAGAGGTCTCGGGTTCGAGCCTGAGCAATGACATTTTTTTTGAGATTATTACTTTAAAGGTATAATTATTACTATAATTGTTATTATTATTCTTATTGATAATTATTATTATGATTATGATTAAATATGATTAAAGTATTAAAATTATGGTTAATATGCTTACTAATACAATAACATGATAAGTATAATACAAAATGGTTTAAGGATAAAAATTTAGAACAATATAATATGGCTATAGCTATTATAATAAAAATGACGATATAATATAATTTGATAAGATACTAGGATAAATATGATTATGGTCGTGATCATTAAAAATATTAAATATAAATATATGAAACTCTTTATTATTATTATTATTATTATTAACATGATTTTAAGACTAGTATTATTATTATTGTTGTTATTATTATTATTATTATTATTATTATTATTATTATTATTATTATTATTATTATTATTATTATTATTATTAGTAATATTATTGTTATTAGCATATTTACTTGTAGTATCATTTTTATTAAAATTCTAATAATTATTAAAAACTACCATTTTTTTTAATTAAAAATATCATTTTCATTTTTATTATATTATAACAAATAAAGATTTTTATATAAAATATATTTATATTATCTTTAACTATATATTAAACATATCAACGTATATATATATATATATATATATATATATATATATATATATATATATATATATATATATATATATATATATATATATATATATATATATATATATATATAAATAAACATATATATAGTATATAATTTAAGACATAACATATATACAAAATGTAATACATGTTCTATATAAACTACAACACCAAATACATAAATATTATGTAATTAATAGATGTAATTATTTGATTACCATTATATGTGTTAATATATATACATGATTTAGGTTCGTGAATCCGAGGCCAAAACCCTGCATTGTTCATTGTCGTCATATGTATTTTTACTACAAAATACAATATGTGAGTTCATTTGCTCCCTTTTTACTCATTACATTTTTTGGGCTGAGAATACATGCAAATGCTTTATTAACTGTTTTACAATATTTATATGCGTGAGTTTCATTTGCTCCCTTTTACTCTTTACATTTTTGGGACTGAGAATACATGCGCTGTTTTTACAACTGCTTTATTAAATGCTTTTGAAAGATATTTTGAACTGCGAATACATGAAATGCTTTTATAAATGTTTGACGAGATAGACACAAGCAAAACATTCCTCGAATGAATTATTATGCAAACAGAAGTTCTGCGGATTATTATTGAATTATGTGAACATGATAATTGCCACCGTTGAATTATGTGGACATGATAATTGCCACCTTTGAATTATGTGGACAAGATAATTGCCACCATTGAATTATGTGGACATGATAATTGCCACCAATTGAAAAGTGAATGTTATATATCGAGAGAATGATTTTATACACAGGTTATGTGTATGTTATTTTTGTGCACGAGATATGTGTACGGTTACTAAGATTTATGAAAGATGATTTCATACACGAGAAAGGTGTACTGTATTTAAAAGATATCGCATGTACATTACAGGTGGGTATAGGATTAGGGCCCATTTGTACCATGCAGGATTTAAATTTTGTGGTCTATCAAAATGATGAATTTTATTGTTTTAAGATAAACCTATGAACTCACCAACCTTTTGGTTGACACTTTAAAGCATGTTTATTCTCAGGTATGAAAGAAATCTTCCGCTGTGCATTTGCTCATACTACATGGAGTCGTTCATGGCATATAGAGGTCAGAACCTTGCAATGGGACCAACTGTTGAAGAATTCGTCCAGATGGATTAGGACGGGTCCTTTCAGTTGGTATCAGAGCGATGGTCTTAGCGAACCAGGTCTTGCATTAGTGTGTCTAACTGATAGTTGTTTAGATGCAGTAGTGAGTCTGGACTTCGACCGTGTCTGCATGTCAAAAGTTTTACTTATCATTTCTAGTCGGAAATCATCTTCTTATCATCCTTAGGAAATTACTTGCTTATCATTCTTAGTTTAGACATGTCTTACTGCCTCTATTGCATAGACAGTGTATAGATAAATTCATATCTTAGCGTATATGTTATTGTTACCTTCACCTGACAGCTTCCGTAGATTCCTCCGTAACATATGGGATTTTAGTATTATATATGCATATGTAAATGATGTATTACATGGTACTAATCTACATCCTATAATCTATTTCCTATCAAAAATCCTTCATCTGATCGTACAAGATGAATCCCTCAACCAGTTCGAGTCCCTCGGATTCCGATATGGAGTCCCACTTCAGCTCCGAAAGCAGCGTCACCAGAATGAATCAATCAATCGGCCATCCCCAATTCATCTGATGAGTTCGTAACCGACTTAATCAATAAAGAATAGAAGAAGGCGATCCTTTCCACCAACCGAATTCACCTCTTGGTGAAGAACCTGAAGCACTTACCGGCGAACCTATCCGAAACACCATTTTTAGCCTCATTTCCAGGATAGCTCGTCACGAATATGTGCTATCTAAATTTCTAAACCTTAGTTATCTTCTCGTTCCAACCGACACTCATCTTAGAGTAAATAGAAGAAGGCAACACGCTTCGCGCCCGAGTAATCAATTTGGAGAATATGGTGCAAAAATTACCAGCTTCAGCAACATCACCGACACCAGTACCACCAACATCAACAACCCAAGTCTCAACATCACAATCTATACCTCGAGCATAATCTTCGTTCTACATCGAATATCTTCGTTCTACGTATCGTTCTACATCATTATCTTCGTCCTTTCTGGCGATTATGTGATCTCTGATGTTTTAGGGATTATGTATTCTAGTTCTAACGGTAAATCAAATGAGCTTAATATCATATTAACTCATTAAATCCATTATTACATCTGAAGAAAATATATATATATATATATATATATATTTTCAAAAAGACTGTAATTAAAAGTTCTTTTGTACAAACTGTTAATGGTGAAAATATTTTAACGGGTAGGTAATACCCGAGGAATATATAGATTTCACATTAATAAGTTACACTGTACATTCTTCAAATCTGATTCAACAATCATTTACTATCCTACTTACAACCACAGATATACGTATCCGTTCACCAAAGAATAACCATTTTCATTCAAATTTAATTTCATATTCGGATTTTGACCGATCAAAATTCAAGTCAAGATTTAACAGAAGACATCACTTTTAGATTCCTACATCTTTCAAAGCCATACTTTGAATTCAAAACGGTGCCAGATCCATTGGCGTGTTATTACTGAAAATAACTTTACAATACCTTTCCAAAAAAATTAGCGAATTTTGTCACAGCTCCAGCAAATCAACTTCGACTTTCATTCGGATTAACCTTATTATAACTTTGATATATATGCGTGCTCTTTTATTGTTACCGGAGAACCTTTTATATTCCACCATATTAACATCAACATTTAATCATCTAAAAATACAATTCTCTTGAAACCACCTTGGGTTGATAACCGACGATTCAGATATGGCTGCATTAAATGCAGAGGAAACAGTAAAATTGTAGCTGGCCTAAATGGCACAGAATTTGATGATAAAGAATGGAGTGTTGGGAACGCTCGATAGAAAATTTGGTACTGAAAAACAGGTTGAACTAACCATGAAGGAGACCAAGGACAAATACAAGGACCAAACCCTATATTCAAAGGATCCAGGTAATTCTGGATCCGATGAAACCTTTAGAGAATATCTTGCTCCGAGGTCGTGTTAAAATCTTGCGGAAAATTTTTCTTCATCAACCTTCGAACTTAGAAATTCCAAAATATCATCATAAATATCTTTGATATTTCTGAAGATATTTTCATAAATATTCTCGTTCGAAAATATATACCTCTTCGTGCGATCTGTATTCCATTATATTGGAAACTTCTGTATAGTTTAAGTATAAATTATGAATGAATTGTGGAGAAGTGTTGGGAACTGAAGCATGAGTTAGTATAATATAATGCGCTTGGCCAACGTGATTATATTACAGTAAGTCATGCTGAGTTTCTAATGAAATGTGATGATGGTTCACAGTAGATTATACCATCATCATGTGTCATGTTACATAACTATTTCATTCTACATAACCTCCGAACATATCAAGAAGAATATATTCTTGATAGTTCTATCTTCAGTAATTTTGATAAATTTGAAAATCAAATCGTGCTATCACGTTTCTTCCTGCTTAGAACATTATGATCAATCGAAACTTCATACCTACGAATTATGGACCATTATTCGCTTGACTTAAAGTCGGGAAGAGAAAACAAGAGCATGGAGCTCCGAAATATAAAGGAAAATACAAAGCCGATCACAAACACGTAAGTTACAAACCGTGTATATCAATGCGGATAGCAACATAAATACACGGGAGAATGAAAAAAAAAACACTATAACCCCAAGGTAATAGTAGAAATTAACAGATTCCTCCGGTGGTAGATGAAAAAGGAGGAAGACAAAAGCGATTGTCAGAAGAAGGACAAAGATCAGTATTGGATTAAGCATTTTTACAATCTTTAGAAGTATATAGATTAAGGAAGAAAATATAGGAATGGTGAGAATAATAAAATGGAAGAGGTATAACGGAAGCATCCGACAGAGCAATCGAGGCAGATGACCGCATTTAATTAAAGAGATATTAATTTCCTTAATCACAGACGAATCAAATCTTTTATAGATAATGAAGATTTTCTTTTAAATCCCTTGAATTCCAGGAGTCAACCGTTACTACGTCAAAAATTAAGACGAACTTTATTTTAATCATTTCACTCTTTTGTGACAACTTCACTCGTGGGCTTCATATAATCGAATCGTTTTATCCATATTACTCAATGGTGATAAAACTATATTCTACAACTCATATTCGTCATGAAAACATTTTTATTGTTAGCTATAACGACCTCACTCAAATTTCGGGACAAAATTTCTTTAACGGGTAGGTACTGTGACGACCGGGAAAATTTTGACCAATTTTAAATCAAATTCTTAATACGATTTAATATTTTTGATACGATAAGCAAAGTCTGATAGGCTGAGTCTCAAAATTTTTGAACTGTTCATATATTCATTTAACCTTTGACTATTCCCGACGATTCATGAACAATTGTTTGAAAATAAATATGTAAATATATATGATTTCTATACATAATTAATATTATATGTATATTGTAATATATATATATAAAATATATAAATATTAAATATTCAAATATGTTATTGTACAAAATAAGTATTACATAGTTAATGAAATGTAAGATTTATATATTAAATTTTATTATAAGTTAAAATATAGTTGTTATGTTAATATTAATATTAGTATTACTTTCATCATTATTATTAAAATAAATATTAATATTAATATTAGTATCAGTATTATTAATATAATTATTTTTATATATATAATATCTAGATATAAAATTTGATACATTTAATCTGTCATATTATTATTAATATTACTAATATTATTGATATCATTATTAATATCATTATTATTATAATTAGTAGTAAAATTATAATATTAATATTATTATTATCATTAAAAATTATCATTCTATTTAAAATTATTACTAATCATTATTTTTATTACTCTTCTCAATATTCTTATTATTATTGGTATGATTTTATTATATTATTAATATTAAATAATATTATTAATATTATTATCATTAATAAATTTATCAATTATTAATATTAATTAAAAATTTAATTTAAAAGCTAGATCATTGATACGAAGCCTTTTAGATATTCCAATCAGTTAAATACAAAATATAGAGACAATTAATCAATCAATTCTGTTTGCCACTGTGACCCAACTTTATATTTTTTTATTTATTTTATTTCCTGACTTCTTTCTCTAATCGAATATTTCCTGTCTGAATATTGTTATATGTCGATATCAGTGATCACTACATTACATTTTCAATCAACTCTTGCGACAGTAGTAATCTATCTACTTCATATCTATTCTATATCTCTATATTTCTACATATATACATAAACACATATGCATCTTACATATATGAGAATCACAACCCGATACCCTAATCACCACCTTTCACCGGACCACCGGTCATCACAATCTCCGACCATTATCACCCATGAAGCACCACGACAACACATCACTATCGATCACCACCTCTCCACCATCAACAACCATGAACTACATATCTCTCTCTCTAGCTCGTCTTATCTTTCCCTCTCTTGATACTTGAAACCGAAAACCTGCTACAACCATTCGTCACCCTCACACACCATGTGATCAACAAATGTTCACTGCTAGAACACAATTCAAAAACCCCTGATCACCATACATCATCTTTGTTTCTATATAAATCACAAACCTTCAAGAACACCTCCTTCCACCTTCCACAACTGTCGAATTCCTTCAAACCCACCACCACGTGTTTATATTTTTCTGTTTAAACGAACAAACCACCATCCCAAAGAATCATCTACAATTCCTTGTTCTGAAAACCGTCGCCACCATCACCAAATCACTTAAATTATTCGCCGCTGCTACTACATGTTATGGTTACAACATATACACTCAACTAGATATGTTATAACCCGATGATATAATGTAAGTACATATTTATCTAGTCGGTTTTCAGTTTCAGCCGGGTACCTTTATTAAACTAAGCTGTCAACCTATTTCTTTCACAAATTAGATCTTGTTTTGCTGATACTGCAAACTTCAAATCCAACCAGGGAACTCATCTTCATTAACCCTTCACCAAACACCTAAAACAAGCTGCTACTTTAATGTTTTTGATCGTAAATCAAAACCAAACTAACCTGCAACAAAACAACAATCAACCACAATCAATATTATTAATTCGCTGTTACACCTGTTCTTTTCCTTCTGATCAAACGAGACTATCACTACAATCTCTGTCTTTTTTTTTCTCCTTTAGACTGTGAACTAAAGAAGTTATAAAGATGATGATAAGTGGAATGATAAAGACGATGAATATTAAATACAACTAAAGACGTTCCTTTTCATGTTCTTTTGGCCGACAAGTAATAAAACCATGGACCCATTCCTTAATTTTAAATCGCAAGACTTTAGAAAAGTAATGGCTGCTATGTGCCATCGAAAAAAAAAATTACAAAACCAAGAATACCGTAACCCTCTTTGATACGAACTGGGTCGATTTGGATTTTAAATGGATAATTGAATTGGGCTGCCATGTTTTTATTTTTGGGCCAAGTAATTCCTTTTCTTTTTGGGCCGTAGACTTGTGTTTCCATTTGGGGCGAGGCCCACTACTCATTTACTGGTTTCCGATATAAAAAAAAAGAGAAACAAATAGAGATACGGGTTATATACTGTAGTCCATGATATAATTCAGAGATGGAACAAACAGAGGGATGGTTGGAGTGTTGACGCTTAAGCGAGAGGTCTCGGGTTCGAGCCTGAGCAATGACATTTTTTTTGAGATTATTACTTTAAAGGTATAATTATTACTATAATTGTTATTATTATTCTTATTGATAATTATTATTATGATTATGATTAAATATGATTAAAGTATTAAAATTATGGTTAATATGCTTACTAATACAATAACATGATAAGTATAATACAAAATGGTTTAAGGATAAAAATTTAGAACAATATAATATGGCTATAGCTATTATAATAAAAATGACGATATAATATAATTTGATAAGATACTAGGATAAATATGATTATGGTCGTGATCATTAAAAATATTAAATATAAATATATGAAACTCTTTATTATTATTATTATTAACATGATTTTAAGACTAGTATTATTATTATTGTTATTATTATTATTATTATTATTATTATTATTATTATTATTATTATTATTATTATTATTATTATTATTATTATTAGTAATATTATTATTATTAGCATATTTACTTGTAGTATCATTTTTATTAAAATTCTAATAATTATTAAAAACTACCATTTTTTTAATTAAAAATATCATTTTCATTTTTATTATATTATAACAAATAAAGATTTTTATATAAAATATATTTATATTATCTATAACTATATATTAAACATATCAACGTATATATATATAATAAACATATATATAGTAACTGTTTTACAATATTTATATGCGTGAGTTTCATTTGCTCCCTTTTACTCTTTACATTTTTGGGACTGAGAATACATGCGCTGTTTTTACAACTGCTTTATTAAATGCTTTTGAAAGATATTTTGAACTGCGAATACATGAAATGCTTTTATAAATGTTTGACGATATAGACACAAGCAAAACATTCCTCGAATGAATTATTATGCAGACAGAAGTTCTGCGGATTATTATTGAATTATGTGAACATGATAATTGCCACCGTTGAATTATGTGGACATGATAATTGCCACCTTTGAATTATGTGGACAAGATAATTGCCACCATTGAATTATGTGGACATGATAATTGCCACCAATTGAAAAGTGAATGTTATATATCGAGAGAATGATTTTATACACAGGTTATGTGTATGTTATTTTTGTGCACGAGATATGTGTACGGTTACTAAGATTTATGAAAGATGATTTCGTACACGAGAAAGGTGTACTGTATTTAAAAGATATCGCATGTACATTACAGGTGGGTATAGGATTAGGGCCCATTTGTACCATGCAGGATTTAAATTTTGTGGTCTATCAAAATGATGAATTTTATTGTTTTAAGATAAACCTATGAACTCACCAACCTTTTGGTTGACACTTTAAAGCATGTTTATTCTCAGGTATGAAAGAAATCTTCCGCTGTGCATTTGCTCATACTACATGGAGTCGTTCATGGCATATAGAGGTCAGAACCTCGCAATGGGACCAACTGTTGAAGAATTCGTCCAGATGGATTAGGACGGGTCCTTTCATATATTCCCAACCTCCTTTGAGGACCCATTTTTGTACGTTGTGGTGTCGCAATTGGAACATACACTGCACAACCAAATGTTCTAAGATGGGAAATATTTGGCTCTTGACCAAAAGCAAGTTGTAGGGGGAATATTTATGACTTGCACTTGGTTTGATGCGAATCAATGCAGCAGCATGTAAAATTGCATGACCCCATATAGATACAGGGAGTTTTGTTCTCATTATCAATGGTCTAGCGATTAACTGTAAACGTTTAATCAATGACTCGGCTAAACCATTTTGTGTATGCACATGAGCAACAGAATGTTCAACAACAATTCCTATAGACATGCAATAGTCATTAAATGCTTGAGATGTAAATTCACCAGCATTATCAAGTCTCACCCTTTTAATGGTGTAATAGGAAAATGAGCTCTCAATTTAATAATTTGGGCAAGAAATTTTGCAAATGCCACATTAAGGCTTGATAACAGACAAACATGAGACCATCTGCTAGATGCGTCTATTAGAACCATGAAATATCCAAAAGGTCCACATGGTGGATGAATTGGTTCACATATATCACCTTGAATTCTTTCAAGAAACATTGGTGATTCTTTCTCAACCTTAAGTGGTGAGGGTCTAGTTATCAATTTTCCAAGAGAGCAAGATGTACATGGAACCATTGTATCATGATGGATTTTTCTATCCTTTAGTGGATGTCCATGAGTACATTCAATAATCCTTTTCATCATTGTTGATCCTGGATGGCCTAATCTGTTATGCCATAAACTGAATACACCAGGATCAATATATTTTTCGTTAACTACCATATGTATTTTTGGTACATTTATATGTGTATAATGTAATCCAGAACTAAGTCTTGGCAGTTTTTCAACCACATGACTCTTGTCAGTGATACTTAAATATTTCTCATTTTCTGTTGTCACTGACTGATAATCATACCCGTTAAGGTATATGTCGGAGAAACTCAATAAATTTCTGCTTGACTTGGGAGAAAATAAGGCATCATTTATTAAAAATTTTGTACCATTTGGTAGTATGAAATTTGCCTTTCCTATCCCTTTTATCAAGTTAGCAGGTCCTGATATTGTATGTATAGTTCCTTCCGTTGGTTTTAGATCAATAAAATATTTCTCGGATTTAAGTATAGTGTGTGTAGTTCTACTGTCTGCTATACAGAGATCTCCACCACTTGATTGATGTTGTATTCCAGCAAAATTCATATTGAACTTCATATATAAGAAATAAATAGTGAGTACATTAATATTACACAATATTTTACACGCAAATAGATAGTACTGAAACATTTAGCAAACATAATGACAAAGACAGACGATATTAAATCGTTTATTTTTCGAAAGACACACAACTTAAACATTCAAGAAATCTTCATATAAATCAGATGGTTTCTCAGTGACTGTTGGATCGACGTTATCCACAAAGTTTACTTCCTTTTCTTTATCTTTCAGCGAATCCTGATACATCTTAACAAGATGTTTAGATGTTCGGCAAGTATTAGCCCAGTGGCCCATTCTACCACATCTGTAGCAAGATTCTTCAGAATTTTTAGAAGAATTTTCTTCAACATCTTGTTTAGTGGGCTTGTTTTGTGGTTGATATTTATATTTTCGTGGATTATTATTTCTTTGACCACCACGGCCACGACCACGACCACGTCCTCGCCCATTACCATTACCATAAGGATGGTTTCTACCATAGTTATGGCTTTTGGCATGATGATGGTGATGGTTATTATAACCACGACCTTGCCCGCGTCCTTGTCCCTGTTTATAATTATTTGCAGTATTTGCTTCAGGGATTGCAAGTGTACTAGTAGGACGGGATTGCTGATTTTTCATTAATAGCTCATCATTTTGCTCTGCAACTAAGAGATATGAATTAAGTTCAGGATATGTTTTGAACTTTAGCATTCTCAAATTTCTTTGCACTGTGATGTTTGCAGCATTCATTGTGGAGAAAGTTTTCTCCATCATGTCTGCATCACTTATTTCATGTCCACAGAATTTAAGTTGTGAACATGTATTATACAGAGCTGAACTATATTCATTTACTTTCTTAAAGTCTTGGAACCTTAATGTTCTCCATTGTTCCATAGCAGCTGGAAGTAAAATTTCTCTTTGATTATCGAATCTGCTTTTGAGACCTTCCCATAAAACATGGGGATCTTCTACAGTCACATAATTATTTTGTAAGCATTCATCAATATGTTGATGAATAAAGCAACATGCCGTTGCTTGTTCTTTTTCAGAACAAGTGTTGTTTTCATTTATGGCTTCAAGAATGCCCATTGATTTAAGATACATTTTTACTTTTATAACCCATGGCATGTAGTTGTTTCCAGTTGATTCTAAAGGAGTAAATTTAAGCTTTTCCAGATTCGACATTTTCTATTAAAACAAACAACATGATAAATTATAGTCACTTTATATTCATAAGTATATAAACATTAAACATAAATTTAATATAACATAAATGATAAGTAGGTGACAGTGTCGACCATATGTAAGTAATCATTAATAAATGTTATATAACATAAATATAAATATTAGTAAACATAAATGATAATTAGGCGACAGTGTCGGCCATATAAATGTTAGATAATAGAAATATAAATGTTAGTAACATAAATGAAAATTAGGCGACAGTGTCGGCCATATAAATGTTAGATAATTGAAATATAAATGTTAGTAACATAAATGATAATTAGACGACAGTGTCGACCATATATTATTCAGGTGGTATAACCGACCATATATCATTTAGGTGGCAGAGCCAACCATAATTAGTATTAAGATTATCGTGCTGATAGCGTGTTATAATTCAGTAGGCTTATAACTACCTTTAGTGGTTTGATTCTTGATGTTATAATTCAGTAGGCTTATAACTACCTTTAGTGATTTGATTCTTGATTAAGAATACTAATAATGAAGTGTAAGAACAAAGATGATAATGGAGAGAAAGAAAGAAACACTTTGTAAGTGTGAGAAATGGTGCAAGTTTAATGCTTGCATTCATGGCTATTTATAGCAAAAATATCACAAGTTTAGGTAATACAATAATATTACTTTTGTGTATCAATAATTGACTATCCATTTATATATATATATTTATATATTATAACAGTTTGTATATTTTGCTTATAATGGCCTGGTACTATATAAGGACACCAAATGGGATTAAGGATAACCCATTTATAAACTGGTAAATGGGAAATAACCCATTTACAAATACAAAGACTTAGTATAACGTGAACTGGGGGAAGATATGACAAAGTGAGATATATGAGATATGTAATAAATTTGGGATGAAAGTCGTCGAGTGCTTCTGGCCGAATTGAGTTTGATAAAATTAATTCAATATCAATAGGAAACTCACGCTTTTACACGTGTACTTAGCTTCAATTTTTTCACGCTTTTAAATGTGCACTCACTTATGTACAAGAGAAGACGTGGTATTATTCATTTAAAAGCGTGTATAATTTTACCACGTTTATAGGCATGACCAAAGGTAATAGAATTTGAACGGTTCTAATTGTGTAATTATTTTTACTCACTTGTATATGTGAAAATTTATTTCTAAATGTTCAAAAGCGTGACAATAAATTGTTACAATTATAGGAGTGAGCAAAGTTAGAAAATGTCACACGCTCGCCATATGTGTGAAGAAATTTGCGTGAAGAATCGGCTAATTTGTTGTAGTGAACTATAAAGGATACAAACTGTGGTCTGGTGTATGCAAATTGTTAATTATGTGTTCGTAATTGGAACAAAATGTCAAACGGTTCAACCATTGGGCCAACAAAACGTTATGCTTACTAAATTCATTATATGGTTTTGATTTGTATAAAAACTTGAAATGAATCTCACTATGAATTAGTGAGTATGATTAATCGTAGTAAGATCATGACTTTTGATCCAATGATTACAAGTTACAACTTTTGTCAACATACCGTTTTGTACCAATTTTGATCCAACATGTGATTTTTTTTTTTTTTTTTTTGTAAACTGAAAGGTATCATGGGTTATAACCACAACCTTTTTGTCATAGTATGATATTCTCATCATTTTCTGTAAGGTACATTATATCATCCACATTTTGAATATTATTAGTTTTTGTTGTTGTGAAGGTGTAACGTCATTCGGTTTTTCCGTATTCTCTTCAATTTCATTAACGGCTTGCCACGAAAACTCAGCGGACTTCACATGAAAAATATCTTCTCCTACCTCTTTCAGAACTCTGGATTTACAGTTTTATCAGCAAATCCGAAGTTTCAAACTCCGGTTAGGGTTCGGTTGGCAGTTTAGAGCAAAATCTGGAGTTTCAAACTTCGGATACATCAAAGCTGAAGTTTCAAACTCCGGTTTTTCTATTTTTGTAATTTCTTTTTTTAGATTTATGTTTTTGTAATTTCAACACCAAATTCTCCTATTTCAAAAATAAAAATCCAAAAAACAACATAATTTCATGTTTTCACCTTGCAATCACATATTCATGTGTTTTGTGTCATGTATGCATGTCACATTTTATCATTTTGATTCTTCATATGTTTGAGTAATATAATATAATAATATGGCTAAGTATTTATTCTTTTTTGAAATTGTGATGTGGTCAAACGGTTGGTGACATACCTCCTTTAGGGGAGGTCAGGAGTTCGACCCTCATTGGCTACATATTAAAAAACACAATTTCACAAGACAGCTCTTGTTTGTGCCATTGTTTTCGATCGATCAGTAGGCGTACAACATTGATATTGTGCAAGATACTCATCACGAAAGAAAAAAGAACGAAAAACTAGTCATATATGAATTTAACACATGGAAACCGAAAAGTTAAAACATCAAATCTGATATTTAATGCATAGTGGTAATATGGATCTGCTCGTGTAGTAACACCTGAACCCAATAATATAATGAATTCACATTTGTTGGTCTAAGTCTAAATAGGAGTATCTAAAGTGGGCGGTGAAACTATCTTCTTCTAAAACCAAAATAAATACCTGATATGCCTATACTATTAACAAAATGATAAGGATGTTGGTTTAGAGGTCATAGGCAAAACAAAATACAGTTAACTCGGTTATATCGACGTGAGTTGAATAAAAATGACAATCAGTCATGTTTGTAAGCTATCGTAAGCAGCAGGTATAGCATCGGCCGGTGGATCCTGAAAAAAATAAAAATAATAAGTACCATTATTAGAATACATAATAATAATTAATGCAACAACCGTTACAAGTATCCAAAACCGTTACATATTCATTATGTATGTTTTGACTTGTATATCATTTAACATTTAATCTAATATATGAGATTACCTTGAACAAATCATCTAACTTCGATTGAGCAAACACAAATTGTTCCTTGAGTGGTAACTGACAAAGAAATAATTAACATTAAACATACAGTTTTGCCCAAGGCATTCAAAAACTTAAAAAACTATCCTTTTTATGTACACACACACACACACAATTCTGTAACCAAAAAAGTTGTTGCCCAAATTTCCAAAGGTCGAGTTTGCCCCGGCCTCCAGTAGCCGAGACATTTATTGAAAAAAACAATGAAACAAATATGGTTACCTTTTTGAAGGACTCCTCGTCATCGTCACAAAAGACAGGCGCTAAGGTAAGAAGAATTTTAGAACCAAGCTCTTGTAGCTCGTTTTTTTCTGAAGTTAGCCTGTTTAAAGACATAGTTAACAAGTCAGATACTTCATGTAATTACTGGATTGAGGTTACTATCTTGTTCGGATTTGCATAAATGAATGATTTATGCACTAATTGGTGTAAGTTTTAGTTTAATATTAGTTGATTTGAATCGCATCGGTCTACATATGGTTATTAGGCCGGTTCCAAAACCGGTGTTAATATGATGCATGTTTATCAAGTAGACATGTTACATCATCTAGACGTGTTTAAAAAAAGAAAAGAAAAAAAACACGTCTAATTTGGCCTTTTCAACACGCTTAGTTAACTTTACCATTTAATCTCATCTTTCAGTTGTGTAATCTCTGGGGAATCATCTTCGTTAACACCCTGTATCCAATAGTGGTACATCTGGCCACCTGGAATCGATTCTAGCCTGAAGCGGAACTCTCCGCCTGGTGCGATCATGTTATCTATAAATCTTGATAGCAAGGTGTTTCTAAGGCCAGTATTGCCTATATACGGTTTTGCTTCTTGATCAAGTTCAGTCCTCAGAATTGGGTTGCAAGGTCGTGCGTTGTATTTCTTCATTATGTTGAGAATATGGGAAGCTCCATTCATGATCCTGCATGCATGCAGTAAATTCAATTCTTAATGATTTTACACATTATTATTTTTTATATATATACATATATATATATATATATATATATATATATATATATATATATATATATATATATATATATATAAAATTAAAATATAATTAAAAAAAAAAAAAGGCAATTTAAGTTGTGTATTTTACTGAGCCTTTGTGAACCCATTCTTCATGTTGTCTTTAACAACCTTCACTTGATTACACTTCTTTCTTTTTCTCGAATTTTTCCTCCATTCCTCTTCTTTATCCTCATCTTCAGGTGCAGGTGCAGTCTCAGTTCCAACATCATGAACCAGCTATAAACAAAATCGAAGGGTACAATTACCAAATATTTATTTAGACCAAATGTATTGTATTATATAAAAATTAAAAGAATAAAATTTAAAAAAAAAAGGTACAATTACCTTTTTTGAACATTCAATAGCTTGATCAGTCTCATCCATCATTTGATGACCATTGTCCATTAGTTGCTGATTTGTCATAGCTGAAAAATACTCTCAAATTTTACTCTCCTTTTGAAGTTAATTATTATTATTATTATATTAAATTAAATTATTAATAATATAGTATATAGTATATGTAGCCTTGTAAAAAATAGTAATATGCATTTTGAGTTAGAAAATATAAAATCTAAGTCCACAAAGTTATTGTGTGTGTGTGTGTGTGTGTGTGTGTGTGTATATATATATATATATATATATATATATATATATATATATATATATATATATATATATATATTCTCTTACAGGACGAGACTAGCCAGCCATTATCTTCCTCAAATCCTTCAGCGGGCCCACCAGAAAGATCAACTCGAATAATGTTGCTAGGATATCTAAATGGTCACCAAACAAAAATTCATAAATTCTAAGATAATTAATTAAAACTAAGGAAAAGATAATATGTGTTAACGTGAGACTAGAAAATGGAAATTAGATAATGAGGAAATTAGATAATGAAACAAGGAACAAGATAAACTTATAAACTTAGATCAAACCTATCACTAGTGTCTAACACTTGCAACTAAACGAAACAGAAATGGCAAAATTGAATATTAATGACTTACTGTTTTTTCTGTAGAGCAAGGTAGTCATTAAAGTTCCCAACGTAGTAATTAAACTCCTCGACCTGAATAAAAAGGGCATAT
Source organism: Rutidosis leptorrhynchoides (assembly GCF_046630445.1). Lineage (NCBI taxonomy): Eukaryota > Viridiplantae > Streptophyta > Magnoliopsida > Asterales > Asteraceae > Rutidosis > Rutidosis leptorrhynchoides. The sequence continues at coordinate 361,757,044 of NC_092339.1, forward strand.
TTATTTTTCATCAGATGAAAGACATGTGATAAAAAACAATGTGTATACTACAAAAAAGAATTGAGATGAGACATCACCATTGATTGTTCTCTCTCGTTTAGTATCTTGCTGGTATCAGGATCTGTATGTTCTAATTCTTTGACCTCTCTATCGAACTCTGCGATAAGCCTGCGAATTTAAAACGCCATATTTGGAATATATTAATTAATCAGGGAATCAAATACAAATCGTCAAGTTAAAATATTAAACTGTAAACAGTCAAAATTTACCTTTTACATTGGTCCATCTTTCGACGTAGCTCTTCAAACAGCTGTCTATCTTGGATTTTTTCAAACTTTTGAAATCCATTTCTGCCGCAAAAAGAAAAATTTTAAACAAATAAATAACAGTTCCATGTTATAACAGACAACAATTTCACACAGTGAAAATTGCATAATATATTAGTATATAGGAGTCCATCTTTTTCAGTATCTGCATGACATACATACAAATTACCAAAACACTAATCCAATAGTTGATAAATATCGCATTCACATATTATAAGCATTAAATTACTACATTATTTGTTTCACTGAATAGCAATTAAGTTATTCAGCAAGCTATCTTAACTACAACTAATAAACATTTATATAAACAGCACTATATTTTTTGATTTTCCCTAACCTCTATATACTAATATAATTAAGCCCTGCATTCTTCAACTTATAGCTTATGCAACTACATTTCATACATAAAACCTACAAGAAATAAAAACCGAAATTATATATATATATATATATATATATATATATATATAGACAGATCAATCAATCAGTATTATAGCCAATATAGTAAGCAATTATACAACACTCACCGAAGTGCTAGAAAGATATCCGAAATTTGTCCTTCGATATCGCCAACCTCCTCGGTAACTGCCGAATTCGAATACGCCATTCCTTCTTCTACTACAACTACTTCTTCTTCTTCCTCTTCTACCTCTTCATCTTCTTCTTCATCATCTTCTTCCTCTTCTTCTTGTACCTCTTGTACCTCTTCTTCCTCTCCCTCTTCTTCATCATCTTCTTCCTCTTCTACTGCTGCTGCTTCTTCTTCTTCTTCTTCTTCTTCTTCTTCTTCTTCTTCTAATGCTGCTGCTGCTTCTTCTTCAAATGAAATTCTGCATAGTACTCTCTTTGCCAGCAGATTACCCATCAAATATAACTTCCGACCTCCATTGGTCATATACTCAATTCCAACAGTATCAACCGTCTTCTCAGTAACCTGAGAAAACATCATCAAATCAAAGGATTTGGCTCTATTATTATATTTACATACATACATACATACAAAACAAAGAAAGTCAAAAACGAACCTAGCTTATTTCACTATCAGATCAATACTAAAATACAAATTATTGTGATTACCTTGGCAACTTTTAAAGACTTTAGCTGTTGAGGAGTCCTTTCTGGCAAATTTTTCGTATTCAATTTGTAAAAAGAGCCTACTTTAATATTTTCAAGAGGGACTGCCTCATATGTTTCCTTTCCCATTTCCACTTGAAGTCAACCTGGGAAATTTATAAACACAATATCAATCAATCCATCCATCCATAATATAAATAAATATAAAATATAAAATATATATACACTAACTATTGTTGGAACCACAAGTCATAAACTAGCTCCCAAATATAGATTGATTTAAGGAAATAAACAAGAACATAAAATGACACCCTAATCGAATCAAATATAACTACTACAGTATAATCAACACAAACTTCAATACTTCAAATTAAATCACATAAATCCTAAACAATAAAAAAAATATTTTTTTTTTAGGGTTTGTAATTATTAAAAGAAAAAAATGAAAAATAAAGTAAAAAAATATCATTTTTTTTTTTTTGTTAAAAATCATATTTTTTCAACTACCCAAGAGCAAAAACACCTTTTTTTTTTTTTTTTTTTTTTTTTAACATTAACACAAAACACATGCCAAAAATGATTTACAGTATATAATCAATCAATCGCATACAGTATTAGTATTTAGTATTATTTACATACGAGTAATAAATTACTAAATCACTTACCTCCAACAAAAATTTGAAATGAAAAAAATAGGTAAAATTTGCAAATACTACACCTGGGTTGGGTTTGAGAGACTTTTGTTTCCTGGGATTGAGACTTTCCCTTCCTGGGTTGGCTTGAGAGACTTTTGAGTAGCAGCAAGTGAAATATGTGCTGCCATCCATCTCAATACGACAAGATTAACCTCTGTTTGTGCAAAGACAAATCAGATCTGCAAAAGGAAAATGTTCTCCGATCCTATTGGCTATAACACTGTTGCAATCCGATTTCTTTTTACCCGGACATTCTCTCCTTTTGGGATCCGACGAAGCTAACTTAAGTTTAAGGTACTAGTATTACCTTATAATAAAATAAAACATTGTTATATACATCCCCATCCGTGTTAACTTAATCTTTTGATTACTATTAAATCTAATTTATTTATTTATTAAGTAATGATTTCATAGAATTTATTTTTATATTTTATAATATATATGATATTACTTTTAATTTAACTTCTTTTTTTTTTTACTTTTATAATAATTACATAATCTTTTTAAATTTTTAAACGACGACCCTAAGACTATATGTATCGGTAAAAGCTCACGGTCTATGTAGCACAAGCAACGCTCCTTAATATGGGGTAACGGTGCGTGAGTGCAAGGCGTGGGGAGGTAGTCCGTTGGAATCCAACACCAAAACAAACGCGCGTGAGTTCAAGTTGAAAATGCGAATCGAAAACGCGGATCGAAAACGTGTACCGACAAAGTGAAAATAATAATAAAAAAAGTGAAACAATAATGCGAATCGAAAACGCGAAATGAAATCGAAGATTCGCGTATAAAAATGCGAATCGGAAACACAAAATGAAAACGCGAACCAGAAAAGTGAACCGAAAACGTGAAACGAAAACATGAAATGAGTAGCTAGCAGATTTGAATCAGATAATGAAGTTAAAATGGATAATAACTGGGATGTAAACCATATTGGAAAAAAAAAATACTAGTAATACTCTTGGAGATGGAGATAGTATACTCAAGATAGATATGAAAATAGAACTCGAGACGGAGATGAAAATCGATGTGATGATGGACGGGGAGCTCATAGTGATAGTCAACTGTCTTCTTGAGGGTGTTGATACGGCTATTGGTGACGATTTGACGATGTAACATTCAGAAAGTGAAAATGATCTAACTCGAGAGCTAGGTAAAAACACCTTCAAGGACAAAGAAGAACCAGTTTGGTGTATTGTAATGTTTCTTGTTTTGTTACTATTAGCTCAATAGCCCGTGCGTTGCACGGTTGAATTAAAAATGTAATCAAAAAGTTTCACAATCTTAAAAAAAAAAGTATGCTTTATTGATGTTTTCCGAAATACAGTAATTCAAATACAAGTACATTTCAAATTCGTCAATGTTTTCATGACCTGCACATAAGAAAATGAAAGTACATATTATGAAAATAGTATTTGTATATGTTATAAACTGAATTGTATAATTATTAAACTGGAATAATAATCTATAAGCATGTTAATTCGAACATGTTTCTATATTTGTTGTAGTACGTCCTTATAGACTACATTTTTAGTAGTCTTTGAAATCTCATTCTCTTTGTTTAGAATGAGGACCTTTAGTCCTTTTTTCGATGTAACTCTTGATAGTGTGACATAAAGTTGACCGTGACTAAAGACTGGTTTAGGAAGGAATAAACCAACATGCGCGAGAGACTGGGAATTGATATTTCCACAAATATTATCCCCTATACAAACAATATTATTTACACGAAAAAGGAATTATTATTTCCACAAATATTACCCCATATACAATATAATCATATATTTAATCCACTAAATACTAAATGTAAGCTTTTAATTTTGACTACGATATTTCATAAGAAATTTTATGAAACATGTAGAATTCAACCTCTGCATAATCTAACATAAGAGTGAAAGTCGCCACTCACTATAATTCTAAGGACACAAAGTACAAATCGAAACTTGCAATTAACACGTATGGTTACATCATCAGATACATCGCTAGTACATCGCTCACAAAAATAATTAGCCTCAAACACTGTAACAACCCAACCCGTATTAAAACCGGCCCATAAATTTTTTCCCTTTTTAATACGCGTTAAATAATACTTTATGTCCCATTACACAAATTCCAAAACATATTTGTTGCCAAAGTAAGTTCAACGAACTTAAAACATACATTAATAATTTAAACTCCTTAATACAATGGTTCATTAATTAAATCGTAAACCGATTATAATCATTATGACCCGACTAGTTACGTTTACACAAAACCGAGCATGGTGATTTGGGACTACGCTACCCAAATCCTAATCGAATACAAAAGCAAGATCTTCTAAAGCAACCTAGCCAAGATCTCTAATCCCCAAGCTCACCCGAGCCGCCAAGCATGCGAACCTATAAAAATATCAACAACGAGAGGGTAAGCTAACGCTTAGTGAGTGAAAATATACTACATACATATATATGCATAAAATGGACACGCCAAATAAATAAACAAATACCGCATACCGAAGCATCCAAGCATAAAGGCAAGCTAATCTAAGCATACCGTACGATCACTAAGCAACAAGCTGACAACATCAACAATGAGTAAGTTCACCAACGACAATGTGAACAAATGCCAATAAGCTACACCCGGAGAGTTAGCTACATCACGACAATACAACATTATACGTATACAATATTTAACATGCTAAACAATCACAAACACAATATGGTTAACCATAACGCTATGGTGCTACCGGCCCGTGGTTCACACCATACATATTTGAGTCATACTCTTTTATAGTGCTACCTGCTCGTGGTTCACACTTCGACGCTACCGGCTCGTGGTTCACGCCTCGTTTTATAGTGCTACCGGCTCGTGGTTCACACTCGATGCTACCGGCTCGTGGTTCACATCTATTTTTATAGTGCTACCGGCTCGTGGTTCACACTCAATGCTACCGGCTCGTGGTTCACATCTTATCGCACGCATGTTATGGCACTACCGGCTCAATGGTTCATACCATAACACCCACAAATAAATACGCCATATACACGTACGTATAAATACTCCACTCACAATATTAACCCTTCGCCATTGGGGTTATATAATCCACATCACACTCCCATGTGATAACGTACACACAAAGTGTGCACCTCGTCAACGGTGGTCAACCAAAACGCATAACCGTGCCAATTGGACCTATACACAAAGTCCATCAATCCACCTATATTTAAAGTGAGCTCTATGACCGAGAACCACTTCACCCGACCCGCACCCATCCTACACATACATATGCACATAGGATATTAACACTCACCTAGTCGTCTTGATGAATGCTTCCAAGTAAATCGTAACGCGCCAAATGGAAAGTACCTATTCCATTATCACAACACAACAACACAATTAGGGTTGACTTACAAACCAACCCAATTGACACCTAGTGCAAATTCGACCCATTTGCACTTTCAAGCACGAAACGCGCCCAAACTAACCAATAATCACCAACACGAGTGAAAATGGTCCTAACACGCCAATTAAACCCGAACACAAGTGTTAAACACGTGTCATACCCATTTTGACACCAAAACCCTAATTTTGACCCATTTCAAAATTAGTTAGCCAAACTCACCCAAAAGAGTTTCAACACTTCCATAATCACTAAACCTAGTGATTAAACTCAAGATCAAACCCTAATCAAGGCTAAAACGTCAACCAACCCAAAACCCGCCAAGTGACAAGATTAACAAGTCACCATGAACCTACTTCATCATCTAAAAGGGTTTCACAACAAACTAGCTCAAAACCCTAACTTGAACATCAAATCTAACAAATGAAATTCGGAGTTTGAGCTTACCAATACCACCACAACATAGCTAGGAGCGAGATGAACAACTTTAGAACCCGAGCTTTTGCAAGAATCCGACTCCTTCTTCTCCAAATCCACCTCTCTCTCTCTAGAACTTCTCCTCTCTCTCTAAATAATGTTGGGAGTGTTTGTGAAGATGAAATATGATCCACAAATGACCAAGGAACCAGCCTTGAAGGCTCCAAACCGGCATCTAAGTGATTTTACCATTTTATCCCTTTTAAAATAATTAAAACAGCTGGCTCAACAGACCATTTGGACGGCGTCCCAAAATTTGGACGGCGTCCCACCTTTTGTTGCTGGACAGCGTCCCCCCTATCGGGACGGCGTCCCACCTTTTGTTGCTGGACGGCGTCCCTCCTATCTGGACGGCGTCCCGACCTACTGCAAAATCAGAAACAAAAACAGGGTGTTACAACTCTCCCCCACTTAGAATCGATCACGTCCTCGTGATCCTCGTCACTTAACCAAACGGACCACACTCCACGGTCCTCAACATAAGTCCCAATCCGACTTTCCTAGTCAACTCTTCCCAAGGAATCACCTTTAACAACTAGAATCGTCTCCCGCAATTTATCAAACCCACTATCCGAGCACTAAAACCATGCTCACTCCCTATCATCGGGAAAACTCAACCAATCTCGGACCGAGATATCAACCCTTCAGCGTACCATTACAGGTACAATGCTAGAAGTAACCAAGTCAACCTAAGTTCAACAACACGAAACGATGGAGACCGAACCAAACGAATCCTTACGGATAACACCAATCACTAAACATCCCTTGTAGTGCGCAATACGACCCATACGCAACTACCGTAACATCATAACAAACGGTTAAAATCGATAGCGCCCAAAACGACTATGGCAATGCTAATCCAAAGGTGTACCAAAATCGACAATTCGTCACACCTGTAACAACATGTGAGCGAAGCACGGCTATCGCATCACTAATCCTACAACATGGTTCTCACGACCCCACCATCGGTGTATAAAACAACCGATAGATCACAACTCAACATGGCCGAAACAACCCGAGCCTGAACACATATGGAGGATGGTCGAAACAACCCGAACCCTAGTGAATACGCACAACCCGAAATTCACCTACCCAATCCATATATCTCACAACGAAATGACCGCACAACCCGAGTCATCGTGAATACGCACAACCCGATATTCACCACCAACGCCACATAGTATAACCGAGGATGGCCGTACAACCCGAGCCTTAGTGAATCCGAACTACCCGACATTCACTACCTCAAACTATGAGTCCAACCAACAGGGACAATCGTACTACCCGAAATATTGTGAATACGAACAACCTGATATTCACGTCCCACAACACAACTCAGGAATGGTACTCGCATTTCCCACAAGTACTCGCATTTCCCGATAATGTTACACCATACCGACATAACACTACTCCCTTGACGAAGTCAGCGGACCCGAAGATCATGCTTCACCAATCAACAACCATGATGAAGTCAGCGGACCCTAAAGGTCATGCTTCACCAATCACGTACTACCATGATGAAGTCAGCGGACCTCGAAGGTCATGCTTCATCAATCAACGCCCTTTTGGCCTCGAACAACGAGTAGCGTAACATCGCGCTCTGCTACGCCATAGTGAATCCTAACGGATACCACTAACCATTCACACACTCGAGCAAGAACCACCTATATCAAACATAGGCACAAAACAATAATTCTCTAGAAGAGAATCCGACACACACCTCCCTTAACCGAAGGATTTCACCTTGCTCACCAAACACGTCCATTATCTCTCAACGAGATTTACCACATTACCACCTTGGTGATAATTCAAATCCAAACCATAAGTACAATTTATCCGAAATTGCACTCTACCACAAACCGACCAAATTTCCGGATCTACCAAAAGCATCATCCGAAATCTCACACTACAACTTCCTCGTGCGGGAGTGTAACTCCCCCACTTGGAACTACGTTCCAATGTCACAACTCGAACAACCGTACAATGCTACCAAAGTTAGACTTTACCAACAATTGGGTTCACACGACCCATCACCATTCCTTGCTCCAACCTTGAGCATACGAAGGATTTTAACCTATCCTTAAACACTTCAAACGAAAAGTGTACCACAAATTACACAACTACACTCTCGCAATCATCCAATTGCTATAGCTTGTCAACTTCACCTAGTCACTCATGTACTTAAGGGTTTCATCTCGGTACCCTAAGTACAATGTAACCACACACAATCGGAGTCGAACAACACGCTAGTGGGTATGAAAGAGGCACCTAATTTCGCGTCACGTAGACTCCTTTACCAACATACATCGAGATTCAAAACACTCGATCTCAAGGGTTCCAACCACCCGACGAACCTCACGGTTCACCAATCTCAACACAAAAGCGTACATGCGCTTATCAACCGAACACCAAAACCCATTTCCATGGTTTGGTAGAAACATTTCCCAAATACTAAGGAATGCTTGGTTACACCAAGTCTTACGCCCTTCGTCCGACAATCAAAACGTCACCATAGGGTACTTCCATTAGGAACGTCACCCATAACAACAATATACACAACACAAGGCATTTAACAACTCAAACTCATCGCCACAAAATAAATAATCAAAGGACGTATCTATTAAAACGAAACGTACCTCAACGTCTCCTTGCGGCATTCGCCGCCGCCAACTCGGGACAATCCGGCTTGCGATGCCCCTCCTTATGACAATAGTAGCACATCCCGTCATCACTTCTCGGCATTGTGCACTCTCACAACTTGTGGCCCCTAATACCATAATTGAAACATCAAGGTGCACGAGAATCCACCGTGCCTTTTCCCACATTACCCGTACTCGCACTTGCACCCTTATTTTTCTTACCCGGGGCGCCGTACGAATCAACCCTCCTCTTACTTGAAGGTTCACACATCTTTGATCGCGTATACGACTCGAAACCTCTAGCCAAGTTGAATAATTCCGCAAACGATTTCGCTTGACCGCGACTAATTTTACTTTTCAAGTCATCATTCATGGTCCGATAGAAATCCCCCATTAACAAACGATCATTCCCAAATACTCCGGGCAAAAACGAGCCTTCGCCATAAAGGTCGTCTTGAGAGTATTCAAATCCATAGATCCTTGCCGCAAATTTCTCAACTCACTACGCAATTCCCACAAATCGGCCGAAGTCCGGAACTCCTCAAAGAATTCCTCCTTAAACTCGTTCCACGATAAGGCCATAAACGTTTCGCCACCAACAAGATCGATCTTACCATCCAACCAATCCCTTGCCCTGCCCCGCAACAGACTAGTAGCGAGTCTCGTCTTTTTCTCGGGAGGGCAATCAATAGTACGAAAACACCCTTCGACATCCGAAATCCAAGTTGTGCTTACCAAAGGATCCGATTTCCCGTCATACATCGGGGGTTTAGTCCTCATGAAGCTCTTAAGACAACGCTCCATTTCACTACTACCCCAAAATTCGGAATACTTCCTATCCATTTCTTCTCGAAATGCACTCATTTGCTCCGCAACGGCGGCTGCAACTCTAGAGTTAAACTCCTCGTCATTCGTCTCGATCTCGTTTCACGTCGTCATTCTAAGGAATGCAAAACGATTAGTCCACGAACGTATAAAACAACACGCATAACACCACCCCATCTTGCTCAACACTCGTCGTACATCACTTGTTAAACACGATTTGCACCCGTAATAAGGTTTGCAAGTCCTTATTACGCACACACATCGTATCCCCTCGTTAGTACAACGACCATCTTGCTCGATGATATTCGCAACGCAACATAAACATAAACATAACACAATCGTATATTAATAATATCCACGTATTAATATACACGTTAGTCCACCTATCAATTAAGGCACTAACCAAATTCCCATTCCGACCCGTAATCCTACAAGTCCCGCAACAAATAAGCACACACAAAAGTCTAAGTCTAGGCACCTATCTCAAGTCACCTAAATCCCTTAGACCATGCTCTGATACCACTTGTAACAACCCAACCCGTATTAAAACCGGCCCATAAATTTTTTTCCTTTTTAATACGCGTTAAATAATACTTTAGGTCCCATTACACAAATTCCAAAACATATTTGTTGCCAAAGTAAGTTCAACGAACTTAAAACATACATTAATAATTTAAACTCCTTAATACAATGGTTCATTAATTAAATCGTAAACCGGTTATAATCATTATGACCCAACTAGTTACGTTTACACAAAACCGAGCATGGTGATTTGGGACTACGCTACCCAAATCCTAATCGAATACAAAAGCAAGATCTTCTAAAGCAACCTAGCCAAGATCTCTAATCCCCAAGCTCACCCGAGCCGCCAAGCATGCGAACCTATAAAAATATCAACAACGAGAGGGTAAGCTAACGCTTAGTGAGTGAAAATATACTACATACATATATATGCATAAAATGGACACGCCAAATAAATAAACAAATACCGTATACCGAAGCATCCAAGCATAAAGGCAAGCTAATCTAAGCATACCGTACGATCACTAAGCAACAAGCTGACAACATCAACAATGAGTAAGTTCACCAACGACAATGTGAACAAATGCCAATAAGCTACACCCGGAGAGTTAGCTACATCATGACAATACAACATTATACGTATACAATATTTAACATGCTAAACAATCACAAACACAATATGGTTAACCATAACGCTATGGTGCTACCGGCTCGTGGTTCACACCATACATATTTGAGTCATACTCTTTTATAGTGCTACCTGCTCGTGGTTCACACTTCGACGCTACCGGCTCGTGGTTCACGCCTCATTTTATAGTGCTACCGGCTCGTGGTTCACACTCGATGCTACCGGCTCGTGGTTCACATCTATTTTTATAGTGCTACCGGCTCGTGGTTCACACTCGATGCTACCGGCTCGTGGTTCACATCTTATCGCACGCATGTTATGGCACTACCGGCTCAATGGTTCATACCATAACACCCACAAATAAATACGCCATATACACGTACGTATAAATACTCCACTCACAATATTAACCCTTCGCCATTGGGGTTATATAATCCACATCACACTCCCATGTGATAACGTACACACAAAGTGTGCACCTCGTCAAAGGTGGTCAACCAAAACGCATAACCGTGCCAATTGGACCTATACACAAAGTCCATCAATCCACCTATATTTAAAGTGAGCTCTATGACCGAGAACCACTTCACCCGACCCGCACCCATCCTACACATACATATGTACATAGGATATTAACACTCACCTAGTCGTCTTGATGAATGCTTCCAAGTAAACCGCAACGCGCCAAATGGAAAGTACCTATTCCATTATCACAACACAACAACACAATTAGGGTTGACTTACAAACCAACCCAATTGACACCTAGTGCAAATTCGACCCATTTTCACTTTCAAGCACGAAACGCGCCCAAACTAACTAATAATCACCAACACGAGTGAAAATGGTCCTAACACGCCAATTAAACCCGAACACAAGTGTTAAACACGTGTCATACCCATTTTGACACCAAAACCCTAATTTTGACCCATTTCAAAATTAGTTAGCCAAACTCACCCAAAAGAGTTTCAACACTTCCATAATCACTAAACCTAGTGATTAAACTCAAGATCAAACCCTAATCAAGGCTAAAACATCAACCAACCCAAAACCCGCCAAGTGACAAGATTAACAAGTCACCATGAACCTACTTCATCATCTAAAAGGGTTTCACAACAAACTAGCTCAAAACCCTAACTTGAACATCAAATCTAACAAATGAAATTCGGAGTTTGAGCTTACCAATACCACCACAACGTAGCTAGGAGCGAGATGAACAACTTTAGAACCCGAGCTTTTGCAAGAATCCAACTCCTTCTTCTCCAAATCCACCTCTCTCTCTCTAGAACTTCTCCTCTCTCTCTAAATAATGTTGGGAGTGTTTGTGAAGATGAAATATGATCCACAAATGACCAAGGAACCAGCCTTGAAGGCTCCAAACTGGCATCTAAGTAATTTGACCATTTTACCCCTTTTAAAATAATTAAAACAGCTGGCTCGACAGACCGTTTGGACGGCGTCCCACCTTTTGTTGCTGGACAGCGTCCCACCTTTTGTTGCTGGACGGCGTCCCTCCTATCTGGACGGCGTCCCGACCTACTGCAAAATCAGAAACAAAAACAGGGTGTTACAAACACCAATGCTCAAAATATAGGCACACAAATATGGACAGAGCAAAAAACATTGCAAATTCTATTCAATTTTAAATAACTACTTTATAAAATTAAAAAAGGAACAAATGGTTAATTAGACTAATAAAACGGAACAATAAAAACATGCTAGTACTGATACATATATCATTTGTTCGAAGAATTCATCGTCTTTATATGTTAGACAAATTATCTCCATTCTAACATATTGATAAATTAAAAGATGATTGCTCAGGTTATTCATTATTGTTCGAAGCCCTTATAAAAACATCTAATACATTATAAAAATGCGTATGCATATTGAGACCCACATATATGTACTAACGTTACTTTAAACAACGATCATAGAAAACTATACTCACATAAAATTGATGCCAATTATACGGGAGGTACGTGTTTAGGTGTATGCAAACACATACATTACAAGAAAAATTGGTATTGTGAAATGAGTATAAAATTATTGTTTTCTTGCTTAAATGTTAAGGTATGAAGGTTTGGTTGTTAACTTGGCATACATTGCCCAGTTTTATACTAAGTTGATGTGTCGTATAAGAGAAGGAAATTCAGTGTAAACAAAACTTACTCGTGTACAAGAAAATGCCATATATTGGGGTACATGTTGGTTATTTTGAGTTTTGTTACTCATTCGACATCTCTACTATTTAATTTGTCATCACAATAATCCCAACTTGAAGTATGAAATCACAAGAGTATTTGTTTTTCTGAAAATAACTTGAGAGCAACTAACCTTTTGCGCAAAGTGACATCACATTAAATATGATACTATTAGACCACCCCCTATGGTTAGTTACCCGTCCGTTACCCGCTTATTACCCGTCATTACCCGTAATGAACCATAGGCACGAGCTAGTTACCCGCTTTAGTTACCCGCTTCCACCATGGATTTAACGGAAGTATGAAGGTTGGTTATAGTAATTGTGGGTCCCAATGGCTTTTTATTGTTTGGACTTGATGTTTTATTGCTTGTAAATTGTATATTAAGAGAGTCTTTTTTAGCCATTATAGGGAGTGTTTAGTTATGGGTTAGTTATAGAATATTGGTGTTGATGTGGCGCTGATGTGGAAGGTTAAAAGATGAATAGTTTAGTTACGATAGGGAGTGACCTTAGAATATTAGGATCGGCTCAAATCAATTGTATAGATGGGCTTGGTCTATTAGGGTTTAGCTAGGTCATTTGTATGTATCTATAAATAATTGATCAATGAAACATAACACCTTACGGGAAATTCTATTATTCTACATGGTATCAGATGCTCAGGTTTTCAACCATTCTCTTCCTTCTTCTTGCCGCCGCCACCGAACGGTCTGCCGCCGCTGCTACCGAAACGGTCTGCCGCCGCTGCTACCGAAACGCCGCCGCCGCTGCTACCGAAACAGTCTGCCGCCGCTTTTTCTTACTCTTTTTTCTTTCGCGTTCCCCGTCCGCGAGTTTTCTTACCTTTTTTCCTTATATATAATTTATATTATTCTCTTTCTCATGCATATATTTTTGCTTGCTGTTGGCATGCCACTGTCGAAGCGCACCCACTCTTCTATATCCTATTTTTTCTACTAGTTATATCATCTCCTTTCATAACCATCTCCTTTAATGTTATCGTTAGCTTTTGATTCTTTATTCACTAGAAATATCTCTACAATACGTACCTCTAATTTTCTTAGTTGATTGTTTCTTGAAAGAAAAAAAAAATAGCAACGATTCTCACTTTCCTTCTTATTTCAATCTTCCCAAATCTTTTTATTTATTTTCTTTTCTCCAAAATTCCCTTTTCTAACTTCTTAATTATTTGATCCTTTATTTCCATAAAATAAATAAATAAATAAATAAATAATCTCTCCGTATCTTCTCTAGTTATTGCTCTTTTAACCTTTTTTTATATTTTTACGGTCCTCATTTCATCTAAAGAATTTTTCAAGAACAACTTCTTCATTTCTTCAGTTCAATTCATCTAAAATAATACCAAAAAGAAGCAAAGAGATTAAGAAATTCAATAAATTACTGCTTTGTAAGGACTTTGTTTTCATGATAAAGTCTTGACTACTAAACTCGAATACTTCTTCATTTATTTTGGATATATTTTGGATACAATTATAAATAACTTACTTTGCATCCTCATGAATTGTGCTAGATCATGTGAATACTTTGTCAAAATATTGTTCTCCTGCATCATTCGATATGATATTTTTGTGATGTACTCAATAGTATTTTAGTATTTTTTTAAAAGGGAGAACTACCAAATAAAAGAAATCTCAAAACTAAAAAGTGTTACATATTGTACGCACATACCACGACCGCAAATCAACAAAAATTTATTCAGCCCGAAACATAATCTTCGGTAACTAAGAAAACTTTTGAAAAACTAAAATCTATAAGAACCTCAACTAATATTAAGTGTTTACGTTGAATTTCAAATGTATGGAACAAATTAATCTTAACACTAACATGTCAATTCCTTTATAAACAGTAGAACCAACAACCAAAAATAACTGAAAAGCGAAATGAAATACCAATGTGATGATGAAGATCCGCCGTTGACACACGAACCACCCATCGAATAGCGAGCATCTGTATAAATCATCATCATCATACAATTTGTAAATTGTATGCACATCCAAAATGGATAGACAGAAGCCATATAATTTAATCGGTTTCGTCCATCATGATGTAATTATGATCATAAAAATAACCGTACCTCAAAAATATAACTAAAACTCATGGATTACCATAGTCCATATACATCACCATAGTTAAAAATCAATGATGTATATATAATGTTCCCTCGTTTCAATAAACGATTACGGTTGACCGTTAACAACCGGATTACATGATCATATTATGCATACATCGATTATCATTACTCCAAATACAGAAATCTTTTGGGAAAATATTATTCCATACATCGCACGGAACGAACAATTATTTATTATATACCCATTGATATCCAATTACAGACTATAAAATACCATGCCATATATCTGACTTCCATGCATGTGTCTTGTATAAAAACATACAATTTCTATTTATATTCAAAATTCAATGGAATTCGTAGACGCCATTCCAAAATGTCCTTGATACATTTCAATTAAATATGTCAAGCATGCATATTTTATATAATTAGTTATCCGTTCCAATTCATGAATGACATACACGTCATTCATGAGGTTAGCCACATCATTACTATTATTTGCATAAATATTCGCTAACCGATGCATACATAAATATATGTTTTACTCCGTATCCAAGAAATCGTTTATGCAGGTATTAATCACCAAGGCATAAATTTAGTCACCATGTTTATTTGTTATATAAGTTTCGTGCATGCATTCTTATCAATCATGTCATAAAAACCAAACAAGATGAATAGAGATTGCGTACTCGTGTGTTGGTTGTTCCACATTTTAGATTTTCATCAAGCCTTGAATGCCTTGCACAATCAAATTACTCTAAGTTCCATAAGATGCTTTTATTCCCATCCACACGAACTCATCATATTGGACAATTCATCTGATTTTATTGCTTAAGATATGCAACAATTATCCGTACTCCTTTTCAAAACACTCCGTAAGAAAACTTGTTCTCATATTCATCACCGATTCCAATCAATGGTTATCAACAAAATACTTTATAGATTTGTAAGAAAATGGGTATAAATTGACTGCCGGATTGATTCTTGAATCGTGTGTCCACTTTCTCTATAAAGTATTTCGACCCAACGATTTACTCGGTTTCACGAAATCTTTACAGGGATAAGAAAGAATCCAATTAGTGTTTTTGGCAATGAAATCACTAATCAAATTATCAGAGAGAATGTGTGTTTTCTGTTCGTTAGAATGAAAGCAAAGTCCTCTATATATAAGAGGTGAAAAGGTGCGACGAAAGGATGTAACCCTTCAATGTAAATATGCAACCTTTCAACGAAAAGATGCAACTCTTCACTTACATCTTTTAGAAATAACATCACTATTCATGAAGAGATGTTACCTTCCCATGAAAAGATGTAATTTCCAATAACTTATTGAATTAACTCGAACGAGCGTGCACTCTACACTCTCCAAACTCGTCATTGAGTTTAACTCAATAAACATTTGCTTTCTAGTAAATCCCAATTAACTAAAATGATTATTGATAACCCTACAATCACCAACAAAAGATGAAAAACAAAAAATTTCAATTTTCTTCCAAAGTTCAACTCTTCCAAAACCTAATTCAATTGTTCATCCACCATCGTCACTCACATTATCACCACCACCTCTTCCACCATCATCGCTACTCACCACCGCCACCTCTTCCACCATCGTCACTACTCACCACCGTTTCAGCACACTTGCTTCAGCATCATTCTTGCTCGATTTCACACTTGTTTCAGCATCATTCTTGCTCAATTAACACTGTAATTTTGTTTTACCAATTTGTAAAATTGTGTACAGAATTTGTTGAACTCTGGATAATTTGTTGTTATTTATGCTATTAACATGATTCATGTGTTAAAGAATTTTGTTTGTAATTGCTTACTGTTTCTGCTACTGTTAAATTGTGAATTGGGAAAATGAACATTGCTTTAACTGTGGTGGCATATCTCTTATGGTGTTTGTAATATGTATGTATCTTTTAAAATTTTTTTAGTCTGCACCTTGCTGGCTTTTTCCTTGCTATATGCCTGAATTTGGGCCTTGGAGTTTTAATAAAAACAACATTTCAAAAAAAAAAAAAAATGTATGTTATTATTATGATTGAAGGGTTAACAAATTATATGTTGTGATGTAGATATATATCATTGAATGGAGAAGCTGTTATAAGTGTCTTATTGTGTCAAGTATGAGTAAATCCATCATACTCAATCTCCTAAAGCCAAGGTGCGTATTCTTATTATGTTAATATGTTATATGTTATGGTATGAATAATATGTAGTAGTACAAGTGTGAAAATGTTGTTGATGTGGGTTAAATAATTAAATAGATGATGATTAAATGGTGTTGCAATAGGTTTATATTGATTATCATATCAGCAAGATTACTATCAGAAGTTGTGTTGAATGGAAGACTTAATTCAAACAGTGTCAAAATATTCTAAAAGGCCAAGGTGAATACTATAATGATAAGGGCCAATGATAGGAATTTCTTGTATATACATTGTTCTACACGATGATGTTTATATATACATACAACATTAACTCCCTTTCAATGATACAGGGAGGATGTTACTGGACTACCAAATATACATAGAATAAATTCTAAATATGGACTTAAAAAATAGCTGTGAAATATATGATATTAAATGTGTAGTTGACCACCCACCTATAATTGTTGCTTTATGTGTGGTAGTAATACGCCCCCACAAGATGGAGGATCCATTGGTAAATCCAATCTTGGTTCGAAAGTGAAGGAATGGCTGTCGGGATAAAGCTTTGGTGAGTGTGTCGACAAGTTGGTCCTCGTTGCTTATGTGTTGTACAGTTAGAGTGCCATCTTGTATGTGTTCACGAAAAAAGTGGTAGTCGAGAGCAATATGCTTCATACGGCTATGAAAAACTGGATTTGCACATAAATATATTGCCCCGACGTTGTCACAATATAGTGTGGGATGTAGTGACCCGAACTTTTCCATGTTTATATATATTAATTGAGATTGATATTTACATGATTAAATATTTCCAACATGATTAAGCAATCAAACTTGTTAAGACTTGATTAATTGAAATATGTTTCATATAGACAATTGACCACCCAAGTTGACCGGTGATTCACGAACGTTAAAACTTGTAAAAACTATATGATGACATATATATGGATATATATATATATAGTTAACATGATACTATGATAAGTAAACATATCATTAAGTATATTAACAATGAACTACATATGTAAAAACAAGACTACTAACTTAATGATTTTTAAACGAGACATATATGTAACGATTATCGTTGTAATGACATTTAATGTATATATATCATATTAAGAGATATTCATACATGATAATATCATGATAATATAATAATTTAAAATCTCATTTGATATTATAAACATTGGGTTAACAACATTTAACAAGATCGTTAACCTAAAGGTTTCAAAACAACACTAACATGTAACGACTAACGATGACTTAACGACTCAGTTAAAATGTATATACATGTAGTGTTTTAATATGTATTTATACACTTTTGAAAGACTTCAATACACTTATCAAAATACTTCTACTTAACAAAAATACTTACAATTACATCCTCGTTCAGTTTCATCAACAATTCTACTAGTATGCACCCGTATTCGTACTCGTACAATACACAGCTTTTAGATGTATATACTATTGGTATATACACTCCAATGATCAGCTCTTAGCAGCCCATGTGAGTCACCTAACACATGTGGGAACCATCATTTGGAAACTAGCATGAAATATCTCATAAAATTACAAAAATATGAGTAATCATTCATGACTTATTTACATGAAAACAAAATTACATATCCTTTATATCTAATCCATACACCAACGACCAAAAACACCTACAAACACTTTCATTCTTCAATTTTCTTCATCTAATTGATCTCTCTCAAGTTCTATCTTCAAGTTCTAAGTGTTCTTCATAAATTCTACAAGTTCTAGTTACATAAAATCAAGAATACTTTCAAGTTTGCTAGCTCACTTCCAATCTTGTAAGGTGATCATCCAACCTCAAGAAATCTTTGTTTATTACAGTAGGTTATCATTCTAATACAAGGTAATAATCATATTCAAACTTTGGTTCAATTTCTATAACTATAACAATCTTATTTCAAGTGATGATCTTACTTGAACTTGTTTTCGTGTCATGATTCTGCTTCAAGAACTTCGAGCCATCCAAGGATCCGTTGAAGCTAGATCCATTTTTTTCTTTTCCAGTAGGTTTATCCAAGGAACTTAAGGTAGTAATGATGTTCATAACATCATTCGATTTATACATATAAAGCTATCTTATTCGAAGGTTTAAACTTGTAATAACTAGAACATAGTTTAGTTAATTCTAAACTTGTTCGCAAACAAAAGTTAAACCTTCTAACTTGACTTTTAAAATCAACTAAACACATGTTCTATATCTATATGATATGCTAACTTAATGATTTAAAACCTGGAAACACGAAAAACACCGTAAAACCGGATTTACGCCGTCGTAGTAACACCGCGGGTTGTTTTGGGTTAGTTAATTAAAAACTTTGATAAATTTTGATTTAAAAGTTGTTATTATGAGAAAATGATTTTTATTATGAACATGAAACTATATCCAAAAATTATGGTTAAACTCAAAGTGGAAGTATGTTTTCTAAAATGGTCATCTATACGTCGTTCTTTCGACTGAAATGACTACCTTTACAAAAATGACTTGTAACTTATTTTTCCGACTATAAACCTATACTTTTTCTATTTAGATTCATAAAATAGAGTTCAATATGAAACCATAGCAATTTGATTCACTCAAAACGGATTTAAAATGAAGAAGTTATGGGTAAAACAAGATTGGATAATTTTTCTCATTTTAGCTACGTGAAAATTGGTAACAAATCTATTCCAACCATAACTTAATCAACTTGTATTGTATATTATATAATCTTGAGATACCATAGACACGTATACAATGTTTTGACCTATCATGTCGACACATCTATATATATTTCGGAACAACCATAGACACTCTATATGTGAATGTTGGAGTTAGCTATACAGGGTTGAGGTTGATTCCAAAATATATATAGTTTGAGTTGTGATCAATACTGAGATACGTATACACTGGGTCGTGGATTGATTCAAGATAATATATATCGATTTATTTCTGTACATCTAACTGTGGACAACTAGTTGTAGGTTACTAAAGAGGACAGCTGACTTAATAAACTTAAAACATCAAAATGTATTAAAAGTGTTGTAAATATATTTTGAACATACTTTGATATATATGTACATATTTGTTATAGGTTCGTGAATCGACCAGTGGCCAAGTCTTACTTCCCGACGAAGTAAAAATCTGTGAAAGTGAGTTATAGTCCCACTTTTAAAATCTAATATTTTTGGGATGAGAATACATGCAGGTTTTATAAATGATTTACAAAATAGACACAAGTACGTGAAACTACATTCTATGGTTGAATTATCGAAATTGAATATGCCCCTTTTATAAAGTCTGGTAATCTAAGAATTAGGGAACAGACACCCTAATTGACGCGAATCTTAAAGATAGATCTATTGGGCCTAACAAACCCCATCCAAAGTACCAGATGCTTTAGTACTTCGAAATTTATATCATATCCGAAGGGTGTCCCAGAATGATGGGGATATTCTTATATATGCATCTTGTTAATGTTGGTTACCAGGTGTTCACCATATGAATGATTTTTATCTCTATGTATGGGATGTGTATTGAAATATGAAATCTTGTGGTCTATTGTTACGGTACATATTCTTATATATGAGGTTTTTAGATTGTTACGGGACTGTTAGACATTACGTAACCCTCGTCCCTTTGACGACGTTACAACACGCTGTCTTATCAACGGCCATAACGGTTATGTTCCACAAGACCAAGGATGGGAAGTAATCCTAGTAAAACCAGAATGCATGACTTGTTTCTGGACGTATGAATTACGTGTCTTTATTGCCTTTGCTGAACGACTTGTGTACTAGCTAGAATTATCTTCACAACCATCTTGTATCAAATTTATTGTGTGCTATATTTCATGCTATATGTAAAATAAGCGGTATTGTAAGTTTGTAAAATATTGTGTAAAAGTTTGAACGCGAAATATTATTATAATCAGTTTTTCATATAGAATTGTAGTAGTTGAATTGTATATTAGCTACTAAGTATGAACTTAACGGGTAGGTACTACCCGAATTTAAACTTATAAAACGCTAATATGAAGAAAAGCTTTTATAAATGAGTTCATATTATGCTACGAAATACTATTAACTACTCTTAATATTCTGTATGATTAACTTGTTCCATTTGACTATTTTGAAGGAAATGGCACCGACTACTCGACACACCGTGAATATGAATGAAGAGGAATTCCGTACTTTTCTAGCTTCAAACATAGCCGCAGTACAGGCTGCGCTACATACCAACAATAACCTTGGATCTAGCAGTACAGGAAATCGTGTAGGATGCACCTACAAAGAATTCACTACCTGCAAACCTTTGGAATTTGATGGAACCGAAGGACCGATTGGATTGAAACGGTGGATCGAGAAGGTCGAATCGGTGTTTGCCATAAGTAAGTGTACTGAAGAGGACAAAGTGAAGTACGCTACGCATACCTTCACAGGTTCTGCGTTAACATGGTGGAATACCTATCTAGAGCAAGTGGGACAAGATGATGCTTACGCACTACCGTGGTCAGCATTCAAGCACTTGATGAACGAGAAGTACCGTCCCAGAATCGAGGTCAATAAGCTCAAGACAGAACTTAGAGGGTTACGAACCCAAGGATTTGATATTACCACGTACGAAAGACGATTCACAGAATTATGCCTATTGTGTCCGGGAGCGTTCGAAGATGAGGAAGAGAAGATCGACGCGTTTGTGAAAGGATTACCGGAAAGAATCCAAGAAGATATAAGTTCACACGAGCCCGCCTCCATACAACAGGCATGTAGAATGTGTCACAAACTAGTGAACCAGATTGAAGAAAGAATTTAAGAACAGACTGTTGAAGAGGCCAATGTGAAGCAAGTCAAAAGAAAGTGGGAGGAAAACGGTGATAAGAATCACCAATACAACAACAACAGCAATTACAACAATAATCGCAACAATTATCCCAACAATCGCAACATCAATCGCAACTACAACAAACGGCCCAACAACAACAACAACAACAACAACAGCAACTACAACAATCATCCCAATAACAATAATAACCGCAACAACAACAACAATCAGAAGCAGCTATACCAAAGGTGTGAAAAGTATCACTCGGGGTTCTGCACCAAATTTTGCAACAAGTGTAAAAGAAATGGTCATAGCGCGGCGAAGTGTGAGGTCTACGGACCAGGGGTTAACAGAACGAAAGGAACAAATGGTGTCGGAACGAGTAATGGCAGAGTAAGTAGTGTCGGAGCAAGTTATGCCAATGTAGTTTGTTATAAATGTGGAAAACCGGGCCACATTATTAGAAATTTCCCGAACCAGGAGAACAAGAATGGACAAGGCCGCGGAAGAGTTTTCAATATTAATGCGGCAGAGGCACAGGAAGACCCGGAGCTTGTTACGGGTACGTTTCTTATTGACAATAAATCTGCTTATGTTTTATTTGATTCGGGTGCGGATAGAAGCTATATGAGTAGAGATTTTTGTGCTAAATTAAGTTGTCCATTGACGCCTTTGGATAGTAAATTTTTACTCGAATTAGCAAATGGTAAATTAATTTCAGCAGATAATATATGTCGGAATCGAGAAATTAAACTGGTTAGCGAAACATTTAAGATTGATTTGATACCAGTAGAGTTAGGGAGTTTTGATGTGATAATCGGTATGGACTGGTTGAAAGAAGTGAAAGCAGAGATCGTTTGTTACAAAAATGAAATTCGCATTATACGAGAAAAAGGAAAACCCTTAATGGTGTACGGAGAAAAGGGCAACCCGAAGCTACATCTTATTAGTAATTTGAAGGCACAAAAACTAATAAGAAAAGGTTGCTATGCTGTTCTAGCACACGTCGAGAAAGTACAAACTGAAGAAAAGAGCATCAATGATGTTCCCATTGCAAAAGAATTTCCCGATGTATTTCCGAAAGAATTACCGGGATTACCCCCACATCGATCCGTTGAATTTCGAATAGATCTTGTACCAGGAGCTGCACCAATAACTCGTGCTCCTTACAGACTCGTACCCAGCAAGATGAAAGAACTGCAAAGCCAATTACAAGAACTTTTAGAGCGTGGTTTCATTCGACCAAGCACATCACCGTGGGGAGCTCCTGTTTTGTTTGTCAAGAAGAAAGATGGTACATTCAGGTTGTGTATCGACTACCGAGAGTTGAACAAACTTACCATCAAGAACCGCTACCCACTACCGAGAGTCGACGACTTATTTGATCAACTACAAGGCTCGTCTGTTTATTCAAAGATTGACTTACATTCCGGGTATCATCAAATGCGGGTGAAAGAAGATGATATTCCAAAGACTACTTTCAGAACACGTTATGGTCATTACGAGTTTATGGTCATGCTGTTTGGTTTAACTAATGCACCAGCTGTGTTCATGGACCTTATGAACTGAGTGTGTGGACCATACCTTGACAAGTTTGTCATTGTTTTCATTGATGACATACTTATTTACTCAAAGAATGACCAAGAACACGGTGAACATTTGAGAAAGGTGTTAGAAGTATTGAGGAAGGAAGAATTGTATGCTAAGTTTTCAAAGTGTGCATTTTGGTTGGAAGAAGTTCAATTCCTCGGTCACATAGTGAACAAAGAAGGTATTAAGGTAGATCCGACAAAGATAGAAACTGTTGAAAAGTGGGAAACCCCGAAAACTCCGAAACACATACGCCAGTTTTTAGGACTAGCTGGTTACTACAGAAGGTTCATCCAAGACTTTTCCAGAATAGCAAAACCCTTGACTTCATTAACGCATAAAGGGAAGAAATTTGAATGGAATGATGAACAAGAGAAAGCGTTTCAGTTATTGAAGAAAAAGCTAACTACGGCACCTATATTGTCATTGCCTGAAGGGAATGATGATTTTGGGATTTATTGTGACGCATCAAAGCAAGGTCTCGGTTGTGTATTAATGCAACGAACGAAGGTGATTGCTTATGTGTCTAGACAATTGAAGATTCACGAACAAAATTATACGACGCATGATTTGGAATTAGGCGCGGTTGTCTTTGCAGTAAAGACTTGGAGGCACTACTTATATGGGGTCAAAAGTATTATATATACCGACCACAAAAGTCTTCAACACATATTTAATCAGAAACAACTGAATATGAGGCAGCGTAGGTGGATTGAATTGTTGAATGATTACGACTTTGAGATTCGTTACCACCCGGGGAAGGCAAATATGGTAGCCGATGCCTTGAGCAGGAAGGACAGAGAACCCATTCGAGTAAAATCTATGAATATAATGATTCATAATAACCTTACTACTCAAATAAAGGAGGCGCAACAAGGAGTTTTAAAAGAGGGAAATTTAAAGGATGAAATACCCAAAGAATCGGAGAAGCATCTTAATATTCGGGAAGACGGAACCCGGTATAGGGCTGAAAGGATTTGGGTACCAAAATTTGGAGATATGAGAGAAATGGTACTTAGAGAAGCTTATAAAACCAGATACTCAATACATCCTGGAACGAGGAAGATGTACAAGGATCTCAAGAAACATTTTTGGTGGCCGAGTATGAAAGCCGATGTTGCTAAATACGTAGGAGAATGTTTGACGTGTTCTAAGGTCAAAGCTGAGCATCAGAAACCATCAGGTCTACTTCAACAACCCGAAATCCCGGAATGGAAATGGGAAAACGTTACCATGGATTTCATCACTAAATTGCAAAGGACTGCAAGTGGTTTTGATACTATTTGGGTAATAGTTGATCGTCTTACCAAATCAGCACACTTCCTGCCAATAAGAGAAGAAGACAAGATGGAGAAGTTAGCACGACTGTATTTGAAGGAAGTCGTCTCCAGACATGGAATACCAATCTCTATTATCTCTGATAGGGATGGCAGATTTATTTCAAGATTCTGGCAGACATTACAGCAAGCATTAGGAACTCGTCTAGACATGAGTACTGCCTATCATCCACAAACTGATGGGCAGAGCGAAAGGACGATACAAACGCTTGAAGACATGCTACGAGCATGTGTTATTGATTTCGGAAACAGTTGGGATCGACATCTACCGTTAGCAGAATTTTCCTACAACAATAGCTACCATTCAAGCATTGAGATGGCGCCGTTTGAAGCACTTTATGGTAGAAAGTGCAGGTCTCCGATTTGTTGGAGTGAAGTGGGGGATAGACAGATTACGGGTCCGGAGATTATACAAGAAACTACCGAGAAGATCATCCAAATTCAACAACGGTTGAAAACCGCCCAAAGTCGACAAAAGAGCTACGCTGACATTAAAAGAAAAGATATAGAATTTGAAATTGGAGAGATGGTCATGCTTAAAGTTGCACCTTGGAAAGGCGTTGTTCGATTTGGTAAACGAGGGAAATTAAATCCAAGGTATATTGGACCATTCAAGATTATTGATCGTGTCGGACCAGTAGCTTACCGACTTGAGTTACCTCAACAACTCGCGGCTGTACATAACACTTTCCACGTCTCGAATTTGAAGAAATGTTTTGCTAAAGAAGATCTCACTATTCCGTTAGATGAAATCCAAATCAACGAAAAACTTCAATTCATCGAAGAACCCGTCGAAATAATGGATCGTGAGGTTAAAAGACTTAAGCAAAACAAGATACCAATTGTTAAGGTTCGATGGAATGCTCGTAGAGGACCCGAGTTCACTTGGGAGCGTGAAGATCAGATGAAGAAGAAATACCCGCATCTATTTCCAGAAGATTCGTCAACACCTTCAACAGCTTAAAATTTCGGGACGAAATTTATTTAACGGGTAGGTACTGTAGTGACCCGAACTTTTCCAAGTTTATATAAATTAATTAAGATTGATATTTACATGATTAAATGTTTCCAACATGTTAAGCAATCAAACTTGTTAAGACTTGATTAATTGAAATATGTTTCATATAGACAATTGACCACCCAAGTTGACCGGTGATTCACGAACGTTAAAACTTATAAAAACTATACGATGACATATATATGGTTATATATATAGTTAACATGTTTTTATTATAAGTATGTATCTCATTAGGTATTTTAACAATGAGTTATATACATAAAAATGAGACTATTAATTTAAGAAACTCGAAAACGATATATATAACGATTATCGTTATAACAACGTCTTACTAGGTACATATGAATCATATTAAGATATTGATACACTTGGTTAATTATGTTAAATGATAAGTAAATATATTATTAAGTGTATTAATAATGAAATACATATGTAAAAATAAGGCTACTAACTTAATGATTTCGAAACGAGACATATATGTAACGATTATCGTTGTAACGACATTTAACTGTATATACATCATACTAAGATATATTATATATCATAATATAATGATAATATAATAATTTAACATCTCATTAGTTATAATAAACAATGGGTTAACAACATTCAACAAGATCGTTAACCTAAAGGTTTCAAAACAACATTTACATGTAACGACTAACGATGACTTAACGACTCAGTTAAAATGTATATACATGTAGTGTTTTAATATGTATTCATACACTTTTGAAAGACTTCAAGACACTTATCAAAATACTTCTACTTAACAAAAATGCTTACAATTACATCCTCGTTCAGTTTCATCAACAATTCTACTCGTATGCACCCGTATTCGTACTCGTACAATACACAGCTTTTAGATGTATGTACTATTGGTATATACACTCCAATGATCAGATCTTAGAAGCCCATGTGAGTCACCTAACACATGTGGGAACCATCATTTGGCAACTAGCATGAAATATCTCATAAAATTACAAAAATATGAGTAATCATTCATGACTTATTTACATGAAAACAAAATTACATATCCTTTATATCTAATCCATACACCAACGACCAAAAACACCTACAAACACTTTCATTCTTCAATTTTCTTCATCTAATTGATCTCTCTCAAGTTCTATCTTCAAGTTCTAAGTGTTCTTCATAAATTTCAAAAGTTCTAGTTTCATAAAATCAAGAATACTTTCAAGTTTGCTAGCTCACTTCCAATCTTGTAAGGTGATCATCCAACCTCAAGAAATCTTTGTTTCTTACAGTAGGTTATCATTCTAATACAAGGTAATAATCATATTCAAACTTTGGTTCAATTTCTATAACTATAACAATCTTATTTCAAGTGATGATCTTACTTGAACTTGTTTTCGTGTCATGATTCTGCTTCAAGAACTTCGAGCCATCCAAGGATCCGTTGAAGCTAGATCCATTTTTCTCTTTTCCAGTAGGTTTATCCAAGGAACTTAAGGTAGTAATGATGTTCATAACATCATTCGATTCATACATATAAAGCTATCTTATTCGAAGGTTTAAACTTGTAATCACTAGAACATAGTTTAGTTAATTCTAAACTTGTTCGCAAACAAAAGTTAATCCTTCTAACTTGACTTTTAAAATCAACTAAACACATGTTCTATATCTATATGATATGCTAACTTAATGATTTAAAACCTGGAAACACAAAAAACACCGTAAAACCGGATTTACGCCGTCGTAGTAACACCGCGGGCTGTTTTGGGTTAGTTAATTAAAAACTATGATAAACTTTGATTTAAAAGTTGCTATTCTGAGAAAATGATTTTTATTATGAACATGAAACTATATCCAAAAATTATGGTTAAACTCAAAGTGGAAGTATGTTTTCTAAAATGGTCA
Organism: Rutidosis leptorrhynchoides; assembly: GCF_046630445.1. Classification (NCBI taxonomy): domain Eukaryota; kingdom Viridiplantae; phylum Streptophyta; class Magnoliopsida; order Asterales; family Asteraceae; genus Rutidosis; species Rutidosis leptorrhynchoides. The sequence goes on from NC_092339.1 coordinate 361,784,715, forward strand.
TCTAGACGTCGTTCTTTCGACTGAAATGACTACCTTTACAAAAACGACTTGTAACTTATTTTTCCGACTATAAACCTATACTTTTTCTGTTTAGATTCATAAAATAGAGTTCAATATGAAACCATAGCAATTTGATTCACTCAAAACGGATTTAAAATGAAGGAGTTATGGGTAAAACAAGATTGGATAATTTTCCTCATTTTAGCTACGTGAAAATTGGTAACAAATCTATTCCAACCAAAACTTAATCAACTTGTATTGTATATTATGTAATCTTGAGATACCATAGACACGTATACAATGTTTCGACCTATCATGTCGACACATCTATATATATTTCGGAACAACCATAGACACTCTATATGTGAATGTTGGAGTTAGCTATACAGGGTTGAGGTTGATTCCAAAATATATATAGTTTGAGTTGTGATCAATACTGAGATACGTATACACTGGGTCGTGGATTGATTCAAGATAATATTTATCGATTTATTTCTGTACATCTAACTGTGGACAACTAGTTGTAGGTTACTAACGAGGACAGCTGACTTAATAAACTTAAAACATCAAAATATATTAAAAGTGTTGTAAATATATTTTGAACATACTTTGATATATATGTATATATTGTTATAGGTTCGTGAATCAACCAGTGGCCAAGTCTTACTTCCCGACGAAGTAAAAATCTGTGAAAGTGAGTTATAGTCCCACTTTTAAAATCTAATATTTTTGGGATGAGAATACATGCAGGTTTTATAAATGATTTACAAAATAGACACAAGTACGTGAAACTACATTCTATGGTTGAATTATCAAAATCGAATATGCCCCTTTTTATTAAAGTCTGGTAATCTAAGAATTAGGGAACAGACACCCTAATTGACGCGAATCCTAAAGATAGATCTATTGGGCCTAACAAACCCCATCCAAAGTACCGGATGCTTTAGTACTTCGAAATTTATATCATATCCGAAGGGTGTCCCGGAATGATGGGGATATTCTTATATATGCATCTTGTTAATGTCGGTTACCAGGTGTTCACCATATGAATGATTTTTATCTCTATGTATGGGATGTGTATTGAAATATGAAATCTTGTGGTCTATTATTATGATTTGATATATATAGGTTAAACCTATAACTCACCAACATTTTTGTTGACGTTTTAAGCATGTTTATTCTCAGGTGATTATTAAGAGCTTCCGCTGTCGCATACTTAAATAAGGACGAGATTTGGAGTCCATACTTGTATGTTATTGTGTAAAAACTGCATTCAAGAAACTTATTTTGTTGTAACATATTTGTATTGTAAACCATTATGTAATGGTCGTGTGTAAACAGGATATTTTAGATTATCATTATTTGATAATCTACGTAAAGCTTTTTAAAACCTTTATCTATGAAATAAAGGTTATGGTTTGTTTTAAAAATGAATGCAGTCTTTGAAAAATGTCTCATATAGAGGTCAAAACCTCGCAACGAAATCAATTAATATGGAACGTTTTTAATCAATAAGAACGGGACATTTCACATCCAACCTCAAGAAATCTTTGTTTCTTATAGTAGGTTATCATTCTAATACAAGGTAATAATCATATTCAAACTTTGGCTCAATTTCTATAACTATAACAATCTTATTTCAAGTGATGATCTTACTTGAACTTGTTTTCGTGTCATGATTCTGCTTCAAGAACTTCGAGCTATCCAAGGATCCGTTGAAGCTAGATTCATTTTTCTCTTTTCCAGTAGGTTTATCCAAGGAACTTAAGGTAGTAATGATGTTCATAACATCATTCGATTCATACATATAAAGCTATCTTATTCGAAGGTTTAAACTTGTAATCACTAGAACATAGTTTAGTTAATTCTAAACTTGTTTGCAAACAAAAGTTAATCCTTCTAACTTGACTTTTAAAATCAACTAAACACATGATCTATATCTATATTATATGCTAACTTAATGATTTAAAACCCGGAAACACGAAAAACACCGTAAAACCGGATTTACGCCGTCGTAGTAACACCGCGGGCTGTTTTGGGTTAGTTAATTAAAAACTATGATAAATTTTGATTTAAAAGTTGTTATTCTGAGAAAATGATTTTTATTATGAACATGAAACTATATCCAAAAATTATGGTTAAACTCAAAGTGGAAGTATGTTTTCTAAAATGGTCATCTAGACGTCGTTCTTTCGACTAAAATGACTACCTTTACAAAAATGACTTGTAACTTATTTTTCCGACTATAAACCTATACTTTTTCTATTTAGATTCATAAAATAGAGTTCAATATGAAACCATAGCAATTTGATTCACTCAAAACGGATTTAAAATGAAGAAGTTATGGGTAAAACAAGATTGGATAATTTTTCTCATTTTAGCTACGTGAAAATTGGTAACAAATCTATTCCAACCATAAATTAATCAACTTGTATTGTATATTATGTAATCTTGAGATACCATAGACACGTATACAATGTTTCGACCTATCATGTCAACACATCTATATATATTTCGGAACAACCATAGACACTCTATATGTGAATGTTGGAGTTAGCTATACAGGGTTGAGGTTGATTTCAAAATATATATAGTTTGAGTTGTGATCAATACTGAGATACGTATACACTGGGTCGTGGATTGATTCAAGATAATATATATCGATTTATTTCTGTACATCTAACTGTGGACAACTAGTTGTAGGTTACTAACGAGGACAGCTGACTTAATAAACTTAAAACATCAAAATGTATTAAAAGTGTTGTAAATATATTTTGAACATACTTTGATATATATGTACATATTTGTTATAGGTTCGTGAATCGACCAGTGGCCAAGTCTTACTTCCCGACGAAGTAAAAATCTGTGAAAGTGAGTTATAGTCCTACTTTTAAAATCTAATATTTTTGGGATGAGAATACATGCAGGTTTTATAAATGATTTACAAAATAGACACAAGTACGTGAAACTACATTCTATGGTTGAATTATCGAAATTGAATATGCCCCTTTTATAAAGTCTGGTAATCTAAGAATTAGGGAACAGACACCCTAATTGACGCGAATCCTAAAGATAGATCTATTGGGCCTAACAAACCCCATCCAAAGTACCGGATACTTTAGTACTTCAAAATTTATATCATATCCGAAGGGTGTCCCGGAAGGATGGGGATATTCTTATATATGCATCTTGTTAATGTCGGTTACCAGGTGTTCACCATATGAATGATTTTTATCTCTATGTATGGGATGTGTATTGAAATATGAAATCTTGTGGTCTATTGTTACGATTTGATATATATAGGTTAAACCTATAACTCACCAACATTTTTGTTGACGTTTAAAGCATGTTTATTCTCAGGTGAATACTAAGAGCTTCCGCTGTTGCATACTAAAATAAGGACAAGATTTGGAGTCCATGTTTGTATGATATTGTGTAAAAACTGCATTCAAGAAACTGATTTCGATGTAACATATTTGTATTGTAAACCATTATGTAATGGTCGTGTGTAAACAGGATATTTTAGATTATCATTATTTGATAATCTACATAAAGCTTTTTAAACCTCTATTTATGAAATAAAGGTTATGGTTTGTTTTAAAATGAATGCAGTCTTTGAAAAACGTCTCATATAGAGGTCAAAACCTCACAACGAAATCAATTAATATGGAACGTTTTTAATCAATAAGAACGGGACATTTCATGGGAGGACTGGAACGCATTATGAATATTAAGTTGTCGAATGGTCCAGTTGCGTGCTAGAGCAAGGCATATAATAACCCGAATGGTCACGGGGTTTGTGATTGGGCTGAATGTGTCCTTGTAATCGATTCCTGGACGTTGGTAGAATCCCTTAGCTACCAATCTGGCTTTATATTTCTGAATGGTTCCATTAGGAAAACGCTTAACACGAAATATCCATTTGTTACCTACTAAGTTCAATGAGTTATGTGGAACAAGTTCCCATGTGTTGTTGCTAATGAGGGCATTGAACTCGTTAAACATTGGTTTATCCATTCGGTTTGTTTAATGGCTTGAGTAAAGCATGTAGGTTCGGTTTTAAAATGAATGCAGTCTTTGAAAAACGTCTCATATAGAGGTCAAAACCTCGCAACGAAATCAATTAATATGGAACGTTTTTAATCAATAAGAACGAGACATTTCAGTTGGTATCCGAGCGTTGGTCTTAGAGAACCAGAATTTTGCATTAGTGTGTCTTATCGAGTTTGTTAGGATGTATTAGTAAGTCTGGACTTCGACCGTGTTTACTTGAAAAATGATTGCTTAACAAATTTTGTTGGAAACTATATATTTTTAACATGTGAATATTATGTGATATATTAATCTCTTAACGCGTTTGATATTATGTGATAGATGTCTACCTCTAGAACAAGTCCCATTGACTCACCTAATAATAATGAAGAGTCAAATGTAAATTGGAATGATTCGTGGACTGATTCACAAGTTCCCGAAGAGGAACCGGAAGAAGAGTCGGAACCGGAAGAAGAATCGGAACCGGAAGAAGAATCGGAACCGGATGAAGAAGTAAAACTGGTGGGGGAAATAATAAAACGGTTAAGTAAAAGAAAATACTCAACCAACCGACCAAGGTTAATTATGGTCAATGGTGTTTCCGCCAAGGAAGCAAAATATTGGGAGGATTACCAATTCTCCGATGAATCGGATTCTGACGAGAATTCCGATGATGTTATAGAAATTACCCCAACTGAATTTAAAAAGGCAAAAGAAAATAATAAGGGAAAGGGCATAAAAATAGAGAAATCTAATTCCAACCCCGATGAACTTTATATGTATCGTCAACCCCCGAAGTCCTTAAGTTGTAACAATGACCCGGGAACCTCTAAACCACCAGGTTTTTCTAAACCAATGTGGATAACGACGGCTCGTATTAGGGGAACATCATATATCCCTAGAAACTTGTCAAAACGAACCAAAACCGAAGAAGAAGAAACAAGCAAGTCGGAATAAGATAGTTGTATTCGTGTGGTGTAATATATGTAATATAGTGTGCTTATGCTTTATGATATATGTAAAAATTGCTTGTATTAATAAGTATTTTTTTTTTATGAATCTAACTCTTGTCTATTTTACAGTATAAAAACACAAAATGGATAGACAACCCAATATTTTAAGAGACCTACCCGGAGACATGATTGATGAAATCTTGTCTAAAGTCGGTCAGAATTCTTCGGCACAACTATTTAAGGCGAGATCAGTTTGTAAGACATTCGAAGAACGTTCCAAGAATGTCTTGGTTTATAAGAGACTTTCATTTGAAAGATGGGGGATATCACATTGGGAAACCCATAAGTTATGATGTGTTTACTTTGACGCATATATTGCGGGGAACCCAAATGCTATTTTACGCAACGGGTTAAGAAATTATTTTGACTCAATATATCCGAATATTGGACTTCGTGATTTAGAAAAAGCGGCTAACATGCAACATAAAGAAGCATGTTATGGTTACGGATTAGTAATGTTCGCTTCTCACCAAAGTGAGAACAAGAACATCGGGCTACAACTATTAAACAAAACGTTTCCACAAGTGACGGAGTCGGTAATTGGGGTAAGAAATGAGGTTTTTAGATTGTTACGGGACTGTTGGACATTACGTAACCCTCGTCCCTTTGACGACGTTACAACACGCTGTCTTATCAACGGCCATAACGGTTATGTTCCACAAGACCAAGGATGGGAAGTAGTCCTAGTAAAACCAGAATGCATGACTTGTTTCTGGACGTATGAATTACGTGTCTTTATTGCCTTTGCTGAATGACTTGTGTACTAGCTAGAATTATCTTCACAACTATCTTGTATCAAAGTTATTGTGTGCTATATTTCATGCTTTATGTAAAATAAGCGGTATTGTAAGTTTGTAAAATATTGTATAAAAGTTTGAACGCGAAATATTATTATAATCAGTTTTTCATATAGAATTGTAGTAGTTGAATTGTATATTAGCTACTAAGTATGAACTTAACGGGTAGGTACTACCCGAATTTAAACTTATAAAACGCTAATATGAAGAAAAAGCTTTTATAAATGTGTTCATATTATGCTACGAAATACTATTAACTACTCTTAATATTCTGTATGATTAACTTGTTCCATTTAACTATTTTGAAGGAAATGGCACCGACTACTCGACACACCATGAATATGAATGAAGAGGAATTCCGTACTTTTCTAGCTTCAAACATAGCCGCAGTACAGGCTGCGCTACATACCAACAATAACCTTGGATCTAGCAGTACAGGAAATCGTGTAGGATGCACCTATAAAGAATTCACTGCCTGCAAACCTTTTGAATTTGATGGAACCGAAGGACCGATCGGATTAAAACGGTGGACCGAGAAGGTTGAATCGGTGTTTGCCATAAGTAAGTGTACTGAAGAGGACAAAGTGAAGTACGCTACGCATACCTTCACAGGTTCTGCGTTAACATGGTGGAATACCTATCTAGAGCAAGTGGGACAAGACGATGCGTACGCACTACCGTGGTCAGCATTCAAGCACTTGATGAACGAGAAGTACCGTCCCAGAACCGCGGTCAATAAGCTCAAGACAGAACTTAGAGGGTTACGAACCCAAGGATTTGATATTACCACGTACGAAAGACGATTCACATAATTGTGCCTATTGTGTCTGGGAGCATTCGAAGATGAGGAAGAGAAGATCGACGCATTTGTGAAAGGATTACCGGAAAGAATCCAAGAAGATATAAGTTCACACGAGCCCGCCTCCATACAACAGGCATGTAGAATGGCTCACAAACTAGTGAACCAGATTGAAGAAAGAATTAAAGAACAGACTGCTGAAGAGGCCAATGTGAAGCAAGTCAAAAGAAAGTGGGAGGAAAACGGTGATAAGAATCACCAATATAACAACAACAGTAATTACAACAATAATCGCAACAATTATCCCAACAATCGCAACATCAATCGCAACTACAACAAACGGCCCAACAACAACAACAACAACAACAACAGCAGCTACAACAATCATCCCAACAATAATAATAACCGCAACAACAACAACAATCAGAAGCAGCTATGCCAAAGGTGTGAAAAGCATCACTCGGGGTTCTGCACCAAATTTTGCAACAAGTGTAAAAGAAATGGTCATAGCGCGGCGAAGTGTGATGTCTACGGACCAGGGGTTAACAGAACGAAAGGAACAAATGGTGCCGGAACGAGTAATGGCAGAGCAAGTAGTGTCGGAGCAAGTTATGCCAATGTAGTTTGTTATAAATGTGAAAAACCGGGCCACATTATTAGAAATTGCCCGAACCAGGAGAACACGAATGGACAAGGCCGCGGAAGAGTTTTCAATATTAATGCGACAGAGGCACAGGAAGACCCGGAGCTTGTTACGGGTACGTTTCTTATTGACAATAAATCTGCTTACGTTTTATTTGATTCGGGTGCGGATAGAAGCTATATGAGTAGAGATTTTTGTGCTAAATTAAGTTGTCCATTGACGCCTTTGGATAGTAAATTTTTACTCGAATTAGCAAATGGTAAATTAATTTCAGCAGATAATATATGTCGGAATCGAGAAATTAAACTAGTTAGCGAAACATTTAAGATTGATTTGATACCAGTAGAGTTAGGGAGTTTTGATGTGATAATCGGTATGGACTGGTTGAAAGAAGTGAAAGCAGAGATCGTTTGTTACAAAAATGCAATTCGCATTATACGAGAAAAAGGAAAACCCTTAATGGTGTACGGAGAAAAGGGCAACACGAAGCTACATCTTATTAGTAATTTGAAGGCACAAAAACTAATAAGAAAAGGTTGCTATGCTGTTCTAGCACACGTCGAGAAAGTACAAACTGAAGAAAAGAGCATCAATGATGTTCCCATTGCAAAAGAATTTCCCGATGTATTTCCGAAAGAATTACCGGGATTACCCCCACATCGATCCGTTGAATTTCAAATAGATCTTGTACCAGGAGCTGCACCAATAGCTCGTGCTCCTTACAGACTCGCACCCAGCGAGATGAAAGAACTACAAAGCCAATTACAAGAACTTTTAGAGCGTGGTTTCATTCGACCAAGCACATCACCGTGGGGAGCTCCTGTTTTGTTTGTCAAGAAGAAAGATGGTACATTCAGGTTGTGTATCGACTACCGAGAGTTGAACAAACTTACCATCAAGAACCGCTACCCACTACCGAGAATCGACGACTTATTTGATCAACTACAAGGCTCGTCTGTTTATTCAAAGATTGACTTACGTTCCGGGTATCATCAAATGCGGGTGAAAGAAGATGATATTCCAAAGACTGCTTTCAGAAAACGTTACGGTCATTACGAGTTTATGGTCATGCCGTTTGGTTTAACTAATGCACCAGCTGTGTTCATGGACCTTATGAACCGAGTGTGTGGACCATACCTTGACAAGTTTGTCATTGTTTTCATTGATGACATACTTATTTACTCAAAGAATGACCAAGAACACGGTGAACATTTGAGAAAGGTGTTAGAAGTATTGAGGAAGGAAGAATTGTACGCTAAGTTTTCAAAGTGTGCATTTTGGTTGGAAGAAGTTCAATTCCTCGGTCACATAGTGAACAAAGAAGGTATTAAGGTGGATCCGGCAAAGATAGAAACTGTTGAAAAGTGGGAAACCCCGAAAACTCCGAAACACATACGCCAGTTTTTAGGACTAGCTGGTTACTACAGAAGGTTCATCCAAGACTTTTCCAGAATAGCAAAACCCTTGACTGCATTAACGCATAAAGGGAAGAAATTTGAATGGAAGGATGAACAAGAGAAAGCGTTTCAGTTATTGAAGAAAAAGCTAACTACGGCACCTATATTGTCATTGCTTGAAGGGAATGATGATTTTGTGATTTATTGTGACGCATCAAAGCAAGGTCTCGGTTGTGTATTAATGCAACGAACGAAGGTGATTGCTTATGCATCTAGACAATTGAAGATTCACGAGCAAAATTATACGACGCATGATTTGGAATTAGGCGCGGTTGTTTTTGCATTAAAGACTTGGAGGCACTACTTATATGGGGTCAAAAGTATTATATATACTGACCACAAAAGTCTTCAACACATATTTAATCAGAAACAACTGAATATGAGGCAGCGTAGGTGGATTGAATTGTTGAATGATTACGACTTTGAGATTCGTTACCACCCGGGGAAGGCAAATGTGGTAGCCGATGCCTTGAGCAGGAAGGACAGAGAACCCATTCGAGTAAAATCTATGAATATAATGATTCATAATAACCTTACTAATCAAATAAAGGAGGCGCAACAAGGAGTTTTAAAAGAGGGAAATTTAAAGGATGAAATACCCAAAGGATCGGAGAAGCATCTTAATATTCGGGAAGATGGAACCCGGTATAGGGCTGAAAGGATTTGGGTACCAAAATTTGGAGATATGAGAGAAATGGTACTTAGAGAAGCTCATAAAACCAGATACTCAATACATCCTGGAACGGGGAAGATGTACAAGGATCTCAAGAAACATTTTTGGTGGCCGGGTATGAAAGCCGATGTTGCTAAATATGTAGGAGAATGTTTGACGTGTTCTAAGGTCAAAGCTGAGCATCAGAAACCATCAGGTCTACTTCAACAACCCGAAATCCCGGAATGGAAATGGGAAAACATTACAATGGATTTCATCACTAAATTGCCAAGGACTGCAAGTGGTTTTGATACTATTTGGGTAATAGTTGATCGTCTCACCAAATCAGCACACTTCCTACCAATAAGAGAAGATGACAAGATGGAGAAGTTAGCACGACTGTATTTGAAGGAAGTCGTCTCCAGACATGGAATACCAATCTCTATTATCTCTGAAAGGGATGGCAGATTTATTTCAAGATTCTGGCAGACATTACAGCAAGCATTAGGAACTCGTCTAGACATGAGTACTGCCTATCATCCACAAACTGATGGGCATAGCGAAAGGACGATACAAATGCTTGAAGACATACTACGAGCATGTGTTATTGATTTCGGAAACAGTTGGGATCGACATCTACCGTTAGCAGAATTTTCCTACAACAATAGCTACCATTCAAGCATTGAGATGGTGCCGTTTGAAGCACTTTATGGTAGAAAGTGCAGGTCTCCGATTTGTTGGAGTGAAGTGGGGGATAGACAGATTACGGGTCCGGAGATTATACAAGAAACTACCGAGAAGATCATCCAAATTCAACAACGGTTGAAAACCGCCCAAAGTCGACAAAAGAGCTACGCTGACATTAAAAGAAAAGATATAGAATTTGAAATTGGAGAGATGGTCATGCTTAAAGTTGCACCTTGGAAAGGCGTTGTTCGATTTGGTAAACGAGGGAAATTAAATCCAAGGTATATTGGACCATTCAAGATTATTGATCGTGTCGGACCAGTAGCTTACCGACTTGAGTTACCTCAACAACTCGCGGCTGTACATAACACTTTCCACGTCTCGAATTTGAAGAAATGTTTTGCTAAAGAAGATCTCACTATTCCGTTAGATGAAATCCAAATCAACGAAAAACTTCAATTCATCGAAGAACCCGTCGAAATAATGGATCGTGAGGTTAAAAGACTTAAGCAAAACAAGATACCAATTGTTAAGGTTCGATGGAATGCTCGTAGAGGACCCGAGTTCACCTGGGAGCGTGAAGATCAGATGAAGAAGAAATACCCGCATCTATTTCCAGAAGATTCGTCAACACCTTCAACAGCTTAAAATTTCGGGACGAAATTTATTTAACGGGTAGGTACTGTAGTGACCTGAACTTTTCTAAGTTTATATAAATTAATTAAGATTGATATTTACATGATTAAATGTTTCCAACATGTTAAGCAATCAAACTTGTTAAGACTTGATTAATTGAAATATGTTTCATATAGACAATTGACCACCCAAGTTGACCGGTGATTCACGAACGTTAAAACTTATAAAAACTATACGATGACATATATATGGTTATATATATAGTTAACATGTTTTTATTATAAGTATGTATCTCATTAGGTATTTTAACAATGAGTTATATACATAAAAATGAGACTATTAATTTAAGAAACTCGAAAACGATATATATAACGATTATCGTTATAACAACGTCTTACTAGGTACATATGAATCATATTAAGATATTGATACACTTGGTTAATTATGTTAAATGATAAGTAAATATATTATTAAGTGTATTAACAATGAAATACATATGTAAAAATAAGGCTACTAACTTAATGATTTCGAAACGAGACATATATGTAACGATTATCGTTGTAACGACATTTAACTGTATATACATCATACTAAGATATATTATATATCATAATATCATGATAATATAATAATTTAACATCTCATTTGTTATAATAAACAATGGGTTAACAACATTCAACAAGATCGTTAACCTAAAGGTTTCAAAACAACATTTACATGTAACGACTAACGATGACTTAACGACTCAGTTAAAATGTATATACATGTAGTGTTTTAATATGTATTCATACACTTTTGAAAGACTTCAAGACACTTATCAAAATACTTCTACTTAACAAAAATGCTTACAATTACATCCTCGTTCAGTTTCATCAACAATTCTACTCGTATGCACCCGTATTCGTACTCGTACAATACACAGCTTTTAGATGTATGTACTATTGGTATATACACTCCAATGATCAGCTATTAGAAGCCCATGTGAGTCACCTAACACATGTGGGAACCATCATTTGGCAACTAGCATGAAATATCTCATAAAATTACAAAAATATGAGTAATCATTCATGACTTATTTACATGAAAACAAAATTACATATCCTTTATATCTAATCCATACACCAACGACCAAAAACACCTACAAACACTTTCATTCTTCAATTTTCTTCATCTAATTGATCTCTCTCAAGTTCTATCTTCAAGTTCTAAGTATTCTTCATAAATTTCAAAAGTTCTAGTTTCATAAAATCAAGAATACTTTCAAGTTTGCTAGCTCACTTCCAATCTTGTAAGGTGATCATCCAACCTCAAGAAATCTTTGTTTCTTACAGTAGGTTATCATTCTAATACAAGGTAATAATCATATTCAAACTTTGGTTCAATTTCTATAACTATAACAATCTTATTTCAAGTGATGATCTTACTTGAACTTGTTTTCGTGTCATGATTCTGCTTCAAGAACTTCGAGCCATCCAAGGATCCGTTGATGCTAGATCCATTTTTCTCTTTTCCAGTAGGTTTATCCAAGGAACTTAAGGTAGTAATGATGTTCATAACATCATTCGATTCATACATATAAAGCTATCTTATTCGAAGGTTTAAACTTGTAATCACTAGAACATAGTTTAGTTAATTCTAAACTTGTTCGCAAACAAAAGTAAATCCTTCTAACTTGAGTTTTAAAATCAACTAAACACATGTTCTATATCTATATGATATGCTAACTTAATGATTTAAAACCTGGAAACACGAAAAACACCGTAAAACCGGATTTACGCCGTCGTAGTAACACCGCGGGTTGTTTTGGGTTAGTTAATTAAAAACTATGATAAACTTTGATTTAAAAGTTGCTATTCTTAGAAAATGATTTTTATTATGAACATGAAACTATATCCAAAAATTATGGTTAAACTCAAAGTGGAAGTATGTTTTCTAAAATGGTCATCTAGACGTCGTTCTTTCGACTGAAATGACTACCTTTACAAAAACGACTTGTAACTTATTTTTTCGACTATAAACCTATACTTTTTCTATTTAGATTCATAAAATAGAGTTCAATATGAAACCATAGCAATTTGATTCACTCAAAACGGATTTAAAATGAAGGAGTTATGGGTAAAACAAGATTGGATAATTTTCCTCATTTTAGCTACGTGAAAATTGGTAACAAATCTATTCCAACCAAAACTTAATCAACTTGTATTGTATATTATGTAATCTTGAGATACCATAGACACGTATACAATGTTTCGACCTATCATGTCGACACATCTATATATATTTCGGAACAACCATAGACACTCTATATGTGAATGTTGGAGTTAGCTATACAGGGTTGAGGTTGATTCCAAAATATATATAGTTTGAGTTGTGATCAATACTGAGATACGTATACACTGGGTCGTGGATTGATTCAAGATAATATTTATCGATTTATTTCTGTACATCTAACTATGGACAACTAGTTGTAGGTTACTAACGAGGACAGCTGACTTAATAAACTTAAAACATCAAAATATATTAAAAGTGTTGTAAATATATTTTGAACATACTTTCATATATATGTATATATTGTTATAGGTTCGTGAATCGACCAGTGGCCAAGTCTTACTTCCCGACAAAGTAAAAATCTGTGAAAGTGAGTTATAGTCCCACTTTTAAAATCTAATATTTTTGGGATGAGAATACATGCAGGTTTTATAAATGATTTACAAAATAGACACAAGTACGTGAAACTACATTCTATGGTTGAATTATCAAAATCGAATATGCCCCTTTTTATTAAAGTCTGGTAATCTAAGAATTAGGGAACAGACACCCTAATTGACGCGAATCCTAAAGATAGATCTATTGGGCCTAACAAACCCCATCCAAAGTACCGGATGCTTTAGTACTTCGAAATTTATATCATATCCGAAGGGTGTCCCGGAATGATGGGGATATTCTTATATATGCATCTTGTTAATGTCGGTTACCAGGTGTTCACCATATGAATGATTTTTATCTCTATGTATGGGATGTGTATTGAAATATGAAATCTTGTGGTCTATTATTATGATTTGATATATATAGGTTAAACCTATAACTCACCAACATTTTTGTTGACGTTTTAAGCATGTTTATTCTCAGGTGATTATTAAGAGCTTCCGCTGTCGCATACTTAAATAAGGACGAGATTTGGAGTCCATACTTGTATGTTATTGTGTAAAAAATGCATTCAAGAAACTTATTTTGTTGTAACATATTTGTATTGTAAACCATTATGTAATGGTCGTGTGTAAACAGGATATTTTAGATTATCATTATTTGATAATCTACGTAAAGCTTTTTAAAACCTTTATCTATGAAATAAAGGTTATGGTTTGTTTTAAAAATGAATGCAGTCTTTGAAAAATGTCTCATATAGAGGTCAAAACCTCGCAACAAAATCAATTAATATGGAACGTTTTTAATCAATAAGAACGGGACATTTCACATCCAACCTCAAGAAATCTTTGTTTATTATAGTAGGTTATCATTCTAATACAAGGTAATAATCATATTCAAACTTTGGCTCAATTTCTATAACTATAACAATCTTATTTCAAGTGATGATCTTACTTGAACTTGTTTTCGTGTCATGATTCTGCTTCAAGAACTTCGAGCCATCCAAGGATCCGTTGAAGCTAGATCCATTTTTCTCTTTTCCAGTAGGTTTATCCAAGGAACTTAAGGTAGTAATGATGTTCATAACATCATTCGATTCATACATATAAAGCTATCTTATTCGAAGGTTTAAACTTGTAATCACTAGAACATAGTTTAGTTAATTCTAAACTTGTTTGCAAACAAAAGTTAATCCTTCTAACTTGACTTTTAAAATCAACTAAACACATGATCTATATCTATATGATATGCTAACTTAATGATTTAAAACCCGGAAACACGAAAAACACCGTAAAACCGGATTTACGCCGTCGTAGTAACACCGCGGGCTGTTTTGGGTTAGTTAATTAAAAACTATGATAAATTTTGATTTAAAAGTTGTTATTCTGAGAAAATGATTTTTATTATGAACATGAAACTATATCCAAAAATTATGGTTAAACTCAAAGTGGAAGTATGTTTTCTAAAATGGTCATCTAGACGTCGTTCTTTCGACTGAAATGACTACCTTTACAAAAACGACTTGTAACTTATTTTTCCAACTATAAACCTATACTTTTTCTGTTTAGATTCATAAAATAGAGTTCAATATGAAACCATAGCAATTTGATTCACTCAAAACGGATTTAAAATGAAGAAGTTATGGGTAAAACAAGATTGGATAATTTTTCTCATTTTAGCTACGTGAAAATTGGTAACAAATCTATTCCAACCATAAATTAATCAACTTGTATTGTATATTATGTAATCTTGAGATACCATAAACACGTATACAATGTTTCGACCTATCATGTCGACACATCTATATATATTTCGGAACAACCATAGACACTCTATATGTGAATGTTGGAGTTAGCTATACAGGGTTGAGGTTGATTCCAAAATATATATAGTTTGAGTTGTGATCAATACTGAGATACGTATACACTGGGTCGTGGATTGATTCAAGATAATATATATCGATTTATTTCTGTACATCTAACTGTGGACAACTAGTTGTAGGTTACTAACGAGGACAGCTGACTTAATAAACTTAAAACATCAAAATGTATTAAAAGTGTTGTAAATATATTTTGAACATACTTTGATATATATGTACATATTTGTTATAGGTTCGTGAATCGACCAGTGGCCAAGTCTTACTTCCCGACGAAGTAAAAATCTGTGAAAGTGAGTTATAGTCCCACTTTTAAAATCTAATATTTTTGGGATGAGAATACATGCAGGTTTTATAAATGATTTACAAAATAGACACAAGTACGTGAAACTACATTCTATGGTTGAATTATCGAAATTGAATATGCCCCTTTTATAAAGTCTGGTAATCTAAGAATTAGGGAATAGACACCCTAATTGACGCGAATCCTAAAGATAGATCTATTGGGCCTAACAAACCCCATCCAAAGTACCGGATACTTTAGTACTTCGAAATTTATATCATATCCGAAGGGTGTCCCGGAAGGATGGGGATATTCTTATATATGCATCTTGTTAATGTCGGTTACCAGGTGTTCACCATATGAATGATTTTTATCTCTATGTATGGGATGTGTATTGAAATATGAAATCTTGTGGTCTATTGTTACGATTTGATATATATAGGTTAAACCTATAACTCACCAAC
This sequence comes from Rutidosis leptorrhynchoides, assembly GCF_046630445.1. Lineage (NCBI taxonomy): Eukaryota > Viridiplantae > Streptophyta > Magnoliopsida > Asterales > Asteraceae > Rutidosis > Rutidosis leptorrhynchoides. The sequence goes on from NC_092339.1 coordinate 361,800,700, forward strand.
ATTTTTGTTGACGTTTAAAGCATGTTTATTCTCAGGTGAATACTAAGAGCTTCCGCTGTTGCATACTAAAATAAGGACAAGATTTGGAGTCCATGTTTGTATGATATTGTGTAAAAACTGCATTCAAGAAACTGATTTCGATGTAACATATTTGTATTGTAAACCATTATGTAATGGTCGTGTGTAAACAGGATATTTTAGATTATCATTATTTGATAATCTACATAAAGCTTTTTAAACCTTTATTTATGAAATAAAGGTTATGGTTTGTTTTAATATGAATGCAGTCTTTGAAAAACGTCTCATATAGAGGTCAAAACCTCACAACGAAATCAATTAATATGGAACGTTTTTAATCAATAAGAACGGGACATTTCATGGGAGGACTGGAACGCATTATGAATATCAAGTTGTCGAATGGTCCAGTTGCGTGCTAGAGCAAGGCATATAATAACCCGAATGGTCACGGGGTTTGTGATTGGGCTGAATGTGTCCTTGTAATCGATTCCTGGACGTTGGTAGAATCCCTTAGCTACTAATCTGGCTTTATATTTCTGAATGGTTCCATCAGGAAAACGCTTAACACGAAATATCCATTTGTTACCCACTAAGTTCAATGAGTTATGTGGAACAAGTTCCCATGTGTTGTTGCTAATGAGGGCATTGAACTCATTAAACATTGGTTTATCCATTCGGTTTGTTTAATGGCTTGAGTAAAGCATGTAGGTTCGATTGCCGTAGGGATGGGATGAGCCGTTACTTGGTTGATGTACGAAGGACCGAAATATCTTGGGTTTTTTGGTGCGTTGTTGAGTGTTGCACTGTGTATCGGAAGGTTGAGGTGCAGGTGGTGGAGATGGTGTGGGTGTAGAGGTTAGTGTTTGGTTATTTGTAGATGGGTTGGATGGTGGTGTGGGTGTAGAGGTTGACGTTTGATTATTTGTAGATGGGTTGGATGGTGGTGTCAATGGTGATGAGATAGGTGTAGTAGTTGTTGGTTGTATATGATCAGTGGACAAAGTGGGATTTGGATTATAATTGTTAGAAGTTGAAGTGTTAGTAGGTGGTGTATTTGTGATGATGGGAGATGTGTTGGACAATGGATTAAAAAGAGGTGTGGTGTTGCAATTAGAGGTGTCATCACTTGTGTTTAAAGTGATGCATTCAGCTGGGTCAGAGGTAACCAAGCCAGGTAGTTTAGAGTAGTATATATTGGGTTGTTTTAAAGGAAGTTACGTCTCAATGAATTGAACATGTCGGGAGATGTATAGCTTGTGTGACTTTGGATCATATCATTTGTATGCCGATTGAGATGTGGAATATCCTAAGAATACGCAAGGGGTGGATTTGGATTGTAATTTTGAGGTGGTGTATCGGCGTAACCACGGGTAACATAGACACCCGAAGACTTTGAGTCTGTTGTAGTTTGGTTTTCGTTTGAAGAGTATTTCTAGTGGTGAGCGGTTGTTGAGAGTGGGTGTGGGAAGACGGTTAATAAGGTAAGTTGCGGTGGTAACGGCATGTGACCAAAAATTTGTTGGAAGCCCGGCATGTTGAAGTAGCAAAAGGGTTGTGGACAGAAGATTTCGATGTGTACGTTCAGCAATGCCGTTGTGTGTGGGAGTGTGAGGCTGTGTAGTGAAATGCGAGATGCCATGGGTGTTTAAATAGGATGCAAGCACCGTGTATTCGCCTCCATTATCGGTGTACAGTGATCATATAGGATGTTGAAGATAATTTTCAGCTAGCCTCTTAAACTGAGGAAAAATGTTTGCGACATCAGTCTTTCTTGTGATAGGGTACAGGCTGTACAGCCATATATACCTTGAATAATGATCAACAAATGTTACATAGTATCGGTTTTGATCATGTGAAGCACTCGTAAGGCCCCAAGCATCGGAATAAACAAGTTCTAAGGGATGAGTGCTAGTAAGAGATGATTCCGCAAATGGTAACTTATGACTTTTATTGCAAAAATATGAATTACAATGAGAGCTAGAACTCGAGTTACATAGCAGATTTGCAGACTTAATAATAAAGGATAAAGTGCAAGATGATGGATGGCCTAGCCGGAGATGCCATTTGGTGTTGTCACTGATGGAAATTAGGTTTTTTTAGGCGATCTCGGACTGGTTAAATAGTGCAGATCATTGCGGCTTCCCCTTGAAGAAGTGGCGCCTTCACAAGAAAAAAATAAGGAACAAATTCCAACGAAACTTTGTTAGATCTTGCGAATTTGGCAACAGAAATGAGATTTATTTTGCACTTAGGAACACATAAAATAACAATTAGTTTTAAAATGTGAGATGGATTTTTAAATGAAATTTGTCCAAGGTGAGTAATTTGTAAACATGTGCCGTCTCCTAGGACAATTTCCTATGGACCACCATATTCGGTAAAAGATTGTAGGTTGCTTGGATCAGAGGTGACATGGTGTGAGGCACCGGTGTCAAACATCCATTGAGGAGAGTTGTTGTGAGTCGCGTTCGTGTAGTTGATACTTGGTGAGATGCCATTTTCACGTAGGAATTTGGCTAAGGTACGACAATCTTTGGCGAAGTGTCCATCACGTGAGCAGTAAGTACATGTTGCATCTTTATTGTATGGTGGTGAGGGATTGCTTTTAGGATGCCAGGTGGTTCGAAATGAATTTGAATTTCAATTATACTCATGAGTTTTTGGCTTTCGACCACTATTGTTTGGTCGACTTGTACGATTACCACGTTGCGTGTAGTTCAATGTAGGTATTATTGGTATAATAGGTTTGGTGGAGTTCTTTTGTTGTGTTTCATAGTCAACGAGCTTGTAGTGAAGTTCACCGAATGAGATAGGTTTTTCACGAGCATGAACTGCGGCACATATTTCTTTAAAATCGTTGCCGAGTCGATGAAGGATATGAAGTACCAGATCATCTTCATCCATAGGAGAGTCGACCAAGGCTAGTACATCTGCAATCCCGCACATTTCTTGAAGACAAATAGCAACAGTTTTATCTTCAGAGGTGTTCTCAATGAGTCGTTGTTTGAGCGATATTATTCTCGTGCGAGATTTGTTGTCATAGAGAGTTGACAGCCGATCCCATGCTTGCTTAGAAGTATCTAGAGATGCGATATGGGTTTGGATTGTTGCGGAGCAACTGCCTAACACCGCATTAAGAATAACTTGATCTTGCCTGTACCATTTGGAATAGGATGGGTTTGGCTTGTTTTCAATAGTTTGTGATGGAGGTTTGGTGGAACCATCTACAAAGCCTAAGAGATCGAAACCAATCAGCGTTGAAAAAAGTTGTCGCCGCCATACAATAAAGTTGGATTGGGTGAGTTTTGTGGATAAGTGAGTAGGGACGAGTTGCTGCCCATGATGACAATGGTGATTACGACCAGTTGAAGTCGATTTTACAGCTCTAATATCATATAATGATAAGGGCCAATGATAGGAATTTCTTGTATATACATTGCTCTACACGATGATGTTTATATATACATACAACATTAACTCTGTTGGAAAAAGTCCAAGTATTTGACAAACATTTAAGTTGTCAAATTGGAATTGAAGTTTGCATGCTAAACAAGTGGCTATGACTATTATATGCTTTCACATGCTTGCCTAATTTTGTTGAAGTCAAAGGAAAAGTTTGAATTGTAGTTTGCATCTTCACATGTCAAGTTGGTTATTGGTTTCACATATAGTTTTCACATGTATATATGTTGATCTATAAATACATAGCATGCAGAGATGAGAAGATCATTCAATAGTGGGATCAAGTGATCCAAGTAAGGATCAAGTATCACAAATGATAAAACATAGTTGATAGTGTTTCAACGGAGTGTGTTTGTTTTTGAGGTCTTAGAGTTTTATTCTTGTAAGAAGTGTAAAAGTGTGTACGGGAAACTTAGATTTTATCCTAAATCTAAGGGGCTTGGGTTAACTCATAGTGTACTTTTTCTTGTACTAGGTTCTTTTATATTATAAGAATAAAGGAGACTCTTGGGGTAGACGTAGGCAGGGTTTTGCCGAACCACGTTAAATCGTCGTGTTATCAGTTACTTTATATTGCATTATATTATTTCTCTCAAGTTTGTCTCAAACAATTATATCCTGGCTTCCGCTGGGGTGGGTGCGTTAGGTAAATTGTCATAACAAACTCCCTTTCAATGATACAGGGAGTGATGTGGAACGGATTAACTCGTTGCTTACTTGGAGGCAAAGGAAGTCATAGAATTTATTTATGTTATTTATCTATTGGTTTATACGGAGTATTATTTGTTTACTTAATTAGAGTTGGTGTAGGTTTAGAGTCGTAGTCGGTTACGGTGTGTTATCATTTATTTTAAATATACTCCGCATAAGTGTAGCCATCGATCTATCTTCCTCTTATTGAAAATAATAATATTAATTGTTCTAGTTTCTTGCGTACAATTCTAATTACGTGAGTAAATCTTTTGATTAAAGCACGTTGGTGTTTTAATATTTGTTGTGAAGAGCGTTTGTCTTCCAACGGGTCCTTTGATCCTTATCAATTGGTATTCAGAGCAATCGATCCAATCTATCATAATTTCAATTAGTTGGGTTTCTCCCACGTTTGAATTTTTGATAATCTATCCACCATATCTTAATTCTGATTAGTTGGGTCTCTCCCACGTTTGAGTTTTGATATCTAAAAAAAAAAATTGTCGTTACTGTTCACTCCGAAATCACTGTTCATCATCCGAAAACGATTCAGAATACTATTCATCGTCAGAAAACACGTCAGGAAATCACTTTTCATAAAAAAAAAACAATTTTTTTTTCTTGTTTCTATGGCCGACGATAAAGGTAATCAAAATCCTGATCTCACTATCGCCCTCAAAAGACTCAAGAAAACGCTAGATATAGTTAACAAATCTAACGAGCGTGCAAAACAACGATGGATTGAAGAAGAAAATCGAAGAGCCAATTATGGTGTACAACCTTGTATCGAGTCATAACAATATCATCAATATGAACTATCACAATACCACCAACGCCCTGTCTACTATCAACCACAACTTTACCATCAACCCTGCTATCAACCACAACCTTACCATCAACCCTACTATCAACCACAACTCTACCAGCAGAGTCATCCTGTTATGGAGAATCTTGATACGGAAGAGTTCTTTGATTCGATGAAAAGTTTAATAGCGAGGTTGAGAAAATTAGAATCATATCGTATGGAGAATCGTGATAAAATTGTTGAAGAAGCGAGTCAGGTGAAGGTAGAAAGTATGTCCTCGTGTCTAGAAAACGGAAGTAATATCGAGGAAATGGAGAGTGATGAAGTCGTTATTAGTGTTAAAGAAGGTAAAGAATCTGCAACACAGGATTCTGACTTGTTGGGCTTTGGTTTAGAAAAGGAGAATTTTTTCATATGTAAAGTAGCCGCGAGTTCTAAAGTTATTTTTGATAAATGTGAGGTTGTAGCGGTTTCAAAAGATGATGGAGGCAAGAAAATATCATATGTTTTTTTGAATAACTCCATAAATTCAAGCAAGAGGATTAATAAAGGGGATTTGTGTGTGTCTAAACCGGGAATTGAGAACTCGAGGTCGAGTTCTTTTCAAGAAGGGGAGAATGGTCAAAGGGTTTTAGAGCATAATACTTTGTCAAGAGGTTGTCACGAACTTATTTGGAATGACGATGATGAATTTGTCATTGGTGCGTTTGCATTTAACCCGGGCATATCATTTTATTTGAGTTACACTGTTCACCGAGTCATCATTGATTGGTTTGTCTTTGATTCGGGTATATCGTTCTATTCGAGTTGGAACTCGAGGGCGAGTTCTTTTCAAGTGGGGAAGATTAATGTGGAACGGATTAACTTGTTGCTTACTTGGAGGCAAAGGAAGTCATAGAATTTATTTATGTTATTTATCTATTGGTTTATACGGAGTATTATTTGTTTACATAATTAGAGTTGGTGTAGGTTTAGAGTCGTAGTCGGTTACGGTGTGTTATCATTTATTTTAAATATACTCCGCATAAGTGTAGCCATCGATCTATCTTCCTCTTATTGAAAATAATAATATTAATTGTTCTAGTTTCTTGCGTACAATTCTAATTACGTGAGTAAATCTATTGATTAAAGCACGTTGGTGTTTTAATATTTGTTGTGAAGAGTGTTTGTCTTCCAACGGGTCCTTTGATCCTTATCAGGGAGGATATTACTGGACTACCAAATATACATAGAATAAATTCTAAATATGGACCTAAACAATAGCTGTGAAATATATGATATTAAATGTATTGTTGACCATCCATAATTGTTGCTTAACGTGTGGTAGTAGTAAATACTACATCCTTTAATTTATATGTTATACCATTTTTATATGGGAGGTGATCCGTACACCACCTCTATTTTGCCATACACCACTAAATAAATTTTTTGGACATTTTTACCCTTCCTTTTGTTCACCACCAACTCCCCTTACCTTCTCAAAGGAAGGGTAAAACTGTCTAAATAATTGTTTTGGTGGTGTATGACAAAAATAAGGTGGTGTACGGATCAACTCCCTTTTTATATATGACTTCTGACATAATGGTTATATTGTTTAGAGATTGGTATCTCATCATCACAGATTCATTAAAACCCACACCTTTTTTATTTTTTTATTTTTACTACCTTTAACAGATTCATGGCTATGTCTGATCATCACCAGTTTCACAATTACCTTTAACAACAACAATCAATACCCTTCAGGTAACATCTATATATCGATATACATACATATATGTAAAAAGTCCTTTTTTTTTTTTATAAACCCTGTAATTACAATTTCTCTTTTAATCGTCTAATTAATAATTAATTTCCAATTTGTATGTACAGAGATATATTGAGCAACATGGAAATTGGAAGGTCAAATGTCTACAGCCTTAGTTTTACCATATAGGATTTCTTGTCCATGACCCATGATAAACCATGACCCAGTTTGACTCATGATAAACCATGACCCATATAGGATTTCTTAGTTTTACCATACATGATTTCTTGCTGTTAATTTATGTTGACTACATGTAAAAAGTCCTTTTTTTTTTTTTTTTATAAACCCTGTAATTACAATTTCAGCAGCAGCAGCTAAAGCTTGGGTATGTGCATCCTGAAAATAAAAAAATAAAAAAATAAGTACTATTATTAGAATACATAATAATGCAACAACCATTAGGAGTATCCAAAACCGTTTATAAAGGCATATTGATTTATTAAATGTGTATGCATCCATCAGGGTTATCGAAAACCATTCCCATTTCCTATCAATATATATTTTGACTCTGGAGTAGTCATAAACACAAAGACAAACACAGTGAGCAAATCATCAATTACAGTATATAAAATTAAGTTAATTCTATTTCCATAAAGGATGTAAATTGAAGTAATAATTATAAGTTTGATTACAACTAATTAACTGAATACAGTCCTCCTCCTCCTCCTCAAATGAAATTCTGCACAGTACTCTCTTTGCCAGCAGATTACCCATCAAATATAACTTCCGACCTCCATTGGTCATATACTCAATTCCAACAGTATCAACCGTCTTCTCAGTAACCTGAGAAAACATCATCAAATCAAAGGATTTGGCTCTATTATTATATTTACATACATACATACATACAAAACAAAGAAAGTCAAAAACGAACCTAGCTTATTTCACTATCAGATCAATACTAAAATACAAATTATTGTGATTACCTTGGCAACTTTTAAAGACTTTAGCTGTTGAGGAGTCCTTTCTGGCAAATTTTTCGTATTCAATTTGTAAAAAGAGCCTACTTTAATATTTTCAAGAGGGACTGCCTCATATGTTTCCTTTCCCATTTCCACTTGAAGTCAACCTGGGAAATTTATAAACACAATATCAATCAATCCATCCATCCATAATATAAATAAATATAAAATATAAAATATATATACACTAACTATTGTTGGAACCACAAGTCATAAACTAGCTCCCAAATATAGATTGATTTAAGGAAATAAACAAGAACATAAAATGACACCCTAATCGAATCAAATATAACTACTACAGTATAATCAACACAAACTTCAATACTTCAAATTAAATCACATAAATCCTAAACAATAAAAAAAATATTTTTTTTTTAGGGTTTGTAATTATTAAAAGAAAAAAATGAAAAATAAAGTAAAAAAATATCATTTTTTTTTTTTGTTAAAAATCATATTTTTTCAACTACCCAAGAGCAAAAACACCTTTTTTTTTTTTTTTTTTTTTTTTTTAACATTAACACAAAACACATGCCAAAAATGATTTACAGTATATAATCAATCAATCGCATACAGTATTAGTATTTAGTATTATTTACATACGAGTAATAAATTACTAAATCACTTACCTCCAACAAAAATTTGAAATGAAAAAAATAGGTAAAATTTGCAAATACTACACCTGGGTTGGGTTTGAGAGACTTTTGTTTCCTGGGATTGAGACTTTCCCTTCCTGGGTTGGCTTGAGAGACTTTTGAGTAGCAGCAAGTGAAATATGTGCTGCCATCCATCTCAATACGACAAGATTAACCTCTGTTTGTGCAAAGACAAATCAGATCTGCAAAAGGAAAATGTTCTCCGATCCTATTGGCTATAACACTGTTGCAATCCGATTTCTTTTTACCCGGACATTCTCTCCTTTTGGGATCCGACGAAGCTAACTTAAGTTTAAGGTACTAGTATTACCTTATAATAAAATAAAACATTGTTATATACATCCCCATCCGTGTTAACTTAATCTTTTGATTACTATTAAATCTAATTTATTTATTTATTAAGTAATGATTTCATAGAATTTATTTTTATATTTTATAATATATATGATATTACTTTTAATTTAACTTCTTATTTTTTTTTTTGAAAAGCAGACAAATGATTTTATTAGAAAAACACAATATACATAGAGCCTCCAAGTCGAAGGCTAAGAACATAAAATGAAAACAACATGGGCAAACGAGATGGTACACTAGCTAAAATTACATCGAAAACACGAAATAGCTATCTAAATTTTCAACCCGGGTCAATTGCTAGATTCGGGTTTGAAATCCATTGAAACCAATCGATGTTTCCTTTTCTCAAACGAGCATTTATCCATTCAAAGCTCCGGGATTGTATCTCTTGGAAAACAATTGGTACCGGCCTTTTTTGATTACGAAAAAGCATTTTATTCCGATTTTGCTAAATGGTGTACAAAACGACCAATGAACTTGCTTGCCACATACGTTTGTTTGAACCCGTAAAACCACTTGATCCCGAAGCTGTAATACCCCGTCAGAATCCACTAACGGTGTATTAACTCCGATCCCACAGTTTAACGGTCACACCCTCTATATGTGACGTTTCCGAAAAAGTATAGTTTCCGAAAAAGTATTCACATTAAATTTCAAAGCAAAGTCATTTATTAAAGAAATCATTCTAAAAAGTTGTTGATATAAATGACCAATATAAGTAACTCAAAACATAATTTGAAACAACGGTTTTCAATGCGAATATATGTTCTTGAAACAAAAATGACAAAGTATGCTGGACATCATTCCAGTTCTAGCAGCAAACAAGCAAGATAACTTCAGCAATGCGGAAGCAATACCTGTATGGGCCTGAGATAAAAACATGCAAAACGTCAACGAAAAATGTTAGGTTTAGTAAAGCATTTCGTAAGTTAGGCCACAAGATTTCTGAAAAACATCGTAAAATTTATACATAAGCATGAGCACTTGATTATAAAGCTTTAACCCTACGGATAGCTAAAGCGTTACGCGTCTTCCTTTTACCCTTTCTAAGCATACACCGATCAAGTGTACAAGTTACAACAGAATAAGCACCTCATAGGTTGATGCGAGGTTTGTCAAACCTAACGGTACCGTCCATATAAGTCGAGCTTACTAAAAGTAATTAACATAATGAAGCTAAGAGATTTCTGATCTGAACTCATATGTATATCGTTTAAGTTACTTGTGCCTAATATGTAAAACATTTGTAAAAAACATGTTATCTCATCCCTGAAAAATGTAGTAGGGACTGTAGACTCACCTTAGCAAAAGCACTGAAATCTCTTAGTAAACCGTACAGTAGTCGAACAATCTCGATCGAACAACGCAACCTAGTCAAATAGGTCATCTTAAGTATACACATAGGTCATACTATGTCAACCCATATTGTATGCATAGTCCTAATGCTCAGACTGACTCAACATGCAAGTAAAAGTCAACTAGTCTAAGCAAGTCAACAAAAGTCAACCAAAGTCAAACCAAAAGTCAACTCGGTCAAAGTGGTCAACTAAAGTCAAACATATTAGTAGGTCATGCAATCATGGTCAATATGTCATTCCTAAGTCAAGTAACGTGTTACAGCTTATAGTTCAACAATTTGCACGTTTGTAGTTTATCGCATGTTCTTGAAAATACGCACATCATAGAAGCAACTAGTATAACTCTTAGCAAATAATTCATGAAAATATGGCAAACTCCAGATCACAACTAGACTCAAAACCAATTCCAAAAAGTCTAACCCGGACCTCATACGATGTCTACAAGTCGGGTTTCAGAAAGGGTTTAATTACAGTTTACCAATCAGTTTCAGCATGTGCAACATTTTTAGAACATTTCTCATTTAATATTGAAAATAGCTTTTGACGAACGGCCAATTGGAGATGACTCAAAACACTCCAAAGTTTCAGTGATAAAATAATCAAAGACATTTATTTAGCCAATTTGTACAGATTAGCCTATCTTTACAGACCTTTCAGTTTTAGTCAACAAACAGACATATCATTTGGTCAAGCTTATAACTCATGGAAAATCACGTTTCAGAAGTTAGCATGCAAATGAGATATACTTAGGAACATATAAACTATCATATTCCAGAAGGTCAAAGTCTCAATCAATTTCTAGTTCACTCTAGGTCATTTCGTTTGCATTCGAAAACAATTTCAGCACACTATAAAGCACAAATTTTTGTTTTGACACACCAAGAGCATTACAAAAGCTTTTGACGTAAATCTTAACTCCAACATGTATGAACTTTCACAAGGATTACAGTGGTACACAATTCAATAGCTAAATCACAAAGCACACAACCCAGAAAATTCGTAATACAAGCAAAACCTAATCAAAACTTCAATCTAGCATATCTTGAGCATACAATAACGAAATCAAGCGAAATCAAAGTCCAAACTCATGAATTTTTCGAGATCTATTCATCTAGATACAATACAAGATCATTTCATAAACCAATTTGACTAGATTCATAACATACAAATTCGTGATACATGCAAACGACAACAATCGAGCAAATTAACGACTAACGACAACTCAAAACACATTTAATTGAGCACTAGACATGATTACACTATGATATTGAGTAAAAACTGATCTAATAAAGATTATGGTTTTCAATTATACCTTAGAATCACAAATTGCAAGTACTATCGCATAGAGGATGATGCAAGGAACAACGTTTGTGTAGATGATTTAATCTAATTTTGAGTTTTGAAGGTGATGGTGGTTGTGGGGTGATCGACGGCCAAACAAGGGGAGGGAGGGAGGGAAGGAGAATGTCGATTGTATATGTGACGCCCCGTACAAAACCATCGTGTACGGATCATCAATCAACAGGATCATTACATGGTCAAACACTATATGCTGTTTGAAAACCGATTTGTATTCATAAAAAGATAACGTTTTACAAAAGATAGCGCGCATCCTACGAATAGGAGAATAAACATAATTATTTGACCCTAAGGTCGTTACAAAGCCATTGTTTGAAATTAACATAAACTACGAATGCAACAGAAAAGTTCCATGAATGAGACATCTCTAGTAATGCAGCGAATAACTAATACAGCAGGTCCTTAACAGCAAGACAACAATTGTAGTGACCCGAACTTTTCCATGTTTATATATATTAATTGAGATTGATATTTACATGATTAAATGTTTTCAACATGTTAAGCAATCAAACTTGTTAAAACTTGATTAATTGAAATATGTTTCATATAGACAATTGACAACCCAAGTTGACCGGTGATTCACGAACGTTAAAACGTGTAAAAACTATATGATGACATATATATGGATATATATATATATATATAGTTAACATGATACTATGATAAGTAAACATATCATTAAGTATATTAACAATGAACTACATATGTAAAAATAAGACTACTAACTTAATGATTTTTAAACGAGACATATATGTAACGATTATCATTGTAAAGACATTTAATGTATATATATCATATTAAGAGATATTCATACATGATAATATCATGATAATATAATAATTTAAAATCCCATTTGATGTTATAAACATTGGGTTAACAACATTTAACAAGATCGTTAACCTAAAGGTTTCAAAACAACACTTACATGTAACGACTAACGATGACTTAACGACTCAGTTAAAATGTATATACATGTAGTGTTTTAATATGTATTTATACACTTTTGAAAGACTTCAATACACTTATCAAAATACTTCTACTTAACAAAAATGCTTACAATTACATCCTCGTTCAGTTTCATCAACAATTCTACTCGTATGCACCCGTATTCGTACTCGTACAATACACAGCTTTTAGATGTATGTACTATTGGTATATACACTCCAATGATCAGCTCTTATCAGCCCATGTGAGTCACCTAACACATGTTGGAACCATCATTTGGCAACTAGCATGAAATATCTCATAAAATTACAAAAATATGAGTAATCATTCATGACTTATTTACATGAAAACAAAATTACATATCCTTTATATCTAATCCATACACCAACGACCAAAAACACCTACAAAAACTTTCATTCTTCAATTTTCTTCATCTAATTGATCTCTCTCAAGTTCTATCTTCAAGTTCTAAGTGTTCTTCATATATTCTACAAGTTCTAGTTACATAAAATCAAGAATACTTTCAAGTTTGCTAGCTCACTTCCAATCTTGTAAGGTGATCATCCAACCTCAAGAAATCTTTGTTTCTTACAGTAGGTTATCATTCTAATACAAGGTAATAATCATATTCAAACTTTGGTTCAATTTCTATAACTATAACAATCTTATTTCAAGTGATGATCTTACTTGAACTTGTTTTCGTGTCATGATTCTGCTTCAAGAACTTCGAGCCATCCAAGGATCCGTTGAAGCTAGATCCATTTTTCTGTTTTCCAGTAGGTTTATCCAAGGAACTTAAGGTAGTAATGATGTTCATAACATCATTCGATTCATACATATAAAGCTATCTTATTCGAAGGTTTAAACTTGTAATCACTAGAACATAGTTTAGTTAATTCTAAACTTGTTTGCAAACAAAAGTTAATCCTTCTAACTTGATTTTTAAAATCAACTAAACACATGTTCTATATCTATATGATATGCTAACTTAATGATTTAAAACCTGGAAACACGAAAAACACCGGATTTACGCCGTCGTAGTAACACCGCGGGCTGTTTTGGGTTAGTTAATTAAAAACTATGATAAACTTTGATTTAAAAGTTGTTATTCTGAGAAAATGATTTTTATTATGAACATGAAACTATATCCAAAAATTATGGTTAAACTCAAAGTGGAAGTATGTTTTCTAAAATGGTCATCTAGACGTCGTTCTTTCGACTGAAATGACTACCTTTACAAAAACGACTTGTAACTTATTTTTCAGACTATAAACCTATACTTTTTCTGTTTAGATTCATAAAATAGAGTTCAATATGAAACCATAGCAATTTGATTCACTGAAAACGGATTTAAAATGAAGAAGTTATGGGTAAAACAAGATTGTATAATTTTTCTCATTTTAGCTACGTGAAAATTGGTAACAAATCTATTCCAACCATAACTTAATCAACTTGTATTGTATATTATGTAATCTTGAGATACCATAAACACGTATACAATGTTTCGACCTATCATGTAGACACATCTATATATATTTCGGAACAACCATAAACACTCTATATGTGAATGTTGGAGTTAGCTATACAGGGTTGAGGTTGATTCCAAAATATATATAGTTTGAGTTGTGATCAATACTGAGATACGTATACACTGGGTCGTGGATCGATTCAAGCTAATATTTATCGATTTATTTCTGTACATCTAACTGTGGACAACTAGTTGTAGGTCACTTTTAAAATCTAATATTTTGGGATGAGAATACATGCAGGTTTTATAAATGATTTACAAAATAGACACAAGTACGTGAAACTACATTCTATGGTTGAATTATTGAAATCGAATATGCCCCTTTTTATTAAGTCTGGTAATCTAAGAATTAGGGAACAGACACCCTAATTGACGCGAATCCTAAAGATAGATCTATTGGGCCTAACAAACCCCATCCAAAGTACCGGATGCTTTAGTACTTCGAAATTTATATCATATCCGAAGGGTGTCCCGGAATGATGGGGATATTCTTATATATGCATCTTGTTAATGTCGGTTACCAGGTGTTCACCATATGAATGATTTTTATCTCTATGTATGGGATGTGTATTGAAATATGAAATCTTGTGGTCTATTATTATGATTTGATATATATAGGTTAAACCTATAACTCACCAACATTTTTGTTGACGTTTTAAGCATGTTTATTCTCAGGTGATTATTAAGAGCTTCCGCTGTCGCATACTTAAATAAGGACGAGATTTGGAGTCCATGCTTGTATGATATTGTGTAAAAACTGCATTCAAGAAACTTATTTTTGTTGTAACATATTTGTATTGTAAACCATTATGTAATGGTCGTGTGTAAACAGGATATTTTAGATTATCATTATTTGATAATCTACGTAAAGCTTTTTAAACCTTTATTGATGAAATAAAGGTTATGGTTTGTTTTAAAATGAATGCAGTCTTTGAAAAACATCTCATATAGAGGTCAAAACCTCGCAACGAAATCAATTAATATGGAACGTTTTTAATCAATAAGAACGGGACATTTCAGTTGGTATCCGAGCGTTGGTCTTAGAGAACCAGAATTTTGCATTAGTGTGTCTTATCGAGTTTGTTAGGATGCATTAGTGAGTCTGGACTTCGACCGTGTTTACTTGAAAAATGATTGCTTAACAAATTTTGTTGGAAACTATATATTTTTAACATGTGAATATTATGTGATATATTAATCTCTTAACGCGTTTGATATTATGTGATAGATGTCTACCTCTAGAACAAGTTCCATTGACTCACCTAATAATAATGAAGAGTCAAATGTAAATTGGAATGATTCGTGGACTGATTCACAAGTTCCCGAAGAGGAACCGGAAGAAGAGTCGGAACCGGAAGAAGAATCGGAACCGGAAGAAGAATCGGAACCGGATGAAGAAATAGAACCGGTGGGGGAAATAATAAAACGGTTAAGTAAAAGAAAATCCTCAACCAACCGACCAAGGTTAATTATGGTCAATGGTGTTTTCGCCAAGGAAGCAAAATATTGGGAGGATTACCAATTCTCCGATGAACCGGATTCCGACGAGAATTCCGATGATGTTATAGAAATTACCCCAACTGAATTTAAAAAGGCAAAAGAAAATAATAAGGGAAAGGGCATAAAAATAGAGAAATCTAATTCCAACCCCGATGAACTTTATATGTATCGTCAACCCCCGAAGTCCTTAAGTTGTAACAATGACCCGGGAACCTCTAAACCATCAGGTTTTTCTAAACCAATGTGGAAAACGACGGCTCGTATTAGGGGAACATCATATATCCCTAGAAACTTGGCAAAACGAACCAAAACCGAAGAAGAAGAAACAAGCGAGCCGGAATAAGATAGTTGTATTCGTGTGGTGTAATATATGTAATATAGTGTGCTTATGCTTTATGATATATGTAAAAATTGCTTGTACTAATAAGTATTTTTTTTTATGAATCTAACTCTTGTCTATTTTACAGTATGAAAACACAAAATGGATAGACAACCCAATATTTTAAGAGACCTACCCGGAGACATGATTGATGAAATCTTGTCTAGAGTCGGTCAGAATTCTTCGGCACAACTATTTAAGGCGAGATCAGTTTGTAAGACATTCGAAGAACGTTCCAAGAATGCCTTGGTTTATAAAAGGCTTTCGTTCGAAAGATGGGGGATATCACATTGGGAAATCCATAAGTTACGATGTGTTTACTTTGACGCATATATTGCGGGGAACCCAAATGCTATTTTACGCAATGGGTTAAGAAATTATTTTGACTCAATATATCCGAATATTGGACTTCGTAATTTAGAAAAAGCGGCTAACATGCAACATAAAGAAGCATGTCATGCTTACGGATTAGTAATGTTCGCTTCTCACCAAAGTGAGAACAAGAACATCGGGCTACAACTATTAAACAAAACGTTCCCACAAGTGACGGAGTCGGTAATTGGGGTAAGAAATGAGGTTTTTAGATTGTTACGGGACTGTTGGACATTACGTAACCCTCGTCCCTTTGACGACGTTACAACACGCTATCTTATCAACGGCCATAACGGTTACGTTCCACAAGACCAAGGATGGGAAGTAATCCTAGTAAAACCAGAATGCATGACTTGTTTCTGGACGTATGAATTACGTGTCTTTATTGCCTTTGCTGAACGACTTGTGTACTAGCTAGAATTATCTTCACAACCATCTTGTATCAAATTTATTGTGTGCTATATTTCATGCTATATGTAAAATAAGAGGTATTGTAAGTTTGTAAAATATTGTGTAAAAGTTTGAACGTGAAATATTATTATAATCAGTTTTTCATATAGAATTGTAGTAGTTGAATTGTATATTAGCTACTAAGTATGAACTTAACGGGTAGGTACTACCCGAATTTAAACTTATAAAACGCTAATATGAAGAAAAAGCTTTTATAAATGAGTTCATATTATGCTACGAAATACTATTAACTACTCTTAATATTCTGTATGATTAACTTGTTCCATTTGACTATTTTGAAGGAAATGGCACCGACTACTGGACACACCGTGAATATGAATGAAGAGGAATTCCGTACTTTTCTAGCTTCAAACATAGCCGCAGTACAGGCTGCGCTACATACCAACAATAACCTTGGATCTAGCAGTACAGGAAATCGTGTAGGATGCACCTACAAAGAATTCACTGTCTGCAAACCTTTGGAATTTGATGGAACCGAAGGACCGATCGGATTGAAACGGTGGACCGAGAAGGTCGAATCGGTGTTTGCCATAAGTAAGTGTACTGAAGAGGACAAAGTGAAGTACGCTACGCATACCTTCACAGGTTCTACGTTAACATGGTGGAATACCTATCTAGAGCAAGTGGGACAAGACGATGCGTACGCACTACCGTGGTCAGCATTCAAGCACTTGATGAACGAGAAGTACCGTCCCAGAACCGAGGTCAATAAGCTTAAGACAGAACTTAGAGGGTTACGAACCCAAGGATTTGATATTACCACGTACGAAAGACGATTCACAGAATTGTGCCTATTGTGTCCGGGAGCATTCGAAGATGAGGAAGAGAAGATCGACGCGTTTGTGAAAGGATTACCGGAAAGAATCCAAGAAGATATAAGTTCACACGAGCCCGCCTCCATACAACAAGCATGTAGAATGGCTCACAAACTAGTGAACCAGATTGAAGAAAGAATTAAAGAACAGACTGCTGAAGAGGCCAATGTGAAGCAAGTCAAAAGAAAGTGGGAGGAAAACGGTGATAAGAATCACCAATACAACAACAACATCAATTACAACAATAATCGCAACAATTATCCCAACAATCGCAACATCAATCGCAACTACAACAAACGGCCCAACAACAACAACAACAACAACAACAACAGCAACTACAACAATCATCCCAACAACAATAATAACCGCAACAACAACAACAATCAGAAGCAGCTATGCCAAAGGTGTGAAAAGTATCACTCGGGGTTCTGCACCAAATTTTTCAACAAGTGTAAAAGAAATGGTCATAGCGCGGCAAAGTGTGAGGTCTACGGACCAGGGGTTAATAGAACGAAAGGAACAAATGGTGTCGGAACGAGTAATGGCGGAGCAAGTAGTGTCGGAGCAAGTTATGCCAATGTAGTTTGTTATAAATGTGGAAAACCGGGCCACAATATTAGAAATTGCCCGAACCAGGAGAACACGAATGGACAAGGCCGCGGAAGAGTTTTCAATATTAATGCGGCAGAGGCACAGGAAGACCCGGAGCTTGTTACGGGTACGTTTCTTATTGACAATAAATCTGCTTACGTTTTATTTGATTCGGGTGCGGATAGAAGCTATATGAGTAGAGATTTTTGTGCTAAATTAAGTTGTCCATTGACGCCTTTGGATAGTAAATTTTTACTCGAATTAGCAAATGGTAAATTAATTTCAGCAGATAATATATGTCGGAATCGAGAAATTAAACTGGTTAGCGAAACATTTAAGATTGATTTGATACCAGTAGAGTTAGGGAGTTTTGATGTGATAATTGGTATGGCCTGGTTGAAAGAAGTGAAAGCAGAGATCGTTTGTTACAAAAATGCAATTCGCATTATACGAGAAAAAGGAAAACCCTTAATGGTGTACGGAGAAAAGGGCAACACGAAGCTACATCTTATTAGTAATTTGAAGGCACAAAAACTAATAAGAAAAGGTTGCTATGCTGTTCTAGCACACGTCGAGAAAGTACAAACTGAAGAAAAGAGCATCAATGATGTTCTCATTGCAAAAGAATTTCCCGATGTATTTTCGAAAGAATTACCGGGATTACCCCCACATCGATCTGTTGAATTTCAAATAGATCTTGTACCAGGAGCTGCACCAATAGCTCGTGCTCCTTACAGACTCGCACCCAGCGAGATGAAAGAACTGCAAAGCCAATTACAAGAACTTTTAGAGCGTGGTTTCATTCGACCAAGCACATCACCGTGGGGAGCTCCTGTTTTGTTTGTCAAGAAGAAAGATGGTACATTTAGGTTGTGTATCGACTACCGAGAGTTGAACAAACTTACCATCAAGAACCGCTACCCACTACCGAGAATCGACGACTTATTTGATCAACTACAAGGCTCGTCTGTTTATTCAAAGATTGACTTACGTTCCGGGTATCATCAAATGCGGGTGAAAGAAGATGATATTCCAAAGACTGCTTTCAGAACACGTTACGGTCATTACGAGTTTATGGTCATGCCGTTTGGTTTAACTAATGCACCAGCTGTGTTCATGGACCTTATGAACCGAGTGTGTGGACCATACCTTGACAAGTTTGTCATTGTTTTCATTGATGACATACTTATTTACTCAAAGAATGACCAAGAACACGGTGAACATTTGAGAAAGGTGTTAGAAGTATTGAGGAAGGAAGAATTGTACGCTAAGTTTTCAAAGTGTGCATTTTGGTTGGAAGAAGTTCAATTCCTCGGTCACATAGTGAACAAAGAAGGTATTAAGGTGGATCCGGCAAAGTTAGAAACTGTTGAAAAGTGGGAAACCCCGAAAACTCCGAAACACATACGCCAGTTTTTAGGACTAGCTGGTTACTACAGAAGGTTCATCCAAGACTTTTCCAGAATAGCAAAACCCTTGACTGCATTAACGCATAAAGGGAAGAAATTTGAATGGAATGATGAACAAGAGAAAGCGTTTCAGTTATTGAAGAAAAAGCTAACTACGGCACCTATATTGTCATTGCCTGAAGGGAATGATGATTTTGTGATTTATTGTGACGCATCAAAGCAAGGTCTCGGTTGTGTATTAATGCAACGAACGAAGGTGATTGCTTATGCGTCTAGACAATTGAAGATTCACGAACAAAATTATACGACGCATGATTTGGAATTAGGCGCGGTTGTTTTTGCATTAAAGACTTGGAGGCACTACTTATATGGGGTCAAAAGTATTATATATACCGACCACAAAAGTCTTCAACACATATTTAATCAGAAACAACTGAATATGAGGCAGCGTAGGTGGATTGAATTATTGAATGATTACGACTTTGAGATTCGTTACCACCCGGGGAAGGCAAATGTGGTAGCCGATGCCTTGAGCAGGAAGGACAGAGAACCCATTCGAGTAAAATCTATGAATATAATGATTCATAATAACCTTACTACTCAAATAAAGGAGGCGCAACTAAGAGTTTTAAAAGAGGGAAATTTAAAGGATGAAATACCCAAAGGATCGGAGAAGCATCTTAATATTCGGGAAGACGGAACCCGGTATAGGGCTGAAAGGATTTGGGTACCAAAATTTGGAGATATGAGAGAAATGGTACTTAGAGAAGCTCATAAAACCAGATACTCAATACATCCTGGAACGGGGAAGATGTACAAGGATCTCAAGAAACATTTTTGGTGGCCGGGTATGAAAGCCGATGTTGCTAAATACGTAGGAGAATGTTTGACGTGTTCTAAGGTCAAAGCTGAGCATCAGAAACCATCAGGTCTACTTCAACAACCTGAAATCCCGGAATGGAAATGGGAAAACATTACCATGGATTTCATCACTAAATTGCCAAGGACTGCAAGTGGGTTTGATACTATTTGGGTAATAATTGATCGTCTCACCAAATCAGCACACTTCCTGCCAATAAGAGAAGATGACAAGATGGAGAAGTTAGCACGACTGTATTTGAAGGAAGTCGTCTCCAGACATGGAATACCAATCTCTATTATCTCTGATAGGGATGGTAGATTTGTTTCAAGGTTCTGGCAGACATTGCAACAAGCATTGGGGACTCGTTTAGACATGAGTACTGCCTATCATCCACAAACTGATGGGCAGAGCGAAAGGACGATACAAACGCTTGAAGACATGCTACGAGCATGTGTTATTGATTTCGGAAACAGTTGGGATCGACATCTACCGTTAGCAGAATTCTCCTACAACAACAGCTACCATTCAAGCATTGAGATGGCGCCGTTTGAAGCACTTTATGGTAGAAAGTGCAGGTCTCCGATTTGTTGGAGTGAAGTGGGGGATAAACAGATTACGGGTCCGGAGATTATACAAGAAACTACCGAGAAGATCATCCAAATTCAACAACGGTTGAAAACCGCCCAAAGTCGACAAAAGAGCTACGCTGACATTAAAAGAAAAGATATAGAATTTGAAATTGGAGAGATGGTCATGCTTAAAGTTGCACCTTGGAAAGGCGTTGTTCGATTTGGTAAAAGAGGGAAATTAAATCCAAGGTATGTTGGACCATTCAAGATTATTGATCGTGTCGGACCAGTAGCTTACCGACTTAAGTTACCTCAACAACTCGCGGCTGTACATAACACTTTCCACGTCTCGAATTTGAAGAAATGTTTTGCTAAAGAAGATCTCACTATTCCATTAGATGAAATCCAAATCAACGAAAAACTTCAATTCATCGAAGAACCCGTCGAAATAATGGATCGTGAGGTTAAAAGACTTAAGCAAAACAAGATACCAATTGTTAAGGTTCGATGGAATGCTCGTAAAGGACCTGAGTTCACCTGGGAGAGTGAAGATCAGATGAAGAAGAAATACCCGCATCTATTTCCAGAAGATTCGTCAACACCTTCAACAGCTTAAAATTTCGGGACGAAATTTATTTAACAGGTAGGTACTGTAGTGACCCGAACTTTTCCATGTTTATATATATTAATTGAGATTGATATTTACATGATTAAATGTTTCCAACATGTTAAGCAATCAAACTTGTTAAGACTTGATTAATTGAAATATGTTTCATATAGACAATTGACAACCCAAGTTGACCGGTGATTCACGAACGTTAAAACGTGTAAAAACTATATGATGACATATATATGGATATATATATATAGTTAACATGATACTATGATAAGTAAACATATCATTAAGTATATTAACAATGAACTACATATGTAAAAATAAGACTACTAACTTAATGATTTTTAAACGAGACATATATGTAACGATTATCGTTGTAAAGACATTTAATGTATATATATCATATTAAGAGATATTCATACATGATAATATCATGATAATATAATAATTTAAAATCCCATTTGATATTATAAACATTGGGTTAACAACATTTAACAAGATCGTTAACCTAAAGGTTTCAAAACAACACTTACATGTAACGACTAACGATGACTTAACGACTCAGTTAAAATGTATATACATGTAGTGTTTTAATATGTATTTATACACTTTTGAAAGACTTCAATACACTTATCAAAATACTTCTACTTAACAAAAATGCTTACAATTACATCCTCGTTCAGTTTCATCAACAATTCTACTCGTATGCACCCGTATTCGTACTCGTACAATACACAGCTTTTAGATGTATGTACTATTGGTATATACACTCCAATGATCAGCTCTTAGCAGCCCATATGAGTCACCTAAAACATGTGGGAACCATCATTTGGCAACTAGCATGAAATATCTCATAAAATTACAAAAATATGAGTAATCATTCATGACTTATTTACATGAAAACAAAATTACATATCCTTTATATCTAATCCATACACCAACGACCAAAAACACCTACAAACACTTTCATTCTTCAATTTTCTTCATCTAATTGATCTCTCTCAAGTTCTATCTTCAAGTTCTAAGTGTTCTTCATATATTCTACAAGTTCTAGTTACATAAAATCAAGAATACTTTCAAGTTTGCTAGCTCACTTCCAATCTTGTAAGGTGATCATCCAACCTCAAAAAATCTTTGTTTCTTATAGTAGGTTATCATTCTAATACAAGGTAATAATCATATTCAAACTTTGGTTCAATTTCTATAACTATAACAATCTTATTTCAAGTGATGATCTTACTTGAACTTGTTTTCGTGTCATGATTCTGCTTCAAGAACTTCGAGCCATCCAAGGATCCGTTGAAGCTAGATCCATTTTTCTCTTTTTCAGTAGGTTTATCCAAGGAACTTAAGGTAGTAATGATGTTCATAACATCATTCGATTCATACATATAAAGCTATCTTATTCGAAGTTTAAACTTGTAATCACTAGAACATAGTTTAGTTAATTCTAAACTTGTTTGCAAACAAAAGTTAATCATTCTAACTTGACTTTTAAAATCAACTAAACACATGTTCTATATCTATATGATATGCTAACTTAATGATTTAAAACCTGGAAACACGAAAAACACCGGATTTACGCCGTCGTAGTAACACCGCGGGCTGTTTTGGGTTAGTTAATTAAAAACTATGATAAACTTTGATTTAAAAGTTGTTATTCTGAGAAAATGATTTTTATTATGAACATGAAACTATATCCAAAAATTATGGTTAAACTCAAAGTGGAAGTATGTTTTCTAAAATGGTCATCTAGACGTCGTTCTTTCGACTGAAATGACTACCTTT
This sequence comes from Rutidosis leptorrhynchoides, assembly GCF_046630445.1. Lineage (NCBI taxonomy): Eukaryota > Viridiplantae > Streptophyta > Magnoliopsida > Asterales > Asteraceae > Rutidosis > Rutidosis leptorrhynchoides. The sequence continues at coordinate 361,824,010 of NC_092339.1, forward strand.
ACAAAAACGAGTTGTAACTTATTTTTCCGACTATAAACCTATACTTTTTCTGTTTAGATTCATAAAATAGAGTTCAATATGAAACCATAGCAATTTTATTCACTCAAAACGGATTTAAAATGAAGAAGTTATGGGTAAAACAAGATTGGATAATTTTTCTCATTTTAGCTACGTGAAAATTGGTAACAAATCTATTCCAACCATAACTTAATCAACTTGTATTGTATATTATGTAATCTTGAGATACCATAGACACGTATACAATATTTCGACCTATCATGTCGACACATCTATATATATTTCGGAACAACCATAGACACTCTATATGTGAATGTTGGAGTTAGCTATAGAGGGTTGAGGTTGATTCCAAAATATATATAGTTTGAGTTGTGACAATACTGTGATACGTATACACTGGGTCGTGGATTGATTCAAGATAATATTTATCAATTTATTTCTGTACATCTAACTGTGGACAACTTGTTGTAGGTTACTAACGAGGACAGCTGACTTAATAAACTTAAAACATCAAAATATATTAAAAGTGTTGTAAATATATTTTGAACATACTTTGATATATATGTATATATTGTTATAGGTTCGTGAATCAACCAGTGGTCAAGTCTTACTTCCCGACGAAGTAAAAATCTGTGAAAGTGAGTTACAGTCCCACTTTTAAAATCTATTATTTTTGGGATGAGAATACATGCAGGTTTTATAAATGATTTACAAAATAGACACAAGTACGTGAAACTACATTCTATGGTTGAATTATCGAAATCGAATATGCCCCTTTTTATTAAGTTTGGTAATCTAAGAATTAGGGAACAGACACCCTAATTGACGCGAATCCTAAAGATAGATCTATTGGGCCTAACAAACCCCATCCAAAGTACCGGATGCTTTAGTACTTCGAAATTTATATCATATCCGAAGGGTGTCCCGGAATGATGGGGATATTCTTATATATGCATCTTGTTAATGTCAGTTACGAGGTGTTCACCATATGAATGATTTTTATCTCTATGTATGGGATGTGTATTGAAATATGAAATCTTGTGGTCTATTATTATGATTTGATATATATAGGTTAAACCTATAACTCACCAACATTTTTGTTGACGTTTTAAGCATGTTTATTCTCAGGTGATTATTAAGAGCTTCCGCTGTCGCATACTTAAATAAGGACGAGATTTGGAGTCCATGCTTGTATGATATTGTGTAAAAACTGCATTCAAGAAACTTATTTTTGTTGTAACATATTTGTATTGTAAACCATTATGTAATGGTCGTGTGTAAACAGGATATTTTAGATTATCATTATTTGATAATCTACGTAAAGCTTTTTAAACCTTTATTGATGAAATAAAGGTTATGGTTTGTTTTAAAATGAATGCAGTCTTTGAAAAACGTCTCATATAGAGGTCAAAACCTCGCAACGAAATCAATTAATATGGAACGTTTTTAATCAATAAGAACGGGACATTTCAACAATTCTAATAGCGGAAGCAAGAAACCTCTAGGCACCTGAGAAATACACGCTTAAAAGTAAACACAAATGTTGGTGAGCTATTGTTTAAGTTGTAACAGTAACGTAAGGTAGGCCACGAGATTTCAGTGTAACAAACAGTATGAAAAGTATATGTATAACTGTGGGCACCCGGTAACTAGACTTAACGTTTATAACCCCCTGAAAGTACACTTGGCGAGTGCGTATGTTCACGAAGTATTAAACACCCGTTAAATGCTAGCGCGACTAGCCCGAGTGGGGATGTCAAACCCTATGGATCCATATCTAAGATTAGCGTTCACTGGTTCAAAAACCAATGACTAAACGTTACCGTGCTAAGGGGAATGTTTATGCCGTTGTATAACCCACACACATATAAAGTTTAAGTACTCGTGCCTAACATGTAAAACGTAAAAAGCGCAAGTATTCTCAGTCCCAAAATAGTTAAAGTAAAAAGGGATGCTATAACTCACAGTGATAAAAGTGGTAAAGTCGGTAATGAAAGTACGCAAGTAGTAAGTCGGTCTGAAAGGTCGTCAACCTAAATCAAATGTTACTAGGTCAGTAGGTTGTCTTTATAAATTCTAATAGTGCATAAAATAAGTTTAAGTGTCATCATCATCATCATTCATCATCATAAAAGCCAAGTAAGTTTGACAAGAATAGAGATCGAAACAATAGGATGACTTCGGTCAGCTGCTACGACCTCTACGTAAATCAAAAAGACGCATAGTCAGTGGCTATGGCTCCGTATATGAGTCCCCTAACAGCTGACCAATTTTAAGAACCTAACTCGTCTTCGTTTGACCGTGGCGATGGTTTAAGTGCGAGTAGGTCAGAAATTCTAGCACAACGTTAATAGGGTGTAGTGACTCTCGGAGGGCCATAAATCCTAAACCGTAACTCGGATTAAGACGAGGCCTAAACTGAAAATCATCTACTCGAACCGAGCTAACTGAAAATCAACTTTCCAATAGCCCAGGTGGTCTGATCAGATACGAAAATCAGTGGACAAGTGCTCTGGTGGGGTTCTTGGTGCTTGATGCTCTTCACGGTTCTCATCCTTGATGCTTGTAGCTTCAAGTGTACAACTCGTTGATGGTTTAGCATCACTTTTGACCAAGATTCTATCATCAATACACAATATGTTAAGACCAAGTGGTAACACAACTCATTTAAGAGTCTTAGATGGATGATGAACCAAGGTTACATCATATCCTTAGTCTTAACACAATTACAAGTCCTATTTACAACAAAGTTACAAACTTTACATCAATCAAACAAGTATGAACATGATCTAAGTCAAATGAAGTGATGGAACCCTAAGCTAGAGAGCTTGGATCCCTTTCACACAATTTATAAGGTCACAAAGCTAGAAAGCTTGAACCTTTAGTGTTCTTGAAGATCTTGAAGCATAAAGCTTGGATCTTTAAGTTTCATGAAGACCATAAACACAAGTTTTGATCTTTATAACAAAACAACAAGATCATAAGCTAGAAAACTTAGATCCAACAACAAGATATTAAGATTCAAGCTAGAAAGCTTGCATCTTGGTTGTTCTTGAAGATCTTGAAGCATAAAGTTTGGATCTTTAAGATATATGAAGATAACAAACAAAAGTTTGAATCTTTTTAACAAAACAACAAGATTAAAGTAAGAAAAATATAGATCTATAAAGTTGGTGAAGATTCAAAGCTAGAAAGCTTGAATCTTCCATGTTCTTGAAGGATTCATGCTTGAATCAACAAGATATAATCAAGATCAAAGCTAAAGAGCTTGATCTTCCATGATGATGATGATATGCCACGAAAATGATGAAGGAAAAGGAAGAAGAAAAAGAAAACTTACAAGTAATACAAGAAAGGAAGGAAAGAAAGAGCAAGTGTGTGTGAAAATCAAATGAGCAAGTGATTGAATGAGAGGTAAATGGCTAGTATTTATAAGCAAAATTTGACATGGATTGATGACTTGGAGGGCCTCTTGGCCGTGATTTTCAAGGGGGAGGGGAGGGGACACCATTTTGCTTTTTGGTTAGTGGTTGTCTAAAGCATGTACTTATGCTAGAATCCCATGTAACAATATGGATAATCCTTATCCAAATGCTTGTATGACTCACTAATTAATTTATTTTATTTATTTTATTTATTATGGGTCACTAGTAGGGGTGTTCAAAATATCTGAATCCGAATCCGAATTATCCGAAATCCGAATCCGAAAAATCGGATATCCGAAAATTCGGATATCCGATTTTTCGGATTCGGATATCGGATGGAGTTTTCAAAATTTTCAGATATTCGGATATTCGGATATCCGAATATCCCAAATTTCGAAAAGAATCCGAAAAAATCCGAAAATTATTTGAAAATTATCCGAAATATTCGAAAACTATCCGAAATATTCGAAAAAATATCCGAAATATCCAAAAAATATCCAAATTATCTGAAAATATTGGAAGTTCTTAAAAAATATCGGATATTCGGATAATCCGATATCCGAATCCAAAATTTCGGATATCCAGAAATCGGATATCCGAAATTTCGGATTCGGATTTCGGATGGGGTTTTTCACTATCCGAATTTTCGGATATCCGAAAATTCGGATATCCGAATTTCGGATATCCGAAAATGAACACCCCTAGTCACTAGTAATAATACTTGGGCTAATTAATTGGGCCACTAGCTAGTGTAGGGTGGGCTAAGGTCCAATAAGGTAGAAAGTCCAACAAGACTAACTATTGTGATCTAGTAAATAATTAATTAAAATTAAGCATCCAAAAACCCAGGTAATTATTATTATAAAATAATAATTAATATTTCGCAGTCATAATATTCCGGTTACGACAAAAGTCAAACGTGTGCGCAGTCCACAGTTTATTCGAAACGTTAAATAATACTAACGGTTATAAAAGCATCCGGTGAACAAGTTAAGTATCCTACGTACTCTAAGGCACGTTTTAACATATAATTGGAAGTAAACCACGTATATCAAGATTCCAGAGTATAAAGTAACACAGTACGCACAGATACGCAGTTTCGCTAAAATACAAGGCACAAAAGCAAGTCGAAAAAGTCGGGTCGTTACATTACCCACCTGTTATTGGAAATTTCGTCCCGAAATTTAAGCTGAAGGTGATGGAGTCGGAAAAAGGTGAGGATACTTCTGCTTCATTTGATACTCTCGCTCCCAGGTAAACTCAGGTCCACGCTTGGCATTCCATCGAACTCGAACAATTGGAATCTTATTGCGTTTCAAGGTTTTGACCTCACGGTCCATGATTTCGACAGGCTCTTCCACGAAGTGGAGTTTGTCATCAATCGTAAGTTCTTCCAATGGTATGACAAGTTCCGGTGGAGCAAGGCACTTCTTCAAATTTGATACATGGAAGGTAGGATGAACGGCACTTAACTGAGTCGGAAGATCCAAACGGTAAGCGACGGGTCCAACACGCTCCAAAATTTCAAAAGGGCTAATATATCGCGGGTTTAACTTTCCACGCTTTCCAAAGAGAATTACACCTTTCCAAGGTGCGACCTTCAACATTACTCGGTCACCTACGTTAAATTCGAAGTCTTTACGTTTAAGATCAGCATAACTCTTTTGGCCATCGCGGGCCGTCTTAAGTCTCGCTTGAATCTGAGAAATCTTCTCAGTCGTTTCATGGACTATCTCGGGTCCGGTGATTTGCATTTCACCTAACTCGGCCTAACAAATAGGAGAACGGCACCTGCGACCATACAACGCTTCAAAAGGTACGGCTTTAATACTCGAATGATAACTGTTGTTGTAAGATAATTCGTCTAGCGGCAGATGCCTTTCCCAAGACTTTCCAAAGTTAATAACACAGGCACGCAACATGTCCTCCAATGTCTGAATCGTTCATTCACTCTGACCGTCGTTCTGTGGGCGATAAGCGATGCTCATGTCGAGACGAGTTCCCAAGGCTTCTTGCAAGGAACACCAGAATCTGGAAGCAAAACGGGGATCGCGATCTGAGATAATTGATAGTGGAACGCCATGGCGAGATACAACCTCTTTGATGTACAGTTGAGCAAGTCTCTCCATTGTATCTGTTTCTTTCATCGCTAGAAAATGAGCAGATTTGGTAAGACGGTCAACGATAACCCAGATTGTATCGTATCCGCCCACCGTCTTTGGTAGCTTCGTGATGAAATCCATCGTAATTGCTTCCTATTTCCATTGTGGGATTTCTGGTTGTTGAAGTAATCCAGATGGCCTCTGATGTTCAACTTTAACCTTCGAACAAGTCAAACACCTCCCAACATAAGTTGCAACATCCTTCTTAAGATTTGGCCACCAATACTGTTACTTGAGATCGTGGTACATTTTTCCGGCTCTGGATGAATCGAATATCTCGACTTGTGGGCTTCATCAAGTAAAAGGCTTCGTAAATCTCCATAACGAGGTACCCAAATTCTTCAGGCATAACATCAGAGTCCAGACTCCTTAACCTCGAATTTAGAGACCAGGATGTTCAGGTATTCACGAGATATGTTCTCCTCCTTGAGAGCCTCTTCTTGGGCTACTCGGATCTGGCTATGGAGGATCGAATAGATGGTGATGTTCAGAGCCCGAACACGAAGAGGTACCATTCTCTCCTTTCGACTCAGAGCGTCGGCTACAACATTGGCCTTACCAGGATGGTAACGAAGTTCACAATTATAGTCGTTCAGCGTCTCAATCCATCGTCGTTGTCTCATGTTCAGCTTCTTCTGATCAAAGATGTGCTGGAGGCTTTTGTGATCGGTGAATATGGTACTCTTTGTTCCATAGAGATAGTGTCTCCACAGCTTCAATGCGAAGACCACGGCTCCAAGTTCGAGATCGTGAGTAGTGTAGTTTCGCTCATGAATCTTCAGCTGACGAGATGCATAAGCAATGACCTTCGTCCTTTGCATCAATGCACAACCAAAACCATTCTTCGAAGCATCGCAGTACACAACGAAGTCGTCACTGCCTTCGGGAAGAGATAAGATAGGTACGGTGGTTAACTTCTGCTTCAGGGTTTGAAATGCTGCTTCTTGTTCGGTTTCCCAAACGAACTTCTTTTCTTTGTGAGTCAGTGCGGTCAAAGGACGCGAAATCAACGAAAAACCTTCAATAAACCTTCTGTAGTAACCGGCAAGACCTAGAAATTGGCGGATATGAGTCGGAGTAGTGGGTGTCTCCCACTTGATGATAGCTTTAATCTTGGAGGGGTCAACTTTGATACCTTGATCACTCACAATATGACCCAGAAATTGGACTTCCTTCAGCCAAAATTCACACTTGGAGAATTTGGCATAAAGCTGCTCTCGTCTCAAGAGTTCAAGCACTAACCGAAGATGTTGCTCATGTTCTTCTTCGCTCTTAGAGTAGATGAGGATATCATCTATGAAGACGATAACGAATTTATCCAGATAAGGCTTGCAGACACGATTCATGAGGTCCATGAACATGGCTGGTGCGTTGGTTAATCCGAACGGCATTACGAGAAACTCGTAATGACCATAGCGGATTCTAAACGCAGTCTTCATCACATCACTCTCTTTCACTCTCAACTGGTGATAACCGGATCGCAAATTGATCTTAGAGTAAATGCTTGATCCTTGCAGCTGATCAAAAAGATAGTCAATTCTGGGAAGGGGATATCAATTCTTGATCGTCAATTTGTTGAGTTCGCGGTAGTCGATACACATGCGGAAGGATCCGTCCTTCTTCTTGACGAATAAAACGGGCGCGCCCCAAGGCGACGAGCTCGGTTGGATAAACCCTCGGTCGAGCAATTCATGCAGTTGACTCTGCAACTCTTGCAGTTCGGAAGGTGCTAGTCGATAAGGTGCGCGAGCTACGGGTGCAGCTCCCGGCACTAGATCAATCTGGAACTCCACTGCTCTTGGTGGTGGTAATCCAGGTAACTCTTCCGGAAAGACGTCAGGGAATTCATTCATGATTCGCACGTCATTTACACTCTTCTCCTCTGATTCTAAAGCCTTCACGTATGCTAAAACAGCAAGTCGTCCTTTCTTCATGATCTTCTGCGCTTTCATACAGCTAATGAGGTTCAGCTTCGAGTTACATCTTTCTCCGTAAATAGTCAGTGGCTCACCGTCTCCTTGTGGTATACGAAGAGCTTTGTCTCCACAGATAATTTCGGCCTTTACTTTGGTCAACCAGTCCATACCGACAATCACGTCAAAACTCCCCAATTTGATAGGTATTAAGTCAATTGCGAAATCCACACCAGCTATGTTAATAATAGCTCCTCGTCCAATTTGGTCAACTTTCTCAAGTTTTCCATTGGCTACTTCTACTAGCATATTCTCTTCTAAAGGCACTAATGACCAATCTATCTTAGAGCAAAAGTTTCTACAGATATAGCTTCTATCTGCACCAATATCAAATAGGACAGAGGCTAATAGATTGTTGATTGTGAATATACCTGTAACCAAGTCGGGGTTCTTACGTGCATCCCTTGCATTAACGTTGAAAGCTCTACCACGCGGTGGTCCGCCGTCCTTCTTTTTATTGGGGCAATCATTCCTAAAGTGGCCCTGCTGTCCACACTCATAGCATTTCCTTAGCATTTCCTTGGCCCATTTTGGTTTGTCCTCACAGCTGGAATGGGAATCTTGCAGCTCTTGCCAACGTGCCCGATTCTGTTGCAGTTTTCACAGACCGCATTACAGTACCCAGTATGGTGCTTGTAGCACCTCTTGCACTGTGGTAGACTACCCTTGTAGTTGGAGTTCGAACTAGTGTTCGGGTTGGGGTTCCTTCCGTCGTTAGGTGTAACGACCCGGAAATTTTCGACCAAATTTAAACCTTAATCTTTATATATTTCCGACACGGTAAGCAAAATCTGTAATGTTGAGTCTAGAAAGTTTGAAATTTATATTCGGATAATCAGTTACCCTTTGACCATGCCCGACGATTCACGAACAATTATTTGTAAATAAATATGTATATATATTATTAATATGAACATTAGAATATATAATATTTTGATTTAATAAAGTATACCTTAAATAATTAGAATTTAAAATGTAGAAAGAAAAATAAGAATAATTAAGTATTGTAATATATATAAATATGTATATGTTATTAAATAGATATAAAAATATAATTGTTATAATTGTTTTTATTATCACTAATATCAATATATGTATTATTAATATTACGAAAACATGTAACTTGTTATATCTGCATTACGATTAGATATTATTACTTATTACTATATGATGTATTATACAGTTATAGTACATAATCTATAAATTGTAATATATTAATTATAATTGTTATAACAATATTATTATTACTTTTAAATCACAATATCGATACTAGTGTTATTAATATTATTATTTTATGAAATTTGATATAAACAAATTATTATTACTAATAAAAATATTAATAACATTAGTATTATTATTGTAATTATTATCAATAATATTATTATTATAAATTTCACTAAAAATTATTGTTATTGAGACATATTATTATTATTACTCTTTATATTATTATTATTATTATTAGTATGTATATGTTTATTATTATTAATAATAATAACATTATTATTATTTTTATTAAAATTATTAATGATTAAAATTAAAATAATATATACATGTACACAGATATATTCTCGCGTAATTTATACCTTTATCTGTTTTATTTTTTTCTGTTGATACTGTGCTGCTTGTGACTCATTGTCGATCCATAATATCAATATATATACACTGAATCCCTCTGGTGTTGGAAATCACTCGAGTCCCTACCAGTTATCAATTATCAATATGCAATTGTATTTATCTGTTAAATAAAAAAAGAAAAAAAATAAAAACAGGTTCTATCCTCTGTACGTTATATTTTTACTCCAATTTTGATTTCGAATTCATTTGAAAAATCTATAAATGCAGAAGTGATCAAAGGTTAGTCGTGATACTATCTGCACAATTTCAGTTCTTAATTCCCAAAATCAAAGTTGAATTTCGGAGTCAAACATTTATTTATAAAAGTCAACCGTATTGTTCATAAGGAAATTAGAATTTGATTTGAGGTTTCAAATAAAATTGATGATTGATAAAGTTTCCAAACACGACATAAAACCTTTTTTCACGTTATCAGTTTTGGCCAAATGGTTTGCAAAATCGAAAATCAATTTCAATTTTTTTTCTTTTGCTGCGACGAATAGCAGGCCTATATATTTTTTTTATCGCTTTCTGTTAGTCCAAACACCCATTAAAAATGTTTCTGTTACAATTATGAGTGTTATAACAAGCAAATTAAAAGTTAGTATGTTATTAGGTCGATTTGTTTCTGGTTGTGAAGAAGAAAAAGTTGGAACACAGAATATACGTTTATAAATATATGGTCTGGGTTTTAATTCAGAAAATGGGCAATGGCCCAACGGTTTAGGGTGTTAGTGTGTTAGCATGAGGTCACGGGTTTGAGTCCCCTTTGGTGCATATCTTTTTAGGGTATATCCTTTCTTCTCATTTCCATTATTATTATTATTATTATTATTATTATTATTATTATTATTATTATTATTATTATTATTATTATTATTATTATTATTATTATTATTATTATTATTATTATTATTATTATTATTTTTATTATTATTATTATTATTATTATTATTATTATTATTATTATTATTATTATTATTATTATTATTATTATTAGTACTACCCTTATTATTAATTTTTATCATTATTATTAAAAACATCAATTTTAGTAAAAATTATCATTATTATTAAAGTTATTAATTATTAACTTTATTAAAAGTATCATTTTAAAAATTAACATTTTTGATATTATTATTACTATTATATTATTACTACCATTATTACTATTATCCTTAACCTAGTATTATTACAATTATTGATTTAACAAATAAATGATCTTTATATAAAAATATAATTAAATTACATAACTTAACTATATTAATAATTCCATATTATATAAAATGAAAATATATAAATAATTAATAATACTTATAAATTATTAAATTGCGTCACTAACAATAATAATATAAATTGTTCGATTACAACTATGTATATTAATAAATATACAAATGATATAGGTTCGTGAATCCAAGGCCAACCTTACCCTTGTTCAATGATGTTATATGTATTTTTACTACAAAATACATTAGGTGGGTATATAGTCCCTTTTAAACTCTAAATATTTTGGGATGAGAATACATGCATTTTATGATTTACGTTATGGACACAAGTGATCAAAAATAAATTCTACGTTGAGTTGTACCATGGCATATTTCTTTATACTTGGTAGCTAATATTTACATGAGGAATGTAAACGCGAATCCTGTTGATAGATCTATCGGGCCTGACAACCCTAACTGGGCTGGACGACCAGTTTTCAACGGTTGCACAGTACTTCGTTTCTGTATACTACACTTGGTACGGTGTAGCAATTATTTAAGAATATGCTGCGATGATTTAAATGTTAAGTATGGTTACCAAGTGCTCAACTACTTTTACATACACTTGCGAGTGTATTATGTTTATCTATATGAAATCTTGTTGTCCATTGTTATAACGCTGCTAGCATCAAACCTATATCTCACTAACTTTATGTTGACATTTTAAAGCATGTTATTCTCAGGACTTGAAAGAAATCTTCCGTTGTGCATTAGCTCATACTAAGGATATTACTTGGGAGTCATTCATGCTATATTCAAAAGATGTTGCATTCGAGTCATTGAAGTTCATTAGAGATTATTATTAAGTAAATGGCAGATTAGGTCATTTGGTTATTATAAAATGATAGGTGTACATGTCAACACTTGATGTAATGAAAAGTTGACTTTTAAGATTAAATGCAACGTTTGTATAATGTATCATATAGAGGTCAAATACCTCGCAATGTAATCAACTATTGTGATTCGTTTATAATCAATATGGACGTCGTCCGGATGGATTAGTTGCGATCCTTTCATTAGGCCTCTTAGTGGGGGTTTGATCATAGGTTCTCCCCTTGTTGTTGTAGTCCTACTTAAGCTTCTCACCACTGGCTCCCGATTCGGATTTAGCCTTTTCCGGTTCTTTGCTGATAATTTGGTTCATAAGGGTATGCGCCATTCGCATAGCTGCCGGGACGTTGGGTGGATTAGAAGAGGTGACATTCCCCTGAATAGACTTGGGAAGTCCCCACAAGTAGCGTTCCATTCTCTTAAATTCCGGGGTGACCATCGTGGGACACATCAGCGCTAATTCCAGATACCTACGGTTGTAACCATCAAGATCGTTGCCCACAACCTTTAATTCCCAGAACTCAGCCTCCATCTTCTGTATCTCTGTCCTGGGGCAGTACTCTTCGATCATGGCCCCCTTGAATTCTTCCCATGGAATGGCATAAGCCTCATCAATACCCTTAGCTTGAGCCAGTGTGTTCCACCAGGTTAGGGCGCCGTCTGACAGCGTACATGAGGCATACTTGGTTTTGTTCGCCTCTGAGCAGTTGCTGACGCGGAACACAGCTTCTAATTTCTCAAACCACCTAGTCAAACCAACTGGCCCCTCAGTGCCACTAAAGTTGTGGGGCTTGCAACTTTGAAACTCTTTGTAAGTGCAACCGTTCTGGACGTTCTGATTAACCGGTGGGGCTGGGGGAATGACATTTGCTATGGCTGCGGCTACACGTTCCGCAATCATTTCCTCAATTTGGGCTGCTGTGGGTGCTGCTCGTCCGTTTGCCATTGCTCTTCTAAACAGAAATTTTGACTTAAGTCAAAATCCAGCATTTAATATATATAATAATACAGTATACGGTAAACAGGGGAACAACACAACGCATGCCAATTAAGTAACGCAACCAGGTACAAATACCGCAAAACCAACATACAGTAACGTAAATAGAACACTGTGCAAGAATTAAACAATACAAAGTTCCATTCATTAATAATAAGTTGCATACATTCGCATAGGTTAGTACAATACATAAGTAAAACATGAAACTACAAACGAGATTACATAATGAAATCTACTACAAAGCCCTATGGTGACGGTGGGTAAAGGATGTCCATTACGTGTCACATCTGGTCCTCGAGCTCAGTCACCCGAGTACGGAGGATCTCCACCTCCCTTGTCAGTTCCTCGACAGAGGGAGGGGCTGGCAGAGCAGGCGGTGCTGCTTGTGCAGGTAGTGCCGGTGGTGCAGATGATCCGGCTCCAGAAGTAGAGGCTGCAAATCGGTAAGGCTTACACACGAAAGGATCAGTAGGGTAAGGCACAACCTGCTTACGAGCGGTAACCCTACGACGCTGACCATGTGCGTTAGTGAATGCTCGACCTCCGTTGATACCCGGAATAACGGTGCCATCGAAACGGTACCGCTTCTTCGGCGGGGTAGAGGGTGGCTGTACAGGTGCATCATCAGGGTCCTCCTCATCGGATTCATCATCACTAGAGTCATCTGTGGATGAGTCATTGGATGATGAATCGTCGAAAATAGCTGGAGGTGGCGGCGATCGGCGACCGATAGTCATGATCCGGTATCTGAAGGGTGGGATCGGTATGACACGTCCATCAGGAAGGCGTCGGCACCAATGGTTATGCTCATTACTGAACGAAACGTCCCTGTATTCCCCGGGAATCACAACACCACCGGAGCGGGGCTGTGGTCCCGAGGGTTCTGGGGCAAGTAGAGCTGGAATCTCCGGGGGGTCCTGGGCTCTGCCTGAGGTAACCACTGGGGCAGGCGTATGGCTGCTGGTTCCGGAGGATGAAGCGTCGGGGTCACTGGTTAACGAGACCTGTGTGTCAGTAGCCGCAGTAGGTGAGGTGGCTGACGAGTCTGAATCGCTGCCCAAAATGATGACAGGTGGAATATCCGACATCTGAACAAGGAAAAATAACTTTTCCGAGTCAGTAAGTCATAGAGAAAGCACGTATTAGGCACTACAGCAACCTAGCATGGCAGTAATAATAACAGTGCTAAACAGAAATAACATGTGAAAGCAGATAGTAATCATGCAATAGCGGAAATAAGCATACAATAAGTTTGCATGGTAGTGAAGATAAGCAATAGCATGCAGTAAGTCTCGTAGAAACAAGTAAACTAACAAGTTGTAGATTAGTCCTATTTGTGAATCCTACTCGGGTCGGTCTAGACTCACTAATGCAACCTAATTCTAAAATACAACCTGGCTCTGATACCAAATGTGACGCCCCGTACAAAACCATTGTGTACGGATCATCAATCAACATAATCATTACATGGTCAAACACTATATGCTGTTTGAAAATCGATTTGTATTTATAAAAAGATAACGTTTTACAAAAGATAGCACGCATCCTACGAATAGGAGCATAAACATAATTATTTGACCCTAAGGTCGTTACAAAGCCATTGTTTGAAATTAACATAAACTACGAATGCAACAGAAAAGTTCCATGAATGAGACATCTCTAGTAATGCAGCGGATAACTAATACAACAGGTCCTTAACAGCATGACAACAATTCTAACAGCGGAAGCAAGAAACCTCTAGGCACCTGAGAAATACACTCTTAAAAGTCAACACGAATGTTGGTGAGCTATAGTTTAAGTTGTAACAGTAATGTAAGGTAGGCCACGAGATTTCAGTGTAACAAACAGTATGAAAAGTATATGTATAACCGTGGGCACCCGGTAACTAGACTTAACGTTTATAACCCCCTGAAAGTACAATTGGCGAGTGCGTATGTTCACGAAGTATTAAACACCCGTTAAATACTAGCCCGAGTGGGGATGTCAAACCCTATGGATCCATATCTAAGATTAGCGTTCACTGGTTCAAAAACCAATGACTAAACGTTACTGTGCTAAGGGGAATGTTTATGCCGTTGTATAACCCACACACATATAAAGTTTAAGTACTCGTGCCTAACATTTAAAATGTAAAAAGTGCATGTATTCTCAGTCCCAAAATAGTTAAAGTAAAAAGGGATGCTATAACTCACAGTGATAAAAGTGGTAAAGTCGGTAATGAAAGTACGCAAGTAGTAAGTTGGTCCGAAAGGTCGTCAACCTAAATCAAATGTTACTAGGTCAGTAGGTTGTCTTTATAAATTCTAATAGTGCATAAAATAAGTTTAAGTGTCATCATCATCATCATTCATCATCATAAAAGCTAAGTAAGTTTGACAAGAATAGAGATCGAAACAATAGGCTGACTTCGGTCAGCTTCTACGACCTCTACGTAAATCGAAAAGATGCATAGTCAGTGGCTATGGCTCCGTATATGAGTCCCCTAACAGCTGACCAATTTTTAGAACCTAAATTGTCTTCGTTTGACCGTGGAGATGGTTTAAGTGCGAGTAGGTCAGAAATTCTAGCACAACGTTAATAGGTGTAGTGACTCTCGGAGGGCCATAAATCCTAAATCGTAACTCGGATTAAGACGAGGCCTAAACGGAAAATCATCTACTCGAACCGAACTAACTGAAAATCAACTTTCCAGTAGCCCAGGTGGTCTGATCAGATACGAAAATCTGTGGACAAGTGCTTCGGTGGGGTTCTTGGTGCTTGATGCTCATCACGGTTCTCATCCTTGATGCTTGTAGCTTCAAGTGTACAACTCGTTGATGGTTTAGCATCACTTTTGACCAAGATTCTACCATCAATACACAATATTTTAAGACCAAGTGGTAACACAACTCATTTAAGAGTCTTAGATGGATGATGAACCAATGTTACATCATATCCTTAGTCTTAACACAATTACAAGTCCTATTTACAACAAAGTTACGAACTTTACATCATTCAAAAAAGTATGAACATGATTTAAGTCAAATGAAGTGATGGAACCCTAAGCTAGAGAGCTTGGATCCCTTTCACACAATTTATAAGGTCACAAAGCTAGAAAGCTTGAACCTTTAGTGTTCTTGAAGATCTTGAAGCATAAAGCTTGGATCTTTAAGATTCATGAAGACCATAAACACAAGTTTTGATCTTTATAACAAAACAACAAGATCATAAGCTAGAAAACTTAGATCCAACAACAAGATATGAAGATTCAAGCTAGAAAGCTTGCATCTTGGTTGTTCTTGAAGATCTTGAAGCATAAAGCTTGGATCTTTAAGATATATGAAGATAACAAACAAAAGTTTGAATCTTTTTAACAAAACAACAAGATTAAAGTAAGAAAAATATAGATCTACAAAGTTGGTGAAGATTCAAAGCTAGAAAGCTTGAATCTTCCATGTTCTTGAAGGATTCATGCTTGAATCAACAAGATATAATCAAGATCAAAGCTAAAGAGCTTGATCTTCCATGATGATGATGATATGCCACGAAAATGATGAAGGAAAAGGAAGAAGAAAAAGAAAACTTACAAGTAATACAAGAAAGGAAGGAAAGAAAGAGCAAGTGTGTGTGAAAATCAAATGAGCAAGTGATTGAATGAGAGGTAAATGGCTAGTATTTATAAGCAAAATTTGACATGGATTGATGACTTGGAGGGCCTCTTGGCCGTGATTTTCAAGGGGGAGGGGAGAGGACACCATTTTGCTTTTTGGTTAGTGGTTGTCTAAAGCATGTACTTATGCTAGAATCCCATGTAACAATATGGATAATCCTTATCCAAATGCTTGTATGACTCACTAATTAATTTATTTTATTTATTTTATTTATTATGGGTCACTAGTAATAATACTTGGGCTAATTAATTGGGCCACTAGCTAGTGTAGGGTGGGCTAAGGTCCAATAAGGTAGAAAGTCCAACAAGACTAACTATTGTGATCTAGTAAATAATTAATTAAAATTAAGCATCCAAAAACCCAGGTAATTATTATTATAAAATAATAATTAATATTTCGCAGTCATAATATTCCGGTTACGACAAAAGTCAAACGTGTGCGCAGTCCGCGGTTTATTCGAAACGTTAAATAACACTAACGGTTATAAAAGCATCCGGTGAACAAGTTAAGTATCCTACGTACTCTAAGGCACGTTTTAACATATAATTGGAAGTAAACCACGTATATCAAGATTCCAGAGTATAAAGTAACACAGTACGCACAGATACGCAGTTTCGCTAAAATACAAGGCACAAAAGCAAGTCGAAAAAGTCGGGTCGTTAAAGTATATGTGTGTTATGAGGGTTTCCAGTTAATTGCTTGCTAGTTAAACCTATTTAGGGCCTCACTAAAACTCAACATAAGTCCATTAAGCCCAAAACAAGACATAAAGGGGTCCACCTAGGGGGTTCGGCCGAATGGCCTTTAAATGGTGTCTTGGGCTCGGTTTTTGATAAATACTTATATGCGCGTGGTCTGTTTCGAGTGTCGTTAACCGTACTGTGTCCCCAGAACGTTAACTAGTCGAAACGAAATCACCAAGTTTAATTCATTAAATAAATAATAAATTAAATAAGTTTTTCCTAAAGTCAATAATTATTAAAAATAATTATTTTATCGTTTTTCCGAGTTCCGTAAACTGAAAAGCTTTGTAGGCGATTAACTTAATCGAAGATTCGCGTATAAAATGAAAACGCGAACCATAAAAGTGAACCGAAAACGCGAAATGAAATCGAAGATTCGCGTATAAAAATGTGAATCGAAAACACAAAATGAAAACGCGAACCAGGAAAGTGAACCGAAAACGCGAAACGAAAACACGAAATGAGTAGCTAGCAGATTTGAATTAGATAATGAAGTTAAAATGGATAATAACCGGGATGTAAACAATACTGGAAAAAAATACTAGTAATACTCTTGGAGATGGAGATAGTATACTCAAGATAGAGATGAAAATAGAACTCGAGACGGAGATGAAAATCGATGTGATGATGGACGAGGAACTCATAGTGATAGTCAACTGTCTTCTTGAGGGTGTTGATACGGCTATTGATGACGATTGGACGATGTAACATTTAGAAAGTGAAAATGATCTAACTCGAGAGCTAGGTAAAAACACCTTCAAGGACAAAGAACCAGTTTGGTGTATTGTAATGTTTCTTGTTTTGTTACTAATTTGATTAGTTTAGATAATTAATATTCTGCTTTTGATTTTTTGATTATTTGGGTTAGGATAATCTCTGAGTTTTTATTTGGGTTAAAATAACCTTTAAGCTAGATGTTGAGCTCTAGGTTTTTAACTTTGTATAGCCACTTTTGTATTAATAGATTATCTTTTCTTTAAAAAAAAATTACTTAATCTATTTATAATACTAGTAGTGAGATATCTTGAAAAAAAAAATCACAGCATACACAATAAAAATAGTTATGATATTTTGCAACTTGTTAAATCGAATAAAAAAAGGAAAAATGGTAGTAGTAGTAGTAGTAATTGGACATAGTAATGTCAGTGGCTGTTATATGCATAGTAGCTTTAGTCCATCCATTTGAACTAAGGTTACGAAGTATATATACTTGTTTTGTTTAGTATGGAGTATTATTATGTGTTGTTTTGAGAAAAAGGATAAAAATGGGTATTATTATAATACACATATTTTTTTTTTTGAAAAGCAAGTAAGATATATATATATATATATATATATATATATATATATATATATATATATATATATATATATATATATATATATATATATATAGGGGCAGGATCAATGGGGAAGTAACCAATCGGGGGGAAACGGGGGGAAGCAAATTTTTTGTTTTTTTTGTTTTTTTGAAAGAACTTTGTTCACGAACATTATAGATTGGATGAAAATATGAACATCTAGAAAAGACACTTCGTGATGAATGTTATTATTTTGGCGGGAAAACGATCGACAAAAATAACATTCAAGATAATATTGTTCGTGAAGAATGTTAACGTTTTTTTCTTCTTCATGTTTTGTGAAGTAAAATTTAGCCCGATTTAGAATTTAGGGTTTAGGGTTTAGGGTTTAGGGTTTGGTGTTTTGGGTTTATTCCATAAACCCAAAACACCAAACCCTAAACCCTAAACCCTAAACTCTAAACCGTTCGTGTTAAAAACTCAATCTAAATCCTAAATCTAAACCCTAAACCCTAAATTTCTAAACCCTAATATCTAAACCCTGTAAACCCTAATATCTAAACTCTAATATCTAAAACCTCAACATACGCTCGAAAAACACGATAATTGTTATATATTACTTATTCGAGCGTTTTCCCGCCAAAATAAAAACATTTATCACAAAGTGTCTGTATTAAATATTCATATTTTCATCCAATCTATAATGTTCGTGAACAAAGGTTTTTCAAAAAACGAAAAAAATAATAATTTTTGCTTCCCCCCGCTTCCCCCGATTATATATATATATATATATATATATATATATATATATATATATATATATATATATATATATATATAATGAAGTAGGGTACAAACGAAGACATCGGCCATACAAGAAGGACCGTGCCAAAAAGGTTCACACACAAAACTAGGATGCAAAGGATGCATCCCACACGACATGTACATTAATAATCTAAATAGACATATGATTTACAAGCCAAGTGAGCCAATCGATGTGTTTTCCCTTGATTCTTCCCGAGATCCATTCGTAGGATTTGACTTGGATTTCGCTAATAAGTACTGAGGCGCTAAACGGATTATTTTGAAAAGTCTTCATGTTACGATTCTTCCATAAGTAATATACACAAACCCATTCCACCGCTTGCCAAATTTGTTTGCCTAGCGCGGACTTGGCAAGTGGGGAATTCCCATGGAGAGTCTCGGATACGCAAGATGATGAGTAACTACCAAAATTCCACCATTTGTAGACACGATTCCACACATCCAAAGCAAAACTACATTTGAAAAGAACATGATCAACCGATTCGAGATCTCCATCACAAACGGGACACCGAACACTATGAAGGTCAATGCCCCTTTTGTCAAGTTCCACTCGAACCGGAATTCTTTTTTTCAATGATCTCCACACAAAAATCTCAATTTTTTTTAGGCACAAGGTTGTTTTTCAATATTTTTTCTGATAACTGATTAGCACTGCCAAGGATTACCTTATCAAGGAGAGATGATAACCTCTTGACAGAAAATTCCCCATTATTCGCGAATAACCACTTCCATGTTTCATGATAACTAAAGTCTAGATGCAAGGAATGGATGAGATTTTCTATTTCTATCAGCTCATCATGTGTTCTTCCGGATGGGTTACGGGCCCAAGCCGATTTAAAATGGGTGTACTGATTTCCAGCAGAAGGTATTGAAACTGTAACAGAAGGCATAACATCTGCATTTGAGACCGAGTCATCTGGTGTCTGAACTGCCACACGAACCTGACCTCTTATTGATCCTAGCTGTGATGTTGCTGATGTGGGAGCTGACTGAATTTGTAAACCCCGAGCGTGGTACAGGAGTTGAGATGAAGGCTGATGCAGAGACAGAAACACGATCGAATACCGAAGCACTTTTATTTGTTTCGAGCATGTACAGTATATGAAATAAAATCCTGAAACACTCTGAACCGCACCAGATGTCATCCCAGAATGAGGTAGATTTCCCGTCACCAATCGATTTCTTAAAAGAATTTTTGAAGGTAACTTGAAGATCTTCAATATTATTACCTGCAAAAATTATATTATTCCAAATACCCGAGGTTGGGTGATGAGCAAGCCCATCCCCCGCCCTCAAGCCGACGTCAATTCTAAAATGCTTCGAATAATTTTGGTCCAAAGACAATTGGCTTCGGTTTTAAACCTCCACCACCACTTGCCTAAAAGAGCAAGGTTTTTTGCTTTTACGGACCTAATATTTAACACCCCCCCCCTCGCGTATGATAAACAAGTGGTAGCCCATTTGACCCAAGTAATTTTGGAACCCTAAAGATCCCCGCCCCAAAAGAAAATACGTCTCACACTCTCAAGCAATTTGAGCATGTAGCGACCCGGCCAAATCGTCATTGCCGGCGCCGTTTACTTAGGTCCCATTATGTGGTCATAGTCCCTAAATGAGATGCGTTTGACAAAAATTATGTCGCATTTATTTGAAACGTACAAGACTTACAAAGTTTAGTTTATCAAACGGTTCGACAACATGTATATGTTTACAAAAGTAGTAAAGTATAAATGAAATAACTTGCGACATAATATAAGTTGAAAATCACAGTTTGCTATAAATAGCGTAAGTATGTATGCTTAAGTTAAATCCAAAAGTGCTATCACTAGCGTATGCATGTATGCTTGACTCTAAGCAAGTAATCAAAGTGTGTGGAAGCATGTTTCAAGTAGCCAAGTATGAACCTGAGAAACATATAGAGAACTATCAACGAAAAACGTTGGTGAAATCATAGGTGTAGTAATAAATGTTGTTTTTGAACCACAAGATTTTTGTATTTCCATAACGTTGATTATCCAAATCGTTTGCATTCCAAAAGTTGTTATTCGCTAGCACCCAATTATAAATCCTTAACCAACGTTACCCCATCACAAATAGTGTTAGAACATACACTGTTTCTCGAAAATATATTTCATCCGCATAACGGTAGCAAACCGTCCGAATGAGGGTTTGTCAAACCCATATGGCCATACAACATAAGTTCTCGCTTACACCCGGCAAGTGCAACTAATGATAATTGAATTGAGGATTTTTGTTCTAACTCGCACGTGGAATGTTTGTTTTCGTACTTGTGTTCAAAGTATAAAAGTAAGTAGTACAAAATGTATACATAGTATATGTTTCTCAGCCCACGATTTAAAAGAATAAAAGTTGTTGAAAAGGTGGGACTATGATCTCACCTCGAGTGCACGAGTATAAAAGTACTTCACAAAGTAAACGGGTGCATGAAAGTTTCTTAGCCTTGACCTAAATAAGTAAGTTGTATCGATTAACCGGTCACGACAAAAGGTCGGGCGAAATGTGTTCAATTAGTCCTATGGCTCGTTATGACTCGATTATGTAGCATGTGAATCACGTTGTCAAGTTTCATGCAAGAATCAAGTATAAAATAAGATTAGAACGATTGCATAAGTGTTTTGTTAAGTTTGACTAAAAGTCAAACTTGGTCAAAGTCAACGGGGTCGGGTCGGGTATCCGACAATTTTTCTGAGATTTTTAATCATATATAAGCATGTTGGCCAAGTTTCATGTTGAGCAGGGGTGCGTAGCATAGTTAGAATTAAAGGAAAACGGGAATTTTTGGACAGCCGGGGCCCAAGCGGCGCTCCAAGACCCTGAGCGGCGCTCAGCATGACTGTTCAGCAAGTCTGGCAGTTTTTGAACACTTAAGCACGAATTCAACTTCAAACAACCATAACTTATGAACCGTAAACATTCAAAATATCGTTGGAAAGGTAATTTGACGAGGAATACAACTAAATACATTTAATCAATCAAATCCATCATTAACAATAATGAAAACCTCAATAAATGATCATTATTTAACGTTTCAAGCTCAAAAATGCAAACGGTGATTCGGGAATCCAATTTACGTATACAATACGCCGTTTCGAAGGTAATTAAACATACATTGCAACTAAACACTTCCTAACAACATGTCATAGCATTTAATGTATCAAAAGTCCATTTTAAAGTTCATCAAACCCTAACCAAGAATCATGAATTCAACCATTTTGCAATTGAAGCTTTTCTAAATCAACCTACATACCAAAACGAAGCTAATGATGCTAGTAACACATTTAATACATGAACTTTAACATTTAAACAATATTTAATCATTCAAAATCAAAGATTAAGCACACCCATTTTTCATATTCAAGCTAGTTACTCAAAACAACAAATCGAGCAACCCAAACACATATTCATGTTAGACTTGAACCATAGACACTAATTAATACCATTTCAAGTCAAAAACACTAAGAACATGAAATCTAGAGTTTTAAAAATATTACCCAAACGAGATGAAATTGGTACCAAAATGTAGAGGATGATGAGAGGATCACGAATATGTAATTTGTTTTATTGTAAGCCTCATAGATCGAATTTAGATGATGAATGAATAATTTGGATGTTTAAGAGTAAAAGTGGAAGTGTTAGAGGTGAGGAGGTTGAAGATGAATGAATGATTGGTGGTAAGTGGGTTGACTAGTTGACCTAGTCAACTAGTTTGCCCACTTGGCAACTTCGGTCCCTCGTGTTTGAAAGCGGGTGCGTGAATTAATCAAACGAATTAATTTAAATATGCGAGAGTGAACGGGAGATGTTATAATTAAATAACGGGAATATCAAGAACGTTAGTTTACGAAAAGTACGAATATAGATGACGAAAGATATTATCTAAAAAAAAGACGGTGTTAAAATAAATGTAACGAAAAAAGGCGGGATGTTACATTACCTACACCTTAGAAGAAATTTCGTCCCGAAATTTAGTTGGAAGTAGTAGTCGTCGTTTCTTCCTCGAAGTCTTGCGTTGCCAATTCTACGAATGAGTGAAGGTACTTCCTTGGGTATTTCAACGAACTTTGACAGTCGGGATTTCACGTCGTCTCAGAGTTTGGTTTCACGATCTATAATTTCAACCGGTCCTCCTAGGAAGCGGAGTTTGTCATCGATAGTAAGCTCATCGAAGGGAATAACAAGTTCTTGTTCGGAAAGACACTTTTTCAAGTTTGACACATGGAATGTAGGATGAACGGGACTCGATTGCGTCAGAAGTTCGAAACGGTAAGCAACGGTTACAATACGCTCCAAGATTTCAAAAGTATCAAAATATAGCGGATTTAGATTTCTACGTTTCTCAAAACGGATTACACCTTTTCAAGGTGCGACTTTTAACATTACGCGACTACCCACTTGGGATACGAGAGGTTTACGTCTAACATCGGCATAGCTCTTTTGGCAACTACGGGCCATCTTGAGCCTTTCTTGGATTTGAACAATTTCTCGGTTGTTTCATGAATGGTTCGGGTCCGGTGATTTGCTTGTCACCTACTTCGGTTCAACAATTAAGAAAATGACAATTGCGGCTATATGAGTTTTCGAGAAGTGTGGCGTTAATACTCGAATGTAGATTATTGTAGTAAGAGAATTCAGCTAAAGGCAAATACTTTTCTCAAGTAAATTTGAAGTCGATAACACAAACTCGTATTATGGTTTCCAAGGTTTGAATCGTATGTTTGTTTGGTCCGTTGGTTTGTGGTTGGTGTGCTGTACTCATGTCTAAACGTGGTCCCGAGGCTTTTTGTAAGTCTAGAAGTGAAATGAGTATCTCGATCCAAAACGAGGTACATTTCCTTAAGATATATTTGAACAAGTTTTAGTTTCTCAAGAATTTCGCGCCATGGAAGATTTATCGGTTTCCGAAAACGTTTGTTAGAGCAAGTTTCTTATCGGGTTCTGAAAAACGTTCGTTAGGTCTATTCACCCTCGAGGCGAATACTAGCATAATGTGAAGAGTCTCTCTCTCCATTGAGAATTTATATAAAAGATTTCCTTAAACGGAAGTACGAGTGTAATGCGAGAGAAGTTTCCACCTCGATGTGAGCATACCAAATATTTTGTGGTTCGTCGATAAAACTGTGCAAAAACGTGATAGTATACGCGTGTAACACATGTTTGAAGTTGACAGAATTTGTCATTCATTCGGAAGTATAAATATGGTTCGACAATAACCGAAGATGTGTCCCTGGTATGGTTGTTATCAATATTCTCGGAGTTTTCGGATATCCATCCAGAAAAATGAAGTCATGTACATGGCACATGGTGGTGATTAGGTTGATCGAGTCCAATCACCATCACGTGTCATTAGAACTTTGGTATGACTTACTATAATATAACCACGTTGATCGAGTGTCGTTATATTATACCAACTCATACCTCCATTCCCACATCACTCCATAAATTCAAGTTCGTGAAATCGTGAAAATTTAAAATGAACAAAGTATAGCGACATCACTAACGTGACTCGTATTTAATCAAAAGAATTTGTGCAACTCTGAAGAAGCGTTTCTCGAGGGAAGTGGATAAATGATTGTTCACGTCAATGCGGTTAAAGTCAAACAATAACGTCCTTAGGTACGTAAAGAGTAACGAATTATGATAACAAGTGGTACGCAACTGTAGTGATAAGTAGTGATGACGATACTCACCTAGAGTAGTGATGGTAGTAAAAAGAAGTGGTAGATAGTAAGGAACACCGGTGTAACATCGGTAATGGTTAATGATCGCCATAGCGGTGGAAACTTTACAGTACTTGTGGATAGTAAAATGGGACGATGGTGAATAACAACCTGGGAGACAGAGTTCCCGAACTAGTGTGACTAATGAAGTCGTCATCATCCTTAAGCGTATGAATCTTGAATTTACGTGTGTCACCAAAAAGTGGCAGAATACGGATTCGTATGATGAAAACTTGGTACCATTAAGAATTTTGCCTAAGAATGATTCAAGTATAAATGTACAAGTAGTCAAGTAAGTGCTATCTATAGCAAATGTATGTCAGAATGCAATGGTTAACTATCCGGTTGTAGTCTAGATTCACTAATGCGTCCTAACGACTCTGTCAGACACACTAATGCATATCCTAGTTCCCTACAACCAATGATCTGATACCATCTGTAGCGACCCGGCC
Source organism: Rutidosis leptorrhynchoides (assembly GCF_046630445.1). NCBI lineage: Eukaryota > Viridiplantae > Streptophyta > Magnoliopsida > Asterales > Asteraceae > Rutidosis > Rutidosis leptorrhynchoides. The sequence continues at coordinate 361,849,001 of NC_092339.1, forward strand.
AAATCATCATTGCCGGCGCCGTTAACTTAGGTCCCATTACGTGGTCATAGTACCTATATGAGACGCGTTTGACCAAAATTATGTCGCATTCATTTGAAACGTACAAGACTTACAAAGTTTAGTTTATCAAACGGTTCGACAACATGTATAAGTTTACAAAAGTAGTAAAGTATAAATGAAATAACTTGCGACATAATATAAGTTAAAAATCACAGTTTGCTATAAATAGTGTAAGTATGTATGCTTAAGTTAAATCCAAAAGTGCTATCACTAGCGTATGAATGTATGCTTGAATCCAAGCAAGTAATCAAAGTGTGCGGAAGCATGTTTCAAGTAGCCAAGTATGAACCTGAGAAATATATAGAACACTGTCAACGAAAAATGTTGGTGAAATCATAGGTGTAGTAATAAACGTTGTTTTTGAACCACAAGATTTTTGTATTTCCATAATGTTGATTATCCAAATCGTTTGCATTCCAAAAGTTGTTATTCGCGAGCACCCAATTATCAATGCTTAACCAATGTTACCCATCACAAATAGTGTTAGAACATACACTATTTCTCGAAAATATATTTCATCCGCATAACGGTAGCGAACCGTCCGAATGAGGGTTTGTCAAACCCATATGGCCATACAACATAAGTTCTCGCTTACACTCGGCAAGTGCAACTAATGATAATCGAATTGAGGATTTTTGTTCTAACTCGCACGTGGAATATTTGTTTTCGTACTTGTGTTCAAAGTATAAAAGTAAGTAGTACAAAATGTATACAAAGTATATGTTTCTCAGCCCACGATTTAAAAGAATAAAAGTTGTTGAAAAGGTGAGACTATGATCTCACCTCGAGTGCACAAGTATAAAAGTACTTCACAAAGTAAACAGGTGAATGAAAGTTGCTTAGCCTTAACCTAAACAAGTAAGTTGTATCAATTAACCGGTCACGACACAAGGTCGGGCAAAATGTGTTCAATTAGTCCTATGGCTCGTTACGACTCGATTATGTAGCATGTGAATCACGTTGTCAAGTTTCATGCAAGAATCAAGTATAAAATAAGATTAGAATGATTGCATAAGTGTTTTGTTAAGTTTGACTAAAAGTCAAACTTGGTCAAAGTCAACGGGGTCGGGTCGGGTATCCGACAATTTTTCTGAGGTTTTTAATCATATATAAGCATGTTGGCCAAGTTTCATGTTGATCGGGGGTGCGTAGCATAGTTAGAATTAAAGTAAAATGGGCATTTTTGGATAGCCGGGGCCCAAGCGGCGCTTCAAGACCCCGAGCGGCGCTCAGTATGACTGTTCAGCAAGTCTGGCAGTTTTTGAACACTCAAGCACGAATCCAACTTCAAACAACCATAACTTATGAACCGTAAACATTTAAAACACGTATCTTATATCGTTGGAAAGGTAATTTGATGATGAATACAACTAAATGCATTTAATCAATAAAATCCATCATTAACAACAATTAAAACCTCAATAAATGATCATTATTTAACGTTTCAAGCTCAAAAATGCAAACGGTGATTTGGGAATCCAATTTACGCATACGATACGCCGTATCGAAGGTAATTAAACATAAATTGCAACTAAACACTTACTAACAACATGTCATAGCATTTAATGTATCAAAAGTCCATTTTAAAGTTCATCAAACCCTAACCAAGAATCATGAATTCAACCATTTTGCAATTGAAGCTTTTCTAAATCAACGTACATACCAAAACGAAGCTAATGATGCTAGTAACACATTTAATACATGAACTTTAACATTTAAACAACATTTAATCATCAAAATCAAAGATTAAGCACACCCATTTTTCATATTCAAGCTAGTTACTTAAAACAACAAATCGAGAAACCCAAACACATATTCATGTTAGACTTGAGCTATAGACACTAACTAACACCATTTCAAGTCAAAAACACTAAGAACATGAAATCTAGAGTTTTAGAAATGTTACCCAAACGAGATGAAATTGGTACCAAAATGTAGAGGATGATGAGAGGATCACGAATATGTAATTTGTTTTGTTGTAAGCCTCCTACATCGAATTTAGATGATGAATGAATGATTTGGGTGTTTGAGAGTAAAAGTGGAAGTGTTAGAGGTGAGGAGGTTGAAGATGAATGAATGAGTGGTGGTAAGTGGGTTGACTAGTTGACCTAGTCAACTAGTTTGCCCACTTGGCAACTTCGGTCCCTCGTGTTTGAAAGCAGGTGCGTGAATTAACCAAACGAATTAATTTAAATACGCGAGAGTAAACGGGAGATGTTATAATTAAATAACGAGAATATCAAGAACGTTAGTTAACGAAAAGTATGAATATAGATGACGAAAGATATTATCTAAAAAAAGACGGTGTTAAAATAAATTTAACGGAAAAAGGCGGGATGTTACAGAGCACACAAGGCGGGGCACGAAAAAGCGCGAAATAATACAATGGAAGACTATTGAGAACCGAATTTAGAAGAACTAATTGACCACCAAAAGGCAACGTCCTCTTTTTCCAATCCGATAGTCATTTCTTAAATTTCTCAATAACCGGAGACCAATCATTAATTTTATTCATCTTTGCACCGACGGGAAGACCAAGGTAGTTGAACGGGAATTTACCGGCTTGACAACCCATACGACTAGCTAAATCCTCAATGCCTACTGAGTCAACACCCACACCATACAAACAACTTTTATGAAAATTAACCTTTAGCCCGAGGCTAGCTCAAAAATTTTAAAATATTGATAAGATTACGAGCATTCGACTTCGACCATTCCGCGTATTGCAAATGAGATATCATCACATTATCCCTCCCTATTTGGATACCTTTAAAAAGACCTCGATCAACTGCGGCTTTGGTAAGAATGTTGAGACATTCCGCGGTAAGGATAAAGAGAAACGAGGATAAGGGGCCCCCTTGCCTAATGCCTCTACCAATAGAAAACTCATGGGTTGGAGAACCATTGATAATAATAGAGATGGTGGCCGACTTTAGGCAAGCGGGGATCCACTTACACCATTTACTACCAAATCCCATACTCATCATGACTTCTAATAGGAAATCCCAATTCAAACTATCAAACACCTTCTCAAAATCAACCTTAAAAATGAAACTTTTTTCTTGTGATTCCTAAAAAGTCAATCGATTCGTTGGCAATAAGAACCCCGTCTAAGATGTATCTTTCTTTTAAGAACGCACTTTGTTCCGAGCCTATGAGACTAGGAATGAACTTCCTTAATCTATTGGATAACATTTTCGCCACGATCTTATAGAAGCTCCCGACAAGGCTAATGTGGCGATAATCATTAAGGGTGATGGGATCATTCTTCTTAGGGATTAAGGTAACAAAAGAGGCATTGCAACCTTTCGAGAACTCACCTTTCTCCCAAAACCATGTGATAGCATTGATTACATCACCTTAATAATATCCCATTTTTTTTTATAAAATCTCAAGTTAAATCCATCCGGTCCGGGTGCTTTTGAACTTCCACAATCATGGATGGCTTTAACAATCTCCGCTTCGCAAAAAGGATCTTCTAACCGGTTAGCCTCATCACTTGATAAGGTAGGATATACAAGATCAACGAGGCTCAGTCTACTACCCGTATGATGTAACATCCTGTTTCTCCTCGTACATCTCCTAAGGTACATATTTAATCCTTAGAACATTTATACTTGTTTGCATATGTAGTACAATGACTTAAGATTTGAGTTTGGTGGGTAACTGGTCAAACGTCGCGTTTAAGAGAGGTTTATCGCGTGTGGGTGGGTCGCGAAATGCGACACAACATGCTGGGACGCGACGGATCTAGAAACCCCCCTCCTGTCCAAATATCGCATTTGAATGAGGATTGTCGCTTCCTGAGGGTCGCGTAACGCGACATGGATTCGCGAAATGCGACGGTGATGCTGTATTGACAAAATTGACCCATTTTTATGGTAACTTTTGGGGGTGTTTTGGTCTTTTTGCATGGTGAACGTTTTTGGGAGTCTAAAAACTGATACAACCTCATCCAAACTTCATTTATCACTTCTTCAACTACCCAAATTAAATCTAGAGAGAGAGAGATAAGGTTTTAGAGTGAGGGAGCTCACTTTGGGGAAGAAGAAGGCCAAATCTCACATGAGTCCAAGTTTTAAAGTTGTTCCCTACGTCTCTAGCTACGTTTTGATAGTGTTGGTAAGTCTTAACTCAGTGTTTTGAGTTTTAATTGATTTATAGCTAGGGTTTGTTCATTTAAGGCTTGAAAGACCCATTTGGGGGTTAAATGGGTGAATTTGGGTTAAGTTGGTGTATGGAAACCCTAAGGGTTGTAATCTAGGGTTTAGTTTTGTGTTTTGGTAATTGTAAGTGTTAAAGGTGTTGTTAAATCACTAATACACTTGTGTGTTAGTGAAAGTTTGTTAATGGGTTCAAGTTTGACCAAATTATGAGTCTAAGTGTTAAAATGGGTCAAATGGGTAAAGATTGACCTAGTTGGGTAAGATGATTATGAAATACCCTAAGTTTGTGTTAGTTGGTGTTGTGGGACCTTAATCACTAGCTTATAGTGATTTATGACAATTCTTGACCTTAAATTGGCGGTTTTGGTGTAAATGGGTCATTTAATGCAAATGGGTCATTAAATGCATATGAGTTAATTGTTGGTGATTAGTCAAATGAGTTTGTGTATTGAATGTGTACTTAATGTATTAGGTACTTGCTTTGAAGCTCGCGGGTTGTTTAATTCGTCGCCTAGGCGATAAGGTGAGTGGAATAAATATATATGTGCGTATATAATGTATTTATTTGTGTAGCGTGAGGTGTGAAGTGTCGACGTGTTAAGACACCACATTTCACGTGACGAGAATGAGTGAAGTGTCGACGTGTTAAGACACCACTCGGGAGTGGAGTGTCGACGTGCTAAGACGCCACTCCAGGAAGTAAGGCGGGTGAAGTGTCGACGTGTTAAGACGCCACCCTGGGTGAAGTATCGACATGTTAAGATGCCACCCGTGGGGTTAGTGTACGACATGTTAAGTGCACTAACGGTTGTTATGAAAACCGATGGGAAATACGAGTACCATTCCTTTGTACGATAGGTTAACCATGGTTGTGTGTTGTAGTGTAGCATATTATATTGTTCATGTTATATACTATTGTTATGCTAGCTTGTGTTGTCAGAGGTTTAGCGTTATACTTTGCGATGGTATGTTAATTATATTGCTAGCATGTATGCGGTAAATGTGTAAGTGATTGCAAGTAAGTAGGTTATATATGTATATGTATAATTATTGCATTCACTAAGCGTTTTGCTTACCCCTCTTGTTGTTTACATTTTTAGGTGCGATTATGGAGAAGGGGAAAGGGGTTGCCGGGGATTAGATATAGGGATGGCAATGGATCTAAAAAAATCCGAGATCTGCGGATACCCGCGCCCGTGATGGGTGGATAAAATCAAAAATCTTTACCCGCGGGTGGGCGATGGATGTAATCTTGTACCCGCCGACGGGTCGCGGGTGGGTGATGGATGTAATATATCCGTTGCGGGTAAAATTCGATCCGAAAATCCGTAATAACCATTTGAATAATCCATGAATATACCCGTTCTAAATGGGTGAAAATCTCCACCTTGAATAAATGGACAATAGGTAATAATTTACTCTGTATAAGTTTCTACATTCCTCATATCATATTGGTATGGAACTTTTTAGTAACTATATCATCTCACAACTACAAATTACATGTATTATATAATCAAAACATGTTGTTGTTTGTTTCGTTTATAAGATTATCTTATTAAATTTAGTTTTTACATATCACTTAAGTAATTCGTCAACCTACTATATGATTAGGTTTAACAACTAAATTTGTATTGTTAATTTTAAACATTGTAGCTTTACATATATTAGCAAAAAAAAAGTATAATTAATATATGTTTTCTCATTTTTATTATATCATAAACATGTGTATATGATCGAATAATTTTTTCATGTTACTTTGAATTATGTAATGATATATATTTTTTATTTTTGAATAACTTACATATACTTCATGAATAAGATCCGCGGGTAAACCCGCGACCTGCAAATATCCGTGGGTACCGGCATGGATCTAAAAATAAATCCGTTAACCAAGATCCGCGGGCTAATGGATCTTCAAAAAATCTGCGAATGCGTGCGATGGATGTGGTGGATCCGCGCCCACGACCGGCGGGTGCCATCCCTAATTAGATATTCCCATGTTGGTTGCTAGATGATGCTTTTGAAAGCCAACCTAGTGTTTTGGGTAGTTTAGCCCCAAACCATGCTCAAGTGTTGTTTGGATTAAAACTATCTTTTGGTACGATTTTTTGTATAGCAGTTGTAATGTACCAGTACAAAAAAATAGCTACTCAGCGTGTGGCGTATAATGTTGATTGATGTTTTCCCTCGAGAAATAATCTCTGCAGACCCGGAACACGGATGAGTAATCCGTGGGGTGGCCTCAATCAATCTGAGGATCAATCTGAAATTGATCTGTATAGTGTATTGCTGCTAAGTGGCTAATGTATGTTTAGAGTGAGAAAGAACTGTGTGAGAGAGAAAGTGTACTTCTCTCTGACTGAAGTTCAGATGTCAAATGTGGTGACCCAGGGGGTCTATTTATAGGCGCAGAATGTCCGAAACTCTCGGGATACACGTGTCAATTAATGAGTGGTTATGTTACACGAAATATCCGAAAGGTCGGTGGCATGTGCTGACGTGGCTGCGTGCCGTTCACGCGCCGAGTTAAATGGCTTAAGCATAGAAGCTGCTTGCAGGGCTTACGCTTGACGCTGGACGGCCTGCTGTATGCTGGGCGGCGAATACTGAAAACCGCCAAATTTAATTATCTTTTGTGCTCTTTGATCAATTTTTCTGTATGAAAATGGTGTTTTTATGCGTTATCCCCTAGGATACACCATTAAGTTCCCCCAGTTTAATATCTTTATTTTTGAAAAAAATAAAGTCATTAAATTAAAAATAAAAGATGCCTTTTTCCTCGAAGACACAAAACTGCTGTAGCCGTCTGATTTTCTGCTCTGACGTCACATTTCCAATTATGAAATTGCCCCCAAAATCTTTTTGATTTATTTTCAAATTTTAAATTGCTGTTCAATTGATCTAATCCATACACGCATCTCAATTTCATCCATTAATTATCCATTTATTTGACTATAAATAGTCCATCCCCCTTTTCCTTTTTCCTTTCCGAAAACTGATTATTTGTTGTGAAGATAACTGCAATTTATTCACTTTAGCAATCTGTTAAGTACAAGGTCAGTGATTGTTCATCTTTCTCTTCTGCTTGAATTTTTATTTTTCATACTTTCATACTACCATGGCCGAGTCCAGCAGCACTTCTTCTCAAAGAGATAATCGTGATGTTAACACCATCCCTTCCAATATCACCGAAGCCGATATATAACAATTATGCAGAAAACTTAGAAATCTTAGATTGTTAAATCCTATTGTTCTGTCGCCTAGCGATAGAGCTAACAAACCTCCTAAGAAGATGATTACTCTTTATAAGCTTCAATTAACCGTAGGAAACCTCCGTATTCCTCTCTCTTCTTTCCTTCAACAGATTCTTGCCCATTATGGAATAGGTCTTAGTCAAATTCATCCATTAGGGTTACAAAAAATTATTCTGTTTGAAATGTACTGTGTAGCGACCCGACAAAATTGTCATTGACGGCGCCGTTAACTTAGGTCCCGTTACGTGGTCATAGTCCCTAAATGAGACGCGTTTGACCAAAATTATGTCGCATTTATTTGAAACGTTCATGACTTGCAAAGTTTTAAGTTACCAAACGGTTCGACAACAAGTTTAAGTTTACAAAAGTGATAAATTATAAATGAAATAACTTGTGACATAATATAAGTTGAAAATCACAGTTGCTATAAATAGCGTAAGTATGTATGCTTTAAGTTTGAATCTAAAGGTGCTATCACTAGCGTATACATGTATGCTTGACTCCAAGCAAGTAATGAAAGTGTGCGGAAGCATGTATCAAGTAGCCAAATATGAACCTGAGAAACATATAGAAAACTGTCAACGAAAAACGTTGGTGAAATCATAGGTGTATTTGTAAACGTTGTTTTTGAACCACAAGATTTAATATAGTTGATTTTCCAAATCGTTTGCATTCCAAAAGTACGTTCGCGAGCACTCAATTATCAAGGCTTAACTTTCCATCCATAGAACCCCATCACAATAGTGTTAGAACATACACTATTTCTCAAAAATATATTTCATCCGTGTAACGGTAGTGAACCATCCGAATGAGGGTTTGTCAAACCCATATGGCCATACAACATAAGTTCTCACTTACACCCGGCAAGTGTAACTAATGATAATCGAATTGAGGATTTTTGTTCAAACTCGCTGTGAAATGTTGGTTTCTTCGTACTTGTGTTCAAAGCATAAAAGTAAGTAGTACAAGATATAACAAAGTATATGTTTCTCAGCCCACGATTTAAAAGAATAAAAGTTGTTGAAAAGGTGGGACTATGATCTCACCTCGGGTGCACGAGTATGAAAGTACTTCACAAAGTAAACGTGTGCATGAAATTTACTTAGCCTTGGCCTAAACAAGTAAGTTATATCAATTACCGGTTACGACACAAGGTCGGGCGAAATGTGTTCAATTAGTCTACGACTCAATTATAAAGCATGTGAATCACGTTGTCAAGTTTCATGCAAGAATCAAGTATAAAATAAGATTAGAACGATTGCATAAGTGTTTTGTTAAGTCTAACTAAAATTCAAACTTGGTCAAAGTCAACAAAAAAGTAAACGGAGTCGGGTCGGGTATCCAACAATTTTCTGAGGTTTTTAATCATATATAAGCATGTTGGCCAAGTTTCATGTTGATCGGGGGTGCGTAGCATAGTTAGAATTAAAAGAAAATGCGTATTTTTGGACTGCCGGGGCCCGGAGCGGCGCTCCATGACCCTGAGCGGCGCTCAGATGGTCTGTTCAGCAAGTCTGGCAGTTTTTGAACACTCAAGCACGAATCAAACTTCAAACAACCATAACTTATGAACCGTAACCATTCAAAACACGTATCTTATATCGTTGGAAAGGTATTTTGATAAGGAATACAACTAAACACATTTCATCAATCAAATCCATTATTAACAATAATGAAAACCTCAATAAATGGTCATTATTTAAAGTTTCAAGCTCAAAAATGCAAACGGTGATTCGGGAATCCAATTTACGCATACGATACGCCGTTTCGAAAGTAATTAAACATACATTGTAACTAAACACTTACTAACAACATGTCATAGCATTCAATGCATCCAAAATCCATTTTAAAGTTCATCAAACCCTAACCAAGAATCATGAATTCAACCATTTTGCAAATGAAGCTTTTCTAAATCAACCAACACATTAAATTGAAGCTAATGATGCTAGTAACACATTTAATACATGAACTTTAACATTTAAACAACATTTAATCACTCAAAACTCAAGATTAAACACACCCATTTTTCATATTCAAACTAGTTACTCAAAACAACAAATCGAGCAAACCAAACACATATTCATGTTAGACTTGAGCCGTAGACACTAACTAACACCATTTCAAGTCTATAAAATGAATTTGAGAAATCTAGAGTTTTTAGAAACTTTACCCCTGTAACAACCCGACTTCGCTTTACCAAAAGCACACAACAAAAAAAAAATTCTGGTGCAGCACATCTGGACGGCGTCCAGCAATGAAGGGTGGGACGGCGTCTAGCAGATCTGGATGGCGTCCAATTTGCCTTCTAGTTGCTGTCCCCGAGTCCAACTTACACGAGTGGAAATCCCGCTTCCCGACACTTTTAAACGAAACCCTTTTCACAACATATCACAATATAATAAAATAAGAGATTTTCTTCAACAAAACAAGTTTTACATCACCGGGCCCACATCGGCCCGAATTACGCGTTTCGTTCAAAAATACAAGTTTCGACCATACTAGTTTAATTTCCAAACGACACTAGAGCATGGTGTTTGGGGTTAAACTACCCAAATCTTGGCCGAACTTTCAAAAGCTACCCAAAAGCATCCCCTATCAAAATAAGCGGGAGACCACTAATCCAAACGAATACCTTTTCCTTTGTCTGCGCCAGAGCCTAAAAACGTAAACAACGAGAGGGTAAGCTAACGCTTAGTGAATGCAATAATTATACATATACATATACAACCTATCTACTTGCAATCACATCCATCAAATACCTCATTCGAACTTGTAACTCAAATAGCATGTCATCAAACCCGTAATACTAACAAGTCGTACATTATCACAAAACCGCATTAGCATACACTCAACTCAATATATATAATATGCTAAACAATCAACAATCTCAATATGGTTAACCATAAAAGCTATGGTGCTACCGGCTCGTGGTTCACACCATACGCAATTGAGTCATACTCTTTTATAGTGCTACCGGCTCATGGTTCACACTTTGTTTTATAGTGCTACCGGCTCGTGGTTCACATCTTAGTTTATAGTGCTACCGGCTCGTGGTTCACACTCGATGTTACCGGCTTGTGGTTCACATCTTATTGCACACATGTTATGGCACTGCCGGCTCGATGGTTCATGCCATAACACCCACAAATAAACACGCTGTATAGACATACGTATATTTACTCCACTCACCTTAAAGTCTTCGTGAGAGTTAACCGAGCTTGCAACCTTCAATGTAACGTACCTATTACATTAGGCACATAATCAATCACACAATCGAATTGGGTCAACTAAACCACTCAACATCCTAGCGTCATTTTGACCCTTGGTGCAAATTCGACCCATTTGCACCTTCAACCCTAAGATTAGGTCAACTTCGCCAAAACCCTAATGCTAGCCAATTATGGTCTTAACCCTTTAATACACACAAGTTTAGTGTATTTTCATACTCATTTCATAACCTAGGTCGCCCAAGACCCATTTGACCCATCTCAAGGTCAACACACCCATTTGGGTCACCCACACCCTAATGACACCCACTAACATTAACTACTAAGTGTGCTAGTGATTTACTAAGCTTTTAAGACCCATTTACACACTTTAACCTTTCAAAACCCTAGGTTGGTCATCTTTGAGTCTTCATGACCCAAACTTACCCAAAAACCCCAAATCACTAATAAATGGGTTTTAGGTTCATTTCTAACCCAAACCCTAACCCTTAAACTAATCAAAGTAAAGAAATCAAGGTTAAGAATTACCAACACAATCACCACATAGCTAGCGGCTAGATGAACGACTTTAGAACTCGCACTAAGACCCGATTCAACCTCCTCCTTCCTATAATGGAGCTCTCTCACTCTAGAACCTCCTCTCTCTCTAGGATTTAATGGAAGATGATAAAGTAGATGGAAAAGGAGTAATGAGGCTCACCAAAACTGATCTAGGGTCTTAAAGTCATCCACAATGTGAAATTACCAAGTTACCCCTTATAAATATCAAAAACACAAAAGTTGGCTCGTCAGGCCATCTGACAGCGTCCAGCCCTTCAAACTGGGACGACGTCTCACCCTGTTAGACGGCGTCCAACACAACTGGGAAAAAATGGATCTTACAACTCTCCCCCACTTGAATCGGATTGCGCCCTCGCAATCCACACCGCATGACAAGCAGGAGGATAGACCAAAACAAACTCTTCGCGCAACATGCTAGACCCATACCTCGCCTTCTTCTTGGGAGGACACTCCGCGGTACGGAATGCCCCCTCGATATCGGAAATCCAACAAGTGCTTTTCAATGGATCCCTCACCCCATTAAACATCAGAGGATGAGTATCCTTGAAATTTTTGTAGTGGAAGTCCCGTCTTCCACCCCCACCATTACCTTCACCCCCTTCGCCTCGAGGATTAATGTTTCTAGCTTCTAAAGCCTCCTCTATTACGGCTTTCATTAGTTCATTGATCATTTTGGTCACTTGTCCATCAACCGAATCTTGGAAGACCTTTCGGACATCCGCGAGAAACTCCGCTTTTTGCTTTTTAAAGACGGCCTCAATCTTGGCCGTGAGTTCAACGTCCTCGCTCGTACCTCCCTCGTTGGTATCATGTCCGTTTCTCATCTTCATTCTATAAAACGAAAAAGGTTAAACAATGAACAAAAGGACATAACATGTAAGTATATACATGTACACCACACCACCCCGTCTTGCTCGACAATCGTCGTACATCGCTTGTTTGACACGATTTGCACCCGTAACAATGGTAGCTAATCGTTGTTACGCGAGCACGTCGCATTAACTTGCTAGTACAACGTCTATCTCGCTTGATGGTTGCTAAACAACACAAAACAATTAGTACAAGGTTAATTCACATAAACACTAGCACTTACAATTCCCGTTCCAACCCAAAATCCTACAAGTCCCACATAAAACGCGTACACACTAAAGTCTAAGTCTAGGAACCTATCTCAAGTCGCCTAAATCCCTTAGACCATGCTCTGATACCACTTGTAACGACCCGACTTCGCTTTACCAAAAAAACACTACAAATTTTTTTTTCTGGTGCAGCACATCTGGACGGCGTCCAGATATCTGGACGGCATCCAGCAATGAAGGGTGGGATGGCGTCCAGTATATCTGGACGGCGTCCAATTTGCCTTCCAGCTGCTATCCCCGAGTCCAACTTACACGAGCGGCAATCCCGCTTCCCGACACTTTTAAACAATTACATCATAAATTATATTTCAAATCATATATATATTTATTTAAATATATATACATACCTATTTACAAATAGTTGTTCGTGAATCGTCGGAAATGGTCGATGTTAAATGAATGCAAGAAAACAGTTCAGAAAATTTGTGGCTCAACATTACAGACTTTGCTTATCGTCGAAATCATGTAAGATTCAAGTTTAAATTTGGTCGGAAATTCCCGGGTCATCACAGTACCTACCCGTTAAAGAAATTTCGTCCCGAAATTTGAGTGAGGTGGTCATGGCTTACAATAAAAATGTTTTCATGACCAATATGAGTTGATAATTAGAGGTTTATCATCATTGAATAATAATGATAAAATAATTCGTTTACCTGAAGCGTATGAGTGAAGCTATCGCAAAAGATTGAAATAGGAAAAGTAAAGATTCGTCTTAACTTTTGACAGAGTCAGGGTTAAATTCTGGAATTCAAGAGATTTAAAGAAAATCTTCAAAATCTAAAAGATTTGATTCTTCAGAGAGTAAAAAAAAAATTAGGATTTCTATAATTAAATACGGTGATCTGCCTCGATTACTCTGTCTGATATTCCCATTATAAATAAAACTTTTTCCGTTCCATTATTCTCACCATTCCTATACTTTCTTTCTTAGTTCATATATCCAAAAGATTGTAAAAATGCTTAATCCAATTCTAATCCTTGATATTTTCCTAATTATCATTTTTTTTCATTCTTCCTTTCAATCTTCCACCAGAAAAATTTGTTTACTTTCACTATTACTTTGGGGTGATACTATTCTTAATTCTACCGTATCTTTATATTGCTATTCGTATTAACACCCACGGTATGTAATCTCCGTGTTGTTATTGAACTTTATATTTTCTCTTATATTTCGAAATCCCTGCTTTCATCTTCTATAATCATTGTCATTCTCAGTTAATGCTCTCTCTTATTTGCTGCGATTTATACCCCCTTTCTATTTCGGAGCTTCATGCTTTTGTTTTCTTTTCGCAAGTAATGGTCCAGAATTCGTAGGTATGGAGTTTCGAATGATCTTAATGTTCTAAACAGGAAAGAACGTATTAGCACTATTTTGATTAGTCAAATTACCAGAATCACTGAGAATAGAACTATCAAGAATATATATTTTCTTGATATGTTCAGAAGTTAAGCAGAATGAAAGAGTTATGTAACATGGCACATGATGACGTTATGATCTGTGAATCATCATGTCCCAATAGAAACTTAACATGACTTACTGTAATATAATCACGTTGATCAAGTGTCATTATATTATACTAACTCATGCATCAGTTCCCAACACTACTTCAAAATCATTCATAATTTAAATTCAAAGGTTCGCAGAATATAGAAACTAAAATAGTTTCTATATGATGTAACACTGATAGCACTAAGAGATTAATGATTTTCAGATAAGAATAGTTATGAAAATATCTTCAGAAATATGGAGGATATTTATAATGAAAGATACGATAATATTTTGGAATTTCTAATATCAAAGGATGGTGAAGAAAATTTTCCGCAAGATTTTAACATGACTTCAGAGCAAGATATTCTCTAAAGATTTCAACGGATTCAGAATTACCTGAATTCTTTGAATATAGGGTATGATCCTTGTATTTGTCCTTGGTCTCCTTCGTGGTTAGCTCAATCCGTTTTCCAATTCCAATTTTTTTCTGAGCTTTTCCAACATATCATTCTTTATCATCAAACTTTCGATGATTAAGGTAGTTTACGGTAGTCTACGGTTTCTGCTACTTCATTCAGCTTTTTCCACATTCAAAATATTGATTTGTAGACTGAGTGCTTTTCTGAATTCCATAATGAAAGATCATAACTCTAAGAGATAAACGTTATACATATAACTGTTGATGTAGATATGCTGTGAGTTTTCAAATTACTGATTGCTGATTCCCGGTAATTGTTATGGCAGTTCTCATTACAAGATGCGGATGAGTATATGATAGGGTTTCAATGAATAAATATAATGATATGTCAGAGAGATTTAAGCCAAAAAGCAACGAGGTTGCTGGTACGTCTGCTGATAATATGGTGGAATATAAAAGAATTCTCCGGTATCAAAAGGGTAATTGTATATATCAGGATTATATTAAGGCTACTTCGAATGAAAAGTTGAAGTTGACTTGCTGGAGCTGTGACAAAATTGGCTACTTTGAAAAGGGATCGCAAAGTTATTTTTGCAAATAAATGCCAAAGGATCTGACGCGGCTACGTGTTAAAGTTTTACTCAGTTGCCGAGAGTTTCTCAGGTGCATAACTATATGCATAAATCTTTCCTTCCGTAGATGAAGTGCGGTTGATTCATCCTATCGATTGAGGTGTTTTCAAGAATCATGAAAGGTTTGAACGTAGATTGTAATCGTGACGATACGAATGGGGTTTAAAATAAAATCAAGTGGCAAACTTGAAGAATTGTTTAGTTTCATATGTTGTAATCAATATTTTAATTCATTTTAATTGTCCAGTGTTGGTAGTCCACAGTTGATAGTCCACAGTAACAGTCCAATAATTTATATATAGTTTAATATATAATATTCGAATTAATTAATACGTATCGTGACCCGTATACGTCTCAGACTCGATCACAACTCAAAGTATATATATTATTATAGAATCAACCTCAACCCTGTATAGCTAACTCCCACATTATTGCATATAGAGTGTCTATGGTTATTCCAAATAATATATATAGATGGGTCGATATGATATGTCAAAACGTTGTATACGTGTCCCGATATTTAAAGTGCATAAAATAAATAACAGAAATTAAATGACGATAAATAAAATTGCGAGAATATAAATTGCGATAAATAAACTACGATAAATAAATTGCGATAAAATAAAATGTAATACAGAATTAACAGTTAGCTAGGAACAGTTAGCTAGGATTTTGTTAGCGTGGATTCTTAACAAAATTTCCCATAGTTAATTAGTCTGTTTCTAACAAATTTTATTTTATCAAATGTTTTCTTCATTATGCCACTTGTTGGATTCTGATAGGTCAAAATCCAAATTTAAAATTGAATGAAAATGGTTATTCTGCGGTGAACGGATACGGATGCCGGTGGATGTAAGTAGGATAATGAATAACTGTTGAATCAGATTCGAAGAATATACAATGTAACTTATTAATGTGAAATTTAAATATTTCTCGGGTATTACCTACCCGTTAAAATATTTTCACCATTAACAGTTTGTACAAAAGAATTTTTAATTACAATCTTTATGAAAACATATATACATATGTATTTTCTTCAGATGTAATCATGGATTTAATGAGTCAATATGATATTAAACTCATTTGATTTATCGTTAGAACAAGAATGTATAATCTTTAACATATTAGAGATTACATAATCGCCATGTCGAACGAAGATAAATGATGTAGAACGATTCGTAAAACAATAATTATATTCGAGGTACAGAATGAGATGTCGAGGCATGGATTGTTGATGGTAGTGGTGTTGTTACTGATGGTTCTATTGATGCCGGTGATGTTGCTGAAGCTGGTAAGTTTTGCGCCATGTTCTCCAAATTGATTACTCGAGCGCGAAGCTCGTTGACTTCTTCGATTACCCCGGGATAATTGTCGGTCGGAACGAGCAGATGAATAAGGTTTAGAATCTGAGTTATGATATAGTCGTGGCGAGATATTTGGGAAATGAGGGTGAAATGGTGTTATGAACCGGTTCGCCGGTAAGTGCTTCAGGTTCTTCGCCAAAAGGTGAATTCGGTTAGTGGATGGGATCGCCTTCTGCGCGTCTCCATTGATTAAGTTGGCTATGAATCCATCAGATGAATTGGGGATGGATGATTGGTTGATTCATTCTGGTGTCGTTGCTTCCGGAGCTTAGATGACTATCCATTCTGAATAACTGTCGGGATAACTATCGGAATAGCTGTCGGAATCCGAGGGACTCGATCTAGTTGAGGGATTCATCTTGTACGATCAGATGAAGGATTTTCGATAAGAAATAGATTATAGGATGTAGATTAGTATCCTGTAATACATAATTTACATATACATATATAATACTAAAATCTTATAAATTACGGAGGAATCTACGAAAGCTGTCAGGCAAAGATAACAATAACAGATACGCTAAGATATGAATTAGCAGATACGCTAAGATATGAATTTTGTCTATACACTATTCATGCAATCATTGCAGTAAGATGTGTCTAGACTAAGAATGATAAGCAGGTAATTTCCTAAGGATGATAAGCATATGATTTCCGACACGAAATGATAAGCAAAACTTTTGACATGCAGACACGGTCGAAGTCCAGACTCATTAATGCATCCTAACAACTACTAGTTAGACACACTAATGCAAGACCTGGTTCGCTAAGACCACCGCTCTGATACCAACTTTAGCGACCCATCCTAATCCATCCGGACGAAGTCCATATCGATTATAAACGATTCACAACAGTTGATTACATCGCGAGGTACTTGACCTCTATATGATACATTTTACAAACATTGCATTCGTTTTTGAAAAGACAATCTTTCATTACATCGAAAGTTGATGACATGCATACCATTTTATAATATATCTAACTATAATTGACTTAATAATAATATTGATGAACTCAACGACTCGAATGCAACGTCTTTTGAAATATGTCATGAATGAATCCAAGTAATATCTTTAAAATGAGCAATTTCACTGCAGAAGACTTCTTTCATACCTGAGAATAAACATGTTTTAAAGTGTCAACCAAAAGGTTGGTGAGTTCATTAGTTTAATATAAATAATCATTTCCATCATTCTAATAGACCACAAGATTTCATATTTCCATTTCTCATAAACATACGTCCCATGCATAGAGACAAAAATAATCATTCATATGGATTGAACACTTGGTAACCGACATTCACAATATGCATATAAGAATATCCCCATCATTCCGGGATCCTCCTTCGGACATGATATAAATTTCGAAGTACTAAAGCATCCGGTACTTTGGATGGGGCTTGTTGGGCCCGATAGATCTATCTTTAGGATTCGCGTCAATTAGGGTGTCTGTTCCCTAATTCTTAGATTACCAGACTAAAAAGGGGCATATTCGGTTTAATAATCAAACCATAGAATGTAGTTTCATTTACTCGTGTCTATTTCGTAAAACAGTTATAAAAACAGCGCATGTATTCTCAGCCCAAAAATATAAAGGGTAAAAAGGCAAATGAAACTCACAATACTGTATTTTGTAGTAAAAATACATATGACGACATTGAACAACTGATCAATGCAGGGTTGGGCTCGGATTCACGAACCTATATCATTCGTATATATATTAACACACATAATTGTAATCATACAGATTTATATATATATAAATTTATTAGTTATATCATTTTTATAGTAATAACCTATATGTTTCATATATAGATTTTATATATAAAAATATTACTTTTATTATGTTATACATATTAAATATATTATATATATATATATATATATATATATATATATATATATATATATATATATATATCGTTTGTTTGTAAAAATTATAATAATACTAAAATAATATTAAAAATGATAAAAATAATAATAATGATAATAGAGTTAAAATGATACTTTTAATATTTTTAATAATTATGCTAATAATAACAATAATAATAATAATATTAATATTAGTAATAATCATTATAGTGTTAATATTGTTAATGTTAATTCAAATTCAAATAATAATAATAATAATAATAATAATAATAATAATAATAATAATAATAATAATAATAATAATAATAATAATCATAATAAGAAATAATACTACCTTAAAAAGAGTTTATAAGCTTTTTCCAAAAACAATTGCCACAGCCCGGGCTCGAATCCATGACCTCTAGTTTCACGCAAACACCCCCAACCATTCCTCTAAATGATTTCATTTGTATTAATTTCCTGAATAAACTATATAACCCGTATCCTTTTTATAACCTGGCCGTATTTCCTTTCAGCCCAACAGTTATACGGCCCAACAACCATACCAGCCCAACAGCAGCTTTAAAAAAAAATTAATGCTGTCCACCAGTTTCGAACCAGTGACCTCTAGTTCCCAAACACAACACCCTAACCATTTCTCTAATTCTATTTTTCTGTTTTAGTTACTATTTTAAATTCTTTTAACTATGATATAACAGTAATCTTCTTCTTAAAGACTATTAGACTTGAAACATCATCAAATCTTGGTATTTTAAATCCAATCGTCGCTGTATCACCATAGTCCAAGAAAAAAAAAATAAAAAAAATAATAATAATAATAATAAAAATAAAGAATACGGCCAAATATGCATGGTGACCCAAATAAGAATTTTTTTTTTAACAGCTCACATGTCTTTTTATTTTTTTATTTTTTTTATTTTATACCTAAGTGGGGTTAATGGTTTGGTACTTGTCTACCATTAAGAAAAAGTACACAAAAGCAAATGTCCTAATTCAAGATTCGGTTTTTGATAAATAAAAAAAAATATGGCGGTTTTGATCAATGCACAAAAAAATAATAATAATAATAATATAGTAGTAGTTTCGATGGGGTTTGCAGTAAAAAAATACATGTAGTAGTAGCATGAGTTCAACGATGATGGTGATTTGGTGTGGTGTAGCGTCGACAAGAAATAGGAAAAGAGAAAAAAAAAAAAAAAAAACTCGCAGTAGTATTACGTATAGTAGTTTGATTAATATTAACTTAGTGAGGTGGTGAAGGAATGGTGATGTCATGGCGGTGGAAGGTGGTGATGGTGTCGGGTTGATCCAGAAAATAGAAGGTGTTCGTATGAAGAGAGTCATGGTGGTTGATGGGTGTTGGCGGTTTTATGGTGGTAGGGTGGCGTCCATGGTGGTGGTTAGTGATGGTGTTTCACGATTATGAATTGGAGTTTAGATCGAAGGTGGGTTTAATGGTGTTGATCGAAACGGTGGTGATGGAGTAGTAGTAAAAACCAAGATGGTGATGATGATGATAGTGGTTTGATCAAAGGTGACGGTGGTGAGGTCAAGGTGGTTCAGTTAGGGTGGCGGTGATAGTTTGCCAGAGATGGTGGATGATGAAGCTATATATGTGTAAATATGTATATGTCTATGGCATGTATATATATATATTAAATTGTGGAAGAAAACAATCAACCGCACAGTAACTATGTTTCATAATTGAAAGTATCACGGACGAGTTCTTATTTTATTACACTAGTGGGTTTGTGGACTAGCAATAGAAAGAAGATAAGCATTTGATGGTTTGATCATATTAGGCATCCCTATATATATTATAATAACATATATCATATATCAAAGTAAAAAGAGAATATAAGAATAGTAATAATGCAGAGAATGATTTGAGATTTTTTTTTAAACAGTGAAGCCATCGTTCACTTAATATCGACATCAATTAGTGTACTGAATTTCGTTCTCCGTTGTTAATTCAGTGGCGAATAAAAACCTTCTGAAAAATCCCATAGTTTTAAATTAACTATATTTATTTATTTTGGTCATTATTATATATAATTCGATCGTTAACTATTAAATAAAATTTACATTAATTATTCACTCCCTACCCCAAGTAAAATATGAAAAGTTTTAAAATGCAACAAATGGTTCCTAAATATTTCTTTAATAAGCCTAAAATTTATATAACTCATTCTCATATCACCGTTCATTTTAAAATAATATTAGTTTGAATTTAACTTGCTTAATATCAATCGAAACATCAATGAGTATTACTATTATTTAATATTTTTTTTATACTTTATTTGTATATAGATATGTTTTAAATAATAATTATTATTTTTACATAATTAATTTCGAACAATTACATCATAAATTATATTTCAAATCATATATATTTATTTAAATATATATACATACCTATTTACAAATAGTTGTTCGTGAATTGTCGGAAATGGTCGATGTTAAATGAATGCAAGAAAACAGTTCAGAAAATTTGTGGCTCAACATTACAGACTTTGCTTATCGTCGAAATCATGTAAGATTCAAGTTTAAATTTGGTCGGAAATTCCCGGGTCATCACACGAATTGCGCGTTTCGTTCAAAAATACAAGTTTCGACCATACTAGTTTTATTTTCAAACGACACTAGAGCATGGTGTTTGGGGTTAAACTACCCAAATCTTGGCCGAACTTCCAAAAGCTACCCAAAAGCATCCCCTATCAAAATAAGTGGGAGACCATTAATCCAAACGAACACCTTTTCCTTTGTCCGCGCCAGAGCCTAAAAAGGTAAACAACGAGAGGGTAAGCTAATGCTTAGTGAATGCAATAATTATACATATACATATACAACCTATCTACTTGCAATCACATCCACCAAATACCTGATACGAACTTGTAACTCAAATAGCATGTCATCAAACCCTTAATACTAACAAGTCGTACATTATCACAAAACCGCATTAGCATACACTCAACTCAATATATATAATATGCTAAACAATCAACAATCTCAATATGGTTAACCATAAACGCTATGGTGCTACCGGATCGTGGTTCACACCATACGCAATTGAGTCATACTCTTTTATAGTGCTACCGGCTCATGGTTCACACTTTGTTTTATAGTGCTACAGGCTCGTGGTTCACACTCGATGCTACCGGCTCGTGGTTCACATCTTAGTTTATAGTGCTACCGGCTCGTGGTTCACACTCGATGCTACCGGCTCGTGGTTCACATCTTATCGCACACATGTTATGGCACTACCGGCTCGATGGTTCATGCCATAACACCCACAAATAAACACGCCATATACACATACGTATAATTACTCCGCTCACCTTAAAGTCTTCGTGAGAGTTAATCGAGCTTGCAACCTTCAATGTAACGTACCTATTACATTAGGCACATAATCAATCACACAATCGAATTGGGTCAACTAACTCACTCAACATCCTAGCGTCATTTTGAGCCTTGGAGCAAATTCGACCCATTTGCACCTTCAACCCTAAGATTAGGTTAATTTCGCCAAAACCCTAATGCTAGCCAATTATGGTCTTAACCCTTTAATACACACAAGTTTAGTGTGTTTTCATACTCATTTCATAACCTAGGTCGCCCAAGACCCATTTGACCCATCTCAAGGTCAACACACCCATTTGGGTCACCCACACCCTAATGACACCCACTAACATTAACTACTAAGTGTGCTAGTGATTTACTAAGCTTTTAAGACCCATTTACACACTTTAACCTTTCAAAACCCTAGGTTGGTCATCTTTGAGTCTTCATGACCCAAACTTACCCAAAAACCCCCAAATCACTAATAAATGGGTTTTAGGTTCATTTCTAACCCAAACCCTAACCCTTAAACTAATCAAAGTAAAGAAATCAAGGTTAAGAATTACCAACACAATCACCACGTAGCTAGCGGCTAGATGAACGACTTTAGAACTCGCACTAAGACCCGATTCAACCTCCTCCTTCCTTTAATGGAGATCTCTCACTCTAGAACCTCCTCTCTCTCTAGGATTTAATGGAAGATGATAAAGTAGATGGAAAAGGAGTAATGAGTCTCACCAAAACTGATCTAGGGTCTTAAAGTCATCCATAATGTGAAATTACCAAGTTACCCCTTTTAAGTATCAAAAACACAAAAGTTGGCTCGTCAGGCCATCTGGACGGCGTCCAGCCCTTCAAACTGGGACGGCGTCCCACCCTGTTGGATGGCGTCCAACACAACTGGGAAAAACTGGATCTTACAACCCCAAGTAGTGAAATTGGTACCAAATCGAAGAGGATGAAGAGAGGATCACGAATATGTAATTTGTTTTGTTGCAAGCTTCCTAGATTCGAAATGGATGACGAATTAGTGAAGTTGGATGAAGATGGTGTTCTTGAACTAGAGAGTAAAAGATGAGAGGTGGGAGGTGAAATGAATGAGTGGAGGGGAGGTGGGTTGACTAGTTGACCTAGTCACTAGTTTGCCCACTTGGCACCATTAGTTCCTCGAGTTTAAAAGCGGGTGCATGAATTAACCGAACGAATTATTTTAAATACGCTAGAGTAAACGAGAGATGTTATAATTAAATAACGAAAATATTAAAAACGCTAGTCGACGGAAGATACGAATTTAGGTAACGAAAGATATTATCTAAAAAAAAAGATGGCGTTAAAATAAATTTAACGAAAAAAGGCGGGATGTTACATTACCTACACCTTAAAATAAATTTCGTCCCGAAATTTAGTTGGAAGTAGTAGTCGTTGATTCTTCCTCGAGATCTCGCGTTGCCAATTCTACAAATAAGTAAGGGTACTTCCTTGGGCATTTCAACGAACTTTGACAGTCGGGATTTTACGTTGTTTTAAAATTTGGTTTCACGATTCATAGTTTCAATCGGTTCTCCTAGGAAGTGAAGTTTATCATCGATGGTAAGCTCTCCGAAGAGGATAACAAGTTCTTGTTTCACAAGACACTTCTTCAAGTTTGATACACGGAATGTACGATGTACGGAGCTCAATTGAGTCGGAAGATCGAAACGGTAAGTAACGGGTACAATACGCCCCAAAATTTTAAAAGGATCAAAATATAGCGGATTTAGCTTTCTACGTTTCCCGAAATGGATTACACCTTTCTAAGGTGCGACTTCTAACGTTATGCGGTCACCCGCTTGGAATTTTAGAGGTTTACGTCTAACATCGGCATAGCTCCTTTGGCGACTACGGGCCGTCTTGAGCCTTTCTTGGATTTGAATGATCTTAACGGCTACCTCATGAATGAGTTCGAGTCCGGTGGTTTGCATGTCACCTACTTCGGTTCAATAATTTAGAAAACGTCAATTGCGGCTATATGAGTTCTTGAAAGGTGTGGCGTTAATACTCGAATGAAAATTATTGTAGTACTAGAATTCGGCTAAAGGCAAATACTTTTCTCAAGTAAATTTGAAATTGATAACACAAATTTGTATTAAGGTTTCCAAGGTTTGAATCGTATGTTTGCTCGGTCCGTCGGGTTATGGTTGATGTGCGGTACTCATGTCTAAACGTGGTCCCGAGGCTTTTTGTAAGGCACTCCGAAATCTAGAAGTGAAACTAGGATCTCGATCTGAAACGAGGTACATTTCTTTAAGGTATATTTGAACAAGTTTTTGTTTCTCAAGAATTTTGCGCCGCGGAAGATTTATGGGTTTCTGAAAACGTTCGTTAGGACTATTCCCCCTCGTGGCGAATACTAGTATAATGTGAAGAGTCTCTCTCTCCATTGAAATTAGATAAAAGATTTCCTTAAACGGAAGTACGAGTGTAATGCGAGAGAAGTTTCCGCCTCGATGTGAGCATACCAATCATTTTGTAGTTCGTCGATAAAACTGTGCGAAAACAAGATAGTATACGTGTGTAACACATGTTTGAAGTTGAAAGTATTTGTCATTCATTCGGAAGTATAAATATGGTTCGACAATAACCGAAGATGTGTCCCTGGTATGGTTGTTATCAAAATTCTCGGAGTTTTCTGATATCCAACAAGAAAAATGAAGTCATGTACGTGGCACATGGTGGTGATTAGGTTGATCGAGTCCAATCACCATCATGTGTCATTAGAAATTTGGTATGACTTACCATAATATTACCATGTTGATCGAGTGTCGTTATATTATGCTAATTCATACCTCCATTCCCACATTACTCCATAGAATCAAGTTCGTGTAATCGTGAAGATTTAAAATGAACCGAGTGTAACGACGTCTATAACGTGACTCGTATCGAATCGAAAGAATTAGTTCAACTCTGAAGATACGTTTCCCAAGGGAAATGTATAACTGGTTGTTCACATCAATGCGGTTCAAATCAAACAATAATGTCTTTGGGTACGACAAGAGTAATGAATCGTGATAATGAGTAGTATGCGACCGTAGTGATAAGTAGTGATGACAATACTCTAGGTGAATAGTGGTGGTAATAACAAGAAGTGTTAGATAGTAAGGAACACCTGTGTAACATCGGTAGTGGCTAGTGATTTCCATAGTGGTGGAAACTTTACAACAATAGTAAGCTGGGACGGTGATGAATAACAACATGGGAGACAGAGTTCCCGAACTAGTATAACTAATGAAGTCGTCGTCCTCCTTACGCGTATGAATCTTGAATTTACGTGTGTTACCAGAAAGTGGCAGAGTACGAGTTCGTATGAATGAAAATTTGGTACCATTTAGGAGTTCACCTAAGAAGATTCAAGTATATATGCACAAGTAGTCAAGTAAGTGCTATCTATAGCAAATGTATGTCAGAATGCAATGGCTAACTATCCGATTGTAGTAGAGATACACTAATGCGTCCTAACGACTCTGTCAGACACACTAATGCATATCCTAGTTCCCTACAACCAACGCTCTGATACCATCTGTAGCGACCCGACAAAATCATCATTGACGGCGCCATTAACTTAGGTCCCGTTACATGGTCATAGTCCCTAAATGAGACGCGTTTGACCAAAATTATGTCGCATTCATTTGAAATGTGCATGACTTTCAAAGTTTTAAGTTACCAAACGATTCAACAACAAGTTTAAGTTTACAAAAGTGATAAAGTATAAATGAAATAACTTGTAACATAATATAAGTTGAAAATCACAGTTGCTATAAATAGCGTAAGTATGTATGCTTTAAGTTTGAATCCAAAAGGTGCTATCACTAGCGTATGCATGTATGCTTGACTCCAAGCAAGTAATCAAAGTGTGCGGAAGCATGTATTAAGTAGCCAAATATGAACCTGAGAAACATATAGAAAACTGTCAACGAAAAACGTTGGTGAAATCATAGGTGTATTTGTAAACGTTGTTTTTGAACCATAAGATTAAATATAGTTGATTTTCTAAATCGTTTGCATTCCAAAAGTACGTTCGCGAGCACCCAATTATCAAGGCTTAACTTTTCATCCATAGAACCCCATCACAATAGTGTTAGAACATACAAATATATTTCATCCGTGTAACGGTAGCGAACCGTCCGAATGAGGGTTTGTCAAACCCATATGGCCATACAACATAAGTTCTCGCTTACACCCGGCAAGTGTAACTAATGATAATCGAATTGAGGATTTTTGTTCAAACTTGTTGTGGAATGTTTGTTTCTTCGTACTTGTGTTCAAAGCATAAAAGTAAGTATTACAAGATATAACAAAGTATATGTTTCTCAGCCCACGATTTAAAAGAATAAAAGTTGTTGAAAAGGTGGGACTATGATCTCACCTCGGGTGCACAAGTATGAAAGTACTTCACAAAGTAAACGTATGCATTAAAGTTGCTTAGCCTTGACCTAAACAAGTAAGTTGTATCAATTACCGGTTATGACACAAGGTCGGGCGAAATGTGTTCAATTAGTCCTATGGCTCGTTACGACTCGATTATATAGCATGTGAATCACGTTGTCAAGTTTCATGCAAGAATCAAGTATAAAATAAGATTAGAACGATTGCATAAGTGTTTTGTTAAGTCTGACTAAAAGTCAAACTTGGTCAAAGTCAACGAAAAAGTCAACAGGGTCGGGTCGGATATCCGACAATTTTTCTGAGGTTTTTAATCATATATAAGCATGTTGGCCAAGTTTCATGTTGATCGGGGGTGCGTAGCATAGTTAGAATTAAACAAAAATGCGTATTTTTGGACAGTCGGGGCTCGGAGCGGCGCTCCAAGACCCTGAACGGCGCTCAGATGGCTGTTCAGCAAGTCTGGCAGTTTTTGAACACTCAAGCACGAATCAAACTTCAAACAACCATAACTTATGAACCGTAACCATTCAAAACACGTATCTTATATCGTTAGAAAGGTATTTTGACGAGGAATACAACTAAACATATTTCATCAATCATATCTGATGTTAAAGCAGAGGGGTATGAAATAGTTATATTTTTATTGCGAAATATTATTAAATACGATACAATTTTACACAAGTTATTTATTTTTATTTACAGATGGGATATACCTAAACCTTGCTACAACACTATAGGCAGTGTACCTAATCGTAGAGTAGTATAGTTTTTAGTAAGTCTGGTTCATTCCACAGGGAGACGACTTATTTTACACTATATTTTTAAACAATTATATTTGTACAAAATATATTATATATAGTAATAATATATAAAAGGGGATTTACCGTTTAATGACCGGTTTGTCGATTTTAAAACTTAAGCGTAAATATAAATGACAATAATTAAAGTGCGTAAAATAAATAACAATATAATAATTATGCTTATTTAAACTTCCGTAACCATGATGTTTGACGTTTTGATTATTTATTACCCTGGGTTAATTGTCCTTTGTCCTGGATGTATTTGAAACCTATCTGGTTTTTGTCCATAATAGTTCATTGGTCATAATTATAAAATGCTTGGCAAATTTAACCTTATACCCGAAGTCAAATATTCCAACTAATTGGGGATTCGAACTGTAATAAGGTCTTAATACTTTGTTTAATAAATACACCAGGTTATCGACTGTGTGTAATCCAAGGTTTTAATACTTTGTTAACAATTACACCAATTACCCTTGAATGTAATCCACCCCTATTTTAATGAGTCCATTGAATATTAATCCATCCCCGTGTCCGGTCAAATGAACAATAATTCGTATTTATAAATATCCCGCCCATCGTATCTGATTAAGCGTATGTGGTTATATATAGATATGTCAAATTGTAATCTTTTTATTAAATTAACAAGGTATCGTTAATTTAATATAAAGCCCATTAATAGCCCATAGTCTAATTTCCACAAGTGTCGTTCTTTTGTCCAAACCCCAATTATGGTACAAAGCCCAATTACCCAATCTTTAATATTTTAGCCCAACATCATGATTACTTTGATTTAAATAAACATAATAATAACTTAGTTACAAGACATTAATTTAAAAAGGAGAACATAACTTACATTGAGTATTTATCGCGTAGCTTTACACAGACAGAACTTCGACTTGAAAACCCGTAAAATAAACGTTACGCTACCCAAACTTGTAGAAATGTAACCACTAAATTAACCTACTCCTACTCCTAAAACTAAATTACATAAAATAAAAATTAAAAACTGAATTTGAAAATATAAAAGAGTGTGTTTGAAGCTCGAGCACAGGCCTGGTATTTATAGCATTTTGGCCTGCTACAGTAACCCATGTGATCGCATGGGTTTTATGCCTATTTCCCATGCAATCTCATGGCCGCCAGATCCAGCTCACATATTTTTTGTACACTAGCTTGTCGACATATTTAATAAATATATATAATATATATATAATTTTATATAATTATATATAATTATATATATATTATATTATATTCTTGTGCATAGTTGACTCGTAATTTTGGCTCCGATGTTTCGTACATTTACGCTCGGTTTATGTCTTGGTTCTGGTTTCTCGAACGTCTTTTCGTACAATTTAATATCGTGCAATTTGCGTTCCGCGACTTGCGTTCTTGTTAATCTTTAGACGTTTTTCATCGATAAATTAAACCACTTGGAGTGTAACTTGTACGTTTGAGCATTTTGGACGTTTTCGTCTTCAAATCGTCGTTTTCGCCTTTTGTCTTCGCACTTATTTAATATAAACGATTACAACTTAAAATAGGACAATTACAACTAAATAATTTACATATTAGGAGGATATTGCTACTAAATATATGTTCATTTGGAGCACTATCAAATATCCCCACACTTGAACATTGCTTGTCCTCAAGCAATACAGAACTTGAAATTAAATCACACGAATCACTTCTTTATTCTTCACACTTTATACATTAGTGATTTTGGTAAGGCGGTATAAACAATGATAGTAACGATGTACTTTACAGTCCTACATGACTATAAAAATTTAGATCCTTAAGGAAATTGGATCTTTATGAAAACATTTGATCTTTTGAAAATTCATTCTAGCTTTTACCCTAGATAAGTTTTCCGGAATAACCCTTCACCGGTGTTTGCAAAATATTTTTGTGGGGTTTGTGAGTTTCAGATTTTAAAATTTTAGCTCAAAACTTGCGGTTTTGTGTCACCCACTTGCTAACCTTGTATTAGGAAAGCGCACGTCCAGTATACTTGCTCCGTATATTACCTTTCGGTAAACTACCGTCCGGTTGTAAAGGAAAGCGTTGAACAAGCAACTGTTAAGGCAATGTCTAATGACATGCAGATGTTCATGGTCTACAATGTGTCGGATGCAATTACTATCCTTTGTAGGAGTAATAGTAAAGATCACCCTATAATTTTTTAGTCTGGCACAAGGTCCTGTCTTCGACCATGCTATGCAACCACCGTTATTACGGTTGACACCCGATTTGGTTCAGGTGACCTGATGAATTCCAGGTGAATTCCTAGGATTTTACGTTCAATGGTAATGAACGCATTAAAAATGAGTTTTCAGAAAACAAATCGTTTTGTAATTTGATCAAAATATTTTCTCGTTCAAGCTCGAGTTTAGATATCATCGAATTCCATGAGTTTGTAATTCTCAATCTTTAAAGTCAATCTCAAGGATTGAGTAATATCAGTCTTAAAAGCTGATTTTTGATCTTTTAAGGAGATTATCCTTTCTGGGGATCTGATTCATTAGTCTTATCAAGCTAATTTGCACGGCGCCCTCCCCATTTTACGAGACAGATCCTCTCATGGTTAGGATAAGTCTGACCACTTGGCGACCCTGTTTGAAGCTGAGGTCCGTGGATTTCTAGCTGATTTTCGAGAAAACTTTTTAAGGTTTTTCGTAGACTCTACAACTGGTCTGGACGACAACTTCCTGACCTAAATCAAGAAGCGCGTTTCTTTTTCGGGAGACTTTACTTCCTTTTAATGATGGAATTGATTCATCGTGTAGATCCATCTTTTCTTTCAAATGTATTACAATAAACGGGTAAAACAATTAATTTAGTCCAAAATAGAAGTACCTGCAATAACTTTACAGAAACATGTGATAGATAGTTTTTTTTTAATTGAATAACTTGGTACATTCTCCCCACACTTAGTTTCTTTCTTTGCCTTTTTATTCTCCTTTATTCCATTTTAAATGAATTCAAGTGTTTTAGGGTGTTTCTCAATTTATGTCCTTTCCGAGGTAACGATAATTTCGGTATTAACACCTAGTTTTCATCGTTCATAAATATGTATAAACATGATTTTGAATTCATTTATTTGAAATTTTTTAAAATTTTCACAAAATTTGGCAAATAAACTAAGTGCAAACCCGAGAGAATTTATAACCCTTCCCCACACTTGAGATCATGCAATGCCCTCATTTGCATGAAATCAGACTATAATTATAAATTCACGAGGGTGATAAGTGTAGAAAAGTGATTAAAAATACCCAGTTTGTAATTACAAAGATCGTCGAATGATAGATGGTGCGCCTCATCGTTAATTCCTTCTTGTTTTATCACACATGTTTTTTTTCTCTTCAAAAACGGCTGCTTTTCTGAGCTGTTTGTTAATATTTGAAAATGTGCCTTTTACCATAATCGTACATTTTTATTAACGAGTTATGCACTAACCTGAACCCCTAATTTAACGTTAAGTGGGGTTAGACTTCCCCACACTTAGCTGACGACATGTGAAGTCGGTAGAATAAGTTCCACGAATTAGAATAGTGAGCCAGTTATTTACATCTCAGGTGGTATAAAATATATCAATGGGTTTAAAGTTTAGACCCACCCGATCGTCACTACTTAATTCTTTTTTAAGTGTAGCTTTTAGTAAATGGATATGTCTCTTTTCTGGTTCTTGGTCAAATGGATCGATATACACCGACATACATATTTTTATTTGGTGGACAAATTCTAACATTTCCTTCCGTTCATTTTCAGGATCCAAGTGTTCACCTCTATTACCCAATTGGGTAAAATTTGAGATGTCATTATCTATTACAGCTCTTAGTTCATCTTCGGTGGATGACTCGTCTATTGAGAATATTGGGTTAGAAGGTTGTGGAATTGTGAATTTCGGGATCGAAGTAGATTCTTCTTCATTAACGGTACTTATCGGTCCCACCACTTTGGTCTCGGGGGTAAAATTTTCAATGTTATCGTTTTCCCAAGAGTACCAATTTGTCACCCTTACTTCTTCTTCATTCATTGATTGATCGATGATTTCGTCGGTAGAGGCTAATGTGTCGATATGTTGTGAAATTGGTAAAGCTGAATAAAAAGTATCATCGGGATAGTTGGTGATTTCGGAGCTCTCGAATTCATCAGAATTCGATGATATGAGATTTTCTTGCACAATACTCCTCAGATCAACAAGTGTGTAATCTGATAGAGTTTCAGCTTGCCTATTTACAAATTTTCTCATTTGTTCATTTTGAGTATCAAGTTCTTCGAGTTTGATTTTCATATAATCTAAAGAATTTTCAGACACATAATTTTCCTCGTCTTCTGGTTGTTGAGTTTGGATATATTCTTGGAAATAATCCCAATTAGAATTGTATTCCTCATAATCATTCCATTCAGGTTCCATGGGTGCATAATTTTTCATAGGAACGTAATAATAACATTCCCATGTTGAGTGATAATCTCCACAGATTTCACAACCAATTATTGTTTCGTCATTCGTGATCCAAGATTGACCGGACGAATTGTCATCAACACCCGTTTGAGAGTATTGATTAAATTGATTTCGGATGTCATAAAGAGTTTCCAAAATATTCTCGAGATTTTCCATAATGTGCTTATTACCAAATTTTAGCTACAATGTGGTGCATTTACTAATTATCCTATTAGTTATAAAACTAAAAATTATATAAGTTATCAAATTAATAGACGTTTCTGATTTTGCTCACGTTTCAAATAGCCAATAGATGCAGCAGGGAGCCAGAACCCTTTAAATCGGAAGCTCACAACTCAGCCACTAACAAATCCAACTATTACTACGAACCAGCAAATTTGGATGTCTATCAATTTAACCGCTTAAAATAATTTTTCGTTTTTGAAATTTTAGAGAAGAAATAGAAAATTCTATGTCCTAAAAACTAGATCGTCGAGAAATAAGAAAGAAAAAGATCGCGTCGGAAAACGTCTAAAAATAAAAGGTCGAAAAATAATAAAAAGAACGTAGCGCGTCAAAACTTAAAAGTCTAAAACTAAGAATTAAAGGTTGCGTCTAAAGGTATTAAAGCTTAAAAGAAATTCTATATCCAAAACGGCAATTACTTAAAAAGGTACTAGAATATTAAAACGGCGTCACAAAATTCTAAAGCACCTAAATCTTAGTCTAAAGAAAAAGCACTTAAGGGATTTTACGGCAAAACCTAAAATTCTAGAAATATAAAAATAACTATGACAAAATACTAAATTTAAAATTTATTACGAACGATAAATATACAAATTAAGAATTAAACGATTAAAAAGGTACAAAATATAAAAATAAAGCTAAAGTTATAAAATACAATTTTTATAAAAATATTATTTTTATATTATTTTTATATTATTTATATAAAAGTATTAATATAAATATGTAAATAATAATAACTAAAACTTAAAATACAAATTATATTAAAACTATATAATAATTAAACCCTAATAATAATAATAATTAAATATTTTAACCTAATTTCGTAATTAATGCTCGGATCAGAGCTGTCAGGTTAACCCATGCGATCGCATGGTTTTACAACACCCGGCTCATGCGATCGCATGGGCCTGGGTTACAGGTTTTTTTTAAATATATTTTATATTGTTTTTCTAAAAATGATATATAAATATATTTATACAAATATAAATTAAAAATATAGCGTTTCGCCGTGTCCCCGGCAGCGGTGCCAAAAACTTGATGTTAAAGCAGAGGGGTACAAAATAGTTATATTTTTATTGTGAAACACTATTAAATACGATATAATTTTACACAAGTTATTTATTTTTATTTACAGATGGGATATACCTAAACCTTGCTACAACACTATAGGCAGTGTACCTAATCGTAGAGTAGTATAGTTTTTAGTAAGTCCGGTTCGTTCCACAGGGAGACGACTTATTTTACACTATATTTTTAAACAATTATATTTGTACAAAATATATTATATATAGTAATAATATATAAAAGGGGGTTTACCATTTAATGACCGGTTTATCGATTTTAAAACTTAAGCGTAAATATAAATGACAATAATTAAAGTGCGTAAAATAAATAACAATATAATAATTATGCTTATTTAAAATTCCGTAACCATGATGTTTGACGTTTTGATTATTTATTACCCTGGGTTAATTGTCCTTTGTCCTGAATGTATTTGAAACCTATCTGGTTTTTGTCCATAATAGTTCATCGGTCATAATTATAAAATGCTTGGGAAATTTAACCTTATACCTGATGTGGTAGCGGGGGTAGGGTACGAAATAGTTATATTTTTGTTATGAAATACTATTAAATACGATACAATTTTACACAAGTTATTTTATTTATTTACGGATGGGATATACCTAAACCTTGCTACAACACTATAGGCAGTGTACCTAATCGTTGAGTAGTGTAGTTTTTAGTAAGTCCGGTTCGTTCCACAGGGAGCTAGTGAAAACGTACTATATTTTTATTAACTATATTTATATAAATATATAAGTAATATTATTATTGTTATAAAAGGGGGTTTACCGTTTAATGACCGGTTTGTCGATTTTGAGACTTTAAGCGTAAAGATAAATGACGATAATTAAAGTGCGTAAAATAAATAACAATATTTAAAATTACAATAAATAAAATAACAGTAAATAAAAGTACGATGAGATATAAAATAAAAGAATTATGCTTATTTAAACTTCCGTAATCATGATGTTTGACGTTTTGATTTTAATTTATTACTCTGGGTTAATTGTCCTTCGTCCTGGTTTATTTGATACGTCTATCTAGTTTTTGTCCATAATAGTCTATCGGTCATAAATATAAAGTGCGAGTGTCCTCGTCAAATTACCCTTATACCCGAAGTCAAATATTCCAACTAATTAAGGATTTAAACTGTGACGCAGTTATCACTTCTGTCAATAATTACACCAGTTATCACTGTATGTAATCTACCCCCATTTTAATTATTTTATGAATATTAATTCATCCACTTGATCAAAATGAATAATCAATTACCCAACCCAATTGATTAATTAAATGATTATAACAGATTCCATATGAACATCACTAAATAGGACAACCATAATCATTATTAATTATTAGGTTAATTAATTTGAAGATAGGTTCGACAGACTCCAATGAGTTGTCACTCAATTAGACAATACCCCCATCTATTAATAGTCAATAGTCCAATTTCCACAAGTGTCGGTCTTTTGCCCAAACCTTAATTATGGTCCAAAGTTCAATAATCCCGTCTTAATATTTTAGCCCAACATCACGATTACTTCGATTTAAATAAGCATAATAATAACTTAGTTACGAGACATTAATTTAAAAAGGAAGAACATAGCTTACAGTGATTATTTTCGCGTAGCGTTACACGGACAGAGTTCCGACTTAAAACCAGTAAAACATTTCTTACAATAACCCAACTAAACCATAACTTATTATTAATCTTAATTAAAATTAAAATTATAAATATATATTACATAAAGAGAAAGAAAGATTGAAAAAAAAAATATTTTGAAAGCCTCCGAATGCGTTGCTTTTATAGGCAAATATTGAATTGAAATTTTCACTTATGACCCCTTAACTATGCTCAATTAACAACTTTTTATTATTTATTATTATTCTTATTATAAATTATTTAAATATTATATTATATTCTTGTGCATAGTTGACTTGTACTTTCAGCTCCGTTGCGTCGAGCGTTGAAAGTCGGTTCATGTCTCAGTTCCGAATTTTCGAACGCCTTTTCGTATAATTTAATATCTTGTACTTTGCGTTTTGCGGCTTGTACTTTTGTAATTTTTAGACGTTTCTCATCAATAAATTGAACCACTTGGATTGTATCTTGTACATTTGAGCTTTTTGGTCATTTGCGTCTTCAAATCGTCGAATCTGTCTTTTATCTTCACCTTTTATTATTTAAACGATAATTACTTAAAATTAGAACAATTGCAACTAAAATCTTGTCTTTCTTGAGGGATAATGTGTAACGACCCGGATTTTTCCGATCGTTTTACACTTATAAGATTAATATTTACATAAATTAAAACTTACCAACATGATAAGCAATCTAAATTGTTGAGATTTATGATTTTGAAAAGAGTTTTACATAACGTTTAACCGTCTAGTTTGACCGATGATATCACGAACTATACAATATATGTTAATTATAAGTTTGTGTATATATATGTATATATACATATTTAACATGATTTAAGGATGTTTAAATATCTCATTTTGTATTAATAACAATAAGTTATAAGTATATTTTGAAACTACTAACTTAAGCTTTCAAAACGATAACTATACGTAACGTTATTTGACATAAATACTTACGACCTATAATGTTTATACATATATCATATATATAATGTATTTAATCACTTTTAAAGACTTAAATACATAAAACAATATAAGTATATTCACAAAAGATAGCTATATTTGAATCCTCATTCCATTTTTCACAAGATTTCTATACGTATATCTAGAGTATATGTACTCGTATCATACCTAGCTTTTATACGTATTTACTATTGGTATATACACATCAAATCACCACCAACCAGCCCTTGTGCATGCCTTATGTATAAGGTAACTACTTTTGTTATTTAGTATGACAATTTCACATGATTAAAAGATCTTTTCACAAAATTACAAATTTATACACCTTTTACACCACCATAAATACATGCATCCATTTTCAATTTTTGGAACATCATTTCTCTAGCTAAACACACACACTTACTAGCCTCATGTCTCTCTAAGAACTCCAGCAAAAATCCTCTCAAGAATCACCTTAAACACCACCATAAAAAGATCAACAAAAACACTACAAAAATACAACTTTCAATTCAAGTTTATGTCTTAAGTTGCTTCCAATCTTTCATCCAATTTCATCACTCTTTTGGTTCTAGGTTTTTACTCCTCTTTTACAGCAATCTTGTCCAAGTAACTTGAGGTAGTAAC
Source organism: Rutidosis leptorrhynchoides (assembly GCF_046630445.1). NCBI lineage: Eukaryota > Viridiplantae > Streptophyta > Magnoliopsida > Asterales > Asteraceae > Rutidosis > Rutidosis leptorrhynchoides. The sequence goes on from NC_092339.1 coordinate 361,884,732, forward strand.
TTTGTTCATAACCTTATTCGATTCATATATATATAGCTATCTTATTGTATGGTATACAATTTTAACAACAAAAACATAGTTTGAATGATTTCAAACTTGTTTGCAAACTAAATAGATCCTTCTAACTTAACTTTTAAAATACTTCAAGACCTGTAATATAACTTAAATATATGCTAATTTAACAAGGTATAACTTGGTTTTTCAAAGAATACCTTAAAAAAACTGTTTTTATGACGTCGGAGTGCAACCGGGGGCTGTTTTGGGTTGGATAATTAAAAACCATCTTGAACTTTGAATTGGAGGTTTATATTCTGGAAAAATGATATTTCTTATGAATATGTTAACACATAAAAATTTCATGATTTAATTCATAGTATAAGTATTTTTAGAAAAATGGTCATTAAATGATGTTTTTGTAACAAAAATGATTAACTTCATAAGTTTCACCAAAATTTGACCTATGACCTATGATTTCGAATACAAACTAAGGTATTTACAGTTCATATTCTTAAAGAGGGACTCGATCCAAGGAAGTGGAAAGTTGAATCAACGAAAACGGAGTTGTAACGAAGAAATTATGACCAAAACAAAATCGGATATCCAAGACTAGTTTAGCCACGAAAATAATTGGAGAAAATTAAATAAATCACATCTTCCTAAAGTAACATGATATTTTATACATATGTACTCATAATTTAATTTTATATGGTTCAGGATCACCCGTAAACAATACGAGAAGATTAATCATAAGATTCCATGATTGTACGCAACACGTCATTTGACAACACCGGTACCATGGGTCAAGATTAATCTCGACCAATACATATACGATGGGGGTTTTATTTATTTCATTGGGGGTTTATTAAACAACTAAATATGAACCATTAAAATTGAATTACTAACATCGGACTGCTAACTACGGACTAAGGAATTATTAAAAGTATTAAAAGTATTATAAGTATATATATGTGACGATTGTTTAAAAAGAAAAGGTATTGATATATTATATATGGATAGGTTCGTGATATCAATCGGAGACCAAGTCGAAATTACATATCTTCAAGACAAAAGTGAGTATATAGTCCCACTTTTAAACTCTAAATATTTCGGGATGAGAATACATGTATTTTATGTTTTACGCTATGGACACAAGTAACTGAAAAATATATTCTACGTTGAGTTGTACCACTGGCATACTTCCCTGTAGCTTGGTAACTAATATTTACAGCGGTATTGTAAACGCGAATCCTGTTGATAGATCTATCGGGCCTGACAACCCCAACCGGACTGGACGACCAGTATTCAACGGTTGCACAGTACTTCGTTTCGTGACTACACCTTGGTACGGTGTAGTAAGATTTCATAATAAAGGGAATATGCGACGTGATTAAATGTTAAGTATGGTTACCAAGTGCTCAACCACTTAGAATATTTTTATTAAAATGTTTATATATGAAATCTTGTGTTCCATTGTTATAACGCTGCTAGCATCAAACCTATATATCTCACCAACTTTATGTTGACGTTTTAAAGCATGTTATTCTCAGGTATGAATTAAGTCTTCCGCTGTGCATTAGCTCATGTTAAGGATACTACTTGGGACCTTTTAAGCCATGATACAAAGACGTTGCATTCGAGTCATTGGAGTTCAATAGAGAATATAAATAAGTAAATGACAGATTAGGTCATTTGGATATTATGAAATGTTAGACGAAAATGTCAAATATTGATGTAATGATAGTTTGCCTTTTAAGAATAAATGCAACGTTTGTAAAATGTATCATATAGAGGTCAAGTACCTAGCAATGTTATCATATGTTATTGTATTCGTCCCTATGGATTGGGTCGGGTCGTCTCATGTGGTATCAGAGCGTTGGTCTTAGCGAACCAGGCCTTGCATTAGTGTGTCTAACTGGTAGTTGTTAGGATGCATTAGTGAGTCTGGACTTTGACCGTGTCTACATGTCAAAAGTTTTGCTTATCATATCTAGTCGAAAATCATCTGCTTATCATCCTTAAGAATTGCCTGCTTAGTATTCTTAAGTCTAGACACGTCTTACTGCATTTGGTGCATCGATAGTGTATAGACAAAATTCGTATCCTAGCGTATCTGTTGCTATAGACATTGCCTGACGAATTTCAAAGATTCTCTGTAATTCAAGGGATTTTGAGTATTATAAATACATATATAAATTATGTATTGAAGAATACCAAACCCAACTCCTATAATCTATTCCAAACCAAAAATTCATTTCCCCGACTGTACAAGATGAACTCCGCGTCCAGTTCGAATTCCTCCGACTCCGACAGCTACGCTGATATGGATTTCCATTCGGGCTCTGAAGGCAGCGTCACTGGAATGGATCAACCAATTTCTCATCATCTATTCTGGATGAATTGGGGATGGGTTCGTAGTATACTAAATTATTGGAGACAAGAAGAAGGTGATCCCTTTCACCCACCGAATTGCCCCATTGGCGACGAACCTGAAGCACTTACCGGCGAACCTGTTCGAGAAACCATTTTCTCTCTCATTTCTCGAGTATCTCGTCACGATTATATCCTATCCCATATTTCGGATCTTGTTCATTCGCTCACTCCAACCGCCAATCATCCTGGTGTACTAGCAGAAATTAACGAACTTCGCGCTCGTGTGACGGCTTTGGAGAACACGGTGCGAAGGTTACAAACACCAGCAGCAGCACCAGCAGCATAACCAGTACCGTTAACAACATCAACCTCGCAATCTTCAGTACCAGTAGCATCATCGACGTCAACGACATCATCAGCATCAACACCAACCGTATCATTACCACCACCAACAATCACATCCGCACCACGTACCTCAACATCATCATCTGAACTTCGATTATGATCTTTGTTCTACATATCATTCTACACCGATTACCTCTTCTTTACGTATCATTCTTCGTTCGACATGACGATTATGTAATCTCTAATGTTTTGGAGATTATGTAATCTAGTAATAACGATAAATCAAATGAGTTGAATATTTTATTGACTCATTAAATTCATAGTTACCTCCGAAGAAAATATATATGCAAATATATTTTCATAAAGATTGTAATTAAAAATTTCATTCGTACAAACTGTTAATGATGAAAATATTTTAACGGGTGGGTAGTACCCAAGGAATATTTAGAATTCACATTAACAAGTTACACTGTACATTCTTCGAATCTGATTCAACGATCATTTATTATCCTACTTAAAATTACCGATATACGTATCCGTTCACCCTAGATTAACCATTTCCATTTAAATTTCATATTTGGATTTTTACCTATCCGAATCCAACAAGTGGCATAATGAAGAAACATTGGCAAAATAAAAATTGTTAGAAACAGATGAATTAATTAATTGAAATTGTGATAGGATTACACGCTAACTGTTCCAGCTAACTGTTCCCAGCTAACTGATTAATATTTAATTTATCGCAATTTACATTCTTGCAATTTTAATTTCTGTACTTTACATACCGTCGGGACACATGTACAACAACACGTCGGATTAATTCTGAGACAACACGTTGTATAATGGGTCATGATATATATTTATTTATTTTACGCATTTTAAATAACGGGACACGTATACAAGGTTTTGACTTATCATATTGATCCATCTATATATATATTTCGGAACAACCATAGACACTCTATATGTGAAGGTGGGAGTTGGCTATACAGGGTCGGAGTTGATTCCAAAATATATATATACTTTGAGTTGTGATCGACACCGAGACCAGTACACGGGTCACGATACGTATTAAGTAATTCGAATATTATATATTTAGTTCATATATGAATTTATTGAACCATTGGACAATCGGACTATTGGACTGCTAACTTTGGACAATTAAAAATGAGTTAAAATGATGATTATTACATATGAAACTAAACAATCCTTCAAGTTTGCCACTTGATTCTATTTTAAACCTCATTTGTATCTTGACGATTACAATTCGCATTCACAACTTTTCATGATTCTTGAAAACATCTCGATCGAAAAGTTCAACCAGCCGCACCTCGTCTACGGAATAAAGATTTATGCATACAGTTATGCACCTAAAAATTTTTGAACTCGAAGTTATAGTTAAAACGTATCCGCATCGAATTCCTTATCATCCATTAGCAAAAACAATCACGCGATTCCTTTTCAATTAACTAATTTTGTCACAGCTCCACTTCGATATCTCAGTAAGACTACTCTTATTACAATCTCGATATATATATATATATATATATACGTTGTTCTTTCGCCATCGTTACCGGAGAACCTTTTATATTCCATCATATTACCATCAGCGTTTAATCATCTAAAAATACAATTCTCCTTAAACCATCTTGGTTTGATAACCAATGACCCAGATCCGATAACTTTGAAAATACTGACGAAGCAGCATGTTGTAGAAGGTCTTAATGACCAAATGTTGATGATAAAAGAAGGAAGTGTTAGGAACGCTCGATAGAAAATTGGTACTGAAAACCGGATTGAACAAACCATGAAGGAGACTCTGAACAAGTTACAAGGACTAAACTTGTACATAAAGAATTATGACGATTCTGTAGCAAACACCTTGCTTCTGAATCTAAACCCTTACGGGTCAATCTTCATCATCATCCTTCGACATTAGAAATTCCAAGATATTATCATATCTTTCATTATAAATATCCTCAATATTTCTGAAGATATTTTCACCACTATCCTTATCTGAAATCATTTATCTCTCTGTAATATCTGCGTTACAATATAAAGGAAACTGTGTTAGTTTCTAAATCCTTCAAGTTTAAAATAGGAATGTTCTGAAGCAGTGTTGGGAACTGATGCATGAACTAGTATAATATAATGAAACTTGATCAACTTCATTATATTACAGTAAGTCATGTTAAGTTTCTAATGGAATATGATGATTCACAGTACCGTCATCATGTGCCATGTTACACGACTTTTACATTCTATCCAATTCCGAAACATATTAAGAACAAATCATCTTGATAGTTCTATTTTCCTGGATATTCTGGTAATTTGACAAATCAAAATCGTGCCATTACCATTCCTTTCTTAGAGCATTAGCTATGTTCATTCCGAATTTTATACCTACGAATTTCGAACTATTGATCGCTTGACTCAAGGACGGGAAGAAGAAACGAAGGGACAAAGTCCCAAAATAGAAATTGGGGTATAGATTATAGCAAATAGGAGAGAGTATTAACTATGGATGACAATGATTATGGAAAACAGAAGCAGGAGCATCGAAATATAAGGAAAGATATCAAACCCAATAACCACCCAGAAACTACAAACCGTGTGTATCAATACGTATGGCGACGTAAAGACACGGGAGAATTAGAAACATTATAATTCCAAGAAAATCATAAAAGTGAATAGATTCTTCTAGCGGTAGATGAAAGAGAAGAATGAAAGATATGAAAGTTAGAAGTATAACAAAAATCAGAACGGGATGAAGCATTTTAAAGGATACCTTAAGGTATGAATTAGAGGAGGAAGAGTAAGAGATGTGAGGTATGGAAGTAAGAAAGGGAAGGAGGTGGATTTATAGTGAAATATCCGACAAAGAAATCGAAACAGATTATCGCATTAAATCAAAGGAGATCCTGTTTTCTAAATCATCGAAGAACCAAATCTTATTACATAAGATTTTCTTTAAATCCCTTAAATTCTGGAAATCAATCCTAATCTCGACATCGGTTAAAACAATTCTATATTCACTCATTTCATTCTTTTGTGATAGCTTCACTCGTGCGCTTCACATGACCGAATCGTTTTATCCATATCTTCCAATAATGATAAAACTCTATTAATACCTCATATTCGTCATGAAAACATTCCTATTGTTATTTATGACAACCTCTACCAAATTTCGGGACGAAATTTCTTTAACGGGTGGGTACTGTAACGACCCGGATTTTTCCGATCGTTTTACACTTATAAGATTAATATTTACATAAATTAAAACTTACCAACATGATAAGCAATCTAAATTGTTGAGATTTATGATTTTGAAAAGAGTTTTACATAACGTTTAACCGTCTAGTTTGACCGATGATATCACGAACTATACAATATATGTTAATTATAAGTTTGTGTATATATATGTATATATACATATTTAACATGATTTAAGGATGTTTAAATATCTCATTTTGTATTAATAACAATAAGTTATAAGTATATTTTGAAACTACTAACTTAAGCTTTCAAAACGATAACTATACGTAACGTTATTTGACATAAATACTTACGACCTATAATGTTTATACATATATCATATATATAATGTATTTAATCACTTTTAAAGACTTAAATACATAAAACAATATAAGTATATTCACAAAAGATAGCTATATTTGAATCCTCATTCCATTTTTCACAAGATTTCTATACGTATATCTAGAGTATATGTACTCGTATCATACCTAGCTTTTATACGTATTTACTATTGGTATATACACATCAAATCACCACCAACCAGCCCTTGTGCATGCCTTATGTATAAGGTAACTACTTTTGTTATTTAGTATGACAATTTCACATGATTAAAAGATCTTTTCACAAAATTACAAATTTATACACCTTTTACACCACCATAAATACATGCATCCATTTTCAATTTTTGGAACATCATTTCTCTAGCTAAACACACACACTTACTAGCCTCATGTCTCTCTAAGAACTCCAGCAAAAATCCTCTCAAGAATCACCTTAAACACCACCATAAAAAGATCAACAAAAACACTACAAAAATACAACTTTCAATTCAAGTTTATGTCTTAAGTTGCTTCCAATCTTTCATCCAATTTCATCACTCTTTTGGTTCTAGGTTTTTACTCTTCTTTTACAGCAATCTTGTCCAAGTAACTTGAGGTAGTAACTTTGTTCATAACCTTATTCGATTCATATATATATAGCTATCTTATTGTATGGTATACAATTTTAACAACAAAAACATAGTTTGAATGATTTCAAACTTGTTTGCAAACTAAATAGATTCTTCTAACTTAACTTTTAAAATACTTCAAGACCTGTAATATAACTTAAATATATGCTAATTTAACAAGGTATAACTTGGTTTTTCAAAGAATACCTTAAAAAAACTGTTTTTATGACGTCGGAGTGCAACCGGGGGCTGTTTTGGGTTGGATAATTAAAAACCATCTTGAACTTTGAATTGGAGGTTTATATTCTGGAAAAATGATATTTCTTATGAATATGTTAACACATAAAAATTTCATGATTTAATTCATAGTATAAGTATTTTTAGAAAAATGGTCATTAAATGATGTTTTTGTAACAAAAATGATTAACTTCATAAGTTTCACCAAAATTTGACCTATGACCTATGATTTCGAATACAAACTAAGGTATTTACAGTTCATATTCTTAAAGAGGGACTCGATCCAAGGAAGTGGAAAGTTGAATCAACGAAAACGGAGTTGTAACGAAGAAATTATGACCAAAACAAAATCGGATATCCAAGACTAGTTTAGCCACGAAAATAATTGAAGAAAATTAAATAAATCACATCTTCCTAAAGTAACATGATATTTTATACATATGTACTCATAATTTAATTTTATATGGTTCGGAATCACCCGTAAACAATACGAGAAGATTAATCATAAGATTCCATGATTGTACGCAACACGTCATTTGACAACACCGGTACCATGGGTCAAGATTAATCTCGACCAATACATATACGATGGGGGTTTTATTTATTTCATTGGGGGTTTATTAAACAACTAAATATGAACCATTAAAATTGAATTACTAACATCGGACTGCTAACTACGGACTAAGGAATTATTAAAAGTATTAAAAGTATTATAAGTATATATATGTGACGATTGTTTAAAAAGAAAAGGTATTGATATATTATATATGGATAGGTTCGTGATATCAATCGGAGACCAAGTCGAAATTACATATCTTCAAGACAAAAGTGAGTATATAGTCCCACTTTTAAACTCTAAATATTTCGGGATGAGAATACATGTATTTTATGTTTTACGCTATGGACACAAGTAACTGAAAAATATATTCTACGTTGAGTTGTACCACTGGCATACTTCCCTGTAGCTTGGTAACTAATATTTACAGCGGTATTGTAAACGCGAATCCTGTTGATAGATCTATCGGGCCTGACAACCCCAACCGGACTGGACGACCAGTATTCAACGGTTGCACAGTACTTCGTTTCGTGACTACACCTTGGTACGGTGTAGTAAGATTTCATAATAAAGGGAATATGCGACGTGATTAAATGTTAAGTATGGTTACCAAGTGCTCAACCACTTAGAATATTTTTATTAAAATGTTTATATATGAAATCTTGTGTTCCATTGTTATAACGCTGCTAGCATCAAACCTATATATCTCACCAACTTTATGTTGACGTTTTAAAGCATGTTATTCTCAGGTATGAATTAAGTCTTCCGCTGTGCATTAGCTCATGTTAAGGATACTACTTGGGACCTTTTAAGCCATGATACAAAGACGTTGCATTCGAGTCATTGGAGTTCAATAGAGAATATAAATAAGTAAATGACAGATTAGGTCATTTGGATATTATGAAATGTTAGACGAAAATGTCAAATATTGATGTAATGATAGTTTGCCTTTTAAGAATAAATGCAACGTTTGTAAAATGTATCATATAGAGGTCAAGTACCTCGCAATGTTATCATATGTTATTGTATTCGTCCCTATGGATTGGGTCGGGTCGTCTCATAATGCTATGAAATATGTGTTCATTTTTAGCATTATCAATATTCTCACACTTGAGCGTTGCTTGTCCTCAAGCAATATAGTCTTGAAATAAAAACATACTTAAATCACTTCTTTATTCTTCACACTTTGTACATCAGTGATTTCAATACGGCGGTTATGAACAATGATAGTAATGATGTGGTTTACAGTCTCACATGACTATAAAAATTTAGATCCGTTAGGAAATTGGATCTTTATGAAAACATTTGATCTTTTGAAAATTCAATCTAGTTTTTATCCTAGATAAGTTTTCCGGAAAAACCCTTCACCGGTGTTGCAAAATGTTATTGTGGGTTTTGTGGGTTTCGGATTTTAAAATTTTAGCTCAAAACTTTACGGTTTTGTGTCACCCACTTGCTAACCTTGTATTTGGAAAGTAACACGTCCAGTTTACTTGTCCCGTATATTACCTTTCGGTAAACTACCGTCCGGTTGTAAAGGAAAGCGATGAACAAGAAACTGTTAAGGCAATGTCTAATGACATGCATTTGTTCATGGTCTAAAACGTGTCGGATGCTATTACTATCCTTTGTAGGAGCAATAGTAAAGATCATCCTATAATTTTTCTGGTCTGGCACAAGGTCCTGTCTTCGACCATGCTATGCAACCACCGTTCTTACAGTTGACACCCGATTTGGTTCAGGTGACCTAATGAATTCCGGTGAATTCTTAGGATTTTACGTTCAATGGTAATGAACGCATTGAAAATAGGTTTTCAGAAAACAAATCGGTTTGTATTTTTGATCAAAATATTTTCTCGTTCAAGCTCGAGTTTAGATATCATTGAATTCCACGAGTTTGTAATTCTCAATCTTTATGGTCAATCTCAAGGATTGAGTAATATCAGGCTTAAAAGCTGATTTTTAATCTTTAAGGAGATTATCCTTTCTGGGGGTCTGATTCATTAGTCTTATCAAGCTAATTTGCACGGCGCCCTCCCCATTTTACGAGACAGATCTTCTCATGGTTAGGATAAGTCTGACCACTTGGCGACCCTGTTTGATGCTGAGGTCCGTGGATTTCCTGCTGATTTTAGAGATGACTTTTCTCAATTTTTCATCAACCTACAGCTGGTCTGGACGACAACTTCCTGACCTAAATCAAGAAGCGTGTGTCCTTTTCGGAAGACTTTACTTCCTTTTAATGATGGAATTGATTCATCGTGTAGATCCATCTATTCTTTCAAAAGTATTACAATAAATCGGGTAAAACTGATTAGTATCGTCCAAAACAAAAAGTACCTGCAATAATCTTGTACAAAATATGTGATATATGTTTTAAAGAATTTGGTGAATTCTTCCCACACTTAGCTTTTATTTTATCTTTCTTTGCCTTTTTATTCTCTTCTATTCCATTTTAAATGAATTCTATCATTTTGGGTTGTTTCTCAATTTATGTCCTTGAGGTAACAATAAGTTCGGTATTAACACCTATTTTTATCGTTCATAAATATGTATAAACATGTTTTTGAGTTCATTTAATTGAAAATTTTTCAAATTTTCACAAAATTTGGCAATTAAACTAAGTGTAAACCTGAGAGAATTTATAACTCTTCCCCACACTTAAGATCATGCAATGCCCTCATTTGCAAGAAATCAGTAAAAATTTAAATTCATGAGGGTGATTAGCGTAGAAAAATGATTAAAAATACCGAGTTTGCAAACATATTATTGTTATTTCACATTTGATATTTTGCGTCTTGTCGTCAAAATTAGTAGCTTTTGCTGAACTTAATGACAGTCTTTGAAAGTGCGATGTTTTACCCTGTAATGTTCATGATAAAATAAAAACATATATATACATATTTTTGAAGTTGGGTATATAACCCCACGTTCAAAAATTTATAAAATCTAATATTTTTTTGGCATTCTTTAAATCAATAAAATTAAAAATAATGATAACGAAATTTGTCGCCCCGCCCTCGGGTAAAGTAATTTCGGTTCAATGACCTAATCTTCAACTCACGACGAATTTGGAAATCATTTTTTAAACTTAATGAAATAAAGTAAATTTTATTTTTAAATTCACACAAAACTTAAATTTTAAAAAGCATATTAATTTTATATATAAAAAAAAATTCAGAATGGGTGGAGAAAACTAGTTCTTTAGTGTCTGCTAGTAGAAAAGACCAATCGGATTCCATTCTCGGAACTACACGAGAACAGAGCAACTAACTCTAGACATCATTTTCTTTTTAGAACATTTGAATCTCCCCACACTTAGGTAGTTGTGGTGTCGAAATTGTGATTAACTTCATCGTCAATTTCTCTTGGACCATAATCAACTTGCATATCCGTGACTTTTGCTTTAAGCCAGTGACCAGCTTCTTCCGTAATATCCACAAATTCAACTAGTTTCGCCTTTTCTTTAGGCGACAGATTGGATACTAACCGGTTACATAACTTAAAGTTACCCTTACTTCTAGCATCATAAACCCGTTTAAAAAGTTTCTTCATTGAACTATTAATAACGGGGTCATTTAATTTCGTATCAACAACGGGGTTCTTTATCATCAAGTCATCATTAGGTGTTACTTCTTTTTCCCCACACTTAGGCATTTTATTATTGCTAAGCACTACCGTTGGAGTTGGTAAAACAACATGGTTCTTACCAATCATTTTTGCTGGTTCAATGGTTTTGGTTGGTGGAGATTTAGACTTTCGAATCATAAAGGTGATCGATTTCTCATTATTACTAAGTGTCATTCTACCATTTCTTACATCAAATAATGCCCCGGTGGACGCTAAGAATGGTCGACCTAAAATTAGAGGAATGTTTGAGTCCTCTTCTATGTCAATGACAATAAATTCGACTAGAAAGGTTAAATTACCTACTTGAACGGGTAGGTTGTTAGCAATTCCAACTGGGTGCTTAATGGTTTGATTAAGGAGTCGAACACTCATATCCGTTGGACTTAATTCACCTACTCCTAATCTCTTATATAATGAAAGAGGCATAACACTTATACTCGCACCTAAATCTGCTAGTGCATCATACATGACACAATCACTAAGTAGACAAGGAACAATAAATTCACCCGGATCACCTACCCTAGGTGGAGGTTTTGGTGGAAATGTCTTCACCGGGTTTACTTTTACGGGTTTTGTTTCTTGTACTTTCTTATTCTTCTTCTTCTTTCCAGAGGTATCACAAACTTTATTTCCTATTACTTGCTCATACTCAACTCCTTTTCTTGGAAACGGGATACGTGGTCTGTATGGTGCCACCACTGGCTTTACATACTCGGGTGGTGGTGGTGTAACTTCTTCATTGTTACTCACATCTAAAACCTTCCCATCTTCTGGTGTTGGTTTTTCAGAATTTGTTGACACCATATTAACATTCTCATTCCGAGGATTTACATCAGTATTACTCGGTAGCTTTCCTTGTTCCCTTTCACTCATCAATCTAACAAGAGTACCTACTTGTTTTTCTAGATTCAAAATGGAAGCTTGTTGAGTTCTAAATGACTGATCAAACCTCTCATTCGTTTGGGTTTGAGTTTCAATAAATTGTGTTTGCGATTCAACTAGCTTAAATACCACTTCTTCCAGATTTGACTTTTTCTCTTCAGTTTGTTGTGGTGGTTTATACAAGCCAGTTCTTTGTTGATTGAAAGTGTTGTTTTGAGTTGGTTGGTTATTCAGACCTTGTTGGTTGTACGAGTTATTGTCGGGTCCTTTTGGATTGTAAAGAATGTTTTGATTTCGATTGAAGTTTGGCCTTGGCGATTGATAATTATTTTGATAATTATTTTCCGGCTTTTGGTTCATGTAGGAAACATTCTCACGTTGTTCCATTGTTTGTTCGATGTGACAATCTTTCGTTAAGTGTGGTCCTCCGCATTGCTCACAACTGATTCGTATTGCGTGAATATCTTTAGTCATCTTTTCCATTCGTCTCTAGAAAGCATCTATTTTTGCGGAAAGAGAATCAAAGTTATGGCTAGAATCGGCTCTAGCTGCTTTAGATGAATGGAAAATATCTTTTTCCTGGTGCCACTCATAAGAGTGGGAGGCTGTGTTATCAATGATCTTGTGAGCTTTGGTTGCGGTTTTCTTCATAATGGAACCACCAGCTGCTGTGTCGATGACTTTTCGTGTGGCGACGTCAACGCCTTTATAGAAGATTTGTACTATTTGAAAAGTATCTAGACCGTGTTGAGGACATCCTCTCAACATCCTTCCGAATCTTGTCCAAGCCTCATATAACGTTTCATTTGGCTTTTGCACGAACGTGGCAATTTCTCCTTGAAGTCTCACGGCTTTAGATGCCGGAAAGAATCTTTGAAGAAATTTCTCAACTAAAACATCCCATGTGTCAATCGCTCCTTCAGGTAACGATTCTAACCAATCTTTGGCTTCTCCCTTTAAAGTCCATGGGAACAACATAAGATAAATAGTTTCATCCTCAACTTCTCGGATTTTAAATAGATTATAAACCATATTAAAAGTTCGAAGATGTTCGTTTGGATCTTCTTTTGTTGTACCACCAAATTGGCACTGATTGGTGATCATGTGTAGGATTTGTCCTTTGATTTCAAAATCTGATGCTCTAACACCTGGCTGATTAATGGCGTGACCTTGGCCCATGCGTATGGCTCTCATTCGGTCTTCCATACTTTGAGGTTCCGTTATTTCCATTTTTGAATTTGTTGAATCTGAATCACTAGAGGATTCAGATTTAATGGTTTCTTCCTCGACAATCTCTGGTTGTATGATTTGTGGTTCAGGAAGAATGATTAGTGGATCGGGATCTTGGAATTGTCCCTCCGGATTCTCAATTGTGAGATTGGGTTCAAAAATTGGATTATCGGAAATTTGAGTTGGAGTACTTGGTCGACTAGATGATGATTCTAAAGAAAAATCAACGGCGACAATGTTTGCTAAATGTCTTGATCGAGTTACAGGTGGTGAACGTTTCGCTCGGTGCATTCACTGAATATCCTATTAGTTATAAAAATAAAAATTATATAAGTTATCAAATTAATAGACTTTTCTGATTTTGCCCACGTTTCGAATAGCCAATAGATGCAGCAGGTAGCCAGGACCCTTTAATTCGGAAGCCCACAACTCGCCACTAACAAATCCAACTATTACTACGAACCAGAAAATTTTGGATGTCTATCAATTTAACCACTTAAAATAATTTTTCGTTTGAAATATAAAGAAATTTTAGAGAAGAAATAGAAAATTCTATGTCCTAAAAACTAGAGCGTCGAGAAATAAGAAAGAAAAAGAGCGCGTCGAAAAATGTTGAAAAATAAAAGGTCAAAAAATAAGAAAATTGTAGCGCGTCTAAAATTAAAAAGGGATTCTAAACGAAAAACGGAAATTACTTAAAAGGATACTAAAATTTTAACACGGCGTCGCAAAATTTTAAGGCACCTAAATCTTAGGCTAAAGAAAAAGCACTTAAGGGATTTTACGGCAAAGCCTAAAAATCTGAAAGTATAAAAATAACTATGGCAAAACTAAACTTAATACTAATAGTTGTGACTGAGTCTAAAAATCTAAAGGTAAAAAAAAAAAAAAAAAAAACCTTAAAGGACTTTAGTCACTTTATGAAGCCAGGAACGTTCTACGCTTTGCCCCAAAGTCCACAACTATTCAAGCAAATGCTTATGGTCTCTGGTTTCGACAAATACTATCAAATAGCAAGGTCCCCTTTTATATATTTTTTTTTATTAATTATCGTTTTCCATCTGTAGATGGTGGTCCCAAATCGTACAAATCAGATACAGGCAATTACGAAATCTGTTAGATGTCAATTTAAAGATTTAATTTTTTTCTTTATCGGATTCTCCATCTATCCTTGTCGACTAATTTAGCACAAGAAACCAATAGTACTCTCAAATGAATCCAAAAACGTGTGTAGCCTGACTTTAAATACAAAATCTTAAGGATTTTTTTTTTTTACATCAACAAAACCAATTACAAATAAGGAGTTCAATCCCTATTTCTCTTATCCCCTGGTTACCGACTTCAAACACCAATCAATAAAGTAATATAAATATATTTTGTGGGCTACTAGATAATCAACTTGCTATTCATATTTTAAGTAGGTTGCAATCTTCAATAAATGGCTACAAAATACGATATGTTCTACATAAATAGTTGATTTAAAAATCGAGACTATATTATTTTTATTTTTATTTATTTATTTATTTATTTATTTTTACGATTATTATTTAAAAATCCTAATAAAATTTAGTGAAAATCTATAAAAGTAAATAAAAACTTAAATAGCACTAGTTCCCCGGCAGCGGCGCCAAAAACTTGATGTGGTAGCGGGGGTAGGGTACGAAATAGTTATATTTTTGTTATGAAATACTATTAAATACGATACAATTTTACACAAGTTATTTTATTTATTTACGGATGGGATATACCTAAACCTTGCTACAACACTATAGGCAGTGTACCTAATCGTTGAGTAGTGTAGTTTTTAGTAAGTCCGGTTCATTCCACAGGTAGTTAGTGAAAACGTACTATATTTTTATTAACTATATTTATATAAATATATAAGTAATATTATTATTGTTATAAAAGGGGGTTTACCGTTTAATGACCGGTTTGTCGATTTTGAGACTTTAAGCGTAAAGATAAATGACGATAATTAAAGTGCGTAAAATAAATAACAATATTTAAAATTACAATAAATAAAATGACAGTAAATAAAAGTACGATGAGATATAAAATAAAAGAATTATGCTTATTTAAACTTCCGTAATCATGATGTTTGACGTTTTGATTTTAATTTATTACTCTGGGTTAATTGTCCTTCGTCCTGGTTTATTTGATACGTCTATCTAGTTTTTGTCCATAATAGTCTATCGGTCATAAATATAAAGTGCGAGTGTCCTCGTCAAATTACCCTTATACCCGAAGTCAAATATTCCAACTAATTAACGATTTAAACTGTGACGCAGTTATCACTTCTGTCAATAATTATACCAGTTATCACTGTATGTAATCTACCCCTGTTTTAATTAGTTTATGAATATTAATTCATCCACTTGATCAAAATGAATAATCAATTACCCAACCCAATTGATTAATTAAATGATTATAACAGATTCCATATGAACATCATTAAATAGGACAACCATAATCATTATTAATTATTAGGTTAATTAATTTGAAGATAGGTTCGACAGACTCCAATGAGTTGTCACTCAATTAGACAATACCCCCATCTATTAATAGTCAATAGTTCAATTTCCACAAGTGTCGGTCTTTTGCCCAAACCTTAATTATGGTCCAAAGTTCAATTATCCCGTCTTAATATTTTAGCCCAACATCACGATTACTTCGATTTAAATAAGCATAATAATAACTTAGTTACGAGACATTAATTTAAAAAGTAAGAACATAGCTTACAGTGATTATTTTTGTGTAGCGTTACACGGACAGAGTTTCGACTTAAAACCCGTAAAACATTTCTTACAATAACCCAACTAAACTATAACTTATTATTAATCTTAATTAAAATTAAAATTATAAATATATATTACATAAAGAGAAAGAAAGATTGAAAAAAAAATATATATTTTGAAAGCCTCCGAATGCGTTGCTTTTATAGGCAAATATTGAATTGAAATTTTCACTTATGACCCCTTAACTATGCTCAATTAACAACTTTTTATTATTTATTATTATTCTTATTATGAATTATTTAAATATTATATTATATTCTTGTGCATAGTTGACTTGTACTTTCAGCTCCGTTGCGTCGAGCGTTGAAAGTCGGTTCATGTCTCAGTTCCGGATTTTCGAACGCCTTTTCGTATAATTTAATATCTTGTACTTTGCATTTTGCGGCTTGTACTTTTGTAATTTTTAGACTTTTCTCATCAATAAATTGAACCACTTGGATTGTATCTTGTACATTTGAGCTTTTTGGTCATTTGCGTCTTCAAATCGTCAAATCTGTCTTTTGTCTTCACCTTTTATTATTTAAACGATAATTACTTGAAATTCGAACAATTGCAACTAAAATCTTGTCTTTCTTGATGGATAATGCTATGAAATATGTGTTCGTTTTTAGCATTATCAATACCCGAAGTCAAATATTCCAACTAATTGGGGATTCAAACTGTAACAAGGTCTTAATACTTTGTTTAATGAATACACCAGGTTATCGACTGTGTGTAATCTAAGGTTTTAATACTTTGTTAACAATTACACCAATTACCCTTGAATGTAATCCACCCCTATTTTAATGAGTCCATTGACTATTAATCCATCCCCGTGTCTGGTCAAATGAACAATAATTCGTATTTATAAATATCCCGCCCATCGTATCCGATTAAGCGTATGTGGTTATATATAGATATGTCAAATTGTAATCTTTATATTAAATTAACGAGGTATCGTTAATTTAATATAAATCCCATTAACAGCCCATAGTCTAATTTCCACAAGTGTCGTTCTTTTGTCCAAACCCCAATTATGGTACAAAGCCCAATTACCCAATCTTTAATATTTTAGCCCAACATCATGATTACTTCGATTTAAATAAGTATAATAATAACTTAGTTACAAGACATTAATTTAAAAAGGAGAACATAACTTACATTGAGTATTTATCGCGTAGCTTTACACAGACAGAACTTCTACTTGAAAACCCGTAAAATAAACGTTACGCTACCCAAACTTTTAGAAATGTAACCACTAAATTAACCTACTCCTACTCCTAAAACTAAATTACATAAAATAAAAATTAAAAACTGAATTTAAAAATATAAAAGAGTGTGTTTGAAGCTCGAGCACAGGCCTGGTATTTATAGCATTTTGGCCTGCTACAGTAACCCATGTGATCGCATGGGTTTTATGCCTATTTCCCATGCGATCGCATGGCCGCCAGATCCAGCTCACATATTTTTTGTACACTAGCTTGTCTACATATTTAATAAATATATATAATATATATAATTTTATATAATTATATATATATATATATTATATTATATTCTTGTTCATAGTTGACTCGTAATTTTGGCTCCGATGTTTCGTACATTTACGCCCGGTTTATGTCTTGGTTCCGGTTTCTCGAACGTCTTTTAGTACAATTTAATATCGTGCAATTTACGTTCCGCGACTTGCATTCTTGTTAATCTTTAGACATTTTTCTTCGATAAATTAAACCACTTGGAGTGTAACTTGTACGTTTGAGCATTTTGGACGTTTTCGTCTTCAAATCGTCGTTTTCGCCTTTTGTCTTCGCACTTATTTAATATAAACGATTACAACTTAAAATAGGACAATTACAACTAAATAATTTACATATTGGGAGGATATTGCTACTAAATATATGTTCATTTGGAGCACTATCAATATCCATCATTAAAAACAATGAAAACCTCAATAAATGATCATTATTTAAAGTTTCAAGCTCAAAAATGTAAACGGTGATTCGGTAATCCAATTTATGCATACGATACGCTGTTTCGAAGGTAATAAAACATATATTGCAACTAAACACTTACTAACAACATGTCATAGCATTCAATGCATCAAAAATCTATTTTAAAGTTCATCAAACCCTAACCAAGAATCATGAATTCAACCATTTTGCAAATGAAGCTTTTCTAAATCAACCAACACATCAAATTGAAGCTAATGATGCTAGTAACACATTTAATACATGAACTTTAATATTTAAACAACATTTAATCACTCAAAACTCAAGATTAAACACACCCATTTTTTATATTTAAACTAGTTACTCAAACAACAAATCGAGCAAACCAAACACATATTCATGTTAGACTTGAGCCATAGACACTAACTAACACCATTTCAAGTCTATAAAATGAATTTGAAAAATCTAGAGTGTTTAGAAACTTTACCCCAAGTAGTGAAATTGGTACCAAATCGAAGAGGATGAAGAGAGGATCACGAATATGTAATTTATTTTGTGACAAGCTTCCTAGATTCAAAATGGATGATGAATTAGTGAAGTTGGATGAAGATGGTGTTCTTGAACTAGAGAGAAAAAGATGAGAGGTGGGAGGTGAAATGAATGAGTGGTGGGGAGGTGGGTTGACTAGTTGACCTAGTCACTAGTTTGCCCACTTGACACCATTAGTCCCTCGAGTTTAAAAGCGGGTGCATGAATTAACCGAACGAATTATTTTAAATACGCTAGAGTAAATGAGAGATGTTATAATTAAATAACGAAAATATTAAAAACGCTAGTCGACGGAAGATACGAATTTGGGTAACGAAAGATATTATCTAAAAAAAGACGGCGTTAAAATAAATTTAACGGAAAAAGGCGGGATGTTACATACTGTAATGCCGTAGGTGAAGTCCCAAATGTAAATATTTTTCATGAATTGTTTAGGACTAGATTAGTTAACAAATTCTGGTATACATTTGACTGTAAGCCAAATAAGGCTTTTACTGGGGTGAAGGAAACGTCCTTAAAAAATTGGAAAGATCCCTATTTCTTTGTCAATGAAAGGGTTGTTCAGGATGCCTGGGCGTGTGTTCGTGGATGGAAAAAAACTACCATAGGAGTTAGCAAGTCCATCACGTTATCTGATGATGAAAATTTTATTCTTGATACTTTGAAGACATTCCAATTTCCACAGAGGTCATATAATGATTATGAAGCCATCTTAGTTATCTGTAAAATGAGTAATAATTGGCGTGCTGAATATATGCCGGTGATGCGCTGGGAAGGCCGTGGTAGGCAACTTTATTGATATATTTTTCCCATTGTTATGTTGCCATGAGTTGTATTTGTTCTTATATATGTTTCTGCTTGTTTATATGTTATCTGATTGCAGAAGAAGAAATGCAGGTTTACAGAACTTTTAAGAAAACCAATCTAGATCCTTTGATTGTTTCTGAACGGCCCAAAACCCCAGCTGAAATTGAGGTCGACAAAGCCAAAGATGCTGAGTTTGAACAACAACTGAAGAGCCCAGAGCGGCCTGTTGATGGTGGCGATGATGGTATTGTTCAACCATCTCCTGATGTTGAAATTATCGAAACTACCCCTCAACCGTCTAGTGCCAAGAAGTCTGCAAGGTGTTCCAAATGTGAGGGAAAGCATTCGGCGAGTTAAGCTGCTGAAAAACCAAAAAGAGAAGTATCTTTTCTGTATCTTTGTAAGTAAATTAACAATTTTGTGTTGAGGTTCTATTGTATATATATCTGTTTCTTCATTTTTATAGGATTGGTGCTTCAAGATGATGTTGTTGATACTGCTTCTTGGAAAGATCATGCGAGTAACAAGGCTGTTGATGTTGAAGACGACAGTGATGATGATGAGGAAGAAACTCAGGATGATGAATCTTTTGAGACTCCTCCATTCAATACTCTGCGTACTCCCAAAGGGACTGACACAACACAATCCTCTGCATCTACCCAACTACCATCCTTACCGCTAGGCGGTCTACAAGCTTTTCTCGATGATCCCCTCAACAAATCTGATAGTTTTGCTGAGTTTCTGAAGGTAATTTTTATAAGATTTATGGTCTATTAACACCATTGTACTGGTAATTGTTTTCTTATCATAACTACTGTATTCATTGCAGGCAAACACTATTACTGATTTATCCTCTTTTCTATCGACCATGACTTATAAACAAAGCCATTAATCTACTGCCACAACATTAGTGCTCTTGAACCAACATGTGATTCATGATCTTAAAATGCAAAAAGCTCATGAGACTATTGTTGCCAATGTTGTACATAATGCTACCAAAGCAAAGAGGCTTGAACTTGACTTAGAAGATGCCAACTTGAAGTTGAAAACTGCAATGGATGCAGCAAGTAAGAAGAATGAAATGTTAGAGTTGGTTGAAGCAAAATGTGTTTCAGAGAGGGTGGAGAAAGAAAAGTTTATGGAGGAGAAAGAGAAGCTACGGAAGGAGAATCAGAAATTAAAAAAGATGGTAGAGGATAAGGATCAAATGATTGAAGAAAACATTGCTGCTGCTACTGATGCTAAGAAGAACTTTTTAGAGTTGAAGACTGGTATCCCTGCCCTTGTGGAAAGGGTATTAAGCTCTCCCTTGGTTGGTCAAACATTTCATAGGTATTTGGTGGCATCTACAGAGAGTGACCTTTCAAATGCTATGAAGGAGATTTTAGATGCTCTTCCTGTGAAACCTGACCCCCTACCAGCTGCAATATCGAAACATATGAAACCAAATGTTGATGCCAAGCTACAGGTGGCCATTAAGGAGGTGTCTTCTCTGAAGATTGCTATACTGGAAGATATTTGTAGCAGGAGAATGTTTCCGTAAAATATATTTTAGACGTACCTATTTCCAATTAGTCTGTAACTGTCATGCAACTTCTGTATACTATTCATGTATATTTATATTTTGCTGTTATATTTAAGTTTTCCATGATTATTGCGTGTCATGATTAACATATATCTTCTATTTATATGTTTATCCATTGCCAGTTATAGAAAACTTTTAAATTTCATATATCATATCATATGAAATGATTTTTTCCTTAAACTGATTTTTGACATGATACATGTATTGATCAGTTATCTGTCATCCGTTTTTCGTAATGCATCATTACATAATAACCCTTTATGAATCAGAGGTGCACTGCTACTTAAATGGTGTAATGTATACAGGTTATTAAAATTGTATATCTATTTTTTTGTCTTCGTTCAGCAAAACATGTATAACTGTGTATAGAATATATCACACAATTTATCCGTTCTCCGTTCTGTATTAAAATATTTATTTTGTAAAGAAATATTGAGAATTCTCCGACTACTTCTGAAGTAGGATATGAATCAATCATAGTGTTTTTATGTGATTTACATGTCGTAAGAATTGATAAATCTGTTGGATATAATTCTGTTTATAGAATGAGTAATGTTCCGTTTAGCGTGTTGTGCTCAGGTTTTTTGCGGCTTATAAAATACACTTGTATTTAATTTGCTGCATTCAAAAATATAAATGGATTTATGCCATTGTGATAAACCATTCTGTTTGTCATGACATTATGAGATCTTTATTTTTGCCTCGGTGCCCTCTAGCGAAGTAAACACTTTACGCTAGCCGATCCCTTGTGTCTATAATGCTGACACAAGAGCCTCTACCATTGGGGGCATAAAAATGCCTTGCCTTATGTGGGTAGGTATGAATGCTATGCTTTACATTCATAACGTGTAACGAGTTGCGTGAGAAAAATTAAAATTTTATTGATATTCTATTGCCGCACATACAACATTTTGTGCAACATCTTCATGTGGGGTGATCAATCCCAATTAGAAAACTACAAAAAGTGTATTGTGCTTTGTCTAAACTGATTGAAAATAAAAAACATGATTAATAAACTGCGCTGCACGGTTAATGCTAACATGTTGTTCTCCGTGCAGCGTGTTGCGTTTTGCTTTTAAAGTTCCCATTTTTTTGGATGGTTTGAAATATCCATTCACATCATTTCTGCTAAATAACTGCCTTGACGATCCTCCCTTAACAAAGTTATCCTGAGCTTCAAAAACAACTGACTTCTCCCTTGCCGGTCCAACGTACTCAGAGTGTACTACTGCTACATCATTTGGTGTTGGGAACCGCAATTCTGCATGCGGTGTAGAAGTAATTGCTCCAAATTTGCGAAGAGTTCGCCTTCCAAACAATGCATTGAATCTTGATCTGCCATCATGAAATGTCTCGTTCTTATTGATTAAAAACGTTCCATATTAATTGATTTCGTTGCGAGGTTTTGACCTCTATATGAGACGTTTTTCAAAGACTGCATTCATTTTTAAAACAAACCATAACCTTTATTTCATAAATAAAGGTTTAAAAAGCTTTACGTAGATTATCAAATAATGATAATCTAAAATATCCTGTTTACACACGACCATTACATAATGGTTTACAATACAAATATGTTACATCGAAATCAGTTTCTTGAATGCAGTTTTTACACAATATCATACAAACATGGACTCCAAATCTTGTCCATATTTTAGTATGCAATAGCGGAAGCTCTTAGTATTCACCTGAGAATAAACATGCTTTAAACGTCAATAAAAATGTTGATGAGTTATAGGTTTAACCTATATATATCAAATCGTAACAATAGACCACAAGATTTCATATTTCAATACACATCCCATACATAGAGATAAAAATCATTCATATGGTGAACACCTGATAATCGACATTAACAAGATACATATATAAGAATATCCCCATCATTCCGGGACACCCTTCGGATATGATATAAATTTCGAAGTACTAAAGCATCCGGTACTTTGGATGGGGTTTGTTAGGCCCAATAGATCTATCTTTAGGATTCGCGTCAATTAGGGTGTCTGTTCCCTAATTCTTAGATTACCAGACTTAATAAAAAGGGGCATATTCGATTTCGATAATTCAACCATAGAATGTAGTTTCACGTACTTGTGTCTATTTTGTAAATCATTTATAAAACCTGCATGTATTCTCATCCCAAAAATATTAGATTTTAAAAGTGGGACTATAACTCACTTTCACAGATTTTTACTTCGTCGGGAAGTAAGACTTGGCCACTGGTTGATTTACGAACCTATAATAATATATACATATATATCAAAGTATGTTCAAAATATATTTACAACACTTTTAATATATTTTGATGTTTTAAGTTTATTAAGTCAGCCGTCCTCGTTAGTAACCTACAACTAGTTGTCCACAGTTAGATGTACAGAAATAAATCGATAAATATTATCTTGAATCAATCCACGACCCAGAGTATATGTATCTCAGTATTGATCACAACTCAAACTATATATATTTTGGAATCAACCTCAACCCTGTATAACTAACTCCAACATTCACATATAGAGTGTCTATGGTTGTTTCGAAATATATATAGATGTGTCGACATGATAGGTAGAAACATTGTATACGTGTCTATGGTATCTCAAGATTACATAATATACAATACAAGTTGATTAAGTTATGGTTGGAATAGATTTGTTACCATTTTTCACGTAGCTAAAATGAGAAAAATTATCCAATCTTGTTTTACCCATAACTTCTTCATTTTAAATCCGTTTTGAGTGAATTAAATTTCTATGGTTTCATATTGAACTCTATTTTATGAATCTAAACAGAAAAAGTATAGGTTTATAGTCGGAAAAATAAGTTACAAGTCGTTTTTGTAAAGGTAGTCATTTCAGTCGAAAGAATGACGTCTAGATGACCATTTTAGAAAACATACTTCCACTTTGAGTTTAAACATAATTTTTGGATATAGTTTCATGTTCATAATAAAAATCATTTCCCAGAATAACAACTTTTAAATCAAATTTTATCATAGTTTTTAATTAACTAACCCAAAACAGCCCGCGGTGTTACTACGACGGCGTAAATCCGATTTTACGGTGTTTTTCGTGTTTCCAGGTTTTAAATCATTAAGTTAGCATATCATATAGATATAGAACATGTGTTTAGTTGATTTTAAAAGTCAAGTTAGAAGGATTAACTTTTATTTGCGAACAATTTTAGAATTAACTAAACTATGTTCTAGTGATTACAAGTTTAAACCTTCGAATAAGATAACTTTATATGTATGAATCGAATGATGTTATGAACATCATTACTACCTCAAGTTCCTTGTATAAACCTTCCGGAAATGAGAAAAATAGATCTAGCTTCAAAAGATCCTTGGATGGCTTGAAAGTTCTTGAAGCAGAATCATGACACGAAAACAATTTCAAGTAAGATTTCCACTCGAAAAAAGATTGTTATAGTTATAGAAATTGAATTAAAGTTTAAATATGATTATTACCTTGTATTAGAAAGATAACCTACTATAAGTAACAAAGGTTTCTTGATCTTGGATGATTACTTGGAATGGATTTAGAAAACTTGGAAGTAAACTTGCAATCTTGGAAGTATTCTTGATTTTATAAAACTAGAACTTTTGGAATTTATGAAGAACACTTAGAACTTGAAGATAGAACTTGAGATAGATCAATTAGATGAAGAAAATTGAAGAATGAAAGTGTTTGTAGGTGTTTTTGGTCGTTGGTGTATGGATTAGATATAAAGGATATGTAATTTTGTTTTCATGTAAATAAGTCATGAATGATTACTCATATTTTTGTAATTTTATGAGATATTTCATGCTAGTTGCCAAATTATGGTTCCCACATGTGTTAGGTGACTCAAATGGGCTGCTAAGAGCTGATCATTGGAGTGTATATACCAATAGTACATACATCTAAAAGCTGTGTATTGTACGAGTACGAATACGGGTGCATACGAGTAGAATTGTTGATGAAACTGAACGAGGATGTAATTGTAAGCATTTTTGTTAAGTAGAAGTATTTTGATAAGTGTCTTGAAGTCTTTCAAAAGTGTATGAATACTTATTAAAACACTACATGTATATACATTTTAACTGAGTCGTTAAGTCATCGTTAGTCGTTACATGTAAATGTTGTTTTGAAACCTTTAGGTTAACGATCTTGTTGAATGTTGTTAACCCATTATTTATTATAACAAATGAGATGTTAAATTATTATATTATCATGATATTATGATATATAATATATCTTAGTATGATATATATACAGTTAAATGTCGTTACAACGATAATCGTTACATATATGTCTCGTTTCGAAATCATTAAGTTAGTAGTCTTATTTTTACATATGTATTTCATTGTTAATACACTTAATAATATATTTACTTATCATTTAATATAATTAACCAAGTGTATCAATATCTTAATATGATTCATATGTACCTAGTAAGACGTTGTTATAACGATAATCCTTATATATATCGTTTTCGAGTTTCTTAAATTAATAGTCTCATTTTTATGTATATAACTCATTGTTAAAATACCTAATGAGATACATACTTATAATAAAATCATTTTAACTATATATATAACCATATATATGTCATCGTATAGTTTTTTTACAAGTTTTAACGTTCGTGAATCACCGGTCAACTTGGGTGGTCAATTGTCTATATGAAACCTATTTCAATTAATCAAGTCTTAACAAGTTTGATTGCTTAACATGTTGGAAACACTTACATGTAAATAACAATTTCATTTAATATATATATATAAACATGGAAAAGTTCGGGTCACTACAGTACCTACCCGTTAAATAAATTTCGCTCCGAAATTTTAAACAGTTGGAGGTGTTGACGTATCTACTGGAAATAAATGCGGGTATTTCTTCTTCATCTGATCTTCACGCTCCCAGGTGAACTCGGGTCCTCTACGAGCATTTCATCGAACCTTAACAATCGGTATCTTTTTTTGTTTAAGTCTCTTAACCTCACGATCCATTATTTCGACGGGTTCTTCAATGAATTGAAGTTTTTCATTGATTTGGATTTAGTCCAACGGAATAGTGAGATCTTATTTAGCAAAACATTTCTTCAAATTTGAGACGTGGAAAGTGTTATGTACAGCCGCGAGTTGTTGAGGTAGCTCTAGTTGGTAAGCTACTGGTCCGACACGATCTATAATCTTGAATGGTCCAATGTACCTTGGATTTAGTTTTCCCCGTTTACCAAATCGAACAACGCCTTTCTAAGGTGAAACCTTAAGCATGACCATTTCTCCAATTTCAAACTCTATATCTTTTCTTTTACTGTCCGCGTAGCTCTTTTATCGACTCTGGGCGGTTTTCAATCTTTGTTGAATTTGGATGATTTTCTCGGTAGTTTCTTGTATTATCTCCGGACCTGTAATCTGTCTATCCCCCACTTCACTCCAACAAATCGGAGACCTGCACTTTCTACCATAAAGTGCTTCAAACGGCGCCATCTCAATGCTTGAATGGTAGCTGTTGTTGTAGGAAAATTCTGCTAACGGTAGATGTCAATCCCAACTGTTTCTGAAATCAATAACATAAGCTCGTAGCATGTCTTTAAGCGTTTGTATCGTCCTTTCGCTCTGCCCATCAGTTTGTGGATGATAGGTAGTACTCATGTCTAGACGAGTTCCCAATGCTTGCTGTAATGTCTGCCAGAATCTTGAAATAAATCTGCCATCCCTATCAGAGATAATAGAGATTGGTATTCCATGTCTGGAGATGACTTCCTTCAAATACAGTCGTGCTAACTTCTCCATCTTGTCATCTTCTCTTATTGGCAGGAAGTGTGCTGACTTGGTGAGACGATTAACTATTACCCAAATAGTATCATAACCACTTGCAGTCCTTGGCAATTTAGTAATGAAATCCATGGTAATGTTTTCCCATTTCCATTCCGGGATTTCAGGTTGTTGTAGTAGACCTGATGGTTTCTGATGTTCAGCTTTGACCTTAGAACACGTCAAACATTCTCCTACATATTTAGCAATATCGGCTTTCATACCTAGCCACCAAAAATGTTTCTTAAGATCCTTGTACATCTTCCCCGTTCCAGGATGTATTGAGTATCTGGTTTTATGAGCTTCTCTAAGTACCATTTCTCTCATATCTCCAAATTTTGGTACCCAAATTCTTTCAGCCCTATACCGGGTTCCGTCTTCCCGAATATTAAGATGCTTCTCCGATCCTTTGGGTATTTCATCCTTTAAATTTCCCTCTTTTAATACTCCTTGTTGCGCCTCCTTTATTTGAGTAGTAAGGTTAGTGTGAATCATTATATTCATAGATTTTACTCGAATGGGTTCTCTGTCCTTTCGGCTCAAGTCGTCGGCTACCACATTTGCCTTCCCCGGGTGGTAACGAATCTCAAAGTCGTAATCATTCAACAATTCAATCCACCTACGCTACCTCATATTCAGTTGTTTCTGATTAAATATGTGTTGAAGACTTTTGTGGTCGGTATATATAATACTTTTGACCCCATATAAGTAGTGCCTCCAAGTCTTTAATGCAAAAACAACCGCGCCTAATTCCAAATCATGCGTCGTATAATTTTGATCGTGAATCTTCAATTGTCTAGACGCATAAGCAATCACCTTCATTCGTTGCATTAATACACAACCGAGACCTTGCTTTGATGCGTCACAATAAATCACAAAATCAACATTCCCTTCAGGCAATGACAATATAGGTGCCGTAGTTAGCTTTTTCTTCAATAATTGAAACGCCTCCTCTTGTTCATCCTTCCATTCAAATTTCTTCCCTTTATGCGTTAATGCAGTCAAGGGTTTTGCTATTTTGGAGAAATCTTGGATGAATCTTCTGTAGTAACCAGCCAATCCTAAAAATTGACGTATATGCTTCGGAGTTTTTAGGGTTTCCCACTTTTCAACGGTTTCGATCTTTGCCGGGTCCACCTGGATACCTTCTTTGTTCACTATGTTGTGATGACCCGGGAATTTCCGACTAAATTTAAACTTAATCTTTATATGATTTCGACACGATAAGCAAAGTCTAATGTTGAGTCTCGAAAACTTTGAATTGTGTTCATGTATGCATTTGGCCTTCTGACCATTCCCGACGATTCACGAACCAATGTGTAAGTAATTATGTAAAAATTACATATATATATATATATATATATATATATATATATATATATATATATATACACACACACACATATATATACATAGGTGTATATACATAAGGATATATATAATTATTTAAATTAATAAGTTTACATAAATCAATTGGAATTAAAAATGTAAGATAACAAACAAAATAATTAAGTTATTATTACCATAAATATATATAAATAGATATATAATATATGAATCTATATAATTTCTAATCATAATTAATATATTGTAACATATCTTAAATATATAAATATTAAATATTCAATGATGATATTATATAATATAAGTATTACATAATTAACAACATATTAGATTCAATCATATAAATTGTTATTATAATAATATTGTCATTACTAAAATTACTAAAAATTGTGTAATTATGGTTATTATAAAAGCAATTAGTTATTATTAGCATTAATTCGATTATTATCAATATCATTATTAACATTATCATTAATAACTATTTACTACTAGATATTAATATTATTTTTAGTAATATTAATAATGTTAAAAGTATAATAATTATTAATATTTTTTTAAAAAAAATTATTAATATCAAGTACATACAAGAATCAGATTCAGGAAACAAAGGTTTTTTACTAATATCTTTGTCCCATTGTTTTTTCGTTTTTTTGTGTTTGTCTCCCAAATATTCGATATAGCATTTTATTAGCTAATACAACCAAAAAATGTTAGCTGTTGTCTTCTCCTTTTTATTTTTTTCTAATATTTCTGTACTAAAAGGAAGATCCTTGTCAATCTTCTTTTTCCATTATAAATCAATTGATGTTTGAGAGGATATATACGACCACTATTATAATTCTCGAAATTCGTCCATTACAGTGTTCATCATCTGCAGATGGGAATTAAAACTGCATCACATTTTATTAATTTTTTTTTCTTCTCTGTTCTTCATCCTTACAGCTAATTTTCGATTTCTTATTTAATTTAAAAATCTTTAAATGCAGATACGTTGGGAATCTCTATTCCAAACTAACTGCAAAGTTTCCAATCTGAATTCTTCAAAACAAAGCCGAATTCGTGAGTCAAAGTTTTGTTTCATAAAAGTCAAACTTTGTCTATCGACCGAATTCGTGTTATCTGATTCGATTCAAGATAAATTTATGATTTGAAATGTTTCAACGAATGTTTCCTAACCTCTTTTATGTTATAACCTTTATCTAAAACTTTATAAATTGCAAAATCAAATTTTTATTTTTTTATATATCAGCGACGGTACTGCAGTGTTTCTTTTTTTTATTTTTTTTAGTTAATCACTTATTACTTGTTTTTAAATTGTATTATAACCCAAAATTCGTTTAGATTAATCACGTATGTTAGATTGTGTGGATTTGTATAAGATATAGATGAAGAAGAAGGAAACTGTTTTTATTTCGGGTTAAATGAATATAGAGGTAGCATTAAAACAGAAAAACGAATTGGGTCGGATGGTTATGATATTATGTTGGTGAGCGGGAGGTCTTGGGTTCGAGCCCTGCAGTGGGCTATTTTTTCTTAGAATCCGCTTTTATGAGGTAGTTTTCTTTTTTTATAAATATTATTATTATTATTATTATTATTATTATTATTATTATTATTATTATTATTATTATTATTATTATTATTATTATTATTATTATTATTATTATTATTATTATTATTATTATTATTATTATTATTATTATTATTATTAAGTAGTAGTTATCATGTATCATTATTATTATTATGATTATGATTAAGAATATTGTTATTATAACTATTAAAATCTTAGTAAATATACTTATTACTATTTTTATTATTTATAGTATTATTATCAAAATCAAGTATCATTTAGTAGTATTGTTAATATTGTTATTATTACGGATTAGTATCATGGTATTATTAATTATTATCAATATTATTATTTATAATACGATTATTAACAATTAGTATCATTTCATAGATATTTGATTTAATATTAATATAGGTATAATCATTAGTATTATCATTAGTAATATTCTTATAAGTATTGTTATTATTAAAAATCTTTATCATATAGATCATTTGTTATTATTATTATGAGTATGATTAGGAATATTATTATTATTATTATTATTATTATTATTATTATTATTATTATTATTATTATTATTATTATTATTATTATTATTATTATTATTATTATTATTATTATTATTATTATTATTATTATTATTAAAATGTATCATTATCATTAACATTATAAGTATCAATAAAATTAACATTTTATATAAAATTTTCCTAATTATTATTAAGTATTATGAAATGATATTAAAATTATTAATTTTATTACTATTATTATTAAATTATCAATCTTATCAAAACTACTAACGTTATCATTATATTTAATATTAGTATTACCATTATATTACTTCAAATATTATCTTAGTATTATTCAAATACTGTTTTAACAAACAAATTATTTACATATATATATAAATATATAAATATATTTAATATATAAAATATAACAAACTTAATATTTTATTTAGTTAAAAAAATATATATATATAATAAATACACAGAACATATAAGTTATTAACATAAAAACGATATAACTAAGAAAGTTATATATATTTATTCGATTACGATTATGTATATTAATATATATATACACAAATGATATAGGTTCGTGAATCCGAGGCCAACCCTACAATTGTTCGATGTCGTTATATGTATTTTTACTACAAAATACAATAGGTGAGTTTCATTAATCCCTTTTATTAAATGCTTTTGCAATATATATTTTTGGGACTGAGAATACATGCGCTGCTTTTATAAATGCTTTACGAAATAGACACAAGTAATAGAAACTACATTCTATGGTTGGATTATCTAATCGAATATGCCCTTTTTATTTAAGTCTGGTAATCTAAGAATTAGGGAACAGACACCCTAATTGACGCGAACTCTAAAGATAGATCTATCGGGCCCAACAAGCCCCATCCAAAGTACCGGATACTTTAGTACTTCGAAATTTATATCATGTCCGAAGGAGGATCCCGGAATGATGGGGATATTCTTATATGCATATTGTGAATGTCGGTTACCAGGTGTTCAATCCATATGAATGATATTTTTGTCTCTATGCATGGGACGTATGTTTACGAGAACTGGAAATATGAATTCTTGTGGTCTATTAAAATTATGAAATGATTATTTATGCTAAACTAATGAACTCACCAACCTTTTGGTTGACACTTGAAAGCATGTTTATTCTCAGGTACGAAAGAAATCTTCCGCCGTGTATTTGATCATTTTAAAGATATTACTTGGAGTCATTCATGACATATTTCAAAAGACGTTGCATTCGAGTCGTTGAGTTTATCAAGATCATTATAAAGTCAATTATAGGATATATTATGAAATGGTATGCATGTCTGTCAACTTTAGATGTAATGAAAGATTGTTTTTTTTTTAAAACGAATGCAATGTTTGTAAAATGTATCATATAGAGGTCAAGTACCTCGCGATGTAATCAACTGTTGTGAATCGTTTATAATCGATATGGACTTCGTCCGGATGAATTAGGACGGGTCCTTTCAGTTGGTATCAGAGCAGAGGTCTTAGCGAACCAGGTCTGCATTAGTGTGTCTAACTGATAAGTCGTTAGGATGCATTAGTAAGTCTGGACTTCGACCGTGTCTGCATGTCAAAAGTTTTTCTTATTATTTCGTGTCAAAAATTTCCTGCTTATCACTCTTAGTCTAGACATATCTTACTGCATTGATTGCATAGACAGTATATAGATAAATTCATATCTTAGCTTATCTGTTTTTGTTACCTTTGCCTGACAACTTTCGTAGATTCCTCCGTAACTTATGGGATTTTAGTATTATATATGCATATGTAAATTATGTATTGTAGGGTACTAATCTACATCCTATAATCTATTTCTTATCGAAAATTCCTTCATCTGATCGTACGAGATGAATCCCTCAACCAGTTCGAATTCCTCGGATTCCGACAGCTATTCTGATATGGAGTTTCACCTATCAGCGTCACCGAAATGAATCAACCAAACAGTCATCCCCAATTCATTTGATGAGTTCATAGTCGACTTAAACAATGGAGACGCGAAGAAGGCGATCCCTTCCACCAACCGAATTCACCTCTTGACAATGAACTTGAAGCGTTTACTGGCGAACCTGTTCGAGACACCATTTTCAGTCTCATTTCCAGGGTAACTCGACAAGATTATATTCTATCCACAATTCTGAACCTTATTCATCTGCTCGTTCCGACCGACAATCATCCTGGAGTAATAAGTCAATGAACTTCGTGACCGAATAATCAATTCGGAAAATATGGTGCAAAATGTACCAGCTTCAGCAACATCACCGGCACCAATAGTACAATCAATAATAGCACCAGTACCATCAACAATCCATGCTTCAATATCATCATCTGTACTTTGAATATGATCTTCGTTCCACGTATTGTTCTACCTCGCTTATCTTCGTTCGACATGGTGAATATGTAATCTCTAAAGTTTTAGAGATTTTTTTATTCTAGTTCCAACCAAAAACTAATGAGTTTAATATCATATTAACTCAATGAATCCATGATTACATCTAAAGAAAATGTATATGTATATACGTTTTTCATAAAGATTGTAAATAAAAATTCTTTCGTACAAAGTGTTAATTGTGAAAATATTTTAACAGGTAGGTAATACCCGAGGAATATTTAGATTTCGCATTAATAAGTTACACTGTACATTCTTCGAATCTGATTCAACAGTCATTCACTATTCTACTTACATCCACTGGTATCCGTATCCGTCACCGCAGAATAACCATTTTCATTCAATTTTAAATTTGGTTTTTGACCTATCAGAATCCAACAAGTGGCATAATGAAGAAATAATGGACACAATAAAAATTGATTAGAAACAGACTAATTAACAATATAAAATTTTGTTAAGAAACCACGCTAACAAGATCCTAGCTAACTGTTCCTAGCTAACTGGTTACATTTTATTTATCACAATTTAATTATCGCAATTTACATTTTCACAATTTTATTTATCGTCATTTAATTTCTGTTATTTATTTTACGCACTTTATTTATCGTCATTCTGTTATTTACGCATTTTAAATATCGGGACACGTATACAATGTTTTGACATATCATATCGACCCATCTATATATATATATATAGTTTGAGTTGTGATCGAGTCTGAGACGTATACGGGTCACGATACGTATTAATTAATTCGAATATTATATATTAAACTATATATAAATTACTGGACTGTTACTGTGGACTATCAACTGTGGACTACCAACACTGGACAATTAAAATGAATTAAAATATTGATTATAACATATGAAACTAAACAATTCTTCAAGTTTGCCACTTGATTTCATTTTAAACCTCATTCGTATCATCACAATTACAATCTGCGTCCAAACCTTTCATGATTCTTGAAAACACCTCAATCGATAGGATGAATCAACCGCACTTCATCTACGAGAGAAAAGATTGATGCATTTAGTTATGCATCTGATAAACTCTCGGAAACTGAGTAAACGTTTAACACATAGTTGTGCTAATTCCTTAATGTTATTATTACCCAAAATAACTTGGTAATTCCTTTCAAAGTAGCAAATTTTTTCACAGGTCCAGCAAATCAACTTCAACTTTTCGTTTAAAACAACCTTATTATCACCTTGATTTATATGTATGCTCTTTTATTGTTACCAGGGAACCTTTTATATTCCACCATATTACCGTCAGCGTTTAATCATCTAAAAAATACAATTCTCTTGAAATCACCTCAGATCGATAACCAATGATTCAGATATGGTAGCAGTAAATGTAGAAGAATCGGCAAGCAGTACTTTGAAAACTCACAGCATATCTACATCAACAGTTATATGTATAACATTTATCTCTTAGAATAATGATCTTCCATTCTGAAATTCTGAAAAGCACCCAGTCCGCGAACCAATACTCTGAATTTTGAAAAGTTGAATGAAGCAACAAAAACTGTAAACGACCCTAATCATCAGAAGTTTGATGATAAAGAATAGAATGTTGGAAAAGCTCAGAAAAGTTGGAACTGGAAAACGGATTGAGCTAACCACGAAGGAGACCAAGGACAAATACAAGGACTAAACCCTATATTCAAAGGATTCAGGTAATTTTGGATCCGTTGGAATCCTTAGAGAATATCTTGCTCCGAAGTCATGTTAAAATCTTGCGGAAAATTTTTCTTCATCAACCTTCAAACTTAGAAATTTCAAAATATCATCATCAATATCTTCGATATTTCTGAGGATATTTTCAAAAATATTCTCGTCCGAAATTATATACCTCTTCGTGCTTTCTGTGTATCATTATATTGGAAACATTCAAGAGGAAATTTAGTACCGAAAAGCAAATTATGCGAAACTATGAAGAAAGCCGTTGACAAATCACAAAGAATAAGTTTGACTTCAAAGAATCTAAATGATTCAATGTCTGCTGAAGTCTTTAGCGAATATCTTGCTCGTTACTCTAAACCTTTACAGACAATAGTTTCCATCATTCTATGATTTTAGATATTCAAAGATATTATCGTATCCTTCATTATAAATATCCTCCATATTTCTGAAGATATTTTTATAATTATTCTTATCCGAAATCATTAATCTCTTCGTGCTATCAGTGTTACATCATATAGAAACTGTTAGTTTCTATACTCTGTAAACTTTCGAGTTTAAAATATGAATGTTTTTGAAGTAGTGTTGGGAACTGATGCACGAGTTAGTATAATATAATGACACTTGATCAACGTGATTATATTACAGTAAGTCATGCTGAGTTTCTAATGAAACGTGATGATGGTTCACAGTAGATCATACCGTCATCATGTGTCATGTTACATAACTCTTTCATTCTACTTAACTTCTGAACATATCAAGAAAATATATTCTTGATAGTTCTATCCTCAGTGATTCTGGTAATTTGACAAATCAAATCGTGCGATCACGTTCTTTCTTGCTTAGAACATGAAGTTCATTCGAAACTCCATATCTACGAATTCTGGACCATTACTCGCTTTACTAGAGGTCGAGAAGAGAATAAAAAGGAAAAGAGCTCCAAAATATAAGAGAAAATATAAAGCTCAGTAACAACACGGAGATTACAAACCGTGCATATTAATACGAATAGCAATATAAAGACACGGTATAATTAAGAATAGTATCACCCAAGGTAATAGTAGAAGTAAACAGAATTTTTCTGATTGAAGATTGAAAAGAAGGATGACAAAAATAATAATTAGAAAAATATCAAGGATTAGAACTGGATTAAGCATTTTCACAATCTTTTGGATGTATGAACTAAGAAAGAAAGTATAGGAATGGTGAGAATAATGGAACGGAAGAGCTTAATTTATAGTGGAAATATCAGACAGAGAAATCGATGCAGATCACCGTATTTAATTATAGAGATCTTATTTTCCTTACTCGCCGAAGAATCAAATCTTTTAGATTTCGAAGATTTTCTTTAAATCCCTTGAATTCCGAAATTCAACCCTGACTCTGTCAAAAGTTAAGATGAATCTTTACTTTCTTATTTCACTCTCTGGTGATAGCTTCATTCGTACTCTTCGAATAATCGAATTATTTTTATCCACATTACTCAATGATGATAAAACTCAATTTATCAACTCATATTCGTCATGAAAACATTTTTATTGTTAGCCATGACCACCTCACTCAAATTTCGGGACGAAATTTCTTTAACGGGTAGGTACTGTGATGACCCGGGAATTTTCGACTAAATTTAAACTTAATCTTTATATGAACTTAATCTTTATATGATTTATAAAATCTAATATTTTTTTGGCATACTTTAAATCAATAAAATTAAAAATAATGATAACGAAATTTGTCGTCCCGCCCTCGGGTAAAGTAATTTCGGTTCAACGACCTAATCTTCAACTCACGACGAATTTGGAAATCATTTTTTAAACTTAATGAAATAAAGTAAATTTTATTTTAAATTCACACAAAACTTAAATTTTAAAAAGCATATTAATTTTATATATAAAAAAAAATTCAGAATGGGGGGAGAAAACTAGTTCTTTAGTGTCTGCTAGTGGAAAAGACCAATCGGATTCCATTCTCGGAACTACACGAGAACAGAGCAACTAACTCTAGACATCATTTTCTTTTTAGAACATTTGAATCTCCCCACACTTAGGTAGTTGTGGTGTCGAAATTGTGATTAACTTCATCGTCAATTTCTCTTGGACCATAATCAACTTGCATATCCGTGACTTTTGCTTTAAGCCAGTGACCAGCTTCTTCCGTAATATCCACAAATTCAACTAGTTTCACCTTTTCTTTAGGCGACAGTTTGGATACTAACCGGTTACATAACTTAAAGTTACCCTTACTTCTAGCATCATAAACCCGTTTAAAAAGTTTCTTCATTGAACTGTTAATAACGGGGTCATTTAATTTCGTATCAACAACGGGGTTCTTTGTCATCAAGTCATCATTAGGTGTTACTTCTTTTTCCCCACACTTAGGCGTTTTATTATTGCTAAGTACTACCGTTGGAGTTGGTAAAACAACATGGTTCTTACCAATCATTTTTGCTGGTTCAATGGTTTTGGTTGGTGGAGATTTAGACTTTCGAATCATAAAGGTGATCGATTTCTCATTATTACTAAGTGTCATTCTACCATTTCTTACATCAAATAATGCCCCGGTGGACGCTAAGAATGGTCGACCTAAAATTAGAGGAATGTTTGAGTCCTCTTCTATGTCAATGACAATAAATTCGACTAGAAAGGTTAAATTACCTACTTGAACGGGTAGGTTGTTAGCAATTCCAACTGGGTGCTTAATGGTTTGATTAAGGAGTCGAACACTCATATCCGTTGGACTTAATTCACCTACTCCTAATCTCTTATATAATGAAAGAGGCATAACACTTATACTCGCACCTAAATCTGCTAGTGCATCATACATGACACAATCACTAAGTAGACAAGGAACAATAAATTCACCCGGATCACCTACCCTAGGTGGAGGTTTTGGTGGAAATGTCTTCACCGGGTTTACTTTTACGGGTTTTGTTTCTTGTACTTTCTTATTCTTCTTCTTCTTTCCAGAGGTATCACAAACTTTATTTCCTATTACTTGCTCATACTCAACTCCTTTTCTTGGAAACGGGATACGTGGTCTGTATGGTGCCACCACTGGCTTTACATACTCGGGTGGTGGTGGTGTAACTTCTTCATTGTTACTCACATCTAAAACCTTCCCATCTTCTGGTGTTGGTTTTTCAGAATTTGTTGACACCATATTAACATTCTCATTCCGAGGATTTACTTCAGTATTACTCGGTAGCTTTCCTTGTTCCCTTTCACTCATCAATCTAACAAGAGTACCTACTTGTTTTTCTAGATTCAAAATGGAAGCTTGTTGAGTTCTAAATGACTGATCAAACCTCTCATTCGTTTGGGTTTGAGTTTCAATAAATTGTGTTTGCGATTCAACTAGCTTAAATACCACTTCTTCCAGATTTGACTTTTTCTCTTCAGTTTGTTGTGGTGGTTTATACAAGCCAGTTCTTTGTTGATTGAAAGTGTTGTTTTGAGTTGGTTGGTTATTCAGACCTTGTTGGTTGTACGAGTTATTGTCGGGTCCTTTTGGATTGTAAAGAATGTTTTGATTTCGATTGAAGTTTGGCCTTGGCGATTGATAATTATTTTGATAATTATTTTCCGGCTTTTGGTTCATGTAGGAAACATTCTCACGTTGTTCCATTGTTTGTTCGATGTGACAATCTTTCGTTAAGTGTGGTCCTCCGCATTGCTCACAACTGATTCGTATTGCGTAAATATCTTTAGTCATCTTTTCCATTCGTCTCTCGAAAGGATCTATTTTTGCGGAAAGAGAATCAAAGTTATGGCTAGAATCGGCTCTAGCCGCTTTAGATGAATGGAAAATATCTTTTTCCTGGTGCCACTCATAAGAGTGGGAGGCTGTGTTATCAATGATCTTGTGAGCTTTGGTTGCGGTTTTCTTCATAATGGAACCACCAGCTGCTGTGTGGATGACTTTTCGTGTGGCGACGTCAACGCCTTTATAGAAGATTTGTACTATTTGAAAAGTATCTAGACCGTGTTGAGGACATCCTCTCAACATCCTTCCGAATCTTGTCCAAACCTCATATAACGTTTCATTTGGCTTTTGCACGAACGTGGCAATTTCTCCTTGAAGTCTCACGGCTTTAGATGCCGGAAAGAATCTTTGAAGAAATTTCTCAACTAAAACATCCCATGTGTCAATCGCTCCTTCAGGTAACGATTCTAACCAATCTTTGGCTTCTCCCTTTAAAGTCCATGGGAACAACATAAGATAAATAGTTTCATCCTCAACTTCTCGGATTTTAAATAGATTATAAACCATATTAAAAGTTCGAAGATGTTCGTTTGGATCTTCTTTTGTTGTACCACCAAATTGGCACTGATTGGTGATCATGTGTAGGATTTGTCCTTTGATTTCAAAATCTGATGCTCTAACACCTGGCTGATTAATGGCGTGACCTTGGCCCGTGCGTATGGCTCTCATTCGGTCTTCCATACTTTGAGGTTCCGTTATTTCCATTTTTGAATTTGTTGAATCTGAATCACTAGAGGATTCAGATTTAATGGTTTCTTCCTCGACAATCTCTGGTTGTATGATTTGTGGTTCAGGAAGAATGATTAGTGGATCGGGATCTTGGAATTGTCCCTCCGGATTCTCAATTGTGAGATTGGGTTCAAAAATTGGATTATCGGAAATTTGAGTTGGAGTACTTGGTCGACTAGATGACGATTCTAAAGAAAAATCAACGGCGACAATGTTTGCTAAATTTCTTGATCGAGTTACAGGTGGTGAACGTTTCGCTCGGTGCATTCACTGAATATCCTATTAGTTATAAAAATAAAAATTATATAAGTTATCAAATTAATAGACTTTTCTGATTTTGCCCACGTTTCGAATAGCCAATAGATGCAGCGGGTAGCCAGGACCCTTTAATTCGGAAGCCCACAACTCGCCACTAACAAATCCAACTATTACTACGAACCAGAAAATTTTGGATGTCTATCAATTTAACCACTTAAAATAATTTTTCGTTTGAAATATAAAGAAATTTTAGAGAAGAAATAGAAAATTCTATGTCCTAAAAACTAGAGCGTCGAAAAATAAGAAAGAAAAAGAGCGCGTCGAAAAATGTCGAAAAATAAAAGGTCAAAAAATAAGAAAATTGTAGCGCGTCTAAAATTAAAAAGGGATTCTAAACGAAAAATGGAAATTACTTAAAAGGATACTAAAATTTTAACACGGCGTCGCAAAATTTTAAGGCACCTAAATCTTAGGCTAAAGAAAAAGCACTTAAGGGATTTTACGGCAAAGCCTAAAAATCTGAAAGTATAAAAATAACTATGGCAAAACTAAACTTAATACTAAAAGTTGTGACTGAGTCTAAAAATCTAAAGGTAAAAAAAAAAAAAAAAAACCTTAAAGGATTTTAGTCACTTTATGAAGCCAGGAACGTTCTACGCTTTGCCCCAAAGTCCACAACTATTCAAGCAAATGCTTATGGTCTCTGGTTTCGACAAATACTATCAAATAGCAAGGTCCCCTTTTATATATTTTTTTCTTATTAATTATCGTTTTCCATCTGTAGATGGTGGTCCCAAATCGTACAAATCAGATACAGGCAATTACGAAATCTGTTAGATGTCAATTTAAAGATTTAATTTTTTTCTTTATCGGATTCTCCATCTATCCTTGTCGACTAATTTAGCACAAGAAACCAATAGTACTCTCAAATGAATCCAAAAACGTGTGTAGCCTGACTTTAAATACAAAATCTTAAGGATTTTTTTTTTTACATCAACAAAACCAATTACAAATAAGGAGTTCAATCCCTATTTCTCTTATCCCCTGGTTACCGACTTCAAACACCAATCAATAAAGTAATATAAATATATTTTGTGGGCTACTAGATAATCAACTTGCTATTCATATTTTAAGTAGGTTGCAATCTTCAATAAATGGCTATAAAATACGATATGTTCTCCATAAATAGTTGATTTAAAAATCGAGACTATATTATTTTTATTTTTATTAATTTATTTATTTATTTATTTTTACGATTATTATTTAAAAATCCTAATAAAATTTAGTGAAAATCTATAAAAGTAAATAAAAACTTAAATAGCACTAGTTCCCCGGCAGCGGCGCCAAAAACTTGATGTGGTAGCGGGGGTAGGGTACGAAATAGTTATATTTTTGTTATGAAATACTATTAAATACGATACAATTTTACACAAGTTATTTTATTTATTTACGGATGGGATATACCTAAACCTTGCTACAACACTATAGGCAGTGTACCTAATCGTTGAGTAGTGTAGTTTTTAGTAAGTCCGGTTCGTTCCACAGGGAGTTAGTGAAAACGTACTATATTTTTATTAACTATATTTATATAAATATATAAGTAATATTATTATTGTTATAAAAGGGGGTTTACCGTTTAATGACCGGTTTGTCGATTTTGAGACTTTAAGCGTAAAGTTAAATGACGATAATTAAAGTGCGTAAAATAAATAACAATATTTAAAATTACAATAAATAAAATGACAGTAAATAAAAGTACGATGAGATATAAAATAAAAGAATTATGCTTATTTAAACTTCCGTAATCATGATGTTTGACGTTTTGATTTTAATTTATTACTCTGGGTTAATTGTCCTTCGTCCTGGTTTATTTGATACGTCTATCTGGTTTTTGTCCATAATAGTCTATCGGTCATAAATATAAAGTGCGAGTGTCCTCGTCAAATTACCCTTATACCCGAAGTCAAATATTCCAACTAATTAAGGATTTAAACTGTGACGCAGTTATCACTTCTGTCAATAATTACACCAGTTATCACTGTATGTAATCTACCCCTGTTTTAATTAGTTTATGAATATTAATTCATCCACTTGATCAAAATGAATAATCAATTACCCAACCCAATTGATTAATTAAATGATTATAACAGATTCCATATGAACATCATTAAATAGGACAACCATAATCATTATTAATTATTAGGTTAATTAATTTGAAGATAGGTTCGACAGACTCCAATGAGTTGTCACTCAATTAGACAATACCCCCATCTATTAATATTCAATAGTTCAATTTCCACAAGTGTCGGTCTTTTGCCCAAACCTTAATTATGGTCCAAAGTTCAATAATCCCGTCTTAATATTTTAGCCAAACATCACGATTACTTCGATTTAAATAAGCATAATAATAACTTAGTTACGAGACATTAATTTAAAAAGTAAGAACATAGCTTACAGTGATTATTTTCGCGTAGCGTTACACGGACAGAGTTTTGACTTAAAACCCGTAAAACATTTCTTACAATAACCCAACTAAACCATAACTTATTATTAATCTTAATTAAAATTAAAATTATAAATATATATTACATAAAGAGAAAGAAAGATTGAAAAAAAAAAAATATTTTGAAAGCCTCTGAATGCGTTGCTTTTATAGGCAAATATTGAATTGAAATTTTCACTTATGACCCCTTAACTATGCTCAATTAACAACTTTTTATTATTTATTATTATTCTTATTATGAATTATTTAAATATTATATTATATTCTTGTGCATAGTTGACTTGTACTTTCAGCTCCGTTGCGTCGAGCCTTGAAAGTCGGTTCATGTCTCAGTTCCGGATTTTCGAACGCCTTTTCGTATAATTTAATATCTTGTACTTTGCGTTTTGCGGCTTGTACTTTTGTAATTTTTAGACGTTTCTCATCAATAAATTGAACCACTTGGATTGTATCTTGTACATTTGAGCTTTTTGGTCATTTGCGTCTTCAAATCGTCAAATCTGTCTTTTGTCTTCACCTTTTATTATTTAAACGATAATTACTTGAAATTAGAACAATTGCAACTAAAATC
Organism: Rutidosis leptorrhynchoides; assembly: GCF_046630445.1. Lineage (NCBI taxonomy): Eukaryota > Viridiplantae > Streptophyta > Magnoliopsida > Asterales > Asteraceae > Rutidosis > Rutidosis leptorrhynchoides. The sequence goes on from NC_092339.1 coordinate 361,926,997, forward strand.
TTGTCTTTCTTGATGGATAATGCTATGAAATATGTGTTCGTTTTTTGCATTATCAATACCCGAAGTCAAATATTCCAACTAATTGGGGATTCGAACTGTAACAAGGTCTTAATACTTTGTTTAATGAATACACCAGGTTATCGACTGTGTGTAATCCAAGGTTTTAATACTTTGTTAACAATTACACCAATTACCCTTGAATGTAATCCACCCCTATTTTAATGAGTCCATTGACTATTAATCCATCCCCGTGTCTGGTCAAATGAACAATAATTCGTATTTATAAATATCCCGCCCATCGTATTCGATTAAGCGTATGTGGTTATATATAGATATGTCAAATTGTAATCTTTATATCAAATTAACGAGGTATCGTTAATTTAATATAAAGCCCATTAATAGCCCATAGTCTAATTTCCACAAGTGTCGTTCTTTTGTCCAAACCCCAATTATGGTACAAAGCCCAATTACCCAATCTTTAATATTTTAGCCCAACATCATGATTACTTCGATTTAAATAAGTATAATAATAACTTAGTTACAAGACATTAATTTAAAAAGGAGAACATAACTTACATTGAGTATTTATCGCGTAGCTTTACACAGACAGAACTTCTACTTGAAAACCCGTAAAATAAACGTTACGCTACCCAAACTTGTAGAAATGTAACCACTAAATTAACCTACTCCTACTCCTAAAACTAAATTACATAAAATAAAAATTAAAAACTGAATTTGAAAATATAAAAGAGTGTGTTTGAAGCTCGAGCACAGGCCTGGTATTTATAGCATTTTGGCCTGCTACAGTAACCCATGTGATCGCATGGGTTTTATGCCTATTTCCCATGCGATCGCATGGCCGCCAGATCCAGCTCACATATTTTTTGTACACTAGCTTGTCTACATATTTAATAAATATATATAATATATATATAATTTTATATAATTATATATATATTATATTATATTCTTGTTCATAGTTGACTCGTAATTTTGGCTCCGATGTTTCGTACATTTACGCCCGGTTAATGTCTTGGTTCCGGTTTCTCGAACGTCTTTTAGTACAATTTAATATCGTGCAATTTGCGTTCTGCGACTTGCATTCTTGTTAATCTTTAGACATTTTTCTTCGATAAATTAAACCACTTGGAGTGTAACTTGTACGTTTGAGCATTTTGGACGTTTTCGTCTTCAAATCATCGTTTTCGCCTTTTGTCTTCGCACTTATTTAATATAAACGATTACAACTTAAAATAGGACAATTACAACTAAATAATTTACATATTGGGAGGATATTGCTACTAAATATATGTTCATTTGGAGCACTATCAATATCCATCATTAAAAACAATGAAAACCTCAATAAATGATCATTATTTAAAGTTTCAAGCTCAAAAATGTAAACGGTGATTCGGTAATCCAATTTACGCATACGATACGCTGTTTCGAAGGTAATAAAACATACATTGCAACTAAACACTTACTAACAACATGTCATAGCATTCAATGCATCAAAAATCTATTTTAAAGTTCATCAAACCCTAACCAAGAATCATGAATTCAACCATTTTGCAAATGAAGCTTTTCTAAATCAACCAACACATCAAATTGAAGCTAATGATGCTAGTAACACATTTAATACATGAACTTTAACATTTAAACAACATTTAATCACTCAAAACTCAAGATTAAACACACCCATTTTTTATATTTAAACTAGTTACTCAAACAACAAATCGAGCAAACCAAACACATATTCATGTTAGACTTGAGCCATAGACACTAACTAACACCATTTCAAGTCTATAAAATGAATTTGAAAAATCTAGAGTGTTTAGAAACTTTACCCCAAGTAGTGAAATTGGTACCAAATCGAAGAGGATGAAGAGAGGATCACGAATATGTAATTTGTTTTGTGACAAGCTTCCTAGATTCAAAATGGATGATGAATTAGTGAAGTTGGATGAAGATGGTGTTCTTGAACTAGAGAGAAAAAGATGAGAGGTGGGAGGTGAAATGAATGAGTGGTGGGGAGGTGGGTTGACTAGTTGACCTAGTCACTAGTTTGCCCACTTGACACCATTAGTCCCTCGAGTTTAAAAGCGGGTGCATGAATTAACCGAACGAATTATTTTAAATACGCTAGAGTAAACGAGAGATGTTATAATTAAATAACGAAAATATTAAAAACGCTAGTCGACGGAAGATACGAATTTGGGTAACGAAAGATATTATCAAAAAAAAGACGGCGTTAAAATAAATTTAACGGAAAAAGGTGGGATGTTACATACTGTAATGCCGTAGGTGAAGTCGCAAATGTAAATATTTTTCATGAATTGTTTAGGACTAGATTAGTTAACAAATTCTGGTATACATTTGACTGTAAGCCAAATAAGGCTTTTACTGGGGTGAAGGAAACGTCCTTAAAAAATTGGAAAGATCCCTATTTCTTTGTCAATGAAAGGGTTGTTCAGGATGCCTGGGCGTGTGTTCGTGGATGGAAAAAAACTACCATAGGAGTTAGCAAGTCCATCACGTTATCTGATGATGAAAATTTTATTCTTGATACTTTGAAGACATTCCAATTTCCACATAGGTCATATAATGATTATGAAGCCATCTTAGTTATCTGTAAAATGAGTAATAATTGGCGTGCTGAATATATGCCGGTGATGCGCTGGGAAGGCCGTGGTAGGCAACTTTATTGATATATTTTTCCCATTGTTATGTTGCCATGAGTTGTATTTGTTCTTATATATGTTTCTGCTTGTTTATATGTTATCTGATTGTAGAAGAAGAAATGCAGGTTTACAGAACTTTTAAGAAAACCAATCTAGATCCTTTGATTGTTTCTGAACGGCCCAAAACCCCAGCTGAAATTGAGGTCGAGAAAGCCAAAGATGCTGAGTTTGAACAACAACTGAAGAGCCCAGAGCGGCCTGTTGATGGTGGCGATGATGGTATTGTTCAACCATCTCCTGATGTTGAAATTATCGAAACTACCCCTCAACCGTCTAGCGCCAAGAAGTCTGCAAGGTGTTCCAAATGTGAGGGAAAGCATTCGGCGAGTTAAGCTGCTGAAAAACCAAAAAGAGAAGTATCTTTTCTGTATCTTTGTAAGTAAATTAACAATTTTGTGTTGAGGTTCTATTGTATATATATCTGTTTCTTCATTTTTATAGGATTGGTGCTTCAAGATGATGTTGTTGATACTGCTTCTTGGAAAGATCATGCGAGTAACAAGGCTGTTGATGTTGAAGACGACAGTGATGATGATGAGGAAGAAACTCAGGATGATGAATCTTTTGAGACTCCTCCATTCAATACTCTGCGTACTCCCAAAGGGACTGACACAACACAATCCTCTGCATCTACCCAACTACCATCCTTACCGCTAGGCGGTCTACAAGCTTTTCTCGATGATCCCCTCAACAAATCTGATAGTTTTGCTGAGTTTCTGAAGGTAATTTTTATAAGATTTATGGTCTATTAACACCATTGTACTGGTAATTGTTTTCTTATCATAACTACTGTATTCATTGCAGGCAAACACTATTACTGATTTATCCTCTTCTCTATCGACCATGACTTATAAACAAAGCCATTAATCTACTGCCACAACATTAGTGCTCTTGAACCAACATGTGATTCATGATCTTAAAATGCAAAAAGCTCATGAGACTATTGTTGCCAATGTTGTACATAATGCTACCAAACCAAAGAGGCTTGAACTTGACTTAGAAGATGCCAACTTGAAGTTGAAAACTGCAATGGATGCAGCAAGTAAGAAGAATGAAATGTTAGACTTGGTTGAAGCAAAATGTGTTTCAGAGAGGGTGGAGAAAGAAAAGTTTATGGAGGAGAAAGAGAAGCTACGGAAGGAGAATCAGAAATTAAAAAAGATGGTAGAGGATAAGGATCAAATGATTGAAGAAAACATTGCTGCTGCTACTGATGCTAAGAAGAACTTTTTAGAGTTGAAGACTGGTATCCCTGCCCTTGTGGAAAGGGTATTAAGCTCTCCCTTGGTTGGTCAAACATTTCATAGGTATTTGGTGGCATCTACAGAGAGTGACCTTTCAAATGCTATGAAGGAGATTTTAGATGCTCTTCCTGTGAAACCTGACCCCCTACCAGCTGCAATATCGAAACATATGAAACCAAATGTTGATGCCAAGCTACAGGTGGCCATTAAGGAGGTGTCTTCTCTGAAGATTGCTATACTGGAAGAGATTTGTAGCAGGAGAATGTTTCCGTAAAATATATTTTAGACGTACCTATTTCCAATTAGTCTGTAACCGTCATGCAACTTCTGTATACTATTCATGTATATTTATATTTTGCTGTTATATTTAAGTTTTCCATGATTATTGCGTGTCATGATTAACATATATCTTCTATTTATATGTTTATCCATTGCCAGTTATAGAAAACTTTTAAATTTCATATATCATATCATATGAAATGATTTTTTCCTTAAACTGATTTTTGACATGATACATGTATTGATCAGTTATCTGTCATCCGTTTTCCGTAATGCATCATTACATAATAACCCTTTATGAATCAGAGGTGCACTGCTACTTAAATGGTGTAATGTATACAGGTTATTAAAATTGTATATATGTTTTTTTGTCTTCGTTCAGCAAAACATGTATAACTGTGTATAGAATATATCACACAATTTATCCGTTCTCCGTTCTGTATTAAAATATTTATTTTGTAAAGAAATATTGAGAATTCTCCGACTACTTCTGAAGTAGGATATGAATCAATCATAGTGTTTTTATGTGATTTACATGTCGTAAGAATTGATAAATCTGTTGGATATAATTCTGTTTATAGAATGAGTAATGTTCCGTTTAGCGTGTTGTGCTCAGGTGTTTTGCGGCTTATAAAATACACTTGTATTTAATTTGCTGCTTTCAAAAATATAAATGGATTTATGCCATTGTGATAAACCATTCTGTTTGTCATGACATTATGAGATCTTTATTTTTGCCTCGGTGCCCTCTAGCGAAGTAAACACTTTACGCTAGCCGATCCCTTGTGTCTATAATGCTGACACAAGAGCCTCTACCATTGGGGGCATAAAAATGCCTTGCCTTATGTGGGTAGGTATGAATGCTATGCTTTACATTCGTAACGTGTAACGAGTTGCGTGAGAAAAATTAAAATTTTATTGATATTCTATTGCCGCACATACAACATTTTGTGCAACATCTTCATGTGGGGTGATCAATCCCAATTAGAAAACTACAAAAAGTGTATTGTGCTTTGTCTAAACTGATTGAAAATAAAAAACATGATTAATAAACTGCACTGCACGGTTAATGGTAACATGTTGTTCTCCGTGCAGCGTGTTGCGTTTTGCTTTTAAAGTTCCCATTTTTTTGGATGGTTTGAAATATCCATTCACATCATTTCTGCTAAATAACTGCCTTGACTATCCTCCCTTAACAAAGTTATCCTGAGCTTCAAAAACAACTGACTTCTCCCTTGCTGGTCCAACGTACTCAGAGTGTACTACTGCTACATCATTTGGTGTTGGGAACCGCAATTCTGCATGCGGTGTAGAAGTAATTGCTCCAAATTTGCGAAGAGTTCGCCTTCCAAACAATGCATTGAATCTTGATCTGCCATCATGAAATGTCCCGTTCTTATTGATTAAAAACGTTCCATATTAATTGATTTCGTTGCGAGGTTTTGACCTCTATATGAGACGTTTTTCAAAGACTGCATTCATTTTTAAAACAAACCATAACCTTTATTTCATAAATAAAGGTTTAAAAAGCTTTACGTAGATTATCAAATAATGATAATCTAAAATATCCTGTTTACACACGACCATTACATAATGGTTTACAATACAAATATGTTACATCGAAATCAGTTTCTTGAATGCAGTTTTTACACAATATCATACAAACATGGACTCCAAATCTTGTCCATATTTTAGTATGCAATAGCGGAAGCTCTTAGTATTCACCTGAGAATAACAATAGACCACAAGATTTCATATTTCAATACACATCCCATACATAGAGATAAAAATCATTCATATGGTGAACACCTGGTAATCGACATTAACAAGATACATATATAAGAATATCCCCATCATTCCGGGACACCCTTCGGATATGATATAAATTTCGAAGTACTAAAGCATCCGGTACTTTGGATGGGGTTTGTTAGGCCCAATAGATCTATCTTTAGGATTCGCGTCAATTAGGGTGTCTGTTCCCTAATTCTTAGATTACCAGACTTAATAAAAAGGGGCATATTCGATTTCGATAATTCAACCATAGAATGTAGTTTCACGTACTTGTGTCTATTTTGTAAATCATTTATAAAACCTGCATGTATTCTCATCCCAAAAATATTAGATTTTAAAAGTGGGACTATAACTCACTTTCACAGATTTTTACTTCGTCGGGAAGTAAGACTTGGCCACTGGTTGATTCACGAACCTATAATAATATATACATATATATCAAAATATGTTCAAAATATATTTACAACACTTTTAATATATTTTGATGTTTTAAGTTTATTAAGTCAGCTGTCCTCGTTAGTAACCTACAACTAGTTGTCCACAGTTAGATGTACAGAAATAAATCGATAAATATTATCTTGAATCAATCCACGACCCAGAGTATACGTATCTCAGTATTGATCACAACTCAAACTATATATATTTTGGAATCAACCTCAACCCTGTATAACTAACTCCAACATTCACATATAGAGTGTCTATGGTTGTTCCAAAATATATATAGATGTGTCGACATGATAGGTCGAAACATTGTATACGTGTCTATGGTATCTCAAGATTACATAATATACAATACAAGTTGATTAAGTTATGGTTGGAATAGATTTGTTACCAATTTTCACGTAGCTAAAATGAGAAAAATTATCCAATCTTGTTTTACCCATAACTTCTTCATTTTAAATCCGTTTTGAGTGAATCAAATTTCTATGGTTTCATATTGAACTCTATTTTATGAATCTAAACAGAAAAAGTATAGGTTTATAGTCAGAAAAATAAGTTACAAGTCGTTTTTGTAAAGGTAGTCATTTCAGTCGAAAGAACGACGTCTAGATGACCATTTTAGAAAACATACTTCCACTTTGAGTTTAACCATAATTTTTGGATATAGTTTCATGTTCATAATAAAAATCATTTCCCAGAATAACAACTTTTAAATCAAATTTTATCATAGTTTTTAATTAACTAACCCAAAACAGCCCGCGGTGTTACTACGACGGCGTAAATCCGATTTTACGGTGTTTTTCGTGTTTCCAGGTTTTAAATCATTAAGTTAGCATATCATATAGATATAGAAAATGTGTTTAGTTGATTTTAAAAGTCAAGTTAGAAGGATTAACTTTTATTTGCGAACAAGTTTAGAATTAACTAAACTATGTTCTAGTGATTACAAGTTTAAACCTTCGAATAAGATAGCTTTATATGTATGAATCGAATGATGTTATGAACATCATTACTACCTCAAGTTCCTTGGATAAACCTAATAGAAATGAGAAAAATAGATCTAGCTTCAAAAGATCCTTGGATGGCTTGAAAGTTCTTGAAGCAGAATCATGACACGAAAACAATTTCAAGTAAGATTTCCACTCGAAAAAAGATTGTTATAGTTATAGAAATTGAATTAAAGTTTGAATATGATTATTACCTTGTATTAGAAAGATAACCTACTATAAGTAACGAAGGTTTCTTGATCTTGGATGATTACTTGGAATGGATTTAGAAAACTTGGAAGTAAACTTGCAATCTTGGAAGTATTCTTGATTTTATAAAACTAGAACTTTTGGAATTTATGAAGAACACTTAGAACTTGAAGATAGAAATTGAGATAGATCAATTAGATGAAGAAAATTGAAGAATGAAAGTGTTTGTAGGTGTTTTTGGTCGTTGGTGTATGGATTAGATATAAAGGATATGTAATTTTGTTTTCATGTAAATAAGTCATGAATGATTACTCATATTTTTGTAATTTTATGAGATATTTCATGCTAGTTGCCAAATGATGGTTCCCACATGTGTTAGGTGACTCAAATGGGCTTCTAAGAGCTGATCATTGGAGTGTATATACCAATAGTACATACATCTAAAAGCTGTGTATTGTACGAGTACGAATACGGGTGCATACGAGTAGAATTGTTGATGAAACTGAACGAGGATGTAATTGTAAGCATTTTTGTTAAGTAGAAGTATTTTGATAAGTGTATTGAAGTCTTTCAAAAGTGTATGAATACTTATTAAAACACTACATGTATATACATTTTAACTGAGTCGTTAAGTCATCGTTAGTCGTTACATGTAAATGTTGTTTTGAAACCTTTAGGTTAACGATCTTGTTGAATGTTGTTAACCCATTATTTATTATAACAAATGAGATGGTAAATTGTTATATTATCATGATATTATGATATATAATATATCTTAGTATGATATATATACAGTTAAATGTCGTTACAACGATAATCGTTACATATATGTCTCGTTTTGAAATCATTAAGTTAGTAGTCTTATTTTTACATATGTATTTCATTGTTAATACACTTAATAATATATTTACTTATCATTTAACATAATTAACCAAGTGTATCAATATCTTAATATGATTCATATGTACCTAGTAAGACGTTGTTATAACGATAATCCTTATATATATCGTTTTCGAGTTTCTTAAATTAATAGTCTCATTTTTATGTATATAACTCATTGTTAAAATACCTAATGAGATACATAATTATAATAAAATCATGTTAACTATATATATAACCATATATATGTCATCGTATAGTTTTTACAAGTTTTAACGTTCGTGAATCACCGGTCAACTTGGGTGGTCAATTGTCTATATGAAACCTATTTCAATTAATCAAGTCTTAACAAGTTTGATTGCTTAACATGTTGGAAACACTTACATGTAAATAACAATTTCATTTAATATATATATAAACATGGAAAAGTTCGGGTCACTACAGTACCTACCCGTTAAATAAATTTCACCCCGAAATTTTAAGCAGTTGGAGGTGTTGACGTATCTACTGGAAATAAATGCGGGTATTTCTTCTTCATCTGATCTTCATGCTCCCAGGTGAACTCGGGTCCTCTACGAGCATTCCATCGAACCTTAACAATCGGTATCTTTTTTTGTTTAAGTCTCTTAACCTAACGATCCATTATTTCGACGGGTTCTTCAATGAATTGAAGTTTTTCATTGATTTGGATTTCGTCCAACAGAATAGTGAGATCTTCTTTAGCAAAACATTTCTTCAAATTTGAGACGTGGAAAGTGTTATGTACAGCCGCGAGTTGTTGAGGTAGCTCCAGTTGGTAAGCTACTGGTCCGACACGATCTATAATCTTGAATGGTCCAATGTACCTTGGATTTAGTTTTCCCCGTTTACCAAATCGAACAACGCCTTTCCAAGGTGAAATCTTAAGCATGACCATTTCTCCAATTTCAAACTCTATATCTTTTCTTTTACTGTCCGCGTAGCTCTTTTGTAGACTCTGGGTGGTTTTCAATCTTTGTTGAATTTGGATGATTTTCTCGGTAGTTTCTTGTATTATCTCCGGACCCGTAATCTGTCTATCCCCCACTTCACTCCAACAAATCGGAGACCTGCACTTTCTACCATAAAGTGCTTCAAACGGCGCCATCTCAATGCTTGAATGGTAGCTGTTGTTGTAGGAAAATTCTGCTAACGGTAGATGTCGATCCCAACTGTTTCCGAAATCAATAACATAAGCTCGTAGCATGTCTTCAAGCGTTTGTATCGTCCTTTCGCTCTGCCCATCAGTTTGTGGATGATAGGTAGTACTCATGTCTAGACGAGTTCCCAATGCTTGCTGTAATGTCTGCCAGAATCTTGAAATAAATCTGCCATCCCTATCAGAGATAATAGAGATTGGTATTCCATGTCTGGAGACGACTTTCTTCAAATACAGTCGTGCTAACTTCTCCATCTTGTCATCTTCTCTTATTGGCAGGAAGTGTGCTGACTTGGTGAGACGATCAACTATTACCCAAATAGTATCATAACCACTTGCAGTCCTTGGCAATTTAGTAATGAAATCCATGGTAATGTTTTCCCATTTCCATTCCGGGATTTCAGGTTGTTGTAGTAGACCTGATGGTTTCTGATGTTCAGCTTTGACCTTAGAACACGTCAAACATTCTCCTACATATTTAGCAATATCGGCTTTCATACCTAGCCACCAAAAATGTTTCTTAAGATCCTTGTACATCTTCCCCGTTCCAGGATGTATTGAGTATCTGGTTTTATGAGCTTCTCTAAGTACCATTTCTCTCATATCTCCAAATTTTGGTACCCAAATTCTTTCAGCCCTATACCAAGTTCCATCTTCCCGAATATTAAGATGCTTCTCCGATCCTTTGGGTATTTCATCCTTTAAATTTCCCTCTTTTAATACTCCTTGTTGCGCCTCCTTTATTTGAGTAGTAAGGTTAGTGTGAATCATTATATTCATAGATTTTACTCGAATGGGTTCTCTGTCCTTTCGGCTCAAGTCTTCGGCTAGCACATTTGCCTTCCTTGGGTGGTAACGAATCTCAAAGTCGTAATCATTCAACAATTCAATCCACCTACGCTGCCTCATATTCAGTTGTTTCTGATTAAATATGTGTTGAAGACTTTTGTGGTCGGTATATATAATACTTTTGACCCCATATAAGTAGTGCCTCTAAGTCTTTAATGCAAAAACAACCGCGCCTAATTCCAAATCATGCGTCGTATAATTTTGATCGTGAATCTTCAATTGTCTAGACGCATAAGCAATCACCTTCGTTCGTTGCATTAATACACAACCGAGACCTTGCTTTGATGCGTCACAATAAATCACAAAATCATCATTCCCTTCAGGCAATGACAATATAGGTGCCGTAGTTAGCTTTTTCTTCAATAATTGAAACGCCTCCTCTTGTTCATCCTTCCATTCAAATTTCTTCCCTTTATGCGTTAATGCAGTCAAGGGTTTTGCTATTTTGGAGAAATCTTGGATGAATCTTCTGTAGTAACCAGCCAATCCTAAAAATTGACGTATATGCTTCGGAGTTTTTGGGGTTTCCCACTTTTCAACGGTTTCGATCTTTGCCGGGTCCACCTGGATACCTTCTTTGTTCACTATGTTGTGATGACCCGGGAATTTCCGACTAAATTTAAACTTAATCTTTATATGATTTCGACACGATAAGCAAAGTCTATAATGTTGAGTCTCGAAAACTTTGAATTGTGTTCATGTATGCATTTGGCCTTCTGACCATTCCCGACGATTCACGAACCAATGTGTAAGTAATTATGTAAAAATTACATATATATATATATATATATATATATATATACATATATATATATATATATATATATATATATATATACACACACACACACACACACATATACATAGGTGTATATACATAAGGGTATATATAATTATTTAAATTAATAAGTTTACATAAATCAATTGGAATTAAAAATGTAAGATAACAAACAAAATAATTAAGTTATTATTACCATAAATATATATAAATAGATATATAATATATGAATCTATATAATTTCTAATCATAATTAATATATTGTAACATATCTTAAATATATAAATATTAAATATTCAATGATGATATTATATAATATAAGTATTACATAATTAACAACATATTAGATTCAATCATATAAATTGTTATTATAATAATATTGTCATTACTAAAATTACTAAAAATTGTGTAATTATGGTTATTATAAAAGCAATTAGTTATTATTAGCATTAATTCGATTATTATCAATATCATTATTAACATTATCATTAATAACTATTTACTACTAGATATTAATATTATTTTTAGTAATATTAATAATGTTAAAAGTATAATAATTATTAATATTTTTTTAAAAAAAATTATTAATATCAAGTACATACAAGAATCAGATTCAGGAAACAAAGGTTTTTTACTAATATCTTTGTCCCATTGTTTTTTCGTTTTTTTGTGTTTGTCTCCCAAATATTCGATATAGCATTTTATTAGCTAATACAACCAAAAAATGTTAGCTGTTGTCTTCTCCTTTTTATTTTTTTCTAATATTTCTGTACTAAAAGGAAGATCCTTGTCAATCTTCTTTTTCCATTATAAATCAATTGATGTTTGAGAGGATATATACGACCACTATTATAATTCACGAAATTCGTCCATTACAGTGTTCATCATCTGCAGATGGGAATTAAAACTGCATCACATTTTATTAATTTTTTTTTCTTCTCTGTTCTTCATCCTTACAGCTAATTTTCGATTTCTTATTTAATTTAAAAATCTTTAAATGCAGATACGTTGGGAATCTCTATTCCAAACTAACTGCAAAGTTTCCAATCTGAATTATTCAAAACAAAGCCGAATTCGTGAGTCAAAGTTTTGTTTCATAAAAGTCAAACTTTGTCTATCGACCGAATTCGTGTTATCTGATTCGATTCAAGATAAATTGATGATTTGAAATGTTTCAACGAATGTTTCCTAACCTCTTTTATGTTATAACCTTTATCTAAAACTTTATAAATTGCAAAATCAAATTTTTATTTTTTTATATATCAGCGACGGTACTGCAGTGTTTCTTTTTTTTATTTTTTTTATTTTATTTTTTTTAGTTAATCACTTATTACTTGTTTTTAAATTGTAGTATAACCCAAAATTCGTTTCGATTAATCACGTATGTTAGATTGTGTGGATTTGTATAAGATATAGATGAAGAAGAAGGAAACTGTTTTTATTTCGAGTTAAATGAATATAGAGGTAGCATTAAAACAAAAAAACGAATTGGGTCGGATGGTTATGATATTATGTTAGTGAGCGGGAGGTCTTGGGTTCGAGCCCTGCAGTGGGCTATTTTTTCTTAGAATCCGCTTTTATGAGGTAGTTTTCTTTTTATAAATATTATTATTATTATTATTATTATTATTATTATTATTATTATTATTATTATTATTAAGTAGTAGTTATCATGTATCATTATTATTATTATGATTATGATTAAGAATATTGTTATTATAACTATTAAAATCTTAGTAAATATACTTATTACTATTTTTATTATTTATAGTATTATTATCAAAATCAAGTATCATTTAGTAGTATTGTTAATATTGTTATTATTACGGATTAGTATCATGGTATTATTAATTATTATCAATATTATTATTTATAATACGATTATTAACAATTAGTATCATTTCATAGATATTTGATTTAATATTAACATAGGTATAATCATTAATATTATCATTAGTAATATTCTTATAAGTATTGTTATTATTAAAAATCTTTATCATATAGATCATTTGTTATTATTATTATGAGTATGATTAGGATTATTATTATTATTATTATTATTATTATTATTATTATTATTATTATTATTATTATTATTATTATTAATATTATTATTATTATTATTATTATTATTATTATTATTATTATTATTTTTATTATTATTATTATTATTATTATTATTATTAAAATGTATCATTATCATTAACATTATAAGTATCAATAAAATTAACATTTTATATAAAATTTTCCTAACTATTATTAAGTATTATGAAATGATATTAAAATTATTAATTTTATTACTATTATTATTAAATTATCAATCTTATCAAAACTACTAACGTTATCATTATATTTAATATTAGTATTACCATTATATTACTTCAAATATTATCTTAGTATTATTCAAATACTGTTTTAACAAACAAATGATTTACATATATATATAAATATATAAATATACTTAATATATAAAATATAACAAACTTAATATTTTATTTAGTTAAAAAAAAATATATATATAATAAATACACATAACATATAAGTTATTAACATAAAAACGATATAACTAAGAAAGTTATATATATTTATTCGATTACGATTATGTATATTAATATATATATACACAAATGATATAGGTTCGTGAATCCGAGGCCAACCCTACAATTGTTCGATGTCGTTATATGTATTTTTACTACAAAATACAATAGGTGAGTTTCATTAATCCCTTTTATTAAATGCTTTTGCAATATATATTTTTGGGACTGAGAATACATGCGCTGCTTTTATAAATGCTTTACGAAATAGACACAAGTAATAGAAACTACATTCTATGGTTGGATTATCTAATCGAATATGCCCTTTTTATTTAAGTCTGGTAATCTAAGAATTAGGGAACAGACACCCTAATTGACGCGAACTCTAAAGATAGATCTATCGGACCCAACAAGCCCCCATCCAAAGTACCGGATGCTTTAGTACTTCGAAATTTATATCATGTCCGAAGGAGGATCCCGGAATGATGGGGATATTCTTATATGCATATTGTGAATGTCGGTTACCAGGTGTTCAATCCATATGAATGATATTTTTGTCTCTATGCATGGGACGTATGTTTACGAGAACTGGAAATATGAAATCTTGTGGTCTATTAAAATTATGAAATGATTATTTATGCTAAACTAATGAACTCACCAACCTTTTGGTTGACACTTGAAAGCATGTTTATTCTCAGGTACGAAAGAAATCTTCCGCTGTGTATTTGATCATTTTAAAGATATTACTTGGAGTCATTCATGACATATTTCAAAAGACGTTGCATTCGAGTCATTGAGTTTATCAAGATCATTATAAAGTCAATTATAGGATATATTATGAAATGGTATGCATGTCTGTCAACTTTAGATGTAATGAAAGATTGTTTTTTTTTTTAAAACGAATGCAATGTTTGTAAAATGTATCATATAGAGGTCAAGTACCTCGCGATATAATCAACTATTGTGAATCGTTTATAATCGATATGGACTTCGTCCGGATGGATTAGGATGGGTCCTTTCAGTTGGTATCAGAGCAGAGGTCTTAGCGAACCAGGTCTGCATTAGTGTGTCTAACTGATAAGTCGTTAGGATGCATTAGTAAGTCTGGACTTCGACCGTGTCTGCATGTCAAAAGTTTTTCTTATTATTTCGTGTCAAAAATTTCCTGCTTATCACTCTTAGTCTAGACATATCTTACTGCATTGATTGCATAGACAGTGTATAGATAAATTCATATCTTAGCTTATCTGTTTTTGTTACCTTTGCCTGACAACTTCCGTAGATTCCTCCGTAACTTATGGGATTTTAGTATTATATATGCATATGTAAATTATGTATTGCAGGGTACTAATCTACATCCTATAATCTATTTCTTATCGAAAATTCCTTCATCTGATCGTACGAGATGAATCCCTCAACCAGTTCGAATTCCTCGGATTCCGACAGCTATTCTGATATGGAGTTTCACCTATCAGTGTCACCGAAATGAATCAACCAAACAGTCATCCCCAATTCATTTGATGAGTTCATAGTCGACTTAAACAATGGAGACGCGAAGAAGGCGATCCCTTCCACCAACCGAATTCACCTCTTGACAATGAACTTGAAGCGTTTACTGGCGAACCTGTTCGAGACACCATTTTCAGTCTCATTTCCAGGGTAACTCGACAAGATTATATTCTATCCACAATTCTGAACCTTATTCATCTGCTCGTTCCGACCGACAATCATCCTGGAGTAATAAGTCAATGAACTTCGTGATCGAATAATCAATTCGGAGAATATGGTGCAAAATGTACCAGCTTCAGCAATATCATCGGCACCAATAGTACAATCAATAACAGCACCAGTACCATCAACAATCCATGCTTCAATATCATCATCTTTACTTTGAATATGATCTTCATTCCACGTATTGTTCTACCTCGCTTATCTTCGTTCGACATGGCGAATATGTAATCTCTAAAGTTTTAGAGATTTTTTAATTCTAGTTCCAACCAAAAACTAATGAGTTTAATATCATATTAACTCAATGAATCCATTATTACATCTGAAGAAAATGTATATGTATATACGTTTTTCATAAAGATTGTAAATAAAAATTCTTTCGTACAAAGTGTTAATTGTGAAAATATTTTAACAGGTTGGTAATACCCGAGGAATATTTAGATTTCGCATTAATAAGTTACACTGTACATTCTTCGAATCTGATTCAACAGTCATTCACTATTCTACTTACATCCACTGGTATCCGTATCCGTCACCGCAGAATAACCATTTTCATTCAATTTTAAATTTGGTTTTTGACCTATCAGAATCCAACAAGTGGCATAATGAAGAAATAATGGACACAATAAAAATTGATTAGAAACAGACTAATTAACAATATAAAATTTTGTTAAGAAACCACGCTAACAAGATCCTAGCTAACTGTTCCTAGCTAACTGGTTACATTTTATTTATCACAATTTAATTATCGCAATTTACATTTTCGCAATTTTATTTATCGTCATTTAATTTCTGTTATTTATTTTACGCACTTTATTTATCGTCATTCTGTTATTTACGCATTTTAAATATCGGGACACGTATACAATGTTTTGACATATCATATCGACCCATCTATATATATATATATAGTTTGAGTTGTGATCGAGTCTGAGACGTATACGGGTCACGATACGTATTAATTAATTCGAATATTATATATTAAACTATATATAAATTACTGGACTGTTACTGTGGACTATCAACTGTGGACTACCAACACTGGACAATTAAAATGAATTAAAATATTGATTATAACATATGAAACTAAACAATTCTTCAAGTTTGCCACTTGATTTCATTTTAAACCTCATTCGTATCATCACAATTACAATCTGCGTCCAAACCTTTCATGATTCTTGAAAACACCTCAATCGATAGGATGAATCAACCGCACTTCATCTACGAGAGAAAAGATTGATGCATTTAGTTATGCATCTGATAAACTCTCGAAAACTGGGTAAACGTTTAACACATAGTTGTGCTAATTCCTTAATGTTATTATTACCCAAAATAACTTGGTAATTCCTTTCAAAGTAGCAAATTTTGTCACAGCTCCAGCAAATCAACTTCGACTTTTCGTTTAAAACAACCTTATTATCACCTTGATTTATATGTATGCTCTTTTATTGTTACCAGGGAACCTTTTATATTCCACCATATTACCGTCAGCGTTTAATCATCTAAAAAATACAATTCTCTTGAAATCACCTCAGATCGATAACCAATGATTCAGATATGGTAGCAGTAAATGTAGAAGAATCGGCAAGCAGTACTTTGAAAACTCACAGCATATCTACATCAACAGTTATATGTATAACATTTATCTCTTAGAATAATGATCTTCCATTCTGAAATTCTGAAAAGCACCCAGTCCGCGAACCAATACTCTGAATTTTGAAAAGTTGAATGAAGCAACAAAAACTGTAAACGACCCTAATCATCAGAAGTTTGATGATAAAGAATAGAATGTTGGAAAAGCTCAGAAAAGTTGGACCTGGAAAACGGATTGAGCTAACCACGAAGGAGACCAAGGACAAATACAAGGACTAAACCCTATATTCAAAGGATTCAGGTAATTTTGGATCCGTTGGAATCCTTAGAGAATATCTTACTCCGAAGTCATGTTAAAATCTTGCGGAAAATTTTTCTTCATCAACCTTCAAACTTAGAAATTTCAAAATATCATCATCAATATCTTCGATATTTCTGAGGATATTTTCAAAAATATTCTCGTCCGAAATTATATACCTCTTCGTGCTTTCTGTGTATCATTATATTGGAAACATTCAAGAGGAAATTTAGTACCGAAAATCAAATTATGCGAAACTATGAAGAAAGCCGTTGACAAATCACAAAGAATAAGTTTGACTTCAAATAATCTAAATGATTCAATGTCTGCTGAAGTCTTTAGCGAATATCTTGCTCGTTACTCTAAACCTTTGCAGACAATAGTTTCCATCATTCTATGATTTTAAATATTCAAAGATATTATCGTATCCTTCATTATAAATATCCTCCATATTTCTGAAGATATTTTTATAATTATTCTTATCCGAAATCATTAGCTATCAGTGTTACATCATATAGAAACTGTTAGTTTCTATACTCTGTAAACTTTCGAGTTTAAAATATGAATGTTTTTGAAGTAGTGTTGGGAACTGATGCACGAGTTAGTATAATATAATGACACTTGATCAACGTGATTATATTACAGTAAGTCATGCTGAGTTTCTAATGAAACGTGATGATGGTTCACAGTAGATCATACCGTCATCATGTGTCATGTTACATAACTCTTTCATTCTACTTAACTTCTGAACATATCAAGAAAATATATTCTTGATAGTTCTATCCTCAGTGATTCTGGTAATTTGACAAATCAAATCGTGCGATCACGTTCTTTCTTGCTTAGAACATGAAGTTCATTCGAAACTCCATATCTACGAATTCTGGACCATTACTCGCTTTACTAGAGGTCGAGAAGAGAATAAAAAGGAAAAGAGCTCCAAAATATAAGAGAAAATATAAAGCTCAGTAACAACACGGAGATTACAAACCGTGCATATTAATACGAATAGCAATATAAAGACACGGTATAATTAAGAATAGTATCACCCAAGGTAATAGTAGAAGTAAATAGAATTTTTCTGATTGAAGATTGAAAAGAAGGATGACAAAAATAATAATTAGAAAAATATCAAGGATTAGAACTGGATTAAGCATTTTTACAATCTTTTGGATGTATGAACTAAGAAAGAAAGTATAGGAATGGTGAGAATAATGGAACGGAAGAGCTTAATTTATAGTGGAAATATCAGACAGAGAAATCGATGCAGATCACCGTATTTAATTATAGAGATCTTATTTTCCTTACTCGCCGAAGAATCAAATCTTTTAGATTTCGAAGATTTTCTTTAAATCCCTTGAATTCCAGAATTCAACCCTGACTCTGTCAAAAGTTAAGATGAATCTTTACTTTCTTATTTCACTCTCTGGTGATAGCTTCATTCGTACTCTTCGAATAATCGAATTATTTTTATCCATATTACTCAATGATGATAAAACTCAATTTATCAACTCATATTCGTCATGAAAACATTTTTATTGTTAGCCATGACCACCTCACTCAAATTTCGGGACGAAATTTCTTTAACGGGTAGGTACTGTGATGACCCGGGAATTTTCGACTAAATTTAAACTTAATCTTTATATGATTTCGACACGATAAGCAAAGTCTATAATGTTGAGTCTCGAAAACCTTGAATTGTGTTCATGTATGCATTTGGCCTTCTGACCATTCCCGACGATTCACGAACCAATGTGTAAGTAATTATGTAAAAATTACATATATATATATATATATATATATATACACACACACATATATACATAGGTGTATATACATAAGGGTATATATAATTATTTAAATTAATAAGTTTACATAAATCAATTGGAATTAAAAATGTAAGATAACAAACAAAATAATTAAGTTATTATTACCATAAATATATATAAATAGATATATAATATATGAATCTATATAATTTCTAATCATAATTAATATATTGTAACATATCTTAAATATATAAATATTAAATATTCAATGATGATATTATATAATATAAGTATTACATAATTAACAACATATTAGATTCAATCATATAAATTGTTATTATAATAATATTGTCATTACTAAAATTACTAAAAATTGTGTAATTATGGTTATTATAAAAGCAATTAGTTATTATTAGCATTAATTCGATTATTATCAATATCATTATTAACATTATCATTAATAACTATTTACTACTAGATATTAATATTATTTTTAGTAATATTAATAATGTTAAAAGTATAATAATTATTAATATTTTTTAAAAAAAAATTATTAATATCAAGTACATACAAGAATCAGATTCAGGAAACAAAGGTTTTTTACTAATATCTTTGTCCCATTGTTTTTTCGTTTTTTTGTGTTTGTCTCCCAAATATTCGATATAGCATTTTATTAGCTAATACAACCAAAAAAATTTAGCTGTTGTCTTCTCCTTTTTATTTTTTTCTAATATTTCTGTACTAAAAGGAAGATCCTTGTTAATCTTCTTTTTCCATTATAAATCAATTGATGTTTGAGAGGATATATACGACCACTATTATAATTCACGAAATTCATCCATTACAGTGTTCATCATCTGCAGATGGGAATTAAAACTGCATCACATTTTATTAATTTTTTTTTTCTTCTCTGTTCTTCATCCTTACAGCTAATTTTCGATTTCTTATTTAATTTAAAAATCTTTAAATGCAGATACGTTGGGAATCTCTATTCCAAACTAACTGCAAAGTTTCCAATCTGAATTCTTCAAAACAAAGCCGAATTCGTGAGTCAAAGTTTTGTTTCATAAAAGTCAAACTTTGTCTATCGACCGAATTCGTGTTATCTGATTCGATTCAAGATAAATTGATGATTTGAAATGTTTCAACGAATGTTTCCTAACCTCTTTTATGTTATAACCTTTATCTAAAACTTTATAAATTGCAAAATCAAATTTTTATTTTTTTATATATCAGCGACGGTACTGCAGTGTTTCTTTTTTTTATTTTTTTTATTTTATTTTTTTTAGTTAATCACTTATTACTTGTTTTTAAATTGTAGTATAACCCAAAATTCGTTTAGATTAATCACGTATGTTAGATTGTGTGGATTTGTATAAGATATAGATGAAGAAGAAGGAAACTGTTTTTATTTCGGGTTAAATGTATATAGAGGTAGCATTAAAACAGAAAAACGAATTGGGTCGGATGGTTATGATATTATGTTAGTGAGCGAGAGGTCTTGGGTTCGAGCCCTGCAGTGGGCTATTTTTTCTTAGAATCCGCTTTTATGAGGTAGTTTTCTTTTTATAAATATTATTATTATTATTATTATTATTATTATTATTATTATTATTATTATTATTATTATTATTATTATTATTATTATTATTATTATTAAGTAGTAGTTATCATGTATCATTATTATTATTATGATTATGATTAAGAATATTGTTATTATAACTATTAAAATCTTAGTAAATATACTTATTACTATTTTTATTATTTATAGTATTATTATCAAAATCAAGTATCATTTAGTAGTATTGTTAATATTGTTATTATTACGGATTAGTATCATGGTATTATTAATTATTATCAATATTATTATTTATAATACGATTATTAACAATTAGTATCATTTCATAGATATTTGATTTAATATTAACATAGGTATAATCATTAATATTATCATTAGTAATATTCTTATAAGTATTGTTATTATTAAAAATCTTTATCATATAGATCATTTGTTATTATTATTATGAGTATGATTAGGATTATTATTATTATTATTATTATTATTATTATTATTATTATTATTATTATTATTATTATTATTATTATTATTATTATTATTATTATTATTATTAAAATGTATCATTATCATTAACATTATAAGTATCAATAAAATTAACATTTTATATAAAATTTTCCTAATTATTATTAAGTATTATGAAATGATATTAAAATTATTAATTTTATTACTATTATTATTAAATTATCAATCTTATCAAAACTACTAACGTTATCATTATATTTAATATTAGTATTACCATTATATTACTTCAAATATTATCTTAGTATTATTCAAATACTGTTTTAACAAACAAATGATTTACATATATATATAAATATATAAATATACTTAATATATAAAATATAACAAACTTAATATTTTATCTAGTTAAAAAAAATATATATATAATAAATACACAGAACATATAAGTTATTAACATAAAAACGATATAACTAAGAAAGTTATATATATTTATTCGATTACGATTATGTATATTAATATATATATACACAAATGATATAGGTTCGTGAATCCGAGGCCAACCCTAAAATTGTTCGATGTCGTTATATGTATTTTTACTACAAAATACAATAGGTGAGTTTCATTAATCCCTTTTTTTAAATGCTTTTGCAATATATATTTTTGGGACTGAGAATACATGCGCTGCTTTTATAAATGCTTTACGAAATAGACACAAGTAATAGAAACTACATTCTATGGTTGGATTATCTAATCGAATATGCCCTTTTTATTTAAGTCTGGTAATCTAAGAATTAGGGAACAGACACCCTAATTGACGCGAACTCTAAAGATAGATCTATCGGGCCCAACAAGCCCCATCCAAAGTACCGGATGCTTTAGTACTTCGAAATTTATATCATGTCCGAAGGAGGATCCCGGAATGATGGGGATATTCTTATATGCATATTGTGAATGTCGATTACCAGGTGTTCAATCCATATGAATGATATTTTTGTCTCTATGCATGGGACGTATGTTTACGAGAACTGGAAATATGAAATCTTGTGGTCTATTAAAATTATGAAATGATTATTTATGCTAAACTAATGAACTCACCAACCTTTTGGTTGACACTTGAAAGCATGTTTATTCTCAGGTACGAAAGAAATCTTCCGCTGTGTATTTGATCATTTTAAAGATATTACTTGGAGTCATTCATGACATATTTCAAAAGACGTTGCATTCGAGTCGCTGAGTTTATCTAGATCATTATAAAGTCAATTATAGGATATATTATGAAATGGTATGCATGTCTGTCAACTTTAGATGTAATGAAAGATTGTTTATTTTTTAAAATGAATGCAATGTTTGTAAAATGTATCATATAGAGGTCAAGTACCTCGCGATGTAATCAACTGTTGTGAATCGTTTATAATCGATATGGACTTCGTCCGGATGGATTAGGATGGGTCCTTTCATATGTGACCGAGGAATTGAACTTCTTCCAACCAAAATGCACACTTTGAAAACTTAGCGTACAGTTTTTCTTTCCTCAATACTTCTAGCACTTTTCTCAAATGTTCTTCATGCTCTTGATCATTCTTTGAGTAAATAAGTATGTCATCGATGAAAACAATGACAAACTTGTCAAGATATGGCCCACACACTCGGTTCATAAGGTCCATGAACACAGCTGGCGCGTTAGTCAATCCAAATGACATAACCATAAACTCGTAATGACCATAAAGCGTCCTAAAAGCAGTTTTTGGAATATCATCCTCCTTTACTCGCATTTGATGATATCCAGAACGTAAATCGATCTTCGAATAAACCGACGAGCCTTGTAGTTGATCAAATAAGTCGTCAATTCTCGGCAGTGGATAACGGTTTTTGATGGTAAGTTTGTTCAACTCTCTGTAGTCAATACACAACCTAAATGTACCATCCTTCTTCCTGACAAACAAAACAGGAGCTCCCCATGGTGATGTGCTTGGTCGAATGAAACTACGTTCTAATATTTCTTGCAGTTGGCTTTGCAGTTCTTTCATCTGGCTGGGTGCGAGTCTATAAGGAGCACGAGCTATTGGTGCAGCTCCTGGTACAAGATCTATTTGAAATTCAACAGATCGATGTGGAGGTAGTCCCGGTAATTCTTTCGGAAATACATCGGGAAATTCTTTTGCGACGGGAACATCATTGATGCTCTTTTCTTCAGTTTGTACTTTCTCGACGTGTGCTAGAACAGTATAGCAATCTTTTCTTATTAGTTTTTGTGCCTTCAAATTACTAATAAGATGTAGCTTCATGTTGCCCTTTTCTCCGTACACCATTAAGGGTTCTCCTTCTTCTCGTACAATGCGAATTGCATTTTTATAACATACGATCTCTGCTTTCACCTTTTTCAGCCAGTCCATGCCAACTATTACATCAAAACTCCCTAACTCTACTGGTATCAAATCAATCTTAAATATTTCGCTACCCAGTTTAATTTCTCGATTCCGGCATATATTATCTGCTGAAATTAATTTATCGTTTGCTAATTCGAGTAAATATTTACTATCCAACGGCGTCAATGGACAACTTAATTTAGCACAAAAATCTCTACTCATATAGCTTTTATCCGCACCCGAATCAAATAAAACGTAAGCAGATTTATTGTCAATAAGAAACGTACCCGTAACAAGCTCCGGGTCTTCCTGTGCCTCTGCCGCATTAATATTGAAAACTCTTCCGCGGCCTTGTCCATTCGTGTTCTCCTGGTTCGGGCAATTTCTAATAATGTAGCCCGATTTTCCACATTTATAACAAACTAATTTGGCATAACTTGCTCCGACACTACTTGCTCCGCCATTACTCGTTCCGACACCATTTGTTCCTTTCGTTCTGTTAACCCCTGGTCCGTAGACCTTACACTTCGCCGCGCTATGACCATTTCTTTTACACTTGTTGCAAAATTTGGTTCAGAACCCCGAGTGATACTTTTCACACCTTTGGCATAGCTGCTTCTGATTGTTGTTGTTGTTGCGGTTGTTATTGTTGTTGGGATGATTGTTGTAGTTGCTGTTGTTGTTGTTGTTGTTGTTGTTGGGCCGTTTGTTGTAGTTGCGATTGATGTTGCGATTGTTGGGATAATTGTTGCGATTATTATTGTAATTGCTGTTGTTATTGTATTGGTGATTCTTATCACCGTTTTCCTCCCACTTTCTTTTGACTTGCTTCACATTGGCCTCTTCAGCCGTCTGTTCTTTAATTCTTTCCTCAATCTGGTTCACTAGTTTGTGAGCCATTCTACATGCCTGTTGTATGGAGGTGGGCTCGTGTGAACTTATATCTTATTGGATTCTTTCCAGTAATCCTTTCACAAACGCGTCGATCTTCTCTTCCTCATCTTCGAACGCTCCCGGACACAATAGGCACAATTCTGTGAATTGTCTTTCGTACGTGGTAATATCAAATCCTTGGGTTCGTAACCCTCTAAGTTCTGTATTGAGCTTATTGACCTCGGTTCTGGGACGGTACTTCTCGTTCATCAAGTGCTTGAATGCTGACCACGGTAGTGCGTACACAACATCTTGTCCCACTTGCTCTAGATAGGTATTCCACCATGTTAACGCAGAACCTGTGAAGGTATGCGTAGCGTACTTCACTTTGTCCTCTTCAGTACACTTACTTATGGCAAACACCGATTCGACCTTCTCGGTCCACCGTTTCAATCCGATCGGTCCTTCGGTTCCATCAAATTTCAAAGGTTTGCAGGCAGTGAATTCTTTGTAGGTGCATTCTACACGATTTCCTGTACTGCTAGATCCAAGGTTATTGTTGGTATGTAGCGCAGCCTGTACAGCAGCTATGTTTGAAGCTATAAAAGTACGAAATTCTTCTTCATTCATATTCACGGTGTGTCGAGTAGTCGGTGCCATTTCCTTCAAAATAGTCAAATGGAACAAGTTAATCATACAGAATATTAAGAGTAGTTAATAGTATTTCGTAGCATAATATGAACTCATTTATAAAAGCTTTTTCTTCATATTAGCATTTTATAAGTTTAAATTCGGGTAGTACCTACCCGTTAAGTTCATACTTAGTAGCTAATATATAATTCAACTACTACAATTCTATATGAAAAACTGATTATAATAATATTTCGCGTTCAAACTTTTATACAATATTTTACAAACTTACAATACCGCTTATTTTACATAAAGCATGAAATATAGCACACAATAACTTTGATACAAGATAGTTGTGAAGATAATTCTAGCTAGTACACAAGTCGTTCAGCAAAGGCAATAAAGACACGTAATTCATACGTCCAGAAACAAGTCATGCATTCTGGTTTTACTAGGACTACTTTCCATCCTTGGTCTTGTGGAACATAACCATTATGGCCGTTGATAAGACAGCGTGTTGTAACGTCGTCAAAGGGACGAGGGTTACGTAATGACCAACAGTCTCGTAATAACCTAAAAACCTCATTTCTTACCCCAATTACCGACTCCGTCACTTGTGGGAACGTTTTGTTTAATAGTTGTAGCCCGATGTTCTTTTTCTCACTTTGGTGAGAAGCGAACATTATTAACCCGTAAGCATAGCATGCTTCTTTATGTTGCATGTTAGCCGCTTTTTCTAAATCATGAAGTCCTATATTCTGATACATTGAGTCAAAATAATTTCTTAACCCGTTGCGTAAAATAGCATTTGGGTTCCCCGCAATATATGCGTCAAAGTAAACACATCGTAACTTATGGGTTTCCCAATGTGATATCCCCCATCTTTCAAACGAAAGTCTCTTATAAACCAAGACATTCTTGGAACGTTCTTCGAATGTCTTACAAACTGATTTCGCCGTAAATAGTTGTGCCGAAGAATTCTAACCGACTCTAGACAAGATTTCATCAATCATGTCTCCGGGTAGGTCTCTTAAAATATTGGGTTGTCTATCCATTTTGTGTTTTTATACTGTAAAATAGACAAGAGTTAGATTCATAAAAAAAATACTTATTAATACAAGCAATTTTTACATATATCATAAAGCATAAGCACACTATATTACATATATTACACCACACGAATACAACTATCTTATTCTGACTCGCTCGTTTCCTCTTCTTCAGTTTTGGTTCGTTTTGCCAAGTTTCTAGGGATATATGATGTTCCCCTAATACGAGCTGTCGTTTTCCACAACGGTTTAGAAAAACCTGGTGGTTTAGAGTTTCCCGGGTCATTGTTACAACTTAAGGGCTTCGGGGGTTGATGATACATATAAAGTTCATCGGGGTTGGAATTAGATTTCTCTATTTTTATACCCTTTCCCTTATTATTTTCTTTTGCCTTTTTAAATTCAGTTGGGGTAATTTCTATAACATCATCGGAATTCTCGTCGGAATCCGATTCATCGGAGAATTGGTAACCCTCCCAATATTTTGCTTCCTTGGCGGAAACACCATTGACCATAATTAAGCTTGGTCGGTTAGTTGAGGATTTTCTTTTACTTAACCGTTTTATTATTTCCCCCCACCGGTTTTATTTCCTCCTCCGGTTCCTCCTCTTCCGGTTCTGATTCTTCTTCCAGTTCTGATTCTTCTTCCAGTTCTTCTTCGGGAACTTGTGAATCAGTCCAATAAATATTCGACTCTTCGTTATTATTAGGTGAGTCAATTGGATTTGTGCTAGAGGTAGACATCTATCACACAATATCAAACATGTTAAGAGATTAATATATCACATAATATATACATGTTAATAATATATAGTTTCCAACAAAAATGTTAAGCAATCATTTTTAAAGAAAACACGGTCGAAGTCCAGACTCACTAATGCATCCTAACAAACTCGATAAGACACACTAATGCAAATTTTCTGGTTCTCTAAGACCAACGCTCTGATACCAACTGAAATGTCCCGTTCTTATTGATTAAAAACGTTCCATATTAATTGAATTCGTTGCGAGGTTTTGACCTCTATATGAGACGTTTTTCAAAGACTGCATTCATTTTTAAAACAAACCATAACCTTTATTTTATAAATAAAGGTTTAAAAAGCTTTACGTAGATTATCAAATAATGATAATCTAAAATATCCTGTTTACACACGACCATTACATAATGGTTTACAATACAAATATGTTACATCGAAATCAGTTTCTTAAATGCAGTTTTTACACAACATCATACAAACATGGACTCCAAATCTTGTCCATATTTTAGTATGCAATAGCGGAAGCTCTTAGTATTCACCTGAGAATAAACATGCTTTAAACGTCAACAAAAATGTTGATGAGTTATAGGTTTAACCTATATATATCAAATCGTAACAATAGACCACAAGATTTCATATTTCAATACACATCCCATACATAGAGATAAAAATCATTCATATGGTGAACACCTGGTAATCGACATTAACAAGATGCATATATAAGAATATCCCCATCATTCCGGGACACCCTTCGGATATGATATAAATTTCGAAGTACTAAAGCATCCGGTACTTTGGATGGGGTTTGTTAGGCCCAATAGATCTATCTTTAGGATTCGCGTCAATTAGGGTGTCTGTTCCCTAATTCTTAGATTACCAGACTTAATAAAAAGGGGCATATTCGATTTCGATAATTCAACCATAGAATGTAGTTTCACGTACTTGTGTCTATTTTGTAAATCATTTATAAAACCTGCATGTATTCTCATCCCAAAAATATTAGATTTTAAAAGTGGGACTATAACTCACTTTCACAGAGTTTTACTTCGTCGGGAAGTAAGACTTGGCCACTGGTTGATTCACGAACCTATAATAATATATACATATATATCAAAGTATGTTCAAAATATATTTACAACACTTTTAATATATTTTGATGTTTTAAGTTTATTAAGTCAGATGTCCTCGTTAGTAACCTACAACTAGTTGTCCACAGTTAGATGTACAGAAATAAATCGATAAATATTATCTTGAATCAATCCACGACCCAGAGTATACGTATCTCAGTATTGATCATAACTCAAACTATATATATTTTGGAATCAACCTCAACCCTGTATAGCTAACTCCAACATTCACATATAGAGTGTCTATGGTTGTTCCGAAATATATATAGATGTGTCGACATGATAGGTCGAAACATTGTATACGTGTCTATGGTATCTCAAGATTACATAATATACAATACAAGTTGATTAAGTTATGGTTGAAATAGATTTGTTACCAATTTTCACGTAGCTAAAATGAGAAAAATTATCCAATCTTGTTTTACCCATAACTTCTTCATTTTAAATCCGTTTTGAGTGAATCAAATTTCTATGGTTTCATATTGAACTCTATTTTATGAATATAAACAGAAAAAGTATAGGTTTATAGTCGGAAAAATAAGTTACAAGTCGTTTTTGTAAAGGTAGTCATTTCAGTCGAAAGAACGACGTCTAGATGACCATTTTAGAAAACATACTTCCACTTTGAGTTTAACCATAATTTTTGGATATAGTTTCATGTTCATAATAAAAATCATTTCCCAGAATAACAACTTTTAAATCAAATTTTATCATAGTTTTTAATTAACTAACCCAAAACAGCCCGCGGTGTTACTACGACGGCGTAAATCCGATTTTACGGTGTTTTTCGTGTTTCCAGGTTTTAAATCATTAAGTTAGCATATCATATAGATATAGAACATGTGTTTAGTTGATTTTAAAAGTCAAGTTAGAAGGATTAACTTTTATTTGCGAACAAGTTTAGAATTAACTAAACTATGTTCTAGTGATTACAAGTTTAAACCTTCGAATAAGATAGCTTTATATGTATGAATCGAATGATGTTATGAGCATCATTACTACCTCAAGTTCCTTGGATAAACCTACTGGAAATGAGAAAAATAGATCTAGCTTCAAAGGATCCTTGGATGGCTTGAAAGTTCTTGAAGCAGAATCATGACACGAAAACAATTTCAAGTAAGATTTCCACTCGAAATAAGATTGTTATAGTTATAGAAATTGAATTAAAGTTTGAATATGATTATTACCTTGTATTAGAAAGATAAACTACTATAAGTAACAAAGGTTTCTTGATCTTGGATGATTACTTGGAATGGATTTAGAAAACTTGGAAGTAAACTTGCAATCTTGGAAGTATTCTTGATTTTATGAAACTAGAACTTTTGGAATTTATGAAGAACACTTAGAACTTGAAGATAGAACTTGAGAGAGATCAATTAGATGAAGAAAATTGAAGAATGAAAGTGTTTGTAGGTGTTTTTGGTCGTTGGTGTATGGATTAGATATAAAGGATATGTAATTTTGTTTTCATGTAAATAAGTCATGAATGATTACTCATATTTTTGTAATTTTATGAGATATTTCATGCTAGTTGTCAAATGATGGTTCCCACATGTGTTAGGTGACTCACATGGGCTGCTAAGAGCTGATCATTGGAGTGTATATACCAAGAGTACATACATCTAAAAGCTGTGTATTGTACGAGTACGAATACGGGTGCATACGAGTAGAATTGTTGATGAAACTGAACGAGGATGTAATTGTAAGCATTTTTGTTAAGTAGAAGTATTTTGATAAGTGTCTTGAAGTCTTTCAAAAGTGTATGAATACTTATTAAAACACTACATGTATATACATTTTAACTGAGTCATTAAGTCATCGTTAGTCGTTACATGTAAATGTTGTTTTGAAACCTTTAGGTTAACGATCTTGTTGAATGTTGTTAACCCATTATTTATTATAACAAATGAGATGTTAAATTGTTATATTATCATGATATTATGATATATAATATATCTTAGTATGATATATATACAGTTAAATGTCGTTACAACGATAATCGTTACATATATGTCTCGTTTCGAAATCATTAAGTTAGTAGTCTTATTTTTACATATGTATTTCATTGTTAATACACTTAATAATATATTTACTTATCATTTAACATAATTAACCAAGTGTATCAATATCTTAATATGATTCATATGTACCTAGTAAGACGTTGTTATAACGATAATCGTTATATATATCGTTTTCGAGTTTCTTAAATTAATAGTCTCATTTTTATGTATATAACTCATTGTTAAAATACCTAATGAGATACATACTTATAATAAAATCATGTTAACTATATATATAACCATATATATGTCATCGTATAGTTTTTACAAGTTTTAACGTTCGTGAATCACCGGTCAACTTGGGTGGTCAATTGTCTATATGAAACCTATTTCAATTAATCAAGTCTTAATAAGTTTGATTGCTTAACATGTTGGAAACAATTAATCATGTAAATAACAATTTCATTTAATATATATATAAACATGGAAAAGTTCGGGTCACTACACATCAAGAACTGTAAAGTCCACAATTTCTGTTCGGACTAAAGGGTGTGTTCCCAATGTTACATCCAGCTTCACTTTACCAACTGCCTTCATTGATTCTCCTGTGATACCAGCAATTTTCAAGGTCGTGTAGCGAAGCCTATCCTTCACGCTGAACGGATAATCGCTAAAACAATGCAAATATAAAATATCTGCTTCACTACCTGTATCAGTATAGATTCGAGTGATGTTTCTGTTTGCAATTACAGCTGAGATGACCACAGGCTCCTCTGACAGACGCCAATTTGGAATGGTGTGAAATATGATAGGAGCATACATCTAGTTCTCCGTCCTGCGTTCTCCGTCTGTTTCATTTTCTTCTACCTCATTCCATATAACCTTGATGTGGATCTCAGGAGTTGGATCCCTCTCATCATTTCTTTCTTCCCTTCTGTTCTAGTCACGCCGTCCACCGTGATGCACTTTTCCTTGCCAAGTAAAACATTTGTTTGGATCATTTCTCCTGTACTTTTTCCCTGGTAAAATATGGTTTAACTCTCCAGCTTTAATCTTTGCGATAATCTCCCTCATCAATGACTTACAGTTATCAGTTTCATGTCCATATGCTTCATGAAAATCACACCACTTGTCACTCTGTGGTCCTTAACGCTCTTCCATTAGCGGTGGAGGGTGAAAAGTTTCCTTAACTGGCTCTGTGAACAAGATCTATTTTGGAGTTTTGGTTAAATCCATGATGAGTGGGTGTCTGTCTAATGGTTTTCGCTGGTGATAATTGTCATTTGGATGATTATTTCCCTTCCAACCGTGTTGTTGCTTCTGATTATTGTTTTCATACCCACGCTGTCCCTGATAATTGTCATTCCTGTTGAAATGTCCCGTTCATATTGATTATAAACGTTTCATATTAATTGATTTCGTTGCGAGGTTTTGACCTCTATTTGAGGCGTTTTTCAAAGACTGCATTCATTTTTAAACAAACCATAACCTTTATTTTATCGACAAAGGTTTAAAGGACATAACCTAGATTATCAAGTAATGATAATCTAAAATATCACGCTTACACACGACCATTACATAATGGTTTACAATAAATATCATGTTACAATAAAGTAAACTCTCGAATGCAGTTTTTAGACAATATCATACAAGCATGGACTCTAAATCTTGTCCTTAATTTAGTATGCAATAGCGGAAGCTCTTAACAATCACCTGAGAATAAACATGCTTTAAACGTCAACAAAAATGTTGGTGAGTTATAGGTTTAACCTATATATTTATCAATTCGTAATAATAGACCACAAGTTTTCATTTCCATTTCTCATAAATATACATCCAATACATAGAGATAAAAATCATTCATATGGTGAACACCTGGTAACCGACCTTAACAGGATGCATATAGAATATCCCCATCATTCTCGGACTCTCATCGGACATGATAAATTGAAGTACTAAAGCATCCGTAACTCGGATGAGGCTTGTTGAGCCAAATAGATCTATCTTTAGGATTCGCGTCAATTGGTGGAAATTATCATAAACACCAATTCTTAGGCTACCAAGCTTAAAAAGGGGCATATTTGGTACGATAATTCAACATAGAATGTAATTTTGATTATTTGTGTCTATTTTGTAAAACATTTATGAAACTTAGGGCTGTAAATGAGCCAAGCTACTCGTGAGCTACTCGAGCTCGGCTCGTTAAAAATTCGATTCGAGCCGAGCCTAAACGAGCTCGAGCTCGAGCTCGAACATTAATTAAAGCTCGTTTAATAAACGAGCCCGAGCTCGAGCTTCAGATTTCGAGCTCGTTTAAGCTCGCGAGCCTAAACGAGCTTTATAGAAATATAATATATATATATACATATACATATTATTTTATTCATATTTGTATTGTATATTATTTATATAAATTATAATTATAAATAATAAATTAAAAGAAGAAGATATACATATGATATTTATTCACTCATGCAAGTCTGTATAACTACGTCCACTCATTTCCAATTACGTCCACTCAGTTCCCCTTCCCAAGATATCTTTTGGAGAAGTTTGAAATTTTTAGAGAATTCAGGTTATTGAGTTAGTCTCACATCGCTATGAAAGTACAATTTTCTCCACATCCCTTCTCTATATATTAAGTACTCCGTAGTTTTCTTTTTACGGCTAGAGGCATAAATAAATAAATAAGTCCATCTAAATAACAACAAAAATATTTTAGTTTGACACCTGATAAAGGTGAGCTCGAGGTTTTCAAAGGAGCCACGAGCCGAGCTTTGCTTAATAAACAGGTTAATTGTGTTTCTTTAAAAACGAGCTTTTAACGAGCCGAGCTCGAGCTTTTAACATTTTTTACGAGCCGAGCTCGACCTGAAAATTTAAGGCTCGAACCGAGCTGAGCTCGAGCTCGAGCTTTTTGAAAACCAAACGAGTTGAGCTCGAACATTATCAAGCTCGGGCTCGGCTCGGATCGTTTATAGCCCTAATAAAACTGCATGTATTCTCATCCCAAAAATAATAGATTTCAAAAGTGGACTATAACTCACTTTCACAGATTTTTCCTTCGTCGGAAAATAAGACTTGGCCACGGGTCGGTTCACGAACCTATAACAAATATATACATATATATCAAAGTATGATCGAAATATACTGACAACATATTTTTTTACGTTTTAACGATTTATATTTGTTAAGTTAACAGTCCAACGTTAGTAGTCCACAATTAGTTGTCCACAGTTAGTAGTACATAAAATAAATCAATATACTTTCTCGAATCAATCCACGACCTAGTGTATACAAGTCTCAGACTCGATCATAACTCAAAGTATATATATTATTTTGGAATCAACCTCAACCCTGTATAGTTAACTCGATCATTACCGCATATAGAGTATCTATGGTTGTTCCAAATAATATATATAGATGACGTCGATATGATGTGTCAAAACATTGTATACGTGTCTATGGTCTATCAAGATTACATAATATATGTTAGAATACATGTATAATACAATATAAGTTAGTTAAGTTATGGTTAGTATAGATTTGTTACAAATTTCACGTAGCTACAACAAGAAAATTTATCCAATTTTGTTTTACCCATAACTTCTTCGTTTTAAATCCGTTTTAAGTGAATCAAGTTGCTATGGTTTCATAATGAACTAAAATTTATGAAATTAAATAGAAAAAGTATAAGTTTATAGTCCGAAATACAAGTTAAAAGTCATTTTTGTAAGAGGTAGTCATTTCAGTCGAAAGAACGACGTCTTGATGACCATTTTGAAAAATATACTTCCACTTTGAGTTTAACCATGATTTTTGGATATAGTTTCATGTTCATAAGAAAATTCATTTTCCCAGAAGAACAACTTTTAAATCAAAGTTTATCATAGTTTTTAATTATCTAACCCAAAACAGCCACCGGTTTCACTACGACGGCGTATGTCCGGTTTTACGGTGTTCTTCGTGTTTCCAGGTTTTAAATCATTAAATTAGCATATAGATATACAACATGTGTTTAGTTGATTTTAAAAGTTAAGTTAGAAGGATTAACTTTATTTGCGAACATGGTTAAAATAAACTAAACTATGTTCTAGTGATTACAAGTTTAAATCTTCGAATAAGATAGTTATATATATGAATCGAATAATGTTATGAACATCATCAATACCTCAAGTATAGTAGGTAAACCTACTGGAAATGACAAGAAATGATCTAGAGCTTCAAAGGATCTTGGATGGCTTGGAAGTTCTTGAAGTAGAATCATGACACAAAAACAAGTTCAAGTAAGATTTTCTACTCGAATTGAGATTATAGAAATTGAATCAAAGTTTGAATATGAGTATTACCTTGAATTAGAATGATAACCTACTGTAGGTAATAAAGGTTCCTTGATCTTAGATGATTACTTGAAATGGATTAGAAAGCTTGAAAGTAGACTTGTAAACTTGAAAGTATTCTTGATTTTATGAAACTAGAACTTATAGAATTTATGAAGAACACTTAGAACTTGAAGATAGAACTTGAGAGAGATCAATTAGATGAAGAAAATTGAAGAATGAAGGTGTTTGTATGTGTTTTGGGTCGTTGGTATATGGATTAGATATAAAGGATGTGTAAGTTTGTTTTTTTGTAAATAATTCATGAATGATTTATAATATTTTTGTAATTTTGTGAGATATTTCATGCTAGTTGCCAAATGATGGTTCCCACATGTTTGATGACTCATTAAGGGCTGCTAAGAGCTGATAATTGAAGTGTATATACCAATAGTATGTACATCTAGGAAATGGGTATTGTACGAGTACGAATACCGAAAAAATACGAGTAGAATTCTTGATGAAAATGTATGAGAATGCAATTGTAACCAATTTTGTTAAGTACAAGTATTTTGATATATGTTTTGAAGTCTTCCAAAAGTATATTAATACATATTAATACACTACATGTATATACATTTTAACTGAGTCATTAAGTCATCGTTAGTCGTTACATGTAAGTGTTGTTTCGAAACCTTTAAGTTAACGATCTTGTTAAATGTAATTAATCCATTGTTATTATATTTAAATGAGATGTTAAATTGTTATGTTAACATGATAACATGGTGTATGAATATATATATATATATATATATATATATATATATATATATATATATATATATATATATATATATATGTTAAAATACTATTACAACGATAATCGTTACATATATATATTGTTTCGAAATCCTTAAGTTAGTAGTCTCATCTTACTTGTGTAGTTCATTGTTAATACACTTAATGATATAATTAATTATCATTTTATCATGTTAAACATAGTGTATTCATATCTTAATACAATACATATGTATTTATTTTAATTAAAACATTGTTATAACGATAATCATTATATATATCGTTTCGAGTTTCTTTAATTTAGTAGTTTCATTTTATGCATATAACTCTTTGTTAATATACTTTCTGAGATACTTACATATCATAATATCATGTTATATATATATATATATATATATATATATATATATATATATATATATATATATATATATATATATATATATATATATATATATATATATATATATATATATATATATATATATATATATTGTCATGTCGTTTTTACAAGTTTTAACGTTCGTGAATCGCTGGTCAACTTGGGTGGTCCATTGTCTACATGAAACTCATTTCAATTAACCAAGTCTTAACAAGTTTGATTGCTTAACATATTGGAAACATTTAATCATGCAAATATAGTTCTCATTTAATATATAATCATGGAAAAGTTCGGGTCACTGCAGGTTCTACCAGTTAAAAAATTTCGTCCTGAAATTTTAAGCAGTAGGAGGCGTTGACGCATCTTCTGGAAATAAGTGCGGGTATTTCAGCTTCATCTGATCTTCACGCTCCCAGGGGAACTCGGGTCCTCTACGGGAATTCCATCAAACCTTAACGATTGGTATTTTATTTTGCATAAGTCGTTTAACCTCACGATCCATTATCTCGACGGGTTCTTCAACGAACTGTAGTTTTTCGTTGATTTTAATTTCGTCTAAAGGAAGAGTGAGATCTTCTTTAGCTAAGCATTTCTTCAGATTCGAGATGTGAAAGGTATTATGTACATTGGCGAGTTGTTGAGGTAATTCAAGTCGGTAAGCTACTGGTCCGACACGATCTATAATCTTGAATGGCCCAATGTACCTTGGATTTATTTTCCCCCGTTTACCAAATCGAACAACGCCTTTCCAAGGTGAAACCTTAAGCATGACCATCTCTCCAATCTCAAATTCTATATCTTTTCTCTTAATGTCCGCGTAGCTCTTTTGTCGACTTTGAGCGGTTTTCAACCGTTGTTGAATTTGAATGATTTTCTCGGTAGTTTCTTGGATTATCTCTGGACCCGTAATTTGTCTATCCCCCACTTCAATCTAACAAATCGGAGACCTGCACTTTCTACCATAAAGTACCTCAAACGGTGCCATCTCAATACTCGAGTGGTAACTGTTGTTGTAGGAAAATTCTACTAACAGTAGATGTCAATCCCAACTGTTTCCAAAATCAATAACACATGCTCGTAGCATGTCTTCAAGTGTTTGTATCGTTCTTTCGCTCTGCCCATCAGTCTGTGGGTGATAGGCAGTACTCATGTCTAGACAAGTTCCCAATGCTTGCTGTAATATCTGCCAAAACCTTGAAACAAATCTGCCATCCCTATCAGAGATAATAGAGATTGGTATTCCATATCTGGAGACAACTTCCTTCAAGTATAATCTCGCCAACTTCTAAATTTTATAATCTTATCTCATTGGCAGAAAGTGTGCTGACTTGGTGAGACGATCGACTATTACCCAAATAGTATCATAACCACTTGCAGTCCTTGGCAATATAGTAATGAAATCCATGGTAATGTTTTCCCATTTCCATTCTGGGATCTCGGGTTATTGAAGTAGACCTGATGGTTTTTGATGTTCAGCTTTGACCTTAGAACACGTCAAACATTCTCCTACATATTTAGCAATATCGGCTTTCATACCCGGCCACCAAAAGTGTTTCTTGAGATCTTTGTACATCTTCCCCGCTCCGGGATGTATTGAATATCTGGTTTTATGTGCTTCCTTAAGTACCATTTCTCTCACATCTCCAAACTTCGGTACCCAAATTCTTTCAGCCCTATATCGGGTTCCATCTTCCCGATATTAAGATGTTTCTCCGATCCTTTGGGTATTTCATTCTTCAAGTTTCCTTCTTTTAAAACTCCCTGCTGCGCCTCCTTTATTTGAGTAGTAAGGTTAGTATGAATAATTATATTCATAGCTTTTACCCGCATAGGTTCTTTGTCCTTTCTACTCAAAGCGTCAGCTACCACATTCGCCTTCCCCGGGTGGTAACGAATTTCAAAATCGTAATCATTCAACAATTCAATCCACCTACGATGCCTCATGTTCAGTTGTTTCTGATAAAATATATGTTGGAGACTTTTTGTGGTCGGTATATATGATACTTTTGACCCCATATAAGTAGTGCCTCCAAGTCTTTAATGCAAAAACAACAGCGCCCAATTCCAAATCGTGAGTCGTATAATTTTGCACGTGAATCTTCAATTGTCTGGACGCATAGGCAATTACCTTCGTTCGTTGCATTAATACACAACCGATGCCTTGCTTTGAGGCATCACTATATATCACAAAATCATCATTCCCTTCAGGAAATGACAATATAGGTGTTGTAGTTAACTTTTTCTTCAATAATTTTCTCTTGCTCATCCTTCCATTCAAATTTCTTCCCTTTATGCGTTAATGCAGTCAAGGGTTTTGCTATTTTGGAAAAATCTTGAATGAATCTTCTGTAGTAACCAGCCAAGCCTAAAAATTGGCGTATATGCTTCGGAGTTTTCAGGGTTTTCCAGTTTTTGACGGTTTCAATCTTTGACGGATCAACTTGAATACCTTCTTTGTTCACTACGTGACCGAGAAATTGAACTTCTTTCAACCAAAATGCACACTTTGAAAACTTAGCGTACAATTTTTCTTTCCTCAACAATTCTAGCACTTTTCTCAAATGTTCTCCGTGCTCTTGTTCATTCTTTGAGTAAATAAGTATGTCATCGATGAAAACAATGACAAACTTGTCAAGATATGGCCCACACACTCAGTTCATGAGGTCCATGAACACAGCTAGTGCATTAGTTGATCCAAACGGCATAACCATAAAATCATAATGACCGTAACGTGTTCTAAAAGCAGTCTTCGGAATATCATCCTCCTTCACCCGCATTTGATAATATCTAGAACGTAAATCAATCTTCGAATAAACTGATGAGCCTTGTAGTTGATCAAATAAGTCGTCGATTCTCGGTAGTGGGTAATGGTTCTTGATGGTAAGTTTGTTCAACTCTCGATAGTCAATACACAACCTGAATGTACCATCCTTCTTTTTGACAAACAAAACAGGAGCTCCCCATGGTGATGTGCTTAGTCGTATGAAACCACGCTCTAAAAGTTCTTGTAATTGGCGGAGTTCCTTCATTTCACTGGGTGTGAGTCTGTATGGAGCACGAGCTATTGGTGCAGCTCCTGGTACAAGGTCTTTTTGAAATTCAACGGATAGGTGTGGAGGTAGTCCCGGTAATTCTTTCGGAAATACATCGGGAAATTCTTTTGCGACGAGAACATCATGGATGTTCTTTTCTTCGGAATTGACTTTCTCGACGTGTGCTAGAACGGTATAGCAACCTTTTTTTATTAGTTTTTGCACCTTCAGGTTACTAATAAGATTTAACTTCGCGTTGCTCTTTTCTCTATACACCATTAAAGGTTTTCTCTTCTCGCGCATAATGCGTATCGCATTTTTGTAACAAATAATTTCTGCTTTCATCTCTTTCAACCAGTCCATACCGATTATCACATCAAAACTTCCTAACTCTACTGGTATCAAATCAATCTTAAATGTTTCGCTAACCAGTTTAATTTATTGATTCCGTCATATTTTATCTGCTGTAATTAATTTACGTTTGCTAATTCGATTAAAAATTTATTATCCAAAGGCGTCAATGGACCACTTAATTTAGCACAAAAATCTCTACTCATATAGATTCTATCCGCACCCGAATCAAATAAAACATAAGCAGGTT
This sequence comes from Rutidosis leptorrhynchoides, assembly GCF_046630445.1. Classification (NCBI taxonomy): domain Eukaryota; kingdom Viridiplantae; phylum Streptophyta; class Magnoliopsida; order Asterales; family Asteraceae; genus Rutidosis; species Rutidosis leptorrhynchoides. The sequence continues at coordinate 361,966,267 of NC_092339.1, forward strand.
TTTCATTGATAAGAAATGTACCCGTAACAAGCTCCAGGTCTTCCTGCGCTTCTTCTGCATTAATGTTAAAAACTCTTCCACGGCTTTGCCCCTTATTATTTTCCTGATTTGGGCACATACTTTTGTAGTGGCCCTTTTTCCCGCATCCAAAACAAATAATGTGGGCGTTATTTGTTCCTCTAGTTGCTGGTCCGTAAGTTTCACACTTCGTCGCACCATGACCCGGTCTATTACATTTGGTACATACAACCCTACAGTATTTATTCGGATGATATCCTTCACACCTATAACATGGAATTTTCTGATTGTTGTTGCCATTGTTGTTATTGAGATTGTTGTTGGAATTGTTGTTGTTGTTATTATTGTTAGGACGTTTGTTGTATTTATTATTGGGATTGTGATTGTTGTTGTTGCGATTGATGTTGCGGTTGTTGGGATAGTTGTTGCGATTGTGGTTGTGATTGTTGTTGTTGTTATATTGGCGACCCTTGTCACTATATTTCTTCTCACTTTCTCTTTACTTGTTTCGTGTTGGCCTCTTCGGCCGCCTATTCCTTAATCCTTCCTTCAATATGATTTATGAGTTTGTGAGCCATTCGACTTGCCTTTTGTATGGATACGGTCTCGTGTGAACTCACATCTTCTTGAATCCTTTCTGGTAACCCTTTTACAAATGCGTCGATATTCTCTTCTTCATCTTCGAACGCTCTTGGACACAATAGGCACAACTATGTGAATCGTTGTTCGTACGTGGTGATATCGAAACCTTGCGTTCGTAATCCTCTAAGCTCTACCTTGAGCTTGTTGACCTCGTTTCTGGGATGATACTACTCGTTCATCAAGTGCTTGAATGCTGACCACTGTAGTTCGTAAGTAGCATCTTGTCCCACCTGCTCGAGATAGGTGTTCCACCATGTTAACGCAGTACCTGTGAAGGTATGCGTAGCGTACTTTACTTTGTCTTCTTCAGTGTACTTACTTATGGCGAACACCTATTCGACCTTCTCGGTCCACCGTTTTAATCCGATTGGACCCTCGGTTCCATCAAATTTTAGAGGTTTACAAGCAGTGAATTCTTTGTAGGAGCATCCCACATGATTTCTTGTGGAATTTGTTCCACTGCTAAATCCAGAGTTATTGTTGTTATTTTGCGTTGCGGCCTGTACTGCGGCTATGTTTACTGCAAGGAAAACACGGAAGTCTTCCTCGCTCTTGTTCAAGTTCTGACAAGTAGTCGGTACCATTTCCTTCAAAAACAGCCAAAAGAATTAAGTTAATCGTATAGAATATTAAGAGTAGTCAATAGTATTTCGTAGCATAATATGAACTCATTTATAAAAGCTTTTTCTTTATATTAGCGTTTTATAAATTTTAATTTGGGTAGTACCTACCCGTTAAGTTCATACTTAGTAGCTAATATACAATTCAACTACTACAATTCTATATGAAAAACTGATTACAATAATATTTCGCGTTTCAAACTTTTATACAAAATTTTACAAACTTACAATACCACTATTTTACATATAGCATAAAATATAGCACACAATAACTTTGATACAGAACTGTTACAAAGACAATCCTAGTTAATACGCAAGTCGTTTAGCAAAGGCAATAAAGACACGTAATTCATATGTCCAGAAACAAGTGATGCATTCGAGTTTTACTAGTATTATTTTCCAGCCTTGGTCTTGTGGAAAATAACCATTGTGACCATTAGCAAGACAGCATGTTGTAACATCTTTAAAAGGACGGGGGTTACGTAATGCCCAACAGCCGCGTAACAATCTAAAAACCTTGTTTCTCACCTTAACTACTGAATCCGTCACATGTGGGAATGTTTTATTTAACAGTTGTAATCCGATGTTCTTTTTCTCACTTTGGTGAGAAGCGAACATCACTAACCCGTAAACATAACATGCTTCTTTATGTTGCATGTTAAAAGCTCTTTATAAAGATCGAAGTCCTATGTTGGGATATGTGGAGTCAAAATAGGCTCTCAACCAGTAGCGTAAAATTGCATTTGGGTTCCCCGCATTTAACGCTTTAAAGAAAACACGGCATAACTTAAGGTCTCCCCAATGTGATATACCTCATCTCTCAAAGGAAAGCCTTTTATAAACTAAGGCATGATTGGAACGTCTTTCAAATGTTCGACAAACTAATTTTGCCATAAATAATTGTGCCGATGAATTCTGACCGACTCTAGACAAGATTTCATCAATCATATCCCCTGGTAGGTCTTCTAAAATATTCGGTTGTCTATCCTTAACGTCCATTGTGTTTTTATACTGTAAAATAGACGAGGATTAGATTCGTAAAAGATAATTAACAAACAATACAAGCAATTTTTACATATATCATCAAAGTACAAGCACACTACAATACATATATTACACAACATGATTACTACTCTTCATTCCAACTCACTTGTTTCTTCCTCTTTGGACTTGGTTCGTTTCGCTAATTTCCTAGGGATATATGGTGTTCCTCTAATACGAGCCGTTGTTTTCACAAATGGTTTAGAAAAACCTGGTGGCTTAGATGTCCCCGGGTTATAGTTAAAACTTAAGAAATACGGGTGTTGACGGTATTTCCCATCGGGATATTTCATGTTAACATAGAGTTCATCGGGGTTGGAATTTGGTTTCTCTATTTTGATGCCTTTTCCCTTATTATTTTCTTTTGATTTTTCAAATTGGGTCGGGGTAATTTCTATAACATCATCGGAATCCTCATCGGGATCCGATTCATCAGAAAATTGGTAATTTTCCCAATATTTTGCTTCCTCGGCGGAAACACCATTGATCATTTTTAACTTTGGTCCATTGGTTGAGGATTTCCTTTTATTTATCTGTTTTTATGTGGTTTCTAATATTTTCTCCACCGCAACCTCTTCTTCTCCCGGTTCCTCTTATTCCGGTTCCTCTTCTTCCGGTTCCTCTTCTTCTGGTTCCTCTTCGGAAATTTGTGAATCTTCCCAATATATATTCGACTCTTCATTATTTTTAGGTGAGTCGATGGGATTTGTTCTAGAGGTAGACATCTATCACACAATATTAAACATATTAAGAGATTAATATATCACATAATATTTACATGTTAACAATTTGTAGTTTCCAACAAAAAGTGTTAAACAATCGTTTTTAAAGAAAACACGGTCGAAGTCCAGACTCATTAATGCATCCTAACAAACTCGAAAAGACACACTAATGCAAATTTCTGGTTCTCTAAGACCAACACTCAGATACCAACTGAAATGTCCCGTTCATATTGATTATAAACGTTTCATATTAATTGATTTCATTGCGAGGTTTTGACCTCTATATGAGGCGTTTTTCAAAGACTGCATTCATTTTTAAACAAACCATAACCTTTATTTTATCGACAAAGGTTTAAAGGACATAACCAAGATTATCAAGTAATGATAATCTAAAATATCACGCTTACACATGACCATTACATAATGGTTTACAATAAATATCATGTTACAACAAAGTAAACTCTCGAATGCAGTTTTTAGACAATATCATACAAGCATGGACTCCAAATCTTGTCCTTAATTTAGTATGCAACGGCAGAAGCTCTTAACAATCACCTGAGAATAAACATGATTTAAACGTTAACAAAAATGTTGGTGAGTTATAGGTTTAACCTATATATTTATCAATTCGTAATAATAGACCACAAGTTTTTATTTCCATTTCTCATAAATATACATCCCATACATAGAGATAAAAATCATTCATATGGTGAATACCTGGTAACTGACCTTAACAGGATGCATATAGAATATCCCCATCATTCCGGGAGTCTCATCGGACATGATAAATCGAAGTACTAAAGCATCCGTAACTCAGATGAGGCTTGTTGGGCCAAATAGATCTATCTTTAGGATTCACGTCAATTGGTGGCAATTATCATAAACACCAATTGTTAGGCTACCAAGCTTAAAAGGGGCATATTCGGTACGATAATTTAACATAGAATGTAATTTTGATTACTTGTGTCTATTTTGTAAAACATTTATAAAACTGCATGTATTCTCATTCCAAAAATAATAGATTTCAAAAGTGGGACTATAACTCACTTTCACAGATTTTTCCTTCGTCGAAAAATAAGACTTGGCCACGGGTCGATTCACGAACCTATAACAAATATATACATATATATCAAAGTATGATCGAAATATATTCACAACATATTTTATTACATTTTAATGATTTATACTTGTTTAGTTAACAGTCCAACGTTAGTAGTCCACAATTAGTTGTCCACGGTTAGTAGTACTGAAAATAAATCAATATACTTTCTCGAATCAATGCACGACCCAGTGTATGCAAGTCTCAAACTCGATCACAACTCAAAGTATATATATTATTTTGGAATCAACCTCAACCATGTATAGCTAACTCGATCATTACCGCATATAAAGTGTCTATAGTTGTTCCAAATAATATATATAGATGACGTCGATATGATATGTCAAAATATTGTATACGTGTCTATGGTCTATCAAGATTACATAATATATGTTAGAATACATGTATAATACAATATAAGTTAGTTAAGTTATGGTTAGTATAGACTTGTTACAAATTTCACGTAGCTACAACAAGCAAATTTATCTAATTTTGTTTTACCCATAACTTCTTCGTTTCAAATCCGTTTTGAGTGAATCAAGTTGCTATGGTTTCATAATTAACTGAAATTTATGAAACTAAACAGAAAAAGTATAAGTTTATAATCAGAAATATAAGTTACAAGTCGTTTTTGTAAGAGGTAGTCATTTCAGTCGAAAGAACGACGTCTTGATGACCATTTTGAAAATTATACTTCCACTTTGAGTTTAACCATAATTTTTGGATATAGTTTCATGTTCATAAGAAAATTTATTTTCCCAGAAGAACAACTTTTAAATCAAAGTTTATCATAGTTTTTAATTATCTAACCCAAAACAGCCACCGGTTTCACTACGACGGCGTATGTCCGGTTTTACGGTGTTCTTCGTGTTTCCAGGTTTTAAATCATTAAATTTGCATATAGATATAGAATATGTGTTTAGTTGATTTTAAAAGTTAAGTTAGAAGGATTAACTTTGTTTGCGAACAAGTTTAGAATTAACTAAACTATGTTCTAGTGATTACAAGTTTAAATCTTCGAATAAGATAGTTATATATATGAATCGAATGATGTTATGAACATCATCACTACCTCAAGTATAGTAGGTAAACATACTAAAAATGACAAGAAATGATCTAGAGCTTCAAAGGATCTTGGATGGCTTGGAAGTTCTTGAATTAGAATCATGACACAAAAACAAGTTCAAGTAAGATTTTCTACTCGAATTGAGATAGTTATAGTTATAGAAATTGAATCAAAGTTTGAATATGAGTATTACCTTGAATTAGAATGATAACCTACTGTAGGTAACAAAGGTTCCTTGATCTTAGATGATTAATTGGAATGGATTAGAAAGCTTGGAAGTAGACTTGTAAACTTGAAAGTATTCTTGATTTTATGAAACTAGAATTTATAGAATTTATGAAGAACACTTAGAACTTGAAGATAGAACTTTAGAGAGATCAATTAGATGAAGAAAATTGAAGAATGAAGGTGTTTTTATGTGTTTTGGGTCGTTGGTATATGGATTAGATATAAAGGATGTGTAAGTTTGTTTTCTTGTAAATAATTCATGAATGATTTATAATATTTTTGTAATTTTGTGAGATATTTCATGCTAGTTGCCAAATGATGGTTCCCACATGTTTGATGACTCATTAAGGGCTACTAAGAGCTGATCATTGAAGTGTATATACCAATAGTATGTACATCTAGGAGATGGGTATTGTACGAGTACAAATACCGAACGAATACGAGTAGAATTCTTGATGAAAATGTATGAGAATGCAATTGTAACCAATTTTGTTAAGTACAAGTATTTTGATATATGTCTTGAAGTCTTCTAAAAGTATATTAATACATCTTAATACACTACATGTATATACATTTTAACTGAGTCGTTAAGTTATCGTTAGTCGTTACATGTAAGTGTTGTTTCGAAACCTTTAAGTTAACAATCTTGTTAAATGTAATTAATCCATTGTTATTATACTTAAATGAGATGTTAAATTGTTATGTTAACATGATAACATGGTGTATGAATATATCTTAATATCATATATATATATATATATATATATATATATATATATATATATATATATATATATATATATATATATATATATATATATGTTAAAATACTATTACAACGATAATCGTTACATATATATTTGTTTCAAAATCCTTAAGTTAGTAGTCTCATCTTACTTGTGTAGTTCATTGTTAATACACTTAATGATATAATTAATTATCATTTTATCATGTTAAACATAGTGTGTTCATATCTTAATACAATACATATGTATTTATTTTAATTAAAATGTTGTTATAACGATAATCGTTATATATATCGTTTCGAGTTTCTTTAATTTAGTAGTTTCATTTTATGCATATAACTCTTTGTTAATATACTTTGTGAGATACTTACATATCATAATATCATGTTAAATATATATATATATATATATATATATATATATATATATATATATATATATATATATATATATATATATATATATATATATATATATCCATAGATATTGTCATGTCATTTTTACAAGTTTTAACGTTCGTGAATCGCTGGTCAACTTGGGTGGTCCATTGTCTACATGAAACTCATTTCAATTAATCAAGTCTTAAAAAGTTTGATTGCTTAACATGTTAGAAACATTTAATCATGTAAATATAGTTCTCATTTAATATATAATCATGGAAAAGTTAGGTCACTACACCTGTTCCGCTCTCCGCCTTGCTGCCTGAAGTTTCTTTGATAATTATCCATTCTTGGATATCTCATTTCTCCTGCTCGCAAATGCTTCTGAGCAATAACCAATGCCTGATGCAATATTTTTGGCACATCATATCGCAACGCATGAACCAATTGTGCAAAATGTCGTTGATCAAGACGAAATATAAACCCTGAAATGAGCTGAGATTCTGGTATGTCTGGTATCTTTTGACACTCAATGGTATAACGCTTCATGAAATCACTCAGTGATTCATTTTGGTGCATTGTTATCTCATGTACATCAATATGTGATAACGTACAGCTTTTTAAACTTTGATATTGCATTACAAATTTTGCCCTTAAATCAAGGAAACTGGTAATACTCCTTGGTGGCAAACTAGCAAACCATTCTCTTGCCATTTTCTGTAGCACCATTGGAAACATATGGCACGCAGTTTCGTCTTCCCAATGCTGTAATCTTATAACACCTTCAAACATTGTGAGAAAGTCTTCTGGATCTGTTGTGCCATCATAAACACCAATAGATGGAATTCCCAAATTTCTTGGTAATGGACAATCTAAAATTTGAGGGATAAAACATTGTGTTGACTCTGCCATTGCTGGCGGTTTGATAGCTTCATCTCCAGCTATAGCCGTTGCACGGATGGTGGGCTGTGCTAATTTCTGCTTATATCTTGATGGTGCTGTCATGGTTAAAATTCCATCTAGTAACTTTCCTGCTATCTCCTTAGTAAAAAAAAAACTGCTCGTCTTCATCCCCTAAATTCCAATCTTCTTCCACAAAACCTTCATCACTGTGTTGATTTTCAGTTTCATCAACGAGAGTATTCAATTGATTGAATAGCTTGAATAATTGTGATTTTGAAATTGTCTTTCCTCTGTTGTTGTGCTTAGTATTCACATCAGATGTCTTCTTAAAAGAAACATTGTGTGTTCCTCACCTGGCTTTCCACATTCCTCCACTAGAACTTCCCATCAATGGTTTCCTCAATCGTAGTATGGTTTCATGCACTTGATCATCTGTGTTACCAGTGTGCAATTGATCCTCTTCCTCAATTGAAGTTTCTTCAAGATTTAGCTGATCCACTGGTATATTTTCAATGATGTTTTCATTGATAGGTTCGATTGCTGCTTTGGTTGATGTTGTTTCAGTTGCCTTCGTGCTCTTGGTGTTTTTGCTGGTCTTTAAAATGGATGGCGCCATTTGTTGGTGCGGCTGTAAGGTACCAGTATAAGATAATAGCTGCTCAGCGTGTGGCGTATAATGTTGATTGATGTTTGCCCTCGAGAAATAATCTCTACAGACCCGGAACACGGATGAGTAATCCGTGGGGTGGCCTCAATCAATCTGAGGATCAATCTGAAATTGATCCGTATAGCGTATTGCTGCTAAGCGGCTAATGTATGTTTAGAGTGAAAAAGAACTGTGTGAGAGAGAAAGTGTACTTCTCTCTGACTGAAGTTTAGATGTCAAATGTGGTGACCCAGGGGGTCTATTTATAGGCGCAGAATGTCCGAAATTCTCGGGATACACGTGTCAATTAATGAGTGGTTCTGTTACACGAAATATCCGGAAGGTCGGTGGCGTGTACTGACATGGCTGCATGCCGCTCACGCGCCGAGTTAAAGGTCTTAAGCATAGAATCTGCCTGCAGGGCTTACGCTTGACGCTGGGCGGACTGCTGTACGTTGGGCGTCGAATACTGAAAACCGCCAAATTTAATTATCTTTTGTGCTCTTTGATCAATTTTTCTGTATATAAATGGTGTTTTTATGCGTCTATCCCCTAGGATACACCATTACTATCATTTTAATGGGTCGAACTTGTATTACATTTGATTAAGGGCCTTCGTGCCTTTTTGTAAACATTAAACTAGTTGTATGTTTAAACGGATTGTATGAAACGGATTACATCATGTGACCATTCGAATGGCACGTTAATGGTTTATTATAAAAAAAAATTGTCAGCTTGTATAAGGGTTGGGTTGTTTCAAGTGGTATCAGAGCATGGTCTATGGGATTTAGGTGACTTGAGATAGGTGCCTAGACTTAGACTTTATTGTGTATGCATTTTATGCGGGACTTGTAGGAGACGGGTCGGACCAGGTTAGGTTAGTGCCTAGGTTTAGGTGAACTAATCTTGTGCTACTTGTTTTGTGTTGTATTTACAATCATCATGCGAGATAGACGTTGTACTAGTAAGTTAATGCGATGTGTTCGCGTAATAATGACTAGCTACCATTGTTACGGGTGTGAATCGTGTCAAACAAGCGATGTACCACGATTGTTGAGCAAGATGGGGCGGTGAGGTGTATGTGTGTGTGTGTGTGTGTATATATATATATATATATATATATATATATATATATATATATATATATGTGTGTGTGTGTCATGTCTTTTCATTTCGTTGTTTAACCTATTCCGTTTTATAGAATGAAGATGAGAAACGGACATGACACCGATAACGGGGGCACGAGCGAGGACCCCGAGTTCACGGCCAAAGTTGAGGCCATTATGGAAAGGCGTCACTAGGCCTTTCTAGAGGATGTTAAGAAGATGTTCTTAGATTCGATTGACGAGCAATTATTCAATCTAGTCAAGGAACAAGTAAGGGTTGTTCTTCACGAAGATAATGTGGGGAGACGAGACTTTTACTACAAAAATTTCAAGGATGCTCAGCCTCCCACTTTTGAAGGCGAACGGGATCCACTAAAGAGCAATCGTTGGATCTTCGATATGGAGGGGGCTTTTTATAGTTGTGAATGCCCTCTCGATAAGAAGACGAGGTATGGTTATAGCATGTTAAGGGGTGATGCCAAGATGTGGTGGGACGAAAAGATCCGGCTTTATGGTTAAGAACAATGTATGGAATTCACGTGAGATGAATTCAAAACGGAATTTTTCAAGGAGTACCGAACTTCGGCCGATCTTTCTAGGCTTAAGGATGAGTTGCGTGCTTTGAGGCAAGGGTCGATGGATTTGAACACTCTCAAATCCGTTTTCTTATCAAAGACCCAATTTTGTCCTGAATATGTCGATAATGATCACATGTTGAAGGAAGATTTCTATCGAACCTTGAACGACAACTATCAAGAGAAGATTAGTAGAAACTTAGTGAAAACTTTTGATGAGTTGTTTGATATTGCTAAAGGTTTTGAGTCGCTCGTTTCGAAAAAGAGTGGCTTTACTTTTGGCAAAAGAAAGTTTGAAGCTACTAGTCATTCGAACAAGAAGAGTAAAGGTGCAATTGAGAGTGTTGCTAGTGTGAAGAAAGGTGCTTCCGAAGCTTTTTCTTATACGTGCTACAATTGTGGACAAAAGGGTCATATGTGTAGTGAACCGAACTTTTTCATGTTTATATATATATTAAATGAAATTGTTATTTTACATGATTAAGTGTTTCCAACATGTTAAGCAATCAAACTTGTTAAGACTTGATTAATTGAAATAGGTTTCATATAGACAATTGACCACCCAAGTTGACCGGTGATTCACGAACGTTAAAACTTGTAAAAACTATATGATGACATATATATGGTTATATATATAGGTAACATGATATTATGATAAGTAAACATATCATTAAGTATATTAACAATGAACTACATATGTAAAAACAAGACTACTAACTTAATGATTTTGAAACGAGACATATATGTAACGATTATCGTTGTAACGACATTTAATGTATATATATCATATTAAGAGATATTCGTACATCATAATATCATGATAATATAATAATTTAAAATCTCTTTTGATATTATAAATATTAGGTTAACAACATTTAACAAGATCGTTAACCTAAAGGTTTCAAAACAACACTTACATGTAACGATTAACAATGACTTAACGACTCAGTTAAAATGTATATACATGTAGTATTTTAATATGTATTCATACACTTTTGAAAGACTTCAAGACACTTATCAAAATACTTCTACTTAACAAAAATTCTTACAATTACATCCTCGTTCAGTTTCATCAACAATTCTACTCGTATGCACCCGTATTCGTACTCGTACAATACACAGCTTTTAGATGTATGTACTATTGGTATATACACTCCAATGATCAGCTCTTAGCAGCCCATGTGAGTCACCTAACACATGTGGGAACCATCATTTGGCAACTAGCATGAAATATCTCATAAAATTACAAAAATATGAGTAATCATTCATGACTTATTTACATGAAAACAAAATTACATATCCTTTATATCTAATCCATACACCAACGACCAAAAACACCTACAAACACTTTCATTCTTCAATTTTTTTCATCTAATTGATCTTTCTCAAGTTCTATCTTCAAGTTCTAAGTGTTCTTCATAAATTCCAAAAGTTCTAGTTTCATAAAATCAAGAATACTTCCAAGATTGCAAGTTTACTTCCAAGTTTTCTAAATCCATTCCAAGTAATCATCCAAGATCAAGAAACCTTTGTTACTTACAGTAGGTTATCTTTCTAATACAAGGTAATAATCATATTCAAACTTTAATTCAATTTCTATAACTATAACAATCTTATTTCGAGTGGAAATCTTACTTGAAATTGTTTTCGTGTCATGATTCTGCTTCAAGAACTTTCAAGCCATCCAAGGATCCTTTGAAGCTAGATCTATTTTTCTCATTTCCAGTAGGTTTATCCAAGGAACTTGAGGTAGTAAGGATGTTCATAACATTATTCGATTCATACATATAAAGCTATCTTATTCGAAGGTTTAAACTTGAAATCACTAGAACATAGTTTAGTTAATTCTAAACTTGTTCGCAAATAAAAGTTAATCCTTCTAACTTGACTTTTAAAATAAACTAAACACATGTTCTATATCTATATGATATGCTAACTTAATGATTTAAAACCTGGAAACACGAAAAACATCGTAAAATCGGATTTACGCCGTCGTAGTAACACCGCGGGCTGTTTTGGGTTAGTTAATTAAAAACAATGATAAACTTTGATTTAAAAGTTGTTATTCTGGGAAAATTATTTTTATTATGAACATGAAACTATATCCAAAAATTATGGTTAAACTCAAAGTGGAAGTATGTTTTCTAAAATGATCATCTAGACGTCGTTCTTTCGACTGAAATGACTACCTTTACAAAAACGACTTGTAACTTATTTTTCTGACTATAAACCTATACTTTTTCTGTTTATATTCATAAAATAGAGTTCAATATGAAACCATAGCAATTTGATTCACTCAAAATGGATTTAAAATGAAGAAGTTATGGGTAAAACAAGATTGGATAATTTTTCTCATTTTAGCTACGTGAAAATTGGTAACAAATCTATTCCAACCATAACTTAATCAACTTGTATTGTATATTATATAATCTTGAGATACCATAGACACGTATACAATGTTTCGACCTATCATGTCGACACATCTATATATATTTCGGAACAACCATAGACACTCTATATGTGAATGTTGGAGTTAGCTATACAGGGTTGAGGTTGATTCCAAAATATATATAGTTTGAGTTGTGATCAATACTGAGATACGTATACACTGGGTCGTGGATTGATTCAAGATAATATTTATCGATTTATTTCTGTACATCTAACTGTGGACAACTAGTTGTAGGTTACTAACGAGGACAGCTGACTTAATAAACTTAAAACATCAAAATATATTAAAAGTGTTGTAAATATATTTTGAACATACTTTGATATATATGTATATATTGTTATAGGTTCGTGAATCAACCAGTGGCTAAGTCTTACTTCCCGACGAAGTAAAAATCTGTGAAAGTGAGTTATAGTCCCACTTTTAAAATCTAATATTTTTGGGATGAGAATACATGCAGGTTTTATAAATGATTTACAAAATAGACACAAGTACGTGAAACTACATTCTATGGTTGAATTATCGAAATCGAATATGCCCCTTTTTATTAAGTCTGGTAATCTAAGAATTAGGGAACAGACACCCTAATTGACGCGAATCCTAAAGATAGATCTATTGGGCCCAACAAGCCCCATCCAAAGTACCGGATGCTTTAGTACTTCGAAATTTATATCATATCCGAAGGGTGTCCCGGAATGATGGGGATATTCTTATATATGCATCTTGTTAATGTCGGTTACCAGGTGTTCACCATATGAATGATTTTTATCTCTATGTATGGGATGTGTATTGAAATATGAAATCTTGTGGTCTATTGTTACGATTTGATATATATAGGTTAAACCTATAACTCACCAACATTTTTGTTGACGTTTAAAGCATGTTTATTCTCAGGAGAATACTAAGAGCTTCCGCTGTTGCATACTAAAATAAGGACAAGATTTGGAGTCCATGTTTGTATGATATTGTGTAAAAACTGCATTCAAGAAACTGATTTCGATGTAACATACTTGTATTGTAAACCATTATGTAATGGTCGTGTGTAAACAGGATATTTTAGATTATCATTATTTGATAATCTACGTAAAGCTTTTTAAACCTTTATTTATGAAATAAAGGTTATGGTTTGTTTTAAAAATGAATGCAGTCTTTGAAAAACGTCTCATATAGAGGTCAAAACCTCGCAACGAAATCAATTAATATGGAACGTTTTTAATCAATAAGAACGGGACATTTCAGTTGGTATCAGAGCGTTGGTCTTAAAGAACCAGAAAATTTGCATTAGTGTGTCTTATCGAGTTTGTTAGGATGCATTAGTGAGTCTGGACTTCGACCGTGTTTTCTTTAAAAATGATTGCTTAACATTTTTGTTAGAAACTATATATTATTAACATGTATATATTATGTGATATATTAATCTCTTAACATTTTTGATATTGTGTGATAGATGTCTACCTCTAGCACAAATCCCATTGACTCACCTAATAATAACGAAGAGTCGAATATATATTGGACTGATTCACAAGTTCCCGAAGAAGAACCGGAAGAAGAATCAGAACCGGAAGAAGAATCAGAACCGGAAGAAGAATCAGAACCAGAGGAGGAACCGGAGGAGGAAATAGAACCGGTGGGGGAAATAATAAAACGGTTAAGTAAAAGAAAATCCTCAACCAACCGACCAAGGTTAATTATGGTCAATGGTGTTTCCGCCAAGGAAGCAAAATATTGGGAGGATTACCAATTCTCCGATGAATCGGATTCCGACGAAAATTCCGATGATGTTATAGAAATTACTCCAACTGAATTTAAAAAGGCAAAAGAAAATAATAAGAGAAATGGCATAAAAATAGAGAAATCTAAATCCAATCCCAATGAACTTTATATGTATCGTCAACACCCGTATTTCTTAAGTTGTGACGATAACCCGGGAACCTCTAAACCACCGGGTTTTTCTAAACCAATGTGGAAAACGATAGCTCGTATTAGGAGAACATCATATATCCCTAGAAACTTGTCAAAACGAACCAAAACCGAAGAAGAAGAAACGAGCGAGTCGGAATAAGATAGTTGTATTCGTGTGGTGTAATATATGTAATATAGTGTGCTTATGCTTTATGATATATGTAAAAATTGCTTGTATTAATAAGTATTTTTTTTATGAATCTAACTCTTGTCTATTTTACAGTATAAAAACACAAAATGGATAGACAACCCAATATTTTAAGAGACCTACCCGGAGACATGATTGATGAAATCTTGTCTAGAGTCGGTCAGAATTCCTCGGAACAACTATTTAAGGCGAGATCAGTTTGTAAGACATTCGAAGAATGTTCCAAGAATTCCTTGGTTTATAAAAGGCTTTCGTTTGAAAGATGGGGGATATCACATTGGGAAATCCATAAGTTACGATGTGTTTACTTTGACGCATATATTGCGGGGAACCTAAATGCTATTTTACGCAACGGGTAAAGAAATTATTTTGACTCAATATATCTGAATATAGGACTTCGTGATTTAGAAAAAGCGGCTAACATGCAACATAAAGAAGCATGTTATGCTTACGGCTTAGTAATGTTCGCTTCTCACCAAAGTGAGAACAAGAATATCGGGCTACAACTATTAAACAAAACGTTCCCACAAGTGACGGAGTCGGTAATTGGGGTAAGAAATGAGGTTTTTAGGTTATTACGAGACTGTTGGTCATTACGTAACCCTCGTCCCTTTGACGACGTTACAACACGCTGTCTTATCAACGGCCATAACGGTTATGTTCCACAAGACCAAGGATGGGAAGTATTCCTAGTAAAACCAGAATGCATGACTTGTTTCTGGACGTATGAATTACGTGTCTTTATTGCCTTTGCTGAACGACTTGTGTACTAGCTATAATTATCTTCACAACTATCTTGTATCAAAGTTATTGTGTGCTATATTTCATGCTTTATGTAAAATAAGCGGTATTGTAAGTTTGTAAAATATTGTATAAAAGTTTGAACACGAAATATTATTATAATCAGTTTTTCATATAGAATTGTAGTAGTTGAATTGTATATTAGCTACTAAGTATGAACTTAACGGGTAGGTACTACCCGAATTTAAACTTATAAAACGCTAATATGAAGAAAAAGCTTTTATAAATGAGTTCATATTATGCTACGAAATACTATTAACTACTCTTAATATTATGTATGATTAACTTGTTCCATTTGACTATTTTGAAGGAAATGGCACCGACTACTCGACACACCGTGAATATGAATGAAGAGGAATTCCGTACTTTTCTAGCTTCAAACATAGCCGCAGTACAGGCTGCGCTACATACCAACAATAACCTTGGATCTAGCAGTACAGGAAATCGTGTAGGATGCACCTACAAAGAATTCACTGCCTGCAAACCTTTGGAATTTGATGGAACCGAAGGACCGATCGGATTGAAACGGTGGACCGAGAAGGTCGAATCGGTGTTTACCATAAGTAAGTGTACTGAAGAGGACAAAGTGAAGTACGCTATGCATACCTTCACAGGTTCTGCGTTAACATGGTGGAATACCTATCTAGAGCAAGTGGGACAAGATGATGCTTACACACTACCGTGGTCAGCATTCAAGCACTTGATGAACGATAAGTAGCGTCCCAGAACCGAGGTCAATAAGCTCAAGACAGAACTTAGAGGGTTACGAACCCAAGGATTTGATATTACCACGTACGAAAGACGATTCACAGAATTGTGCCTATTGTGTCCGGGAGCGTTCGAAGATGAGGAAGAGAAGATCGACGCGTTTGTGAAAGGATTACCAGAAAGAATCCAAGAAGATATAAGTTCACACGAGCCCGCCTCCATACAACAGGCATGTAGAATGGCTCACAAACTAGTGAACCAGATTGAGGAAAGAATTAAAGAACAGACGGCTGAAGAGGCCAATGTGAAGCAAGTCAAAAGAAAGTGGGAGGAAAACGGTGATAAGAATCACCAATACAACAACAACAACAACAATTACAATAATAATCGCAACAATTATCCCAACAATCGCAACATCAATCGCAACTACAACAAATGGCCCAACAACAACAACAACAACAACAGCAGCAACTACAACAATCATCCCAACAACAATAAAAACCACAACAACAACAACAATTAGAAGCAGCTATGCCAAAGGTGTGAAAAGTATCACTCGGGGTTCTGCACCAAATTTTGCAACAAGTGTAAAAGAAATGGTCATAGCGCGGCGAAGTGTGAGGTCTACGGACCAGGGGTTAACAGAACGAAAGGAACAAATGGTGTCGGAACGAGTAATGGCGGAGCAAGTAGTGTCGGAGCAAGTTATGCCAATGTAGTTTGTTATAAATGTGGAAAACCGGGCCACATTATTAGAAATTACCCAAACCAGGAGAACACGAATGGACAAGGCCGCAGAAGAGTTTTCAATATTAATGCGGTAGAGGCACAGGAAGACCCGGAGCTTGTTACGGGTACGTTTCTTATTGACAATAAATCTGCTTACGTTTTATTTGATTCGGGTGCGGATAGAAGCTATATGAGTAGAGATTTTTATGCTAAATTAAGTTATCCATTGACGTCGTTGGATAGTAAATTTTTACTCGAATTAGCAAACGGTAAATTAATTTCAGCAGATAATATATGCCGGAATCGAGAAATTAAACTGGGTAGTGAAATATTTAAGATTGATTTGATACCAGTAGAGTTAGGGAGTTTTGATGTAATAGTTGGCATGGACTGGCTGAAGAGGTGAAAGCAGAGATCGTATGTTATAAAAATGCAATTCGCATTGTACGAGAAGAAGGAGAACCCTTAATGGTGTACGGAGAAAAGGGCAACACGAAGTTACATCTTATTAGTAATTTGAAGGAACAAAAACTAATAAGAAATGGTTGCTATACTGTTCTAGCACACGTTGAGAAAGTACAAACTGAAAGAAAGAGCATCAATGATGTTCCCGTCGTAAAAGAATTTCCCGATGTATTTCCGAAAGAATTACCGGGACTACCTCCACATCGATCTGTTGAATTTCAAATAGATCATGTACCAGGAGCTGCACCAATAGCTCGTGCTCCTTACAGACTCGCACCCAGCGAGATGAAAGAACTGCAAAGCCAATTACAAGAACTTTTAGAGCGTGGTTTCATTCGACCAAGCACATCACCGTGGGGAGCTCCTGTTTTGTTTGTCAAGAAGAAGGATGGTACATTTAGGTTGTGTATTGACTACAGAGAGTTGAACAAACTTACCATCAAAAACCGTTATCCACTGCCAAGAATTGATGACTTATTTGATCAACTACAAGGCTCGTCGGTTTATTCAAAGATCGATTTATGTTCTGGATATCATCAAATGCGAGTAAAGGAGGATGATATTCCAAAAACTGCTTTTAGGAAGCGTTATGGTCATTACGAGTTTATGGTTATGCCGTTTGGATTGACTAACGCACCAGCTGTGTTCATGGACCTTATGAACCAAGTGTGTGGGCCATATCTTGACAAGTTTGTCATTGTTTTCATCGATGACATACTTATTTACTCAAAGAATGATCAAGAGCACGAAGAACATTTGAGAAAAGTGCTAGAAGTATTGAGGAAAGAAAAACTGTACGCTAAGTTTTCAAAGTGTGCATTTTGGTTGGAAGAAGTTCAATTCCTCGGTCACATAGTGAACAAAGAAGGTATTAAGGTGGATCCGGCAAAGATAGAAACTGTTAAAAAGTGGGAAACCCCAAAAACTCCGAAACACATACGCCAGTTTTTAGGACTAGATGGTTACTACAGAAGGTTCATCCAAGACTTTTCCAGAATAGCAAAACCCTTGACTGCATTAACGCATAAAGGGAAGAAATTTGAATGGAAGGATGAACAAGAGAAGGCGTTTCAATTATTGAAGAAAAAGCTACTACGACACCTATATTATCATTGCTTGAAGGGAATGATGATTTTGTGATTTATTGTGAGGCATCAAAGCAAGGTATCGGTTGTGTATTAATGCAACGGACAAAGGTGATTGCTTATGCGTCTAGACAATTGAAGATTCACGAGAAAATTATACGACGCATGATTTGGAATTAGGCGTGGTTATTTTTGCATTAAAGACTTGGAGACACTACTTATATGGGGTCAAAAGTATTATATATACCGACCACAAAAGTCTTCAACACATATTTAATCAGAAACAACTGAATATGAGGCAGCGTAGGTGGATTGAATTGTTGAATGATTACGACTTTGAGATTCGTTACCACCCAGGGAAGGCAAATGTGGTAGCCGACGCCTTGAGCAGAAAGGACAGAGAACCCATTCGAGTAAAATCTTTGAATATAATGATTCACACTAACCTTACTACTCAAATAAAGGAGGCGCAACAAGGAGTTTTAAAAGAGGGAAATTTAAAGGATGAAATACCCAAAGGATCGGAGAAGCATCTTAATATTCGGGAAGACGGAACCCGGTATAGGGCTGAAAGAATTTGGGTACCAAAATTTGGAGATATGAGAGAAATGGTACTTAGAGAAGCTCATAAAACCAGATACTCAATACATCCTGGAACGGGGAAGATGTACAAGGATCTTAAGAAACATTTTTGGTGGCCAGGTATGAAAGCCGATATTGCTAAATATGTAGGAGAATGTTTGACGTGTTCTAAGGTCAAAGCTGAACATCAGAAACCATCAGGTCTACTACAACAACCTGAAATCCTGGAATGGAAATGGGAAAACATTACCATGGATTTCATTACTAAATTTCCAAGGACTGCAAGTGGTTATGATACTATTTGTTTAATAGTTGATCGTCTCACCAAGTCAGCACACTTCCTGCCAATAAGAGAAGATGACAAGATGGAGAAGTTAGCACGACTGTATTTGAAGAAAGTCGTCTCCAGACATGGAATACCAATCTCTATTATCTCTGATAGGGATGGCAGATTTATTTCAAGATTCTGGCAGACATTACAGCAAGCATTAGGAACTCGTCTAGACATGAGTACTGCCTATCATCCACAAACTGATGGGCAGAGCGAAAGGACGATACAAACGCTTGAAGACATGCTACGAGCTTGTGTTATTGATTTCGGAAACAGTTGGGATCGACATCTACCGTTAGCAGAATTTTCCTACAACAACAGCTACCATTCAAGCATTGAGATGGCGCCGTTTGAAGCACTTTATGGTAGAAAGTGCAGGTCACCGATTTGTTGGAGTGAAGTGGGGGATAGATAGATTACGGGTCCGGAGATTATACAAGAAACTACCGAGAAGATCATCCAAATTCAACAACGGTTGAAAACCGCCCAAAGTCGACAAAAGAGCTACGCTGACATTAAAAGAAAAGATATAGAATTTGAAATTGGAGAGATGGTCATGCTTAAAGTTGCACCTTGGAAAGGCGTTGTTCGATTTGGTAAATGAGGGAAATTAAATCCAAGGTATATTGGACCATTCAAGATTATTGATCGTGTCGGACCAGTAGCTTACCGACTTGAGTTACCTCAACAAATCGCGGCTGTACATAGCACTTTCCACGTCTCGAATTTGAAGAAATGTTTTGCTAAAGAAGATCTCACTATTCCTTTAGATGAAATCCAAATCAACGAAAAACTCCAATTCATCGAAGAACCCGTCGAAATAATGGATCGTGAGGTTAAAAGACTTAAGCAAAACAAGATACCAATTGTTAAGGTTCGATGGAATGCTCGTAGAGGACCCGAGTTCACCTGGGAGTGTGAAGATCAGATGAAGAAGAAATACCCGCATCTATTTCCAGAAGATACGTCAACACCTCCAACTGCTTAAAATTTCAGGACGAAATTTATTTAACGGGTAGGTACTGTAGTGACCCGAACTTTTCCATGTTTATATTTATATATTAAATGAAGTTGTTATTTTACATGATTAAGTGTTTCCAACATGTTAAGAAATCAAACTTGTTAAGACTTGATTAATTGAAATAGGTTTCATATAGACAATTGACCACCCAAGTTGACCGGTGATTCACGAACGTTAAAACTTGTAAAAACTATATGATGACATATATATGGTTATATATATAGTTAACATGATATTATGATAAGTAAACATATCATTAAGTATATTAACAATGAACTACATATGTAAAAACAAGACTACTAACTTAATGATTTTGAAACGAGACATATATGTAACGATTATCGTTGTAACGACATTTAATGTATATATATCATATTAAGAGATATTCGTACATCATAATATCATGATAATATAATAATTTAAATTCTCTTTTGATATTATAAACATTAGGTTAACAACATTTAACAAGATCGTTAACCTAAAGGTTTCAAAACAACACTTACATGTAACGACTAACGATGACTTAACGACTCAGTTAAAATGTATATACATGTAGTATTTTAATATGTATTCATACACTTTTGAAAGACTTCAAGACACTTATCAAAATACTTCTACTTAACAAAAATGCTTACAATTACATCCTCGTTCAGTTTCATCAACAATTCTACTCGTATGCACCCGTATTCGTACTCGTACAATACACAGCTTTTAGATGTATGTACTATTGGTATATACACTCCAATGATTAGCTCTTAGCAGCTCATGTGAGTCACCTAACACATGTGGGAACCATCATTTGGCAACTAGCATGAAATATCTCATAAAATTACAAAAATATGAGTAATCATTCATGACTTATTTACATGAAAACAAAATTACATATCCTTTATATCTAATCCATACACCAACGACCAAAAACACCTACAAACACTTTCATTCTTCAATTTTTTTCATCTAATTGATCTCTCTCAAGTTCTATCTTCAAGTTCTAAGTGTTCTTCATAAATTCCAAAAGTTCTAGTTTCATAAAATCAAGAATACTTCCAAGATTGCAAGTTTACTTCCAAGTTTTCTAAATCCATTCCAAGTAATCATCCAAGATCAAGAAACCTTTGTTACTTACAGTAGGTTATCTTTCTAATACAAGGTAATAATCATATTCAAACTTTAATTCAATTTCTATAACTATAACAATCTTATTTCGAGTGGAAATCTTACTTGAAATTGTTTTCGTGTCATGATTCTGCTTCAAGAACTTTCAAGCCATCCAAGGATCCTTTGAAGCTAGATCTATTTTTCTCATTTCCAGTAGGTTTATCCAAGGAACTTGAGGTAGTAAGGATGTTCATAACATCATTCGATTCATACATATAAAGCTATCTTATTCGAAGGTTTAAACTTGAAATCACTAGAACATAGTTTAGTTAATTCTAAACTTGTTCGCAAATAAAAGTTAATCCTTCTAACTTGACTTTTAAAATCAACTAAACACATGTTCTATATCTATATGATATGCTAACTTAATGATTTAAAACCTGGAAACACGAAAAACATCGTAAAATCGGATTTACGCCGTCGTAGTAACACCGCGGGCTGTTTTGGGTTAGTTAATTAAAAACAATGATAAACTTTGATTTAAAAGTTGTTATTCTGGGAAAATTATTTTTATTATGAACATGAAACTATATCCAAAAATTATGGTTAAACTCAAAGTGAAAGTATGTTTTCTAAAATGGTCATCTAGACGTCGTTCTTTCGACTGAAATGACTACCTTTACAAAAACGACTTGTAACTTATTTTTCTGACTATAAACCTATACTTTTTCTGTTTATATTCATAAAATAGAGTTCAATATGAAACCATAGCAATTTGATTCACTCAAAACGGATTTAAAATGAAGAAGTTATGGGTAAAACAAGATTGGATAATTTTTCTCATTTTAGCTACGTGAAAATTGGTAACAAATCTATTCCAACCATAACTTAATCAACTTGTATTGTATATTATATAATCTTGAGATACCATAGACACGTATACAATGTTTCGACCTATCATGTCGACACATCTATATATATTTCGGAACAACCATAGACACTCTATATGTGAATGTTGGAGTTAGCTATACAGGGTTGAGGTTGATTCCAAAATATATATAGTTTGAGTTGTGATCAATACTGAGATACGTATACACTGGGTCGTGGATTGATTCAAGATAATATTTATCGATTTATTTCTGTACATCTAACTGTGGACAACTAGTTGTAGGTTACTAACGAGGACAGCTGACTTAATAAACTTAAAACATCAAAATATATTAAAAGTGTTGTAAATATATTTTGAACATACTTTGATATATATGTATATATTGTTATAGGTTCGTGAATCAACCAGTGGCTAAGTCTTACTTCCCGACGAAGTAAAAATCTGTGAAAGTGAGTTATAGTCCCACTTTTAAAATCTAATATTTTTGGGATGAGAATACATGCAGGTTTTATAAATGATTTACAAAATAGACACAAGTACGTGAAACTACATTCTATGGTTGAATTATCGAAATCGAATATGCCCCTTTTTATTAAGTCTGGTAATCTAAGAATTAGGGAACAGACACCCTAATTGACGCGAATCCTAAAGATAGATCTATTGGGCCCAACAAGCCCCATCCAAAGTACCGGATGCTTTAGTACTTCGAAATTTATATCATATCCGAAGGGTGTCCCGGAATGATGGGGATATTCTTATATATGCATCTTGTTAATGTCGGTTACCAGGTGTTCACCATATGAATGATTTTTATCTCTATGTATGGGATGTGTATTGAAATATGAAATCTAGTGGTCTATTGTTACGATTTGATACATATAGGTTAAACCTATAACTCACCAACATTTTTGTTGACGTTTAAAGCATGTTTATTCTCAGGAGAATACTAAGAGCTTCCACTGTTGCATACTAAAATAAGGACAAGATTTGGAGTCCATGTTTGTATGATATTGTGTAAAAACTGCATTCAAGAAACTGATTTCGATGTAACATATTTGTATTGTAAACCATTATGTAATGGTCGTGTGTAAACAGGATATTTTAGATTATCATTATTTGATAATCTACGTAAAGCTTTTTAAACCTTTATTTATGAAATAAAGGTTATGGTTTGTTTTAAAAATGAATGCAGTCTTTGAAAAACGTCTCATATAGAGGTCAAAACCTTGCAACGAAATCAATTAATATGGAACGTTTTTAATCAATAAGAACGGGACATTTCAGTTGGTATCAGAGCGTTGGTCTTAGAGAACCAGAAAATTTGTATTAGTGTGTCTTATCGAGTTTGTTAGGATGCATTAGTGAGTCTGGACTTCGACCGTATTTTCTTTAAAAATGATTGCTTAACATTTTTGTTAGAAACTATATATTATTAACATGTATATATTATGTGATATATTAATCTCTTAACATTTTTGATATTGTGAGATAGATGTCTACCTCTAGCACAAATCCAATTGACTCACCTAATAATAACGAAGAGTCGAATATATATTGGACTGATTCACAAGTTCCCGAAGAAGAACCGGAAGAAGAATCAGAACCGGAAGAAGAATCAGAACCAGAGGAGGAACCGGAGGAGGAAATAGAACCGGTGGGGGAAATAATAAAACGGTTAAGTAAAAGAAAATCCTCAACCAACCGACCAAGGTTAATTATGGTCAATGGTGTTTCCGCCAAGGAAGCAAAATATTGGGAGGATTACCAATTCTCCGATGAATCGGATTCCGACGAAAATTCCGATGATGTTATAGAAATTACTCCAACTGAATTTAAAAAGGCAAAAGAAAATAATAAGAGAAATGGCATAAAAATAGAGAAACCTAAATCCAACCCCAATGAACTTTATATGTATCGTCAACACCCGTATTTCTTAAGTTGTGACGATAACCCGGGAACCTCTAAACCACCGGGTTTTTCTAAACCAATGTGGAAAACGATGGCTCGTATTAGGAGAACATCATATATCCCTAGAAACTTGTCAAAACGAACCAAAACCGAAGAAGAAGAAACGAGCGAGTCGGAATAAGATAGTTGTATTCGTGTGGTGTAATATATGTAATATAGTGTGCTTATGCTTTATGATATATGTAAAAATTGCTTGTATTAATAAGTATTTTTTTTATGAATCTAACTCTTGTCTATTTTACAGTATAAAAACACAAAATGGATAGACAACCCAATATTTTAAGAGACCTACCCGGAGACATGATTGATGAAATCTTGTCTAGAGTCGGTCAGAATTCCTCAGAACAACTATTTAAGGCGAGATCAGTTTGTAAGACATTCGAAGAATGTTCCAAGAATTCCTTGGTTTATAAAAGGCTTTCGTTTGAAAGATGGGGGATATCACATTGGAAAATCCATAAGTTACGATGTGTTTACTTTGACGCATATATTGCGGGGAACCCAAATGCTATTTTACGCAACGGGTAAAGAAATTATTTTGACTCAATATATCCGAATATAGGACTTCGTGATTTAGAAAAAGTGGCTAACATGCAACATAAAGAAGCATGTTATGCTTACGGCTTAGTAATGTTCGCTTCTCACCAAAGTGAGAACAAGAATATCGGGCTACAACTATTAAACAAAACGTTCCCACAAGTGACGGAGTCGGTAATTGGGGTAAGAAATGAGGTTTTTAGGTTATTACGAGACTGTTGGTCATTACGTAACCCTCGTCCCTTTGACGACGTTACAACACGCTGTCTTATCAACGGCCATAACGGTTATGTTCCACAAGACCAAGGATGGGAAGTATTCCTAGTAAAACCAGAATGCATGACTTGTTTCTGGACGTATGAATTACGTGTCTTTATTGCCTTTGCTGAACGACTTGTGTACTAGCTATAATTATCTTCACAACTATCTTGTATCAAAGTTATTGTGTGCTATATTTCATGCTTTATGTAAAATAAGCGGTATTGTAAGTTTGTAAAATATTGTATAAAAGTTTGAACACGAAATATTATTATAATCAGTTTTTCATATAGAATTGTAGTAGTTGAATTGTATATTAGCTACTAAGTATGAACTTAACGGGTAGGTACTACCCGAATTTAAACTTATAAAACGCTAATATGAAGAAAAAGCTTTTATAAATGAGTTCATATTATGCTACAAAATACTATTAACTACTCTTAATATTATGTATGATTAACTTGTTCCATTTGACTATTTTGAAGGAAATGGCACCGACTACTCGACACACCGTGAATATGAATGAAGAGGAATTCCGTACTTTTCTAGCTTCAAACATAGCCGCAGTACAGGCTGCGCTACATACCAACAATAACCTTGGATCTAGCAGTACAGGAAATCGTGTAGGATGCACTTACAAAGAATTCACTGCCTGCAAACCTTTGGAATTTGATGGAACCGAAGGACCGATCGGATTGAAACGGTGGACCGAGAAGGTCGAATCGGTGTTTACCATAAGTAAGTGTACTGAAGAGGACAAAGTGAAGTACGCTATGCATACCTTCACAGGTTCTGCGTTAACATGGTGGAATACCTATCTAGAGCAAGTGGGACAAGATGATGCTTACACACTACCGTGGTCAGCATTCAAGCACTTGATGAACGATAAGTACCGTCCCAGAACCGAGGTCAATAAGCTCAACACAGAACTTAGAGGGTTACGAACCCAAGGATTTGATATTACCACGTACGAAAGACGATTCACAGAATTGTGCCTATTGTGTCCGGGAGCGTTCGAAGATGAGGAAGAGAAGATCGACGCGTTTGTGAAAGGATTACCAGAAAGAATCCAAGAAGATATAAGTTCACACGAGCCCGCCTCCATACAACAGGCATGTAGAATGGCTCACAAACTAGTGAACCAGATTGAGGAAAGAATTAAAGAACAGACGGCTGAAGAGGCCAATGTGAAGCAAGTCAAAAGAAAGTGGGAGGAAAACGGTGATAAGAATCACCAATACAACAACAACAACAACAACAACAATTACAATAATAATCGCAACAATTATCCCAACAATCGAAACATCAATCGCAACTACAACAAATGGCCCAACAACAACAACAACAACAACAGCAGCAACTACAACAATCATCCCAACAACAATAAAAACCGCAACAACAACAACAACAACAATTAGAAGCAGCTATGCCAAAGGTGTGAAAAGTATCACTCGGGGTTCTGCACCAAATTTTGCAACAAGTGTAAAAGAAATGGTCATAGCGCGGCGAAGTGTGAGGTCTACGGACCAGGGGTTAACAGAACGAAAGGAACAAATGGTGTCGGAACGAGTAATGGCGGAGCAAGTAGTGTCGGAGCAAGTTATGCCAATGTAGTTTGTTATAAATGTGGAAAACCGGGCCACATTATTAGAAATTGCCCAAACCAGGAGAACACGAATGGACAAGGCCGCAGAAGAGTTTTTAATATTAATGCGGCAGAGGCACAGGAAGACCCGGAGCTTGTTACGGGTACGTTTCTTATTGACAATAAATCTGCTTACGTTTTATTTGATTCGGGTGCGGATAGAAGCTATATGAGTAGAGATTTTTGTGCTAAATTAAGTTATCCATTGACGTCGTTGGATAGTAAATTTTTACTCGAATTAGCAAACGGTAAATTAATTTCAGCAGATAATATATGCCGGAATCGAGAAATTAAACTGGGTAGTGAAATATTTAAGATTGATTTGATACCAGTAGAGTTAGGGAGTTTTGATGTAATAGTTGGCATGGACTGGCTGAAGAGGTGAAAGCAGAGATCGTATGTTATAAAAATGCAATTCGCATTGTACGAGAAGAAGGAGAACCCTTAATGGTGTACGGAGAAAAGGGCAACACGAAGTTACATCTTATTAGTAATTTGAAGGAACAAAAACTAATAAGAAAAGGTTGCTATACTGTTCTAGCACACGTTGAGAAAGTACAAACTGAAAGAAAGAGCATCAATGATGTTCCCGTCGTAAAAGAATTTCCCGATGTATTTCCGAAAGAATTACCGGGACTACCTCCACATCGATCTGTTGAATTTCAAATAGATCTTGTACCAGGAGCTGCACCAATAGCTCGTGCTCCTTACAGACTCGCACCCAGCGAGATGAAAGAACTGCAAAGCCAATTACAAGAACTTTTAGAGCGTGGTTTCATTCGACCAAGCACATCACCGTGGGGAGCTCCTGTTTTGTTTGTCAAGAAGAAGGATGGTACATTTAGGTTGTGTATTGACTACAGAGAGTTGAACAAACTTACCATCAAAAACCGTTATCCACTGCCGAGAATTGATGACTTATTTGATCAACTACAAGGCTCGTCGGTTTATTCAAAGATCGATTTATGTTCTGGATATCATCAAATGCGAGTAAAGGAGGATGATATTCCAAAAACTGCTTTTAGGACGCGTTATAGTCATTACGAGTTTATGGTTATGCCGTTTGGATTGACTAACGCACCAGCTGTGTTCATGGACCTTATGAACCAAGTGTGTGGGCCATATCTTGACAAGTTTGTCATTGTTTTCATCGATGACATACTTATTTACTCAAAGAATGATCAAGAGCACGAAGAACATTTGAGAAAAGTGCTAGAAGTATTGAGGAAAGAAAAACTGTACGATAAGTTTTCAAAGTGTGCATTTTGGTTGGAAGAAGTTCAATTCCTCGGTCACATAGTGAACAAAGAAGGTATTAAGGTGGATCCGGCAAAGATAGAAACTGTTAAAAAGTGGGAAACCCCAAAAACTCCGAAACACATACGCCAGTTTTTAGGACTAGATGGTTACTACAGAAGGTTCATCCAAGACTTTTCCAGAATAGCAAAACCCTTGACTGCATTAACGCATAAAGGGAAGAAATTTGAATGGAAGGATGAACAAGAGAAGGCGTTTCAATTATTGAAGAAAAAGCTACTACAGCACCTATATTGTCATTGCTTGAAGGGAATGATGATTTTGTGATTTATTGTGAGGCATCAAAGCAAGGTATTGGTTGTGTATTAATGCAACGGACAAAGGTGATTGCTTATGCGTCTAGACAATTGAAGATTCACGAGAAAATTATACGACGCATGATTTGGAATTAGGCGCGGTTATTTTTGCATTAAAGACTTGGAGGCACTACTTATATGGGGTCAAAAATATTATATATACCGACCACAAAAGTCTTCAACACATATTTAATCAGAAACAACTGAATATGAGGCAGCGTAGGTGGATTGAATTGTTGAATGATTACGACTTTGAGATTCGTTACCACCCAGGGAAGGCAAATGTGGTAGCCGACGCCTTGAGCAGAAAGGACAGAGAACCCATTCGAGTAAAATCTTTGAATATAATGATTCACACTAACCTTACTACTCAAATAAAGGAGGCGCAACAAGGAGTTTTAAAAGAGGGAAATTTAAAGGATGAAATACCCAAAGGATCGGAGAAGCATCTTAATATTCGGGAAGACGGAACCCGGTATAGGGCTGAAAGAATTTGGGTACCAAAATTTGGAGATATGAGAGAAATGGTACTTAGAGAAGCTCATAAAACCAGATACTCAATACATCCTGGAATGGGGAAGATGTACAAGGATCTTAAGAAACATTTTTGGTGGCCAGGTATGAAAGCCGATATTGCTAAATATGTAGGAGAATGTTTGACGTGTTCTAAGGTCAAAGCTGAACATCAGAAACCATCAGGTCTACTACAACAACCTGAAATCCTGGAATGGAAATGGGAAAACATTACCTTGGATTTCATTACTAAATTGCCAAGGACTGCAAGTGGTTATGATACTATTTGGGTAATAGTTGATCGTCTCACCAAGTCAGCACACTTCCTGCCAATAAGAGAAGATGACAAGATGGAGAAGTTAGCACGACTGTATTTGAAGGAAGTCGTCTCCAGACATGGAATACCAATCTCTATTATCTCTGATAGGGATGGCAGATTTATTTCAAGATTCTGGCAGACATTACAGCAAGCATTAGGAACTCGTCTAGACATGAGTACTGCCTATCATCCACAAACTGATGGGCAGAGCGAAAGGACGATACAACGCTTGAAGACATGCTACGAGCTTGTGTTATTGATTTCGGAAACAGTTGGGATCGACATCTACCGTTAGCAGAATTTTCCTACAACAACAGCTACCATTCAAGCATTGAGATGGCGCCGTTTGAAGCACTTTATGGTAGAAAGTGCAGGTCACCGATTTGTTGGAGTGAAGTGGGGGATAGACAGATTATGGGTCCGGAGATTATACAAGAAACTACCGAGAAGATCATCCAAATTCAACAACGGTTGAAAACCGCCCAAAGTCGACAAAAGAGCTACGCTGACATTAAAAGAAAAGATATAGAATTTGAAATTGGAGAGATGGTCATGCTTAAAGTTGCACCTTGGAAAGGCGTTGTTCGATTTGGTAAATGAGGGAAATTAAATCCAAGGTATATTGGACCATTCAAGATTATTGATCGTGTCGGACCAGTAGCTTACCGACTTGAGTTACCTCAACAAATCGCGGCTGTACATAACACTTTCCACGTCTCGAATTTGAAGAAATGTTTTGCTAAAGAAGATCTCACTATTCCGTTAGATGAAATCCAAATCAACGAAAAACTCCAATTCATCGAAGAACCCGTCGAAATAATGGATCGTGAGGTTAAAAGACTTAAGCAAAACAAGATACCAATTGTTAAGGTTCGATGGAATGCTCGTAGAGGACCCGAGTTCACCTGGGAGCGTGAAGATCATATGAAGAAGAAATACCCGCATCTATTTCCAGAAGATACGTCAACACCTCCAACTGCTTAAAATTTCGGGACGAAATTTATTTAACGGGTAGGTACTGTAGTGACCCGAACTTTTCCATGTTTATATATATATATTAAATGAAGTTGTTATTTTACATGATTAAGTGTTTCCAACATGTTAAGAAATCAAACTTGTTAAGACTTGATTAATTGAAATAGGTTTCATATAGACAATTGACCACCCAAGTTGACCGGTGATTCACGAACGTTAAAACTTGTAAAAACTATATGATGACATATATATGGTTATATATATAGTTAACATGATATTATGATAAGTAAACATATCATTAAGTATATTAACAATGAACTACATATGTAAAAACAAGACTACTAACTTAATGATTTTGAAACGAGACATATATGTAACGATTATCGTTGTAACGACATTTAATGTATATATATCATATTAAGAGATATTCGTACATCATAATATCATGATAATATAATAATTTAAATTCTCTTTTGATATTATAAACATTAGGTTAACAACATTTAACAAGATCGTTAACCTAAAGGTTTCAAAACAACACTTACATGTAACGACTAACGATGACTTAACGACTCAGTTAAAATGTATATACATGTAGTATTTTAATATGTATTCATACACTTTTGAAAGACTTCAAGACACTTATCAAAATACTTCTACTTAACAAAAATGCTTACAATTACATCCTCGTTCAGTTTCATCAACAATTCTACTCGTATGCACCCGTATTCGTACTCGTACAATACACAGCTTTTAGATGTATGTACTATTTGTAACGACCCGACCAAAACCGTTATTGACGGCGCCGTTAACTTAGGTCCCGTTGCGTGGTCGTAGTCCCTATATGAGACTCGTTTGACCAAAATTATGTCGCATTCATTTGAAACGTACAAGACTTGCAAAGTTTAGTTTACAAACAATTCGACAACAAGTTTAAGATTACAAAAATTGTAAAGTATAAATGAAATAACTTGCGACATAATATGAGTTGAAAATCACAGTTGCTATAAATAGCGTAAGTATGTATGCTTTAAGGTTTAATCCAAAAGTGCTATCACTAGCGTATGCATGTATGCTTGACCTCAAGCAAGAAATCAAAGTGTGCGGAAGCATGTATCAAGTAGCCGAGTATGAACCTGAGAAACATATAGAAAACTGTCAACGAAAAACGTTGGTGAAATCATAGATGTATTTGTAAACGTTGTTTTTGAACCACAAGATTTAGCCATAGTTGATTATCAAAATCGTTTGCATTCCAAAAGTATTGTTCGCGAGCACCCAATTATCAAGACTTAACGTTTCCTTCCATAGAACCCCATCACAATAGTGTTAGAACATACACTGTTTCTCGAAAATATATTTCATCCGTAGACGGTAGCGAACCGTCCGTAATGAGGGTTTGTCAAACCCGTATGGCCACACAATATAAGTTCTCGCTTACACCCTGCAAGTGTAACTAATGATAATCGAATTGAGGATTTTTGTTCTAACTCGCTGTGGAATGTTTGTTTTCCTTGTACTTGTGTTCAAAGTATAACAGTAAGTAGTACAAAATGTAACAAAGTATATGTTTCTCAGCCCACAATTTAAAAGTATAAAAAGTTGTTGAAAAGGTGGGACTATGATCTCACCTCGAGTGTACGAGTATAAAAGTACTTCACAAAGTAACGTATGCATGAAAGTTGCTTAGCCTTGTCCTAAACAAGTAAGTTGTGTCAATTAACCGGTTACGATACAAGGTCGGGTGAAATGTGTTCAATTAGTCCTATGGCTCGTTACGACTCGATTAAATATAGCATGTGAATCACATTGTCAAGTTTCATACAAGAAACAAGTATAAAAGCATGTTAGAATGATTGTATAAAAGTTTGGTTAAGTTTGACTAAAAGTCAAACTTGGTCAAAGTCAACGAAAAAGTCAACGCGTTCGGGTCGGGTCCCGAACTATTTTTCTATGCTAAATTTTCATATACAAGTATATTAAAACAAGTTTCATGTGAATCGGAGGTCGGTAGCTAGTCAAACATTTCGCGTGAAATGCGCCAAACAAGGCAGAATCTGGCCAGGCCAATCCGCGCGCCGCGCGGGGATGGGGCGCGCCGCGCCACTACCTGGGCAGAGAATTCTGGTCAGTTTTTCCAAGTGTGCACGAACCAAAACCTTTTCTAACACAACACTTGACCCGCAAACACTTATAATGCCTATCATATATCGTCGAAAAGGTATTTTGACGAGGAATACAACTAACCACATATCATCAATCAAAAACATCATTTACAATAACCGAAAACTCGTCAATTGATCAAGAAAGGTTTATTTTCAAAGTTTCAAGTTCGTAAAACGTATTTTATGATTCGGGAATCCAATTTACACATACGATATGCCGTTTCGAAGATAATTAAGCATACATTACAACTAATCACTAACAATTAACATTCCATGGCATTCAAGCATCAAAAGTTCATGTCAAGAACTATCAAACCCTAGTCAAACATCACAAAATCATTAATCGGGTTTTTGAAGTTTTCTTAATCAACCTACACATCAAAATGTGGCTAATGATACTAGTAACACAATTAAAACATGCACTTTAACAATCTAACAACATTAACTCATCCAAAATCAAGGATTAAGCAAACCCATTTCAAATGTTCAAACTAGTTACTCAAAACAACAAATCGAGCAAGTAAATCATATATTCATGCTAGACACGAGCCATAGACACTAACTAACACCATTTCAAATCAAAAACACGAATTTAGAGAAATCTAGAGTTTTAGAAATGTTACCCAAACGAGATGAAGTTGGTATCAAATTGTAGAGGATGAAGAGAGGATTCCAAATATGTAATTTGTTTTGAAGTTTGCTTCCAATCCCGAATTTAGATGATGATTCTATGAAGTTGGGGTTTGTGTGTGTGTTCTTGCTAGAGAGAAAGAGAGAGAGAGAGAGATGGTTGAATGGTGGTGATTGGGGTGGACTAGTTGACCTAGTCAACTAGTTTGCCCCGTGTCAATATTAGTCCCTCAAGTTTCAAAGCTGGTGCGGGAATTAACCAAACGAATATTTTTAAAACGCTCGAGTAAACGGGTGATGTCAAAATTAAATAGCGGGAATATAATGAACGTTACTCACGGAAACTATTAATTTAAATACGAAAGATTATGTTTAAAAAAAAAAGACGGTGTTAAAATTAAATTTTACGGAAAAACGCGGGATGTTACATTATCCACACCTCAAAAGAAATTTCGTCCCGAAATTTAGTTGGAAGTAGTAGTTGTTGAATCTTCCTCGAGATCTTGCGTTGCTAATTCTACGAGTGAGGGAGAAGTACGTCCTTGGGTATTTCAACGAACCTGAAGGTCGGGGTCGTATGTTGTTTTAAGGTTTGGTTCCATGATTTTATGGTTTCCGGTCCTCCTAGGAAGTGAGGTTTATCGTCGATAGTGAATTCATCAAAGAAGATAACAAGTTCTCGTTTCGCAAAACACGTCTTTGAGTTGATACATCGAATGTAGGATAAACGGAGACCCAAAATGAGTCGGAAAAGTCTAAACGGCTAGCGACGGGTCCAAAACACCCCAAGAATTTAAAGGATCAAAATATCGCGGATTTAGCTTCCTACGTTTTCCCGAAACGGATTGCACCTCCTCAAAGTGCGACTTTTAACGTGACGCGGTTTCCCATGGAATTCGAAAGGTTTACGTGTAACATCGGCATAGCTCCTGGTGATTACGAGTCGCGTTGGGTCTTGCTTGAATATGTATAAATTTTCTCGGTTGTTCATGAATAAACTCGGCCCCGGTGAATTGATCATCGTTTACTTTGTTCGACAAAAGAGAATGACGTTTCCGGTCACATGTGGTTTCAAAAGGAGTGACGTTAAAAACTCGAATGAAAATCATTGTAGTACGAGGATTCGGTTAAAGGAAAATACTTTTCTCAAGTAAATTTGAAGTTGGTAATACAAACTTGTATTATGGTTTCCAAGGTTTAAATCACACGTTTGTTCGGTCCGTCGGGTTGTGGATGGTACGCGGTACGCATGTCTAAACGCGGTCCCGAGGCTTTTTGTAAGGTACTCCAAAATCTAGAAGTGAAACGAGGATCTCGATCCGAAACGGGGTACATTTCCCTAAGGCATATTGAACAAGTTTGCTAGGAATTGAAAACGTTAGCTAGGACAAGTTTCTCAAGAAAATTCGCGTCGCGGAAGATTTATCGGTTTCCAAAAACGTTCGTCGGGGCAAGTTCTTATCGGGTTTTGAAAACGATTGTTAGGACTATCCACCCTCGCGGCGAATACTTGTATGACGTGAAGAGTCGCTCTCCATTGAGAATTTAGAATAAGGACCTCCTGAACCGGAAGTACGAGGGTGATGCAAAAGAAGTTCCCGCCCCGATGTGAGCATAACGAGTAAATTGTAATTAGTCAATAAGACTGTGCGAGGACGAGCTAGTATACACGTGTAACATACGGTTGAAGCCGAGAGGAATCGGTAATTCATTCGGAAGCATAAATACAGTTCGACAAAAGTCGAAGGTGTGTCCCCAGTATGGTTGTTATCAATATTCTTGGAGTTTTCAGATGTCCAAACATGAAAAGATGAAGTCATGTACATGGCACATGGTGGTGTTTAGGTTGATCGAGTCTAACCACCATCACACATCACTAGAACTTTGGTATGTCTTACCGTAATATAACCACGTTGATCGAGTGTCGTTATATTACGCTAACTCATACCTCCATTCCCACATCACTCTATAGATTCAAGTTCGTGTAATCGTGAAGTTTAAAATAAACAAAGTGTAACAACGTCTCTAACGTGACTCGTATTGAATCGAAAGAATTAGTGCAACTATAAAGAAGCGTTCCCCGAGGGAAGTGTATAAATGATTGTTCACGTCAATGTGGTTCGAGTCAGACAATAAGGTATTCAGGTATGAAAAGAGTAACGAGTCATGATAACGAGTAGCACGCAACCATAGTGATAAATGTTGATGACGATACTCACCTAGAGTAGTGATGGTAGTAACACCAAAAAGTAGATAGTAAGAAACACCAGTGGGAAACCGATAGTAAGTTGAAACGGTGGCAAATAACAATTCGGGAGACAGAGTTCCCGAACAAGTGTGACTAATGAAGTCGTCGTCATCCATACGTGTACGAATCATGAATTTACGTGTGTTACCAAAAAGTGGCGGAATACGAGTTCGTATGATGAAGGTTGGGTACCATTAAAAAGTTTGCCTAAGAATGATTCAAGTATAATGCACAAGTAGTCAAGTAAGTGCTATCTATAGCAAATGTATGTCAGAATGCAAATGTTAACTATCCGGTTGTAGTCTAGACTCACTAATGCGTCCTAACGACTCTGTTAGACACACTAATGCACGTCCTAGTTCCCTACAACTAACGCTCTGATACCACTTGTAACGACAGATGGGGTAGAAACCCACCCAGTGCCTTTCCAGCTAACCGCTTGGTGACCACTGAGTGTACCTCAGACACTGATTTTACGGCCCGTATTTCTGCCAAACTGCCAACCCTCAAATTCCAAGGGATCGCAAGGGGTAAGATCCAATGCTTCGTCACAGGTAACACTGTGAGAACCCCCTCTACGATTAACCCGCCAAAAAGCATAGTCCGTATGAGTGCCCGGCCTGACAGCCGGCGCGCGCGACTACCTTTACGGCTAAGGTTAAACCAGCTCTGATACCACTTGTAACGACCCGACCAAAACCGTTATTGACGGTGCCGTTAACTTAGGTCCCGTTGCGTGGTCGTAGTCCCTATATGAGACTCGTTTGACCAAAATTATGTCGCATTCATTTGAAACGTACAAGACTTGCAAAGTTTAGTTTACAAACAATTCGACAACAAGTTTAAGATTACAAAAATTGTAAAGTATAAATGAAATAACTTGCGACATAATATGAGTTGAAAATCACAGTTGCTATAAATAGCGTAAGTATGTATGCTTTAAGGTTTAATCCAAAAGTGCTATCACTAGCGTATGCATGTATGCTTGACCTCAAGCAAGAAATCAAAGTGTGCGGAAGCATGTATCAAGTAGCCGAGTATGAACCTGAGAAACATATAGAAAACTGTCAACGAAAAACGTTGGTGAAATCATAGATGTATTTGTAAACGTTGTTTTTGAACCACAAGATTTAGCCATAGTTGATTATCAAAATCGTTTGCATTCCAAAAGTATTGTTCGCGAGCACCCAATTATCAAGACTTAACGTTTCCTTCCATAGAACCCCATCACAATAGTGTTAGAACATACACTGTTTCTCGAAAATATATTTCATCCGTAGACGGTAGCGAACCGTCCGTAATGAGGGTTTGTCAAACCCGTATGGCCACACAATATAAGTTCTCGCTTACACCCTGCAAGTGTAACTAATGATAATCGAATTGAGGATTTTTGTTCTAACTCGCTGTGGAATGTTTGTTTTCCTTGTACTTGTGTTCAAAGTATAACAGTAAGTAGTACAAAATGTAACAAAGTATATGTTTCTCAGCCCACAATTTAAAAGTATAAAAAGTTGTTGAAAAGGTGGGACTATGATCTCACCTCGAGTGTACGAGTATAAAAGTACTTCACAAAGTAACGTATGCATGAAAGTTGCTTAGCCTTGTCCTAAACAAGTAAGTTGTGTCAATTAACCGGTTACGATACAAGGTCGGGTGAAATGTGTTCAATTAGTCCTATGGCTCGTTACGACTCGATTAAATATAGCATGTGAATCACATTGTCAAGTTTCATACAAGAAACAAGTATAAAAGCATGTTAGAATGATTGTATAAAAGTTTGGTTAAGTTTGACTAAAAGTCAAACTTGGTCAAAGTCAACGAAAAAGTCAACGCGTTCGGGTCGGGTCCCGAACTATTTTTCTATGCTAAATTTTCATATACAAGTATATTAAAACAAGTTTCATGTGAATCGGAGGTCGGTAGCTAGTCAAACATTTCGCGTGAAATGCGCCAAACAAGGCAGAATCTGGCCAGGCCAATCCGCGCGCCGCGCGGGGATGGGGCGCGCCGCGCCACTACCTGGGCAGAGAATTCTGGTCAGTTTTTCCAAGTGTGCACGAACCAAAACCTTTTCTAACACAACACTTGACCCGCAAACACTTATAATGCCTATCATATATCGTCGAAAAGGTATTTTGACGAGGAATACAACTAACCACATATCATCAATCAAAAACATCATTTACAATAACCGAAAACTCGTCAATTGATCAAGAAAGGTTTATTTTCAAAGTTTCAAGTTCGTAAAACGTATTTTATGATTCGGGAATCCAATTTACACATACGATATGCCGTTTCGAAGGTAATTAAGCATACATTACAACTAATCACTAACAATTAACATTCCATGGCATTCAAGCATCAAAAGTTCATGTCAAGAACTATCAAACCCTAGTCAAACATCACAAAATCATTAATCGGGTTTTTGAAGTTTTCTTAATCAACCTACACATCAAAATGTGGCTAATGATACTAGTAACACAATTAAAACATGCACTTTAACAATCTAACAACATTAACTCATCCAAAATCAAGGATTAAGCAAACCCATTTCAAATGTTCAAACTAGTTACTCAAAACAACAAATCGAGCAAGTAAATCATATATTCATGCTAGACACGAGCCATAGACACTAACTAACACCATTTCAAATCAAAAACACGAATTTAGAGAAATCTAGAGTTTTAGAAATGTTACCCAAACGAGATGAAGTTGGTATCAAATTGTAGAGGATGAAGAGAGGATTCCAAATATGTAATTTGTTTTGAAGTTTGCTTCCAATCCCGAATTTAGATGATGATTCTATGAAGTTGGGGTTTGTGTGTGTGTTCTTGCTAGAGAGAAAGAGAGAGAGAGAGAGAGAGATGGTTGAATGGTGGTGATTGGGGTGGACTAGTTGACCTAGTCAACTAGTTTGCCCCGTGTCAATATTAGTCCCTCAAGTTTCAAAGCGGGTGCGGGAATTAACCAAACGAATATTTTTAAACGCTCGAGTAAACGGGTGATGTCAAAATTAAATAGCGGGAATATAATGAACGTTACTCACGGAAACTATTAATTTAAATACGAAAGATTATGTTTAAAAAAAAAAGACGGTGTTAAAATTAAATTTAACGGAAAAACGCGGGATGTTACACTATTGGTATATACACTCCAATGATTAGCTCTTAGCAGCCCATGTGAGTCACCTAACACATGTGGGAACCATCATTTGGCAACTAGTATGAAATATCTCATAAAATTACAAAAATATGAGTAAACATTCATGACTTATTTACATGAAAACAAAATTACATATCCTTTATATCTAATCCATACACCAACGACCAAAAACACCTACAAACACTTTCATTCTTCAATTTTCTTCATCTAATTGATCTCTCTCAAGTTCTATCTTCAAGTTCTAAGTGTTCTTCATAAATTCCAAAAGTTCTAGTTTCATAAAATCAAGAATACTTCCAAGATTGCAAGTTTACTTCCAAGTTTTCTAAATCCATTCCAAGTAATCATCCAAGATCAAGAAACCTTTGTTACTTACAGTAGGTTATCTTTCTAATAAAAGGTAATAATCATATTCAAACTTTAATTCAATTTCTATAACTATAACAATCTTATTTCGAGTGGAAATCTTACTTGAAATTGTTTTCGTGTCATGATTCTGCTTCAAGAACTTTCATGCCATCCAAGGATCCTTTGAAGCTAGATCTATTTTTTTCATTTCCGGTAGGTTTATCCAAGGAACTTGAGGTAGTAAGGATGTTCATAACATCATTCGATTCATACATATAAAGCTATCTTATTCGAAGGTTTAAACTTGTAATCACTAGAACATAGTTTAGTTAATTCTAAACTTGTTCGCAAATAAAAGTTAATCCTTCTAACTTGACTTTTAAAATCAACTAAACACATGTTCTATATATATATATGATATTCTAACTTAATGATTTAAAACCTGGAAACACGAAAAACACCGTAAAATCGGATTTACGCCGTCGTAGTAACACCGCGGGCTGTTTTGGGTTTGTTAATTAAAAACTATGATAAACTTTGATTTAAAATTTGTTATTCTGGGAAAATGATTTTTATTATGAACATGAAACTATATCCAAAAATTATGGTTAAACTCAAAGTGGAAGTATGTTTTCTAAAATGGTCATCTAGACGTCGTTCTTTCGACTGAAATGACTACCTTTACAAAAACGACTTGTAACTTATTTTTCCGACTATAAACCTATACTTTTTCTGTTTAGATTCATAAAATAGAGTTCAATATGAAACCATAGCAATTTGATTCACTCAAAACGGATTTAAAATGAAGAAGTTATGGGTAAAACAAGATTGGATAATTTTTCTCATTTTAGCTACGTGAAAATTGGTAACAAATTTATTCCAACCATAACTTAATCAACTTGTATTGTATATTATGTAATCTTGAGATACCATAGACACGTATACAATTTTTTGACCTATCATGTCGACACAACTATATATATTTTGGAACAACCATAGACACTCTATATGTGAATGTTGGAGTTAGCTATACAGGGTTGAGGTTGATTCCAAAATATATATAGTTTGAGTTGTGATCAATACTAAGATACATATACACTGGGTCGTGGATTGATTCAAGATAATATTTATCGATTTATTTCTGTACATCTAACTGTGGACAACTAGTTGTAGGTTACTAACGAGGACAGCTGACTTAATAAACTTAAAACATCAAAATATATTAAAAGTGTTGTAAATATATTTTGAACATACTTTGATATATGTATATATTGTTATAGGTTCGTGAATCAACCAGTGGCCAAGTCTTACTTCCCGACGAAGTAAAAAACCTGTGAAAGTGAGTTATAGTCCCACTTTTAAAATCTAATATTTTTGGGATGAGAATACATGCAGGTTTTATAAATGATTTACAAAATAGACACAAGTACGTGAAACTACATTCTATGGTTGAATTATCGAAATCGAATATGCCCCTTTTTATTAAGTCTGGTAATCTAAGAATTGGGGAACAGACACCCTAATTGACGCGAATCCTAAAGATAGA
Source organism: Rutidosis leptorrhynchoides (assembly GCF_046630445.1). Classification (NCBI taxonomy): domain Eukaryota; kingdom Viridiplantae; phylum Streptophyta; class Magnoliopsida; order Asterales; family Asteraceae; genus Rutidosis; species Rutidosis leptorrhynchoides. The sequence goes on from NC_092339.1 coordinate 362,006,251, forward strand.
TCTATTGGGCCCAACAAGCCCCATCCAAAGTACCGGATGCTTTAGTACTTCGAAATTTATATCATATCCGAAGGGTGTCCCGGAATGATGGGGATATTCTTATATATGCATATTGTTAATGTCGGTTACCAGGTGTTCACCATATGAATGATTTTTATCTCTATGTATGGGATGTGTATTGAATTATGAAATCTTGTGGTCTATTGTTACGATTTGATATATATAGGTTAAACCTATAACTCACCAACATTTTTGTTGATGTTTAAAGCATGTTTATTCTCAGGTGAATACTAAGAGCTTCTGATGTTGCATACTAAAGTAAGGACAAGATTTGGAGTCCATGTTTGTATGATATTGTGTAAAAACTGCATTCAAGAAACTGATTTCGATGTAACATATTTGTATTGTAAACCATTATGTAATGGTCGTGTGTAAACAGGATACTTTAGATTATCATTATTTGATAATCTACGTAAAGCTTTTTAAACCTTTATTTATGAAATAAAGGTTATGGTTTGTTTTAAAAATGAATGCAGTCTTTGAAAAACGTCTCATATAGAGGTCAAAACCTCGCAACGAAATCAATTAATATGGAACGTTTTTAATCAATAAGGACGGGACATTTCAATATGGCTCGTGATTGCCCGAACCCATCTTCCGCAAGCACACTCACTTTGTAAAAAGCAAGGACACCAGAGGTCGGAGTGTCCCGAGTTGCGGGGTGATCATGTTAATAAGTTGGAGAAAGCGGCGGGTACGACTCGGGGGAGAAATTATTTGATGACCAATGATGAGGCCAAGCAATCTAATGAAGTTGTCTCAGGTACTTTCATGGTTAACTCTAATCCGTCAAGGATTCTTTTTGATAGTGGTGCTAGCTTGTCGTTTGTGTCACCAAAATTTATGCCTAAACTTAATAAACCGTTAGCTAAGTTAAGTCGTCCGGTAGAAGTTGAAATAGCGGATGGCAAGATGGTGCTAGGGGTTGATGTTTGTAAAGATTGTAATGTTGTGTTTGGTGCTGAAACGTTTAAAATTGATCTTATCCCGATGACTTTGGGTGAGTTTGATATTGTCGTTGGTATGGATTGGCTCAATCGTTATAGAGCCGATATTGCATGCCACAAAAAGTTCATTCCTGTAAAGACCCCAAGGGGGGGAGAGTTAATCATTCATGGCGATAAACGAAGGAGACTCGTACCATTATGCACTTATGCACGGGTGCGACGTTTTCTTAATAGTGGTGGTATGGTTTTTCTTTCCCATGTAGTTGATACTCGTGATGAACCACCATCCATTCATGAAATTCTGGTGGTTAATGAATTCGAAGACGTTTTTTCGGATGAGTTACCGGGTGTCCCGGCGAAAAGACAAGTTGAATTTCGCATTGAGTTGGTTCCGAGGCTACTCCCATTGCTAAAACTCCTTATCGTTTAGCACCGATAGAAATGAAAGAGTTGTTAAATCAAACCCAAGAGTTGCTTGAAAAGGGTTTCATTCGACCGAGTGCCTCGCCATGGGGTGCTCCGATTTTATTCGTAAAGAAGAAAGATGGTAGTATGCGGATGTGCATCGATTATCGGGAGTTGAATAGAGTGACGATCAAGAATCGTTATCCATTGCCTTGGATTGATGATTTGTTTGACCAATTCCAAGGTGCGACGTATTTTTCTAAAATTGACTCGCGGTCCGGCTATCACCAAGTGCGGGTCCGTGAGGAAGATATAGAGAAAACGGCCTTTCAAACTCGTTACGGGCATTTTGAGTTTGTGGTTATGCCTTTTGGTCTTACGAATGCACCGGCGGCATTCATGGATCTTATGAACCGAGTGTGCCAACCTATGTTGGACAAATCGGTAATTGTGTTCATTGACGATATACTTGTCTATTCTAAGAGTATGAAGGAACATGAACACCATTTGCGCGAAGTGTTGAAGACGTTGCGGAAGGAGAAGTTGTATGCTAAATTCTCCAAATGTGAATTTTGGCTAAGGGAAGTACAATTCCTTGGCCATATTATGAATAAAGAAGGTATTCAAGTAGATCAGGAGAAGATGGAGACAGTGAAGAGTTGGGGACAACCGACTACGTCTACGGAAATTCAAAGTTTTCTCGGATTGGCCGGTTATTATCGTCGATTTATCCAAGACTTTTCTAAAATTGCTTCTCCTTTGACAAAGTTGACAAGGAAGAACGTGAGGTTTAATTGGGAAAATGAGCAAGAGATTGTTTTTCAATTGTTGAAAGAGAAGTTGTGTCAAGCTTCGGTTTTGGTATTACTGGAAGGTGTAGAAGATATGACGATTTATTGTGATGCCTCATTAAATGGAATGGGGTGTGTTCTAATGCAAAGAGGTAAAGTCATCGCTTACGCCTCTCGATAATTAAAGGAACACGAAAAGAGATACCCGACTCATGATCTTGAATTGGCGGCGGTGGTTCATGCGTTGAAAATTTGGCGCCACTACTTGTATGGTGTCAAGTGTACGATTTATTTGGATCACAAGAGTTTGAAACATCTCTTTAACCAACGAGATTTGAATTATCGTCAATGTAGATGGATGGATGTGGTAAAGGATTATGATTGTGAGATACTTTATCATCCGGGTAAGGCGAATGTGGTTGCGGATGCATTGAGTTGAAAGAGTCAACATCCGACAGTACGAGTAGGATCGTTACACATGATTATTACTAACGATTTTCTTGTAAAGCTTGGTGAGATTCAAATTGAAGCGTTTGTTAATAATAAGCATGAGGAACGAATCATGGGGCAAAAGGAGTCCATTACTTTAGACCCACATGGTTTGTTATCCTTTCAAGGAAGGGTGTGGGTGCCTAGAATGGGAGATTACCGACAAGTGCTACTTGATGAAACCCATAAGTCAAAGTATTTCGTTCATCTGGGTGCGACAAAGATGTATCTTGATTTGAAGAAAGAGTATTGGTGGCCCGGCGTGAAATGTGATGTTGTTAAGTATGTTGAACAATGCGTCACGTGTTTGCAAGTTAATGCCGAACACCAAAAGCCGTATGGTATGTTACAATCGTTAGAAATTCCAAAATGAAAATGGGAGCACATTACCATGGATTTCATTACAAAGTTACCAAAGACGGTGAGAACCCAATTTGATACGATTTGGGTGATAGTTGATCGGTTGACGAAGAGTGCTTTGTTTCTTTCCATTCGGGAAGCGATATTGTCGGAGACTTTATCTAAGTTGTTTATCAAGGAGGTGATATCAAGGCATGGGGTTCCCATATCTATTATTTCGGATCGAGATACTCGTTTCACTTCTCGATTTTGGAATAAGTTTCATGAGGATATGGGTACTCAATTGAAGATGAGCACGGCGTATCATCCTCAAACGGACGGTCAAACCGAGCGTATGAACCAAACGTTGGAGGATATGTTGCGGGCGTGTGTTATTGATTTCGGTGGTAGTTGGGATGAACACTTACCTTTGGTGGAATTCTCGTACAACAATAGCTACCATGCTAGTATTGGAATGCCACCATATGAGATGCTTTATGGGCATAGGTGTCGAACTCCTATTTGTTGGGGTGAAGTGGGTCAAAGAGAAATCGGGAGTACCGATTTGGTTTTAGAGACGAATAGTAAGATCGAGATGATTTGGGCTCGACTTAAGGTGGCACAAGATAGAAAAAAATCTTATGCCGATAAACGAAGGTGACCGATTGAGTTCCAAGAAGGTGACATGGTAATGCTTAAGGTTTCGCCATGGAAGGGTGTTATTCGGTTTCGAAAAAGAGGGAAGTTAGCTCCTCGGTTTATTGGTCCTTTCAAAGTTTTAGCTCGTGTTGGTGAGGTTGCTTATAGACTAGAGTTACCCGAAGAACTTGCGGGAATCCATAAAACATTTCATGTTTCCCATCTCTGTAAGTGTCTTGCGAATGACTCGACTTGGGTGCTGTTAGACGAGATTACTTTGAACAACAAGCTAGAGTATGTTGAAGAACCGATAGCCATTCTCGATGAGAAGGTGAAAATGTTGCGTAACAAGGAGGTGAGGACTTTTAAGGTCCAATGGCGTCACTGAAAGGGTTCCGAGTTGTAACGTCCCGTTTCTCCCCGTACATGTCCTAAGGTACATATTTAATCCTTAGAACATCTATACTTGTTTGCATATGTAGTACAATGACTTAAGATTTGAGTTTGGTGGGTAACTGGTCAAACGTCACGTTTAAGAGAGCTTTATCGCGTGTGGGTGGGTCGCGAAATGCGACACAGCATGCTGGGACGCGACGGGTCTAGAAACCCCCCTCCTGTCCAAATATCGCGTTTGAATGAGGATTGTCGTTTCCTGAGGGTCGCCTAACGCAACATGGAGTCGTGAAACGCGACGGTGACGCTGTATTGACAAAATTGACCCATTTTTATGGTATCTTTTGGGGGTGTTTTGGTCTTTTTACATGGTGAACGGTTTTGGGAGTCTAAAAACTGATACAACCTCATCCAAACTTCATTTATCACTTCTTCAACTACCCAAATTAAATCTAGAGAGAGAGATAACGTTTTAGAGTGGGAGAGCTCACTTTGGGGAAGAAGAAGGCCAAATATCACCCGAGTCCAAGTTTTAAAGTTGTTCCCTACGTCTCTAGCTACGTCTTGATAGTGTTGTTAAGTCTTAACTCCGTGTTTTGAGTTCTAATTGATTTATAGCTAGGGTTTGTTCATTTAAGGCTTGAAAGACCCATTTGGGGGTTAAATGGGTGAATTTTGGTTAAGTTAGTGTATGAAAACCCTAAGGGTGGTAATCTATGGTTTGGTTTTGTGTTTTGGTAATTGTAAGTGTTAAAGGTGTTGTTAAATCACTAATACACTTGTGTGTTAGTGAAAGTTTGTTAATGGGTTCAAGTTTGACCAAATTATGAGTCTAAGTGTTAAAATGGGTCAAATGGGTAAAGATTGACCTAGTTGGGTAAGATGGGTATGAAATACCCTAAGTTTGTGTTAGTTGGTGTTGTGGGACCTTAATCACTAGCTTTTAGTGATTTATGACAAGTCTTGACCTTAAATGAGCGGTTTTGGTGTAAATGGGTCATTTAATACAAATGGGTCATTAAATGCACATGAGTTAATTGTTGGTGATTAGTCCAACAAGTTTGTGTATTGAATGTGTACTTAATGTATTAGGTACTTGCTTTGAAGCTCGCGGGTTGTTTAATTCGTCACCTAGGCGATAAGGTGAGTGGAATAATTATATGTGTGCGTATATAATGTATTTATTTGTGTAGCGTGAGGTGTGAAGTATCGACGTGTTAAGACACCACATTTCACGTGACGAGAACGAGTGAAGTGTCGACGTGTTAAGACACCACTCGGGAGTGAAGTGTCGACGTGCTAAGATGCCACTCCGGGAAGTAAGGCGGGTGAAGTGTCGACCTGTTAAGACGCCACCCGGGGTGAAGTACCGACATGTTAAGATGCCACCCGTGGGGTTAGTGTACGACGTGTTAAGTGAACTAACAGTTGTTATGAACACCGATGGGAAATGCGAGTACCATTCCTTTGTATGATTGGGTAACCATGGTTGTGTGTTGTAGTGTAGCATATAATATTGTTCATGTTATATGCTATTGTTATGCTAGCTTGTGTTGTCGGAGGTTTAGCGTTATACTTTGCGATGGTATGTTAATTATATTGCTAGCATGTATGCGGTAAATTTGTAAGTGATTGCAAGTAAGTAGGTTATATATGTATATGTATAATTATTGCATTCACTAAGCATTTTGCTTACCCCTCTCGTTGTTTACATTTTTAGGTTCAATTATGGATAAGGGGAAAGGGGTTGTCGGGGATTAGATATTCCCATGTTGGTTGCTAGATGACGCTTTTGGAAGTCGACCTAGTGTTTTGGGTAGTTTAGCCCTAAACCATGCTCGAGTGTTGTTTGGATTAAAACTATCATTTTAATGGGTCGAACTTGTATTACATTTGATTAAGGGCCTTCGTGTCTTTTTGTAAACATTAAACTGGTTGTATGTTTAAACGGGTTGTATGAAATGGATTACGTCATGTGACCATTCGAATGGCGCGTTAATGGTTTATTATATAAAAAAAATATTGTCGGCTTGTATACGGGTTGGGTTGTTTCATATGATCCTCAAAACGGCTCTTAAAGTGATTAAAGGCTGCCTCTTTGATGTCACTTGGGTTTTCACACCAAATACCATTAATGAAGAGGCCTCGAATATTATTCTTATTATATCCCCTTTTGATAACCGAGTGGAAGTATCTAGTGTTTTCATCACCTTTAAGAAACTAACGTACACGGGCTTTTTGTTTTAGCATACTCACTTTGATCTTTTCCCTTTAAAACCATTCTTTTCTAGCCTCTAACCATTGCCTCATTTCATCGTCACTAATCAGCCCCTTCTCGGCTTCGAGTTCAAGAGAATTTGCAATTGATCTCAAAAATTCGATTTCTCCTTCTAGATTGCCAAACTTTTGGGAACTTGCAGATTTTAAAGCAAGTTTGGTATTTGTCAGTTTGTTTCTTAACCGACAGTCCATACGCAAGCCACCCCACACTCTTCATCCCAAACCTTTTTGATAACCTGATCATCTTTGAGTATAATTGGGCAGTGATCTGATTTATCCCGATCCAATGCAACCACCAATAAGCATCTCCAAAGATTCTAAAAATTGTCGCTTACAAGGTGTAGCGACCCAACAAAATCTTCATTTACGGCGCCGTCTACTTAGGTCCCATTACGTGGTCATAAGTCTTTAAAACAACGTTTGACCAAAAATATGTCGCATTCATTTCAAATGTAAAGATTGTTTCAAAGTTTACAAGATTAGTTTAACCACAAGTTACGTTACAACGTTATAAGTACAATTGAAACCTATGCGACACAATTTAACAGTAGCCAAAAGACGCTCCATGTATGCATATATACTCGACATCCAATGCAAGTATCAAAATAATGAGTGGAAGCATGTATCATAAAACATTCAAGGACCTGAGAAAAACATAGAAATCTGTCAACGAAAACGTTGGTGAAATCATAGGTTTAAGTAAGTAAGTAAGTACAAATGAACCACAAGATTTATATCATTGAAATAATAGTAAACCATTCTAAAATTTGTTATCACGAGCACCCAATTATCAAGGCTTAACTTTCCATCCATAGAACCCCATCACAATAGTGTTAGAACATACACTGTTTCTCGAAAATATATTTCATTCGCATAACGGTAGCGAACAGTTCGAATGAGGGTTTGTCAAACCCATATAGCCATACAACATAAGTTCTCGCTTACACCCGGCAAGTGTAACTAATGATAATCGAATTGAGGATTTTGTTCTAACTCGTATGTAGAATGTTTGTTTTCGTACTTGTGTTCACTTTGTAAAATGAAACGTTTATGTTTTCTCATCCCAAATGTAAGTTTAAAAGAGTAAAAGTGGGACTATGATCTCACCTTGAGTGCATGAGTAATAAAGTACTTCACAAGTAAACGTGTGCAAGGACAATTGCTAGTCTTGACCTAAACAAGTAGGTTGTATCAATAACGGTAAACACGATTGGTTAAAGTTGTTCAATTAGTCCTATGGCTCGTTACAACTCGATTAATTAGCATGTGAATCAATTTTTGTCAAGTTTCATGCAAGATACAAGTGTAACAGCAAGTTAGAATGATTGCATAAGTAATTGGTTAAGTTTGATCAAAAGTCAACTTTGGTCGGGTCAAAGTCAACAAAAAAGTCAACATGTTCGGGTCGGGTCCCGAACTATTTTTCTGAGATTTTTAATCATATATAAGCATGTTAGAACAAGTTACATGTGAATCGGAGGTGCGTAGCATAGTTAGAATTAAATGGTAAACGACCAACCAAATCAGAACCTGGCAGTTCATCTGGATGGCGTCCAGATTGGCTGGACGGCGTCCAGATGTGAAGGCCTGGACGGCGTCTAAGAATCTGGATGGCGTCCAGATTAGTGCACAGACCTGCTTTGCTGAAAACACACAAGTGCACGAACCAAACTTCAAACAATCACATTTTATGATCCGCAAATAATCAAAACATGTATCTTATATCATCGGAAAGGTATTTTGACAAGGAACGCAACTAAGCACATTTCATCAATCAATTTAACATTTACATCAACCAAAATCGCATTAAATGCTCACCATTTATTACATTCAAGTCCATTAACTGCGTTTCATGATTCGGGCAACCAATTTACATGTATGATATGCCGTTTCGAAGGTAATTAAACACACATTGCATCTAAATGCTTATCAACAACATTTCATAGCATTTAATGCATCAAAGTTCATAATCAAACCTATCAAACCCTAACCCAAATCACCAAAACAATAATCATGTTAATGAAGTTTCCTTAATCAACCTACACATCAAAATGAAGCTAGTGATGCTAGTAACACATTTAATACATGCACTTTTAATATTTAACAACATTTAAGCAACCAAATCACAAAATCAACACACCAACTTTCAAGTTCATGCTAGTTACTTGAAATAACAAGATCGAGCATATAAATCACATATTCATGTTAGACTTGAGCCATAGACACTAATTAACATTTTTATAAGTCAAAATTATCAAGAACACAAAATCTAGTGATTTTAGAAAGTTACCCAAACTTGATGAAATTGGTATGGAATCGAAGAGGAAGATGCAAGGATTCCAAATATGTAATTTGTTTTGATGTTTGATTGCTAGATTGGAAATGGATGATGAATCTTTGAATTGGTGTTTGAGAGAAAAAGTTGAAGTATTGAAAGAGAGAAGGAGGTGAATGAATGGATGAGAGTGAGGTTGACCACTTTGACCTAGTCAAAACTTTGGTCATTTGGCAACATTGATCCCTCAAGTTTAAAGCGGGTGCATGAATTACCTAAACGAGATAATTTAAAAACGGGTATTAACGGAAGGTGTTATAATTATATAACGGACTTTAGAATAAATAAACAAAAAGTAAATGGAAAAAGACGGGATGTTACATTACCTACTCCTTAAAAGAAATTTCGTCCCGAAATTTAAGTAGGCGTAGTATTCGTTGTTTCTTCCTCGAGATATTACATTTCCGAATCCACGAATAAATGAGGGTATTTCCTTTGCATTTGATCTTTACTTTCCCAAGTAAACTCGGGTCCCCTTTTGGCATTCCAACGGACCTTAACGATAGGGATTCTACTTTGTTTTAGCGTCTTGACGGAGGTGTCCACAATTTCAACCGGTTCCTCCACAAAATGAAGTTTGTCATCAATGGTAAGCTCCTCGAGAGGGATGAAGAGTTCGGGTTTGGCTAAACACTTCTTAAAATTTGATACATGGAAAGTAGGATGAACGGAGCTCAGTTGAGGCAGAAGATCTAAACGATAAGCAACGGTTCCAACACGCTCTAAGATTTTGAAAGGACCAATATACCGCAGATTTAGCTTCCCGCGTTTCCCTTAACGGATTACACCTTTCCAAGGCACGACTTTTAACATTACGCGGTCACCGACTTAAAATTCGAGGTCGTTGCGTCTTTTTTCGGTGTAGCTCTTTTGACGACTTCGGGCCATCCGGAGCCTATCTCGGATTTAAATGATCTTCTCGGTTGTTTCATGAATGAGTTCGGGTCCGGTGATTTGTGTGTCGCCTACTTCGGCCCAACAAAGAGGTGAACGACATTTTCGGCCATATAATGCTTCGAATGGTGCGGCGTTAATACTCGCGTGATAACTATTGTTGTAGGAGAATTCGGCGAGAGGCAAGTGCTTATCCCAAGTTTTTCCAAAATTGATAACGCAAGCTCGTAGCATGTCTTCCAAAGTTTGAATTGTGCGTTCGCTTTGTCCATCGGTTTGTGGATGATATGCGGTGCTCATGTCTAAATGCGTCCCCAACGCTTCTTGTAAAGTACGCCAAAATCTAGAAACAAAACGACCATATCGGTCAAAAATAATCGATAAAGGCACACCTTGACGGGCTACGATTTCTTTAATGTAAAGTTGTGCAAGTTTTTCCATGTTTTCGGTTACCTTCATGGCTAGGAAGTGGGCGGACTTGGTGAGACGGTCTACAATAACCCAAATAGTATCATAACCGCTCGCCGTTCTTGGTACTTTTGTGACAAAATCCATCGTTATTCTCTCCCACTTCCATTGTGGGATTTCGGGTTGTTGAAGTAGTCCGGATGGTCTTTGATGTTCGGCTTTGACTTTGGAGCAAGTTAGGCATTTTCCAACATAAGTAGCGATGTCCTTTTTAATGTTCGGCCACCAATATTGTTCCTTAAGGCCGTGGTACATCTTATTGGCACCGGGGTGAATCGAATATCTTGACTTATGGGCTTCGTCTAAAATAAGGCTTCGTAAGTCCCCATAACTAGGCACCCAAATCCTCCCGGTGAAATATCGAAGTCCGGTCACCTTAACTTCGAATCGAGAGGTGAGGATGTTCAAGTGTTTGAGAGAGATGTTTTCATCCTTGAGAGCCTCATCTTGGGCTACCCGAATTTGACTATTGAGGTTGGTGTGAATGGTGATGTTTAAAGCTCGGACACGAAGAGGCGCCACTCTTTCCTTTCAACTTAAGGCATCGGCTACTACGTTTGCCTTTCCGGGATGGTAACGAAGCTCACAATCGTAATCGTTTAAGGTTTCAATCCACTGTCGTTGTCTCATGTTTAGTTATATTTGGTCGAAGATGTGTTGGAGGCTTTTGTGATCGGTGAAGATGGTACTTTTGGTCCCATAAAGATAGTGTCTCCACATTTTTAGTGCAAAGACAACGGCTCTGAGTTCGAGATCATGTGTCGTGTAGTTCCGTTCATGAATTTTTAGTTGTCGAGAGGCATAAGCAATGACTTTCTTTCGTTGCATTAATACACACCCAAAACCATGTTTTGAGGCATCGCAATATACAACAAAATCATCATTGCCTTCGGGAAGTGACAAGATAGGAGCAGTGGTTAGCTTTATCTTCAAGATTTGAAACGCGGATTCTTGCTCGGTTGCCCAAACGAATTTCTTTCCCTTGTGAGTTAACGCGGTTAGAGGACGTGCAACTAAAGAGAAGTTTTCGATGAATCTACGATAGTACCCAGCGAGACCCAAGAATTGACGAATGTGGGTAGGAGTAGTAGGGGTCTCCCATTTTCTAATGGCTTCGATTTTTGCGAGATCGACTTTAATACCTTGATCACTTACAACATGACCAAGAAATTGAACTTCCTTCAACCAAAATTCGCACTTGGAGAATTTGGCATAGAGTCGTTCTTATCTCAAGAGTTCAAGCACAAGTCAGAGATGTTGTTCGTGCTCTTCTTCGCTTTTAGAATAGATCAAAATATCATCGATGAATACGATAACGAATTTGTCGAGGTATGGATTGCACACGCGGTTCATAAGATCCATGAACACTACCGGTGCATTAGTGAGACCAAATGGCATTACAAGAAATTCATAACTACCATAACGAGTCCGGAAAGCGGTTTTGGAGACATCTTCCCCCTTAACCTTTAATTGATGATAACCCGAGCGGAGATCGATTTTTGAATATACACAAGATCCTTGTATTTGATCAAAGAGGTCGTCGATGCGCGGAAGAGGATATCGGTTCTTAATCATCAATTTGTTTAGTTCACGATAATCAATGCACATTCGTAGGGATCCATCTTTCTTCTTAACAAACAAAATCAGAGTGCCCCATGGTGAATGGCTAGGTTGGATAAAACCACGGTCAAGTAGTTCTTGGATTTGACTTTGCAATTCTTGCATTTCGGATAGAACAAGTCTATACGGTGCACATGCTATGGGTGTGGCTCCCGGAATAAGATCGATTTGGAATTCTACCGGTTAATGAGGTGGAAGACCCGGTAATTCGTCGGGAATACATCGAAAAAGTCACTAACAATTGGTACATCATCGTATGCTTCTCGTCGATCTCGACTTTCTTAACATGGGCTAGAATCGCGAAACAACCTTTACGAAGGTATTTTTCAACTTTAAGGCACGAGACGAGGTTGAGTCCGGTGCAACTCTTATCGCCATAGACAATCAAGGGTTCACCATTCTCGATAGGAATTTGAATCGCTTTAAGATCGCAAAGAATGTGAGATTTCGTTTTGGCTAGCCAATCCATACCAATGATTACATCAAAGCTCCCTAGTTCTATAGGTATCAAGTCAATTTCAAACTCTTTACCCATTAAGTTTAATGTACACCCCCGATAAAATTTGCCGGCACTCAATAGTTTCTCGTTGGCCACTTCAATGGCATAAGTAGTATCTAGTGGAAGTGGTGGAGTGCTAAAAGAATGAGTCAAAGTCTTGGATACAAAACTCTTGTCGGCACCCGAATTGAATAAACAAGTAACATAAGTGTTGTTGAGAAGAAACGTACCCGTGACTAGTTCATTGTCATCTCGGGCTTCCTCGATGTTAATGTTGAAAGCTCGGCCGTGCGTATTGGGGTTATCTTTCTTCTTTGGGCATGCATTTCTATAATGACCCGTTTGGCCACATTCGTAACAAGTGACCGTCTTTGGTGCACTGGGCCCCTTTCGAGCGACGGGGCGACACTTTTACAATCGTTGGCCTTATGACCAATTCCTTAGCACCGATGGCAAATTAGCTTGCCACATTCACCAAAGTGATGCTTGCTGCATTTGTTGCAAAGAGGTAGGTTTCCGACATAACCCTTCTTGCCATCGGAGGTGAAAGGCTTCTTGGCAAAGTTGTTGTTGCTTGATTGGAGGGCTTCCCAATTTTTTTTTGTTGCTACCCAACGTATCCTCGGCTTTAGGTGCCAGTACTATAATTTCGTCCACTGTTTCTATCAATTTACGGGCCATATTCAAAGCTTCTTGATGATTAGTGGGTTTGGATGACATTACCCCGTGTTTGATGCTCTTTGGAAGACCATCCATGTAAAGTTCAACCCTTAAAGACTCGGGATTCACGAGGTTTAGGCACATCAAGGATAGCTCGGCGAATCGTTGATTATAAGCCTTGAGGTCGTTTCTGACCGCTTTTAGAGTCCTTAGCTCTTGTTCGAGTTTGCGAGTATCTTCACGTGGGAAGTATTCGATGATCATCTTTTCCTTTAAGTCGGACCAAGAGAGTGCGTGGGCTTCATCGGTACCCACCGATTATACATACGTGTTCCACCACGTGAGAGCGCTACCGGCGAAAGTGTGGGTGGAATATTTGACCGTGTCTTGGTCCCGACAACCACTTATGCTAAAGACGGCTTCCGTTTGTTCAAACCATCGGGTGAGCATAACCGGTCCCCCGATCCCATCAAAAGTATGAGGTTTGCACCCCATGAAAGCTTTGTAGGAGCATCTCTCGTTTGAGTTACCGGCTCCATTGTTGTTGTTGTTATTGTTGTTGTTGTTTGATGAGTGACTGGCCATGGCCGCATCCACGGCGGTGGCTATCATTCGTTGTAGAGCTTATTCGGGCGTTTCATGGCATGGTACACGGCGAGGAGGCATTGTTCCTTCAAAATACAAGAATATCGTTGATTAGTATTCTCAATAATACTAACCGTGATATGGAATGAGGATAAAGAGAAAATTTTCCTTGACTCGCCTTAAATTCTTTATGTCATAATGTCGGAACGTTCATATGAGTCACCGTAATAAAATCCCGAAAATTATATTACCCTAATTCATATGTGCATTCGACATTATTTCACTAAGTCAAGGTGGCGTGTTAATCAAATTAAACAATGTGAGATTAAGATAAAATAAGAGTAGATATGAGTAGAAACGTTCGAGTATAAATGCACAAGTAGTCAAGTAATTCCTACTTCAAGTCTATATGCCGGTTGTAGTCTAGACTCACTAATGTACCCTATGACTCAGGGTTGACACCAATGAACTCTAAATCCCTACAACCAATGCTCTGATACCATCTGTAGCGACCCGACAAAATCGTCATTTACGGCGCCGTCTACTTAGGTCCCATTACGTGGTCATAAGTCTTTAAAACAACGTTTGACCAAAAATATGTCGCATTCATTTCAAATGTAAAGATTGTTTCAAAGTTTACAAGATTAGTTCAACCACAAGTTACGTTACAACGTTATAAGTACAATTGAACCCTATGCGACACAATTTAAAAGTAGCCAAAAGAAGCTCCATGTATGCATATATACTCGATATCCAATTCAAGTATCAAAATAATGAGCGGAAGCATGTATCACAAAAAGTTCAAGGACCTGAGAAAAACATATAAATCTGTCAACGAAAACGTTGGTGAAATCATAGGTTTAAGTAAGTAAGTAAGTACAAATGAACCACAAGATTTATATCATTGAAATAATAGTAAACCATTCTAAAATTTGTTATCACGAGCACCCAGTTATCAAGGCTTAACTTTCCATCCATAGAACCCCATCACAATAGTGTTAGAATATACACTATTTCTCGAAAATATATTTCATCCGCATAACGGTAGCGAACCGTTTGAATGAGGGTTTGTCAAACCCATATGGCCATACAACATAAGTTCTCGCTTACACCCGGCAAGTGTAACTAATGATAATCGAATTGAGGATTTTGTTCTAACTCGTATGTAGAATGTTTGTTTTCGTACTTGTGTTCACTTTGTAAAATGAAACGTTTATGTTTTCTCATCCCAAATGTAAGTTTAAAAGAGTAAAAGTGGGACTATGATCTCACCTTGAGTGCACGAGTAATAAAGTACTTCACAAGTAAACGTGTGCAAGGACAATTGCTAGTCTTGACCTAAACAAGTAGGTTGTATCAATAACGTTAAACACGATTGGTCAAAGTTGTTCAATTAGTCCTATGGCTCATTACGACTCGATTAATTAGCATGTGAATCAAATTTGTCAAGTTTCATGCAAGATACAAGTGTAAGAGCAAGTTAGAATGATTGCATAAGTAATTGGTTAAGTTTTATCAAAAGTCAACTTTGGTCGGGTCAAAGTAAACACATTCGGGTCGGGTCCCGAACTATTTTTCCGAGGTTTTTAATCATATATAAGCATGTTAGAACAAGTTACATGTGAATCGGAGGTGCGTAGCATAGTTATAATTAAATGGTAAACGACCAACCAAATCAGAACCTGGCAGTTCATCTTGACGGCATCTAGATTGGCTGGACGGCATCCAGATGTGAAGGCCTAGACGGCGTCCAAGAATCTGGACGGCGTCCAGATTAGTGCACAGACCTGCTTTGCTGAAAACACACAAGTGCACGAACCAAACTTCAAACAATCACATTTTATGATCCGCAAACAATCAAAACATGTATCTTATATCATCGGAAAGGTATTTTGACAAGGAACGCAACTAAGTATATTTCATCAATCAATTTAACATTTACATCAACCAAAATCGCATTAAATGCTCACCATTTATTACATTCAAGTCCATTAAATGCGTTTCATGATTCGGGCAACCAATTTACATGTATGATATGCCGTTTCGAAGGTAATTAAACACACATTGCAACTAAACACTTATCAACAACATTTTATAGCATTTAATGCATCAAAGTTCATAATCAAACCGATCAAATCCTAACCCAAATCACCAAAACAATAATCATGTTAATGAAGTTTCCTTAATCAACCTACACATCAAAATGAAGCTAGTGATGCTAGTAACACATTTAATACATGAACTTTTAACATTTAACAATATTTAAGCAACCAAATCACAAAATCAACACACTAACTTTCAAGTTCATGCTAGTTACTTGAAATAACAAGATCGAGCATATAAATCTCATATTCATGTTAGACTTGAGCCATAGACACTAATTAACACTTTTATAAGTCAAAATTATCAAGAACACAAAAGGTAACGATTTTAGAAATTTACCCAAACTTGATGAAATCGGTATGGAATCGAAGAGGAAGATGCAAGGATTCCAAATATGTAATTTGTTTTGATGTTTGATTGCAAGATTGGAAATGGATGATGAATCTTTGAATTGGTGTTTGAGAGAAAAAGTTGAAGTATTGAAGGAGAGAAAGAGGTGAATAAATGGATGAGAGTGAGGTTGACCACTTTGACCTAGTCAAAACTTTAGTCATTTGGCAACATTGGTCCCTCAAGTTTAAAGCGGGTGCGTGAATTACCTAAACGAGATAATTTAAAAACACGTATTAACGGAAGGTGTTATAATTATATAATGGGCTTTAGAATAAATAAACGGAAAGTAAATGGAAAAAGACAGGATGTTACACAAGGTACCGGTCCAGCTTGCTAAATTTAAGTCCATCATCACTCACCCTGGTAAATAATCGACCCCCCATTGGTATATCGATTAGCTTCGATTTATCGATGAATTCGTTGAACAATCTCGCTCTGTTTGCAATAAATTGACAATTGAAACGCTCATCCTCGGACCTAACTTCATTAAAATCACCACATATAACCCATGCTCCATTTATATCAGAAAGAACTTTGTTGAGTAATTGATCCCAAAATCTTTGTTTGCTAAGGTCATCGTGGGGACCATATACATTAACAATGTTGAGTTCCATCCCAGTACTCTTCCATACACCTAGGATCACTGCCCAATTACCCCAATCCCTTAAAAAACTCAAGACATGTGTGTTTTTGACACTCAGCTTTATGGCTTTGGTTTTTGTTTGTTTGCTAACACAAATGCGCAACTAGTAAACCAGTGTCAGCATAAAAAGGTAAGAAGCAGGAGTAATTTGATTGCTTGGATCTTGAGTTTATGAAAAAGACAGCACAGATCCCCACTAGTCCACCACTGCATTGTGGGGAAAGTATTAAACTGTTATAGAACCCTCCCGAGGTTGATTTTACATAATAGGAACAATTTTCTTTTACAATATGTAAATTAAATTAATAATTAAATTTGATTAATACGGAGTTGTTTTCTTTTACGGAGTAATATTTAAATTAAATTAGATTAGATTAAAAATTAAAATAGATGGAATATAATATAATAAGTATATAAATATATAGAATAGTATATTTCAAAATTAGAACATGTTAGGAATGCCAACCAGTGAAAAAAAACCGAACATGCGGGTACCGGTGCCCGTGACTGACGGGTAGTTATTAATAAATGTACCCGCGAGCATGGGTCGGGTAAAATTTTGTATCCGTTGACGGGTCACGAGCGGGTCGCGAGTATTATATTATTTAAATTTTTTGGATGTATTTTTATAATTATTCGCGAGTGAAATTGGGAATCCGTGACTAAACATGTATTTAAAGTGCACATTTTGTAAACTAAGCGGGTAGGGGGTACGGTATCCGCGAGTTGGGTACGGGCATAAAAATTAACCCGTTGAGGGGTATCCGCAGGCCGCAGGTAAAGAACATGAGGACATGTCTGATGAGCCAGACTCCTTTGACTCTTGCACGACCCGGTGGACGGCGTAGAGATTCTCTCAGAATAAACTGACGCGAATCTGCAACCAGGTATTTTTGTTCAGAGTACTCGTCAGTTCCTTGATCGTTGACTAATTATATGGTGAAACCCCACTTTCACCCATGATGGTACTACTACTCTCTGGAGTTCCACTCATGTTATTAGCCATTACTAGGGCTTGTAAATTAATTAGGTGGTAAAAACGGTCTAGGCCCGTTTAAAACTGGGGGTGGTCTAGTTGAATGAACCGGTGTGCTTGGGTGGATTATGTACTGGCCCATAGCTTCTCGATGGTGGCCCGTTAGACTTCCATGCATACGTCCAGCTAGCCTCCAATTTTCCTCCGCTGATGCCTTCACCGTTGCCACGTCATCAGATACAATTTAGTATTGGCAACAGACAATTTATGTTAATACTATTATGGTGGTCCCAATTAAACCATAAAATTAAACATTCCGGGTAAGTTTCTGTAGAATTAATGTGCAAGGTATAACATATAATTATATGGCCAACTTCATTTGAGCCTTGGGGGTCACACACATATACACCGAGACGTCAAATAATATATATATATATATATATATATATATATATATATATATATATATATATATATATATATATATATATATATGATGTATATATATGATGTATATATATATTACTCAAGTAACAAAATAGTAAATTGAAATTAATTCATTTACTATTCATATGAATAGTAAATGAAACGAAATTATTTGAGAAATACAACTTTTTAAAACCAAATCAAACAAAATATGATATTATAGATAAAGAAATCGAAAACAATATATTCTTTTGATTTGCTTTTTGCTACCAAACAAACAGAGTATATCATATATTCATATATATGATCGTTGGGTTATGAGATCAGTAAGAGAGAAGAGAAAAAAATACACAATAAGCATCTCATCTCCTAGCCTTTAAAATCTTTCTGAGACACATACGGAGTATTATCGATTAATGTATTAATATAATTGGATTATATTAATATGATATTGAGTTTGGACTAGCATCCATTGACGGTCGTTTGAAGTGTAGTGTGGACTATCCAAAGAGACGGTCATACTTTTGATCGTGAGTTTCTCTCCATCTCATCAATTTCTCCAAGAAAGGTATATCGTTAACTCCTCTTTTGTTTTATATTCATGACAATTATTATGGTGTAATTGGATCATTGGGAAAGATTAATCGTGTGCATGTTTTATTAATAAGTGATTGTTTAATCTTGTAAAAGGTTTATATAATAATAAAAGATTATTTTTAACTATCCGCTGCGTTAATCTGACTAAAAATACACACGGTTTTCCAACAGTGATATCCGCGCCGCTTTTATACCATCTTAATTGTCACGTGATTTTCTTTAGATTTAGCTTTGTGGTGAATTGGTAAAAGTCAAAACCTTTATGGTTTCACTAAAGTCAACTTTGTTGATTACCTCATGACGCACGAATAAGATCTGAAAAATAATCACTATTATAAAATTTGAATTTATTTATTATGGCTTGAATAATTGTTGTTTATTTCATTCCATGGTTGTACACATGTATTGTAACCATGGACAAGCCATATGTAGGTTTTAATAATGTAGTTATTAAAATTATGATTGCACACATAGTCCATAATGCCCCGACCTATGTATGATTGTTGTGATTGTTGATTATGACAATATTATGTTGATTATTTGATTTATTAGAAAGGCCATTTTGAAGCCAAAGTTGTAGTATATTTATTTTTCATTTTCATAGTATTGTATTTATGTTTATTCTAAATTGTAAAAGTATTAAATTAGTTGTATTTTTCAATTTTAAATAAATGTAATAAGATGAAAATTAAAGATAAAGATGCAACGTGGAGTTTGACTTAGAAGATGGCGAACAGGTCAAGTTGACAACGATGGCATTTGTCAAGTTTTCACTTGATTCTTGAATTAAGTGGGAGCTACGATATTACCCTTAGTTTGACCTCTTTATCTCATGTCGGCTCATGAGATCAAGCATATGATTTTTGGGCTAGGCTATGTGTGTGTGATGAATGATATGGTTGTGTTTTATTTTTGCATTTATATATAATTGTTGATTAGAATATATGCTAAATGTTTTTGATGAAAACATCAAATAAAATCGTAAACAGTTTGAAAGATTAAAATTGATGATTTTAAAAGTTAAACTCTAACGAGTTTAAAGTTAAATGATTTTTGAAACACAAATTATATATGACTGAAATCTTTTAAAATTATTTTAAACCGATACACGTTTGTGTATTTGTTACTTTTATATATAAAATAAAATAACAAACTAGATGCATAAACACGATCGACATATATAAAATTGGTTACAATGATTTTTAACAAATAGTGTAGTGAATCTTGTGTGCATGCATTATTCGTTAACACAAACATTTTTAAAATAGCCATCAAATTTAAGTCATGCCATCCAATAAGCTTGCAAACACTCCTCGTTATTTTTTGATTACGGTGAGACCTAATCGAATTATAGCCATGAGGTGGATTTTCAGTTACGAGTGAGACTAGGCTGAATTTTCACAGTTTTCAAATTGGACGACTTAATCATATTCACGGTGAGACCTGAGTTCGAGGCAAGGATGGGACAAACATGCCAATTAAGATAATAGTGGTTTGTTGGACTACACATATTTCTAGGTCCCATAAAGATCTAAGAGTTGCACATGTGATGCAATTGGTACTCTCTACCTACCAGTAGACTCTATAACTGCTAGCTGATCAACTTATGTAGTTATGGAACCTCTATGTGGATCTTAGGCTTTCGTAAATTAATTGTTTTTAAATTCATTAAAACTTAGGTAATTAATTTATTAATGTATTATATCAAAAATACTAAAATTGAACCTTGTTCTTTTGTAGATGTCAAACAATCAAAACGTAAACCAAAACACCCTCAGTTCTTTGTTGGAGAAGGAGAAACTCAATGTTTCAAACTTCCTTGATTGGTACCGTAACCTGAGAATTGTTCTCAAATATGAAGGGAAGTTGAACAAAATTGAAGAACCTTTACCCGATTCTCCTGCTGAGACAGCTACTGCTGCTCAAAAGAATGCTTATCAGAAGTTGTTTGATGAGCAAGAGAAGATAGCTTTAATCATGCTTGCTAGTATGACTTCTGACCTCCAAAAGGAAATGGAATATCGTACAACATATGATATGATGACTGAGCTGAAAAATATGTTTCAGAAACAGGCTAGTCAAGAGTTATATGAAACTTATAAGCTTCTTCAAACATGCAAAATGGAGGAGGGTTAATCAGTGAGCTCTCATGTCTTAAAAATAAAAAGCTACATTGACCGATTGGATAAACTTGGAACTGCCTTACCGCCTAACTTGGCTGTGAACACGGTTTTGGTTTCACTACCAAAATTGTATCACAAATTTGTGATGAATTACAATATGCAAGGTTGGGAGAAATCTCTGGCAGAGGTGCACTTGATACTTAAAACTGCTGAACAGAATATTCTATATGAGGTTTCCAATCCAAGTGTCATGATGATTAGGGATGGTAAGGTAAAAAAGAATAAGCCGAAAACTTGGGGAAAAGGAAAAAGCAATTCAATTGCTAAGAAGAAAATTCCACCACCTCCCAAGAAAGAAAACCCAGCTAAAGACGCCGAATATTTCCACTAGGGAAAGGTTGGCCATTGGAGGAGAAACTATCCTTCCTACCTATCTGAGTTGAGAAAAGGCAAAGCTGGTGAGACCAGCAAATCAGGTATATTTCATATACAGTTATATACTTTTTCTAGTGATTCCTGGATTTTTGATACTGGTTGTGGTACTCACATCTGTAACAATAAGCAGGGAATGAGAAGAAGTAAGAGACTGAAGAAAGACACACTAGACTTAAGAGTGGGCAATGGGGCTCGAGCTGCTATTGAAGCTATTGGCACCTATGAGCTTACTCTACCTAGTGGTCTTATTATTTTGTTGGAACAATGTCATTATGCTCTAAGTATAACGAGCAATGTAATTTCAGTGTCTCTTTTGAAAAATGTTGGTTTTGAACTTACATTTATGCACTTTGGTATTTTAGTTTCTAAGAATAATGTATTTTATTTTAATGCTATTCCACGTGATGGTATTTTTGAAATTGAAATGCATGGTGTGATTTCAAATAATAATTCTGTATATACCTGTACTGCCAAACGATTCAAGCAAGACTTGAACAGGACCTATCTATGGCATTGTCGTCTTGGTCATATAAATAAACAATGCATTTCAAAACTCCAATCAGATGGGCTTTTGGAATCAACTGGCTCTGAGTCATTTGATTTATGCGAGTCATGTTTATGTGGAAAGATGACAAAGGCTCCTTTCTCCAGTTTAGGTGAGAGAGCTGAAGATCTTTTAGGACTAATACATACTGATGTATGTGGCCCTTTTAGAACTATGTCTAGAAATGGTGAATCATGCTTCGTTATATTTACTGATGATTATAGTAGATATGGTTATGTTTACTTGCTGAAACATAAACATGAAGTTTTTGAAACATTCAAAATCTTCCAAAATGAAGTAGAGAATCAACTTGGAAAGACCATTAAAGCCCTTCGCTCTGATCGGGGAGGGGAATATATGAGTCAAGAGTTTTTGGACCACCTGAAGAATTGTGGGATTGTCTCATAGTTCACTCCACCTTACACACCATAGCACAATGGTGTGTCGGAACGGAGGAATCGAACTTTACTTGATATGGTTCGATCTATGATGAGTCTAACTACACTATCGATGTCTTTTTGGGGTTATGCATTTGAGTCTGCTGCACGCATACTCAATATGGTTCCAACCAAAAAGGTAGAAAAGACACCATATGAGTTATGGCATGGAAAGAGTCCTAAGTTGTCTTATTTGAAAGTATAACGACCCTCATTTTTCCATTCTATATTTTTCCTTATTAAAGGCCCAACTAAATAATTAAACTTAACAATTATACTTTAATTAACGATTGTTAAGAATTATATTAATTAACTTTATGTAATAATTAACAAGTTAATAAAAAGATAAAAATAATGGGTTAATAAACTTTTGTGAACAAATAAATAACTTTAAAACTTGTGTACTTAAAATAATTAAACTTGGATAAATAAGGAACCATTTAAGCTAATCTAAAGTACAAGGACTTAAGTGAAAAAGTTAAACCCTAATCCCCTTAAACCCTAGCCGATTTGGAGGGGGTAAAATTACCCTTTTGCCCTCCAAATTTTCGGCCAAACCAAGCAACCCTAACCTCCTCTTCAAGCTAACTTGTTCCCTAAGTAAATCTAACCCTAACCCTAATTCTAGAATTTTCCTAACACTCCTATAAATAGAGGCCTAACCTAAACCTTTTCTTTGTACCAAATCACAATCAAATCTCTCTCCCAAAAATCTCTCTCCCTCTCTCTAATTTTTGGCCAAAACCGAAAATATCACCACCACCACCATCGAAATCCACCACCACCTTCAAGGGTTTTCCAAGTGATCTTCAAGTTGTTCTTCGCGTTCTTCGTGTTCTTCAAGAATCTTCAAGGTGTTCTTCGAATCTTCAAAGGCTTTGATCTTCAATCTTCATCGTGTTCATCTTTTCTTTGTTAATCATCTTCGAATCTTCAAAGGTATAACATAAACCCTAACTTATTTACATAAACTTTGATCTTTGTTTAATTCATATTCATGTTAATTCATAAACATATATAATATATACATGAACACACCTAGATCTATAAAATAAAAAAAATTAAATATGTATGTATATGTATGTCGACTAAAAGAAAAAAAAGGGAAAAGGAAGTTTGATCTTTAAAACCTAGGTGATTAGATAAAGATATGTTTGTATTAATTAAGGAAACAAAATAAATATATATACATATACAAGTCGATACATATATATATATATATATATATATATATATATATATATATATAGATGTTAAAAAAATATTTTTTATATATATAAATACATATACAAGAAATATATACATATATATATTAAACCCTAATTACACCTAAACTATACTACATTAATTAAAACCCTAAATCTAGCCCTAATTATTAAACCCTAATTTACTAAACCCTAATACATTAATTAAACCATAATTTAATAAAACCCTAATCATTACTACACTAAACCCTAAACCTAAACATTTATTAGAAAACCCTAATCATTAAATACTTTAATTAATTAAACCTAATTAATTAATGAAACCCTAATACTACTATTACTACTATATAATATTTATACACTATTACTATTACTAACACTTATAATATACTACTTATATTATAATACTTATGTTACAATAGTCATCCACGATAACGTGAAGTCACTTGAACGTCAATGCTACTTAAGGCCTAGGGTGATCCTTGGTACCACTATGGGACGCTTGTGGATTATGAATGCCAAACTTAGATTTTGGTTAAGAAATCCTGGGCCAACCGGTAACAATAGATAATCTTGGTGACTCGGCGGTAGCATAGATGTTCAGGTACGATCCACAATATCAACCCGACTATAGTAATCATACACTTAGTTACTTTCGCACTTAATAGGTGGTAGACTTATTAAGAACAACTCACTAGTGTTCAACACTAACTTACTAAAAATAGAAACTTTCTAAAAATAGAAACTTTCTAAAAGTGGAAACTTACTAGGAATAGAAACTTAGTAAAACAAACTACAAACACTTACTTAAACTTGGGCAAAATATTTAACTACTCTTAAATGTCAATAGGTTGACTTTTTGCTCGTTCATCCAACTTTCTATTCCAAGGAATAACCATCTCTCTACTTACAAAGGTGAATTCATAGCCCCACTCTTTATTGCTAGCAAATTTACTTACTTTTATTGGGGTGAGACACATGCTACTTTTACTATTTACAAATTAGACACAAGTACCAACTGTTAAACTATGCTATACTCGGCTATGTACGACTAAGTCCCTACAGTGATATTTTTAATTGCTCGTTGAATGCATGCTTAATTATTGGGGGTAGGCCTATCGGGAGTAACGTCCCCGATACATTTGACTAAGTCTTTGTATTACTTAATAATGAAATTAAACCGACAAGTATATACACAACTTGTCTTTAGGGAAAACTTGAACGTTTAGTCTAAATATCACGAACTGGCATAACTTTTTGATCCCTACGAGATCAACTTTATAAACTAAATCTTGTGGTCTAAAACTACTGTCAAACTTATTTGTTAAACCTATGAACTTCACTCAACCTTTTTGGTTGACACTTTAGCATGTTTTGTCTCGGGTGCTGTTTGATCAAGTTACTTATCTACTGCTTATGTGATGTTACTTGGACATAGGATCAAGAGATATCGCATTTATTACTATTGCATTTGAACATTTACTATATTGCTATTTCCATCATTGTAATGACATTTCATTTATTCCGTTGCGTACTCTCAATAAAGTTTGATTTTATCATGTAGTATTGTTCTCGTATATTATAATATGTTGGTTTATTTGATATTAAGTCACATTTCACCCAGGCCCTAACTGGGGGTGTGATAGATTGGTATCAGAGCAAACCAGGCTGTTATAGAGAACCAGGATTGTATCTTTATGTATGCCTTATTTGCTAGCTAGGGTGCCTTAGCAATCTAGGAAACTATAACCTTTCCTGCCTTAGACTTTAAAGCACTTAGGATTGCCTTATAATCTTAACACTTATGCTTTAATAAACTTGACTCAAAGATTCTAATCAAAGTCTCTTTCCTAATGTTAGGATGTCAAGCTCAAGCGTTAATCAACCAAATAAAATGAATCTCTTCAAATCTTCTGAAGAAATGGCTCGCTTTCAACCTACCAACGAAGTAGGTGTTGGACACTCTTTAACTTCGAGACGAGTCTAAAGCCCACCTTATGGTCTTGGTGGTCCTCCCTCACCAAACTATAGTCCGAATACTTTACCTAAGTCTCCCGACTACTACCCAACCCCAAGAATAGAAGATAAGGGGAAGCGCCCTGTTGATTTTAATGAAGATGGCCCGTCTAAGAAAAGAACTCGATCTCCTTCTTATGATAACCATAACGCCATGTATGAAATCATGAATCTGCGAACGACTACCGAGAAGAACTTCGATGGTTTGCTTTGCCATGTTACAAGGATCGAGGCTCGAATGGATGAAAAGGACCTAGTGATCAAGAAACTTTTGGAGGAGAATGCGGAGTTAAAGAAGAAGATAAAGTTGGTGAAGTATGAGGAAGAACGTAACACCCGTTGGGGAAAGCAATCGCTTGCTCATCTCAAGGAGAATGTTGATTTCTGGTTGGATATGGAAAGAAATCGAGTCAACAAGCAGCTTGCTCTAAAGGGATACGATAACAACGCAGTCAACAGCCACGTTACTAACCTCTATGATAACCTCGAGTATCTCTATGAGAAGCAAAAGGCGAGGAACGAGAAAGTTGATGAGTTTATGAAGAAGGTGGAGGATGAGAAGAAGAAATATGAAGATTACTTCAATTTTAATATTCCCTAGATTATTTTTCCAAATTCCTTGTCTATGTAAAGGCTATGCCTTAAACTATTTCTATTTCTGAATCGTGTATTAAAAAAGGCTTATTTAATGCCTTATTCTAATAATATAAAGTGTTCTATTAATATCATGTGATATCAATGCTTTATTTTATTCATACTTATAATTGCCCAAACTTATAACTTGTCACCTTACCAAACATATGTTCACTTCTATGTAGTGACATCATGGTTCGTCCAGCTGCACCTACTGTTAACAACATCGTATTGACCACTGAACAATTCCAACAATTGCTTACTGCCGCCCAAGGCAACGCTCAAGCAAATAATGTTAATCCTCAACCAAAACCTTGTTCTTACAAGGACTTTACAAACTACCATCCTCCCGCTTTTAAGGGAAATGAAGAGGCTGTCAAACTAGTTCGATGGTTCGAGAAGCTAGAGTCTATCTTCCGCATTTGCAACTGCGGGGGTGACGATCGGATCAAATATACCACTAGCTCATTAGCTGGCAATGCTTTGACTTGGTGGACTGCTTATGCTAAGTCCGTGGGAATTGACCATGCTAATGCAATTCCATGGGATGAACTCAAAAGCATGATGGTTAATAAATTCTGTCTGAGAAGTCAAGTTCAAAAACTTAAAGCCGAGTTCTGGGAACTCAAGGTGAAGGGTACCGACATTGAAAGCTATACCAACCATTTTCTAGAGCTTTCAACTTTGTGTCCCGAGATGTTTCCTACCGAAGCTAGAAGAATTGAAAGGTATATTGAAGGTCTCCTCAAAGATGTTCAAGGGAATGTTATTGCTATCGAGAAGGTTACTCTTGATGCTGTGATTCTCATGGCACAAAATTTGATGTTGGCCAAGAGAAGAAGAGCGTCGGCTAATAAGCAGGTTGACACCAAGAGTAATGAAGGTAAAAGGAAGTTTGAGCCGTCTCAAGGTTCGACTCAGAATGTTAGTAAGAAGCCAGCGGATAGTACAAGGATGAATTATAAAGGCACTTATCCTTTTTGTATTCGTTGTGAAAGGCATCACCCGGGGCGGTGTACTGCTACTTGTACATTGTGTAAGAAAGTGGGACACGTTGCTAAGACGTGTAAGACTCCTCCAAAGGATAAGGCTATTATTCCTGTTAAAGCTCCTCCTACTTGTTACACTTGTGGAGAAAAGGGACACATTAGTCCAAATTATCCTAAGAAGAAAGATACTCCCGCTACTGGAGCCAATACTACTGTTGCAAAGGGTCGTGCGTTTGTTCTTACTGCTGTTGAAGCCCGGGATGAAGATGAGGTCATCATGGGTACATATCTTGTCAATAATTGTTATGCAACTATTTTATTCTATACGGGTGCCGACAGAAGTTACGTGTCTAGTGATTTTTGTACCCTATTTACTGAAAAGCCTCAACCCTTAGAAACTAGACGATTAGTAGAAGTAGCCAGTGGAAAGGTCATGCAA
Source organism: Rutidosis leptorrhynchoides (assembly GCF_046630445.1). Lineage (NCBI taxonomy): Eukaryota > Viridiplantae > Streptophyta > Magnoliopsida > Asterales > Asteraceae > Rutidosis > Rutidosis leptorrhynchoides. The sequence goes on from NC_092339.1 coordinate 362,033,614, forward strand.
GTTGATAAAATCTATAAAAACTGCAACCTAATCCTAGCCAATAAATAATTTAAGATATACCTTTTGCCGGTCGAGCTCGGAAGTTTTGATATCGTAGTTGGAATGGATTGGTTACGTCCATTACATGCTACAATCTTGTGTTTTGATAAAACCGTTAACATTCCATTGGGAAATGGAGAGACTCTTATCATCCAAGGTGAAAAGAGTGGTTCCAATCTCAACATTATCTCCTGTATCAAAACTCGCAAATACCTTATGAAAGGTTATCCAGCTATTCTAGCCCACGTTAAGCTGAATGAATCGAAAGAGAAGCGTATTGAAGATGTACCAGTGGTCAGAGACTTTCCCGATGTGTTTCCTAAAGATCTTCCTGGTCTTCCACCTCCTCGACAAGTTGAATTTCAAATTGATTTAACTCCTGGTGCTGCTCCTATTGCTAAAGCTCCATACCGTTTAGCACCCTTCGAGATGAAGGAATTATCCAACCAACTCCAAGAACTATTGGATAAAGGTTTCATTCGTCCAAGCTCGTCCCCATGGGGAGCTCCTATTATGTTTGTTAAGAAAAAAGATGGTACGTTAAGGATGTGCATTGATTACCGCGAACTTAACAAGCTTACTATCAAGAACCGTTACCCGTTGCCGCGTATTGATGATCTATTCGACCAACTCCAAGGGTCAAGCATTTATTCAAGGATTGATTTGAGATCTGGTTATCACCAACTCAAAGTTAAGGAATCCGCTATTCCTAAGACTGCTTTCCGCACACGTTATGGGCACTATGAATTTTGTGTTATGCCTTTTAGCTTAACTAACGCTCATGCCGTATTCATGGATCTTATGAATCGTGTTTGCAAGCCGAATGTTGACAAATTTGTCATTGTGTTCATTGACGACATCTTGATCTACTCCAAGAGTGAGAAAGAACATGAGCAGCATTTGTGCATGATTCTTGAACTCTTACGGAAGGAACACCTCTATGCTAAATTTTCTAAGTGCGAGTTTTGGCTCAAGACCGTACAATTTCTCGGACATGTTGTTGATAGAAACGGAATACATGTCGATCCAGCTAAGATTACAGCTATTCAAAATTGGGAGATACCAAAGACTGCGAAGCATATTCGTCAATTTTTGGGACTTACCGTTTACTATCGAAGGTTCATAAAAGATTTTTCTCTCCTTGCTAAACCTCTTACAAAGCTAACTCAAAAGGGGAAGAAATTTGAGTGGTCCGAAGAACATGAATCTGCTTTCAAGATTCTGAAGAAGAAATTGACCACAGCCCCGATTCTATCTTTACCTGAAGGTACTGACGTCTTTGTTGTTTACTGCGATGCCTCAAAGCAAGGCTTTGGTTGTGTTTTAATGCAACGTGAAAAGTTTATTGCCTACGCGTCTAGACAGTTGAAGAAACATGAAGAGAGCTATACCACCCATGATTTTGAGTTAGGTGCCGTGGTATTTGCATTGAAGATATGGAGACATTATCTATATGGTACTCACTTTACAGTGTACACTGACCATAAAAGTCTTCGACACATTTTTGATCAAAAACAGCTGAATATGAGGCAAAGTCGATGGCTCAAGACATTGAACGATTATCACTGTGAGCTAAAATATCATCCACACAAGGCAAATGTAGTTGCCGATGCCCTTAGTCGAAAAGACGATGTTAAACGCGTTCGTGCTTTAAACCTGAAAATCAAATTGAATCTTATCTCACGAATCTGTGAAGCTCAATTGGAAGCTATTAAACCAACACTTATCGAAGGTGAAGGACCTATAGGTTTCGAGAACCAACTTCAAGTGAAAGCTAATGGTACACGGTACTTTGGCAATAGAATTTGGGTCCCTCATTTCGGTAATCTCCGTGAACTAGTCTTGGATGAAGCTCATAAGACTAGGTATTCTATTCATTCCGGTTCCAGTAAGATGTATCACAATGTGAAGGAATTCTACTGGTGGCCTAACATGAAAGCCGACATTGCTACTTATGTTAGTAAGTGTCTCACTTGTTTAAAAGTCAAGGCTGAACATCAAAAGCCTTCTGGTCTGTTGACACAACCCGACATTCCGCAGTGGAAGTGGGAATGCATCACTACGGACTTCGTTACTAAGTTGCCTAAGACTTCAAACGGTAACGATACTATTTGGGTCATAGTTGATCGCCTTACTAAATCTGCACATTTCATACCGATTAAAGAAACTGACAAGATGGAGAAATTATCACAGCTTTATATTAAAGAAATTGTCTCACGTCATGGGGTTCCTATCTTGATTATTTCTGATCGCGACGGTCGATTCGTTTCTAGATTCTAGAAAACTTTACAATCTGCTCTTGGAACTCAACTCGACATGAGTACAGCCTATTATCCACAAACTGATGGTTAAAGTGAATGAACTATTCAAACCATGGAAGATATGCTACGTGCTTGTGCAATCATTTTCGGCAAAGGATGGGATAGACATCTACCTTTGGTTGAATTTTCTTATAACAATAGTTATCACTCCAGCATTAAAGCTACACCTTTTGAAGCTTTATATGGTCGGAAATGTAGATCCCCTTTGTGTTGGGATGAACTCGAGGACAGACATTTAACTGGTCCTGAAATCATTCACGAAACTACCGAAAAGATCGTTCAGATTAAGCAACGACTGGAAACTGCCCGTAGCCGACAAAAGATCTATACTGATAAGAAGCGAAAGGATATAGAATTCCAAGTTGGAGATAAAGTCATGTTAAAAAGTATCCCCTTGGAAAGGCATTGTCCATTTCGGTAAACGAAGCAAACTCAGTCCATGATATGTTGGACCTTTCACAGTCACTCAAAGAGTCGGTCCTGTGGCATATCGATTAGAACTACCAACTGAACTCAGTCAAGTACATGATGTGTTTCATGTCTCAAATCTTAAACGGTGTCTTGTCGATGACACACTTGTTATTCCTTTGGATGATATCTACATTGATGAGCAAACGCACTTCGTTGAAGAACCTATAGAAATCATGGAAGGAGAGGTCAAACAACGCGTAAAAGCAATATACCTATCGTTAAAGTCCGTTGGAATTCGCGTAGAGGCCCCGAATATACCTGGGAACGCAAAGACCACATGATACGGAAATATCCCCATCTCTTCCCAACTGCTGATGCAAACGAGGAATCTACCTAAAAACTTCGGGATGAAGTTTGCAATAACGGGGAGGTACTATAACGACCCTCATTTTTCCATTCTATATTTTTCCTTATTAAATTCCCAACTAAATAATTAAACTTAACAATTATACTTTAATTAACGATTGTTAAGAATTATATTAATTAACTTTATGTAATAATTAACAAGTTAATAAAAAGATAAAAATAATGAGTTAATAAACTTTTGTGAATAAATAAATAACTTTAAAACTTGTGTACTTAAAATAATTAAACTTGGATAAATAAGGAACCATTTAAGCTAATCTAAAGTACAAGGACTTAAGTGAAAAAGTTAAACCCTAATCCCCTTAAACCCTAGCCGATTTGGAGGGGGTAAAATTACCCTTTTGCCCTCCAAATTTTTGGCCAAACCAAGCAACCCTAACCTCCTCTTCAAGCTAACTTGTTCCCTAAGTAAATCTAACCCTAAACCTAATTCTAAAATTTTCCTAACACTCCTATAAATAGAGGCCTAACCTAAACCTTTTCTTTGTACCAAATCACAATCAAATCTCTCTCCCAAAAATCTCTCTCCCTCTCTCTAATTTTTAGCCAAAACCGAAAATATCACCACCACCACCATCGAAATGCACCACCACCTTCAAGGGTTTTCCAAGTGATCTTCAAGTTGTTCTTCGCATTCTTCATGTTCTTCAAGAATCTTCAAGGTGTTCTTCGAATCTTCAAAGGCTTTGATCTTCAATCTTCATCTTGTTCATCTTTTCTTTGTTAATCATCTTCGAATCTTCAAAGGTATAACATAAACCCTAACTTATTTACATAAACTTTAATCTTTGTTTAATTCATATTCATGTTAATTCATAAACGTATATGATATATACATGAACACACCTAGATCTATACAAGAAAAAAAAATTAAATATGTATGTATATGTATGTCGACCAAAAGAAAAAAAAGGGAAAAGGAAGTTTGATCTTTAAAACCTAGGTGATTAGATAAAGATATGTTTGTATTAATTAAGGAAACAAAATAAATATATATACATATACAAATCGATACATATATATATACATGTTAAAAAAATATTTTTTTTATATATATAAATACATATACACAAAATATATACATATATATATATATATATATATATATATATATATATATATATATATATATATATATATATATATATATATATATATATATATATATTAAACCCTAATTACACCTAAACTATACTACATTAATTAAAACCCTAAACCTAACCCTAATTATTAAACCCTAATTTACTAAACCCTAATACATTAATTAAACCATAATTTAATAAAACCCTAATCATTATTACACTAAACCCTAAACCTAAACATTTATTACAAAACCCTAATCATTAAATACTTTAATTAATTAAACCTAATTAATTAATGAAACCCTAATACTACTATTACTACTATTACTACTATATAATATTTATACACTATTACTATTACTAACACTTATAATATACTACTTATATTATAATACTTATGTTACAATAGTCATCCACGATAACGTGAAGTCACTTGAACGTCAACGCTACTTAAGGCCTAGGGTGATCCTTGGTACCATTATGGGACGCTTGTGGATTACGAATGCCAAACTTAGATTTTGTTCAAGAAATCCTGGGCCAATCGGTAACAATAGATCATTTTGGTGACTCGGCGGTAGCATAGATGTTCGGGTACGATCTACAATATCAACCCGACTATAGTAATAATACACTTAGTTACTTTCGCACTTAATAGGTGGTAGACTTGTTAAGAACAACTCACTAGTGTTCAACACTAACTTACTAAAAATAGAAACTTTCTAAAAAATAGAAACTTTCTAAAAGTGGAAACTTACTAGGAATATAAACTTAGTAAAACAAACTACAAATACTTACTTAAACTTGGGCAAAACATTTAACTACTCAATGTCAATAGGTTGACTTTCTGCTCGTTCATCCAACTTTCTATTCCGAGGAATAACCATCTCTCTACTTACTAAGGTGAATTCATAGCCCCACTCTTTATTGCTAGCAAATTTACTTACTTTTATTGGGGTGAGACACATGCTACTTTTACTATTTACAATTTAGACATAAGTACCAACTGTTAAACTATGCTATACCCGGCTATGTCCGACTAAGTCCCTACAGTGATATTTTTAATTGCTCGTTGAATGCATGCTTAATTATTGGGGGTAGGCCTATCGGGAGTAACGTCCCCGATACATTTGACTAAGTCTCTGTATTACTTAAAAATGAAATTAAACTGACAAGTATATACACAACTTGTCTTTGGGGCAAACTTGAACGTTTAGTCTAAATATCACGAACTGGCATAACTTTTTGATCCCTGCGAGATCAACTTTATAAACTAAATCTTGTGGTCTAAAACAACGATCAAACTTATTTGTTAAACCTATGAACTTCACTCAACCTTTTTGGTTGACACTTTAGCATGTTTTGTCCCAGGTGCTGTTTGAACAAGTTACTTATGTACTGCTTATGTGATGCTACTTGGACATAGGATCAAGAGATATCGCATTTATTACTATTGCATTTGAACATTTACTATATTGCTATTTCCGTCATTGTAACGACATTTCATTTATTCCACTGCGTACTCTCAATAAAGTTTGATTTTATCATGTAGTATTGTTTTCGTATATTATAATATGTTGGTTTATTTGATATTAAGTCACATTTTGCCCAGGCCCTAACTGGGGGTGTGATAGAAAGTCTGAGGTTGTGAAGCGTATGTGAAACGTGACACATTAAACAAGTTAGAACCCAGAGGTATCAAATATCACTTTGTGGGATAACCAAAGAAAACAATGGGTTACTACTTTTACTACCAAGCTGAAACAAAGTGTTTACTGCTCGGTTTGCTGAATTCTTTGAAAGAGATCTTCTCTTACAAGAAGACAGTGGGAGTAAAGTAGATCTTGAGGAAATTCAAGAATCACAAAGTAACACACCTTCTGAAGGCACTAGTCAACCGTACATTGAAGCTGAACACACTGTTGGTGAGCCCGAACGTGTTGCACCTATAGTTTGTAGATCTAATAGAACCCCTCATCAACCTGAGAGGTTAAATCTTCTGATTAATTCAGATGAACCTCATCTAGGGGATTATGATAAACCCTCTAGCTACAGTGAAGCCATGTCAGATCAAGAATCTGAAAAATGGCGAGATGCTATGAAGGCAGAGATGCAGTCCATGAAAGATAATTAAGTATGAGACTTGATTGATCTTCCACCCAATTGCAAAACAGTGGGGAGTAAATGGGTCTTCAAGAAGAAGGCTGACATGGACGATAATGTAAACACTTTTAAGGCTCGGTTGGTGGCAAAAGATTATATTCAAACTCAAGGAATTGATTATGAGGAAACTTTTTCACCAGTCGTGAGCATTAAATCAATTAGGATACTTATTGCCATAGCTGCTTTTCATGATTATGAAATATGGCAAATGGATGTAAAAACTGCTTTCCTAAATGGCGACCTAAGCGAGAACATATATATGGTTCAACCAGAAGGGTTTATGAATCCTAAGCATCCTACTAAAGTATGTAAGCTTCTAAAATCCATTTATGGATTAAAGCAAGCATCCAGGAGCTGGAATCTTAAGTTTGATCAGAAAATCAAAGAGTTTGGTTTTTCTCAAAACCAAGATGAGCCCTGTGTTTACATTAGAGCTAGTGGGAGCAAAGTTGTCTTCTTGATCTTGTATATTGATGACATACTACTTATTGGAAATGACATTCCAACTTTGCAAGATGTCAAATCTTGGCTTGGAAAATGTTTTGCCATGAAAGATCTTGGAGAAGCTAAGTATATTCTAGGAATCAGGATCCATAGAAATAGATTCAAAAATCTTATTGGTTTGAGTCAAAGTACATACATTGACAAAATCTTGCGAAGATTTAACATGCAAAACTCCAAGCGCGGAGCATTGCCCATGCAAAAGGGCATAACCTTGAGCAAGTCTCAAAGTCCTACCACACCTGATTTGATAAGACGAATGAAATGTGTTCCGTATGCTTTGGCTATAGGATCCATTATGTATGCCATGTTATATACTAGACATGATGTCTCGTTATCTTTGAGTTTGACGAGTCGTTATCAACAGAATCCAGGTGAAGAACATTGGATTGCTGTTAAGAGCATTCTTAAATATTTGCGGAGAACTAAAGATATGTTCTTGGTTTACGGTGGTTTGGAAGAAGAGTTGAGTATTAGATGTTATACAGATGCTAGTTTCCAAACTGTTCGAGATGATTATCGATCCCAGTCAGGGTATGTCTTTGTCATGAATGGCGGGGCAGTTGATTGGAGAAGCTCAAAGCAGAGCACAATTGTACAGTCTACAACGGAAGCAGAATACATTGCTGCCTCAGAAGCTGCTCAAGAAGCTGTCTGGATTAGAAAGTTTATTGCTGAACTTAGAGTAATTCCCAGCATTGAATCCCCTATGGAAATATACTATGATAATTCAAGTGCTATTATACTTGCGAAAGAATCACGTGTACGTAAAGGTGGCAGACACATTCTTCGAAAGTTTGACTACATTCAAGAAGTCATTGAGATGAATGATATTAGTATTCTTAAGGTTCATACAGATGATAATGTGGCTGACCCGTTCACGAAGCCCATGACACACAACAAGCATGATGATCATGCTAGTAGTATTAGACTTCGTTATGCTGCTAATATTTTTAATTTGTAATTTAGTATTTAGATATTTTTGGAATATTAAACAGTTTTATCATAATGAATTGATATATTGATGGTATGATCATTTTCATATATATCACTGTGTTCTATATTGGCATGTTTAATCCATGAGTAATTATTGATTATTCAAAATCTCCATAATCAATCATGATATGGGAATAATATGAATTAAGATTAATATGAAGTTTTGGTTATATTTATTGATGATAAATAGTTAACTTGTAGAGACCAAAATTCATATGTATTCATTGATGATGAATATTGGAATGACCCATTCGAGATGTCACTACATGGATCATTGTCAGTAGTGAATCTTTTAGTGATTATGTCTTTATGTCCTTAGACTTGAGATGCACGCCAGTTTTGATGTGTGAAACATTGTACTTTGATATGGTTAAACGTTGTCCTGAATAAGGCTGTTATAAAGGCCATTATTGGGTATAATTTAAAGCTCGTGATAGACACGTGTATGCAATATAGGATTTGTTCCTCTAAAATGTTTGGAGTTAGATACTTTTTGAGCTCCTCGATGAATGAATAAGATATTTGTGTGGCCGCACCCAGATGTAATTAAGATGATACTTAATTAATTTGGTAATCTAATTCAGTTCTAAGACCGAGAAACAAAATTGTTAAATAAATGAGAATGACCGATGATCCATATCTCAAGTTTAACTAAAGTATCTGAAATGAAAGGACGAATGACATATAAAACTTACCATAAACAGTTTCGAGAAATTACCCTCACATGAATTTGGGGACAATGATGTGTTGCTAGATGCTTACCATTGTTTGTATAGTTACTTGGTGTTGTGCCATGCACAAGTGAGAGTCTGTTGGATTAATGTGCAATGTACAACATATAACTATATGGCCAACTTCATTTGAGCATTCGGGGTCACACACATATATACCGAGACATCAAATAAAATATATATATATATGATGTATATACTCAAGTAACAAAATAGTAAATCGAAATTAATTCATTTACTATTCATATGAATAGTAAATGAAACGAAATTAATTAATTTACTATTCACATGAAAGCGACATAACAGAAATTATTAATTATAAGTTACATAACATACCCCTAAAGTTTTGAGAAATACGACTTTTTAAAACCAAATCAAACGAAATATGATATTACAGACAAAGAAATCGAAAACAATATATTCTTTTGATTTTCTTTTTGCTACGAAACAAAAGGAGTATATCATATATTCATATATATATATATATATATATATATATATATATATATATATATATATATATATATATATATATGATCGTTGGGTTATGAGATCAGTAAGAGAGAAGAGAAAAAAAACACAATAAGCATCTCATCTCCTAGCCTTTAAAATCTTTCTAAGACACATACGGAGTATTATCGATTAATGTATTAATATAATTGGATTATATTAATATGATATTGAGTTTGGACTAGCATCCATTGACGGTCGTTTGAAGTGTAGTGTGGACTATCCAAAGAGACGGTCATACTTTTGATCGTGAGTTTCTCTCCATCTCATCAATTTCTCCAAGAAAGGTATATCGTTAACTCCTCTTTTGTTTTATATTCATGACAATTATTATGGTGTAATTGGATCATTGGGAAATTAATCGTGTGCATGTTTTATTAAATAAGTGATTATTTAATCTTGTAAAAGGTTTATATAATAATAAAAGATTATTTTTAACTATCTGCTGCGTTAATCTGACTAAAAGTACACACGGTTTTCCAACACTGTGCAAATGATGAGGGTCGTTGAAAGAAATGATCTACTGATGCCAAAAAATCGCCGTTCAAAAAAAAAGATGGTAATATGATGTGGTGATTGATACACTCACAAATATCACTGAATATTGCTTAGTCAAAAGGACAGTTAATGGAAGCAACACACGTTCCCATATTTCCATATACTCATACATGCATGTAGTACTTGATTTATTCATGTAGAAGGCAGTTAGTTTTAGCCCGCGTAGTCGTATAAGTAGTGCACGTTTGAAACGACCTCGACTCATTTTTTGAAAAATGACAACTTTTTTTTTTTAGCTGAGCACGAAATGCACTAATCTGCACAAATGTGAAAATTCTTGCACAAGGGTAAACTGAAATCAGAAACCACCTTTTTATGTAAGACCCAGAATTTTGATACATCAGAAAGTGTCAGCAGAAAATGTCACCAGGAAGTGTTCTCAGAAAGTATCAGGAAAAGTCTACATATACTTATGCATTTTCATATTTTACATCAGAATGAGAACCTGACAGTTTCAGTCCCTGAATTTCTAAAAACTGTGATCTCTTCATTTTATGTTGTAGTGAGCGCCGCGCAAAATGAGCTGACAGACTCCTTCGTGATTTTTAATATTTTAGAGGGGTATTTGGGTCTTTTCACATAGGGGTCAGTTTTGAGCCATAAAACTTATCCATTGACCATTTTTATCCTCATTTCATACCCACATACTCTCTCATCTTCAAACCCTAGAGAGAGGAAGAGTTTTAGAGAGGGAAGGCTCCATTTGGAGAAGAAGGAGGTTGATTCGGGTTAAGGTGCAAGAGGCAAGGTTGTTCATTTCGTCAACGACAAGATTTTAGTGGTATTGGTAAGTCTCAACTCCGAATTTCATTTTGTTGATTTGATATTCAAGTTAGGGTTTGAGCTTGTTTAGTTGTGAAACCCTTTTAGATGACGAAGTGGGTTTATTGTAACTAGTTATTTTTGATACTTGGCGGGTTTTAGGTTAGTTGACGATTTGGCCATGATTAGGCTTTGATTTTGGGTTTAATCACTATGATTAGTGATTATGGAAGTGTTAGAACCCATTTGGGTGTGTTTGAATGACTAATTTTTAAATGGGTCAAAATTAGGGTTAATGTGTCAAATTGGGTAAGATAAGTGTTTAACACTTATGTTTTCGTTTAATTGGCGTTATAGGACCATTTTCACTAGTGTTAAGTGATTATTGGTTAGTTTGGGCTTTGATTGTGCTCGAAAGTGCATTTGGGTCGAAATTGCACTAAGTGTCAATTTAGGTTGGTTGTAATCCACCCTAATTGTGCTACTTGTTTATGTCATAAATGGAATAGGTACTTTCCATTGACGTGTTGCGGATTGTTCGGTTGCATTCATCAAGACGCTAAGGTGAGTGTAAATGTATTATATGCATATGTATGTATATGATGGGTGCGGGTGGGGTAGAGTGATCCTCGGGCGTTTAGGTTCACTTTACATGTGTATGAGATGATGGACTCTATGAGTTTTGGATCCATGTGGCGCGTATGTGCTTTTTGGGTTACCACCCTTGGGGTAGTGAATCTCGGGCGTTACGAATTCACATTGACAAGTAGGTCAACCCCGTTGTTGTTGTTAAGATGAGTGGGTAGTGATTCGAGTGTAGTTTCGGCTTCACTAGTGAATCGCATGTAGTTTCGGATTCACGATGTCGCGTGTGGTTTCAGACATTCCCATTGTTGTTGACTTAGGGTAGTGATTCGCGTGTAGTTTAGATTCACTGGGGCGCGTGTAGTTTTCGCCAACCCTATCGTTGTTGAGGTGAAGGTGGTGAATCATGTGTGGTTTCGGATTTACTGAGCGCGTGTGGTTTCGGTCGGCCTTCATGAGTTTGAGGTTAAGGAGTTAACCTTGAGATTTTGGGTATACGCATATATCTATGTATATATATTGTTGTGTTGTAGCTAATCTTGCGGTTTTGGCTTGGTGGTACGTTATGTATAGCTTTTTTTAGTTATACTTGGAATGCGGTATGTGTTTACTATAATTGTGGATGTACGTATTCATGTTATGCATATATATGTATATAGTATGTTTATACTCACTAAGCTTTCATAGCTTACACTCTCGTTGTTTACATTTTTATAGATTCGCGTGGAGGTGGTGGCTCGGGTAAGCGTGGGAACTAGTGGAATTGCGTAGGTTGCTTTAGAAGACGTGCTTTTAGATTGATTAGGATTGGGTAGCGTATCCCCAATCACCATGCTCGGTCTTTGTTTTGTGTTAAACTAAATGGGTCAAAATTTTCAATTTCATGTAATTATGGGTCGTTAGAGTCTCATGGGCCGTAACATACTTTTGCCAATTAAAAACCCAGTAGTTTAATGTTTGAAAAGTGTTGAAATTCATTTTGGGGTCTAACGGAACTCGGGTTGGGCGAAAATGGTTTGTCATGCTTAAAATGGGCTGCAGTGACTTCCCAGCTCTAATGCGCGCCACGTGTGGCCTTGCGCGCCGCGCATATGGCCAATTGCTGGTGGTCAGGTCTGTCATCAAGTTCTGTTTCTGTTTTGTATTATAAGCCGTGTCGCGCACCCATATGCGCGGCGCGCATATGGTCAGACGGGAAACTATCGTTGTTTTTTTTTTAAAAGGTCGTGTTTTCTCGTAAAGAGTTTTTGGGACGTTACAAGTGGTATCATAGCGTGCTCTAAGGGATTTAGGCGACTTGAGATAGGTGCCTAGACTTAGACTTTTGTGTGTGCTTATTTGTTGCGGGACTTGTAGGAGAACGGGTCGTAACGGGAATTTGGTTAGTGCCTTAGCGTGTAGGTGGACTAACTAGGATTGTGGCTTTTATCGTGATATTATTTTGTGTGTGTTTATATCGCGTTGTGTTTGCGTTTGCGTTTGTGAATATCATCGAGCAAGATAGTCGTTGTACTAATGAGTTGAGATGGCGTGTGCACGTAATAATGACTAGATACCATTGTTACGAGCGCAAATCGTGTCTAACAAGTGATGTACGATGGGTGTTAAATAAGAAAGGGCGGTGTTGTGTGTGGTATATCTGCGTTTCGTTATTTGATCGATTTGTATTCTATAGAATGACGACGAGAAGCGGGACTTCGAATGGAGAACAAAATGATGATGATGAGATGACGGCTAGGATTGAAGCCGCAGTTAAGGAGCGGATGAGTGCGCTCCGAGAAGAGTTCGAAAGGGGGTTTCTCAAACCTCGAGGTGAGGGTGAAAAGGAGTTTAGTTACAAGAACTGTAGAGTGACTAAACCTCTCATGTACTACAGAGATCCCGATCCGTTAGTGAGTACCGGTTGGATCTCGGATGTCCAAGGGTGTTTTCGTACAAGTGAATGTCATCCGGACAAGAAAACGAGACTCGCTACTAGTTTGTTGCGGGGTAATGGGAAGAATTGGTTGGATGGTAAGATTGATATCGTGGGTGAAGAACCATTCATGAGGTTGTCGTGGGATGATTTTAAGAAGGAATTCTTTGAGGAGTTCTGAACACTGGCGATTTATCGCGAATGCGTGATGAGTTGCGAAGTTTGCGACAAGGGTCTATGGACCTACATACTCTTAGGGCTACCTTTTTATCTAAGACTCGATTTTGCCCCGAGTATAATAATAATGATAGGATGTTGATGGAGGACTTTCTTAACACTTTGAATGATGATTTGCGTGGGAAAATTAGCATTGGGCAAGTGGACTCTTTTGCTAAGTTATTTGCAGTGGCTAAGGGTTTTGAATCGTATGCTCCTACGATGGTTGATGATACTTCGGGTGAGAGAAGGGTTAAATCGTATAGTGCTCCGAACAAGAAGGCTAGAAGTGCTATCGATAGCACGAGTAGCAAAAGGAAAGGAGCGTCAGATACTAGTGCCTCTAGATGTTACAACTGTGGAGAAAGAGGGCACGAGTGCTGGGAGTGCCCGGTATTGAGAGGTAGCGGCATTGTGTGTTTCAACAGCCGTAAAGGAGGACATAGCAAGGCGGAATGTCCTAAGCTAGCAGTGGCGGGCGTCGCAAGAAGACGTTCAGGTACTTTTAATGTAGTATTCGTATGTTGTACATTTTGATATAGCATGCGGTGTGCGTGTAAGCCTTAGCTAAGCTTTATTCTCCATTGGATATAATTTGTGGCGAGCGGTCGGCTTAGGTTTGCGGTTTTACGTTGCACTCGGTAGAGTGTGTGGTTAATGTGTCGTGCCTTGACTCTGTTGTGTGAGTCATCTGTTGTTTAGGCATTCGGGAGTACTAGGTCGTTAAGCTCGCTCGATTAAGACCCGTAGGACATTGGATGCGATAGTGTCCTAGTGAGTAGAATGATTATGCGTATATGTATAAGATTGAATTTTTCGCGGTGGTATGGTTAGTGTTATCCATTAGGATTCACTATAGTGTAGTAGGGCGCGATGTTACACTACTCGTTGTGATCGAGGCCAAAAGAGCGTGTGTAGGTTAGTGTTATCCGTCAGGATTCACTATGGTGTAGTAGGGCGCGATGTTACACTACTCGTTATGATCGAGGCCAAAAGAGCGTGTGTAGGTTAGTGTTATCCGTCAGGATTTACTATAGTGTAGCAGTGCATGTTACACTACTCATTGAGTAATCGAGGCCGAAAGAGCGTGGATGCGATGTGGGTTTAAAGTTCACGTGTTCAATACCACATCGTGTTGGCATGTGATATGGGTTTAAAGTTCGGGCATTCGATACCATATTATCATGTGTGCGTGGGCGTGTTACGCGGGTTTAAGTTCGTGAGTTCGATACCACCTAGGGGTTAGTGTTACAAGGTGTATGTACACTTTCGATCATTGTGCGAGTACCAGCGGTCATTGTACGAGTACCGTTCCCTAATGTGCACGTGTTATTGGGTTAGTGTGTACCAGGTGTTTTATCACCATGTGAGGGTACGTGACGTGTGATCGTCTTGTCTAGAGTGTTGTGTTTTGATGCACGTTGTGAGTGAGGTGGCGAGTGACATCCTGGCGTAAGGATTCACTTTTTGTTGGCTACTTGATGTAGTATGGTGAGTGATCCCGTGATATTTCACTATTCGTTGACCACGATTGCGGTTTAATGTGTGTGGCGAGTGTTGTTCACCCTTCGTCGGCCACTTTTGCGTGTGAGTTATGTGGTGATTGTTGTTCACTCTTTGTCGACCACCTTTACGTGAGTGTATGAGCGGTATTGCTATTTTGGGAGGCGCTTTCGTCGTCCACGTACGTGTGCGAGTAGAGTCATGGTTGTTGACTAGATATGATGTGGAAAGTAACCGTGTTAATGGTTATGGCGAAGTTGGAAGGGTGTAAGTCTTGGTGTTTCCAAGCGCCTCCTTAGTGATGAGTTGAAAGGTTAATAGGCTAGTTGTGCAGCCTAGATGGATTGTGACTAGTGGGTGTCGCTAGAACATCCTGGGCGTTGAGCCGTAAGGTTCGTTAGATTTGTGTGACTTCGAGTAGTCGGGTGATGTGTGACACCGGGAGTAGACCCCGTGAGGGTCAGGTGTTGAGTCTCAGTGGTAGTAGTGGGAGAATTACATAACACCGCGTCAGGTGTCTCCTTATACCTGCTAGTGTAATGTTTGACTCCGATTGTGTGATTACTTTGTACTTGGGTACCGGTGAGAAACCCAAAATTACAACGATGGTTTATGGTGGTGTTTAGCGGTGTTAACGTTTGACCGATTTGAAAGGTCGAGGTTCGAGTACCTAGTTGTGAGTCCACGGAGAAATTGTTGTGTATGACCAACGTGAGACCGGTCGTGCGTATTGTGGAATGTTGAAATTCCGCGAGATGTTATCATCTTGGCGGTGAAAGTATGGGGTTAAAACCCTAAGTGGGGGAGTATGTACCTGGAGGGTACGGTGTTGCCTCGGTTTGATAGGCATATTTGAGCGAACTGATGGAAGTCCCGTTTGGTGAGCAAACTAGGGACGTAAGGTGTTGATTTTGACTGTCTCATGTAGAGATATGTCAGTGTATAGCACGTTTAAGAATGAGTTCTCGAGAGTATTGAGGACTTGTACGTGCGAGAAGCGACAAGATCATCCTTAATGGACGATCGAAGCGATGTTCACAGGGAAATGGTGGTCGAGTGGTGATTTGTGCAAGGTTGTGTGTCGGTTGGAGTTACCAAAAAGTTACGGGAAATCCCATCACCATGTGCGTGGCGTGGATGACCCAAATTAGTTGACGGTTGGCGAGAATACTCTAAGTTGTAAATTAGATTGTGCCAAGGAATCATGGAGGGTTGTTGTGTGGATGGAACATTGCGTGACGAGAAAGTGTGACCGATATGATGCAATGGTGGCATCAAGGGGGTGTAGAGTTGAGTGAGAACTCAAAAAAAAATTGAGGAAGGCGTATTTACCTTGTTTATGATGAGGTTTAGATCGCGAGGACGCGATCCAGTTTAAGTGGGGGAGAGTTGTAAGACCCTGAATTTTAATACATCAGAAAGTGTCGACAGAAAGTGTCACCAGGAAGTGTTCTCATAAAGTATCAAGAAAAGTCTACCTATACTTATGCATTTTCATATTTTACATCAGAATGAGAACCTGATAGTTTCAGTCCCTGAATTTCTAAAAACTGTGTTGTCTTCATTTTATGTTGTAGTGCGCGCCGCGCAAGTGGAATTGTGCCGCGCAAAATGAGCTGACAGACTCCTTCGTAATTTTTAATATTTTAGAGGGGCATTTGGGTCTTTTCGCATAGGGGTCGGGTTTGAGCCATAAAACTGATCCATTGACCATTCTTATCTTCATTTCACACCCACATACTCTCTCATCTTCAAACCCTAGAGATAGAAAGAGTTTTAGAGAGGGAAAGCTCCATTTGGAGAAGAAGGAGGTTGATTCGGGTTAAGGTGCAAGAGGCAAGGTTGTTCATCTCGTCAACGGCAACATTTTGATGGTATTGGTAAGTCTCAACTCCATATTTCATTTTGTTGATTTGATATTCAAGTTAGGGTTGAGCTTGTTTAGTTGTGAAACCCTTTTAGATGACGAAGTGGGTTTATTGTGACTAGTTATTTTTGAAACTTGGCGGGTTTTGGGTTGGTTGATGATTTGGCCATGATTAGGCTTTGATTTTGGGTTTAATCACATTAATAATGATTATGGAAGTGTTGGAACCCATTTGGGTGTGTTTGAATGACTAATTTTGAAATGGGTCAAAATTAGGGTTTATGTGTCAAATTGGGTAAGATAAGTGTTTAACACTTATGTTTTAATTTAATTGGCGTTATAGGACTATTTTCACTAGTGTTAAGTGATTATTGGTTAGTTTGGGCTTTGGTTGTGCTCGGAAGTGTATTTGGGTTGAAATTGCACTAAGTGTCAATTTGGGTTGGTTGTAATCCACCCTAATTGTGCTAGTTGTTTATGTGATAAATGGAATAGGTACTTTCCATTGACGTGTTGTGGATTGTTCGGTTGCATTCATCAAGACGCTAAGGTGAGTGTAAATATATTATATGCGTATGTATGCATAGGATAGGTGCGGGTGGGGTAGAGTGATCCTCGGGCGTTCGGGTTCACTTTACATGTGTATGAGATGATGGACTCTATGAGTTTTGGATCCATGTGGCACGTATGTGCGTTTTGGGTTACCACCCTTGGGGTAGTGAATCTCGGGCGTTACGAATTCACATTGACAAGTAGGTTAACCCCGGTGTTGTTGTTGAGATGAGTAGGTAGTGATTCGCGTGTAGTTTCGACTTCACTAGTGAATCGCGTGTAGTTTCGGATTCAAGATGTCGCGTGTGGTTTCGGACATTCCCATTGTTATTGACTTAGGGTAGTGATTCGCGTGTAGTTTCGGATTCATTAGGGCGCGTGTAGTTTCGGCCAACCCTATCGTTGTTGAGGTGAAGGTGGTGAATCGCGTGTGGTTTTCGATTCACTGGGCGCGTGTGGTTTCGGCCGGCCTTCATGAGTTTGAGGTTAAGGGGTTAACCTTGGGATTTTGGGTAGACGCATATATCTATGTATATATATTGTTGTGTTGTAGCTAATCTTACAGTTTTGGCTTGGTGGTATGTTATGTATAGCTTTGCTTAGTTATACTTTCAATGCGGTATGTGTTTACTATATGTGTGGTTGTACGTATTCATTTTATTCATATGTATGTATATAGTATGTTTATACTAACTAAGCTTTCATAGCTTACCCTCTCGTAGTTTACATTTTTATAGATTCGCGTGGAGGTGGTGGCTCGGGTAAGCGTGGGAACTAGTGGAATTGCGTAGGGTGCTTTTGGATTGATTAGGATTGGGTAGCGTATCCCCAATCACCATGCTCGGTATTTGTTTTGTGTTAAACTAAACGGGTCGAAATTGTCACTTTCATGTAATTATGGGTCGTTGGAGTCCCATGGTGTAAAGACCCGTCCTAATCCATAAGAATGAATACCATAACATATGATTACATCACGAGGTATTTGACTTCTATATGATACATTTTACAAACATTGCATTCATTTTTAAAAGACAAACTTTCATTTCATCGAAAGTTGACAGGCATGCAATACCATTTCATAATATCCAAACTACAAATGACCTAATCTGTCATTTACTTAATTAATACTACTTATTGCCTTGAATGAAACGTCTTTTAAAATATGCCATGAATGACTCCAAGTAATATCTTTAAAATGAGCTAATGCACAGCGTAAGATTTCCTTAATACCTGAGAATAAACATGCTTTCAAGTGTCAACCAAAGGGTTGGTGAGTTCATTAGTTTATCATAAACATTCATTTCCATCATTTTAATATACCACAAGATTTTCATTTTATAAACATAATCCTCAAGCAGAATCCTCTCGTCTGCATTAAGGTAAAAATAATCCTCAAACAGAATCCTCTCGTCTGCATTAATGTAAAATCATTCATATGTGAAAAGCTGATAACCGACATTAACAAGATGCATATTGAATATCCCCAAAATAGAATCCTCTCGTCTGTATAACAGAATCCTCTCGTCTGTATAAAAATCGAAGTACTAAAGCATCCGTACCTCGGATGGGGTTTGTTAGGCCCATAGATCTATCTTTAGGATTCGCGTCAATTAGGAGTACTGTTCCCTAATTCTTAGGTTACCAAGCTAAAAAGGGGCATATTCGGCTTCAATCCATTCAACCATATAATGTAGTTTAGATTACTTGTGTCTATTTCGTAAAACATTCATAAAAATAGCGCATGTATTCTCAGTCCCAAAAATATATATAAAAAGGGAGTAATGAAACTCACAAAACTGTATTTCGCAGCAATAATGCATATGACGGCACTGAACAAGTGCAAGGTTGACCTCGAATTCACGAACCTAAATTAAGTATATATATTTATATGTGGGTCAATATTTGTCTTAACAAATTAGGTCAAGTCATAGTGTACCACAATCCTAATGCTTGAGACTAATATGCAAAAGTCAACAAAAGTCAATTTGACTAAAAATGATTTCCAAAATTTATACATGATTATTATATAGTTTAAATATCATCATTTTATATTTTTAAATATTTTTAAAAGATCTATTAGAGTAAATAATATAATTCATTTATTAATAAATAAAAGTTTATATACAATATACTTTTATATATCTTAAGTAATAAAATTTATAAAGTTCATTTAACATCATAAAAATAATATGAATGGTAGTATTAATGTAATTATGTTACACGTAGTAAAACATCTTTGTATTACATATTTATTTGATAAAATAATATCGATAATAATAATAGTAAGTAAAAGTTATATTATTTTGTAATAATTATTATTATTATTATTACTCTATTAATAATAATAACAATATTTATATTTGCTAAAATGATATTATGATAAAATGGTAATTCATATTAATAAAAATAATGAAATTTTATATTAACAATGATACTCCTATTACATAATAATTTTGTAAAAATGATAGTTTTAATATTAATAATACTTTTAATAATAATAGTGATAAAAATAATGAAAAACGATAATTTTATCTAAATCAATATCTTACAATAATTTAAATTTCATCATGATACTCATACTCATTATTTCCTAATCGATTTGTTTAATAGCTTTTAATCGTCTTTTATATCGCGTTCGTGTTAATGATAATAATAGTAATCATAATAATTAGGTGTTACTAATATTAATTTTTAATTATAATAATACTAATGATAACAGATATTATGATAATGATAATACTAATTATAACTTTAACGATAATAACGACAACAATAATAACAATTTTTAATGATAATACTTTTTATTGATAATGATGATGATGATAATAATAATAATAATAATAATAATAATAATAATAATAATAATAATAATAATAATAATAATAATAATAATAATAATAATAAGAATAAGAATAAGAATAATAATAATAATAATAATAATAATAATAATAATAATAATAATAATAATAATTAGATAAAAACTATAACGACGATAATAACGACGATAATAATAATTATTTTTAATAATAATACCAAATTCCAATTGACCATAACTTCAAATCCGTTCATCGAAACCATTCGATATCTAAATGAAAAGTTCTTAATTTTTCGCTAGCTTTCCAACGACATGCATATCTTATACCTTATCTCAACCGCATATATAACTAATTCAGGATTCAACATAACCTAACTAAAGGCAATATCAAAAGTACAAACATGCATAATCCTATATACTCGAGCACTAGTCAGGGATACACTATTATTATGTAAAAGTTAAATTATGAGTACTCACGTATCAATATTGAGATTCAATATTGCAGGAAAGGTACGTAGACGCAACGGAGATGATAAACACTAGATTGACCTCACGAGCATACCCATGAACCATACCCATCATCTCCATAGCTATAACCCATAATTTCCTTAGCCCTATCCTACTCATAAAACCCATGTTGCAATAACTCTCGCGTACCCCTTGTCGTAGTATTTTATGTATAATACTAATAATATCACTTCTAATAATACTAATACTAATAATAATAAGATTAATAATCTTAATAATAATAATAATAATAATAATAATAATAATAATAATAATAATAATAATAATAAGTATATAAATATAGAGAGAGTACGAGAGAGATAGAAGGAAAGAAAAATGAATCAGAAAAACAATACGTTCGAACTTTATGCAATTCTTCCTCACCAAACCCCCCATGCGATCGCATGGGGGCTCCTTGATTTGGTCATGCGACCGCATGGTCACAAGGATCAGCCAACATCGATCAATCTCTATTACCGACACTTTTATTTATTATTATTATATATATATTATATTTAATTTATATAATTACTTATATATTATATTATATTTACGTTTATGGAAAAAATGTAATTTTTACTCAAATGACTCGTACGTTGTCACTCGACTCATTTACCACTTTCGGTTTTTCGAACGCACTTTCGTACGTTTAGAAAACTATCATTTTGCGTTACGCGACGTGTACCCTTATTAATAATTTGACTTATTCATCAATAAATTACCTTATAAAAAATGTAACTTATAAAATTGAGCGTTGTGGCCATTTTCTTCTATAAATCAGTGACTCGTTGTTTACCCAAGTATATTATTTTAAATCAGGACGTTT
Source organism: Rutidosis leptorrhynchoides (assembly GCF_046630445.1). Lineage (NCBI taxonomy): Eukaryota > Viridiplantae > Streptophyta > Magnoliopsida > Asterales > Asteraceae > Rutidosis > Rutidosis leptorrhynchoides. Next base: position 362,054,897 of record NC_092339.1, read on the forward strand.
TATGACTAATTATTATATTTTTCTATGGTGCGAGATATATATATTCTCATTTAGAAATATAAATTTGTAATTAAAATATTTACTTAATAATATACATTTAGTTTTTCAAAACTATTTATATTTCAAAGTTCATTTTTATTTCGTTTAGAACAATATTATAACACGTAACGTTTTCATTTTTAAAATTTAAATAGATACAATTTATTTATGTATTAATGTTTTTAAATATCAATCTCATCAATAATCGAGTGTTACTATCGCGTACTTAACTAATTTGAAAACATATATTTTTAATGAACACGTTTTAAATACACGTTATAAGTTATTCATATATATAACAACCAATATTCAAACCTACGTTTATTTAATCAAAGATACTTTAAATAAACAAGTTCTATTATATCGAAAAACGTTTTCGTATCTTGGAAAATAGATCAATTCAGTATTATGAAATTTAATCTTCCACTAACCTTTGTCTAACTCTCAATGATTGATAATTTGTTCTTACTTGTTAGTCGCTTTTCCATTTTCTGAATATTGATAAAATGGAAAGATTTCTCAAATCAACGTAGGCCTCTCAACAGAGACTCGTAATCATAATTCAATGTATCTGATAATTCAATCATTTGATATTATCTTTTAATTTCGTCAATATCTATTTTGAAATAATTACGTTCGTGTAAAGTATTATACGTTTAAATACTTTGTTGACATTTTCAAGTTATAATATATACACATATACATACATAATCACATACGTTCATTTAATGGTTCGTGAATCATTGAAATTTGGTCGAGGTTAAATGAATGTGTGAACGCAGTTTACATTTCTTAAAATTCAACTTAACAAACTTTACTTATCGTGTCGGAATCATATAAAGATAAAGTTTAAATTTGGTCAGAAATTTTCGGGTCGTCACAGTACCTACCCGTTAAAGAAATTTCGTCCCCGAAATTTGATAGAGGTCGTCATGGCTAACAATGAGAAGATTATTATGACGATTATAAAGTTTTTATCATGTTCAAGAAATATGGATAAAATAATTCGATTACTCAAAGCGTATGAGTGAAGTTATCATGAATGAATGAAATAAGATAATAGTGATTCGTCATATCTTTTGACGTCATCACTATTGATCTTCGAATTTAAAGAAAATCCTTGTAATCTATATTGGATTTGATTCTTCGACGATTAAGGAAATTATGATTCTCTTCGATTTAATGCGATGATCCATCTTGATTTCTCTGTCGGATATTTCACTATAAATCCACCTCCTTCGTTTCCTTACAACTCACACCTTCTATTCTTTCTCCCTTAACTCATATTTTAAAATATTCATTAATATGCTTCATCTAGTTTTGCTTCTTGATATATTCCTCACTTTTATATCTGTCATTCTTCTTTTTCATCTACCGCCGAAAGAATCTATTTACTTCTACTATACTCTTGGTTTTATAGTGTTTTTAGTTCTCTCGTGCCTTTATGTGGCTATATGTATTGATATATACGGGTTGTAATTTCCAGGTTGTCGTTGGGTTTTATATCTTCCTTTATATTTCAAAACTCCCTGCTTCTGTCTTCTATAATCATTGACATCCACAGTTAATGCTCTCTTTTATTTGCTGCGATTTATACTTCAATTTCTATTTCGAAACTTTGTCCTTTCGTTTCTTCTTCTTGCGATTAAGCACCGCTTGTAATGGTCCAGAATTTACAGATATGAATTTTGGAATGAACATAGCTAATGTTCTAAAAAGAAAATTGTAATGGCACGATCTTGATTTGTCAAATTACTAGAATACCTCAGAAAAGACCGAATCATCAAGAAATATTTTCTTGATATTTTAGAGGTTAAATAGAATACAAGAGTCGTGTAACATGGCACATAATGACGTTATGATCTGTGAATCATCACGTTCCATTTAGAAACTCAGCATGAATTACTGTAATATAATCACATTGATCAAGTGTCATTATATTATAATAACTCATGCTTCAGCTCCCAACACTACTTCAAAAATATTCTTATTTTAAACTCGAAGGTTTCGAAATTTAGAAACTAAAATAGTTTCTTTTATGATGTAACACAGATAACGCGAGGAGATAAATGATTTCAGATAAGAATAGCTATGAAAATATCTTCAGAAATATGGAGGATATTTATAATGAAAGATACGATGATATCTTATAATTTCTAATATCAGAGGATGATGAAAAATATTGACCGCAGGGGTTTAGAGTCAGGAGCAAGGTATTCGTTAATGACTTCAGTAGATACTGAATCATTTGGATTCTTTAAAGGTAGGTGTAGTCTTTGTGATTTATCTACAGCCTCCTTCATACTTTGCTCAATCCGTTTTCCAGTTCCAAACCTTCTCTTTTTCTGAGCCTTACCAACACACTATTCTTTATCATCAAACTTTTTACTGTCAAGGTCGTTTATAGTTTTTGCTACTTCATCAGTATTTCGAGAACTATTCCGCAGTTCGTGGTGTTTTTCAGAAACTTCACATTCGAAATATGCAAGTCCGTTATATGTACACATATAACTATTGGCGTAGACATGATGCGAGATTTCAAAATACTGTTTGCTAATTCTCGATGATTCGTATGGCAATTCTCGTTACAAGGTGTAGATGAATAAATGATGCGGTTTACATATAATAATTTTTCGGAAAAATCAAAGATCAGTGGAGTTGTTGGTAAATTTATTGCTAATGTGGTGAAACATAAACGGTTCCCCGGTAACGATGGTGAAAGGGCCACGTATATATTGAGGTTATAATAAGATGTTTCAACTGAAAAGTCAAAGTTGACTTGTTGGAGCTGTGACAAAACTGGCTACTTTGAAAAGGAATCGCAAAGTTATTTTTGCTAATAAATGCCAAAGAATCTGAAGCAGATACGTGTTTAAACTTTTACTTTGGTTTCAAGAGTTTTTCAGGTACATAACTGTGGGTAACATGTGGTTGGATCATCATCTCGATTGTTCATTATTTAAAGTGTCTTCAGGAATTTCGGAGGATTTGAGCGCAGATTGTAATTGTTAATATACATATGATGTTCTAACATAGTTTTGAAGTCAAAGTATAGCTTTGAAATATTTAGGAATCTAAGAGGGATGATACCGATTATATCTTGAATTGAACTCTGTGATTTCAAAATCAGAATATGTAATTGAATTTAAATGAGTATGGTTATTTTGATTTTTATAACATAATGTGTATCGTTGAGAAAATAGTGAGTATAGTTGATATTTGTTGAATCAGATTTGAAGAATGTAACATATTAATTGTGAATTTATATATTTCTCGGGTATTACCTACCCGTTAAAAAAAATTCACCATTAATATTTTGTACAAAAGAATTCTTATTACAGCCTTTTTGAAAATATATAGGTATGTATATTTTCTTCAGATGTAATATAGATTTAATAAGTTAACATTAATTTAAACTCATTTGATTTACGGCTGAAACTAGAATTGAATAATTCCTAAAACTTTAGAAATTACGTAATCTTCGTGGATTATTTCTTCAATGTAAATGAAATCATGAATCAATACTTCATTATTCATTTTTATTGATATTTCTTCGGTGAATGGTGTTAGTGTTCGTGGAATTTTGTGAACTTCGCAAGGTACGAATGGTGTTGTCTGAAAAGTTTCGGGTGCATCGATAATGAAGGTGTAAAATCAAACATATATTTGAATAATACACTTGATTTATTATGAAATGGAATTCATTGAATTGAAATAGAGATTGTAGTTAACGATGGTTAAGTTGCCGACGAAGGATGTACATCATAACATATTAGTAATATGAATTAACCGAGTAGTATCTACCCTTATTCAATTCATACATAATAGCTTAGTACGAAAAGATACATTGTGGTTTTAAAAATTTATATATATAAAATATACATATAAATTCTTCAGAGGAAATGAGTTAATATTTCATAACTTGTTGATACAATATATTCGTTGATGATTGTGGTGTCGATATCTGAGGTGGTTATAGAGTTTACGGAATTTATGGTGTAGTAGGCGTTGCTGATGCCGGTAATACTGTTAGTTATGTCGACGGTACTGCTAATGCTGATGATGCCGATGGTTCTGCTGTTAGTGCTTGTGTAACTTGTGTCGTTTGTAAATCACGCACTATTCCGGTCAGGGTTTCTACTCTATCTGATTTATGGTTAAGTCTAGAATAGATAATCTCTAAACTTTAGAAATTACATATTTGTCGTAGAATGTTTCTTCGGTGAAGTTATGAATCATCACTTCATCATGTGTTGCTGTTGGTATTCCTTGGTATCTGACGTCGATGCTCGTGGGACAGATTTTAAAGTTGAGGTTTACAACGCGGTTGTGGTTGAGGGTGGTAATGGTACTGTTGGCATTGTTGATGGTGGTACTGGTTATGCTGCTGGTGTTTGTAACCTTTGCATCATATTCTCCAAAGCCAATACCCGAGCGCGAAGCTCGTTGACTTCCTCTATTACACCTGGGTGATTGTCAGTTCTGACGAGCGGATAAATAAAATCTAAAATTTGATGTAGTATATAATCGTGATGAGATACTCTGAAAATGATAGAGAAAATGGTGTTTCAAACAGGTTCACCTGTAAGTGCTTCAGGTTCATCGTCAAGAGGACAATGTGGTAGATGGAAGGGATCACCTTCTTCTTGTCTCCAATGATTGAGGAGGCTACGAACCCATCCCCAATTCATCCAGAATAGATGATGACTGATTGGTTGATCCATTCCGGTCACACTGCTTTCGGAGCTTGAGTGAGATTCCATATCGGAATTCGAGGGACTTGAACTAATGACGAATTCCATTTCGTTCGATTGAATAAAGGATTTTTCGATATGAAATAATTTTCTGGCTATCGGGTGGTATTCCAATTACATAGAATATCTATATATATAGAGCAAAAGATTTCGTAGATTACGGAGGGATTTATGGAATATGTCAAGCAAAGTTTACAGTAATAGATACGATAAGATATGATTTAGCAGATACGCTAAGATATGAATTTTGTCTATACACTATTCATGCAATCAATGCAGCAAGACGTGTCTAGACTAAGAATGATAAGCAGGTAGTTTTTCCTAAGGATGATAAGTAGATGATTTTCGACACAATAATGATAACCAAAACTTTTGACATGCAGACAAGGTCGAATTCCAGACTCACTAATGCATCTTAACGAGTTGTCAGTTAGACACACTAATGCAGACCTGGTTCACTAAGACCACCGCTCTGATACCACATGTAAAGACCTGTCCTAATCCATAAGAACGAATACAATAACATATGATTACATCACGAGGTATTTGACCTCTATATGATACATTTTACAAACATTGCATTCATTTTTAAAAGACAAACTTTCATTTCATCGAAAGTTGACAGGAATGCAATACCATTTCATAATATCCAAACTACAAATGACCTAATCTGTCATTTACTTAATTAATACTCCTTATTACCTTGAATGCAACGTCTTTTGAAATATGCCATGAATGACTCAAAGTAATATCTTTAAAATGAGCTAATGCACAGCGAAATATTTCCTTAATACCTGAGAATAAACATGCTTTCAAGTGTCAACCAAAGGGTTGGTGAGTTCATTAGTTTATTATAAACATTCATTTCCATCATTTTAATAGACCACAAGATTTTCATTTTATAAACATAATCCTCAAGCAGAATCCTCTCGTCTGCATTAAGGTAAAAATAATCCTCAAGCAGAATCCTCTCGTCTACATTAAGGTAAAATCATTCATATGGTGAACACCTGGTAACCGACATTAACAAGATGCATATTGAATATCCCTAAAACAGAATCCTCTCGTCTGTATAAAAATCGAAGTACTAAAGCATCCGTACCTCGGATGGGGTTTGTTAGGCCCATAGATCTATATTTAGGATTCACGTCAATTAGGGGTACTGTTCCCTAATTCTTAGGTTACCATGCTAAAAAGGGGCATATTCGGCTTCGATCCATTCAACCATATAATGTAGTTTAGATTACTTGTGTCTATTTCGTAAAACATTCATAAAAATAGCGCATGTATTCTCAGTCCCAAAAATATATATAAAAAGGGAGTAATGAAACTCACAAAACTGTATTTCGCAGCAATAATGCATATGACGGCACTGAACAAGTGCAAGGTTGGCCTAATCGGTTTGTTTAATAGCTTTTAATCGTCTTTTATATCGCGTTCGTGTTAATGATAATAATAGTAATCATAATAATTAGGTGTTACTAATATTAATTTTTAATTATAATAATACTAATGATAATAGATATTATGATAATGATAATACTAATTATAACTTTAACGATAATAACGACAGCAATAATAACAATTTTTAATGATAATACTTTTTATTGATAATGATGATGATAATAATAATAATAATAATAATAATAATAATAATAATAATAATAATAATAATAATAATTAGATAAAAACTATAACGACGATAATAACGACGATAATAATAATCATTTTTAATAATAATACCAAATTTCAATTGACCATAACTTCAAATCCGTTCATCGAAACCATTCGATATCTAAATGAAAAGTTCTTAATTTTTCGCTAGCTTTCCAATGACATACATATCTTATACCTTATCTCAACCGCATATATAACTAATTCAGGATTCAACATAACCTAACTAAAGGCAATATCAAAAGTATAAACATGCATAATCCTATATACTCGAGCACTAGTCAGGGATACACTATTAGTATGTAAAAGTTAAATTATGAGTACTCATGTATCAATATTGAGATTCAATATTGCAGAAAAGGTAAGTAGACGCAACGGAGATGATAAACACTAGATTGACCTCACGAGCATACCCATGAACGATACCCATCATCTCCATAGCTATAACCCATAATTTCCTTAGCCCTATCCTACTCATAAAACCCATGTTGCAATAACTCTCGCGTACCCCTTGTCGTAGTATTTTATGTATAATACTAATAATATCACTTCTAATAATACTAATACTAATAATAATAAGATTAATAATCTTAATAATAATGATGATGATGATAATAATAATAATAATAATAATAATAATAATAATAATAATAATAATAATAATAATAATAATAATAATAATAATAATAATAATAATAATAATAATAATAATAATAATAAGTATATAAATATAGAGAGAGTACGAGAGAGATAGAAGGAAAGAAAAAATGAATCAGAAAAACAATACGTTCGAACTTTATGCAACTCTTCCTCACCAAACCCCCCCATGCGATCGTATGGGGGCTCCTTGATTTGGTCATGCGACCACATGGTCACAAGGATCAGCCAACATCGACCAATCTCTATTACCGACACTTTTATTTATTATTATTATTATATATATATATTATATTTAATTTATATAATTACTTATATATTATATTATGTTTACGTTTATGGAAAAAATGTAATTTTTACTCAAATGACTCGTACGTTGTCACTCGACTCATGTACCACTTTCGATTTTTCGAACGCACTTTCGTACGTTTAGAAAACTAGCCTTTTGTGTTACGCGATGTGTACCCTTATTAATAATTTGACTTATTCATCAATAAATTACCTTATAAAAAATGTAACTTATAAAATTGAGCGTTGTGGTCATTTGCTTCTATAAATCAGTGGCTCGTTGTTTACCCAAGTATATTATTTTAAATCAGGACGTTTTATGACTAAATATTATATTTTTCTATGGTGCGAGATATATATATTCTCATTTAGAAATATAAATTTGTAATTAAAATATTTACTTAATAATATACATTTAGTTTTTCAAAACTATTTATATTTTAAAGTTCATTTTTATTTCGTTTAGAACAATATTATAACACGTAACGTTTTCATTTTTAAAATTTAAATAGATACAATTTATTTATGTATTAATGTTTTTAAATATCAATCTCATCACTAAGCGAGTGTTACTATCGCGTACTTAACTAATTTGAAAACATATATTTTTAATGAACACGTTTTAAATACACGTTATAAGTTATTCATATATATAACAACCTATATTCCAACCTACGTTTATTTAATCAAAGACACTTTAAATAAACAAGTTCTATTATATCGAAAAACGTTTTCGTATCTTGGAAAATAGATCATTTCAGTATTATGAAATTTAATCTTCCACTAACCTTTGTCTAACTCTCAATGATTGATAATTTGTTCTTACTCGTAAGTCACTTTTCCATTTTCCGAATATTGATGAAATGGAAAGATTTCTCAAATCAACGTGGGCCTCTCAACAGAGACTCGTAATCATAATTCAATGTATCTGATAATTCAATCATTTGATATTATCTTTTAATTCCGTCGATATCTATTTTGAAATAATTACGTTCGTGTAAAGTATTATACGTTTAAATACTTTGTTGACATTTTCAAGTTATAATATATACACATATACATACATAATCACATACGTTCATTTAATGGTTCGTGAATCATTGAAATTTGGTCAAGGTTAAATGAATGTGTGAACGCAGTTTACATTTCTTGAAATTCAACTTAACAAACTTTTCTTATCGTGTCGGAATCATATAAAGATAAAGTTTAAATTTGGTCAGAAATTTCGGGTCGTCACACATGGGTCGTAACATACTTTTGACAATTAAAAACCCGGTTGTTTAATGTCTGAAAAGTGTTGGAATTGGTTTTGGGGTCTAACGGAACTCGAGTTGGGCGAAAATGGTTTGTCAACCTTAAAATGGGCTGCAGTGACTTCCCAGCTTTAACGTGCGCCGCGCGTGGCCTTGCGCGCCGTGCATATGGACAATTGCTGGTGGTCAGGTCTGTCGTCAAGTTCTGTTTCTGTTTTGTGTTATAAACCGTGTCGCGCACCGATATGGGCGACGCGCATATGGTCAGACACGAAACTATCGTTATTGTTGTTTTTTAAAAAAAGGTCGAGTTTTCTCGTAAAGAGTTGGGACGTTACATTTTAGCTGAGCATAAATGCACTAATCTGCACAATTGTGCAAATTCTTGCACACTTGTGCAAGTAAGGGTAAATTGAAATCAGAAACCCCCTTTTCTTCTTGTTTTATTTTCCTAGCACAATTCCAAAATTTTCTTAAGTGTTATACTCATTGCCAAAGTGGTCAAAATGACCCAATTTTAATAAAACTTGACGCAAAGACTAAGATATCGAGAGCATGAGTTCTTGGGACATTACTACCCAACAAAGGAACTTCTACAACCAACAAGCACAAGCTAGTCTTCAAGTCAACCTCCTTAAGCATACTACTTGATATAAACACCACAACTTTACCCTTCCCTTTATCCGCTTTCGAACCTATCAAATGGTTAAACAACAACGAGTAAGCGAAAACGTTTAGTGAATACAATATGTGCATACATGTTAACAACATTCATAAAGATAAACAATTATCCTCATACAACAAACCAATCAAGTCATTCAATTCTCATATGATTCCCGATGTGTTCCCAACGTGAACCAAGAACCCTACCATCATATCAAACATCACAATGCGCATGTGTCTACCATGGATCCCGATGCATTCCCAACATGAACCGAGATCCTGCCCAATGCATTCCCAACGTGAACCGAGCCCTCATACCAATCGTAATACGAACAACCGCATACCAATACAAATCTTATTAACATGTAAACACACATTGTACTTACCTCGAATCCGAGCAATTTACACAACAAACAACTTTCAAGCAACTATTCAACAACCATTTATCAAACACTTCCAGTCAAGAAGTCAACGTATTCGTTATCAAGCACAATTTCACCTAATAATAAGCATATACGTGCACATATGTCGCAGTTCATTCATACATAGTCTTTAAGACCCAAATTCGCTACGGTTTACTCTATTGACCCATAATCATTTTGACACCATTTAGACAAAAACACAAGTCTTACAACTTGAGTCTTTCAATTTCACATTCAAAACACAATTTACTACAATTTGGTCAACCAAGACCAATTACAACTAAGGTTTATTCTTAAAAACCCATGAAACCCATTTTGACACTTTCTACATAAATTTCAAAAATTATACACATAGTCTTATTAACTCTCCATTTTCTAACAATTAACACTTACATTACTTAATCAATTTGTTAAACAAGTTATCAACACACAATCACAAAAATGAATTTTGACCTAAACCAAAGAATTCACAAGTTACAAGTTTTAAATCACTAATTTTAGCATCTTCACAAAAACCCACTTTATGAACCCTAACCCTAAATTTGAATTAAGGTTTGAATGGAACCAATTATCTTGATTCCATCTATAATAACATCATATAACAACAAAATAATCAAATTTAAGGTATAATTTATCTTACCTCATGTTAGGGTTTGAAAACCCCAAATCAGAAAAAGGAGATGAAGATGAAGAAGAAACAAAAGCTCTAGTGATTCTAGCAAGTATCTACAAGCTTGATTTCACCCTTAATCTTAATTACATGTGAAAAGTTCCCAAGATTTGAGCTTATACGCCAAAATCGCCACCCTCACCTTCAACTACTCACCCTCTCTAAAATTTTCTGCACAGGGAAGGAAATGAGGGTGTTTAGACTCCTCTAGAGACTTATAATGTGTAAAATTACCCTTTTACCCTTCCCACTATATATATATATTTACTTTTTTACAAAAATGGGTCCCTAACTTGTCAAATGTGGGTCATACTAATAAGTTTAACAATAAATTAATTACTATAAAAATTTAGGATGTTACAACTCTCCCCCACTTATCTCGGATCACGTCCTCGTGATCCATGCCACGTACTAAAGGTAAACACTTCAACACCAGCACATCTACTATCTACATCTCGAAACCACGTTTAACAATCTTGCTAGGCACAACCACCCCTAAGTCTGTACTACCCCTTCATAGGACGACGATCTTATCACTCGCTAGCATTCACTAATGGGCATCACCACAATAAGTAGCATTTTAAATACCCATCGACCAATATGTACTCTTAAGAAACACGGAAAACACCATGTATCCCTACAATCTCTCCCATATTACAACCCGCAACGAACCACGTCCATGACTAACTCATCAACCGCGATCTACTGGGTTCACCCCGACGTGAACCAAGTCTTGCATTAATCCAAATCTAAAGGGACTTATGTCACGATAGTACTCTGCACCTCGACGACTCACACTAGCACAACTCAACTAGTCGCACATCTGCTTGCGTAAAATTTGTCTACCTTGACCACATTCGAACTAATCCATTCCGTGGTGAAATTTCAAATGTCACCATTACTATCATTCTCAGGGCACTAGCAGTCCCTTCAATCTACTCGCGGCGATTGCTCGTCCTTGAATCATTCCAGGACAATGTCATTGCATGCCACACTCTCGACAATTCACCACTCCATTACACGAGGTTTCTTCTTTATTCTTAGCAATGCCTAACGCCAGCCGACTTCCTAACACTAGGATGGAAACTATTATTGTACTAGAATTCCATCATTAAAGAGTTCTCACCTAGTCAACCATCGCACTTCATTACACCTCTCACCCTATGATCACCAACGCCGGATGAGCCTCTTGCCTTGATCGTCCATAAAGACGACCCCGACATTCCAACCCAATCACAGGTCTCATTATGTCTCTCACAACACCAGGGACCATACCCGTGTACCCAAGCAAACAACCGTGCATCTCTATATGAGACAGTCGGAACTAGAAATCCTCACCATACCATCGTCCTCATAGTGGAGTAATCCACTAATGATTCTTACAACAATGTTCCTCGATCAGGGAAAAAAGGCAATCCATCTCGGCACAAACTCAGAATCACTCACAAATACTATCCGAACTTTACGCCATCCTGGTAAATTTGTGAAAACACCCTTCACGATACACGCAAACAATCACTTTGAAATTCCCGTATCGATCGTCACCAGCCTCCTATCACTTACTAGTGACACCCGATCGTCCCTCATAAGGGAACCGACTCTTCATTCGAAACACATCGTCATAAACTCTATCATGTCACTCTCGAACCATAACTCAGCGGTCGAATCATCCGACCTCGAGTCTAATACCAATGCCCCGTTACTCTACATCCATAGAAGTTAGAATCCTTATTAAGCTTTAAACTCAATAGAAGTTAGAATCCTTATTGAGCTTTAGAACGGTTCCTTTCAACACATCATCTGGTATAACACTACCCGAGCTCCTTCGTGCACTAGCATAAACTCCCCCACTTAGATCTCTGCTACTCATTCACATCACCAAGATGATAACACCTTGCGAATTCACCACTCTCCGACGGGCATGACCACTCTCATCGTTTGTCATAGTCTTTGAATTCTCAATCTATTATAACCGACGTACATAATCACCCTTTAGCGTCATTCAAACAATGACATAACGCTACAGAACGCGTACCTTGCACTCTGGCTCTCCACTAACCATAAGGTAGACTTTTTCAAAATTCTACCTACACCTCCGGAACTAGGCATAAGCCACCTTGCTTTACCACTTCTAAAATTCAGTCGAAACCACTCGACCTTTCATTCACTTAACCATCCAACTTCCGACATAAGTTTGCTCACTCTCATGGGGAAGAGTGATCACTACGACATCGTGAATGCATCACCCGTATTATCAACACCTCAACACCTCCCTCAACTTATCTGACCGTTAAGTCCGAGCCCCACCGGGAAACCTCAAACACCCAACTTCATTAAAGAGATGAGATTCATCAGTCTCCCAAACTAATCATACACACGCCATTAAGCTTTACTCCAACGTTGAGCATGAGAAAGATCTTAGATTGTCATTCTTTACTTCATATGAAGTGTTTACTCCAACATTCTCAAACTTCGACTCTCACAATTGTCGAATAGTGAAAATCCGACGTACAATACTACCATCCACCACTACCCCCAAGGGTCTCTCACCGGTTCCCTAAGCACAACACGACTTCATAATCATCGGAGGCGAACATTACATTAGCAGGTATTAAAAGGGTACCTGAAGCAGTGTCTTGCCGAATCCCTCTCTATCGAGGTTTAAAGACTCGATTACTACGATTCCATACACCCGATGTCACCCAATACGCAACCTAATGACCCGAGGTCATACATACCCGATGAATCCTACAGTTCACTAATCCAGCAGTCTTCTCAACAAACACACACCACTACGAACTCGCCCAAGCTAAGCAGCATAGCCTAGCTAAATCCTTCACAACACACCAGGGATTGCTTGGTAACACCAAGGCTTACACTCTATCGCATACCGACACAACCGTTAATACGGGAAAAATTCCATAAGGAACTTACCCTAATTTCGCAAACAACTAACGCGAACCATCATCGATAGGGTCTCACTCCCGCGAGTTTAACGACCCAAGCACACTCCAATACATCATCGTCGTAAGCGACCAACAACCATAATCACTACCGAGTTCTCTAACTCCGTACTCACTCGAGTATCATCATAAAAATGCACCCAAAGACTCATCGTCACAACATCATCAAGGGTAACCCACTATTAGAATCACTAGATGATTCTCTAACCTCACACTACCGATTGTCGTCACAGATCACACTTCAAGAGACCTATTATATCCCAACACGGGACCCTAGTCTCCATTACACCCTCACGTAGATCATCCTAGTCATGGTAAATCACTATATCCAAGTCAAACTCAATAGCACCCACTACTTATAGTGGCTATAAACTCACCAATCTCGCGAGTCAACCTACTTGCCCTAAGTTTTTATATTCACCGTAACTCTCCTCGACCTACAACGCACCCGATGTCCACACACTCCACAACAAGTGTCGATGCTTTCTCTGCACAACTCCATTTTGTTGTGGAGTGTGTGGACATGTGGTTTCAAGTAAAATGCCATTTTCATTATAATTTTTTTGCATATCATTCGATGTAAATTCACCTCCATTGTCACTACGAATTCTTTTGATGGTCTTACCAAACTGGGTTCTAATCATGTTATGAAAATTGATCAAACAACTGCTCGCTTCATATTTGAATTTTAACAAAAATACCCATACGGAATGACCAAAATCGTCAACTATAGTTAGGAAATAATTAGCACGTGACAAATATGGAACACGATATATTCCCTAAATATCACAATGTATTAATTCAAAACATTCATTAGTTTTAATTCTACTAACTTGGAAAGGAAGTCTAGTGTGCTTTGCCTTAGAACATGAATCAGACATTTGATCAAAGTTACTATTATTAAGGAAATCTATTCTAGTAAGTTTATCACCAGATGCGTGTCCCAACCTTTTGTGCCAAATATCTGTAGTTGTTGTCGTGACTTTCTTCTTTCCAATCATCCCCATTCAGTAAAGACCATTCCTGCACTCACCCGCACCAATCAAGTTCCTCGTGTAGAGTTTCTGCATTACACAAAAATTAAGGAAAAAGGTTATAGTATATTGGAGATCTTTGCTTAATCTACTGACAGACAGTAAATTGCAAGTAAATTCAAGAACATGTAAAACTCCTTTAATTCTAATTCCACCGGGAAGGAGGCATTATCCTTTTCCATCTACTGGAATTGTTTCTCCATCAGGAATAACGACGTGTATTTCAAAATGTGTTTTAGATTTATTTTCAAGGATGTTTTCTTCGTATGTAATATGTTCAGTATACCCTGAATCAACAACTCAACCATCATCAATATTACCTTTTGTGTGCATATAGGCTTTTGGAGAGTCAGTCCCCTTACCAATGTTTCCCATCTCCATAAAATGTTTTCAAAAACATTCATATTGCCCTTCAGTCAACCCTGGGATAGGCGAGCTATTAGATCCTTCAGTGCACGCTGCCTTCGGCTTTGATGCTTCCAGTTTTTTATTTCCTGACCACCATTCTGGATAACCAATTAGTTCAAAACATCCTTCTCGTGTGTGCCCTGCTTTCCCACATTCAACACAATTTTCAGCATTATTTGTTCGTCTAATTTCTCTTGGTCTATCCCGTCTTTGATTTTTGTCATGTCTCATTGGAGTTGTTGTTCTGAAGGCTGCCGATTCAACCACATGTTTCTTTTCTGCTAAGATAGCTCTTTGTCGCTCATCCTCCAACACCAAGTGATATGCGTTTCCAAGAGTTGGTATTGGATTCATTGCCAGAATCTGTGTTTTGATGACGGAGAACTGTGCATCGAGCCTCATTAGGAATTCATAGAGTCTTTCTTTATCTATCAAGTTCCTGATTTTCTTTCCTATATCACATTTACATCCGCTGCAAGAACACCTTGGAACCTCTAGTTCTGAATCAATCTCATCCCACAAGCTGCGAAGTTTTGTGTAATAACCAGACACAGTGGTGCCGTTTTGATGATGTGACGACCCGTCCTAATCCACCTGGACGAAGTCATCAACATTTGGTCCCATTGCGAGGTACTGATCTAAATATGCCATGAATGACTCCAAGTAATATCTTTAAAATGAGCAAATGCACAGCGGAAGATTTCATTCATACCTGAGAATAAATGTAGTGACCTGGAAATTTTCGACCAAATTTAAACTTTAATCTTTATATAATTCTGACAAGATAAGCAAAGTCTGTAATGTTGAGTCTCGAAAATTTTGTAACTATATTCATATACTCAATTACCCTTCTGATTATGCTCGACGATTCACGAACAATTGTGTGTAAATAAATAAGTAAATAAAAGTATATATCTAAATATAAATATAAGTGTATAGGTTAAGTTGAATTAATATAATACCATTTAATCATTTGAATTAAATATGTGGAGTAATATACAAAATCATTAAGATATTATTAAAATAAAAATATACGGATATATATTTGAATCCTACATAAAATTAATATAATATGTATGTTGTAATAAATCTATACACATAAATATATAGGAATTCAATGTATAAGTATTATTATATGTAATAATTCAATTATATAATGTATAATTATTAAATATTACATAAGTAGTAAATTTGTAAAATTTATATATTAAATGTAATTACAAGTTTAATTATAGTTATTACACTATTTTTACATCCATTATTATTATTAATAATATCAGTACTATTGACATTATTAAAATTATAATATGAAATTTATTATGTAGAGTTGTTATATTATTATCATTATCAATTTTATTATTATCATTAAAATTAATATAATTTATTAATATTATCATTAGTAATAGTATTATTAACATTATTATTAATAATTATTATTATCATTGTATTATTATTATGATAATTATTATTAACATTAACTGTATTATTGTTTTAATATTACTATTAATAATACAGCATGATTATTAATTAATGTATTTATTATATCTATTAATTAATAAAAAAATTATTATTATTAACAATAGTATTATATGTATTAATTATTAATAGAAAATATAAATTATAAAAATTGATATAATATATCTAATAACCATCGCAATCTGATTCAATTAGTCTTCATCTCCTGTTAACGAATTTGTTCCTGTCCTCTAATTAGTTACAGGTCTAAATCCATTCATAATATAAACAAAAATTGTTAGCCTTCCTTTTCTCCAAATTGTACGAATTTCTTTGTCATCTACCTTATTTTAAATTTTCTTTACCCTGCTTCTGCTCTTGATTTGATTCCATCGACCAAATCTGATTACATAATAAACGATTAATTATGTTAATCCTTCTGTCGCCAAACTATCAATTACAATAACCTCATCCAGGTAATTTTTTTATAGAAAATTTTGAAACTTATAAAAAAAAAAATTCTTTATTCTGTTCGCATCAGATGAAATCCAAAACCTTCAATTCGAGTTTCATTTCAAATTGTGTTAACGTGGTCTTGTTAGGATTGTTTTTCTCAAACTCTCTGCAAAATATCATGTTCCAATTCATTTTAATGAGCTATAATTTTCGAGTCAAACACTTATTCCAAAAAGTCAAATAACCTGTTCTTCGTTAAATTTGAAACCGTTTTGATGTTTTGCGTCTAATTGAGCATGGAGAAAGTTTATAGGAAGTAATTCAAACTGATTTCATGTAGAAATTTTGGTCTCAAACAGCTTAAATTTCAAAAATCGATTTCTTGTTCATATCTATTCGTTTTATACAGATATAGAATATTATTCTGTTAATCCTTTTGTTTTAATAAATTTAAACACTTTCTAATTGATTCTGCAACAAATATAAGTTTTAAATTAAATAAGAAATTTATGATTAATTAGGGTGTAGCTCTAATCGATTGATCAAAAATTTTTTTTGTGTTAATCGTTTTTGTTTTGTTACAGCTTTTTCTTAAAAACTCTTTCTGTTTTAATTAATTCAGGTTAAACGTTAAATAAATGATGTCTTCTATTAAATTCAAGAACTAGTTTAAAACTTGTTAGTAGATGGTATTGAACCCTGGTCGATCATGTTGTGGAGAAGAAGGGGAATAAGGGAAAACAAACAGAAAGGATTAAATAGAATTAGGTACTAAGTTTAATCAGAAAAAGAGCAGCAGCTTGGTTGGTTAAGGGATGAGCGGGTAAACGAGAGGTCTTGAGTTCGAGCCCGGTCCAGGGCATTCTTCTTTTTGAAAACTTCTAAGGTAGTCTTATTTTTTTTAAATTATTATTATTATTATTATTATTATTATTATTATTATTATTATTATTATTATTATTATTATTATTATTATTATTATTATTATTATTAATTTCATTACTATTATTATAATTAATTATTGTTATTATTAAGATAGTTGTTATCGTACCAACATTAGAATATGATTATATATATAAGTAATATTATCATTATTATTAATGTTATTACTAAGTATTAACAATAAGTATTATTAATATTAGTACCACTATCATAATACAATTTATTATTATTATTATCATATTTATATTTAGAATTACAAATAATTAGTACTAAGTATTATAATCAAGAATATTATTAGAAGTATCGTTTTATCAAAATTAACACTTTTATTAAAACTATCACCTTATATAAAAACTATCACATCTAGTATTATTATTATTATTAATATCAATTTTATTAGTAATATCATTTTCATTATCATATTCATGTAAAGTATAATTATTATTAAAATTTTCATAGATATAAAAACTACCACTTTTATAAAAATTATCATTATCATTATTATTACTATATTATAACCAGTAAAGAATTTGTACATAAAATATATTTATATTACCTATAATTGTATAATGAATTTATTAATATATATATATATATATATATATATATATATATATATATATATATATATATATATATATATATATATATATATATATATATATATATATATATATATATATATATATATATAGTATATAACATAACTTATAACAAAATCTGGTACAGATTTTATATAAACTACAACAACAAATAAATATAAAAATTAAATAATCAATAAATAAAAATTTATGTGAATTCTATTATATGTTTTAATAAGATATATAATTGATATAGGTTCGTGAATCCGAAGCCAACCCTATACTTATTCAATGTCGTCATATGTATTTTTACTACAAAATACATTAGGTGAGTTTCATTTGCCCTTTTTTACACTTTACATTTTTGGGCTGAGAATACATGCAAATGCTTTATTAACTGTTTTACAATATTTATATGCGTGAGTTTCATTTGCCTTTTTACCCTTTATATTTTTGGGCTGAGAATACATGCGCAATTTTTTATAACTGTTTTACGAAATAGACACGAGTAAATGAAACTACATTCTATGGCTGGATTATTAAACCGAATATGCCCCTTTTTAGTCTGGTAATCTAAGAATTAAGGAACAGGCACCCTAATTGACGTGAATCCTAAAGATAGATCTATCGGGCCCAACAAGCCCCATCCAAAGTACCGGATGCTTTAGTACTTCGAAATTTATATCATGTCCGAAGGAGGATCCCGGAATGATGGGGATATTCTATGCATATTGTGAATGTCGGTTACCAGGTGTTCAATCCATATGAATGATATTTTTGTCTCTATGCATGGGACGTATATTTATGAGATCCGGATATGGAAATCTTGTGGTCTATTAAAATGATGAAAATGATTATTTATGTTAAACTAATGAACTCACCAACCTTTTGGTTGACACTTTAAAGCATGTTTATTCTCAGGTATGAAAGAAATCTTCCGCTGTGCATTTGCTCATTTTCAAGATATTACTTGGAGTCATTCATGACATATTTCAAAAGACGTTGCATTCGAGTCATTGAGTTCATCAAGATTATTATTTACACTAGTCAATTATAGTTAGATATATTATGATATAGTATGCATGTCGTTAACTTTCGATGAAACGAAAGATTGTCTTTTCCAAAAACGAATGCAATGTTTGTAAAATGTATCATATAGAGGTCAAGTACCTCGTGATGAAATCAACTGTTGTGAATCGTTTATAGTCGATATGGACTTCATCCGGATGGATTAGGATGGGTCTCTACAGTTGGTATCAGAGCGGTGGTCTTAGCGAACCAGGTCTGGCATTAGTGTGTCTAACTGATAGTCGTTAGGATGCCTTAGTGAGTCTGGACTTCGACCGTGTCTGCATGTCAAAAGTTTTGCTTATCATTTCTAGTCGGAAATCATCTGCTTATCATTCTTAGTCTAGACACATCTTACTGCAATAATTGCGTGAATAGTGTATAGACAAAATTCGTATCTTAGCGTATCTGCTAATTCATATCTTAGCATATATTTTACTGTAGACTTTGCCTGACAGATTCCGTAGATTCCTCCGTAACTTATGGGATTTTAGTATTATATATGCATATGTAAATTATGTATTGCAGGGTACTAATCTACATCCTATAATCTATATCTTATCGAAAATCCTTCATCTGATCGTACGAGGTGAATTCCTCAACCAGTTCGAGTCCCTCAGATTCGATAGCTATTCCGATAATTATTCCGACAGCTATTCCGACATGGATATTCACCTAAGCTCCGAAAGCGGTGTCACCAGAACGAATCAACCAATCATCTATCCCTAATTCATCTGATGGGTTCGTAGTTGACTTAATCAATGGAGACACGAAGAAGGTGATCCCTTCCACCAACCGAATTCACCTTTTGATAATGAACCTGAAGCGTTTACCGGTGAACCTGTTTGAGACACCATTTTCTCTCTCATTTCCAGAGTATCTCGCCACCACTATATCACAAGTTAGATTCAAAACCCTATTCATTCGCTCGTTCATACTGACAATCATCCCAGAGTAATAAAGTCAATGAGTTTCGCGCCCGAGTTGTAGTCTTGTAAAATATGGTGCAAAACGTACCAGCTTCAGTAACATCACCGACACCAACAGTACCATCAGTAACAGCAGCAGTACCATCAACAATCTATGCCTCAACATCTCATTATATACCTCGAGCATAATCATCGTTCTACGAATCGTTCTACATCATCTATCTTCGTTCGACATGACGATTATGTAATCTCTAATGTTTTAGAAATTATATATTTTTGTTCTAACGGTAAATCAAATGAGTTTAATATCATATTAACTCATTAAATCCATGATTACGTCTGAAGAAAATATATATGTATATATATTTTCATAAAGATTGTAATTAAAAAAAAAATCTTTCGTATAAACTGTTAATGATGAAAATATTTTAACGGGTAGGTAATACCCGAAGAATATATAGATTTCACGTTAATAAGTTACACTGTACATTCTTCGAATCTGATTCAACAGTCATTTACTATCCTACTTACATCCACAAGATATACGTATCCGTTCACCGCAGAATAACTATTTTTATTCAAATTTCATATTTGGATTTTGACCTATCAGAATCCAACAAGTGGCATAATGAAGAAATAATGGACACAATAAAAATTGATTAGAAACAGACTAATTGACTATATGAAATTTTGTTAAGAAACCACGCTAACAAAATCTTAGCTAACTGTTCCTAGCTAACTGTTCCTAGCTAACTGTTAATTCCATATTACATTTTATTTATCGCAATTTATTTTATCGCAATTTTAATTCTCGCAATTTTATTTAACGTCATTAAATTTCTGTTATTTACTTTACGCACTTTATTTATCGTCATTTATTTTCTGTTATTTATTTTACGCACTTTAAATATCGGGACACGTATACAAGGTTTTGACATATCATATCGACGCATCTATATATATTATTTGGAATCACCATAGACACTCTATATACAGTAATGATCGAGTTCTCTATACAGGGTTGAGGTTGATTCTATAATAATATATATACTTTGAGTTGTGATCGAGTCTGAGACATGTACACGGGTCACGATACGTATTAATTAATTCGAATATTATATATTAAACTATATATGAATTATTGGACTGTTACTGTGGACTATCGACTGTGGACTAAGAACATTGGACAATTAAAATAAATTAAAACATTGATTATAACATATGAAACTAAACATCTCTTCAAGTTTGCCACTTGATTTCATCCTAAACTTCATTTGTATCTTGACGATTACAATCTGCGTTCAAACCTTTCGTAATTCTTGAAAAAACCTCAGTCTAGAGAATGAACCAACCGCACTTCATCTACGGAAGAAAAGATTAATACATATAGTTATGCATCTGAAGACTCTCGAAAACTGAGTAAATGTTTAACACGTATCTGTGCTAGCTCCTTTGGCATTGTTATTTCCGAAAATAACAATGCAAATCCTTTTCAAATTAGCCAATTTTGACACAGCTCCAGCAAATCAACTTCGACTATTCACTTGGATTAGCTTATTATGACCCTGATATATAAGTTGTCTTTCGTCATCGATACCGGGAAACCTTTTATATTCCGCCACATTAGCAGTAAACTTATCAGCAACTTCGTTACTCATTGGCTTAAGTCTCTTCGAAGAACCATTATATCTGTTCATTAAAAACCTTATCATATATTCGTCTGCATCTTGTAACGAGTACTGCCATATCAATTACCGTGAATCAGCAATCAGTATTTTAAATCTCACAACAATTCTACAACAACAGTTATAGGTATACATATAACCTTTATCTCTTAGAATTATAACCTTCCATTCTGAAATTTTGAAAAGCACCCAGTCTACGAATCAATACTCGGAATGTTGAAAAAGCTGAATGAAGCAGTAAAAACTGTAAACGATCTTAACAGCCAGAAGTTTGATAATAAGGAATAGTATGTTGGAAAAACGGATTATGCGAAACTATGAAGGAAGTCGTGGACAAATCACAAAGAATAAGTTTGACTTCAAAGAATCCAAATAATTCAATGCCTGATGAAGTCTTTAACAAATATCTTGCTCCTTACTCTAAACCCTTGCGGACAATAGTCTCCATCATCCTCTGATCTTAGATATTCCAAGATATCATCGTATCTTTCATTATAAATATCCTCCATATTTCTGAAGATATTTTCATAACTATTCTTATCTGAAATCATAAATCTCTTTGTTCTATCAGTGTTACATCATATAGAAACTGTTAGTTTCTATATTCTGTAAACTTTCGAGCTTAAAATATGAATGTTATTGAAGTAATGTTGGGAACTGATGCATGAGTTAGTATAATATAATGACACTTGATCAACGTGATTATATTACAGTAAGTCATGCTGAGTTTTTAATGGAACATGATGATTCACAGAACATACCGTCATCATGTGCCGTTTACACGACTCTTACATTCTATCAAATCTCCAAACATATTAAGAACATATATTCTTGATAATTCTATCTTTTCGGATATTCTGGTAATTTACCAAATCCAAATCGTGCCATTTCGATTTCATTCTTATAACATTAACTATGTTCATCCCAAAACTTCATACCTATTAAGTCTGGACCTTTACTTGCGAAAAGAAAACAAACGCATGAAGCTCCGAAGTAGAAAGGGAGTATAAATCGCAGCAAATAGGAGAGAGCATTAACTATGGATGACAATGATGATAGGAAACAGAAATAGGGACATTGAAAAATAAGGGGAGATACAAAGCCCGATAACAACGTATAAACTACAAACCGTGGATATTAATAGGAATAGCAATATAAAGATACGGTAGAATTAAGAATAGAATCATCCCAAGGTAATAGTAATAATAAACAGATTTTTCTGGTGGAAGATTGAAAAGAAGGATGACAGAAATGATGATTAAGAAAACATCAAGGATTAGAACGGGATTAAGCATTTTCACGATCTTTTGGATGTATGAACTGAGAAGGAAGGTATAGAAGTGGTGGAAACTAATGGAACGAAAAAGGTAAATTTATAATGGAAATATCAGACAGAGTAATCGAGGCAGATCACCGTATTTAATTATAGAGATCTTAATTTCCTTATTCGCCGAAGAATCAAATCTTTTAGGTTTCGAAAATTTTCTTTAAATCCCACGAATTCCGGAAATCAATCATAACTACATCATTAGTTAAAACGAATATACATTCACTCATTTTCATTTTTCTGCGATAGCTTCACTTATACTCTTCGCATAATCGAATCGTTTTATCTAAATTACTCAATAATGATAAAACTCTATTATCAACTCATATTCGTCATGAAAACATTTTTATAATTAGTCATGACAACATCGATCAAATTTCGGGACGAAATTTCTTTAACGTGTAGGTACTGTAGTGACCCGAAAATTTCCGACCAAATTTAAACTTTAATCTTTATATAATTCTGACAAGATAAGCAAAGTCTGTAATGTTGAGTCTCGAAAATTTTGTAACTATATTCATATACTCAATTACCCTTCTGATTATGCTCGACGATTCACAAACAATTGTGTGTAAATAAATAAGTAAATAAAAGTATATATGTAAATATAAATATAAGTGTATAGGTTAAGTTGAATTAATATAATACCATTTAATCATTTGAATTAAATATGTGGAGTAATATACAAAATCATTAAGATATTATTAAAATAAAAATATACGAATATATATTTGAATCCTACAACAAATTAATATAATATGTATGTTGTAATAAATCTATACACATAAATATATAGGAATTCAATGTATAAGTATTATTATATGTAATAATTCAATTATATAATGTATAATTATTAAATATTACATAAGTAGTAAATTTGTAAAATTTATATATTAAATGTAATTACAAGTTTAATTATAGTTATTACACTATTTTTACATCCATTATTATTATTAATAATATCAGTACTATTGACATTATTAAAATTATAATATGAAATTTGTTATGTAGAGTTGTTATATTATTGTCATTATCAATTTTATTATTATCATTAAAAGTAATATAATTTATTAATATTATCATTAGTAATAGTATTATTAACATTATTATTAATAATTATTATTATCATTGTATTATTATTATGATAATTATTATTAACATTAACTGTATTATTGTTTTAATATTACTATTAATAATACTGCATGATTATTAATTAATGTATTTATTATATCTATTAATTAATAAAAAAAAATTATTATTATTAACAATAGTATTATATGTATTAATTATTAAAAGAAAAAATAAATTATAAAAATTGATATATTATATCTAATAACCATCGCAATCTGATTCAATTAGTCTTCATCTCCTGTTAACGAATTTGTTCCTGTCCTCTAATCAGTTACAGGTCTAAATCCATTCATAATATAAACAAAAATTGTTAGCCTTCCTTTTCTCCAAATTGTACGAATTTCTTTGTCATCTACCTTATTTTAAATTTTCTTTACCTCTGCTTCTGCTCTTGATTTGATTCCATCGACTAAATCTGATTACATAATAAACGATTAATTGTGTTGATCCTTCTGTCGCCAAACTATCAATTACAATAACCTCATCCAGGTAATTTTTTTATAGAAAATTTTGAAACTTATAAAAAAAAATTCTTTATTCTGTTCGCATCAGATGAAATCCAAAACCTTCAATTCGAGTTTCGTTTCAAATTGTGTTAACGTGGTCTTGTTAGGATTGTTTTTCTCAAACTCTCTGCAAAATATCATGTTCCAATTCATTTTAATGAGCTATAATTTTCGAGTCAAACATTTATTCCAAAAAGTCAAATAACCTGTTCTTCGTTAAATTTGAAACCGTTTTGATGTTTTGCGTCTAATTGAGCATGGAGAAAGTTTATAGGAAGTAATTCAAAAGGATTTCATGTAGAAATTTTGGTCTCAAACAGCTTAAATTTCAAAAATCGATTTCTTGTTCATATCTATTCGTTATATACAGATATAGTATATTATTCTGTTAATCCTTTTGTTTTAATAAATTTAAACACTTTCTAATTGATTCTGCAACAAATATAAATTTTAAATTAAATAAGAAATTTATGATTAATTAGGGTGTAGCTCTAATCGATTGATCAAAAACTTTTTTTTTGTGTTAATCGTTTTTGTTTTGTTACAGCTTTTTCTTAAAAACTCTTTCTGTTTTAATTAATTCAGGTCAAACGTTAAATAAATGATGTCTTTTATTAAATTCAAGAACTAGTTTAAAACTTTTTAGTAGATGGTATTGAACCCTGGTCGATCATGTTGTGGAGAAGAAGGGGAATAAGGGAAAACAAACAGAAAGGATTAAATAGAATTAGGTACTAAGTTTAATCAGAAAAAGAGCAGTAGCTTGGTTGGTTAAGGGGTGAGCAGGTAAACGAGAGGTCTTGAATTCGAGCCCGGTCCAGGGCATTCTTCTTTTTGAAAACTTCTAAGGTAGTCTTATTTTTTTTTAAATTATTATTATTATTATTAATTTCATTACTATTATTATAATTAATTATTGTTATTATTAAGATAGTTGTTATCGTACCAACATTAGAATATGATTATATGTATAAGTAATATTATCATTATTATTAATGTTATTACTAAGTATTAACAATCAGTATTATTAATATTAGTACCACTATCATAATACAATTTATTATTATTATTATCATATTTATATTTAGAATTACAAATAATTAGTACTAAGTATTATAATCAAGAATATTATTAGAAGTATCGTTTTATCAAAATTAACACTTTTATTAAAACTATCACCTTATATAAAAACTATCACATCTAGTATTATTATTATTAATATCAATTTTATACTTTAATATCATTTTCATTATCATATTCATGTAAAGTATAATTATTATTAAAATTTTCATAGATATAAAAACTACCACTTTTATAAAAATTATCATTATCATTATTATTACTATATTATAACCAGTAAAGATTTTGTACATAAAATATATTTATATTACCTATAATTGTATAATGAATATATTAACATATATATATATATATATATATATATATATATAGTATATAACATAACATATAGCAAAATCTGGTACAGATTTTATATAAACTACAACAACAAATAAATATAAATATTAAATAATCAATAAATAAAAATTTATGTGAATTCTATTATATGTTTTAATAAGATATACAATTGATATAGGTTAGTGAATCCGAAGCCAACCCTATACTTATTCAATGTCGTCATATGTATTTTTACTACAAAATACATTAGGTGAGTTTCATTTGCCCTTTTTTACTCTTTACATTTTTGGGCTGAGAATACATGCAAATGCATTATTAACTGTTTTACAATATTTATACGCGTGAGTTTCATTTGCCTTTTTACCCTTTATATTTTTGGGCTGAGAATACATGCGCAATTTTTTATAACTGTTTTACGAAATAGACACGAGTAAATGAAACTACATTCTATGGCTGGATTATTAAATCGAATATGCCTCTTTTTAGTCTGGTAATCTAAGAATTAGGGAACAGACACCCTAATAGACGCGAATTCTAAAGATAGATCTATCGGGCCCAACAAGCCCCATCTAAAGTACCGGATGCTTTAGTACTTCAAAATTTATATCATGTCCGAAGGAGGATCCCGGAATGATGGGGATATTCTATGCATATTGTGAATGTCGGTTACCAGGTGTTCAATCCATATGAATGATATTTTTGTCTCTATGCATGGGACGTATATTTATGAGATCCGGATATGGAAATTTTGTGGTCTATTAAAATGATGAAAATGATTATTTATGTTAAACTAATGAACTCACCAACCTTTTGGTTGACACTTTAAAGCATGTTTATTCTCGGGTATGAAAGAAATCTTCCGCTGTGTATTTGCTTATTTTCAAGATATTACTTGGAGTCATTCATGACATATTTCAAAAGACGTTGCATTCGAGTCATTGAGTTCATCAAGATTATTATTTAGTCAATTATAGTTAGGTATATTATGATATAGTATGCATGTCGTTAACTTTCGATGAAACGAAAGATTGTCTTTTCCAAAAACGAATGCAATGTTTGTAAAATGTATCATATAGAGGTCAAGTATCTCGCGATGAAATCAACTGTTGTGAATCGTTTATAGTCGATATGGACTTCATCCGGATGGATTAGGATGGGTCTCTACAATAAACATGCTTAAAAGTGTCAACCAAAAGGTTGGTGAGTTCATAGGTTTATCATAACAATCATTTCAATATATTAATAGACCACAAGATTTCCGTTTATAAATATATGTACACTCGCAAGGGTATAAAAGTATTCTATAAGTTGTTGAGCGCTTCGGTAACCATACTTAACAATTAATGTGGCATATCCCCTTTATTATGAAATCTCCCTACACTGTACCAAGTGTAGTAAAAAACGAAGTACTATGCAACCGTTTACGATACTAGAGCGACTAGCCCGGTTGGGGTGGTCAAACCCGATAGATCTATCAATAGGATTCACGCTTACATGTTCTTCCAACATGTAAATATTAGTTACCAAGCTGTTAGGAAAAATATGCAAAGTGGTACAACTCAACGTAGAATATATTTTAAGTACTTGTGTCTATTTCGTCAAACATAAAAGCAGCGCATGTATTCTCAGCCCAAAAATATATATTGCAAAAGCAATTAAAAAGGGAGCAAATGAAACTCACCATACTGTATTTTGTAGTAAAAATACATATGACGTCATTAAACAAGTGTAGGGTTGGTCTCTGATTCACGAACCTAAATCAATTATTATATAACAAATAATATTAATACATATAATAATAGTAAACAATTATTATTATTATACCTAATATTTATATATATCCAATTCTTATCAAAGTATTTTAATTAGAATATATATATATATATATATATATATATACATATATATATATATACATATATATATATATATATATATATATATATATATATATATATATATATATATACATATACATATATATATATATATATCATTTATTATAAATTTTATATATTTTTAAAATATTATAATGTATCAAAATTAATATTTATCTATGATTATGTGAAAATATATATATTTATACTATATGTAAATTTATATATAACATTGTAGATAGTAATATTTTATAAAAATTTATGTAGTGTAATATAGTATATGTAATAAGTATATCTTTACTTATAATAATAATACTTATAATTATAACTTTTATATATATAAAAAATGATACTTTTAATAATAATAAATACTAATAATAATAGCTATAAAAATAATGATTTTACTATTAATAATAATACTAATATTTATGTTACTAACTATAATGATGATATTACTACTAATAGTAATACTAGTACTTAATAATAATATTTTCATTACTAATGATAATATTAATAATAGTGCTCCTAAATAGTAATACTATTAATGATAATAATAATATTAGTAATAACAATGATAATAATAATCATAATTAAAATTATAATCATGATGATAATAATAAATGATAACTAATACCTATATTAACAATAATAATAATAATAATAATAATAATAATAATAATAATAATAATAATAATAATAATAATAATAACAATAATAATAATAATAATAATAGTTAGTACCTTAGAAGCTTTTCTTAAAAAGAAGGTGTAACAACTCAAACCGTTATCCAACCGAATATGCAACATAAATATTTTTTTTTATTCAGTATAGGTGCGTGGCGCGCACCACCTTGTGTGCGCAGCGCGCACAAGGCTTGGCAGCCCGCTGTCCAAAATTTCCATTTTCCCGTTAAAGATCTCCCACTTCCCGACACTTTTAGATGAAACGGTTTACACAACGATTAATACTAGTTGAAACTCACACGTTCCAATAATAAAATGAGTTTTACGAGACGGGGCCCACATCGGCCGTTTTACGACTTTCGTACAAAATACAAGTTTTTCAACCACATGATTTTAACACAAAATAAAGACCGAGCATGGCGATTGGGGATACGCTACCTAATCCTAAACAAATCCAAAAGCATGACCTTCTAATCACCACGCTTACCCGAGCCGCCAACACGCGAACCTATAAAAAGTCAACAACGAAAGGGTAAGCTAATGTTTAGTGAGTGAGAATATACTACATACATATATATGCATAAAATATATGCGCATCGCCAACACACAAATAGTAATCACATACCGCAATCCAAGCATACCTAAGCAATGTTATACCTAACGTACCACCAAGCCAAACCACAAGATTAGTTACAACAATAATACTACATACGCTTATACAAAAGGTAACCAAAACTACAAGGTTAACCCTTTAACCTCAATCATACAAAAGTTAGCCAAACAACTAGAGCCTTAGTGAATTCGCACAACCCGATATTCACTTCTTCACCAATTCCACAACCGAGGTTGGCCGAACCACCCGAGCCTTAGTGAATTCGCACAACCCGAGATTCACTACGTCATCAATAAGATGACCGAACAACCCGAGTCATCATGAATCCGCACTACCCGAGATTCACTACCCAAATCAAAACTCACATCATCGGGGTTACTTAACTCCATATCGCCAGTCCATGTGATAACGTACACACTAAGTGTGTACCTCACCAAAGGTGGTCAACCAAAACGCACAACCGTGCCAATTGGACCTATTACACAAGTCCATCAATAATCCACCTATATGTGAAGTGAGCTCTATAACCGAGAATCACTTCACCCGACCCGCACCCATCCTACACATACATATGCACATAGGATATTAACACTCACCTTGTCATCTTGATGAATGCAACCGGATAATTCGCAACTCGCCGATGGAAAGTACCTATTCCAATATCACAATACAAGTAACACACTTTGAGTGGATTTACAAACCAACTCAAAACGACACTTAGTGTATTTTCAACCAATTGCACTTTCAAGCACAAACCGCGACCAAACTAACCAATAATCACTAACACGAGTGAAAATGGTCCTAATATGCCAATTAAACCCAAACGCAAGTGTTAAACACTTATCATCTTCAAAATCACCCATAAACCCTAATTTTGACTCAATTCAAAATTAGTCTTTCAAATACACTAAAATGGGTTCCAACACTTCCATAATCACTAAACCTAGTGATTAAACCCAATTACAAGTTCTAATCATGGACAATTTGTTCACCAACCCAAAACCCACCAACAACAACCATAAACCCGATTACTAGCATCACTAAACTCAATTCAAGAGTTTAAATGGGTTTATCTACAATTTAAGTTCAAACCCTAACTTGAATATCAAAATCAAACAATGAAATTCAGAGTTAGAACTTACCACAACAACCAAAACGTAGCTAGGAACGAGGTGAACAACTTTAACACTTGAGCTTTTGATCAAACCAAGCTTCTTCTTCTCCAAAACCTCAATTCTCTCTCTAGAAATCTCCCCCTCTCTCTAGATAGTTGAGAGTGTGTTTGTGGATGTGAAAATGATCCAACAGTGGATCCAAACCAGCTGATAAGTCCACAGATCCGACCTCAAGTGAAATGACCAAAAAGCCCCTCATTAAACTCAAAATAGAAAAAGACAGAAAACTGTCGCTGGCAAGGTGCGCGGCGCGCTCACCTAATGGTGCGCGGCCCGTACACTGGTCTGGGCAGTTTCTGATCTTCTAATTTGCACTACGCTTCACCCACTAAACGTACATCATTAATACACCATGTACAATCAATATTAGGGTCTTACAACTCTCCCTCACTTAGAATCGATCACGTCCTCGTGATCCTTGTCACTTAACCGACCGTACCCATACTCTACGGTACTCAAACATACGTTCTAAACTGACATCTACCACAATTATCATAAACTCGAAGATTAAATCACTTACCAATTACACACGTGCACGCATTTCGAGACATGCAATGCACACGACATCCAAAAACTACTACAATCGCTTAACAGTCGCGGAAACATCATGTTTCCTTCCAATTTCTCTAGGCATTCCTCCCCAATGGACCGCCTTTAACACTAAATCGTCATCCGTGATTTAACAAATCCGCAAATCCGAGCACTAAAACTTGCTCAATCCCTTACATTGGGAAAAACTAAACCAATCTCTTATCGAGATATCAATCCCTTAGCGTACCCTTACCGAGTACAATGTTAAAAGCAACCAAGTCTCGACCTAAGGTCAACAACCCGAACGATGAAGACCAAACCAAACGAATCCTTACGGATAATACCAATCACTAAACATCCCTTGTAGTGCACAATACGACCAATACGCAACTATCGTAACATCATAAACAAACTGCTAAACCGCTAGCGTCCCAAACGAATATGGCAACGCTAAACCCAAGGTATACAAAATCGGCTATCGTCACACCCGTAACAACATGTGAGCGAAACACGGCTATCGCATCACTAATCACACAACATGGTCCTCGCGACCCCACCATTGGTGTATAAACAACCAATAGATCACAACACCACATAGTCCTTACGACCCCACCATTGGTGTATAAAACAACCAATAGATCACAACACAACATGGCCGAAACAACCCGAGCCTAACACATATGGAGGATGGTCGAAACAACCTGAACCTTAGTGAATTCGCAACAACCCGAAATTCACCAACCCAATCCATGTTTCTCACAACGAAATGACCGCACAACCCGAGTCATTGTGAATACGCGCAAACCTATATTCACTACTTCTACCTCATAGTATAACCGAGGATGGCTGTACAACCCGAGCCTTAGTGAATCCGAACTACCCGACATTCACTACCTCAAACTATGAGTCCAACCAACAAGGACAATCGTACCACCCGAAATATTGTGAATACGAACAACCCGATATTCACATCCCAAACCACACGCAAGAATGGTACACCCATTCCCCATCGGTACTCGAATTTCCTGATAACGTTATACCATACTGATATAACACTAAACCCATGATGAAGTTAGCAGACCGAACCACGGCCATAACCCACCAATCACTTACGCACTTTTGGCCTCATACAACGAGTAGTGCAGCATCGCGCACTGCTACACTATAGTGAACCCCAACGGATCACACTAACCATTTACCACAACGAAACGTACACGCATATGCGAACATCGCTATCACAATCGAGTAAGAACCACCAATATCGCACATAGGCACAAACAATAATTCTCCAGAAGAGAATCCGACACACACATCCCTTAACCGAGGGATTTCACCTTGCTCGCCAAATACGTCCATTATCTCTCATCGAGATTCACCACATTACCACCTCGGTGATAATTCAAATCCGAAACCTTACACTAAAACTTCCTTGTGTGGGAGTGTAACTCCCCCACTTGGAACTACGTTCCATAACCGCCTTTTGTACAACCGTACCATGCTACCAAAGGTAGACTTTACCACAATTGGGTTCACACGACCCATCACCACATCTTGCTCCAACCTTGAGCATGCAAGGATTTTAACCAATCCTTAAACACTTCGAACAGAAGCCACTACAAGTTGCACAACTTTCTTTTCGCAATCTTACAATTGCTATAGCTTGTCCAATTTCCACCTAGTCACTCACGTACCTAAGGGTTTCTTACCGGTACCCTAAGCACAAAGTAACCGCACTACCATCGGAGTCAAATACCACGCTAGTAGGTATGAAAGAGACACATAACACGGCGTCGCGTAGACTCCATTACCAACATACATCGAGATCAAACACTCGACCTTTAAGGGTTTTATCCACCCGTTGAACCTCATGGTTCCCCTACTTCAACACGGAAGCAAACACGTGCTAAAAACCGAACACCAAAGCCCATACCCATGACTTGGTAGAAATATTTCCCAACACTAAGGAATGCTTGGTTGCACCAAGTCTTACGCCCTTCGTTCGCCAATCAAAATGCCACCATAGAGTAATTCCAATAGGAACATCACTCATAACAATAATATGTACAACACAATGCTTCCAACAAACTCGTACACAACGATACATAATAAATATTTGAAAGACATATTTATTAAAACGAAACGTACCTTAACGTCTCCTTGCGACATTCGCCGCCGCCAACTCGGGACAATCCGGCTTGCGATGTCCCTCTTTATGACAATAGTAGCACATTCCGTCAGCACTTCTCGGCATTGTGCATTCCCATAACTTGTGGCCCCTAACACCACAATTGTAACATCTAGGCGCACGAGAACTCGTCAAACCTTTCTCCACATTACCCATACTCGCACTCGCACCCTTAGTTTTCTTACTTGAAGCACTATACGAATCGACCCTTCTCTTACTTGAAGGCTCCCTAACCTTCGATCGCGAATATGATTCAAAACCCCTAGCCATGTTGAATAACTCCGCAAACGAGTTTACTTGGCCAATGCTAATCTTGCCCTGCAACTCATCATTCAAAGTCCGATAGAAATCTTCCATCAACATCCGATCATTCCCAATATACTCCGGGCAAAAACAAGCTTTCGACATAAAAGTCGTCTTTAGAGTATTCAAGTCTATCGATCCTTGTTGCAAATTTCACAACTCATTACGCATTTCCGACAAATCGGCTGAAGTACGGAACTCCTCGAAGAATTCCTTCTTAAAATCGCCCCAAGATAATGCCATAAACGGTTCACCACCGACAATATCAATCTTACCATCCAACCAATTCTTTGCCCTACCCCGCAACAAGCTAGTAGCGAGCCTTGTCCTTTTCTCGGGAGGGCATTCAATCGTGCGAAAACACCCTTCGACATCCGAGATCCAAGTTGTGCTTACCAAAGGATCCGGTTTCCCATCGTACATCGGAGGTTTGGTCCTCATGAAGCTCTTAAGATAACGCTCCATTTCACTACTACCCCGAAATTCGGAATACCTCCTATCTATTCTTTCTTCCAACGCACTCATTTGCTCTGCACCGGCGGCCGCAACTCTAGTATTAAACTCCTCGTCATTCGCCTCAATCTCGTTTCGCGTCATCATTCTAAAGAATGCCAAACGATTAGTCCACGAACGTATAAAACCATATGCACTACACCACCCCATCTTGCTAAACACTTGTCGTACATCACTTGTTAGACACGATTTGCATCCGTAATAAGGTTTGCAAGTCCTTATTACGCACACACGCCGTATCAACTTGTTAGTACAACGACTATCTTGCTTGATGATATCCCCAACGCAAACAATAACAAAAAACAAAGCAAAGAATTTTAATAATATCCACGTATTAATACTCATGTTAGTCTACCCACAAACAAGGACACTAACTACAACCCATTCCGACCCGTACTCCTACAAGTCCCGCAACAAATAAGCACGCACAAAAGTCTAAGTCTAGGCACCTATCTCAAGTCACCTAAATCCCTTAGACCATGCTCTGATACCACTTGTAACAACCCAAACCGTTATCCAACCGAATATGTAACATAAATATTTTTTTTATTCAGTATAGGTGTGCGGTGTGCACCACCTTGTGTGCGCGGCGCGCACAAGGCCTGGCAGCCCGCTGTCCAAAATTTCCATTTTCCCGTTAAAGATCTCCCACTTCCCGACACTTTTAGATGAAACGGTTTACACAACGATTAATACTAGTTGAAACTCACACGTTCCAATAATAAAATGAGTTTTACGAGACGGGGCCCACATCGGCCGTTTTACGACTTTCGTACAAAATACAAGTTTTTCAACCACATGATTTTAACACAAAATAAAGACCGAGCATGGCGATTGGGGATACGCTACCCAATCCTAAACAAATCCAAAAGCATGACCTTCTAATCATCACGCTTACCCGAGCCGCCAACACGCGAACCTATAAAAAGTCAACAACGAGAGGGTAAGCTAATGCTTAGTGAGTGAGAATATACTACATACATATATATGCATAAAATAAATGCGCATCGCCAACACACAAATAGTAATCACATACCGCAATCCAAGCATAACTAAGCAATGTTATACCTAACGTACCACCAAGCCAAACCACAAGATTAGTTACAACAATAATAGTACATACGCTTATACAAAAGGTAACCAAAACTACAATGTTAACCCTTTAACCTCAATCATACAAAAGTTAGCCAAACAACCCGAGCCTTAGTGAATTCGCACAACCCGATATTCACTTCTTCACCAATTCCACAACCGAGGTTGGCCGAACCACCCGAGCCTTAGTGAATTGGCACAACCCGAGATTCACTACCTCATCAATAAGATGACCGAACAACCCGAGTCATCATGAATCCGCACTACCCGAGATTCACTACTCAAATCAAAACCCACATCATCGGGGTTACTTAACTCCATATCACCAGTCCATGTGATAACGTACACACTAAGTGTGCACCTCACCAAAGGTGGTTAACCAAAACGCACAACCGTGCCAATTGGACCTATTACACAAGTCCATCAATAATCCACCTATATGTGAAGTGAGCTCTATAACCGAGAATCACTTCACCCGACCCGCACCCATCCTACACATACATATGCACATAGGATATTAACACTCACCTTGTCGTCTTGATGAATGCAACCGGATAATTCGCAACTCGCCGATGGAAAGTACCTACTCTAATATCACAATACAAGTAACACACTTAGAGTGGATTTACAAACCAACTCAAAATGACACTTAGTGTATTTTCAACCAATTGCACTTCCAAGCACAAACCGCGACTAAACTAACCAATAATCACTAACACGAGTGAAAATGGTCCTAATATGCCAATTAAACCCAAACGCAATTGTTAAACACTTATCATCCTCAAAATCACCCATAAACCTTAATTTTGACTCAATTCAAAATTAGTCTTTCAAATACACTAAAATGGGTTCCAACACTACCATAATCACTAAACCTAGTGATTAAACTCAATTACAAGTTCTAATCATGGCTAATTTGTTCACCAACCCAAAAGCCACCAACAACAACCATAAACCTGATTACTAGCATCACTAAACTCACTTCAAGAGTTTAAATGGGTTTATCTACAATTTAAGTTCAAACCCTAACTTGAATATCAAAATCAAACAATGAAATTTGGAGTTAAAACTTACCACAATAACCAAAACGTAGCTAGGAATGAGGTGAACAACTTTAACACTTGAGCTTTTGATCAAACCAAGCTTCTTCTTCTCCAAAACCCCAATTCGCTCTCTAGAAATCTCCCTCTCTCTCTAGATAGTTGAGAGTATGTTTGTGGATGTTGTAACGACCCGGAAATTTCCGACCAAATTTAAACTCTAATCTCTATATGGTTCCGACACGATAAGCAAAAACCCTAAAGTTGACCCGCACTTTTTCGATCGTTCTATACTTATAAGATTAATATTTACATAAATTAAACCTTACCAACATGATAAGTAATCCAAATTGTTGAGACTTATGTTTTCGAAAAGAGTTTTACACAACGTTTGACCGTCTAGTTTGACCGATGATATCACGAACTATACAATATATGATAATTATACGTTTGTGTATATATATGTATATATACATATTTAACATGATCTAAGAATGTTTTAATATCTCATTTTGTATTAATAACAATAAGTTATAAGTATATTTTGAAACTACTAACTTAAGTTTTCAAAACGATAACCATACGTAACGTTATTTGACTTAAATACTTATGACCTATAATGTTTATACATATATCGTATAAGTAATGTATTTAATCACTTTTAAAGACTTAAATACATAAAACAATATAAGTATATTTACAAAAGATAGCTATATTTGAATCCTCGTTCAGTTTTCTCAAAGATTTCTATACGTATACCTAGGGTATATGTACCCGTATCATACGCAGCTTCTAGATATATTTACTATTGGTATATACCAATAAAAATCTGCTCCTTAGCAGCCTTAAATGATTAAGAAACATGTGGAACCAACCATTTGTCAATTAGCATGAATTATTTAGCAAGAAAACAAAGTTAGGTATTTTTTTTTCCTTTATAACCTAAAAACGTTTTTATGCATGCACACCATTTCTTCACCCCATTTTCTCATACTTACACTTCCATTTCTCTCTCAAAATACTCTTAACTTCATACTTGATCATCTCTAAGCATTTTCCCCATCATTTAGCTTCAAAAACAACACTTAAACCTCATAAGAAAACCTTACAAAAACACTTCAAGAAATCCTTCCAAGAACACAAACTTACTTCCAATCTTTCATCCAATTCCATCACCCTTTTGGTTCTAGCTTTTTACTCCTCTTTTACAGCAACCTTGTCCAAGGAACTTGAGGTAGTAACTATGTTCATAACCTTATTCGATTCATATATATATAGCTATCTTATTTTGTGGTATAAAATTTTAACAACAAGAACATAGTTTGAAAGTTTTCAAACTTGTTTGCAAACTAAATAGATCCTTCTAACTTAAATTTTAAAATACTTCAAGACCTGTAATATAACTTAAATATATGCTAATTTAACAAGGTAAAACTTGGTTTTTCAAAGAATACCTTAAAAACTATTTTTACGACGTCGGAGTGCAACCGGGGACTGTTTTGGGTTGGATAATTAAAAACCATCTTAAACTTTGAATTGGAGGTTTATTTTCTGGAAAAATGATTTTTACTATAAATATGTTAACACATAAAAATTTCATGATTTAATTCAAAGTATAGGTATTTTTAGAAAAATGGTCATTAAATGATATTTTTGTAACAAAAATGTTTAACTTCATAAGTTTCACTAAAGTTTCACCTATGCCGTGTGATTTTGAATACAAACTAAGGTATTTACAGTTCATAGTCTTAAAGAGGGACTCGATCCAAGGATATGGCAAGTTGAATCAACAAAAACGGAGTTGTAACGAAGAAACTATGACCGAAACAAAATCGGATATCCAAGACTAGTTTAGCCACGAAAATAATTGGGAGAAATTAAATAAATCACATCTTTCTAAGATAACATGATATTTTATATATATGTACTCATAATTCAATTTTATATGGTTCAGGATCCCCCGTAAACAATACGAGAAGATTAATCATAAGATCCCATGATGTACGCAACACGTCATTTGACAACACCGGTACCGTGGGTCAAGATTAATCTCGACCAATACATATACGATGGGGGTTTTATTCATTTCATTGGGGGTTTATTAAACACCTAAAAATGAACCATTAAAATTGAATTACTAACATCGGACTGCTAACTACGGACTAAGGAATTATTAAAAGTATTAAAAGTATAACAAGTATATATATGTGACGATTGTTTAAAAATGAAAATATATTGATATATTATATATGGATAGGTTCGTGATATCAACCGGAAGACCAAGTCAAAATATTTATATCTTCAAGACAACAGTGAGTATATAGTCCCACTTTTAAACTCTAAATATTTCGGGATGAGAATACATGTATTTTATGTTTTACGATATGGACACAAGTAACTGAAAAATATATTCTACGTTGAGTTGTACCACTGGCATACTTCCCTGTAGCTTGGTAACTAATATTTACAGCGGTATTGTAAACGCGAATCCTGTTGATAGATCTATCGGGCCTGACAACCCCAACCGGACTGGACGACCAGTATTCAACGGTTGCACAGTACTTCGTTTTGTGACTACACTTGGTACGGTGTAGTAAGATTTCATATTAAAGGGAATATGCGACGTGATTGAATGTTAAGTATGGTTACCAAGTGCTCAACCACTTAGAATATTTTTATGAAAATGTTTATATATGAAATCTTGTGGTCTATATATATATATATATATATCGCTGCCGGCATTAAACCTATATCTCACCAACTTTATGTTGATATTTTAAAGCATGTTATTCTCAGGTATGAATTAAGTCTTCCGCTGTGCATTAGCTCGTACTAAGGATACTACTTGAGGCTATTAAGGACTTATATCATAAGGCGTTGCATTCGAGTCATTGAAGTTCATAGAGACTATTATTAAGTAAATGGCGGTTTAGGTCATTTGAATATTATGAAATGTCAGGCGATTATGTCAATTCTAGATGTAACTATAGATTGCCTTTTAAGAATATATGCAACGTTTGTAAGATGTATCATATAGAGGGCAAGTACCTCGCAATGTTATCAACTATTGTAATTCGTTTGTAATCAATATGGACAACATCCGGATGATTAGTTTCGGATCCTTTCAGTTGGTATCAGAGCGTTGGTCTTAGCGAACCAGGCTTTGCATTAGTGTGTCTAACTAGTAGTTGTTAGGATACATTAAGTGAGTCTGGACTTTGACCGTGTCTGCCTGTCAAAAGTTTTGCTTATCAATCCTAGTCGGAAATCATCTGCTTATCATCCTTAGGGAACTGCCTGCTTATCATTCTTAAGTCTAGACACGTCTTACTGCATTTAGTGCATCGATAGTGTATAGACAAAATTCATATCCTAGCGTATCTGTTACTATAGACATTGCCTGACGTATTTCAAAGATTCTCCGTAATTCATGGGATTTTGATATTATATATACATATGTAAATTATGTATTGAAGAGTACCAAACCCAACTCCTATAATCTATTCCAAACTAAAAATTCATTTTTCCGACCATACAAGATGGATTCTTCATCCAGCTCAAATTCCTCCGACTTCGATTGCTTCGCCGATATGGATTTCCATTCGAGCTCCGAGAACAGCGTCACCGGAATGGATCAACCAATTTCCCATCATCTATTTTGGATGAATTGGGGATGGGTTCGTAATATACTAAATCTCTGGAGACAAGAAGAAGGTGATCCATTCCATCCACCAAATTGTCCTCTTAACGATGAACCTGAAGCACTTACCGGCGAACCTATTCGAAACACCATTTTCTCGCTCATTTCTAGAGTATCTCGTCATGATTACATACTATCCCATATTTCGAATCTTGTTCATTCGCTCGTTCCAACTGTCAATCATCCCTGTATAATAGAAGAAGTCAACGAGCTTCGC
Source organism: Rutidosis leptorrhynchoides (assembly GCF_046630445.1). NCBI lineage: Eukaryota > Viridiplantae > Streptophyta > Magnoliopsida > Asterales > Asteraceae > Rutidosis > Rutidosis leptorrhynchoides. Next base: position 362,095,147 of record NC_092339.1, read on the forward strand.
GCTCGGGTAGTGGCTTTAGAAAATACGGTGCGAAGGTTACAAACACCAGCAGCAGCACCAGCAGCATAATCTGTATCACTATCAACAACGCCGACAGTACTTTTGTCACCCCCAAAATCTCAACATCACAAACTGTATCTCGGATATCAACATCACATACCTCAAAAACCTCATCGGAACTTCGAGTATGATCTTCGTTCTATATATCGTTCTACATCGATTATCTTCGCTTTACGTATCGTTTTACCTCATTTATCTTCGTTCGACCTGGCGATTATGTAATCTCTAATGCTTTAGAAGTTATGTAATCTAGTATTAACGATAAATCAAATGAGTTTAATACTTCATTGACTCATTGAATATATGATTACATCTGAAGAAAATATATATGCAAGTATATTTTTATAAAGATTGTAATTAAAAATTCTTTCGTACAAACTGTTAATGATGAAAATATTTTAACGGGTGGGTAGTACCCGAGGAATATTTAGAATTCACATTAATAAGTTACGTTGTACATTCTCTAAATCTGATTCAACGGTCATTTACTATCCTACTTACAACTACTGATATACGTATTCGTTCACCACAGAATAACCATTTCTATTCAAATTTCATATTTGGATTTTGATCTATCAGAATCCAACAAGTGGCATAATGAAGAAAACATTGGACAAAAATAAAAAGTGTTAGAAACAAACGAATTAATTAATTGAAATTGTGATAGGATTTCACGCTAACTGTTCCGGCTAACTGTTCCCAGTTAACTGATTAACATTTAATTTATCGCAATTTACATTCTCGCAATTTTATTTATCATCATTTAATTTCTGTTATTTACTTTTACGCACTTTAAATAACGGGACACGTATGCAAGGTTTCGACTTATCAAATCGACCCATCTATATATATATTTCGGAACAACCGTAGACACTCTATATGTGAAGGCGGGAGTTGGCTATACAGGGTCGGAGTTGATTTCAAAATATATATATACTTTGAGTTGTGATCGACACCGAGACCGGTATACGGGTCACGATACGTATTATTTAATTCTAATATTATATATTAAATTATATATGAATCATTGAACCATCGGACTATTGGACTGCTAACTTTGGACAATTAAAATGAATTAAATTAAAATATTGATTATAACATATGAAACTAAATAATTCTTCAAGTTTGCCACTTGATTTCATCCTAAACCTCATTTGTACTTCGACAATTATAATCCTCATTCAAATCTTTTCATGATTCTTGAAAACACCTCGATCGAGAAGTTGAACCAGCCGCACCTCGTTTACGGAAGAAAGATTTATGCATACAGTGATGCACCTGAAAAATTTTCGAAACCGAAGTTATAGTTAAAACGTATCCGCTTCGAATTCCTTATCATTCATTATCAAAAACAATCATACGATTCCTTTTCAAGAAGCTAATTTTGTCACAGCTCCACTTCGACTTCTCAGTGAGACTACTCCTATTATAATCTCGATATTTATACTTTGTCCTTTCGCCGTTGTTACCGGAGAACCTTTTTCACAACATCATCAGCAGACGTACCAGCAACTCGTTATCTCTTTGGCGAGATCCGCAATCAGTATTTTGAAAATCTCGTAGAAATTCTCCCAGTTATACCGAGAACGACTATCCCTAAGAATTACATATTTCGAATGTGAAGTTCTGAAAAAAAATCCTGGACTATGAAGTAGTTCTTGAAATGCTGAAGAAGCAGCAAAAACTGTAAACGACTTTAACAGTCAAAAGTTTAATGATGAAGTACATTGTGTTGGTAAAGCTTAGAAAAAGAGGAGAGTTGGAACTGGAAAACGGATTGAGCAAAGTATGAAGGAGGATGTAGATAAATCACAAGAACTAAATCTGCTTTCAAAGGATTCAAACGATTCAGTGCCTGCTGAAACCATTAGTAAAAACCCTACCCCTTATCCTAAACCTTTCCCGATGATATTCTTCATCATCATCTTATCCTAGATATTATAAGATATCTTCATATCTTCCGTTATACATATTCTCCATATTTCTGGAAATATTTTCACAACTATTCTTATCTGAGAATATTTATCTCTCCGTAATATCTGCGTTACAACATAAAAGAAACTGTGTTAGTTTCTAAGTTCTAAAACCTTCAAGTTTAAAATAGGAATGTTCTGAAGCAGTGTTGGGAACTGATGCATGAATTAGTATAATATAATGAAACTTGATCAACTTCATTATATTACAGTAAGTCATGTTAAGTTTCTAATGAAATGTGATGATTCACAGTACCATCATCATGTGCCATGTTACACGGCTCTTACATTCTATCCAATTCTCAAACATAATAGGAACATGTCATCCTGCCAGTTCTATCTTTTCCGGGGTATTCTGGTAATTTGACAAATCAAAATTTGTCCTATTACCATTTCTTTCTTAGAGCATTAGCTATACTCATTTCGAATCTCATATCTACAAATTCCGGACCATTACTCGCTTGACTCGAAGTCAGGAAGAGAAAACGAAAGTATGAAGCTTTGAAAAATAATGAAGAATACAAAGGCCGAAAATCACCCAGGATTTACAAACCGTGTATATCAATACGTATTGCAACGTAAAGACACGGGAGAATTAAAAATATTATAATTCCGAGGAAAGGATAGAAGTAAATAGATTCTTCTGGCGATAAATGAAAGAGAAGAATGAAAGATATGAAAGTTAGAAGTATAACAAGAATTAGAACGGGATGGAGCATTTAAAAGAATACTTTAAGGTATGAGTTGAAGGAGAAAGGATAGAAGATGTGAGTTGTGGAAATAAGGAAGAGAAGGAAATGGATTTATAGCAAAATATTCGACAAAGAAATCGAAACAGATCGCCGCACTAAATCAAAGAAGATCTTGATCGCCAAAGAACCAAATCTTATTACGTAAGATTTTCCATAAATTCCGGAAATCAATCCTAATCACGTCATCGGTTACAACAATTCTATATTTACTCATTTCACTCTTTTGTGATAGCTTCGCTCGTGCGTCTCACATAACCGAATCGTTTTATCTAAATCTTTCAATAATGATAAAATTTCATTATTACCTCATATTCGTCATGAAAACATTCCTATTGTTATTTATGACAACCTCTACCAAATTTCGAGGACGAAATTTCTTTAACGGGTGGGTACTGTAACGACCCGGAAATTTCCGACCAAATTTAAACTCTAATCTCTATATGGTTCCGACACGATAAGCAAAAACCCTAAAGTTGACCCGCACTTTTTCGATCGTTCTATACTTATAAGATTAATATTTACATAAATTAAACCTTACCAACATGATAAGTAATCCAAATTGTTGAGACTTATGTTTTCGAAAAGAGTTTTACACAACGTTTGACCGTCTAGTTTGACCGATGATATCACGAACTATACAATATATGATAATTATACGTTTGTGTATATATATGTATATATACATATTTAACATGATCTAAGAATGTTTTAATATCTCATTTTGTATTAATAACAATAAGTTATAAGTATATTTTGAAACTACTAACTTAAGTTTTCAAAACGATAACCATACGTAACGTTATTTGACTTAAATACTTATGACCTATAATGTTTATACATATATCGTATAAGTAATGTATTTAATCACTTTTAAAGACTTAAATACATAAAACAATATAAGTATATTTACAAAAGATAGCTATATTTGAATCCTCGTTCAGTTTTCTCAAAGATTTCTATACGTATACCTAGGGTATATGTACCCGTATCATACGCAGCTTCTAGATGTATTTACTATTGGTATATACCAATAAAAATCTGCTCCTTAGCAGCCTTAAATGATTAAGAAACATGTGGAACCAACCATTTGTCAATTAGCATGAATTATTTAGCAAGAAAACAAAGTTAGGTATTTTTTTTTCCTTTATAACCTAAAAACGTTTTTATGCATGCACACCATTTCTTCACCCCATTTTCTCATACTTACACTTCCATTTCTCTCTCAAAATACTCTTAACTTCATACTTGATCATCTCTAAGCATTTTACCCATCATTTAGCTTCAAAAACAACACTTAAACCTCATAAGAAAACCTTACAAAAACACTTCAAGAAATCCTTCCAAGAACACAAACTTACTTCCAATCTTTCATCCAATTCCATCACCCTTTTGGTTCTAGCTTTTTACTCCTCTTTTACAGCAACCTTGTCCAAGGAACTTGAGGTAGTAACTATGTTCATAACCTTATTCGATTCATATATATATAGCTATCTTATTTTGTGGTATAAAATTTTAACAACAAGAACATAGTTTGAAAGTTTTCAAACTTGTTTGCAAACTAAATAGATCCTTCTAACTTAAATTTTAAAATACTTCAAGACCTGTAATATAACTTAAATATATGCTAATTTAACAAGGTAAAACTTGGTTTTTCAAAGAATACCTTAAAAACTATTTTTACGACGTCGGAGTGCAACCGGGGACTGTTTTGGGTTGGATAATTAAAAACCATCTTAAACTTTGAATTGGAGGTTTATTTTCTGGAAAAATGATTTTTACTATAAATATGTTAACACATAAAAATTTCATGATTTAATTCAAAGTATAGGTATTTTTAGAAAAATGGTCATTAAATGATATTTTTGTAACAAAAATGTTTAACTTCATAAGTTTCACTAAAGTTTCACCTATGCCGTGTGATTTTGAATACAAACTAAGGTATTTACAGTTCATAGTCTTAAAGAGGGACTCGATCCAAGGATATGGCAAGTTGAATCAACAAAAACGGAGTTGTAACGAAGAAACTATGACCGAAACAAAATCGGATATCCAAGACTAGTTTAGCCACGAAAATAATTGGGAGAAATTAAATAAATCACATCTTTCTAAGATAACATGATATTTTATATATATGTACTCATAATTCAATTTTATATGGTTCAGGATCCCCCGTAAACAATACGAGAAGATTAATCATAAGATCCCATGATGTACGCAACACGTCATTTGACAACACCGGTACCGTGGGTCAAGATTAATCTCGACCAATACATATACGATGGGGGTTTTATTCATTTCATTGGGGGTTTATTAAACACCTAAAAATGAACCATTAAAATTGAATTACTAACATCGGACTGCTAACTACGGACTAAGGAATTATTAAAAGTATTAAAAGTATAACAAGTATATATATGTGACGATTGTTTAAAAATGAAAATATATTGATATATTATATATGGATAGGTTCGTGATATCAACCGGAAGACCAAGTCAAAATATTTATATCTTCAAGACAACAGTGAGTATATAGTCCCACTTTTAAACTCTAAATATTTCGGGATGAGAATACATGTATTTTATGTTTTACGATATGGACACAAGTAACTGAAAAATATATTCTACGTTGAGTTGTACCACTGGCATACTTCCCTGTAGCTTGGTAACTAATATTTACAGCGGTATTGTAAACGCGAATCCTGTTGATAGATCTATCGGGCCTGACAACCCCAACCGGACTGGACGACCAGTATTCAACGGTTGCACAGTACTTCGTTTTGTGACTACACTTGGTACGGTGTAGTAAGATTTCATATTAAAGGGAATATGCGACGTGATTGAATGTTAAGTATGGTTACCAAGTGCTCAACCACTTAGAATATTTTTATGAAAATGTTTATATATGAAATCTTGTGGTCTATATATATATATATATATCGCTGCCGGCATTAAACCTATATCTCACCAACTTTATGTTGATATTTTAAAGCATGTTATTCTCAGGTATGAATTAAGTCTTCCGCTGTGCATTAGCTCGTACTAAGGATACTACTTGAGGCTATTAAGGACTTATATCATAAGGCGTTGCATTCGAGTCATTGAAGTTCATAGAGACTATTATTAAGTAAATGGCGGTTTAGGTCATTTGAATATTATGAAATGTCAGGCGATTATGTCAATTCTAGATGTAACTATAGATTGCCTTTTAAGAATATATGCAACGTTTGTAAGATGTATCATATAGAGGGCAAGTACCTCGCAATGTTATCAACTATTGTAATTCGTTTGTAATCAATATGGACAACGTCCGGATGATCAGTTTCGGATCCTTTCAGATGTGAAAATGATCTAACAATGGATCCAAACCAGCTGATAAGTCCACAGATCTGGCCTCAAGTGAAATGACCAAAAAGCCCCTCATTAAACCCAAAATAGAAAAAGACAGAAAACTGTCGCTGGCAAGGTGCGCGGCGCACACACTGGTCTGGGCAGTTTCTGATCTTCTAATTTGCACTACACTTCACCCACTAAACGTACATCATTAATACACAATGTACAATCAATATTAGGGTCTTACAGAAGGAAATAAACTGCCTGAAGCGGGACTCGAACTCACAACCACTCGGTTAAACCCAACACATGCCTAACCAATGAACCATTAATTTGTTTTGGTAATACTTGTGTGTCAAATTATTTAATATGTATGAAACCGTTTTATTAACTTATTATTATTATCTAAATTACCAACTAGATTATGTATCATCTTCTATATTATCGTGAACTCATTGTTATCATCATCATCTATCGATTTTTACTGTTATCACCGTCCACACCATCATTCATAATCCTCATTCTTCGTTACTATGTAGAATCAAAACCATACCATCGACTAACTACTTCAAAGGCCTATTGCATTACCAAATTCCCAGTTTAGTGGCCTTCGGCCCAAGTTGAAATACTAGTCCACGGCCCAACAGAAAATTTAAGTGGATCTCGGCCCATTAAAATAGATTAGAAAGCCCACAAAACTAATACAAGATATCTTCATCAGGTTTAAAATTCTGTATTAGATAAGCAAAACCACATGTGGACCATTCCACTTCCCACTGGTCAGCCATAGTGGAAAAGAAAGAAAAAAATGAACGTGCAATTTAACATATATCCATACTGTTTTCTTCTTTCCATCATCTACTATGCCCACGTCATCTACTATTATCATTTATCAATTGTTATTGTGACATCATCCTTCTTACCAAAACCCAAAACAGAAAAATGCAGGTGCAGTCGGTTTGTTTTGTGCTTTTCGAACAGAAACAGAAATTTAACAAGGTTTGTTGTAGTGTTTGATGGCTGACAGATGCAGCCATATGCTGCTGTGATGGCAGTTTACAACAAAAGTAGTACGCAGAAATATGTGTATGTATTTGTATATCTAATATATAGATAGATGATAATATATGAACATGGCTAGAGATTGATGGAGAGCGATAGGTAACAGAAATATATTCCTAGATAAATGATAGTGGGTATATGATAATAAAACATAAGGTAATATAATACATAAAGTAATATAATAATTAAAATCTAAAACTTGCATAACCTTAGCCGCCGGTCTACTATTGTCTTAATTTCCATCACGGACTGTGTATCGTGTGAAACCAGTGGCGGATAAAAGTGTTCAGAAAAATTCCATATTTTTAAATTAACTATTTTTATTTATTTTGGTCATTATGGTATAAAATTTGATCATTAATTTATTAATTAAAAATTACATCAACTGTCCCTCTCAATTCTGAGTAAAATATGAAAAGTGTTAAAATTTAATAACTAGATCCTAAATACACGTTTAGTGAGCCTAAAATTTATAGAACTCAATTTCGGATCACCGTTTATTTTGAAATAATATAAGTTCGAATTAAACTTCTCTAAATAATAATCGAAATGTCCAACGAGTATTACAATCATTTAATATTTATTGTTTAATATACTTTATTTATATATAGTTATGTTTTAAATAATATTTATTATAATATCATATTTTATTTTATCTTACATAGTGAATTATAATAATTGAATTATATAAAAAATTCAAATTAATATTTATATGTATATATATATATATATAATTAAATATGTATCTATCTATTTACAAATAGTTGTTCGTGAATCGTCGGGAATGGTCGAAGGTCAATTGAACATATGAAACAATTCAAAATTTTTGAGACTCAACCTAACAGACTTTTCTTATCGTGTCAAAACTATTAAATCGTATCGAGAGTTTGGTTTAAAAATTAGTCAAAATTTTTCCGGGTCATTACAGTACCTACCCGTTAAAGAAATTTCGTTGCGAAATTTGATCGAGGTCATCATGGCTAACGATAAGAATGTTTTCATGACGAATATGAGTTGATAAATAGAGTTTTATTACCATAGAGTAATATGGATAAAACAATTTGATTACTCGAAGAGTACGAGTGAAGCTATCACAAAAGAGTGAAATGAATAATTGCATGTTCGTCTTAACCAGTGACGTAGTCACGGTTGATTTCCTGAATTCAAGGAATTTAGAGGAAATCTTCGAAATCTAAATAAGATATGAGTCTTCAGAATTTAAGGAAATTAGAATCTTTTTAATTAAATGTGGTCATCTGTCTTGATTGCTACGTCTGATATTTTCATTATAAATTAAACCCTTCCGTTCCATTATTTTCATCACTCCTATACTTTCTTTCTTAATTTTACTTCTAAAAGATTGTGAAAATGCTTCATCCAGTTCTAATCCTTGATATTTTCCTAATTATCATTTCTGTCATCCTTCTTTTTAATCTTCCACGTGATACTATTCTTAATTCTACCATGTCTTTATATTGCTATTCGTATTAATATCCACGGTTTGTAACCTCCATGTTGTTATTGGGCTTTATATTTTCTCTTATTTTTTAGAGCTCTTTGCCTTTTTATTTTCTTCTCGACCTCTAGTAAAGCGAGTAATGGTCCAGAATTCGTAAGTACAGAGTTTCGAATGAACTTAATGTTCTAAACAAGAAAGAACGTAATAGTACGATTTGATTTGTCAAAATACCAGAATCACTGAGGATAGAACTATCAAGAATATATTTTCTTGATATGTTCGGAGGTTGAACAGATTGAACGAGTCGTGTAACATGGCACATGGTAACGTTATAGTCTGTGAATCATCATGTTTCATTAGAACTTCCAGCATGACTTATTGGTAATATAATCACGTAAGTGTCATTATATTATACTAACTCATGCTCAAATTCTTAACAATTCTCCAGAATTCATTCGTAATTATACTTAGATTTTACAGAAGTTTTCAATATAATGGAATACAGAAAGCACGAAGAGGTATATAATTTCGAACAAGAATACTTATGAAAATATCCTCAGAAATATCGAGTATAATTATGATGATATTTTGGAATTTCTAAAAAAAAAAATTTCGCAAGATTTTAACATGAGTACGGAGCAAGATATTCGTTGAAGGTTTCATCAGATCCAGAATTACCTGGATTCTTTGAATATATGGTATGGTCCTTGTATTTGGCCTTGGTCTCCTTCATGGTTTGCTCAATCTGTTTTTCAGTACCAAATTATCTATCGAGCGTTCCTAATGCTCCCTTCTTTATCATCAAACTTTTGGCCGTTTAGACCATCTATAATTTTTCTATTTCCTCTGCATTTAATGTTACGATATCTGAATCATCGGTTATTAATCCGAGGTGGTTTCAAAAGAATTGTGTTTTTAGGTGATTAAACGCTGATGGTAATTGTCAAGATATAAAGGATGTTTAAGATGAAATCAAATGGCAAACTTGAATAATTGTTTAGTTTCATATGTTATAATCAATATTTTAATTCATTTTAATTGTCCAATGTTGGTTGTCCACAGTTAGTAGTCCACAGTTAGTAATTCAATAATTCATATATAATTTAATATATAATATTCGAATTAATTAATACGTATCGTGACCCATTGTATACATGTCTCAGACTCGATCACAACTCAAAGTATATATATTACTTTAGAATCAACCTCAACCTTGTATAGCTAACTCGATCATTACCGTATATAGAGTGTCTATGGTTATTCCAAATAATATATATAGATGCGTCGATATGATATGTCAAAACCTTGTATACATGTCCCGATATTTTAAGTGCGTAAAATAAATAACAGAAATTAAATGACGATAAATAAAATTGCGAGAATATAAATTGCGATAAATAAAATATAATCAGTTAGCTAGGAATAGTTAGCTAGGAACAGTTAGCGTGGATTCTTAATAAAAAAATTTTCATAGTTAATTTGTTTGTTTCTAACAAATTTTATTTTTTTCAATGTTTTCTTCATTATGCCACTTGATGGATTCTGATAGGTCAAAATCCAAATATGAAATTGAATGGAAATGGTTATTCTGCAGTGAATGGATACGTATATCTGTGAATATAAGTAGGATAGTAAATGACTGTTGAATCAGATTGGAAGAATGTACAATGTAACTTATTAATGTGAAATCTAAATATCTCTCGGGTAGGCCCGTTAAAATATTTTCACGATTAACAGTTTGTACAAAAGAATTTCTAATTACAATCTTTATGAAAATATACTTGCATATATATCTTCTTCAGATGTAATCATGGATTTATAGATATCGATTGTTAAATCGATGATGAAAGATGTGAATGATAACATATGTGAATTAATTATGATAGAAGCCCAAGGCTTCTTTTATCTTTCTTGGGTATTACCTACCCGTTAAAAAAATTCACACGTCATAGTTAATATGAAAAGAATTTTTATTACGATCTCGAGATATACATAAATATATACATATATCCTTTAATCGTGAACATAAAGTAATGAATTAATATCTCATAATTCATCATTCTCGGTACTCATCGGTGTCTGTGGTGCTTACGTAGCTTGTGGTGATGGAAATGATGCTGGTGCGGGTGGTGTTGCTGTTGGTGTTGGTACTGCTTGTGGTACCTGCGTAGTAGATGCGAGCCTAGCTTCCAAATCGAACAACGTCACCTCCAGGGTTTCTACTTTATGCTCGAGTCTATGAATTAGTTCTACCCATTCTTCCGTTAGGTTTGTCAATTCTTGATATTTAGTTCGAAGTCTTCTAACTTCTTCTAATAATCCTATCTGATTTGAATTCGAGAGTAGATGAAGAATACTATCTTTAACTACATCGAGTCGACCTTCGAGGCGGAAAATCCTTGCGAAAAGAGTGAAAACGGTATTGGAAATAGGTTCGCCAGTAAGCGGATCGAGCACTCCGACATTAGGTGGTAAGTTTGGCTCGTGATATGGAGTACCTTCTTCATTTCTCCACAGGGTAAGTATTTCTCGAACCCATCCCCACTTTCTAAAGAAATCAAGGTAGTTGATCGGTTGGTGTGCTCCCGTCACACTATCTTCGGAGTCAGAGGAACTTGGTCGATTCGTAGAGGCCATCTTACGCGATCACAGAATAGATTTTTGGTATGAAAAGCTTAGTGACAGCAAATGATAGTTGGATGGTATTCTCAATGCATAATATGCATAGATATATATAGTACCAGGATTCCTTAAATTACGGAGAAATTTACGGAAGATATCAGGCAAAGTTTACCGTAATAGATATGCTAAGATATGAATTTGTCTATACACTATCTATGCAATAAAGGCAGTAAGGCGTTTCTAGACTTAGGAATGATAAGCAGGTAATTTTCTACTAGGAATGATAAACAATACTTATAATGTGCAGCTAAGGTCGAAGTCCAGACTCGCTAATGCATCCTAACAACTATCAGTTAGACACACTAATGCAAGACCTGGTTCACTAGTACCAACGCTCTGATACCACATGTGACGACCTGTCCTAATCCACCTGGACGAAGTCATCAACATCTGGTCCCATTGCGAGGTACTGACCTAAATATGCCATGAATGACTCCAAGTAATATCTTTAAAATGAGCAAATGCACAGCGGAAGATTTCATTTATACCTGAGAATAAACATGCTTAAAAGTGTCAACCAAAAGGTTGGTGAGTTCATAGGTTTATCATAACAATCATTTCAATATATTAATAGACCACAAGATTTTCGTTTATAAATATATGTACACTCGCAAGTGTATAAAAGTATTCCATAAGTTGTTGAGCGCTTCGGTAACCATACTTAACAATTAATGTGGCATATCCCCTTTATTATGAAATCTCCCTACACTGTACCAAGTGTAGTAAAAAACGAAGTACTATGCAACCGTTTACGATACTAGAGCGACTAGCTCGGTTGGGGTGGTCAAACTCGATAGATCTATCAATAGGATTCGCGCTTACATGTTCTTCCAACATGTAAATATTAGTTACCAAGCTATTAGGGAAAATATGCAAAGTGGTACAACTCAACGTAGAATATATTTTAAGTACTTGTGTCTATTTCGTCAAACATAAAAGCAACGCATGTATTCTCAGCCCAAAAATATATATTGCAAAAGCAATTAAAAAGGGGGCAAATGAAACTCACCATACTGTATTTTGTAGTAAAAATACATATGACGTCATTAAACAAGTGTAGGGTTGGTCTCGGATTCACGAACCTAAATCAATTATTATATAACAAATAATATTAATACATATAATAATAGTAAACAATTATTATTATTATACCTAATATTTATATATATATCCAATTCTTATTAAAGTATTTTAATTAGAATATATATATATATATATATATATATATATATATATATATATATATATATATATATATATATATATATATCATTTATTATAAATTTTATATATGTTTAAAATATTATAATGTATCAAAATTAATATTTATCTATGATTATGTGAAAATATATATATTTATACTATATGTAAATTTATATATAACATTGTAGATAGTAATATTTTATAAAAATTTATGTAGTGTAATATATTATATGTAATAAGTATATCTTTACTTATAATAATAATACTTATAATTATAACTTTTATATATAAAAAAATGATACTTTTAATAATAATAAATACTAATAATAATAGCTATAAAAATAATGATTTTACTATTAATAATAATACTAATATTTATGTTACTAACTATAATGATGATATTACTACTAATAGTAATACTAGTACTTAATAATAATATTTTCATTACTAATGATAATATTAATAATAGTGCTCCAAAATAGTAATACTATTAATGATGATAATAATATTAGTAATAACAATGATAATAATAATCATAATTATAATTATAATCATGATGATAATAATAAATGATAACTAATACCTATATTAACAACAATAATAATAATAGTTAGTACCTTAGAAGCTTTTCTTAAAAAGAAGGAAATAAACTGCCTGAAGCGAGACTCGAACTCGCGACCACTCCGTTAAACCCAACACATGCCTAACCAATGAACCATTAATTTTTTTTGGTAATACTTGTGTGTCAAATTATTTAATATGTACAAAACCGTTTTATTAACTTATTATTATTATCTAAATCACCAACTAGATCATGTATCATCTTCTATATTATCGTGAACTCATTGTTATCATCATCATCTATCGATTTTTACTGTTATCACCGTCCACACCATCATTCATAATCCTCATTCTTCGTTACTACATAGAATCAAAACCATACCATCGACTAAATACTTCAAAGGCCTATTGCATTACCAAATTCCCAGTTTAGTGGCCTTCGGCCCAAGTTGAAATACTAGTCCACGGCCCAACAGAAAATTTAAGTGGATCTCGGCCCATTAAAATAGATTAGAAAGCCCACAAAACTAATACAAGATATCTTCACCAGGTTTAAAATTCTGTATTAGATAAGCAAAACCACATGTGGACCATTCCACTTCCCACTGGTCGGCCATAGTGGAAAAGAAAGAAAAAAAAATGAACGTGCAATTTAACATATATCAATACTGTTTTCTTCTTTCCATCATCTACTATGCCCACATCATCTACTATTATCATTTATCAATTGTTATCGTGACATCATCCTTCTTACCAAAACCCAAAACAGAAAAATGCAGGTGCAGTCGGTTTGTTTTGTGCTTTTCGAACAGAAACAGAAATTTAACAAGGTTTGTTGTAGTGTTTGATGGCTGAGAGATGCAGCCATATGCTGCTGTGATGGCAGTTTACAACAGAAGTAGTACGCAAAAACTAGTAGTAGCGTTCTTTGATGGTTTATGGTGGTGGGAAAACTGTTGTAAACAGAAAACAGGAACGGGTACAGCAGCTACAGCAGTAGCAATTAACATTAATGAACCTTCGCGAGTGGAAGAAGAGAGAGAAAAATAGAGAGAGAAAGTGATAGTATGCAACAAATAAGCGATGGTGATGGATGGTTGATTGTGTACGAGTTTGTGTTAGTGAATGTGTGTTGTGGGTTTGTATTGATGACCGATGATGGATTGTGGTTCGATGACGGTTATGGTGGTTGATTGTTCTAGGTGGCGGATTGGGGTTGTGATGATGGTGAGTTGCAGAAGAGAGAGAGAAGTGAGAAGAAGGTGACGGTATAAGGTGACATGGTGACGGTTCTCGATTTTGGTGGTGACTTCCGGTGGTGGCGGCGATAATGGTTGATATTTGATTGTGGTTTATTCAATAACTAGCAATAATATATCAGTAGCAAACAACTAGGTGATCTTCGAATGGTGTTTGGGTTTGTGTTGGTGATGTGCTTCTCTATATGTGTATGTATTTGTATATATAATATATAGATAGATGATAATATATGAACATGGCTAGAGATTGATGGAGAGCGATAGGTAACAGAAATATATTCCTAGACAAATGATAGTGGGTATATGATAATAATAATACATAAGGTAATATAATACATAAAGTAATATAATAATTAAAATCTAAAACGTGCATAACCTTAGCCGCCGGTCTACTATTGTCTTAATTTCCATCACGGACTGTGTATCGTGCGAAACCAATGGCGGATAAAAGTGTTCAGAAAAATTCCATATTTTTAAATTAACTATTTTTATTTATTTTGGCCATTATGGTATAAAATTTGATCATTAATTTATTAAATAAAAATTACATCAACTGTCCCTCTCAATTCTGGGTAAAATTTAAAAAGTATTAAAATTTAATAACTAGATCCTAAATACACGTTTAGTGAGCCTAAAATTTATAGAACTCAATTTCGGATCACCGTTTATTTTGAAATCATATAAGTTCGAATTAAACTTCTCTAAATAATAATCGAAATGTCCAACGAGTATTACAATCATTTAATATTTATTGTTTAATATACTTTATTTATATATAGTTATGTTTTAAATAATATTTATTATTTATTATAATATCATATTTTATTTTATCTTACACAGTGAATTCTAATAATTGAATTATATAAAATTTCAAATTAATATTTATATATATATATATATATATATATATATATATATATATATATATATGTGGTAGGATCAAGAGGGAAGTAACCAATCGGGGGGAAGCGGGGGGAAGCAAAAACTTTTTTTTTTTTGAAAAAACTTTGTTCACGAACATTATAGATGAGATGAAAATATGAACATTTAGTAGAGACACTTTGTGATAAATGTTTTTATTTTGGAGGGAAAACGCTCGAAGAAGTCATATATAACAATTATCGTGTTTTTCGAGCGTATGTTGAGGTTTTAGCTATTGGGGTTTAGATATTGGGGTTTAGATATTAGGGTTTATAGGGTTTAGATATTAGGGTTTAGAAATTTAGGGTTTAGGGTTTAGATTTAGGATTTAGATTGAGTTTTTAACACGAACGGTTTAGAGTTTAGGGTTTAGGGTTTAGGGTTTGGTGTTTTGGGTTTATTCCATAAACCCAAACCACCAAACCCTAAACCCTAAACCCTAAACTCTAAATCGGGCTAAATTTTACTTCACAAAACATGAAAAAAAAAACGTTCATATTCTTCACGAACAATATTATCTTGAATGTTATTTTTGTCGATCGTTTTCCCGCTTAAATAATAACATTCATCACGAAGTGTCTCTTCTAAATGTTCATATTTTCGTGTGATCTTGATGCCGAAAAAAAAATTCCAAAAAAAACGAATTTTTTTTTTTTGCTTCCCCCCGCTTCCCCCCGATTGGTTACTTCCCCATTGATCCTGCCCCATATATATATAATTAAATATGTACCTATCTATTTACAAATAGTTGTTCGTGAATCGTCGGAAATGGTCGAAGGTCAATTGAACATATGAAACAATTCAAAATTTTTGAGACTCAACCTAACAGACTTTTCTTATCGTGTCAAAACTATTAAATCGTATCGAGAGTTTGATTTAAAAATTATTCGAAATTTTTCCGGGTCACTACATATGAGTAGTTGACAGGGTTTGTTTTAGTTCGTATGCTCTTGGTGCGCTTTCTTTGGCAAAGCGCTCTTTTAAATCATTCCAGATTTCATATGCGCTGTTAGCATATTTAACACTGGATCTTATATCCTTCTCCATGGCTGTAGTCAACCATTCTTTAACCATAGCGTCACAACGCATCCATGACATGTATTCTTCAGAGTCTTCGTTTGGTTTCTTTAGTGACCCGTTAACAAAACCCACTTTGTTCTTGGCAAAAAGAAAGTTCATCATCTCCTGCGACCAGTCGGTATAATTCATGTCTGTTAGGGTTTCATTAACGTGCATCTGCTTGGGATAATCGGACGGATGGATGTACATGGGCAAATTTGTAGCCATCGGATCGTTTGTACTTTTGCCAGATCGATTCCCTTCGTCTCCAGCCATGCTGTCTTCTGATGATTATTTTAGGTTTTTCAGTTTTCGCAGCCGCTCTGGTACCATATAAATTTAGTATTGTTAGAATGAATCGATTAATTTTATTGAATAAACCTGTCGACTATTATACAGAGAAAATCCAATACTGATAAGGAAACTGAATAAAATAATTCTAGTGCTATTCTTGAGGAGTAAGTCATCGAGATTTATTCAAACTCCAATATTAACTTCGATTTAATCACCGTCTTTCTTGAAATTGTGTTTTTTCAAGATCTATTTGTTGGCAAAATGACAATGTTTCAAATAAGTTATTAGGAAATCAACATCATATTGCGATTTGTGTTCAAAGTACAAATGTGCCATTTACACTTTGTGTTTATTCAAATTGATATAGAGGTTTAAAGTAATTTCCCCTACATACTAAAATCCGTGGAGGGTTTGGTCGTTTCGACCCCCCCACGTTGTCCAAACGACAACAGAAAAAAAAAACATTTCCCCCCAAACTTCATCCAACTTTTAAGTTTAGTCCCTCAATCAGGGGTGTAAAACGTAAATTTAATATTTTTATTAAAAATCTTAATTAAACTTCACCCATACTTTCAACGGAACATATCTTCCCGCTCGTCTCACGTTAAATTTTTTCGAACCCACCGTTTAACTCAGAAAAATCTTACGAACCCAACGGGACTAACTATACGCGAAACGGACACTTCTAAAAAAAACGCTAAATACCTCGAACTATATTCAATACATATACACACCTATAATACGCTCCGTTAACTATGAATACGCAACTCAAAAGCCCCGCGGCATCGCGCGGACCCGTTTTCTAGTTTAACTCAATTGGTGGCAAATTCAACGAAATACAATTAAAAGAAACGTGTTAACTGGAGGTAAAAATCAATAGATATAACGGATATTTCCGTTCATATTTAAGTTTCAACTCTTTATGAAAGACTACACTTAATTTTTTTGGTTCTTTACCTTTCGAGAAATTCAAGAATACATGCGTTATTACATTAATTTTTCCTCGTATCGTTTTTTGTGTTTTCTTTTATTCACAATCACTTTCACACACTTTTTCATTAAAAAAAATTGTTAATTCCCATTATTTACCTTGGATAAATGGGTCCCACAAGTCGGCGGAGTATACTTAGACCATTTGTAATGGTTAGCGGTGTCACTTTTCGTGTCACTTGCCTTTTTATACTTTTTGAATGAGTAGGACGTGTTACTTTGTTGAGTGGAATATTTGTGGTGTTACTTTTTGGTGTTAATTTAGAGTATTGTGATGATGTGTTAAAATCTAATTGGGTTAAGCATTAAATGAGGATATAAATAATATTTTTAAATCAATAAAAAAAATAAAACAAACAAGTAACATGGTGTTTCTTGTCATGTTACTTTTACCCAAACGCCAAAAAGACACCAGAGCCGCCTCATTACTCTTGCATTTCTTGGTCCACATGGGCAAGTAACATGGCCTTACTTTAGCCCGTTACAGATGGTCTTACCGGCGAGCTACACCAAATTATAAACTCCGCCCTTTTCCCGAAAACTATATATATATATATATATATATATATATATATATATATATATATATATATATATACTCTATATATATATATATATACTCCTCATAATTTCTTCCCTAAAACAGCCGCAACTACCCCCTTTCTTCTCTTAAAAATTAAATACCCCCCAAATGTCAATTTCTACAAACCATCAATCACTCTTCATTTCTTCACTCTAATTAATCCTTTAATTTCTGAAATAATCCTACTATCTCTTCACTTGTGGTCAAAATTGAGTCAACAAGAATCTCTAATTCGACTGATTGAAGATGACGACAACGGAGTAATTAGCTACGATGATTTAATGGACGCGGTTGAGTTACCATTCTCAGATGCTTTTGTTACTCAAATTATGAGATCGTCTAGTTGCAGTGGTGGTACTGCTAATAGGGTAGAGTTGTTAGGTAATAAATCGGAACGTGAATCGTGTAGTAGCTCATTTCATCCAGATAAAGGTACTTCTTTATATATAAACTTTTTATTTGAGATCTGTTTCAGTTTCTGTCTTAATTTAATTTCACGCGTGTGTTACTTTTTAATGTTGATGACTAACCTAGGGTTTTGGATTAGGAAATTTGGGGGAAAATATTATTTGTGGTACATGATATAGTCTGGAGTTTGCTAATTACTGAATTCCATATATACTTGCTTTTTCATATTGTGCTAAGTGAAAGCCTATATGAACAATTGCATTACCTTTTACATTGTGCCGAGTTTCTAACACTTATACGAGCTATTACACGCGGTTATGACAGATAACAACAACTATGATGTGAATGGTTCAAGACCAACTATCTGGCTAGATGGTCAATCATTTGTTGACCATGATATGGAATCTGTTTCAGAGGCTAAACAATTACAGAGCAAATCTGGGAAAGCAGTTAGAAGTAATGGGAATAGTTCTAGAAGATCGCGAGTAGCACATATGGAAGCTTCTATGAATGTAACAGGCGTACTTGAGTTTGATAATCTACTGAAGGACGTATAACCTTATCCTGGAAAATACAACATTTCAGGTAAAAGAGTACGGGCTGTTTACTTTTTTCTGTATTAAATCTTCTTTCCATTTGCCTTTGTTTGGGAAGGGGTGTCTGATTTTGTGTCTCCTAGAAACAGATCATTCTCAGATTAAGTGACAAAGAAGCAACAATTTTACTTACTGAAAAAATAAAAGAGCTGTACAGAAACGGATCATTAAGTGGAAAGTTTTGTGCAGTTGTCCCCAAGGATGTAAAAGTTGTGACTCAGGGACGAGTCGGGTTGGACCTTGGAGGGCCGAGTCGGGACAAGTCCGGCGTTGACCAACGTTGACTTTTAGTAATAAATAAATCAAACATAAATAAATAAAACATAATTATTTTGAACTTAGATATATGGCGAAAAAGTAATTATAAAAATTAGGGATTATATACTTGGAGGCCACCTATATTTGAAAACGATTTTGTAGGCCACCAAATTCGCATAAAAGCTCATCCGAAAAAAGTAAATTCACATAAATTTCTTAATTAACACTATCTCTATTATTCAAGTTTCCTTCAAATATAAGAGTTATTGCATTCTTTTGGATTTTTACGATGAATTGTTAAGCCACATTTGGTATGTATGAAACAAAATACAAATTTGGGTGACCCACAAAACCATTTTTAAATACGGGTGGCCTTCAGACACAAAGTGATATATTCAGGTGGCTTCCTAATGTATAATCCTTAAAAAGATAACTTTTTTTTTTTACCTAAGTTTGACTTTGACCGACTCAGCCCAACATGGACCGACTTTGACCCGACTTTTTAGCGTTGACTGACTTTGACTGAAATGTTACAAACACAGAAAAAAGCTGAAGACAAGTGTATCTGGAAAACGAAGTGATAAAAGAAACGGTAAACTTCCAAAAATTAAATGTGATTCGTTTTCTGTAAAGGCTGGCTTGTCAAGTTTCAGTTCAGCTGCTTGTAGTAATAACATACTTGGTATGCCCTATTTTCATAAATGTGTTCTGTGTTTGTAAATTGTAACTCGTTTGACTTTTTTACCTATTTGTTAATGTTCTTGAATTTGTGGTCTAGGTGTTTACGGTTCAAAACATGATATTTGTGAATTTGGAAAGCAAGTAGATGTGGTATCATTGAATGAGCTCCTTGATGATAGTTTAAAGTGTTGTAATTCAATTAAAGAAAAGGAAAAGAAAACCGAAGTTTTGAATGGAAGTATTTTGTCGTCTGTTAGAGATGCTTGTTCAATTCTTCGAACCCAGAAGCCTATCAAAACCCTAACGGTAGATGGTGCTTATAACCATAATGCATCTTGCGTACCAAATAATGACATTGAAGGGGCTTTTGCAAATCCATCTTCTTGTAACAAGGTTAGTTATATGTATATTTGTGTATCTAGTTATTGAGTCGACTGCAAGCGTCGATTTATTGGCGACTTGACTGACTCTTAGAGCCTAAAGTAAATTTCAGGCAGGATTTAAAACCCATGAAAATTTGATTTTACCATTTTCATGGCGTCTCAATTTTATTTTTAATTTTATTTTATTTTATAAATTTTTTTTTCCTACTTATTGGCCGGAGGTCCACTCAGAAGCAACCTCTATCCGTTGAATAGAGTGATGAATGACTTTCTGTACTTTTGAGAGTGGTTTTACTCTGGGTGGAGAAATGACTTGTCTTTTGAGAGTGGTAGTAAAAGATGAAGATAATGAAGAGGTAGAAAAATATGAAAGGGAATTCATAGAAATGGTGGAGAATCTTAATTACTTGGGAATACCTTGTAATACAGACAAAGAGAAATTTTGGATCAATCCTAATGATCAAGATCAAGGCGATAATGATGAAGAAAATTATTATAGCCCAGAAAATCAAGAAAGGATCCAACAAAGTAATAAAGATTATGAGGAATTCCAAGCTCAAGAAGAACAGAAGCAAGCAGAAATGGAACAAATGAAGTTATACATGCAAAGAAATGTCGGTGAATTCAGAACTGGAGAACTTGGATCCTCAAGTAATCCATATCACCCGGAAGACTTTTGGGATACACCCTTCAAATTTCCAAAAGAATCAGAAGAAGACAATGAAGATACTGAAGAAAACATAATGGAATTCTCAAGGTCATATGAACAAAGGAAAGGAATACCTGAAAATCCACCAGGTAATCATCAAAGGATATACATGGCCAAAGAAGATGAAGATCATGAGCTAGAATACCCAAGATTGAAGAAGGTTCAAGAAGCATTTGAAGCTGCATACCCTTTTGGCTCAACATCAGAAGTATCAGGAACATATGATCCACCACAAGATCATACACAAGGAATGGCTACATACCCACCAGCAAGAGGAAACTATAGATCAGTGCCATACCCAGGTCAAAGCAGTGGTAGAAGAATGTTCATGGGAAATTATGGTGACTATCATAATTCTCAGTGGACCTTACCATCAGCACAAGCAGAAAATGGTGCCATGCTCGTGTTACCACCAGATCCAGGATTATGGGCAGATGTTATCTCAAGATGGGAATCAATAACCATCAATAACATCAACAATAGAACATGGAGTGATGCAAAAGAAGTTCTTCTATATGTAGAAAACCTACTTGGAGAAAATGAGAAGATAATGTGGCAGCAATGGCGTACTGCATTTCCAGATGCTTATCAAGCATTAGAATCAATGTACATAGATCCACAAAACATTACTTCTCAAGTTCGACAAATTGTGATACTTGAAGATCCATATCGAGGATCAACGGAAGCACAAGAACGAGCATACAGAGATTTGGAAAGAATAACCTGCAATGATACAAAGGATCTCTGGAGTTTCTTACAAGAATTCCGAATTTTAGCAGCAAAATCCGGAAGAATGTATTTCCCCTAGACAACAAACAAGTTATTCACCAAACTACCACAATCTTTATCAAGAAAGATTGAAAGTGCTTTTAAAGAAAAATATCCCGGCGTTTCAGCAGCAGTCTTACCAGCAATACACTTCATATACAGATATGTCACAGATATGTGCACGGAAGCTGCTCTGCAAAAAGAATTAAGAGATTTATCGGTATGTTCCACGGTTCATATACCAGGATTTTACAAATCCAAAAAGAAGTTTGGGCTAAGAAAATCAAGAACATACAAAGGAAAACCTCACAAAACACATGTTAGGGTTTTCAAAAATAAATACAAAGGTGATGGAAGCCGAATTTCCAAATGTAAATGCTACATTTGTGGAAAAGAAGGGCATTTTGCTAGAGAATGCAAAAGCTCTACAGGAAACATAGCCAGAAAATCAGTCATGGAAAATTTGGACTTAAAGGAAGACTGGGATGTTGTATCTGCAGATCAAAGTGATAATGATACAATTTACAGTGTATCAGAAAATGAAGCGGGATCAACATTTCAAAATATTGGGGCTATGGTAGAAGATGACCCATTGGAAGAATATTGTTTTATGATGTATCCAACACCGGATAATCAATCACAAAAGAGTTCATGGAGACCAAACAAAGACTTGCCTCCAGAGAGTCAAGTATGTGAGCACACATGGCAAGAGAATGAAATAACTAACCTAACATTATGTTATTTCTGCTACATACACACAACTGCCACGTCAAGATTGCATTGCCCAAAATGCGAAATTACAACTTGTGGTCTATGTGCATCAAATTATCTGGGAAAGAAAATCCAGATAAAAAGACCGTTTGAAGCAACTACATCATCATCCTTACAAGCAGGTGAATTTGTAAAAATTTTAGAAGAAAAGGATAAGAAATGGCAAGAAGTAGTTCAGCAATTGGCAGAAGAAAAAGTAGAACGACGTTTGATGGAAGAAAGGTTGAGGACAACCCTGGCACAAGAAAGAGAACAATTCCATAAGGATATGGAATATATTAAAAGGGTTCATAAAGAAGAAAAGTTGGGTTTTGAATATGAAATGAAGTTGTTATCTGAAGAATTGGACAATGCGAGATGGAAACATAAACACGAAGTCAATATGCTCCAGTCCAATATGGAAAAGGAACGAGATAAGTACGAGGAACAAATTAATCATCTGAGACAAGAAATGAATAATTTGGTAAATCCAGGATACTCACAAGAAGAGTATCCACCATTACCAAGCCAACAGATAAACGTTCTTTTAGAACAAGAGGTGATTAAATCATCAGTTACAACGGATGAAGTCAAAAGGAAGAGAGTAATCAACCAACTATATAATGTTGAACTGGAATTTGATATTCCAGGAATTAAATTGTTTACTCTAAAAGCAATTATTGACACAGGAGCAACATCATGTTGTGTCAATAAGTCAAAAATCACGATGGAAGCCCTTGAACCATTAGGAAAATCAGTTTCCTTTAGTGGTTTAAATGGAAGTGAATGGGCAACTCACAGGGTCCGAGCTGGGAATTTCTTGATAGCAGGAAATAAATTTAGAATTCCTCTAATTTATGCTCTGAACATGAAGTCAAATGATGGGATTGATATGCTCATTGGAGCAAATTTCCTACGATCCATGAATGGTGGAGTTCGAATTGAAGGCGATGAAATAACTTTCTATAAGAAAGTTACGAAGATCAAAACTTTACCAACAACGGAAATCGAAATACCTGCAATTCGAGAGTTAACAATGAATGAAGAAGAATATATTCAACTTCAAGAATATATCTTCTTTTCTCAGGAGGATGAAAGGAGACTACATTTCGATTTCCAACCGATCCTTGAGAATCTGAAAAATCAAGGTTATATTGGTAATGATCCTCTGAAACACTGGAAGAAAAATGGAGAATTGTGCAAACTTGACATTATAAATCCTGATATCACAATTCAAGATAAGCAGATGAAACACGTCACTCCAGCCATGGAAGAAACTTTCAAAAGGCACATTAATGCTTTACTAGAAATTGGGGTCATACAACCTTCAAAATCTAGACATCGTACAATGGCTATGATAGTTAATTCTGGAGTCACAATTGATCCAGTCACCGGAAAGGAGGTGCGAGGAAAGGAAAGGATGGTTTTCAATTACAAGACTTTGGATGATAACACCTATAAAGATCAATATTCGTCGTACAATGGCTATGATAGTTAATTCTGGAGTCACAATTGATCCAGTCACCGGAAAGGAGGTGCGAGGAAAGGAAAGGATGGTTTTCAATTACAAGACTTTGGATGATAACACCTATAAAGATCAATATTCGTTACCTGGAATTAATACTTTGATCCAAAGAATAGGTAATGCCAAGGTATATTCAAAGTTTGATCTGAAATCTGGCTTTCATCAAGTAGCCATGGAAGAAAGTTCAATACCATGGACTGCATTTATAACCCCAACAGGGTTATATGAATGGTTGGTCATGCCATTCGGATTAAAGAATGCGCCTGCGGTTTTTCAAAGAAAGATGGATAAATGCTTTAGGGGATACGAACATTTCACAGCAGTATATATTGATGATATACTGGTTTTCTCAAAAGACTTGAAAGAACATAAGAAGCATTTGCAGAAAGTTCTGGATATATGTAAGACCAATGGACTGGTATTATCTCCCACAAAGATGAAGATGGCGGCCAAAGAAATTGATTTTCTTGGAGTTACGATTGGGGAAAGTAGTTTGAAACTACAACCTCACATAATCACCAAAATCTGTGACTTTGATGAAGAAAAACTCAAAACAAAAAGTGGTTTAAGATCATTCTTAGGAATACTTAATTATGGCAGAAAATTCATTCCGAAATTAAGTATATTACTGGGACCACTTTATGAGAAGACAACGCCGCATGGAGATAAGAGATTAAAGCCTTCAGATTTCAAAATAATAAATGAAATCAAGAAAAGGGTAAAGAGTCTACCAGATCTGAAGATACCTCCAGAAGATGCTTACATCATTATTGAAACAGACGGATGTGCAGAAGGTTGGGGAGCTATTTGCAAATGGAAGAAAGCCAAGAATGATTCAAAATCAACAGAGCTAGTTTGCGCTTACAATAGCGGCAAATTCAAGAATGTTCAGTCAACAATTGATGCGGAAATTAATGCCTGTATTGAAGCCCTGGAGAAATTCAAGATATACTATCTCGACAAGGAGGAGGTCACATTAAGATCAGACTGCCAGACCATCATCAGCTTTTACAACAAAACAAACTCAAACAAATCATCAAGAGTTCGATGGATGAGATTTGCTGATGCAATAACTGGGACAGGCGTTAAAATTAATATTGAACATATTGATGGCAAAAACAACATTTTGGCAGATTCTCTGTCACGTATAATTAACTTTTGTTTTGCAGAATGTATTCCAGAAGAGATATCCAACAAGGAAGAGAAGAAAGCTCTTATGCACATAATCTTAGAAGAAACTTTACACCAATTGGAACAACAAGAACCAGGTTCACAGAACGGGAAGCAGAACTACGAAGAAGTCATTCAGCTTTCTAAGAAATGCCAAGAATATATGCAGGCATACCACTCCACAGACCAGCAGATAAAGCAGATCAGTATAGAGAATTCATCATCAAAAGCGATCAATCACCGATTACCTTGGAACTCGCAGGAGCACTTGAATGGGCTGCCAAAGATATCGAAGCCCAAGCAATTTACGAATCAATTGAAGCCACCAGACGATTACAAATCATTATGGATACAAGGGCCCAAATATGTTGGTCCAGAACAGCCAGAGACAACTATTGGGGTGACCATTGGCCCAATGTTAGAACACAAACCCAAAAGATCAGAGAAATACTCATTGAACTCGAGAAACTTGGACAAGAGGTGTCCAAAAATCCAGTTTGAATAATCAAGTTTAGGCCCAAGCCCAACTTCTAGATCATCTAGAAGGAATGACGTAAGGGCTTACGTTTTGCTAGACGTCCGAATCTTCATAATGGATAGTGGGACCATCCCATTATCTTCTGTTTCTACAAGTGTGCGTTTAAGAATTAAAGAAACAAAGTTGTGGATCCAGTGTGCCGAAAGCATCCACTTAGCCAAATAAATAATTGTTTCTTTGTAAGTGCGCCTAGTGCGCCTTTATGTATATTTTATCGTTTTCCTTGTAAGTTTTGACTATAAAAAGCCTCATTTGAGTCAGTATTCATCATCGAATACACTCTCAACAATCACTTCACTCATTGTAATATTCCAGATAATATTAAGGTTTGCTTTATTATTCCGCTTTCTTGTTTAAGATTAGAAACTTGTTCTTAGCAAAATAAATTACGATAAAATTTCTGGGAATTTTTATTCTGGTCCATTCATGGATCGTAGGAAATTTGCTCCAATGAGCATATCAATCCCATCATTTGACTTCATGTTCAGAGCATAAATTAGAGGAATTCTAAATTTATTTCCTGCTATCAAGAAATTCCCAGCTCGGACCCTGTGAGTTGCCCATTCACTTCCATTTAAACCACTAAAGGAAACTGATTTTCCTAATGGTTCAAGGGCTTCCATCGTGATTTTTGACTTATTGACACAACATGATGTTGCTCCTGTGTCAATAATTGCTTTTAGAGTAAACAATTTAATTCCTGGAATATCAAATTCCAGTTCAACATTATATAGTTGGTTGATTACTCTCTTGCTTTTGACTTCATCCGTTGTAACTGATGATTTAATCACCTCTTGTTCTAAAAGAACGTTTATCTGTTGGCTTGGTAATGGTGGATACTCTTCTTGTGAGTATCCTGGATTTACCAAATTATTCATTTCTTGTCTCAGATGATTAATTTGTTCCTCGTACTTATCTCGTTCCTTTTCCATATTGGACTGGAGCATATTGACTTCGTGTTTATGTTTCCATCTCGCATTATCCAATTCTTCAGATAACAACTTCATTTCATATTCAAAACCCAACTTTTCTTCTTTATGAACCCTTTTAATATATTCCATATCCTTATGGAATTGTTCTCTTTCTTGTGCCAGGGTTGTCCTCAACCTTTCTTCCATCAAACGTCGTTCTACTTTTTCTTCTGCCAATTGCTGAACTACTTCTTGCCATTTCTTATCCTTTTCTTCTAAAATTTTTACAAATTCACCTGCTTGTAAGGATGATGATGTAGTTGCTTCAAACGGTCTTTTTATCTGGATTTTCTTTCCCAGATAATTTGATGCACATAGACCACAAGTTGTAATTTCGCATTTTGGGCAATGCAATCTTGACGTGGCAGTTGTGTGTATGTAGCAGAAATAACATAATGTTAGGTTAGTTATTTCATTCTCTTGCCATGTGTGCTCACATACTTGACTCTCTGGAGGCAAGTCTTTGTTTGGTCTCCATGAACTCTTTTGTGATTGATTATCCGGTGTTGGATACATCATAAAACAATATTCTTCCAATGGGTCATCTTCTACCATAGCCCCAATATTTTGAAATGTAGATCCCGCTTCATTTTCTGATACACTGTAAATTGTATCATTATCACTTTGATCTGCAGATACAACATCCCAGTCTTCCTTTAAGTCCAAATTTTCCATGACTGATTTTCTGGCTATGTTTCCTGTAGAGCTTTTGCATTCTCTAGCAAAATGCCCTTCTTTTCCACAAATGTAGCATTTACATTTGGAAATTCGGCTTCCATCACCTTTGTATTTATTTTTGAAAACCCTAACATGTGTTTTGTGAGGTTTTCCTTTGTATGTTCTTGATTTTCTTAGCCCAAACTTCTTTTTGGATTTGTAAAATCCTGGTATATGAACCGTGGAACATACCGATAAATCTCTTAATTCTTTTTGCAGAGCAGTTTCCGTGCACATATCTGTGACATATCTGTATATGAAGTGTATTGCTGGTAAGACTGCTGCTGAAACGCCGGGATATTTTTCTTTAAAAGCACTTTCAATCTTTCTTGATAAAGATTGTGGTAGTTTGGTGAATAACTTGTTTGTTGTCTCGGGGAAATACATTCTTCCGGATTTTGCTGCTAAAATTCGGAATTCTTGTAAGAAACTCCAGAGATCCTTTGTATCATTGCAGGTTATTCTTTCCAAATCTCTGTATGCGCGTTCTTGTGCTTCCGTTGATCCTCGATATGGATCTTCAAGTATCACAATTTGTCGAACTTGAGAAGTAATGTTTTGTGGATCTATGTACATTGATTCTAATGCTTGATAAGCATCTGGAAATGCAGTACGCCATTGCTGCCACATTATCTTCTCATTTTCTCCAAGTAGGTTTTCTACATATAGAAGAACTTCTTTTGCATCACTCCATGTTCTATTGTTGATGTTATTGATGGTTATTGATTCCCATCTTGAGATAACATCTGCCCATAATCCTGGATCTGGTGGTAACACGAGCATGGCACCATTTTCTGCTTGTGCTGATGGTAAGGTCCACTGAGAATTATGATAGTCACCATAATTTCCCATGAACATTCTTCTACCACTGCTTTGACCTGGGTATGGCACTGATCTATAGTTTCCTCTTGCTGGTGGGTATGTAGCCATTCCTTGTGTATGATCTTGTGGTGGATCATATGTTCCTGATACTTCTGATGTTGAGCCAAAAGGGTATGCAGCTTCAAATGCTTCTTGAACCTTCTTCGATCTTGGGTATTCTAGCTCATGATCTTCATCTTCTTTGGCCATGTATATCCTTTGATGATTACCTGGTGGATTTTCAGGTATTCCTTTCCTTTGTTCATATGACCTTGAGAATTCCATTATGTTTTCTTCAGTATCTTCATTGTCTTCTTCTGATTCTTTTGGAAATTTGAAGGGTGTATCCCAAAAGTCTTCCGGATGATATGGATTACTTGAGGATCCAAGTTCTCCAGTTCTGAATTCACCGACATTTCTTTGCATGTATAACTTCATTTGTTCCATTTCTGCTTGCTTCTGTTCTTCTTGAGCTTGGAATTCCTCATAATCTTTATTACTTTGTTGGATCCTTTCTTGATTTTCTGGGCTATAATAATTTTCTTCATCATTATCGCCTTGATCTTGATCATTAGGATTGATCCAAAATTTCTCTTTGTCTGTATTACAAGGTATTCCCAAGTAATTAAGATTCTCCACCATTTCTATGAATTCCCTTTCATATTTTTCTACCTCTTCATTATCTTCATCTTTTACTACCACTCTTCCTTCCTTTTGAAAATCATTATTGCTAGGTTCTTCATCATCCCACCCCATAGCAACAATTTCTTCAATTGGTGTTGTTTCTGGTGGAGGGCTATAATTAACATAATAGTCCCATTTTCCAGAATTTTCACCCAAGGTTGACCATTTATCCCATTGTTTTCTTTTATTCCTTTTAGGCTTATTTCCTCTTTTCTTTGGGTTTAATGGTTCATCATTAACTCTTTGTGCTTCCTCCATACAATCTTCACAGCTACAAAAAGGATCAAATGGTTTGTGGTTTTCTCCATTTTGAATACAAAGATTAATGATCTCCTCTTCATCTTCATCAAGGATTTCTTTATCATTTTGATCTACTGAGTAACGATGGGGCTGTGGTCGACTTTTATGGTTATCAAATCTTAGGCTGATTGATCTATCTATCCTGGAATTTACTTCCACCCTTGTCGGCACTCGTACTGATGTTGATGCTGATGGTTTTATCGTCCATCTTCTTCCTTCAAGATCCGTGATAGATCTTCTTTCACCGGGTATTGCTGTAATACCGTTTGTAGCTAAATGTTCAACAACATTTTGAACATTATATTCGAAACCGGCATAACTGGTGTTAGTCATTCTTCCGATTAGATTCATGGTAATTATAAGATTGCTTTCACCTGCTTGCCAATCTTCATAACCATGTGTCTGGATAACCACTTGATGTGATTATGGAAATCTTCCAAACTTAACATCATTCCAGGTACCATGTATACCAGCTGAGTGCCAGCCGATAAGTCTACCTCCATGGTTCCAATTATACTGACTTCATTACTCCATCTGGTATCTCGTAATACCATAAGTGCCATTGTTCCTGCACTTCTTCTATGGAGTGTGTGAATTCTTATCATGAAAACACCAAGGTGTATATGCTGGATTCCTGCTTGTCGTAAGGCCTGATAACTTTGTTCATTACAAAGACCAAGTTCAACTTGATCTCCTTCAGCACACCTTATTCTTCTTTCTGAGTAATGTTCATAAACTCTATGTGTGGCTGGTTGTCCGGTACTGCCGTACAACACTTCCGCAGGTACGATTCCTGCTCGTCTTTGTTGTGATATTTCCAGCTGTCGCTCCGGATTTAATTGTGTTTCCAGAGTTCTTCTGTAGGGTCTACGTTGCATCCTTCTTCCCCAATTATAAGCTCTACGTCTGTTAAGCCTATAATCTCGTATCTGATCTTCCTGTGTAGGTGGTGCGTTGTTTATGACCGTTTCTGTCACAACTGGTCTTGTTGGTAAGCGATTCATTTCTTCTTAGAGAATTCTTCGTCAAAGATTTTCTTTGGATCTTTATAGAAATAAATCTGGCCTTTTTCTTTCTTCGGGGGTAAAGTCTTTTCTCCGATCGTGAACTTATCTAATCGGCTAGATAAATTTGCAATTGAATCTTCAAGTCCTTCAGGTGACTTGCCTTTGTTGCTTTGAACGATTTCTTCGAGTTTGGATAATTTATCTTGCAGACCCTCAAGACTTCTAGCTTGATTAGCAAGAAAATACAGAATTGTGTTATTCTGTTTAATTATCGTTGTGTTTTGCTCCGAAACTTTTGTAACAGATGAGGTTTTAACGAATCCAACTCCTGGTGGGTGGGTCAAGTGATGCAGTATTCTCTAAAGCTTCTTGATATTCTGTACTTGACTTTTGCACAGCCAAGCTCATTAAGCAATTAAATTCTTGACCGAGTGAAGAAGATGTTCTACACTCTGAATCTTGTGGTTAAGATCTTTAGTTAATTTAAGTGCTTGTTCTTCCACGAGCTTTGGTTGTTGAGCGATCTCGTTAACTAATTCAAGAACTTCTTTCTTTGTGAGTGGTTTTACCGATGTGATTTCTGCAAACAAACCTTGGCAATATCTCTCAAGATTAACTTGGATTTTTGCCAATTCTTCCTCAAGAGTGTTAATTCTTTTGTCTACTGATGCAAAGTGAGATCTTGTATTTTTAAAATCTCTAGTTATTTGTTTATTAAAATCTATTTGATCTTTTCTAAATTCTTTAATAAGTTCTATAACTTTATGAAAATCTTTTATTGTGACTTTAGAATGTAGAAGTAAGCGATCGTAGATTACGTCTATATTATGTGATAACTGAGATAACTTTGGTTTATCAACGTTGGCTAAGTCCAGGTGTTCTAGATTAGCGGTTCTACCTGTTTCATACCAATCATTTACTGCTTGTTCATATCTAGCAGACATTTAAAACATATTATTGTATATTAAGAATCAAAAACTTTTATGTGCTATATTTACAACCTTTTATTTTACCCAAACGTCTGATTTACTAAACCTCAACCCAATTTGGATGCCACCCTTGGGACTTACTCTACTGATGGTCTTTTGGCCAACCAAAATTATTAGGTTTGTAAAAGGGTCATTGATTCTTAACATATAATGATATGTTATAAACAATCATTTAGATATGCTTTTATAGTATTTGATTAGTATGAAATATATATTACCTGCCTTTCTTTGAACACCGGGATTTAGTGATTTAGCCTGCCATGAGCTTAAAAACTTGTTTCAGGCTCTGATACCAGAATAAAAATTCCCAGAAATTTTATCGTAATTTATCTTGCTAAGAACAAGTTTCTAATCTTAAACAAGAAAGCGGAATAATAAAGCAAACCTTAATATTATCTGGAATATTACAATGAGTGAAGTGATTGTTGAGAGTGTATTCGATGATGAATACTGACTCAAATGAGGCTTTTTATAGTCGAAACTTACAAGGAAAACGATAAAATATACATAAAGGCGCACTAGGCGCACTTACAAAGAAACAATTATTTATTTGGCTAAGTGGATGCTTTCGGCACACTGGATTCACAACTTTGTTTCTTTAATTCTTAAACGCACACTTGTAGAAACAGAAGATAGTGGGATGGTCCCACTATCCATTATGAAGATTCGGACGTCTAGCAAAACGTAAGCCCTTACGTCATTCCTTCTAGATGATCTAGAAGTTGGGCTTGGGCCTACTTGATTATTCAAACTGGACTTTTGGACACCTCTTGTCCAAGTTTCTCGAGTTCAATGAGTATTTCTCTGATCTTTTGGGTTTGTGTTCTAACATTGGGCCAATGGTCACCCCAATAGTTGTCTCTGGCTGTTCTGGACCAACATATTTGGGCCCTTGTATCCATAATGATTTGTAATCGTCTGGTGGCTTCAATTGATTCGTAAATTGCTTGGGCTTCGATATCTTTGGCAGCCCATTCAAGTGCTCCTGCGAGTTCCAAGGTAATCGGTGATTGATCGCTTTTGATGATGAATTCTCTATACTGATCTGCTTTATCTGCTGGTCTGTGGAGTGGTATGCCTGCATATATTCTTGGCATTTCTTGGAAAGCTGAATGACTTCTTCGTAGTTCTGCTTCCCGTTCTGTGAACCTGGTTCTTGTTGTTCCAATTGGTGTAAAGTTTCTTCTAAGATTATGTGCATAAGAGCTTTCTTCTCTTCCTTGTTGGATATCTCTTCTGGAATACATTCTGCAAAACAAAAGTTAATTATACGTGACAGAGAATCTGCCAAAATGTTGTTTTTGCCATCAATATGTTCAATATTAATTTTAACGCCTGTCCCAGTTATTGCATCAGCAAATCTCATCCATCGAACTCTTGATGATTTGTTTGAGTTTGTTTTGTTGTAAAAGCTGATGATGGCCTGGCAGTCTGATCTTAATGTGACCTCCTCCTTGTCGAGATAGTATATCTTGAATTTCTCCAGGGCTTCAATACAGGCATTAATTTCCGCATCAATTGTTGACTGAACATTCTTGAATTTGCCGCTATTGTAAGCGCAAACTAGCTCTGTTGATTTTGAATCATTCTTGGCTTTCTTCCATTTGCAAATAGCTCCCCAACCTTCTGCACATCCGTCTGTTTCAATAATGATGTAAGCATCTTCTGGAGGTATCTTCAGATCTGGTAGACTCTTTACCCTTTTCTTGATTTCATTTATTATTTTGAAATCTGAAGGCTTTAATCTCTTATCTCCATGCGGCGTTGTCTTCTCATAAAGTGGTCCCAGTAATATACTTAATTTCGGAATGAATTTTCTGCCATAATTAAGTATTCCTAAGAATGATCTTAAACCACTTTTTGTTTTGAGTTTTTCTTCATCAAAGTCACAGATTTTGGTGATTATGTGAGGTTGTAGTTTCAAACTACTTTCCCCAATCGTAACTCCAAGAAAATCAATTTCTTTGGCCGCCATCTTCATCTTTGTGGGGGATAATACCAGTCCATTGGTCTTACATATATCCAGAACTTTCTGCAAATGCTTCTTATGTTCTTTCAAGTCTTTTGAGAAAACCAGTATATCATCAATATATACTGCTGTGAAATGTTCGTATCCCCTAAAGCATTTATCCATCTTTCTTTGAAAAACCGCAGGCGCATTCTTTAATCCGAATGGCATGACCAACCATTCATATAACCCTGTTGGGGTTATAAATGCAGTCCATGGTATTGAACTTTCTTCCATGGCTACTTGATGAAAGCCAGATTTCAGATCAAACTTTGAATATACCTTGGCATTACCTATTCTTTGGATCAAAATATTAATTCCAGGTAACGAATATTGATCTTTATAGGTGTTATCATTCAAAGTCTTGTAATTGAAAACCATCCTTTCCTTTCCTCGCACCTCCTTTCCGGTGACTGGATCAATTGTGACTCCAGAATTAACTATCATAGCCATTGTACGATGTCTAGATTTTGAAGGTTGTATGACCCCAATTTCTAGTAAAGCATTAATGTGCCTTTTGAAAGTTTCTTCCATGGCTGGAGTGACGTGTTTCATCTGCTTATCTTGAATTGTGATATCAGGATTTATAATGTCAAGTTTGCACAATTCTCCATTTTTCTTCCAGTGTTTCAGAGGATCATTACCAATATAACCTTGATTTTTCAGATCTGCTGCTGCTGCTGCTGCTGCTGCTGCTGCTGCTGCAGCAGCTGCAGCAGCTAAGTTTGCACAATTCTCCATTTTTCTTCCAGTGTTTCAGAGGATCATTACCAATATAACCTTGATTTTTCAGATCTGCTGGTGGTGCTGGTGGTGGTGGTGGTGGTGGTGGTGGTGGTGGTCGTGGCGGTGGTGGTGGTGGTGTTGAACATTTTTACATCAGAAAGATAAAGCATCAATGGCTAGAATTTGTCATATCAGATTTTTTTTTTTTTTTTTTGGACATCTGATCAGATCCATATAGATGATCCGGAATATCAAAGAGTATAATCCACTAATAAATAGATTGATCCACTAAACTAAGTCATTAATTGGGTCCATCTGTTTAAAAAGTTAACATACTTTTGACTTTCTTATTTTTTTTTATAAGTAGTATATTTTTTTTTTTGTGAAAGGTTGAAAGTCCTTTGTGTGCTCCTATTGATGACAATGCAAATTCCTTTCAATTTCCGTTAGTTGCACCAAAGGATGTTTTGGACCGTTTACATCTTCCGCCTCCTAAAGATGTCGATCTTATGCTTCTCGATAGTATGAAGCCCACCTCAACCTTGAAAGGTATAATCATTATATACATTTATTTACACATCTATCTATAAGTACTTGGTCAAGGTTTCATAAATCGCTACTCTGGGAGTACTCGGTTGGGACTTTTTAGTCAGTGCTCGGCAACTCGGGGGAGTACTCACATGTTGAATAAGTTTGAATTTGACCTAGTTTTGACCAATTTTGACTGAATTTCCGAGTAATACCAAGTTTTGGTCGAGTTTTGACCGATTTATTTCGTGTATTTATGAGTTTTGGCTGAATGTGACCAAGTTTTGACCAATTTTGACCGATTTATCGAGTAATCACGAGATTTGGGCGAGTATTGACCAATTTTTCGAGTGATCCCAAGTTTTGGCCGAGTGTGACCAAGTTTTGACCAATTTTTTGACTGATATTTCGAGTAATTCTGAGTTTTGACTGAATTTTGACCAATTAACCGATACATTGAGTAATCCCGAGTTTTGACCAATTGACCGATGTTTAAGGAAATCCCTAGTTTTGACCGGTTTGACCAATGTTGACTGATTTTGAAGTAAACCCGCCTAGTAATTCTGAGTATTGACCGAATTACCGAATAATTGCGGGTTTTGACCGTGTTTGACCGTGTTTGACCGTGTACTCTCCGAACTACATAAACCCGCCAAGTAATTTCGAGTTCTGCAACACTGGTTATAACCAATGACACATTCACAGAAACTAATATGTTGTTACCAAACCTTAATAATGACAGTACAAAGTGGAGGCAGTTTACCGACATTTCCTTGGTCACACGTCTCCGGACGGGATATTAAAGCCAATCCAGATGTGGTATTGTCAACACCAACAAGTAAGAGTAGTTGTCAATGTCAAGGTAGATGGGTCAGAATAAGACAAAAGTTAACTGATTCTTTATGGGAAACTACTACTAGTAGTTATCTTGCAGATTTTAAATCCCTGACTTATAATCAGAGCCTTGTTCCGTTAGAATTTCAACGGCCCGGCCCAATTGAAAAAGACAAATCTATCAAGGGGTTACACCTTCCAGTTCTAAAAGTCCAGGTGAAATTTCTTTTTTCCCTCATTTGATTCTACAATTTATTTATTATTGATAATGTGAATATGTTATTGTAACTAAATTGCATGTTTAAAGTCATTTTATTTGCTAACAAGTTGCATGGTTGTGATGCTTTAAGTTATGTTATGATTATGATCACTCTAATATATCACTTATCCGAAACTCAAATATTTTCTGTTGTATATAAATTGACTAAGCAATTAGTTTCTTCATAAACCTAGGAGTTCAAGCTTGAACACATTAGAGTCGAGCTTAGGGATGGCTAAAATACCCGTACCCAATGGGGAAACCCGAAACACGATATTTTTGGGCTGGGCCACGTATACGGGTCTAGGGCCGGGTATGGGGATGCTTTAGATTTTCATGCGGGATCGGGTATGGGAAATGTTTTAGATACAAACCCGATTACATGACTCGATTACCCGACCCGTATACCCGATAAAGATCCAAATTCACACACTCGACCCGTTTATATTTCAATTAATATATAATATACATATACACTTGAGCCTAACTGGCATATTCAAGGTTGAAATATCAAGTTCTATATCTCGAGTTGAATCCTGTAATGGACATAACTTAGCAAGCCGAAGTAGACCAACTTTATTTTTGATTTAACCCATTCAGGATAAACCATAACCCAATCGACCCATTCATATATACAATCTTGAAATTCGCACCTCTATCTGCCCGTCAACATCTTTTGAGCCATTTAACCCTTTCTAGCTATTTCTTGTATCTAAACCTTTCGATATAGAAAGAAAACACAAATCGACCCCTAAATAAGTAGTGGGGTCAACAAAATTCACAACCTAACAACCATCATTATTGTTTTTCCACAGCTGTTAAGTGTTCAAGGGAAGTGGTTGCTGCTGAAACGTTATGCAACATTGCATCTCAATACCGAAAGCAAGACCAACAAGGGATGGCTAGATATCAAAAGGACTCTTCCAATAAAGTCTCCAGGGTAAGCAAATTAACATCAGACGAAAAAATCGAGAAAGCATTATTCACCATCCCATGTTCAACACCCGTGGGACCCACCAACCACATCAACAATCCCAATGAGTTACATACACGAAAGTAACTTGAACTATCTGCCAATGAGAAAAACAACGATTTCCGTTGGTCTACCTGTACAACACAATCCATCAGATCATCATCTTCAAGTAAAATATTTAAAGTTCCACCATTGGAATCAAAACACCATGAAAATAACAGCAATTGCTCGTTGAAGAGGACAGTTACAGTTACAAACTCACCTGGAAGATTTTTTAAATAAACCTCAAAAGCTTAGAAAAGTTTTACCAATGGAGTGGAAAAGTCGGGGTGAACAAAAAGGTAACGAGAAGTATTAAAGTTGTGTGATTCTTTTGGTTGGTTATGTTGTTAGTTCATTGTATTTGGTGCGATGTTTTACTACGCATTGGTAGTCTGGTGTACATATATTTAGGTTTTATGGTGTAGTATTTAAGCAGTACAGAAAAAAGTACCCCTTGGGTGTAGATCATGGAATTTGGTTTCCATAATACTTTGTTGTAACCATGTATGTAGCAGGAGGGATTAAAAATTTTTTTCACCTTTTTCTAAAAAATTATTCAGATTGTTTTTGGCGAGTTTTAATCTGTTTTAGGCAGGGATGTGCAAAATTTCAACAATTGAGGTTCACTTCTAGTTAATCTAGTTTAGCAAATTTCTATATATACCAAGACAAAACCCTGTTTCACTATTCACCAATATTCACCAATAGTAACCAGGGTTATTTTCTTCATTTCCCTTTTTTTGGTCCCCAACGATAAAAGAAGTCACTTTCGTAAAAGAACTACCCTTCAATGTTACCAAAAGATGTCGAAAAAAATTCTTTTTTACAAAAAAAAAATCAACTAACTTTTTTGTTTTTTTTTTCTTCTCTCTTCTTCCTCAACGATAAAAGATACAACTTTCATAAAATGAACAAGCCTTCAATGTTACCAAAAGATGTCGAAATTTTTTTTTTTTACAAAATAGATCAACTAACTTAAAAAAAAAAAACGAACGCTAAAAGAAGCAACTTTCACAAAAGGAACAACCCTTTAATGTTAGATGTTGAAAAAAATTCTTTTTTACAAAATAGATCAAGACTTTTTTTTTAACTCGCAGGCGAAGCGAGGGCTCCACAACTAGTTAGGTACAATTTGCATTAGAATATGTGATTAAATTAAATAAGCTGAAATTTACACATATCTGGAAGCTATAAAGTCCCGTTCATATGGTAATGGAGAAGTGACCTGGTATCGAAACAAATTATTTATGAGAGACTAATTTTGTTTTTGTAGATGAAGACAATTTTGTAGATTACTCATATTTGTATATTATTGCATGTCAATTAAATCGCTTAAAAGCTCATTAGAAGATGTAAAAGAGCGTGTATAGATGTATTTTTGGTACAACAATAATAGCGGTTTTTTTGGTTTTATATTTTTCTGATGAGTTTTTAGTGTATATAGAACAATATACGAAGTTGAGTGGTTTATAAAATCGTACCGGAGCAGTAACCTTCTTGTATGGGGAAAACTGTTAACCAAGGATAAATATACAAAGATACAATATTACTGTATACCGAAATTGTTATAAAAGTAGAGGGGTTTATGTAGACGTAACGTGTTAAGACAATGACTACATAACAAACCCTGGGTATTATCTTGACTTTAGTTATATTATAAACAGCACTTGATGAAATTTTCACAAGTCATGACGATCAACCTCTAGCAAGGATAAACTAGGCAGGGATCGTTTCACAAACATGACTTCGATGAGCATGGTTTATTGTTCACGGGGTTATTATGGTAATTTCACACCC
Source organism: Rutidosis leptorrhynchoides (assembly GCF_046630445.1). Lineage (NCBI taxonomy): Eukaryota > Viridiplantae > Streptophyta > Magnoliopsida > Asterales > Asteraceae > Rutidosis > Rutidosis leptorrhynchoides. The sequence goes on from NC_092339.1 coordinate 362,133,817, forward strand.
TTTTTCTTTTTCCTTTTGTTCCACCATTTTTCACCTTTTCCATATCTTTTAAAATCCTATAATGATGATTTCATTATTAGGCTATTTCCTTAGTTAAAAAAAATTAAAAAGAAAAAGAAAAAAATATATGCATGGTGAGCGATGTCATTAATATTTTAATTTAAAATTAAATCTTATTAATTAATTATTATAATTAAATCTTATCAATAATTATTTTAATTATTAAAATTAAATAATTTTAGATTATTGTAATTAATTATTTTGAATTGAGTACGAGAAGGTATAAAAGAGAGGCAGAAGGAAACCAATTCTAAATTTATATTTTAATTTACACTTTTAAAATAAAATGACAATCGATATTATCTCTTATGATTGAATGTGGATTGTTTAATATGCATTTTAGGTGTTTGATGAAATGTTCAGCTGACGAGTTTCTTAGTCGGACTCTGTGGTTCCACGGGTCATTAATGTGACAACCCGGAAATTTTCGACCAAATTTAAACTTGATTTTTATATGATTTTGATACGATAAGCCAAGTCTGTAAAGATGAGTCTTAAAAATTTTGAGCACATTTCATGAATTCAATTTGACCTTTGACTATTACCGACGATTCACGAACGATTGTGTGCAATGAAATATGTAAATATATATATAAATATAAATATATAAGTGTAAATATATAATATTAATAAGATATACTATTAATCAATTGGAGTTGAAAATGTAAAACAACAAAATAAATAAGTTATCGTTAGGATGAATATATATAAATAAATATATGATATTATTGTCTATATGAATATATAGATAAAAGATTTCAAATGACAATTATTATATTATAACATTTATAATATATAAATATTAAATATTCAACAAATGTTACTTTATAGTATATATATATATATATACACACACAATTAATAGATATGATATAATTAATAAGTTGTAATATTATTATATTAAATGTAATTATAAATTAAGATATAATTGTTATAGTAATATTATTATTACTATTATATTATTATAAATTTGTACTATGATTATTATTAAGGGTATTATTATTATTATAGTTATATTTATAAAATTAATCATAACCTATGAACAAATATACATAAATATACAAAAACAGATATAAATAGAGATATGCAACTATATATATATATATATATATATATATATATATATATATATATATATATATATATATATATATATATATATATATATATATATATACAGATACATGTGAGGAAATCAGTATTAATAATATAAAGGTAATTATTGATAATATTATTATTACTATTATTATTATATATCGATAATACAAATTATTAATATTATTATATCATTAAGAACACCCTTATAACAATTAGTGTTATTATTTTAGAAATTGTTATTATTAGGATAATTATTATTAATATTATTATTATTATTATTTTGAATATTATTATTAATATTTTTATTATTTATATTATTATTAATTATATTATTATTTAATTAGTTTAATAATTATTAATTTATAAATTAAATATAAAGAAAAACGTGTACAATTTAATCTGATACTATAAACTCAGTTAAATATAAATTGTTAGTTATTAAGCAGATAAGAAATCTAATTCAATACCCATCACGATCAAAATTATATTTGTTTTTCTTCTTGTTTGTCTTCTGTCTGCTTAATTGGAACCAGGCGAATGAAAATTTTCAATAACCAACAAAATTGATCAAATCAATTGTACTAGCTCAATTATACGATTACAAATTTACATATATTAATATCCTTCACAGCAATTCCGAAATTAAAAGCAGAAAAAAAATAAAGAAAGAGGTCGACGACCCCTGTTCTTACTTCATTTTACAAAAAGATCAATTTTAAATCAATTTTCAAAATCTAAAATTGCTGTGATGTTAGAAATCATCTAGTTGATCTAACTGCAAATTTACAAACTCCAATTCGTTCTAACGGGTATTAATTTTGAGGTCAAACTTTTCAATTAAAAAGTCAAACGATTTTACTTTGAAGAAATTCGCTTTATTTGTTATAATTCAAGATCAATTGATCCTTCCTCAGGTGTAAAATGTGATGCTGTACCTGGTCGTTTAAATCAAATCTCTATTTCGGTACAACGAGAAGGAGTTGGTATTAATTTTGAGGTCAAACTTTTTAATTAAAAAGTCAAACGATTTTACTTTGAAGAAATTCGCTTTATTTGTTATAATTCAAGATCAATTGATGATTTGAAAAGTTTTATAGGGTGATTTGCAACATATTTTGTATTATAGTCATTTTCTAAAACATTCTAAAATTCGAGAAGAAGATTTGGGTTTTCTCGTGTTCTTCACAGATGATATAGAAGGTTCTTTTATTTTTATTTTTCTGTTATTCTTGTGTCTGTTAATATAAAATCAACCATTACAAAATGTTTTGTTCTGTTTCAATTCGTAAACCCAACCTTTGATCACTGCTATTGTAACGACCCGCACTTTTTCGATCGTTCTATACTTATAAGATTAATATTTACATAAATTAAACCTTACCAACATGATAAGCAATCCAAATTGTTGAGATTTATGTTTCTGAAAAGAGTTTTACACAACGTTTGACCGTCTAGTTTGACCGATGATATCACGAACCATACAATATATGATAATTATACGTTTGTGTATATATATGTATATATACATATTTAACATGATTAATGAATGTTTTAATATCTTATTTTGTATTAATAACAATAAGTTATAAGTATATTTTGAAACTACTAACTTAAGTTTTCAAAACGATAACCATACGTAACGTTAATTGACATAAATACTTATAATCTATAATGTTTATACATATATCGTATAAGTAATGTATTTAATCACTTTTAAGAACTTAAATACATAAAACCATATAAGTGTATTCACAAAAGATAGCTATATTTGAATCCTCATTCCATTTTTCACAAAATTTCTATACGTATATCTAGAGTATTTGTACTCGTATCATACCTAGCTTCTATACGTATTTACTATTGGTATATACACATCAAATCACCACCAACCAGCCCTTGTTCAATGCCTTATGTATAAGGTAATTGCTTTTGTATGATTGTTTGACAAATACACAAGATTACAAGCTTAAAAGTTTTGTCCTTTCCCCCCCCTAAATCACGTTTTTAAGGAGGATCATGTATCCTCATTTTGATTCAACTTTCACTTCCATTTTCTAGCTAAAACACACACTCTTTCTTAACCCTTAAACTCCATAACCATTCAGCAAGAAACCATGAAGATCTAGCCATAGAAACAAGCCTTAATCACCATAAGAAAACCCTTACAAAAACACTTCAAGAATCCTTTCCAAGAACACAAACTTACTTCCAATCTTTCATTCAATTCCATCACCCTTTTGGTTCTAGGTTCTTACTCCTCTTTTACATCAATCTTGTCCAAGTAACTTGAGGTAGTAACTTTGTTCATAACCTTATTCGATTCATATATATATAGCTATCTTATTTTATGGTATAAAATTTTAACAACAAGAACATAGTTTGAATGTTTTCAAACTTGTTTGCAAACTAAATAGATCCTTCTAATTTAACTTTTAAAATACTTCAATACCTGTAATATAACTTAAATATATGCTAATTTAACAAGGTATAACTTGGTTTTTCAAAGAACACCTTAAAAACTGTTTTTACGACGTCGGAGTGCAACCGGGGGCTGTTTTGGGTTGGATAATTAAAAACCATCTTAAACTTTGAATTGGAGGTTTATTTTCTGGAAAAATGATTTTTACTATGAATATGATAACACATAAAAATTTCATGATTTAACTCAAAGTATAAGTATTTTTAGAAAAATAATCATTTAAGGTTGTTTACATGATGGAAAATGATTAACTTCATAAGTTTCACTAAAGTTTGACCTATGACCTGTGATTTCGAATACAAACTAAGGTATTTACAGTTCATAGTCTTAAAGAGGGACTCGATCCAAGGAAGTGGCAAGTTGAACCAACGAAAACGGAGTTGTAACGAAGAAACTACGACCAAAATAAAATCGGATATCCAAGACTAGTTTAGCTACGAAAATAATTGGAGAAAATTAAATAAATCACATCTTTTTAAAATAACATGATATTTTATATATATGTACTCATAATTTAATTTTATATGGTTCAGGATCACCCGTAAACAATACGAGAAGATTAATCATAAGATCCCATGATTGTACGCAACACGTCATTTGACAACACCGGTACTTTATGTACGCAACACGTCATTTGACAACACCGGTACCGTGGGTCAAGATTAATCTCGACCAATACATATACGATGGGGGTTTTATTTATTTCGTTGGGGGTTTATTAAACACCTAAAAATGAACCATTTAAAATTGAATTACTAACATCGGACTGCTAACTACGGACTAAGGAATTATTAAAAGTATTAAAAGTATTATAAGTATATATATGTGACGATTGTTTAAAAAGAAAAGGTATTGATATATTATATGGATAGGTTCGTGATATCAATCGGAGACCAAGTCAAAATTTCATATCTTCAAGACGAAAGTGAGTATATAGTCCCACTTTTAAACTCTAAATATTTCGGGATGAGAATACATGTATTTTATGTTTTACATTATGGACACAAGTAACTGAAAAATATATTCTACGTTGAGTTGTACCACTGGCATACTTCCCTGTAGCTTGGTAACTAATATTTACAGCGGTATTGTAAACGCGAATCCTGTTGATAGATCTATCGGGCCTGACAACCCCAACCGGACTGGACGACCAGTATTCAACGGTTGCACAGTACTTCGTTTCGTGACTACACTTGGTACGGTGTAGTAAGATTTCATAATAAAGGGAATATGCGACGTGATTAAATGTTAAGTATGGTTACCAAGTGAAATGTCCCGTTCTTATTGATTAAAAACGTTCCATATTAATTGATTTCGTTGCGAGGTTTTGACCTCTATATGAGACGTTTTTCAAAGACTGCATTCATTTTTAAAACAAACCATAACCTTTATTTCATAAATAAAGGTTTAAAAAGCTTTACGTAGATTATCAAATAATGATAATCTAAAATATCCTGTTTACACACGACCATTACATAATGGTTTACAATACAAATATGTTACATCGAAATCAGTTTCTTGAATGCAGTTTTTACACAATATCATACAAACATGGACTCCAAATCTTGTCCTTATTTTAGTATGCAACAGCGGAAGCTCTTAATATTCACCTGAGAATAAACATGCTTTAAACGTCAACAAAAATGTTGGTGAGTTATAAGTTTAACCTATATATATCAAATCGTAACAATAGACCACAAGATTTCATATTTCAATACACATCCCATACATAGAGATAAAAATCATTCATATGGTGAACACCTGGTAACCGACAATAACAAGATGCATATATAAGAATATCCCCATCATTCCGGGACACCCTTCGGATATGATATAAATTTCGAAGTACTAAAGCATCCGGTACTTTGGATGGGGTTTGTTAGGCCCAATAGATCTATCTTTAGGATTCGCGTCAATTAGGGTGTCTGTTCCCTAATTCTTAGATTACCAGACTTAATAAAAAGGGGCATATTCGATTTCGATAATTCATCCATAGAATGTAGTTTCACGTACTTGTGTCTATTTTGTAAATCATTTATAAAACCTGCATGTATTCTCATCCCAAAAATATTAGATTTTAAAAGTGGGACTATAACTCACTTTCACAGATTTTTACTTCGTCGGGAAGTAAGACTTGGCCACTGTTGATTCACGAACCTATAACAATATATACATATATATTAAAGTATGTTCAAAATATATTTACAACACTTTTAATATATTTTGATGTTTTAAGTTTATTAAGTCAGCTGTCCTCGTTAGTAACCTATAACTAGTTGTCCACAGTTAGATGTACAGAAATAAATCGATAAATATTATCTTGAATCAATCCACGACCCAGTGTATACGTATTTCAGTATTGATCACAACTCAAACTATATATATTTTGGAATCAACCTCAACCCTGTATAGCTAACTCCAACATTCACATATAGAGTGTCTATGGTTGTTCCGAAATATATATAGATGTGTCGACATGATAGGTCGAAACATTGTATACGTGTCTATGGTATCTCAAGATTACATAATATACAATACAAGTTGATTAAGTTATGGTTGGAATAGATTTGTTACCAATTTTCACGTAGCTAAAATGAGAAAAATTATCCAATCTTGTTTTACCCATAACTTCTTCATTTTAAATCCGTTTTGAGTGAATCAAATTGCTATGGTTTCATATTGAACTCTATTTTATGAATCTAAACAGAAAAAGTATAGGTTTATAGTCGGAAAAATAAGTTACAAGTCATTTTTGTAAAGGTAGTCATTTCAGTCGAAAGAACGACGTCTAGATGACCATTTTAGAAAACATACTTCCACTTTGAGTTTAACCATAATTTTTGGATATAGTTTCATGTTCATAATAAAAATCATTTTCTCAGAATAACAACTTTTAAATCAAAGTTTATCATAGTTTTTAATTAACTAACCCAAAACAGCCCGCGGTGTTACTACGACGGCGTAAATCCGGTTTTACCGTGTTTTTCGTGTTTCCAGGTTTTAAGTCATTAAGTTAGCATATCATATAGATATAGAACATGTGTTTAGTTGATTTTAAAAGTCAAGTTAGAAGGATTAACTTTTGTTTGCGAACAAGTTTAGAATTAACTAAACTATGTTCTAGTGATTACAAGTTTAAACCTTCGAATAAGATAGCTTTATATGTATGAATCGAATGATGTTATGAACATCATTACTACCTTAATTTCCTTGGATAAACCTACTGGAAAAGAGAAAAATGGATCTAGCTTCAATGGATCCTTGGATGGCTCGAAGTTCTTGAAGCAGAATCATGACACGAAAACAAGTTCAAGTAAGATCATCACTTAAAATAAGATTGTTATAGTTATAGAAATTGAACCAAAGTTTGAATATGATTATTACCTTGTATTAGAATGATAACCTACTGTAAGAAACAAAGATTTCTTGAGGTTGGATGATCACCTTACAAGATTGGAAGTGAGCTAGCAAACTTGAAAGTATTCTTGATTTTATGAAACTAGAACTTTTGGAATTTATGAAGAACACTTAGAACTTGAAGATAGAACTTGAGAGAGATCAATTAGATGAAGAAAATTGAAGAATTAAAGTGTTTGTAGGTGTTTTTGGTCGTTGGTGTATGGATTAGATATAAAGGATATGTAATTTTGTTTTCATGTAAATAAGTCATGAATGATTACTCATATTTTTGTAATTTTATGAGATATTTCATGCTAGTTGCCAAATGATGGTTCCCACATGTGTTAGGTGACTCACATGGGCTGCTAAGAGCTGATCATTGGAGTGTATATACCAATAGTACATACATCTAAAAGCTGTGTATTGTACGAGTACGAATACGGGTGCATACGAGTAGAATTGTTGATGAAACTGAACGAGGATGTAATTGTAAGCATTTTTGTTAAGTAGAAGTATTTTGATAAGTGTCTTGAAGTCTTTCAAAAGTGTATGAATACATATTAAAACACTACATGTATATACATTTTAACTGAGTCGTTAAGTCATCGTTAGTCGTTACATGTAAATGTTGTTTTGAAACCTTTAGGTTAACGATCTTGTTAAATGTTGTTAACCCAATGTTTATAATATCAAAAGAGATTTTAAATTATTATATTATCATGATATTATGATGTACGAATATCTCTTAATATGATATATATACATTAAATGTCGTTTCAACGATAATCGTTACATATATGTCTCGTTTCAAAATCATTAAGTTAGTAGTCTTGTTTTTACATATGTAGTTCATTGTTAATATACTTAATGATATGTTTACTTATCATAATATCATGTTAACTATATATATAACCATATATATGTCATCATATAGTTTTTACAAGTTTTAACGTTCGTGAATCACCGGTCAACTTGGGTAGTCAATTGTCTATATGAAACCTATTTCAATTAATCAAGTCTTAACAAGTTTGATTGCTTAATATGTTGAAAACATTTAATCATGTAAATATAAATCTCAATTAATATATATAAACATGGAAAAGTTTGGGTCACTACAGTACCTACCCGTTAAATAAATTTCGTCCCGAAATTTTAAGCTGTTGAAGGTGTTGACGAATCTTCTGGAAATAGATGCGGGTATTTCTTCTTCATCTGATCTTCACGCTCGCAGGTGAACTCGGGTCCTCTACGAGCATTCCATCGAACCTTAACAATTGGTATCTTGTTTTGCTTAAGTCTTTTAACCTCACGATCCATTATTTCGACGGGTTCTTCGATGAATTGAAGTTTTTCGTTGATTTGGATTTCATCTAACGGAATAGTGAGATCTTCTTTAGCAAAACATTTCTTTAAATTCGAGACGTGGAAAGTGTTATGTACAGCCGCGAGTTGTTGAGGTAACTCTAGTCGGTAAGCTACTGGTCCGACACGATCAATAATCTTGAATGGTCCAATATACCTTGGATTTAATTTCCCTCGTTTACCAAATCGAACAACGCCTTTCCAAGGTGCAACTTTAAGCATGACCATCTCTCCAATTTCAAATTCTATATCTTTTCTTTTAATGTCAGCGTAGCTCTTTTGTCGACTTTGGGCGGTTTTCAACCGTTGTTGAATTTGGATGATCTTCTCGGTAGTTTCTTGTATAATCTCCGGACCCGTAATCTGTCTATCCCCCACTTCACTCCAACAAATCGGAGACCTGCACTTTCTACCATAAAGTGCTTCAAACGGCGCCATCTCAATGCTTGAATGGTAGCTGTTGTTGTAGGAAAATTCTGCTAACGGTAGATGTCGATCCCAACTGTTTCCGAAATCAATAACACATGCTCGTAGCATGTCTTCAAGCGTTTGTATCGTCCTTTCGCTCTGCCCATCAGTTTGTGGATGATAGGCAGTACTCATGTCTAGACGAGTTCCTAATGCTTGCTGTAATGTCTGCCAGAATCTTGAAATAAATCTGCCATCCCTATCAGAGATAATAGAGATTGGTATTCCATGTCTGGAGACGACTTCCTTCAAATACAGTCGTGCTAACTTCTCCATCTTGTCATCTTCTCTTATTGGTAGGAAGTGTGCTGATTTGGTGAGACGATCAACTATTACCCAATTAGTATCAAAACCACTTGCAGTCCTTGGCAATTTAGTGATGAAATCCATGGTAATGTTTTCCCATTTCCATTCCAGGATTTCGGGTTGTTGAAGTAGACCTGATGGTTTCTGATGCTCAGCTTTGACCTTAGAACACGTCAAACATTCTCCTACGTATTTAGCAACATCGGCTTTCATACCCGGCCACCAAAAATGTTTCTTGAGATCCTTGTACATCTTCCCCGTTCCAGGATGTATTGAGTATCTGGTTTTATGAGCTTCTCTAAGTACCATTTCTCTCATATCTCCAAATTTTGGTACCCAAATCCTTTCAGCCCTATACCGGGTTCCGTCTTCCCGAATATTAAGATGCTTCTCCGATCCTTTGGGTATTTCATCCTTTAAATTTCCCTCTTTTAAAACTCCTTGTTGTGCCTCCTTTATTTGAGTAGTAATATTATTATGAATCATTATATTCATAGATTTTACTCGAATGGGTTCTCTGTCCTTCCTGCTCAAGGCATCGGCTACCACATTTGCCTTCCCCGGGTGGTAACGAATCTCAAAGTCGTAATCATTCAATAATTCAATCCACCTACGCTGCCTCATATTCAGTTGTTTCTGATTAAATATGTGTTGAAGACTTTTGTGGTCGGTATATATAATACTTTTGACCCCATATAAGTAGTGCCTCCAAGTCTTTAATGCAAAAACAACCGCGCCTAATTCCAAATCATGCGTCGTATAATTTTGTTCGTGAATCTTCAATTGTCTAGACGCATAAGCAATCACCTTCGTTCGTTGCATTAATACACAACCGAGACCTTGCTTTGATGCATCACAATAAATCACAAAATCATCATTCCCTTCAGGCAATGACAATATAGGTGCCGTAGTTAGCTTTTTCTTCAATAACTGAAACGCTTTCTCTTGTTCATCATTCCATTCAAATTTCTTCCCTTTATGCGTTAATGCAGTCAAGGGTTTTGCTATTCTGGAAAAGTCTTGGATGAACCTTCTGTAGTAACCAGCTAGTCCTAAAAACTGGCGTATGTGTTTCGGAGTTTTCGGGGTTTCCCACTTTTCAACAGTTTCTATCTTTGTCGGATCCACCTTAATACCTTCTTTGTTCACTATGTGACCGAGGAATTGAACTTCTTCCAACCAAAATGCACACTTTGAAAACTTAGCGTACAATTCTTCCTTCCTCAATACTTCTAACACCTTTCTCAAATGTTCACCGTGTTCTTGGTCATTCTTTGAGTAAATAAGTATGTCATCAATGAAAACAATGACAAACTTGTCAAGGTATGGTCCATACACTCGGTTCATAAGGTCCATGAACACAGCTGGTGCATTAGTTAAACCAAACGGCATGACCATAAACTCGTAATGACCGTAACGTGTTCTGAAAGCAGTCTTTGGAATATCATCTTCTTTCACCCGCATTTGATGATACCCGGAACGTAAGTCAATCTTTGAATAAACAGACGAGCCTTGTAGTTGATCAAATAAGTCATCGATTCTCGGTAGTGGGTAGCGGTTCTTGATGGTAAGTTTGTTCAACTCTCGGTAGTCGATACACAACCTGAATGTACCATCTTTCTTCTTGACAAACAAAACAGGAGCTCCCCACGGTGATGTGCTTGGTCGAATGAAACCACGCTCTAAAAGTTCTTGTAATCGGCTTTGTAGTTCTTTCATCTCACTGGGTGCGAGTCTGTAAGGAGCACGAGCTATTGGTGCAGCTCCTGGTACAAGATCTATTTGAAATTCAACAGATCGATGTGGGGGTAATCCCGGTAATTCTTTCGGAAATACATCAGGAAATTCTTTTGCGACGGGAACATCATTGATGCTCTTTTCTTCAGTTTGTACTTTCTCGACGTGTGCTAGAATAGCATAGCAACCTTTTCTTATTAGTTTTTGTGCCTTCAAATTACTAATAAGATGTAGCTTCGTGTTGCCCTTTTCTCCGTACACCATTAAGGGTTTTCCTTTTTCTCGTATAATGCGAATTGCATTTTTGTAACAAACGATCTCCGCTTTCACTTCTTTCAACCAGTCCATACCGATTATCACATCAAAACTCCCTAACTCTACTGGTATCAAATCAATCTTAAATGTTTCGCTAACCAGTTTAATATCTCGATTCCGACATATATTATCTGCTGAAATTAATTTACCATTTGCTAATTCGAGTAAAAATTTACTATCCAAAGGCGTCAATGGACAACTTAATTTAGCACAAAAATCTCTACTCATATAGCTTCTATCCGCACCCGAATCAAATAAAACGTAAGCAGATTTATTGTCAATAAGAAACGTACCCGTAACAAGCTCCGGGTCTTCCTGTGCCTCTGCCGCATTAATATTGAAAACTCTTCCGCGGCCTTGTCCATTCGTGTTCTCCTGGTTCGGGCAATTTCTAATAATGTGGCCCGGTTTTCCACATTTATAACAAACTACATTGGCATAACTTGCTTCGACACTACTTGCTCCGCCATTACTCGTTCCGACACCATTTGTTCCTTTCGTTCTATTAACCCCTGGTCCGTAGACCTCACACTTCGTCGCGCTATGACCATTTCTTTTACACTTGTTGCAAAATTTGGTGCAGAATCCCGAGTGATTCGTTTCACACCTTTGGCATAGCTGCTTCTGATTGTTGTTGTTGTTGCGGTTATTATTATTGTTAGGATGATTGTTGTAGTTGCTGTTGTTGTTGTTGTTGTTGTTGTTGTTGGGCCGTTTGTTGTAGTTGCGATTGATGTTGCGATTGCTGGGATAATTGTTGCGATTATTGTTGTAATTGCTGTTGTTGTTGTATTGGTGATTCTTATCACCATTTTCCTCCCACTTTCTTTTGACTTGCTTCACATTGGCCTCTTCAGCAGTCTGTTCTTTAATTCTTTCTTCAATCTGGTTCACTAGTTTGTGAGCCATTCTACATGCCTGTTGTATGGAGGTGGGCTCGTGTGAACTTATATCTTCTTGAATTCTTTTCGGTAATCCTTTCACAAACGCGTCGATCTTCTCTTCCTCATCTTCGAATGCTCCCGGACACAATAGGCACAATTCTGTGAATCGTCTTTCGTACGTGGTAATATCAAATCCTTGGGTTCGTAACCCTCTAAGTTCTGTCTTGAGCTTATTGACCTCGGTTCTGGGACGGTACTTCTCGTTCATCAAGTGCTTGAATGCTGACCACGGTAGTGCGTACGCATCGTCTTGTCCCACTTGCTCTAGATAGGTATTCCACCATGTTAACGCAGAACCTGTGAAGGTATGCGTAGCGTACTTTACTTTGTCCTCTTCAGTACACTTACTTATGGCAAACACCGATTCGACCTTCTCGGTCCACCGTTTCAATCCGATCGGTCCTTCGGTTCCATCAAATTCCAAAGGTTTGCAGGCAGTGAATTCTTTGTAGGTGCATCCTACACGATTTCCTGTACTGCTAGATCCAAGGTTATTGTTGGTATGTAGCGCAGCCTGTACTGCGGCTATGTTTGAAGCTAGAAAAGTACGGAATTCCTCTTCATTCATATTCACGGTGTGTCGAGTAGTCGGTGCCATTTCCTTCAAAATAGTCAAATGGAACAAGTTAATCATACAGAATATTAAGAGTAGTTAATAGTATTTCGTAGCATAATATGAACTCATTTATAAAAGCTTTTTCTTCATATTAGCGTTTTATAAGTTTAAATTCGGGTAGTACCTACCCGTTAAGTTCATACTTAGTAGCTAATATACAATTCAACTACTACAATTCTATATGAAAAACTGATTATAATAATATTTCGCGTTTAAACTTTTATACAATATTTTACAAACTTACAATACCGCTTATTTTACATAAAGCATGAAATATAGCACACAATAACTTTGATACAAGATAGTTGTGAAGACAATTCTAGCTAGTACACAAGTCGTTCAGCAAAGGCAATAAAGACACGTAATTCATATGTCCAGAAACAACTCATGCATTCTGGTTTTACTAGGACTACTTCCCATCCTTGGTCTTGTGCAACATAACAGTTATGGCCGTTGATAAGACAGCGTGTTGTAATGTCATCAAAGGGACGAGGGTTACGTAATGTCCAACAGTCCTGTAATAATCTAAAAACCTCATTTCTTACCCCAATTACCGACTCCGTCACTTGTGGAAACGTTTTGTTTAATAGTTGTAGCCCGATGTTCTTGTTCTCACTTTGGTGAGAAGCGAACATTACTAATCCGTAAGCATAACATGCTTCTTTATGTTGCATGTTAGCCGCTTTTTCTAAATCACGAAGTCCAATATTCGGATATATTGAGTCAAAATAATTTCTTAACCCGTTGCGTAAAATAGCATTTGGGTTCCCCGCAATATATGCGTCAAAGTAAACACATCGTAACTTATGGGTTTCCCAATGTGATATCCCCCATCTTTCAAACGAAAGTCTCTTATAAACCAAGACATTCTTGGAACGTTCTTCGAATGTCTTACAAACTGATCTCGCCTTAAATAGTTGTGCCGAAGAATTCTGGCCGACTCTAGACAAGATTTCATCAATCATGTCTCCGGGTAGGTCTCTTAAAATATTGGGTTGTCTATCCATTTTGTGTTTTTAAACTGTAAAATAGACAAGAGTTAGATTCATAAAAAAAATACTTATTAATACAAGCAATTTTTACATATATCATAAAGCATAAGAACACTATATTACATATATTACACCACACGAATACAACTATCTTATTCCGACTCGCTCGTTTCTTCTTCTTCGGTTTTGGTTCGTTTTGCCAAGTTTCTAGGGATATATGATGTTCCCCTAATACGAGCCGTCGTTGTCCACATTGGTTTAGAAAAACCTGGTGGTTTAGAGGTTCCCGGGTCATTGTTACAACTTAAGGACTTCGGGGGTTGACGATACATATAAAGTTCATCGGGGTTGGAATTAGATTTCTCTATTTTTATGCCCTTTCCCTTATTATTTTCTTTTGCCTTTTTAAATTCAGTTGGGGTAATTTCTATAACATCATCGGAATTCTCGTCGGAATCCGATTCATCGGAGAATTGGTAATCCTCCCAATATTTTTCTTCCTTGGCGGAAACACCATTGACCATAATTAACTTTGGTCGGTTGGTTGAGGATTTTACTTAACCGTTTTATTATTTCCCCCACCGGTTCTATTTCTTCATCCGGTTCCGATTCTTCTTCCGGTTCCGATTCTTCTTCCGATTCCGACTCTTCTTCCGGTTCCTCTTCGGAAACTTGTGAATCAGTCCACAAATCATTCCAATTTACATTTGACTCTTTATTATTATTAGGTGAGTCAATGGGACTTGTTCTAGAGGTAGACATCTATCACATAATATCAAACACGTTAGGAGATTAATATATCACATAATATTCATATGTTAAAAAAATATATAGTTTCCAACAAAAATGTTAAGCAATCATTTTTAAAGAAAACACGGTCGAAGTCCAGACTCACTAATGCATCCTAACAAACTCGATAAGACACACTAATGCAAATTTTCTGGTTCTCTAAGACCAACGCTCGGATACCAACTGAAATGTCCCGTTCTTATTGATTAAAAACGTTCCATATTAATTGATTTCGTTGCGAGGTTTTGACCTCTATATGAGACGTTTTTCAAAGACTGCATTCATTTTTAAAACAAACCATAACCTTTATTTCATAAATAAAGGTTTAAAAAGCTTTACGTAGATTATCAAATAATGATAATCTAAAATATCCTGTTTACACACGACCATTACATAATGGTTTACAATACAAATATGTTACATCGAAATCAGTTTCTTGAATGCAGTTTTTACACAATATCATACAAACATGGACTCCAAATCTTGTCCTTATTTTAGTATGCAACAGCGGAAGCTCTTAATATTCACCTGAGAATAAACATGCTTTAAACGTCAACAAAAATGTTGGTGAGTTATAGGTTTAACCTATATATATCAAATCGTAACAATAGACCACAAGATTTCATATTTCAATACACATCCCATACATAGAGATAAAAATCATTCATATGGTGAACACCTGGTAACCGACAATAACAAGATGCATATATAAGAATATCCCCATCATTCCGGGACACCCTTCGGATATGATATAAATTTCGAAGTACTAAAGCATCCGGTACTTTGGATGGGGTTTGTTAGGACCAATAGATCTATCTTTAGGATTCGCGTCAATTAGGGTGTCTGTTCCCTAATTCTTAGATTACCAGACTTAATAAAAAGGGGCATATTCGATTTCGATAATTCAACCATAGAATGTAGTTTCACGTACTTGTGTGTATTTTGTAAATCATTTATAAAACCTGCATGTATTCTCATCCCAAAAATATTAGATTTTAAAAGTGGGACTATAACTCACTTTCACAGATTTTTACTTCGTCGGGAAGTAAGACTTGGCCACTGTTGATTCACGAACCTATAACAATATATACATATATATTAAAGTATGTTCAAAATATATTTACAACACTTTTAATATATTTTGATGTTTTAAGTTTATTAAGTCAGCTGTCCTCGTTAGTAACCTATAACTAGTTGTCCACAGTTAGATGTACAGAAATAAATCGATAAATATTATCTTGAATCAATCCACGACCCAGTGTATACGTATCTCAGTATTGATCACAACTCAAACTATATATATTTTGGAATCAACCTCAACCCTGTATAGCTAACTCCAACATTCACATATAGAGTGCCTATGGTTGTTCCGAAATATATATAGATGTGTCGACATGATAGGTCGAAACATTGTATACGTGTCTATGGTATCTCAAGATTACATAATATACAATACAAGTTGATTAAGTTATGGTTGGAATAGATTTGTTACCAATTTTCACGTAGCTAAAATGAGAAAAATTATCCAATCTTGTTTTACCCATAACTTCTTCATTTTAAATCCGTTTTGAGTGAATCAAATTGCTATGGTTTCATATTGAACTCTATTTTATGAATCTAAACAGAAAAAGTATAGGTTTATAGTCGGAAAAATAAGTTACAAGTCGTTTTTGTAAAGGTAGTCATTTCAGTCGAAAGAACGACGTCTAGATGACCATTTTAGAAAACATACTTCCACTTTGAGTTTAACCATAATTTTTGGATATAGTTTAATGTTCATAATAAAAATCATTTTCTCAGAATAATAACTTTTAAATCAAAGTTTATCATAGTTTTTAATTAACTAACCCAAAACAGCCCGCGGTGTTACTACGACGGCGTAAATCCGGTTTTACCGTGTTTTTCGTGTTTCCAGGTTTTAAGTCATTAAGTTAGCATATCATATAGATATAGAACATGTGTTTAGTTGATTTTAAAAGTCAAGTTAGAAGGATTAACTTTTGTTTGCGAACAAGTTTAGAATTAACTAAACTATGTTCTAGTGATTACAAGTTTAAACCTTCGAATAAGATAGCTTTATATGTATGAATCGAATGATGTTATGAACATCATTACTACCTTAATTTCCTTGGATAAACCTACTGAAAAGAGAAAAATGGATCTAGCTTCAATGGATCCTTGGATGGCTCGAAGTTCTTGAAGCAGAATCATGACACGAAAACAAGTTCAAGTAAGATCATCACTTGAAATAAGATTGTTATAGTTATAGAAATTGAACCAAAGTTTGAATATGATTATTACCTTGTATTAGAATGATAAACTACTGTAAGAAACAAAGATTTCTTGAGGTTGGATGATCACCTTACAAGATTGGAAGTGAGCTAGCAAACTTGAAAGTATTCTTGATTTTATGAAACTAGAACTTTTGGAATTTATGAAGAACACTTAGAACTTGAAGATAGAACTTGAGAGAGATCAATTAGATGAAGAAAATTGAAGAATGAAAGTGTTTGTAGGTGTTTTTGGTCGTTGGTGTATGGATTAGATATAAAGGATATGTAATTTTGTTTTCATGTAAATAAGTCATGAATGATTACTCATATTTTTGTAATTTTATGAGATATTTCATGATAGTTGCCAAATGATGGTTCCCACATGTGTTAGGTGACTCACATGGGCTGCTAAGAGCTGATCATTGGAGTGTATATACCAATAGTACATACATCTAAAAGCTGTGTATTGTACGAGTACGAATACGGGTGCATACGAGTAGAATTGTTGATGAAACTGAACGAGGATGTAATTGTAAGCATTTTTGTTAAGTAGAAGTATTTTGATAAGTGTATTGAAGTCTTTCAAAAGTGTATGAATACATATTAAAACACTACATGTATATACATTTTAACTGAGTCGTTAAGTCATCGTTAGTCGTTACATGTAAATGTTGTTTTGAAACCTTTAGGTTAACGATCTTGTTAAATGTTGTTAACCCAATGTTTATAATATCAAAAGAGATTTTAAATTATTATATTATCATGATATTATGATGTACGAATATCTCTTAATATGATATATATACATTAAATGTCGTTTCAACGATAATCGTTACATATATGTCTCGTTTCAAAATCATTAAGTTAGTAGTCTTGTTTTTACATATGTAGTTCATTGTTAATATACTTAATGATATGTTTACTTATCATAATATCATGTTAACTATATATATAACCATATATATGTCATCATATAGTTTTTACAAGTTTTAACGTTCGTGAATCACCGGTCAACTTGGGTAGTCAATTGTCTATATGAAACCTATTTCAATTAATCAAGTCTTAACAAGTTTGATTGCTTAATATGTTGAAAACATTTAATCATGTAAATATCAATCTCAATTAATATATATAAACATGGAAAAGTTCGGGTCACTACACCAAGTGCTCAACCACTTAGAATATTTTTATTAAAATGTTTATATGTGAAATCTTGTGGTCTATATATATATTGCTGCCGGCATTAAACCTATATCTCACCAACTTTATGTTGACATTTTAAACATGTCTATTCTCAGGTGATAACTAGAAGCTTCCGCTGCAACATGTTGAATTTAAACAAGATCTTGAGTATGCATATTTGTGTCAAAAATAAAACTGCATATCGGAGGATTTGTAATGTAAAATATGCTAGAAATCGTATTGTTATCATCACATGTAAAGTTTGTAAGTCTAAGATTATCGCTAAACGATAATCATCTTTTTATTGTCTAAAGCTTGTATTAAAATAAGAGTTATGGTTTGTAATGTAAAATAAATGCAGTTGTTCTTTTAAAAATGTCGCATATAGAGGTCAATACCTCGCAATGAAATCATACGTTATCTAACTCGTTCCTATGGTTAAGGACGGGTTATGACATGTGGTATCAGAGCGGTGGTCTTAGCGAACCAGGTTTGCATTAGTGTGTCTAACTGATAAGTCGTTAGGATACATTAGTAAGTCTGGACTTTGACCGGATCTGATTTAACAACCATTGCTTATCATTGTTGGTTAAAATTTATATGTAAATATTATGTAGTACTAATGGGTTAGTTGTTGTGTGATAGATGTCGGGCTCAAAACTTATTATCACATTCAGCGACTCCGAATCAGAATCTTCAGATGGTGTTTCAGTCATTAACCTATCCGATGACGAAAATAATATCTTTGGGGAAGACTCACAAATTCCGGATGAACCAACAATAAAGAACCCGGAAAGTGAACCCGAGGAGGAAAGTGAACCCGAGGAGGAAAGTGAACCCGAGGAAGAAATACAAGAAATTACGAAAGACAAGTTCGAACTAGGAAAGAAACGAAAGGCTAATGAATTAGAAAATTCAAATCCTGAGTTTAGTAAGGATGATGTGGCACCAACTCCACTAGAAACTACCACCCCTATTCCCGCTATTCCTATTCATTCTATCCCGGCATCTAGTTCTTCAGCCCCACAGCCAAAATATAGGCAGACAGCTAGGATAAGCGTTAGGCCATTCTTTGAACCTAAACGTCCTAGAAAATAGACCAAACGATGCGCTGCCGTATTAAACCATGGGATCATATAATGTTTTGTATAATATTATTAGTGTGGTTTGCTTAATGTTCGATGTAAGATAAGCATATGTAAAATAGTGAAGTGTGAAATGCAATAATTTTCCATGGTTAAGTATTATTTGGGTGGTAGTAATTGATTTTCGTACTAAGCTATTAAGTATGAACTTTAACGGGTAGGTACTACCCTAGATATAATTATAAAATGCTAATAAGAAGAAAAAGCTTTTATAATAATAACTGGTTCATATTATTAATAAGCTACGATGTACTGTAAATACATACTACATCTATAATATTCCATGTGAATAAATTTTTTTTTTTTCATTCTTATTGAAGATTATGGCGCGATTGAACCGAATGACGGAACAAGAAATCCAGGAACTCATCAATCAGCGAGTGAACGACATAATGTTATGGGTCGAGGCTGCAAGAGGTGCTGCAGTTAACCCAAATCCTCGTGTGGGGTGCACTTACAAAACTTTTCAAGCTTGCAAGCCCTCATCATTCAGTGGAACGGAAGGACCGATCGGTTTAACCCGGTGGATAGAAAAGATGGAAACTGTGTTCAAAATCAGTGGTTGTGTTGAAAAGGACATGACCAAATACGCATCGTGCACTTTACAAGATAGTGCACTCACGTGGTGGAAAAATTATGTGAAGGCGGTAGGAGGAGATGTAGCTTATGATACTCCATGGGAAGAATTCAAAACAATGTTAATCAACGAGTATTGTCCAAGGAACGAGGTTAGGAAGTTGGAAGATGAATTACGAAGTCTGAAGGTTATTGGTACTAAAATCACCAACTACAATCAGCGATTCATGGAATTAGTTTTGCTATGTCCTGAATTGGTTCCAACCGAAGAACGGAAAATTGAAATGTACAAAGATGGTTTGCCCAAAAAGGTCAAGGCAAATGTTACAGCATCGAAACCTAAGACAATTCATGAAGCTATAACCATGGCAAACGAGCTAATGGATCAGGTCATCATGGATAAGAAAGTATCCAATACTGATATGAAGGTATCAGGTAACAAAAGAAAGTGGAATGGAAATTATGATCGAGGTAACCAACAACAATCTTTTAAGAAACAAGAAATCACGCAAGGTGCGGGTAGTGGTTTAAGCTTTGGTTATAAAGGACAAAATCCTTTATGCAACCGATGCCACAAACATCACTCTGGTTACTGTAATGTGGTATGCAACAAATGTAATCGAAAGGGTCATCTTGCTGAAGATTGTAGGGCTCTCGTTACAAATACAAATGGTACCAAGACTCCTGCCACTAATGCAAATAGAACTGCTTTGGCTACTGTTACTTGTTATGGATGTGGGAAACAGGGTCATTATAAGAGCCAGTGCCCGAATCCAGAGAAGAATATCGGACCTGCACGAGGGAGAGCATTTGTTATTAATGCTAGAGAGGCGTGTGAAGACCCGGAGCTTGTTACGGGTACGTTTACCATTAATAACTTATCTGCATCTATTATATTTGATACTGGTGCTGATAGAAGTTACGTGTGTAGAGACTTTCACGCTAAATTGAATTGTTCATCATTACCTCTAGATGCTAAGTACATGATTGAGTTAGCTAATGGTAAACTAATTAAAGCCGATAAAATTTGCCGTGATTGTAAAATAAATTTAGCCGGAGAAACATTTAAGATTGATTTGATACCCGTAGAATTAGGAAGTTTTGATGTAATAGTCGGCATGGACTGGATGTCCAAAATAGGAGCTGAAGTTGTGTGCGTCAAGAAGGCAATTCGCATTCCTCGTAAGAATAAAACACCAGTAATGATTTATGGAGAGAAGGGTAACTCAAAGCTAAAACTCATTAGCTGTTTGAAAGGAAAGAAGTGTTTAGAAAAGGGATGTTATGCTATTCTAGCACATGTTAATAAAGTCGAAAAGAAAGAAAAAGAGAAGTGCATCAATGACGTGCCTGTGGCAAGAGATTTTCCTGAAGTATTTCCGGAAGAGTTGCCGGGATTACCTCCATTTAGATCTGTAGAATTTCAAATAGATTTAGTACCAGGAGCTGCACCAGTGGCTCGTGCTCCATATAGACTTGCACCGTCCGAATTAAAAGAACTTCAAAGTCAGTTAAAAGAATTACTAGACCGTGGATTCATACGACCAAGCACTTCACCGTGGGGAGCTCCAATTTTGTTTGTTAAGAAGAAAGATGGATCTTTTAGGATGTGTATAGATTATCGTGAATTAAATAAGTTAACTATCAAGAATCGGTATCCACTACCGAGAATTGATGACTTATTTGATCAACTGCAAGGATCATGTGTTTATTTGAAAATCGACCTAAGATCGGGTTATCATCAATTACGTGTCAAAGAAGAGGACATTCCGAAAACTGCTTTTCGGACACGTTATGGTCATTACGAATTTTTGGTCATGCCGTTTGGATTGACGAATGCGCCAGCTGTATTCATGGACCTCATGAATCGAGTTTGTAGTCCATATTTAGATAAGTTTGTTATCGTTTTCATTGATGATATTCTTATCTATTCCAAGAGTGAGCAAGAGCATGAACAGCATTTAAGGTTGATATTAGAGTTGTTGAGAAAAGAACAGCTATATGCTAAATTTTCTAAATGTGCTTTCTGGTTGAAAGAAGTGCAATTTCTTGGCCACGTTGTTAGTAGCAAAGGAATTCAGGTTGATCCAGCAAAAATTGAAGCCATTGAAAAATGGGAGACTCCTAAGACACTAATGCAGATACGCCAATTTTTGGGTTTAGCCGGTTATTACAGAAGGTTTATTCAAGATTTTTCCCGAATAGCTAAGCCGTTGACAGCGTTAACGCAAAAAGGGAAGAAATATGAATGGACTTCTGAGCAGGAGAGTGCATTTCAATTACTGAAGAAGAAGTTAACTACGGCGCCTATTTTATCGTTACCTGAAGGGAACGATGATTTTGAAATATATTGTGATGCTTCGCGACAAGGTTTTGGTTGTGTTCTTATGCAACGAAAGAAAGTTATTGCATACGCATCCCGACAATTGAAGATTCACGAGCGGAATTATACGACGCACGATCTAGAACTGGGAGCAGTCGTGTTTGCGTTGAAGATATGGAGACACTACTTATATGGGGTTAGATGCACTGTGTTTACTGATCATAAAAGTCTTCAACATATTTTTGATCAGAAACAGTTGAACATGAGGCAACGTAGGTGGGTCGAGCTGATAAACGACTATGATTGTGAAATTCGTTATCATCCCGGGAAGGCGAACGTGGTGGCCGATGCTTTAAGCAGAAAGGAACGAGAACCAATTCGAGTTCGAGCGATGAACATAAAAATTCGCATGAATCTCAACTCACAAATCAAAGAGGCTCAACGAGAAGCACTTACTAAAGAAAATATAGGAAATGAAATAATGAAGAAGTATGAGAAGCAACTCGTTATGCGGGAAGATGGAACTCGATATTTTGCAAATCGTATTTGGGTACCGAAGTTGGGTGGATTAAGGAAGTTGATATTGAACGAGGCACATAAGACAAGATACTCGATACATCCTGGAGTTGGAAAGATGTATCAAGATCTTAAGACACATTATTGGTGGCCTAATTTAAAGACAGACGTTGCAACATATGTTGGGGAATGTTTAACTTGTTCCAAAGTCAAAGCAGAACACCAGAAGCTGTCAGGGTTACTTCAACAACTAGAAATTCCAGAATGGAAATGGGACGGTATTACCATGGATTTCATCACGAAGTTACCAAAGACTGCCTGGGGATACGACACCATTTGGGTAATTGTTGATCGTCTTACCAAATCTGCACATTTCTTGCCTGTAAAGGAAACAGATAGAATGGAGAAATTATTACGATTATATATAAAGGAAATAGTTTCAAGGCATGGAATACCTATTTCCATTATATCTGATCGTGATAGTAGATTTACCTCAAAGTTCTGGCAATCACTACAGGAGGCACTAGGAACTCGTTTGGATATGAGTACCGCATATCATCCGCAAACCGACGGGCAGAGTGAAAGAACAATTCAGACTCTTGAAGACATGCTCAGGGCATGTGTGATCGATTTTGGAAACGGATGGGATAAATATCTACCATTAGCAGAATTCTCGTATAATAATAGTTATCATGCGAGCATTAAAGCTGCGCCATTCGAAGAATTGTACGGAAGGAAGTGTAGATCTCCTATTTGTTGGAATGAAGTAGGAGATCGACAATTAACTGGTCCCGAGATCATACACGAAACGACTGAGAAGATAGTACAAATCAAGGAGAGATTGAAAATAGCCCGTAGTCGCCAAAAGAGCTACGCCGATGTCCGAAGGAAACCATTAGAGTTTCAGATCGGTGACATGGTTATGCTAAAGGTGTCACCTTGGAAAGGTGTAATACGTTTTGGAAAAAGGGGTAAACTAAACCCAAGGTATGTAGGCCCGTTCAAGATCATCGAACGCATTGGACCGGTAGCTTATCGACTCGAGTTACCGCAACAACTCGCCGGAGTACATAATACTTTTCACGTCTCAAAACTTAAGAAGTGTCTTGCAAAGGAAGACCTCACCATTCCTCTTGAAGAAATCCATGTCGACGAGAAACTACAATTCATCGAAGAACCAATCGAAATCATGGATCGTGAAGTTAAACAGCTCAAGCAGAGCAACATACCGATCGTTAAGGTTCGTTGGAGTGCTAGAAGAGGTCCCGAGTTTACTTGGGAACGAGAGGATCAGATGAAACAAAAGTATCCACACTTGTTTCTCAATGACGCAAAATAGGTACAATTTTAAAATTTCGGGACGAAATTTATTTAACGGGGAGGTAATGTAATGACCCGCACTTTTTCGATCGTTCTATACTTATAAGATTAATATTTACATAAATTAAACCTTACCAACATGATAAGCAATCCAAATTGTTGAGATTTATGTTTCCGAAAAGAGTTTTACACAACGTTTGACCGTCTAGTTTGACCGATGATATCACGAACCATACAATATATGATAATTATACGTTTGTGTATATATATGTATATATACATATTTAACATGATTAATGAATGTTTTAATATCTTATTTTGTATTAATAACAATAAGTTATAAGTATATTTTGAAACTACTAACTTAAGTTTTCAAAACGATAACCATACGTAACGTTAATTGACATAAATACTTATAATCTATAATGTTTATACATATATCGTATAAGTAATGTATTTAATCACTTTTAAGAACTTAAATACATAAAACCATATAAGTGTATTCATAAAAGATAGCTATATTTGAATCCTCATTCCATTTTTCACAAAATTTCTATACGTATATCTAGAGTATTTGTACTCGTATCATACCTAGCTTCTATACGTATTTACTATTGGTATATACACATCAAATCACCACCAACCAGCCCTTGTTCAATGCCTTATGTATAAGGTAATTGCTTTTGTATGATTGTTTGACAAATACACAAGATTACAAGCTTAAAAGTTTTGTCCTTTCCCTCCCTAAATCACTTTTTTAAGGAGGATCATGTATCCTCATTTTGATTCAACTTTCACTTCCATTTTCTAGCTAAAACACACACTCTTTCTTAACCCTTAAACTCCATAACCATTCAGCAAGAAACCATGAAGATCTAGCCATAGAAACAAGCCTTAATCACCATAAGAAAACCCTTACAAAAACACTTCAAGAATCCTTTCCAAGAACACAAACTTACTTCCAATCTTTCATCCAATTCCATCACCCTATTGGTTCTAGGTTCTTACTCCTCTTTTACAGCAATCTTGTCCAAGTAACTTGAGGTAGTAACTTTGTTCATAACCTTATTCGATTCATATATATATAGCTATCTTATTTTATGGTATAAAATTTTAACAACAAGAACATAGTTTGAATGTTTTCAAACTTGTTTGCAAACTAAATAGATCCTTCTAACTTAACTTTTAAAATACTTCAAGACCTGTAATATAACTTAAATATATGCTAATTTAACAAGGTATAACTTGGTTTTTCAAAGAACACCTTAAAAACTGTTTTTACGACGTCGGAGTGCAACCGGGGGCTGTTTTGGGTTGGATAATTAAAAACCATCTTAAACTTTGAATTGGAGGTTTATTTTCTGGAAAAATTATTTTTACTATGAATATGATAACACATAAAAATTTCATGATTTAACTCAAAGTATAAGTATTTTTAGAAAAATAATCATTTAAGGTTGTTTACATGATGGAAAATGATTAACTTCATAAGTTTCACTAAAGTTTGACCTATGACCTGTGATTTCGAATACAAACTAAGGTATTTACAGTTCATAGTCTTAAAGAGAGACTCGATCCAAGGAAGTGGCAAGTTGAACCAACGAAAACGGAGTTGTAACGAAGAAACTACGACCAAAACAAAATCGGATATCCAAGACTAGTTTAGCTACGAAAATAATTGGAGAAAATTAAATAAATCACATCTTTTTAAAATAACATGATATTTTATATATATGTACTCATAATTTAATTTTATATGGTTCAGGATCACCCGTAAACAATACGAGAAGATTAATCATAAGATCCCATGATTGTACGCAACACGTCATTTGACAACACCGGTACTTTATGTACGCAACACGTCATTTGACAACACCGGTACCGTGGGTCAAGATTAATCTCGACCAATACATATACGATGGGGGTTTTATTTATTTCGTTGGGGGTTTATTAAACACCTAAAAATGAACCATTTAAAATTGAATTACTAACATCGGACTGCTAACTACGGACTAAGGAATTATTAAAAGTATTAAAAGTATTATAAGTATATATATGTGACGATTGTTTAAAAAGAAAAGGTATTGATATATTATATGGATAGGTTCGTGATATCAATCGGAGACCAAGTCAAAATTTCATATCTTCAAGACGAAAGTGAGTATATAGTCCCACTTTTAAACTCTAAATATTTCGGGATGAGAATACATGTATTTTATGTTTTACATTATGGACACAAGTAACTGAAAAATATATTCTACGTTGAGTTGTACCACTGGCATACTTCCCTGTAGCTTGGTAACTAATATTTACAGTGGTATTGTAAACGCGAATCCTGTTGATAGATCTATCGGGCCTGACAACCCCAACCGGACTGGACGACCAGTATTCAACGGTTGCACAGTACTTCGTTTCGTGACTACACTTGGTACGGTGTAGTAAGATTTCATAATAAAGGGAATATGCGACGTGATTAAATGTTAAGTATGGTTACCAAGTGCTCAACCACTTAGAATATTTTTATTAAAATGTTTATATGTGAAATCTTGTGGTCTATATATATATTGCTGCCGGCATTAAACCTATATCTCACCAACTTTATGTTGACGTTTTAAACATGTCTATTCTCAGGTGATAACTAGAAGCTTCCGCTGCAACATGTTGAATTTAAACAAGATCTTGAGTATGCATATTTGTGTCAAAAATAAAACTGCATATCGGAGGATTTGTAATGTAAAATATGCTAGAAATCGTATTGTTATCATCACATGTAAAGTTTGTAAGTCTAAGATTATCGCTAAACGATAATCATCTTTTTATTGTCTAAAGCTTGTATTAAAATAAGAGTTATGGTTTGTAATGTAAAATAAATGCAGTTGTTCTTTAAAAAATGTCGCATATAGAGGTCAATACCTCGCAATGAAATCATACGTTATCTAACTCGTTCCTATGGTTAAGGACGGGTTATGACAACTATAGATTTCAAAGTCAATCGTTTGATTTTTGAAGAAGATGAAAACTGAAATTGTGTTAAATAAAATTAAAATCATTATATAAACAGAAAAGCAAATATGAAGGAACGGTTAGGGAGTTTTCAGGTGTACGAGAGGTCGAGGGTTCGAGTCCCTGGAGTGGCTGTATTCTTTTTAGGCTGATTTTCTTGAGGTATTCTCATTTATTATTATTATTATTATTATTATTATTATTATTATTATTATTATTATTATTATTATTATTATTATTATTATTATTATTATTATTATTATTATTATTATTAATTATTATTATTATTTACTATCTTTATGTTAGTTGTTATTATTAATTATAGGATTATTGTTATTATTAATGTAAGTTATGATATTATTATTATTATTACTAGTATTATCAATTAAAATTTTTAGTATTATCATGACTAACATTATTATTAGTTGTAGTATTATTATTGTAGTTATCATCATTAATATGATTATGAACATGTTAACAACATTCGTGTTACGAAATTTATAATAAAAGCGATATGATAAA
This sequence comes from Rutidosis leptorrhynchoides, assembly GCF_046630445.1. Taxonomy (NCBI): domain Eukaryota; kingdom Viridiplantae; phylum Streptophyta; class Magnoliopsida; order Asterales; family Asteraceae; genus Rutidosis; species Rutidosis leptorrhynchoides. The sequence continues at coordinate 362,161,242 of NC_092339.1, forward strand.
AATTATGAAAAATGGTTATAATTAAATGAATACATGTACAATTACGAATACAATTATGAATTTAAGTTATAGAATCTGTAGTCATAAGTAAGTATTAGAATTATTATTAGTAGTATTATTATCATGGTAGTTATTAAGATAAGTATTAGTATTATTATTATTATTATTATTTATAAAATCATTATTTTTATAGTTATTATTATTAGTAGTATATTATCATTACGATCAAAAACAACTTTTATTACTATTATTAATATTATGTTACCAAATAAACTTTTTGTATATAAAGTATACTTTTAGTAATATTACATATAAGTATTTATTAGTCATATTAACATTTTATATATAAATATTCATATATAACAAATTAAGTATTTTAATATAATACTAACCAAATATATATTAATATAACTATATAGATATTAATCATTTTAAATATATACACAAATTAAATATATAATATATAAATTAAGCTATAAATAAATTTGTTCGATTACGATTATGTGTATTAATAAATATATAAATGATATAGGTTCGTGAATCCAAGGCCAACCCTGTGATGCCCCGTACAAAACCATCGTGTACGGATCATCAACAACAGGATCATCACAAGGTCAAACACTATATGCTGTTTGAAAACCGATTTGCATTCATTAAAAGATAACGTTTTACAAAGATAACATGTCATAAGACTTATTACAAACCATTGTTCCAAAATAACATAAGTTTACGAATGCAAAACATAAGTTTCATAATTTGAGACATCTCTAGTAATGCAGCGGATAACTAGTACAGTAGGTCCATAACAGAAATTCAATAACAGCATGACAGCAAGTGTAATAGCAGAAGCAATAAACCTCTAGGCACCTGAGAAATACACGCTTAAAAAGTCAACACGAATGTTGCTGAGCTATAGTTTAAGTTGTAATAGTAACGTAAGATAGGCCACGAGATTTCAGTGCTGCAACAGCGTATCAAAACAGTATGAAAATTATATGCATAACCGTGGGCACCCGGTAACTAGACTTAACGTTTATAACCCCCTGATAGTACACTTGGCGAGTGCGTATATTCACGAAGTATTAAACACCCGTTAAATGCTAGCGCAACTAGCCCGAGTGGGGATGTCAAACCCTATGGATCCATATCTAAGTTTCGCGTTCACCGGTTCAAAGACCAATGACTAAAGGTTACCGTGCTAAAGGGAATGTTTATGCCGTTATATAACCCACACACATATAAAGTTTAAGTACTCGTGCCTAGTATGTAAAATGTAAAAAGCGCTTGTATTCTCAGTCCCAAAATTAGTAAAAGTAAAAAGGGATACTATAACTCACAGTGATAAAAGCGGTAAAGTCGGTAATGAAAGTACGTAAGTAGTAAGTCGGTCCGAAAGGTCGTCAACCTAAATCAAAGGTTACTAGGTCAGTAGACTGTCTTTATAAATTCTAATAGTGCATAAAATAAGTTTAAGTGTCATCATCATCATCATTCATCATCATAAAAGCTAAGTAAGTTTGACAAGAATAGAGATCGAAACAATAGGCCGACTTCGGTCAGCTGCTACGACCTCTACGTAAATCTAAAAGACGCATGGTCAGTGGCTACAGCTCCGTATATGAGTCCCCTAACAACTGACCAATTTTCAGAACCTAACTTTTGTTCGTTTGACCGTGGCGACGGTTTAAGTTCGAGTAGGTCAGAAATTTCAGCACAACGTTAATAGGGTGTAGTGACTCTTGGAGGGCCATAAATCCTAAACCGTAACTCGGATTACGACGAGGCCTAAACGGAAAATCATCTACTCGAACCGAACTAACTGAAAATCAACTTTCCAGTAGTCCAGGTGGTCTGTTCCGATACAAAAATCAGTGGACAAGTGCTCCGGTGGGGTTCTTGGTGCTTGATGCTCATCACGGTTCTCATCCTTGATGCTTGTAGCTTCAAGTGTACAACTCGTTGATGGTTTAGCATCACTTTTGACCAAGATTCACCATCAATACACAATATGTTAAGACCAAGTAAGAACACAACTCATTCATGAGTCTTAGATGGATGATGAACCAAGGTTTCATCATATCCTTAGTCTTAACACAAATACAAGTCACAATAACAACTAAAGCTACAAACTTTACATCAATTCAACAAGTATAAGCATAATCCAAGTCAAAAGAGGTGATGGAACCCTAAGCTAGAGAGCTTGGATCCATTTCACACAAGTTACAAGGTTACAAAGCTAGAAAGCTTGAACCTTTAAGTGTTCTTGAAGATCTTGAAGCATAAAGCTTGGATCTTTAAGATATATGAAGATAACAAACTCAAGTTTGAATCTTTTTCACAAAACAACATGATCAAAGCAAAAAGAACTTAGATCTAACAAAAAGATATGAAGATTCAAGCTAGAAAGCTTGCATCTTGATTTTTCTTGAAGATCTTGAAGCATAAAGCTTGGATCTTGAAGATGCATGAAGATTTCAAACAAAAGTTTGAATCTTTATCATAAAATAGAAAGATTAAAGTATAAAAGAAGTAGATCTACAAAAGATATGAAGATTCAAGCTAGAAAGCTTGAATCTTCCATGTTCTTGAAAGATTCATGCTTGAATCAACAAGATATAAGTAAGATCAAAGCTAAAAGGAACTTTGATCTCCATAAAATGATGATGATGATCATGAATTTGAAAAGAAAAAGGAAGAAGAAAGAAAACTTACAAGCTAGGAAAGAAAGAAAAGAATAAGTGTGTGAAAAGCCAAAATGATCAAGTGTTGGAATGAGGGACTAAAGGCTAGTATTTATAGGTAAATGAATATCACATGGATTGATGACATGGCCATGAGGCCATGGTGGTGGTGGTGGATGGCATTAGAGGGAGAGGGGAGGGACAAAACTTTACTTTTTGGCTAATGGTGTCTAAAGTGTGTCCTTTTGCTAGAATCCCATGTGACATTTAGATAAACCTTATCCATTATGCTAGTATGACTCATTAATTAATTTATTTATTATTTATTTATTATTATGGGCCACTAGTAATAATACTTGGGCTAATTAATTGGGTCACTAGCTAGAGTAGGGTGGGCTTGAGCCCAACAAGGTAGAAAGTCCAACAAGACTAACTATTGGGCTTTAGCAATTAAATAAATAAAATTAAGCATCCAAAAGCCCAGGTAATTATTATTATAAAATAATAATTAATATTTCGCAGTCCAAAAGTTCCGGTTCTGACAAAAGTCAAACGTGCGCGCAGTCCGCGGTTTATTCGTAACGGCAAGTAACACTAACGGTTATAAAGCATCCAATGGACAAGTTAAGCATTTCACACACACCAAGGCATGTTTTAAAGTATATATGAATATAAAACACGTGTGCCAAGGTTCCGGAGTAATAAAGTAACACAGTACTCACAAATACGCAGTTTCGCTAAAATACAAGGCAGAAAAGCAAGTCGAAAAAGTCGGGGTCGTTACATTACCCACCTTTTATTGGAAATTTTGTCCCGAAATTTAAGCTGAGGCAGGTGTTGGAGTCGGGAAAAGGTGAGGATACTTCTGCTTCATTTGATCCTCTCGCTCCCAAGTAAACTCAGGTCCACGCTTGGCATTCCATCTAACTTGGACAATTGGAATCTTATTGTGTTTCAAGGTTTTGATCTCACGGTCCATAATTTCAACAAGTTCTTCCACGAAGTGGAGTTTGTCATCAATCGTAAGTTCTTTCAATGGTATGATAAGTTCCGGTGGAGCAAGACACTTCTTCAAATTTGATACATGGAAGGTAGGATGAACAACACTCAACTGAGTCAGAAGATCCAAACGGTAAGCAACGGGTTCAACACGTTCCAAAATCTCAAAAGGACCAATGTATCGCGGGTTTAACTTTCCGCGCTTTCCAAAAAGAATTACACCTTTCCAAGGTGCGACCTTCAACATTACTCGGTCACCCACGTTGAATTCGAAATCTTTACGTTTAAGATCAGCATAACTCTTTTGGCGATCGCGGGCTGTCTTAAGTCTTGCCTGAATATGAGAAATCTTCTCCGTCGTTTCATGGACTATCTCGGGTTCGGTGATTTACACTTCGCCTAACTCGGCCCAACAAATAGGAGAACGACACTTGCGGCCATACAACGCTTCAAAAGGCGCAGCTTTAATACTTGAATGATAACTGTTGTTGTAAGAGAATTCGGCTAGCGACAGATGCCTTTCCCAAGACTTTCCAAAGTCAATAACACAGGCATGTAACATGTCCTCTAAAGTATGAATCATTCGTTCGCTCTGACCGTCGGTCTGTGGGTGATAAGCGGTGCTCATGTCGAGACGAGTTTCCAAGGCTTCTTGCAAAGAACGCCAGAATCTGGAAGCAAAACGGGGATCGCGATATGAGATGATTGATAAGGGAACACCATGACGAGATACAACCTCTTTGATGTACAGTTGAGCAAGTCTCTCCATTGTATCTGTTTCTTTCATCGCTAGAAAATGAGCAGATTTGGTAAGACGGTCAACGATAACCCAGATTGTATCGTATCCGTCCACCGTCTTTGGTAGCTTCGTGATGAAATCCATTGTAATTGCTTCCCATTTCCATTGTGGGATTTCTGGTTGTTGAAGTAATCCAGATGGTCTCTGATGTTCGGCTTTAACCTTCGAACAAGTCAAACACCTTCCAACATAAGTTGCAACATCCTTCTTAAGATTTGGCCACCAATACTGTTCCTTAAGATCGTGGTACATTTTTCCGGCTCCTGGATGAATCGAATATCTCGACTTGTGGGCTTCATCAAGTATAAGGTTCCGTAGATCTCCGTAACGAGGTACCCAAATTCTTTCGACATAACATCGGAGTCCAGACTCCTTAACCTCAAATTTAGAGACGAGAATGTTCAGGTATTCGCGAGATATGTTCTCCTCCTTGAGAGCCTCTTCTTGGGATACTCGAATCTGACTGTGGAGGTTCGAATGGATGGTGATGTTCAGAGCCCGAACTCGAAGAGGTACCGTCCTCTCCTTTTGACTTAATGCGTCAGCTACAACATTGGCCTTGCCCGGATGGTAGCGAAGTTCACAATCGTAGTCGTTTAGTGTCTCAATCCATCGATGCTGTCTCATGTTCCGTTGCTTCTGATCGAAGATGTGTTGGAGGCTCTTGTGATCGGTAAAGATAGTACTCTTTGTTCCATAAAGATAGTGTCTCCACAGCTTCAATGCGAAGACAACGGCTCCAAGTTTGAGATCGTGAGTAGTGTAGTTTCGCTCGTGGACCTTCATTTGACGAGATGCATAGGCAATGACCTTCATTCTTTGCATCAACACACAACTAAAACCATTCTTCGAAGCATCGCAGTACACAACGAAGTCGTCACTACCTTCGGGAAGAGATAAGATAGGTGCGGTGGTTAACTTCTGCTTCAGGGTTTGAAATGCTGCTTCTTGCTCTTTTTCCCAAACAAACTTCTTCCCTTTATTAGTTAACGCAGTCAAAGGACGCGAAATCAAAGAGAAACCTTCAATGAACCTTCGGTAATAACCAGCAAGACCTAGAAATTGGCGAATGTGAGTCGGAGTAGTGGGGGTTTCCCACATGCTGATAGCCTTGATCTTGGTGGGATCAACTTTGATACCTTGATCACTCACAACATGACACAGAAATTGGACTTCCTTCAGCCAAAATTCACACTTGGAGAATTTGGCATAAAGCTGCTCTTGTCTCAAGAGTTCGAGCACTAACCGAAGATGTTGCTCATGTTCTTCTTCGCTCTTGGAGTAGATGAGGATATCATCTATGAAGACGATAACGAATTTATCCAGATAAGGCTTGCAGACACGATTCATGAGGTCCATGAACACGGCTGGTGCATTGGTTAATCCGAACGGCATCACGAGAAACTCGTAATGACCATAGCGGGTTCTAAACGCAGTCTTCATCACATCACTCTCTTTCACCCTCAATTGGTGATAACCTGATCGCAAATCGATCTTAGAATAAATGCTTGATCCTTGCAGCTGATCAAAAAGATCGTCAATTCGGGGAAGAGGATATCAGTTCTTAATTGTCAACTTGTTCAGCTCACGATAATCGATACACATGCAGAATGATCCATCCTTCTTCTTCAAAAATAAAACAGGTGCACCCCAAGGCGATGAGCTCGATTGGATAAACCCTCGGTCGAGCAATTCCTGCAGTTGAATCTGCAACTCTTGCAGTTCTGAAGGTGCCAGACGATAGGGCGCACGAGCTACGGGTGCAGCTCCTGGTACTAGATCGATCTGGAACTCCACTGCTCTTGGTGGCGGTAATCCAGGCAACTCTTCTGGAAAGACGTCGGGGAATTCATTCACGATTCGCACATCATTCACACTCTTCTCTTCTGTTTCTAAAGCCTTCACGTGTGCTAAAACAGCAAGACGTCCTTTCTTCATGATCTTCTGCGCTTTCATACAACTAATGAGGTTTAGTTTTGAACTACATCTCTCTCCGTATATAACCAGTGGATCACCATCTCCTTGTGGTATACGAAGAGCTTTATCTCCACAGATAACATCGACCCTTACTTTAGTCAACCAGTCCATGCCGACAATCACGTCAAAACTTCCCAGTTTGATGGGTATCAAGTCAATTTCGAAATCCACGCCAGCTATGTTAATAATAGCTCCTCGGCCAATTTTGTCAACCTTTTCAAGTTTACCGTTGGCTACCTCGACAAGCATACTTTCTTTTAAAGGAACTAATGACCAATTTATCTTATCGCAAAAGTGTCTACATACATAACTTCTATCGGCACCAGTATCAAATAGGACAGAAGCTAAAAGATTGTTGATAGTGAATATACCTGTCACCAAGTCGGGGTTCTCGCGCGCATCCCTTGCATTAACATTGAAAGCTCTACCACGCGGTGGTCCGCCATCCTTCTTCTTATTGGGGCAATCATTCCTAAAGTGGCCCTGCTGTCCACACTCATAGCATTTCCTTGGACCATTTGGGTTTGTCCTTGCAGCTGGGACGGGAATCTTGCAGTTCTTACCAACGTGCCTGATCCTATTGCACTTTTCACAGACCGCATTACAATACCCAGTGTGGTGTTTATAACACCTCTTGCATTGCGGTAGGGTACCTTTGTAGTTCGGGTTGGAGCTTGTGCCGGGGTTGGGGTTTCCACCGTTGTTGTGTCTCTTAGCGGGGGTTTGATCATAGGTCCTCCCCTTACTGTTATCCCACTTTCACTTGTCACTACTACCCGCTTCAGACTTGGACTTCTCTGGTTCATCGATGAGAATTTGATTCATGAGTGTATGCGCCATGCGCATTGCTTCGGGAACATTCAGTGGCTTGGATGAGGTGACATTACCCTTGATGGACTTAGGGTGTCCCCAAAAGTATCTCTCCATACGCTTGAATTCTGGGGTGACCATGGTAGGACACATAAGAGCTAACTCAAGAAACCTCCGATTGTAACCATCGACATCATTGCCAACAGCTTTCAATTGCATAAACTCTATTTCCATCTTTTGTATCTCAGTTCTCGGACAATACTCATCAATCATAGCCGCTTTGAACTCCTCCCATGGCGTAGCATACGCCTCATCAATACCTTGTGCCTGAGCCATGGTGTTCCACCACATGAGGGCGCCATCAGATAGCGTGCAGGAAGCGAATTTGGTTTTGTTAGACTCGGAATAGTTGCTGACTCGGAATACTGATTCAAGCTTTTCAAACCATCTTGTGAGACCAACAGGCCCCTTAGTTCCGCTGAAGTTATGTGGTTTACAGCTCTGGAATTCCTTGTAGGTGCACTCTTTTCGAACGGGTTGGATAACCGGCGGTGGTTCAGGTTGAGGGTTCATTTCCACCAAGGCTGCGGCGACTCGTTCATTAATCATCTCTTCGATTTGAGCTGCTGTGGGGGTTGTTCGTGTGTTTGCCATTGCCCTTCGAAACAGAAATTTTGACTTAAGTCAAAATCCAGTATACAACATACAATACTACCGTATATAGTAAAGAGGGAAACAACACAACGCATGCCAATATAGTAACGCAACCAGGTATAAATTCCACAAAACCAACATACAGTAATGTAAATACAACACTGTGCAAGAATTAAACAATACAAAGTTCCAATAATTAATAAAGAGTTGCATACATTAGTCATATGTATTTTTACTACAAAATACAGTATTGTGAGTTTCATTTGCTCCCTTTTTAAATGCTTTTGCAATATATATATTTTTGAGACTGAGAATACATGCGCTTTTATAAATGCTTTACGAAATAGACACAAGTAATCGAAACTACATTCTATGGTTGAATCGTTATACCGGATATCGCCCTTGTTGAACTTGGTAGCCTAAGAATTGGTGTTTACTATAATTGCCACCAATTGACGTGAATCCTAAAGATAGATCTATGGGCTTTGACACGCCCCAGTCAGAGAATTTGAACTGCTTTAGTACTTCGATATTTATATATGGGGATATTCTAGACGCATTTTGTTAATGTCGGTTACCAGGTGTTCAATCCATACGAATGAATTTTTAAACACTTGCGAGTGTATGATTATTGAATAAATGAAATCTTGTGGTCTATTAAAATTATGGAAATGATCGATTATGATAAACTAATGAACTCACCAACCTTTTGGTTGACACTTTAAAACATGTTTATTCTCAGGTATTAAAGAAATCTTCCGCTGTGTATTTGCTCATATTAGAGATATTACTTTGAGTCATTCATGACATATTTCAAAAGACGTTGCATTCGAGTCGTCGAGTTCATCAGGATTATTACTAAGTCAATTATAGTTGGATATATTATGAAATGGTATGCATGCCGTCAACTGTCGATGTAATAAAAGTTTTTCTTTTAAAAACGAATGTAATGTTTGTAAAATGTATCATATAGAGGTCAAGTACCTCGCGATGTAACCAAATGTAATGTATTCATCCAGATGGATTAGGATGGGGCATTAGAGTTGGTATCAGAGCGGTGGTCTTAGCGAACCAGGTCTTGCATTAGTGTGTCTAACTGATAGTTGTTTAGATGCATTAGTGAGTCTGAACTTCGACCGTGTCTGCATGTCAAAAGTTTTGCTTATCATTTCGTGTAAAAAATCATCTACTTATCATCCTTAGAAAATTACCTGCTTAACATTCTTAGGAAATCACTTGCTTATCATTCTTAATCTAAACATATCTTACTGCCTGGATTGCATGAATAGTGTATAGACAAAATTCATATCTTAGCGTATCTGCTACTTCATATCTTACCGTATATGTTACTGTACCTTTGCCTGACATATTCTGTAAATTCCTCCGTAATATACGAAATCTTTTGCGCTATATATATAGATATTCTATGTAATTAGAATACCACCCAATAGCCGAAAAATCATTTCATAACAAAAAAAAATCCTTTGTTCAATCGTACGAAATGGAATTCGTCATCAGTTCAAGTCCTTCGGATTCCGAAAGGGAATCCCAATCAAGCTCCGAAAGCAGTGTGACCGGAATGGATCAACCAATCAGCCATCATCTATTCTGGATGAATTAGGGATGAGTTCGTAGCTTCCTCAATCATTGGAGACAAGAAGAAGGTGATCCCTTCCATCCACCACATTGCCCTCTTGGCGAAGAACCTGAAGCACTTATCGGCGAACCTGTCCGAAACACTATTTTCTCTCTCATTTCCAGAGTATCTCGTTACGATTATATACTATATCAAATTCTAGATTTTATTTATCCGCTCGTCCGAACGGACAATCACCCCGGTGTAATAGAAGAAGTCAACGAGCTTCGCGCTCGAGTGGTGGCTTTGGAGAATATGGTGCAATGTTTACAAACAGCAGCAGCAGCACCAGCAGCATAACCAGTACTACCATCATCAACGTCAACAGTACCACCAACAACCCAAGTTTCAACATCACATGCCTCAACATCTCATTCTGCACCTCGAGTATAATCATCGTTCTACATGACGTTCTACATCATTTATCTTCGTTCGACATGATGGTTATGTAACCTCTAATGTTTTAGAGATTATGTACTCTCGTTCTAAAGGTAAACCATATGAGTTTAATATCACATTGACTCATTAAATCCATGATTACACCTGAAGAAAATATATATGTATATATATTTTCATAAAGATTATAATTAAAAATTCTTTTGTACAAACTGTTAATGGTGAAAATATTTTAACGGGTAGGTAATACCCAAAGAATATTTAGATTTCACATTAATAAGTTACACTGTACATTCTTCGAATATGATTCAACAGTCATTTACTATCCTACTTACAACTACAGATATATGAATCTGTTCACCACAGAATAACTATTTTCATTCAATTTCATATTTGGATTTTGACCTATCAGAATCCAACAAGTGGCATAATGAAGAAAACATTGGACAAAATAAAATTTGTTAGAAACAAACAAATTAACTATGAGAAATTCTGTTAAGAATCCACGCTAACAAAATCCTAGCTAACTGTTCCTAGCTAACTGTTAATTCCGTATTACATTTTATTTATCGCAATTTATTTATCGCAATTTAAATTCTCGCAATTTTATTTATCGTCATTTAATTTCTGTTATTTAATTTACGCACTTTAAATATCGGGACACGTATACAAAGTTTTGACATATCATATCAACGCATCTATATATATTATTTGGAATAACCATAGACACTCTATATGCAGTAATGTTTGAGTTAGCTATACAGGGTTGTGGTTGATTCTATAATAATATATATACTTTGAGTTGTGATCGAGTCTGAGACATGTACACGGGTCACGATACGTATTAATTAATTCGAATATTATATAATAAACTATATATGAATTATTGGACTGTTAACTGTGGATTATCGAATGTGGACTAATAACATTGGACAATTAAAATGAAATAAAATATTGATTATAACATATGAAACTAAACTTTTCTTCAAGTTTGCCACTTGATTTCATCTTAAGCCTCATTCGTATCTTGACGATTACAATCTGCGTTCAAACCTTTCATGATTCTTGAAGACACCTCAATCGAGAGGATGAACCGACCGCACTTCATCTACGGAAGAAAAGATTGATGCATATAGTTATGCACCTGAAAACACTCGGAACCTGAGTAAACATTTAACACGTATCTGTGCTAGCTCCTTTGACGTTGTTATTACCAAAAATAACTTTGCAATCCCTCTCCAAAGTAGCCAATTTTGTCATAGCTCCAACAAATCAACATCGACCTTTTGTTCGAATAAACTCTATTATAACCTTGATATATAAGTTTGCCTTTTGTCAACGTTACCGGAAAACCGCTTATATTTCAACACATTAACGGTAAACTTACCAACAACTTTGTTGATCTTTGACTTTCAGTAAAATCAGTACATTCATTGAAACCCTATCATATACTCCTCCACATTTTGTAACAAGATTTGTCATATCAATTACCGAGAATTAGTAATCCGTATTCTGAATTTCGCAATGTTTCTACATCAACAGTTATTTGTATACATATAACCTTTATCTCCTAGAATTATGATCTTCAATTCTGAATTTCTGAAAAGCGCTTTAGCCTCTGAATCAGTTTTCTGAGTTTTTAAAAAGCTGAGGGAGCAGTGAAAACTGAAGACTGTCTTAACCGTCAAAAGTTTGATGATGAAGAATGGAGTGTTGAAAAAGCTCAAAGATTTTGATACTGAAAAATGAATTGAACAAAATATGAAGGAGACTCTGAACAAATCACAAGGACTAAACTTGTACATAAAGAATCCTGATGATTCTGTTTCTGATGAAATCTTTAGCGAATACCTTGCCCCGTAATTTCTCTAAATTATTGTGAATGAATTTCTTCATTACATTTTGATTGTAAAATTATAAGATACTATTGTATATTTTATTATAAATATCCTCAATATTTCTGAAGATATCTTCATAAATATTCTTGTCCGATATTAATTATCTCTCTGTGCTATCTATGTTATATCATAAAAGGAAACTGTTTTAGTTTCTAAATCTCTGAAAACTTAGATTTTGAATTATGAATGATTTTGAAGTAGTGTTGGAAATTGATGCATGAGTTAGTATATAATATAATGACACTTGATCAACGTGATTATATTACAGTAAGTCATGCTGAGTTTCTAATGGAACGTGACGATTCACAGATTATAACGTCATCATGTGCCATGTTACATAACTCTTTCATTCTGCCTCACTTTTGAATATATCAAGAAGGTATATTCTTGATAGTTCTATTATCAGTGATTCTGGTAATTTGACTAATCAAATCATGCTATTACATTCTTTCTTGTTTAGGACATTAAGTTCATTCGAAACTCCATACTTACAAATTCTGGACCATTATTCGCTTGCCTTAAAGTCGGGAAGAGAAAGCAAAAGTATGGAACTCCAAAATATAAAGGAAATGAAGAGGGTGAATTTATAGTGAAATATCCGACAGAGTAATTGAGACAGATCACCGTATTTAACTTTAGAGATTTTAATTTCCTTACTCGCCGAGGAATCAAATCTTTTAGATTTCGAAGATTTTCTTTAAATCCCTTGAATTCCGGAATTCAACCGCGACTACGTCAAAAGTTATGACGAACTTTATTTCCTTATTTCACTCTTTTGTGATAGCTTCATCCATATGCTTCAAGCAACTGAATCGTTTTATCTACATTACTCATCAATGATAAAACTCTATTTACCAACTCATATTCGTCATGAAAACATTTCTATGGTTAACCATGATGACCTTACTCAAATTTCGGGACGAAATTTCTTTAACGGGTAGGTACTGTGATAACTCAAAAATTTTCGACCAAATTTAAACTTGATTTTTATATGATTTTGATAAGTTAAGCCAAGTCTGTAAAGATGAGTCTTGAAAATTTTGAGCAAATTTCATGAATTCAATTTGACCTTTGACTATTATCGACGATTCACGAACGATTGTGTGCAATGAAATATGTAAACATATATATATATAAATAGAAATATATAAGTGTAAATATATAATATTAATAAGATATACTATTAATCAATTGGAGTTGAAAATGTAAAACAACAAGATAAATAAGTTATCGTTAGGATAAATATATATAAATAAATATATGATATTATTGTTTATATGAATATATAGATAAAAGATTTCAAATGACAATTATTATATTATAACATTTATAATATATAAATATTAAATATTCAACAAATGTTATTTTATAGTATATATATATGTACAATTAATAGATAGGATATAATTAATAAGTTGTAATATTATTATATTAAATGTAATTATAAATTAAGATATAATTGTTATAGTAATATTATTATTACTATTATATTATTATAAATTTATACTATTATTATTATTATTATTATTATTAAGGGTATTATTATTATTATAGTTATATTTATAAAATTAATCATAACCTATGAGCAAATATACATAAATATACAAAAACAGATATAAATAGAGATATGCAACTATATATATATATATATATATATATATATATATATATATATATATATATATTGCCGTTATTTACAGATACATGTGAGGAAATCAGTATTAATAATATAAAGGTAATTATTGATAATATTATTATTACTATTATTATTATATATCGATAATACAAATTATTAATATTATTATATCATCAAGAACACCCTTATAACAATTAGTGTTATTATTTTAGAAATTGTTATTATTAGGATAATTATTATTAATATTATTATTATTATTTCGAATATTATTATTAATATTTTTATTATTTATATTATTATTAATTGTATTATTATTTAATTAGTTTAATAATTATTAATTTATAAATTAAATATAAAAAAATGTGTACAATTTAATCTGATACTATAAACTCAGTTAAATATAAATTGTTAGTTATTAAGCAGATAAGAAATCTAATTCCCATCACGATCAAAATTATATTTTTTTTCTTCTTGTTTGTCTTCTGTCTGCTTAATTGGAACCAGGCGAATGAAAATTTTCAATAACCAACAAAATTGATCAAATCAATTGTACTAGCTCAATTATAAGATTACAAATTTACAAATATTAATATCCTTCACAGCAATTCCGAAATTAAAAGCAGAAAAAAAAAATAAAGAAAGAGGTCGACGACCCCTGTTCTTACTTCATTTTACAAAAAGATCAATTTTAAATCAATTTTCAAAATCTAAAATTGCCGTTATGTTAGAAATCATCTAGTTGATCTAACTGCAAATTTACAAACTCCAATTCGTTCTAACGGGTGTTAATTTTGAGGTTAAACTTTTCAATTAAAAAGTTAAATTATTTTACTTTGAAGAAATTCGCTTTATTTGTTATAATTCAAGATCAATTGATGATTTGCAAAGTTTTATAGGGTGATTTGCAACATATTTTGTATTATAGTCATTTTCTAAAACATTCTAAAATTCGAGAAGAAGATTTGGGTTTTCTCGTGTTCTTCACAGATGATATAGCAGGTTCTTTTATTTTTATTTTTCTGTTATTCTTGTGCCTGTTAATATAAAATCAACCATTACAAAATGTTTTGTTCTGTTCAATTCGTAAACCCAACCTTTGATCACTGCTATGGATTTCAAAGTCAATCGTTTGATTTTTGAAGAAGATAAAAACTGAAATTGTGTTAAATAAAATTAAAATCATTATATAAACAGAAAAGCAAATATGGAGGAACGGTTAGGGAGTTGTCGGGTGTACGAGAGGTTGGGGGTTCGAGTCCCTGGAGTGGCTGTATTCTTTTTAGGCCGATTTTCTTGAGGTACTCTCATTTATTATTATTATTATTATTATTATTATTAATTATTATTATTATTATTTACTATCTTTATGTTAGTTGTTATTATTATTTATAGGATTATTGTTATTATTAATGTAAGTTATGATATTATTATTATTATTACTAGTATTATCAATTAAAAATTTTAGTATTATCATGACTAACATTATTATTAGTAGTAGTATTATTATTGTAGTTATCATCATTAATATGATTATGAACATGTTAACAACATTCATGTTACGAAATTTATAATAAAAGCGATATGATAAAAATTATGAAAAATGGTTATAATTAAATGAATACATGTACAATTACGAATACAATTATGAATTTAAGTTATAGAATCTGTAGTCATAAGTAAGTATTAGAATTATTATTAGTAGTATTATTATCATGGTAGTTATTAAGATAAGTATTAGTATTATTATTATTATTTATAAAATCATTATTTTTATAGGTATTATTATTAGTAGTATATTATCATTACGATCAAAAACAACTTTTATTACTATTATTGATATTATGTTACCAAATAAAATTTTTGTATATAAAATATACTTTTAGTAATATTACATATAAGTATTTATTAGTCATATTAACATTTTATATATAAATATTCATATATAACAAATTAAGTATTTTAATATAATACTAACCAAATATATATTAATATAACTATATAGATATTAATCATTTTGAATATATACACAAATTAAATATATAATATATAAATTAAGATATAAATAAATTTGTTCGATTACGATTATATGTATTAATAAATATACAAATGATATAAGTTCGTGAATCCAAGGCCAACCCTACATTGTTCAGTATCGTCATATTTATTTTTACTACAAAATACAGTATTGTGAGTTTCATTTGCTCCCTTTTTAAATGCTTTTGCAATATATATATTTTTGGGACTGAGAATACATGCGCTTTTATAAATGCTTTACGAAATAGACACAAGTAATCGAAACTACATTCTATGGTTGAATAGTTATACTGGATATCGCCCTTGTTGAACTTGGTAGCAAGGTTGCAAAAGACGCGAGACGGGGTCGAGACGGTCGGGTCCTAAAAGGGTCGAGACGGTCGAGACGGGGTCGAGACGGAGGTCTAGACGGATGTTGACTAACGTTGACTTTTAAATAAAAATGTTATATATTATATATATATTATACATTACATTATTCCAAACATAAGCATTTCACACATGTTTAAATACTTCAACATTTCAAACATAAAAAAAAAAAAAGAAACCCTAAGTAATAGCACAACGTTTAATATTAGGAAAAAAAAAAAACTTGAAAAAAATCAGAAAAACCCGTTTTTTCCCGTCTCGGACCGTGTTTGACCGTCTTTTGACCGTTTTTTTGGCCGATTTCCATTTTTTCAAACGTTTTATGTATAAACGGGACGGGGCACTCCAAAATCCGTCTACACCCCCGTCTACACCCCCGTTTTTTCCATTTTTTACAACACTGCTTGGTAGCCTAAGAATTGGTGTTTATTATAATTGCCACCAATTGACGCGAATCCTAAAGATAGATCTATGGGCTTTGTCACGCCCCATTCAGAGAATTTGAACTGCTTTAGTACTTCGATATTTATATATGGAGATATTCTAAATGCATTTTGTTAATGTAGGTTACCAGATGTTCAATCCATACGAATGAATTTTTAAACACTTGCGAGTGTATGATTATTGAATAAATGAAATCTTGTGGTCTGTTAAAATTATGAAAATGATTGATTATGATAAACTAATGAACTCACCAACCTTTTGGTTGACACTTTAAAGCATGTTTATTCTCAGGTATTAAAGAAATCTTTCGCTGTGCATTTCCTCATATTAGAGATATTACTTGGAGTCATTCATGACATATTTTAAAAGACGTTGCATTCGAGTCGCCAAGTTCATCAAGATTATTACTAAGTCAATTATAGTTGGATATATTATGAAATGGTATGCATGCCGTCAACTGTCGATGTAATGAAAGTTTGTCTTTTAAAAACGAATGCAATGTTTGTAAAATGTATCATATAGAGGTCAAGTACCTCGCGATGTAACCAAATGTAATGTATTCGTCCAGATGGATTAGGACGGGGCATTAGAATTAAACTAAATAACTTTAGCATTTACGTTCACTTAATACTTAAAACATATTATTAAACTGTTTCATTTAAACAAACTCGTAGTTCCACGGGTCATTTCACTAGTTATAGTATAAACATGGGAAAATGGCATCAAAATGCATTGAACTTTCATCAAAATCCTATTATATGCATTCAACTTTCAAAAGTCCTATTGTATGCATTCAACTTTATATTTTCTCCTATTGTATGCATTCAACCTGTTATAACAGGTTACCTTCTAGGTCATCTTCTAAATATTTACATCTTTAGTCCCTCATATTTGTAAATTCTAATTTCATTAGTCCTTCTGTTAAACAAAACATTTATATCTTCATACATTCATCATCTTCATCTTGTCTAAATTATATATTAATTACATATCCATAAATAAGTGTATAATATTTGTTGGTTAGGGTTTATATCCATAAATAAGTGTGTATTGTAAAATCATGCATATATAGCAAAAGGTGGTAATTTGGGTATTCGAGTGGGGGCTGTGTATTAATATATCTTATACAACTTGGGTTTACTGCCATTTTTTGGCTAATTGTGATTGTTAATAATTATTGACGTGTTAACAATGATGAGAAACAACATAATATTTAATATTATTACATAATAATCGAAACATTTATTTTCTGTTAACTAAATACTTGATTTGATTAGACCCGTATGAGGCAAAACACAACTCAGTTAGACCCAGTGATGAAATTTGTTTAACTAAAAGTTTGCTCTTCAGCAAGAAAATTGGAAGACATAGAATAGCAGCTTACTGACTATTTACTTGCTTTTTCAGATTAACAAACAAAGGAAGAAGGGAAATGTCGATACTCTTGTGACACGAAAGAAAGATATTGAAGCTGCTGAGATTAAAAAGAAGGTTGGTCTAATGATTTTTCCATATTTTAGATTATATTTTTTTGTATTTTTTATTTTTTTTTCAATTGAAGAACTTGTTAATATTATGTATTTGGATGGGTGGTTACACTGATGAGAATGCATCAAGAACAGTACCTTGAAGAACTAAAGAAGGAACTTGAAGGGACAACAACACACTACACACGTACACCTACACCTACACTGAAAGAGGTTTTTTTACATTAATAAGTGGTATTGATAACATGTACTGATGTATAATAACTGATTCGAAATCATATGAAATTGTTTAAATAACATGCCCGTTTCCTATTTTTCTCTTTGAAGGAATTTGATTTGTTGGTTTTTGTGTTTTTTTTAAAGCTTTTATCAAGTTGTATTTCAATAATTAAGGGTTTTTGGGTGTTAATATTATTATTTTTGATAAATACAGAAACTTTATAACTGGGTGTTTGGTTATATGACAAATGTGGGATTTTTTTAATTTTTGAATGGTAAATTTTGAATTTTGATTAAAGTTAATCGTGGTTGGTTTGAGTTGCCCGTGGTGGAGGATGCATTGTAGAGTCTGCGCAGCAACTGGGGACCCATGGTTGAACACATTGGATGTAAAGATGATGAATGTATGAAGATATAAATGTTTTGTTTTATAAAATGACTAATGAAATTAGAATTTACAAATATGAGGGACTAAAGATGTAAATATTTAGAAGGTGACCTAGAAGGTGACCTCTTGTAACAAGTCAAATGCATACAATATGGGAAAATACAAAGTTGAATGCATACAATAGGACTTTTGAAAGTTGAATACATACAATAGGATTTTGATGAAAATTCAATGCATTTTGGTGCCATTTTTCCTATAAACATATACTAATTGTCATGAGATTTATTGTTCACGTGGTAATTATAGTAATTTCACACCCTTTTCCTTTTTCCTTTTGTTCCACCATTTTTCACCTTTTTTATATCTTTTAAATTAGGTTGTTTTTTATTCAACTCATTAAGAACTTGTCTATCATAATTTATAATGGTCAATAAATAATTTAATGCATAAATTTGCATAGCGTATTTTTTTTACGGCCAAAAAATAATTATATTAATAAAACGCTCCATAGCAAGACGTTAAGGGAGAAATTACAAAGGCATAGAGAGCCAAGTGTTCCAATTGGAAACTAACTTGCTGTAACGACCCGCACTTTTTCGATCGTTCTATACTTATAAGATTAATATTTACATAAATTAAACCTTACCAACATGATAAGCAATCCAAATTGTCGAGATTTATATTTCTGAAAAGAGTTTACACAACGTTTGACCGTCTAGTTTGACCGATGATATCACGAACTATATAACATATGATAATTATACGTTTGTGTATATATATGTATATATACATATTTAACATGATCTAAGAATGTTTTAATATCTCATTTTGTATTAATAACAATAAGTTATAAGTATATTTTAAAACTACTAACTTAAGTTTTCAAAACGATAACTATACGTAATGTTTTTCGACGTAAATACTTTGTCGAAAAACTTATAACCTATATTACTTATACATGCATCGTATAGATATGTATTTTATCACTTTTAAAGGGCTTACATACATAAAACAATATAAGTATATTTACAAAAGATAGCTATATTTGAATCCTCGTTCCGTTTCCTCAAAGATTTCTATACGTATACCTAGAGTATATGTACCCTTATCATACGCAGCTTCTAGATGTATTTACTATTGGTATATACCAATAAAAATCTGCTCCTTAGCAGCCTTAAATGATTAAGAAACATGTGGAACCAACCATTTGTCAAGTAGCATGAATTATTTAGCAAGAAAACAAAGTTAGGTATCTTTTTTTTCCTTTATAACCTAAAAACGTTTTTATGCATGCACACCATTTCTTCACCCCATTTTCTCATACTTACACTTCCATTTCTCTCTCAAAATACTCTTAACTTCATACTTGATCATCTCCAAGCATTTTCCCCATCATTTAGCTTCAAAAACCTTACTTAATCACCATAAGAAAACCATACAAAAACACTTCAAGAAATCCTTCCAAGAACACAAACTTACTTCCAATCTTTCATCCAATTCCATCACCCTTTTGGTTCTAGCTTTTTACTCCTCTTTTACAGCAACCTTGTCCAAGGAACTTGAGGTAGAATCTATGTTCATAACCTTATTCGATTCATATATATATAGCTATCTTATTTTGTGGTATAAAATTTTAACAACAAGAACATAGTTTGAATGTTTTCAAACTTGTTTGCAAACTAAATAGATCCTTCTAAATTAACTTTTAAAATACTTCAAGACCTGTAATATATCATAAATATATGCTAATTTAACAAGGTATAACTTGGTTTTTCAAAGAACACCTTAAAAACTGAATTTACGACGTCGGAGTGCAACCGGGGGCTGTTTTGGGTTGGATAATTAAAAACCATCTTAAACTTTGAATTGGAGGTTTATTTTCTGGAAAAATGATTTTTACTATGAATATGATAACACATAAAAATTTCATGATTTAACTCAAAGTATAAGTATTTTTAGAAAAATAATCATTTAAGGTTGTTTACATGATGGAAAATGATTAACTTCATAAGTTTCACTAAAGTTTGACCTATGACCTGTGATTTCGAATACAAACTAAGGTATTTACAGTTCATAGTCTTAAAGAGGGACTCGATCCAAGGAAGTGACAAGTTGAATCAACGAAAACGGAGTTGTAACGAAGAAACTATGACCAAAACGAGATCGGATATCTAAGACTTGTTTAACTTCGGGATTAATTGGGAAAAATTAAATAAAATCACATATTCCTAAGATAACATGATATTTTATATATATGTACTTATAATTCAATTTTATATGGTTCAGGATCACCCGCAAACAACACGAGAAGATTAATCATAAGATCCCATGTTTGTACGCAACACGTCATTTGACAACACCGGTACTTTATGTACGCAACACGTCATTTGACAACACCGGTACCGTGGGTCAAGATTAATCTCGACCAATACATATACGATGGGGTTTTATTTATTTCGTTAGGGGGTTTTATTTATTTCATTGCTGGTATATTAAACATCTAAAAATGAACCATTAAAATTGAATTACTAACAACGAACTGCTAACTACGGACTAAGGAATTATTCAAAGTATTAAAAGTATAACAAGTATATATATGTGATGTTTGTTTAAAAAGAAAAGGTATTGATATATTATATATGGATAGGTTCGTGATATCAACCGGAGACCAAGTCAAATTATATATATCTTCAAGACAACAGTGAGTATATAGTCCCACTTTTAAACTCTAAATATTTCGGGATGAGAATACATGTATTTTATGTTTTACGATATGGACACAAGTAACTGAAAAATATATTCTACGTTGAGTTGTACCACTGGCATACTTCCCTGTAGCTTGGTAACTGTTATTTACAGCGGTATTGTAAACGCGAATCCTGTTGATAGATCTATCGGGCCTGACAACCCCAACCGGACTGGACGACCAGTATTCAACGGTTGCACAGTACTTCGTTTTGTGACTACACTTGGTACGGTGTAGTAAGATTTCATAATAAAGGGAATATGCGACGTGATTAAATGTTAAGTATGGTTACCAAGTGCTCAACCACTTAGAATATTTTTATTAAAATGTTTATATATGAAATCTTGTGGTCTATATTTATATCGCTGCCGGCATTAAACCTATATCTCACCAACTTTATGTTGACGTTTTAAACATGTCTATTCTCAGGTGATAATTAGAAGCTTCCGCTGCAACATGTTGAATTTAAACAAGATCTTGAGTATGCATATTTGTGTCAAAAATAAAACTGCATATCGGAGGATTTGTAATGTAAAATATGCTAGAAATCGTATTGTTATCATCACATGTAAAGTTTGTAAGTCTAAGATTATCGCTAAACGATAATCATCTTTATTTTGTCTAAAGCTTGTATCAAAATAAGAATTATGGTTTGTAATGTAAAATATATGCAGTTGTTCTTTTAAAAATGTCGCATATAGAGGTCAATACCTCGCAATGAAATCATACATTATCTAACACGTTCTTATGGTTAAGGACGGGTTATGACATGTGGTATCAGAGCGGTGGTCTTAGCGAATCAGGTTTACATTAGTGTGTCTAACCGAGAAGTCGTTAGGATACATTAGTAAGTCTGGACTTTGACCGGGTCTGATTTAAAAACCATTGCTTATCATTGTTGGTTAAAATTTATATGTAAATATTATGTAGTACTAATGGGTTAGTTGTTGTGTGATAGATGTCGGGCTCAAAACTTGTTATCACATTCAGCGACTCCGAACCAGAATCTTCAGATGGTGTTCCAGTCATTAACCTATCCGATGACGAAAATAATATCTTTGTGGAAGACTCACAAATTCCGGATGAACCGACTATAGAGAACCCGGAAAGTGAACCCGAGGAGGAAAGTGAACCCGAGGAGGAAAGTGAACCCGAGGAAGAAATACAGGAAATTACAAAAGACGAGTTCGAACTAGGAAAGAAACGAAAGGCTAATGAATTAGAAAATTCAAATCCCGAGTTTAGTAAGGATGATGTGGCACCAACTCCACTAGACACTACCACCCCTATTCCCGCTATTCCTATTCGTTCTATCCCGGCATCCAGTTCTTTAGTCCCACAGCCAAAATATAGGCAGACAGCCAGGATAAGCGTTAAGCGATTCTTTGAACCTAAACGTCCTAGAAAATAGACCAAACGATGCGCTGCCGTATTAAACCATGGGATCATATAATGTTTTGTATAATATTATTAGTGTGGTTTGTTTAATGTTCGATGTAAGATAAGCATATGTAAAATAGTGAAGTGTGAAATGCAATAATTTTCCATGGTTAAGTATTATTTAGATGGTAGTAATTGATTCTGTACTAAGCTATTAAGTATGGACATTAACGGGTAGGTACTACCCTAGATATAATTATAAAACGCTAATAAGAAGAAAAGGCTTTTATAATAATACCTGGTTCATATTATTAATAAGCTATAATGTACTGTAAATATATACACTACATCTATAATATTCCATGTGAATAATTATTTTCTTTTCATTCTTATAGAAGAATATGGCGCGATTGAACCGAATGACGGAACAAGAAATCCAGGAACTCATCAATCAGCGAGTGAACGACAGAATGTTATGGGTCGAGGCTGCAAGAGGTGCTGCAGTTAACCCAAATCCTCGTGTGGGGTGCACTTACAAAACTTTTCAAGCTTGCAAGCCCTCATCATTCAGTGGAACAGAAGGACCGATCGATTTAACCCGGTGGATAGAAAAGATGGAGACTGTGTTTAAAATCAGTGGTTGTGTTGAAAAGGACATGACCAAGTATGCATCGTGCACTTTACAAGATAGTGCACTCACGTGGTGGAAAAATTATGTGAAGGCTGTAGGAGGAGATGTAGCTTATGATACTCCGTGGGAAGAATTCAAAACAATGTTAATCAACGAATATTGTCCAAGGAACGAGGTTAGGAAGTTGGAAGATGAGTTACGAAGTCTGAAGGTTATTGGTACTGAAATCACCAACTACAATCAGCGATTCATGGAATTAGTTTTGCTATGTCCTGAATTGGTTCCAACCGAAGAACGGAAGATTGAAATGTACAAAGATGGTTTGCCCAAAAAGGTCAAGGCAAATGTTACAGCATCGAAACCTAAGACAATTCATGAAGCTATAACCATGGCAAACGAGCTAATGGATTAGGTCATCATGGATAAGAAAGTATCCAATACTGATGTGAAGGTATCAGGTAACAAAAGAAAGTGGAATGGAAATTATGATCGAGGTAACCAACAACAATCTTTTAAGAAACAAGAAAACACGCAAGGTGCGGGTAGTGGTTTAAGCTTTGGTTATAAAGGACAAAATCCTTTATGCAACCGATGCCACAAACATCACTCTGGTTACTGTAATGTGGTATGCAACAAATGTAATCGAAAGGGTCATCTTGCTGAAGATTGTAGGGCTCTAGTTACAAATACAAATGGTACCAAGACTCCTGCCACCAATGCAAATAGAACTGCTTTGGCTACCATTACTTGTTTTGGGTGTGGAAAACAAGGTCACTATAAGAGCCAGTGCCCGAATCCAGAGAAGAATATCGGACCTGCACGTGGGAGAGCATTTGTTATTAATGCTAGAGAGGCATGTGAAGACCCGGAGCTTGTTACGGGTACGTTTACCATTAATAACTTATCCGCATCTATTATATTTGATACTGGTGCTGATAGAAGTTACGTGTGTAGAGACTTTCACGCTAAATTGAATTGTTCATCATTACCTCTAGATGCTAAGTACATGATTGAGTTAGCTAATGGTAAACTAATTAAAGCCGATAAAATTTGCCGTGATTGTAAAATAAATTTAGCCGGAGAAACATTTAAGATTGATTTGATACCCGTAGAATTAGGAAGTTTTGATGTAATAATCGGCATGGACTGGATGTCCAAAATAGGAGCTGAAGTTGTGTGCGCCAAGAAGGCAATTCGCATTCCTCGTAAGGATAAAACGCCAGTAATGATTTATGGAGAGAAGGGTAAATCAAAGCTAAAACTCATTAGTTATTTGAAAGCTCAAAAGTGCTTGAAGAAAGGGTGCTATGCTATCTTAGCACATGTTAATAAAGTCGAAAAGAAAGAAAAAGAGAAGTGCATCAATGACGTGCCTGTGGCAAGAGATTTTCCTGAAGTATTTCCGGAAGAGTTGCCGGGATTACCTCCATTTAGATCTGTAGAATTTCAAATAGATCTTGTACCAGGAGCTGCACCGGTTGCCCGTGCTCCATATAGACTTGCACCGTCCGAGTTAAAAGAACTTCAGAGTCAGTTAAAAGAATTACTGGATCGTGGATTCATACGACCAAGTACTTCACCGTGGGGAGCTCCAATTTTATTCGTCAAGAAGAAAGACGGATCTTTCCGAATGTGTATAGATTATCGTGAATTAAATAAGTTAACTATCAAGAATCGGTATCCACTACCGAGAATTGACGACTTATTTGATCAACTCCAAGGATCATGTGTGTACTCGAAAATTGACCTAAGATCGGGCTATCATCAATTACGTGTCAAAGAAGAAGATATACCGAAAACTGCTTTTCGGACACGCTACGGTCATTACAAATTTTTGGTCATGCCGTTTGGATTGACGAATGCGCCAGCTGTATTCATGGACCTCATGAATCGAGTTTGTAGTCCATATCTAGATAAGTTTGTTATCGTTTTCATTGATGATATTCTTATCTATTCCAAGAGTGAGCAAGAGCATGAGCAGCATTTAAGGTTGATATTAGAGTTGTTAAGAAAAGAACAGCTATATGCTAAATTTTCTAAATGTGCTTTCTGGTTGAAAGAAGTGCAATTTCTTGGCCACGTTGTTAGTAGCAAAGGAATTCAGGTTGATCCAGCAAAAATTGAAGCCATTGAAAAATGGGAGACTCCTAAGACACCAATGCAGATACGCCAATTTTTGGGTTTAGCCGGTTATTATAGAAGGTTTATTCAAGATTTTTCCCGAATAGCTAAGCCGTTGACAGCGTTAACGCAAAAAGGGAAGAAATATGAATGGACTTCTGAGCAGGAGAGTGCATTTCAATTACTGAAAAAAAAGTTGACTACGGCGCCTATTTTATCGTTACCAGAAGGGAACGATGATTTTGAAATATATTGTGACTCTTCGCGACAAGGTTTTGGTTGCGTTCTTATGCAACGGAAGAAAGTTATTGCATACACATCCCGACAATTAAAGATTCACGAGCGGAATTATACGACGCATGATCTAGAACAGGGAGCAGTCGTGTTTGCATTGAAGATATGGAGACACTACTTGTATGGGGTTAAATGCACTGTGTTTACTGATCATAAAAGCCTTCAACATATTTTCGATCAAAAACAGCTGAACATGAGGCAACGTAGGTGGGTCGAGCTGATAAACGACTATGATTGTGAAATTCGTTATCATCCTGGGAAGGCGAACGTGGTGGCCGATGCTCTAAGTAGAAAGGAACGAGAACCAATTCGAGTACGAGCGATGAACATAAAAATTCGCATGAATCTCAACTCACAAATCAAAGAAGTTCAACGAGAAGCACTTACTAAAGAAAACATAAGAAATGAAATGATGAAGAAGTATGAGAAGCAACTCGTTATACGGGAAGACGGAATTCGATATTTTGCAAACCGTATTTGGGTACCGAAGTTGGGTGGATTAAGGAAGTTGATATTGAATGAGGCACATAAGACAAGATACTCGATACATCCTGGAGTTGGAAAGATGTATCAAGATCTTAAGATGCATTATTGGTGGCCTAATTTAAAGACAAACGTTGCAACATATGTTGGGGAGTGTCTAACTTGTTCCAAAGTCAAAGCAGAACACCAGAAGCCGTCAGGGTTACTTCAACAACCAGAAATCCCAGAATGGAAATGGGATGGTATTACCATGGATTTCATCACGAAGTTACCAAAGACTGCCTGGGGATACGACACCATTTGGGTGATTGTTGATCGTCTCACCAAGTCTGCACATTTCTTGCCTATAAAGGAAACGGATAGAATGGAGAAACTATTACGATTGTATATAAAGGAAGTTGTTTCAAGGCATGGAATACCTATTTCCATTATATCTGATCGTGATAGTAGATTTACCTCAAAGTTCTGGCAATCACTACAGGAGGCACTAGGAACTCGTTTGGATATGAGTACCGCATATCATCCGCAAACCAACGGGCAGAGTGAAAGAACAATTCAGACTCTTGAAGACATGCTCAGGGCATGTGTGATCGATTTTGGAAACGGATGGGATAAATATCTACCGTTAGCAGAATTCTCGTATAATAATAGTTATCATGCGAGCATTGGAGCTGCGCCATTCGAAGCATTATATGGAAGGAAGTGTAGATCTCCTATCTGTTGGAATGAAGTAGGAGATCGACAATTAACGGGTCCCGAGATCATACACGAAACGACTGAGAAGATTGTACAAATCAAGGAGAGATTGAAAACAGCCCGTAGTCGCCAAAAGAGCTACGCCGATGTTCGAAGGAAACCATTAGAGTTTCAGATTGGTGACATGGTTATGTTAAAAGTGTCACCATGGAAAGGTGTAATACGTTTCGGCAAAAGGGGTAAACTGAACCCAAGGTACGTAGGCCCGTTCAAGATTATTGAACGCATTGGACCGGTAGCTTATCGACTCGAGTTACCGCAACAACTCGCCGGAGTACATAATACCTTTCACGTCTCGAACCTTAAGAAGTGTCTTGCAAAGGAAGATCTCACCATTCCTCTTGAAGAAATCCATGTCGATGAGAAACTACAATTCATCGAAGAACCAATCGAAATCATGGACCGTGAAGTTAAACAGCTCAAGCAGAGCAACATACCGATCGTTAAGGTTCGTTGGAATGCTCGAAGAGGTCCTGAGTTTACTTGGGAATGAGAGGATCAGATGAAACAAAAGTATCCACACTTGTTTCTCGATGACGCAAAATAGGTACAATTTTAAAATTTCGGGACGAAATTTATTTAACGGGGAGGTAATGTAACGACCCGCACTTTTTCGATCGTTCTATACTTATAAGATTAATATTTACATAAATTAAACCTTACCAACATGATAAGCAATCCAAATTGTAGAGATTTATATTTCTGAAAAGAGTTTACACAACGTTTGACCGTCTAGTTTGACCGATGATATCACGAACTATATAACATATGATAATTATACGTTTGTGTATATATATGTATATATACATATTTAACATGATCTAAGAATGTTTTAATATCTCATTTTGTATTAATAACAATAAGTTATAAGTATATTTTAAAACTACTAACTTAAGTTTTCAAAACGATAACTATACGTAATGTTTTTCGACGTAAATACTTTGTCGAAAAACTTATAACCTATATTACTTATACATGCATCGTATAGATATGTATTTTATCACTTTTAAAGGGCTTACATACATAAAACAATATAAGTATATTTACAAAAGATAGCTATATTTGAATCCTCGTTCCGTTTCCTCAAAGATTTCTATACGTATACCTAGAGTATATGTACCCGTATCATACGCAGCTTCTAGATGTATTTACTATTGGTATATACCAATAAAAATCTGCTCCTTAGCAGCCTTAAATGATTAAGAAACATGTGGAACCAACCATTTGTCAAGTAGCATGAATTATTTAGCAAGAAAACAAAGTTAGGTATCTTTTTTTTCCTTTATAACCTAAAAACGTTTTTATGCATGCACACCATTTCTTCACCCCATTTTCTCATACTTACACTTCCATTTCTCTCTCAAAATACTCTTAACTTCATACTTGATCATCTCCAAGCATTTTCCCCATCATTTAGCTTCAAAAACCTTACTTAATCACCATAAGAAAACCATACAAAAACACTTCAAGAAATCCTTCCAAGAACACAAACTTACTTCCAATCTTTCATCCAATTCCATCACCCTTTTGGTTCTAGCTTTTTACTCCTCTTTTACAGCAACCTTGTCCAAGGAACTTGAGGTAGAATCTATGTTCATAACCTTATTCGATTCATATATATATAGCTATCTTATTTTGTGGTATAAAATTTTAACAACAAGAACATAGTTTGAATGTTTTCAAACTTGTTTGCAAACTAAATAGATCCTTCTAAATTAACTTTTAAAATACTTCAAGACCTGTAATATATCATAAATATATGCTAATTTAACAAGGTATAACTTGGTTTTTCAAAGAACACCTTAAAAACTGAATTTACGACGTCGGAGTGCAACCGGGGGCTGTTTTGGGTTGGATAATTAAAAACCATCTTAAACTTTGAATTGGAGGTTTATTTTCTGGAAAAATGATTTTTACTATGAATATGATAACACATAAAAATTTCATGATTTAACTCAAAGTATAAGTATTTTTAGAAAAATAATCATTTAAGGTTGTTTACATGATGGAAAATGATTAACTTCATAAGTTTCACTAAAGTTTGACCTATGACCTGTGATTT
Organism: Rutidosis leptorrhynchoides; assembly: GCF_046630445.1. NCBI lineage: Eukaryota > Viridiplantae > Streptophyta > Magnoliopsida > Asterales > Asteraceae > Rutidosis > Rutidosis leptorrhynchoides. Next base: position 362,190,142 of record NC_092339.1, read on the forward strand.
CGAATACAAACTAAGGTATTTACAGTTCATAGTCTTAAAGAGGGACTCGATCCAAGGAAGTGACAAGTTGAATCAACGAAAACGGAGTTGTAACGAAGAAACTATGACCAAAACGAGATCGGATATCTAAGACTTGTTTAACTTCGGGATTAATTGGGAAAAATTAAATAAAATCACATATTCCTAAGATAACATGATATTTTATATATATGTACTTATAATTCAATTTTATATGGTTCAGGATCACCCGCAAACAACACGAGAAGATTAATCATAAGATCCCATGTTTGTACGCAACACGTCATTTGACAACACCGGTACTTTATGTACGCAACACGTCATTTGACAATACCGGTACCGTGGGTCAAGATTAATCTCGACCAATACATATACGATGGGGTTTTATTTATTTCGTTAGGGGGTTTTATTTATTTCATTGCTGGTATATTAAACATCTAAAAATGAACCATTAAAATTGAATTACTAACAACGAACTGCTAACTACGGACTAAGGAATTATTCAAAGTATTAAAAGTATAACAAGTATATATATGTGATGTTTGTTTAAAAAGAAAAGGTATTGATATATTATATATGGATAGGTTCGTGATATCAACCGGAGACCAAGTCAAATTATATATATCTTCAAGACAACAGTGAGTATATAGTCCCACTTTTAAACTCTAAATATTTCGGGATGAGAATACATGTATTTTATGTTTTACGATATGGACACAAGTAACTGAAAAATATATTCTACGTTGAGTTGTACCACTGGCATACTTCCCTGTAGCTTGGTAACTGTTATTTACAGCGGTATTGTAAACGCGAATCCTGTTGATAGATCTATCGGGCCTGACAACCCCAACCGGACTGGACGACCAGTATTCAACGGTTGCACAGTACTTCGTTTTGTGACTACACTTGGTACGGTGTAGTAAGATTTCATAATAAAGGGAATATGCGACGTGATTAAATGTTAAGTATGGTTACCAAGTGCTCAACCACTTAGAATATTTTTATTAAAATGTTTATATATGAAATCTTGTGGTCTATATTTATATCGCTGCCGGCATTAAACCTATATCTCACCAACTTTATGTTGACGTTTTAAACATGTCTATTCTCAGGTGATAATTAGAAGCTTCCGCTGCAACATGTTGAATTTAAACAAGATCTTGAGTATGCATATTTGTGTCAAAAATAAAACTGCATATCGGAGGATTTGTAATGTAAAATATGCTAGAAATCGTATTGTTATCATCACATGTAAAGTTTGTAAGTCTAAGATTATCGCTAAACGATAATCATCTTTATTTTGTCTAAAGCTTGTATCAAAATAAGAATTATGGTTTGTAATGTAAAATATATGCAGTTGTTCTTTTAAAAATGTCGCATATAGAGGTCAATACCTCGCAATGAAATCATACATTATCTAACACGTTCTTATGGTTAAGGACGGGTTATGACACTTGCCCCTATGTTTTAACCAACGAAAAGAAAATAATCTAATAACATGAAAAAGACTATCTCTATTACAAAAAGCATCATTAAAAACAACGCCGTTTCGAAATTGCCATAACGCCCATAACAGAGTAACCACCGAAGCTATCACTTTCTTCTTTTGAACACATGATAATTGAACCCCCTCTTACCAAACAATGAACGTGTCCCATGAAGTCAAAGGTGGCAAATCACAATTTAATCACACCCGTAAAAGACGCCATAGATCCGATGCCAACAACAACTGAAAAAAGATGATCACAAGTCTCAACACCATTAGTACAAACGGGGCAAACAACAGAGTTGATATCGATTCCTTTCGCTGAAAGATTCCAACGAACCGATAATGAATCGAGCCTAAACCTCCAAAGAAACACATTGACTTTTCTAGGTAGAAACTTATACCAAGAAGTCTTAGAATTCGAAACAGGGAGGATTTTGTGGTCAATATAATCACGTACACTCTTAACAGTGTATATACCATCGACCGAAATCAAGCAAGACCAGCAATCTTCTCGGTCTGATAACATCACACTATCAATGTCCTAGACCAACGCATTAAATAGCTGAATATGTCTGGACCCAAGTTCCCTGGACCATGTCCAGGTCCAAACTCCATTTCTACATTTATTCGCTATAGAGTCATTTTTATTAACGTCTAGGTGATAAATACGATTGTACCGATTAGCTAGATTATCGTTCCCGCACCATAAATCGTGCCAAAAACTAATGTTCGCTCCATTACCGACTTGTAAGCTGAACAGATTAGCCGAAATATTGCTGATGGTAGTATGTTTAAAGCTAGTTAACACAATGTTGGACTAAACACTCGGATAATTAGCTTGAACCTTATCGAAATTTTGGCCGTGGATAGATTTAATTATTTTCACCCAAAGATCGTCGGGTTTAGTGAGATATCTCCACTTCCAGTTAAGAACGAGTGCAATATTAAACGCTTTTAATCTCCCAATATTCAAACCGCCATTTTCAAACGAAACCAAAATTTTATCCCATTTCACCCACGACATCTTTTTATCTGACTTGCTACCGCCCCAAAAAAATCTTTCTCTTATAGACTCAAGTGAATTTAATACTTTTTTCCGGACATTTAAATAATGATAACAAATAAATACCGAGGCTTCCCGTAACGATTTCACCAACGTGAGACGTCCGCCGGATGAAATAAGGCAAGCTTTCCAAGATGATAATTTTAACGGTACTTGTCTATAAGTGATTCCCAGTTCGAAATAAAATTCATGTTCGACCTAATAGGAATACCTAGATATTTAGTCGGAAAAGTACCTGCACTAGTCCCGCAAGCATTGGCAACTGAACAAACTTCCTCCTGGGTAACAACTATACAAAACACATGTGATTTGGCTACATTTATACGTAAACCCGATGCAAGGTAAAATACTTCCAAAATAAGTAAAATTCGGTTCAATTCATATGTACTCCATTCAGAAAATATAATAACATCGTCAGCATACAAAAAATGAGACAGATGTATGTTATCTTTTCCAACATTAATCCCACGACTAAGATTACATTGATTCGCTTAGTGAAGGGCTAAATGTAACCCTTCCATAATAATAATGAAAAGAAAGGGGATTAATGGGTCACCCTGACGAAGCCCCCTTTTGATGAGGAATTCACTTGTCGGGCTACCATTAACAAGCACCGAAGTTTTCGCTGAATGAAGGCAAGTAAAAATCCAATCGCACCATGTATCACCAAAACCGAGCGACTTAAGCATAAACATCAAATACTTCCAACTGACCAAATCGTAGGCTTTTTCAAAGTCTACCTTAAACAAGAGCATGTTCATGTTCATCTTTTTATACCATGCAATAATCTCGCTAAGCATTAGGGGTCCATCAAGAATCTGTCGCCTGGATATGAAAGCGGACTGAGTGGGACTAATTAATTTGTCAATGACAAGAAGTAATCGATTCGTCAAAATCTTCGTAATAATCTTGTAGAAAAAAACAACAAGTGAAAACGGTCGAAAATCCGTTATGAGCACCGGATTATGAACTTTCGGGATAAGTGAAAAAAAAAGCCGATTTAGACCCAATGGGCATAACACAAGTCGTAAAATACATACGCACGTCCCTACAAATACCAACCTCGAATAAATCCCAAAAATGTTTTATGAAACGAAACGATATACCATCTGGCCCGGGAGCTTTTGAGCTACCACAATTCCAAACTGCTCGTTTAATTTCAGCTAGGGGTGATCAGTATTTGGTTTAAAACCGTGGAACCCGAAAACCAAACCGAAACCAAACCAGAAAAAAACCAAACCGAATTTGATAAACGATTTTTGGATCGCGTCAAACCGAAACCGAATTTGAATTCGGTTTTCAGTTCGATTTTCGGTTTTGAAAATTCTGAATTCGGTTTAACCGAAAACCAGTTTCAAAACCTAATTCAAAATTTTTATATATTTAATTTGTATATTTATGTTTTAGTGTCATTATAATTTGGGATTCAATCAATAAAATATATTCTCACCCATATGAAGATTTGGTAGCTCACATTATAATTATGTTACTTAAATTATTATGTTCTTTTTCTTAATAACAGAAGCAGTAAACGTCATAATTAAGCTATAAATATTAATAAATCATCGAATTCTTGATAATTTAATAATACGTCATTGTATTAGGATATAAATAACTAAGACATCAGTAACTCCACAATTAAACTACCAACGTTCTCAGTTTTTTCATAATATTCGGTTTTAACCGAAAACCGAACCGAATCCGAATTTGAATTTTGGTTTGGTTCGGTTTTAACTTTGAATTCGGTTTTCGGTTTGGTTTTCGGTTTTGACTAAAAAAATTTCAAAACCGAATACACTGAACCGAATAAACCGAACAAACCGAAAACCGAACCGATGAACACCCCTAATTTCAGCATCCTCTACATCTCTTTCAAGAAAATTGGCTTCATCAATGGTTAGTTTGTACCAAGGAACAACATTAACAAATTCAGCCCCCGTATCATGAATATCAAATTCGTCTCTAAAAAAAATCATGAAACTGATTTTTATCAACAACGGGTCCGTAATTTGTGATGACCCGAAAAATTTCGACTTATTTAAACCAATTCTCTATATGATTTAATATTCTCGTCATGATAAGCAATGAATTTTGACAAGTTTTAAAACTTTTGTAAATGAGTTTTTATATAACGGTTAACCACCCTGTTTGTTCGACGATTCACGAACGTCATAACTTGTGATAATTATATATATATATATATATATATATATATATATATATATATATATATATATATATATATATATATATATATATATATATATATATATATACGAAAACATGCGAATAATATTTGTATACGAAATGATAAAAATTTACTATTGAATGATGCAATTTCAAATCTAAATTTTTTTACGTATATAATCGTTTTATTTTTATGATGTATTTTTTTTTAATTTTTAAGAAGACACGAAGTTAAATCAAAGATGTACAAGTTGTAAAGCACAACATACAACAACGTAACTTAAATAGTTGAATTGAAATTAATTCATTTACTATTCATGTGAATAGTAAATAAAACGAAATTAATTAATTTACTATTCACATGAAAGCAACATGATAGAAATTATTAATTATAGGTAACATAAAATACCCCTGAAGTATTTAATAAATATGACTTTTTAAAATATTAAAATTCATTCATTCGATTGAATTAAATGAATTCCGTGATTTACGGTGGCACGGAATGATCAACAGACTAGTACGTACACTCTACATCGAACGTATATAGTAATTTTATATATAAATGGACCTTTTTACAACTAGTTTTATAATGCTTAAGAACAAAATAAATATATGTATTCAATTATAAAAAGTGGAATTATTTTTATTTATATTTTTACTCATCAATTATTAACAACATAGCACGAAATACTGGTCTGTAAAAAACTGTCGGCATAAACTAACAAGAATGGGGCGGCTAAGATTACACACGTTTTTTTTAATTGAATTATTATATTATATTATTATATTATTATATTATTATATTATTATTATATTATATTATAATATTATATTTAATATCTATATATATGTGATATGTTCGATCAGTTTCTGCGAAAGGAATTGATATTACTCAGTATCATATTTATCATCATCCTTATTATTATTATTATTATTATTTTAATATTATTATTATTATTATTATTATTATTATTATTATTATTATTATTATTATTATTATTATTATTATTATTATTATTATTAAGATTATTATTATTATTATTAATCTTATATAATATTAGTTATGTATACATAAAATACTACGACCGGGTTATGTTCGAGTGATTTTAAAATGGGTTTTCAAACGGGTTAAAGCTAAAGAAATTATGGGTTATAGCTAAGGAGGTTATGGGTATCGCTCGGGGGTTTTGATCGTGAATCAAAGGCTAACCTTTCATTTGTCATCTCTGTTGCGTCTGCATACTTTTCCTACAATATTGAACCACAATATTGATATGTGAGTTTCATTTGCTCCCTTTTTAATTGCTTTTGCAATATATATTTTTGGGCTGAGAATACATGCACTTTATTTTAAATGCAATGGACACAAGTACATACTAAATTCTACACCGAGTTTGAACCGAAAATCCTTTAGCTTTGGTAACTAGTAACTGCCGGTTATAAGAACTGGTGGGTGCGAGTAGTTATATATGGATCCATAGGGTTTGACATCCCCGTCCGTTCTAGGTATAGATACCCTAGCCTGAACTATAAAGCGGGCGTATTCTATTTGAGTTTAGTACACGTTGGTTTGCGTGTACTGTACATGTTGGTTGCATGTATGTTAAAACAGGGGTACTTATTATATATACGTTAAGTTTAGTTACCAGGGTGCTCAATTTCGTAGAATATTTTGATAAACGTTTTGGATGAAATAACTGAAATCTTGTGATCCACCTTTATATACAGAGTATGCGCAATATTAAAACTATGAACTCACCAACCTTTGTGTTGACACTTTTAAACAAGTTTATTCTCAGGTTCCTAGAAGTCTTCCGCTGTTTGCTTATACGTTATACAAGCTATGTGCATGGAGTCATACATGCTTTATTCGAGAAAACTTTGCATTCACAAAATCATCACCATGTATCTTATTTTGACTACATTGTCAACGGATGTATTATTATAAACTATTATTTACGGTGATTGTCTATATGTAGAAATCATCAGATGTAAAAAAACCTTGAAATTAGATATTCATTTATGGTGTGCCTTTTCAAAAGAATGCAATGTTTACAAAACGTATCACGTAGATGTCAAAACCTCACTATGAAATCAATGAATAACGTACCGCGCCAATAGCGATTTTGACGGGTCGTTACAGTTGGTATCCGAGCTTGAGGTCATAGGGAACCAGAATTTGCATTAGTGTGTTTAACTGGTAATTGTTAGGATGTATTAGTGAGTCTGGACTATGACCGTATCTGTTTTTACCAATTTTTGCTTATCATTTCTTGTCGAAAATTACATACTTATCATTCTTAAGTCTGGACATGTTTTCCTGCATTTATTGCATAGATAGCGTACAGACGAATTCATATCTTAGCATATCTGTTACTGTAAACTTTGCCTGACATCTTCCGAAGATTCCTCCGTAAATTATGGGATTTTGGTATTATATATACATATGTAAATTATGTATTGAAGAATACCAATCTAAGTCCTATAATCTATTTCATATCAAAAATCATTTCCCGGATTATACAAGATGGATCCTACATCCAGTTCGAGTTCCTCAGAATCCGATGGCTCTTCCGATATGGATTTCTACCTGAGCTCCGAAAGCAATGTGACCGGAATGGATCAACCAATTAGCCATCATTAATTCTGGATGAATTGGGGATGAGTTCGTAGTCGACTTAACCAATGGAGACAAGAAGATAGCGATCCTTTCCACCAACCAAACTCACCTCTTGGCGAAGAACCTGAAGTACTTACCGGCGAACCAGTCCGAAACACCATTTTCACCCTCTTTTCCAGAATAGCTCGCAACGATTACGTAATATCTACTATTCCAAATCTTATTCATTCGCTCGTCCAAACTGCCAATCATCCCGGTGTAATAGAAGATGTCAACGAGCTTCGCGCTCGAGTAGTGGCTTTGGAGAGTATGATGCGCAACTTGCAGGCATCGCAAGCAACACCGGCATCAACAGTACCACCATCATCAACACCAACAGTACCATTACTACCACCAACAACAACATCCACATCACATGCCTCAACATCACAATCTGTACCTCGAGCATTAACGTCATATGCACCGTAGATACCAAGGAGTACCAACAATAATAAACGATGAAGTATTGATTCATAATTTCATTTGAGAAATATTCTACGGCGATTATGTAATATCTAAAGTTTTAGAGATTACTTATTCTAGTTCTAACCGTAAATCAGATGAGTGAATGGATAGAGATGATAGAAGGGAGAGTAGAAACCTTGACAAGAATGGTGCAAGCTAGAATTAATATAAAAACGCCACCAGCAGTACCACCAGCATCACCATCAGTATCACCAACACCAGCAATACCTGTAGCACCACAAGCTCCACCAGCTCTATAACCAACGACGATATCGACACCACAATCACCAATGGGTATATTGAAATAACGAGTTATGGAGTATTAACTTATTATTTCCAAAGAATTTATATATTATATATATATATATATATATATATATATATATGAATTTTGGAAATCATAATATATCTTTTCGTACTAAGCTATTACGTATGAATTTTAAAGGGTAAGTACTACTCGGTTAATCCATATTACTAATATGCTATGATGTTCATCCTTCGTTAACGACTTAACCATCGTTAACTACAATCTATGTTTCAACTCAATGAATTCCATTTCATAATAAACCAAGTGTATTATTCAATTACATGTTTGATTTTACACTTTCATTTTCGTTGTACTCGAAACTTTCTAGAAAACATCATTTGTACCTTGCGAAGTTCACAAAATTCCACAAGCACTAATATCCTTCACCGAGGAATGTCAATAAGAATAGATAATGAAGTATTGATGACATTAGTCAAATACTCCATGAAGATTATGTAATCTCTAATGTTTTAGAGATTATTCATTTCTAGTTCCAGCCGAAAATCAAATGAGTTTAATAGTATATTAACTCATTAAATCTGTATTACATCTGAAGAAAGTATACATATATATATTTTCATAAAGACTGTAGTAAAATTCTATTATACAAAAATATTAATTGTGAAAATTTTCTTTAACGGGTAGGTAATACCTAATATTTGAGTTCACAATTAATATGTTACACGGTACATCATTCAGTTATTCAATAATCATTAACTATACTCACTACTTTCACAATGATATACATTATTTCATAGAACTCTGAGCAATCATACTCATTCAAATCCAATTACATATTCTGATTTTAACATACCAGAATCCAAGTCAAGATATAACCGATATCATCGCTCTTAGATTTCTACATCTTTCAAAGCTATACTTTGACTTCAAAACGGTCCTAAGACGCCACTTCTATTCATAAAACCCAGAAAAATATTTGTATCATTCAAAATTCTAGAACATCGTATGTATATTGACGATTATAATTTACGTTCAAACCCTTCATGATTCTTGAAAACACCTCAATTTAGAAACAATCGAGAGGATGATCCAACCACACATTATCTGCGAAAAGAAAGATTATGTGCATATAGTTATGCACCTGGAAACTCTCGAAACTTAAAATAAAAGTTTAACACGTATCTGTGCTAGATCCTTTAGCATTGTTATTACCAAAAATAACCTTGCAATTCCTTTTCAAGGTATCCAATGTTATCACCCTTCCAACAAGTCAACTTCAATTTTTCATTCGGATTAGCCTTATTATAACCTTGATACATACGTTTGCCTTTGTTACCGGGGAACCTTTTATATTCCACAATATTAACAGTAAACGTACCAGCAACTTCATTTATCTTTGGCGTAAGTCTCTTTGAAAAATCACGATATTCATTCATTGAAACCCTGTTATGTACTCATCTGTATCATGTAACAACAATTACCATACCAAATATCGGGAAGCATCAATCATTATTCTCGAATTTCGCAGCGTTTCTACGCCAACAGTTATATATATACATTTAACGTTATCTCCTGGAATTATAATTCTGAAATTCTAAAAAACACCCAGTCTGCGAAACAATTCTTTGAGTTTTGAAAAAGCTGATGAAGCAGCGAAAATTGTAGACAGCCTTAACAGCCAAAAGTTTGATGATAAAGAAAAGTGTGTTGGCAAAGCTCAGAAAAAGTTTGGAACTAAAAAACGGATTGAGCAAACTATGAAGAATGGTGTGGACAAATCACAATAACTAAACCTGTAATCAAAGAATCCAGATGATTCGATTTCTGATGAAATTCCCGAAGATATGTAAATCTCTTTACATCCTTACATAAGAATTTTCCTCATTATATTCTGATTTTAGAAATTCTAAGATATCATCGTATCTTTCATTTTGAATATCTTCGATATTTCTGAAGATATCTTCATAACTATTATTATCCGAAAATATTCATTTCTTAGCGCTATTTGTGGTATATCATAAAGGAAACTGTTTTAGTGTCTAAATTCTAAAAATTCGAATTTAAAATATGAATATTTTTGAAGTAGTGTTGGATTTTGAAGCATGAGTTAGTATAATATAATGACGCCTGATCAACGTGATTATATTACAGTAAGTCATGCTGAGTTTCTAATGGAACATGATGATTCACAGACCATACCGTCATCATGTGCCATGTTAAACGACTCTTGCATTCTACTTAATCGTTAAACATATCAAGAAATATTTTCTTAATAGTTCTATCTTTCCCATGATTTCTGGTAATTTAACAAATCAGATCATGTTATCACAATTTCTTTTTTAGAACATTTTTATGTTCATTATGAAATTCATACCTACGAATTCTGGACCATTACTTGCTTTGTTTAAAGTCGAGAAGAAAAAAAACATAGAGCTTTGAAATATATATATATATATATATATATATATATATATATATATATATATATATATATATATATATATATATATATATATATATATATATATATATGAGTATAAATCGCAGCAAATAGGAGAAATCCTTAACCGTGGATGTCAATGATTATGAAAAGACAGAAGCAAGGGATCTGAAATATAAGGAAAAGTATAAGCACGACAACAACATGAAAGTTACAAATCGTGTATATCAATGCGTATAGCAATATAAAGATACGGGAGAACTAAAAACACTATAAACCCAAGAGCATAGTAGAAGTAAACAGATTCCTCTGGTGGTAGATGAAAAAGAAGAATGACAGATACAAAAGTCAGGAATATATCAAGAATCAGAACTGGATGGAGCATATTGACAAATGTTTTAGAAGTATGAATTAAGGAAGAAAGTATAGAAAATGGTAGTGGTGGAAAATAAGGAAACGAAGGAGGTGAATTTATAGTGAAATATCTGACAGAGCAATCGAGACAGATTACCGCATTAGATCGAAGAGGATCGTAATTTCCTTAATTACCGAAGAATCAAATCTTATAAAGATTATGAAGATTTCTTCTGAGATCCCTTGAATTCCGGAAATCAATCGTTACTACGTCAAAAGATAAGACGAATCTCTATTTTCTTTATTTCATTCTTTTGCGATAGCTTCACTCATGCTCTTTACATAATCGAATTATTTTATTCATATTACTCAACGGTGATAAAACTCTATTTTCGAACTCATATTTTTCATGAAAATATTCTTGTTGTCAACCATGACGATCTCTGTCAAATTTCAGGACGGAATTTCTTTTAACGGGTAGGTACTTTGATGACCCAGAAAATTTCGACTTATTTAAACTAATTCTCTATATGATTTAATATTTTTGTCATGATAAGTGATCAAACCAAAATCGTTAGGTGTGATTAGATTTCGGGTTTGAGTGCTTAATTTGGGAAAAAGAGTAGGTTGATTGTTTTAACTCCAATAATTGTACAAACCCCGATTTGGAATCTGGATTTCAAGGGCGTAAAACAACCAATTGAATTAACCTTATTCGATTGGAATCGAATAAGTTAATATCTTAGCGTGGATTAACTCGAATGGTGAGCGGAGCACCGATCGGAATTAAGTTAACGACTGGAGTAATGCTATCGCAGTTGATTTTGGCAGAGTAACATTAATGCATCCAGTGTTTTTTGAATGAATGATCTTGTTTACGTATTTATAGATGTTATGAAGGGAATGATAACGTGGCACATGTCCCTTTCATGGTTGTAACGAACTTTGTCAATCCCGAGGGGTGACGTGGCACCAGTCTCTTTCATGGGGAATAACAGATCTTAACGAACTTCCCTAGATTTGCGGGCTGACGTGGCATGCAACTTGCTTGCATGCTTGTTCCGTTATCAAGTGGTCATTCCGGGACAGGGTGCCTGCTCCGGGGTAATGCATTTTCTTCCAGGACAACGTGCTTGTCCCGGGAGAATGTCTTCGTGTTGATTTGGAACGCCGAGACGGTAGTGTCGGTGGGTTAATTCCGGTTAAGGCATCACGGTGCTCTCAGTCTAGCCGGGTAGGTTTCGCCAAACACTTGTTCTAATTGTTCCTTCACGGTCGTGATTATAATGATTGGCTTTACGGTGCCTAATTGTGATTATCTTGACCGGCTGTACGGTGTAGGTTGCGTGTATGTCACCCAGGTTCTTGGTCTTGCCATTTGTCCGTCGTGGAAGAATATCCGGGAAGATATCAAACGGATGTCGAGAAAGGAGTCGACAAACCGGAATGCGTAGTACTGGGTAAGATTTTGCCGAGATGCTTGCCTATTTTGAGACGGATCGTTATGCGTATCATTAATAAGCAATGAATTTTGACAAGTTTTAAAACTTTTGTAAATGAGTTTTTATATAACGGTTGACCACCATGTTTGTCCGACGATTCACGAACGTCATAACTTGTGATAATTATATATATATATATATATATATATATATATATATATATATATATATATATATATATATATATATATATATATATATATATATATATATATATATATATATATATATATATACATATACATACACGAAAACATGCGAATAATATTTATATACGAAATGATAAAAATTTACTATTGAATGATGCAATTTCAAATCTACAATTTTTACGTATATAATCGTTTTATTTTTATGATGTTTTTTTTTAATTTTTAAGAAGACACGAAGTTAAATCAAAGATGTACAAGTTGTAAAGCACAACGTACAATACCGTAACTTAAATAGCTGAATTGAAATTAATTCATTTACTATTCATGTGAATAGTAAATGAAACGAAATTAATTAATTTACTATTCACATGAAAGCGACATGATAGAAATTATTAATTATAAGTAACATAAAATACCCCTGAAGTATTTAATAAATATGACTTTTTAAAATATTAAAATTCATTCATTCGATTGAATTAAATGAATTCCGTGATTTACGGTGGCACGGAATGATCAGCAGACTAGTATGTACGCTCTACATCGAACGTATAAACTAGTAGAAATTTTATAAATAAATGGACCTTTTTACAACTAGTTTTATAAAGCTTAAGACCAAAATAAATATATGTATTCAATTATAAAAAGTGAAATTATTTTTATTTATATTTTTACTCGTCAATTATTAACAACATAGCACGAAATACTGGTCTGTGAAAAATTGTCGGCGTAAACTAATAAGAATGGGGCGGCTAAGATTACACACATTTTTTTAATTGAATTATTATATTATATTATTATTATTATTATTATTATTATTATTATTATTATTATTATTATTATTATTATTATTATTATATTATTATTATTATATTATTATATTATTATATTATATTTAATATCTATATATATGTGATATGTTCGATCAGTTTCTGCGAAAGGAATTGATATTACTCAGTATCATATTTATCATCATCCTTATTATTATTATTATTATTATTTTAATATTATTATTATTAGACTAAATTGCGCCGTTGGTCCTTGTGGTTTGTTCAAAAGTGCATATTTTGACCTAAACTTTTTTATCGACTTCGTTGGTCATTGTGGTTTGAGATTTGAACCCGTTTGGTCCCTCATGCAAACGTCGGTTAAGATTGATCCATTAAGTCACTCATGTGCTAGGCACATGAGGGTATTTTCATCTATTTTATCAATTATTAACATTACAGGGATCAACCGTGTATCTTTCTCAAACTTTCCTATTTCTCCCTCATCTTCTTTCAAAAAAATAAAAAAGCTTCTAAAGTTCATCTTATGTACTTGAAAACAAAAGTAACATCTTATCATTCTTATCATTCCTCTTACTTTTTTTCTTCTTCATATAATCAAAAACATAAACCAATTCATAAGTTAATATTACTTTTTTCTATCTTCTCCGATCTTTTTCTTCTCCTCACTTCAAAAACATAAACCAAACTAGATTCATCATCATCATCATCATCATCATCATCATCTCTAGATTCATCATCATCATCATAGAGCACAATTAGGGTTTTCTTTCTTCTTTTTATTCTTTTTCTTCTCCTCCTTTCTTAGATCTGAAACTTGGAGAAAATCCCCAAATTCTAGGGTTTCAAAAACATAACCAATTCATAAAATCAAAAGGCTTTACTAACTGCCATATTCATCATCATCGCCAGATCCATCATCATCGCTAGATTCATCATCGTCATCACAAGATTCATCATAATCATAGTGCTTTCGGTTTCGAGTACCAGAAGTCCAGATCGAAGTGACGGAGGTCAGATCGGAACTAGATGTTTGTTATTTTAACGAGTACAATTTCCATCTTAAGGTTTCGAGTACCGGAAGTCGATTTAGAGTACCGGTTTCGATTTGATTAACGAGTACAGTTGTTAGTTTAAGGTTAAAGAAAAAAATGGGAATGGTGATGATTGTTTATCGAAAAAACATAAATAAAGTTAGAACTGGATGCATTTTATAACAAAACCTCTTGTATTTCCATTTTCTTCCCCTATAAGTTTAGGAAACTTTGCAATAACATTTTGTTTGCAGTTTGTATAATTTTTGTTTTTGCTTTTTCATTTAAATTTGGGTTTTGTTGTAATGATTGAAGATATCAAAAGGCTGGAACGATTTTGTTGTAGAGCTGGAAAGATTTTTATCTTTTTTCATATAAAATGGATATGTTAAGAGCTACATGTAATTTGTGTGTGATGTTAATTGTGAGTTTGAATTTAATCTAGGGTTTTTAGTGTGTTAATGTATTAGTTAGGATCATAAAAGAGAAAGGAGTTTTGTTTTGGGGAAGAAGATGAAGGAGGAATAAGAAAGTTTGAGAAAGATACACGGTTGGTCCCTGTAATGTTAATAATTGATAAAATTGATGAAAATACCCTCATGTGCCACGCACATGAGTGACTTAACGGATCAATCTTAACAGACATTTGCATGAGGGACCAAACGGCTTCAAATCTCAAACCACAATGACCAAAGAAGTCAAAAAAAGTTTAGGTCAAAATATGCATTTTTGAACAAACCACAGGGACCAACGGTGCAATTTAGTCTTATTATTATTATTATTATTATTATTATTATTATTATTATTATTATTATTATTATTTTTATTATTATTTTTATTATTATTATTATTATTATTATTATTATTATTATTATTATTATTATTATTATTATTATTATTATTATTATTATTATTATTATTATTATTATTATTGTTAAGATTATTAAGATTAATATTATTATTATTAATCTTATATAATATTAGTTATGTATACATAAAATACTACGATGGGGTTATGTTCGAGTGATTTTAAAAACGGGTTTTCAAACGGGTTAAAGCTAAAGAAAATATGGGTTATGGCTAAAGAGGTTATGGGTATTGCTCGGGGGTTTTGATCGTGAATTAAAGGCTAACCTTTCATTTGTCATCTCCGTTGCGTCTGCATACTTTTCCTACAATATTGAACCACAATATTGATATGTGAGTTTCATTTGCTCCCTTTTTAATTGCTTTTGCAATCTATATTTTTGGGTTGAGAATACATGAACTTTATTTTAAACACAAATGACACAAGTACATACTAAATTCTAAACCGAGTTTGAACCGAAAATCCCTTAGCTTTGGTAACTAGTAACTGCCGATTATAAGAACTGGTGGGCGCGAGTAGTTATATATTCCAAGTATAGAGACCCTAGCCTGAACTATAAAGCGGACATATGCTATTTGAGTTTAGTACACGTTGGTTTGCGTGTACTGTACATGTTGGTTGCATGTATGTTAAAACATGGGTACTTATTATATATACGTTAAGTTTAGTTACCAGGGTGCTCAATTTCGTAGAATATTTTGATAAACGTTTTGGATGAAATAACTGAAATCTTGTGATCCACCTTTATATACAGAGTATGCGCAATATTAAAACTATGAACTCAGCAACCTTTGTGATGACACTTTTAAGCATGTTTATTCTCAGGTTCCTCGAAGTCTTCCATTGTTTGCTTATATGTTATACAAGCTATGTGCATGGAGTCATACATGCTTTATTCGAGAAAACTTTGCATTCACAAAATCATCACCATGTATCTTATTTTGACTGCATTGTCAACGGATGTATTATTATAAACTATTATTTACGGTGATTGTCTATATGTAGAAATCATTAGATGTGAAAAAACCTTGAAATTAGATATTCATTTATGGTGTGCCTTTTCAAAAAATGTTTACAAAACGTATCATGTAGAGGTCAAAACCTCACTATGAAATCAATGAATAACGTACTGCGTCAATAGCAATTTTGACGGGTCGTTACATAATCCACGTGCCATCAACCATCAATCCTTATATATGTTGAGCACCACGTTTATGTTTTAAAGAACAATGAAAAAATTTCGAATTTTCGTCCCCTTCAACATCCCATTTAATTCTAGCTTTTTGAATAGAATTAATGGATAATAATTTTGTTAAATCATCACGTTCCACACATAAATTATTTCTCGAATTGACTAACGATTCATCCGCTTGCCATGTATCAATAATTGCATCATAATTGTTAATTTGATTACTTAAATCAGAGAGCCTAATGGCTTCGGTTGATCTGGCAGTATGTATCCACTTCCTCAAATATGACTTGAGATTTCGGAACTTAGCAACTATATCTCTGTTATCGATAGCCGAGATCTCAGCCCAAGCTGAGCGAACAGTTGCATAAAAATCAGGTCGGGAAAACCATGACTCATAAATCATAAAATATGACGGTCCAAAATCGACTTTCTCTTGGAACAATAATATCGGGAAATGATCAGAGTGCCCACAAGCCAACACGGAACCTTTCAAATCATCAACAATGTGACGATCCGAAAATTTTCGACCAAATTTAAATTTAATCTTTATATGGTTTCGACATGATAAGCAAAGTCTATTTAATTGAATCTCAAAAATTTTGAATTGTTTCATATATTCAATTGACCTTTGACTGCTCTCGACGATTCACGAATAATTAATTGTAAATAGATATGAGTGTATAGATATGTTGTTGTTATTAAAAATTAATAAAAATAAAAATAGGATATTATAATAATTATTATTTAAAATATATCTCTATATATAAATAAAGTATATTAAAAAATAAATATTAATTGATTGTAATACTCGTTTGATGTTTTGATTGATATTAAGCAAGTTAAATTCAAACTTATGTAATTTTAAAATAAACGGTGATTCGAAAATGAGTTATATAATTTATAGGCTTATTCAATATGTATTTAGGAACTATTTGTTAAGTTTTAATTTTTTTTTTATATTTTAGCTGGGATCGGGAGTGGACAGTGAGTTAATTTTTGTTTAAATAGCTAATGATCGAATTTTATACCATAATGACCAAAATAAATAAATATAGTTAATTTAAAATTTTGGGATTTTACTGAAGACTTTTATTTGCCACGGAGTAACAACGAAGTACGATACTTTAGTCCGTGAAAAACTGTCGGCAGAATATTAAACTGCTGTACGATATTGATGCATGTTTTAGTTCCCTAATTGATTATTATAATCATTACTTTATATCAATTACTGTTGATGATTGAATAATACCTATTGATGATTGTGTAATATCTATCTATGTTAGTATTAAATATAGATTGCACTTATGCATATCTAGAGAAATTCACAAACTCACAGACTCACTTGACTACCTTTTCATTTCTTTCTTTCTTAACACCTTCAATCACGGACTCTATCAATCTCCAATTATTTAACACTCATATACGTTTTCTATTATTATTCTTTTCTTTATCTTACTCATAAACTAAAGCATATATGTATATAGATATATGTCATATACAAACGATTACCTCCCTCATCCTCTTGATAATTCTCTCAACCGTCACCTTACCATTCCCCACCTTCAAACTCAAATGCCACCCTACAACCTTTCAACCATCACCCTAGTTCACCGAAGAAACACTTGTCTACAACTGCTACTCTACTCGTTATTTTCTAGTTTCACTTATTTCTGTCTCGTTAAACTAAACCCAATTACTTCTCTAATCGACTTCTAACTCATCACTGTCTATAACCATTTGTTGCAGCTTCATATGTTGCTGCTGTAAATGTTTACTTCTGCTATTTAAGCTATCCATTTAATCATCATCAAGCTACTTTCTTAACTGCTATTGCTACAGCAGTTTCGACTGAAGTTGTCGTTACATCAATCAAGCACCATTAACACCCTCGTTTTTCTCACTTAATCATCGATCAACACCGCGAACCATGAATCAAACTACTGCAATTATTTCGTTGTTTCTGGTTCCATTTACTGCTCGAAACAGCAGTTTTTACTGCTGTAATATTTCTGCCCCGACCTCAAAATAGTCACCGAGGTTACTCGTTTTCTTTTTCTATTTCTTTTCTTGATCAAGCAAGACCATGGACTACCACATATTTATTTAGGTCTTGTCAACTTATACATATATAATATTACAATATATACTAGTGGAGCAAAAACAGCATCCTATGGCCAACAAATACGAAGACAAGTGTATGTGGGACACTTTAAAAGTTTATGGTCGACCAAATGGGTCACTTAAAGTGACATTCAGTTATTTATCTCTTTATATTTTTTTCTTTTTTTAAAATCTTATGATAACATGGAATCAACAATGATGATGTAGATCTTTCTGTGTCGCTTGGACACCCAAATTACACGAACCCTCCTGTTTAGGTTTGGACCGATTAATATTAATTGGACTTATAATCTTGGACTCATGAAATGGGTTAAACCATAAACATAAACAATTAAATGATGTTGGGTCTGTAACAAAAACATACGACCCAACAGGCCTGCAAAACCCTTTCTACTGCAGTTGTTGCTCGTTATCTTTGCTACCACCACTAACCATCACCAATCACCATAGTCCATCTTCAATCCACCACCACATCACCACCATAGTTAACAAGTCGATGCTCTTTTCTGTTTGAAGTGTTGACCAAACCAAACAATCATAACCTCCACCGTTTAACCATCATTGTACCTGCTGTAATTGTTGTATAGTTTTCGTTTCGATTACAATGAGTAGCAACAACAATGAAGATGTAAACTAGATAACGGCATACGGGTTAGCGGGACGTTGCGAGTTCAAACCCGGACTTGAGCATTTTTTTAAGGGCCGCCGTCGCCGCCACCACTACCACTGTTATTGTTATTATTGTTATAATTATTGTTGTTATTATTATGTTAATTGTTATTATCCCTAATATTAATAACATGATTATTATTATCATTAATATTAGGATTACTATCATATTTATAATTATAATTATTATTATTATTATTATTATCATTAACAAAAGTATTATTATCGATAATACCATTACTATTAGTAATATGATTATCATTAATAAGTATTGTTATTATTAAGAATTATTATCATTATTATCACTTTTACAAAAATTATCATTTTTATTATTATTATTAGAATTAGTATTATTAGTATTTCTATTAAAAGTATCATTATAACTACAATTATCAAAGTTATCATTTTTATTAAAACTATAATTTTTATTAAAACTTAACATCTTTAGTAAAGTTATTATCTTTATTAAAATTATCATTTTTTTTAAAACTAACATTTATATTATTATTATTATCATTACTATTATTACTATCATTATTATTATTATTCCTATCAGTATTATTACAAATAGATATTTTTTTATATATAAAAATACATTACAATTATATTAATATTACATATTACTATATTCTATCAATAAAATATTATTAATTAAACTATATATTTTTCTCATAAAGACCTTAATGTAAAGTTCTGATTTTATAAATAAATTATTAAACTACCTTAATAAGAAATTATTTTTAATATTATTAAATGAATTAATGAAGCATAAAATAATTATATCACTAATAATAATATATAAATTTGTTCGATTACCATTATATGTGTTAATATATATATATAAATGATATAGGATCGTGAATCCGAGGCCAACCCTGCATTGTTCAGTTCCGTCGTATGCATATTTTTACTACAAAATATCGTATTGTGAGTTTCATTACTCCCTTTTTAAATGCTTTTGCAATATATATATTTGGGACTGAGAATACATGCACCGCTTTTATAAATGTTTGACGAAATAGACACAAGTACTCGAAAATTACATTCTATGGTTGAATTATCGAAATCGAATATGCCCCTTTTTAGTCTGGTAATCTAAGAATTAGGGAACAGACACCCTAATTGACGCGAATCCTAAAGACAGATCTATCGGGCTCAACAAGCCCCATCCATGTCGCGGATGCTTTAGTACTTCGAAATTATCATGTCCGAAGTTGTCCCGGAATGATGGGGATATTCTATATGCATCTTGTTAAGGTCGATTACCAGGTGTTCACCATATGAATGATTTTTATCTCTATGCAGTTTGCGAAATGCCTAATATGAGAATGATGTTTATGAAAAATGAAATCTTGTGGTCTATTAAAATTATAAAAATAATTGTTTATGATAAACTAATGAACTCACCAACCTTTTGGTTGACACTTAAAAGCATGTTTATTCTCAGGTATGAAAGAAATCTTCCGCTGTGCATTTGCTCATTTTAGAGATATCAGTTGGAGTCATTCATGACATATTTCAAAAGACGTTGCATTCGATTCGTTGAGTTCATCAAGAATATTATTAAGTCATTGATAGTTTAATATATTATGAAATGGTATGCATGCCTGTCAACTTTCGATGTAATGAAAGTTTGTCTTTTAAAAACGAATGCAATGTTTGTAAAATGTATCATATAGAGGTTAAATACCTCGCGATGTAACCAAATGTAATGTATTCATCCAGATGCTTTAGGACGGGTCTTTACAGGTGGTATCAGAGCGGTGGTCTTAGCGAACCAGGTCTTGCATTAGTGTGTCTGACTGATAGTTGTTTAGATGCATTAGTGGGTCTGGACTTCGACCGTATCTGCAAGTCAAAATTTTTGCTTATCATTCCTTGTCGAAAATTACCTGCTTATCATTCTTAGGGAATCACTTGCTTATCATTCTTAGTCTAGACACATCTTACTGCATTAATTGCATGAATAGTGTATAGACAAAATTCATATCTTAGCGTATCTGCTAATTCATATCTTAGCGTATCTGTTACTGTAACTTTGCCTGGCATATTCCGTACATTCCTCCGTAATCTACAAAATCTTTTGTTCTATATATATAGATATTCTATGTAATTAGAATACCATCCGATAGCCGAAAATCATTTTTATATCGAAAAATCCTTTATTCGATCGTACGAAATGGAACTCACCACTAGTTCAAGTCCCTTAGATTCCGATATGGAGTTTCACCTAAGCTCCGGAAGCAGTGTCACCAGAATGAATCAACCAATCAGCCATCCCCAATTCATCTGATGAGTTCGTAATCAACTTAATTAATGGAGACGCGAAGAAGGCGATCCCTTCCACCAACCGAATTCACCTCTTGGCGAAGAACCTGAAGCACTTACCTGCGAACCAGTTCGAAACACCATTTTCTTGAAATGTCCCGTTCTTATTGATTAAAAACGTTCCATATTAATTGATTTCGTTGCGAGGTTTTGACCTCTATATGAGACGTTTTTCAAAGACTGCATTCATTTTAAAACAAACCATAACCTTTATTTCATCAATAAAGGTTTAAAAAGCTTTAAGTAGATTATCAAATAATGATAATCTAAAATATCCTGTTTACACACGACCATTACATAATGGTTTACAATACAAATATGTTACAACAAAATAAGTTTCTTGAATGCAGTTTTTACACAATATCATACAAGCATGGACTCCAAATCTCGTCCTTATTTAAGTATGCGATAGCGGAAGCTCTTAATAATCACCTGAGAATAAACATGCTTAAAACGTCAACAAAAATGTTGGTGAGTTATAGGTTTAACCTATATATATCAAATCATAATAATAGACCACAAGATTTCATATTTCAATACACATCCCATACATAGAGATAAAAATCATTCATATGGTGAACACCTGGTAACCGACATTAACAAGATGCATATATAAGAATATCCCCATCATTCCGGGACACCCTTCGGATATGATATAAATTTCGAAGTACTAAAGCATCCGGTACTTTGGATGGGGTTTGTTAGGCCCAATAGATCTATCTTTAGGATTCGCGTCAATTAGGGTGTCTGTTCCCTAATTCTTAGATTACCAGACTTAATAAAAAGGGGCATATTCGATTTCGATAATTCAACCATAGAATGTAGTTTCACGTACTTGTGTCTATTTTGTAAATCATTTATAAAACCTGCATGTATTCTCATCCCAAAAATATTAGATTTTAAAAGTGGGACTATAACTCACTTTCACAGATTTTTACTTCGTCGGGAAGTAAGACTTGGCCACTGGTTGATTCACGAACCTATAACAATATATACATATATATCAAAGTATGTTCAAAATATATTTACAACACTTTTAATATATTTTGATGTTTTAAGTTTATTAAGTCAGCTGTCCTCGTTAGTAACCTACAACTAGTTGTCCACAATTAGATGTACAGAAATAAATCGATAAATATTATCTTGAATCAATCCACGACCAAGTGTATACGTATCTCAGTATTGATCACAACTCAAACTATATATATTTTGGAATCAACGTCAACCCTGTATAGCTAACTCCAACATTCACATATAGAGTGTCTATGGTTGTTCCGAAATATATATAGATGTGTCGACATGATAGGTCGAAACATTGTATACGTGTCTATGGTATCTCAAGATTACATAATATACAATACAAGTTGATTAAGTTATGGTTGGAATAGATTTGTTACCAATTTCCACGTAGCTAAAATGAGAAAAATTATCCAATCTTGTTTTACCCATAACTTCTTCATTTTAAATCTGTTTTGAGTGAATCAAATTGCTATGGTTTCATATTGAACTCTATTTTATGAATCTAAATAGAAAAAGTATAGGTTTATAGTCGGAAAAATAAGTTACAAGTCGTTTTTGTAAAGGTAGTCATTTCAGTCGAAAGAACGACTTCTAGATGACCATTTTAGAAAACATACTTCCACTTTGAGTTTAACCATAATTTTTGGATATAGTTTCATGTTCATAATAAAAATCATTTTCTCAGAATAACAACTTTTAAATCAAATTTTATCATTGTTTTTAATTAACTAACCCAAAACAGCCCGCGGTGTTACTACGACGGCGTAAATCCGGTTTTACGGTGTTTTTCGTGTTTCCAGGTTTTAAATTATTAAGTTAGCATATCATATAGATATAGAACATGTGTTTAGTTGATTTTAAAAGTCAAGTTAGAAGGATTAACTTTTGTTTGCGAACAAGTTTAGAATTAACTAAACTATGTTCTAGTGATTACAAGTTTAAACCTTCGAATAAGATAGCTTTATATGTATGAATCGAATGATGTTATGAACATCATTACTACCTTAAGTTACTTGGATAAACCTACTGGAAAAGAGAAAAATGGATCTAGCTTCAACGGATCCTTGGATGGCTCGAAGTTCTTGAAGCAGAATCATGACACGAAAACAAGTTCAAGTAAGATCATCACTTGAAATAAGATTGTTATAGTTATAGAAATTGAACCAAAGTTTGAATATGATTATTACCTTGTATTAGAATGATAACCTACTGTAAGAAACAAAGATTTCTTGAGGTTGGATGATCACCTTACAAGATTGGAAGTGAGCTAGCAAACTTGAAAGTATTCTTGATTTTATGTAACTAGAACTTGTAAAATATATGAAGAACACTTAGAACTTGAAGATAGAACTTGAGAGAGATCAATTAGAAGAAGAAAATTGAAGAATGAAAGTGTTTGTAGGTGTTTTTGGTCATTGGTGTATGGATTAGATATAAAGGATATGTAATTTTGTTTTCATGTAAATAAGTCATGAATGATTACTCATATTTTTGTAATTTTATGAGATATTTCATGCTAGTTGCCAAATGATGGTTCCCACATGTGTTAGGTGACTCACATGGGCTGCTAAGAGCTGATCATTGGAGTGTATATACCAATAGTACATACATCTAAAAGCTGTGTATTGTACGAGTACGAATACGGGTGCATACGAGTAGAATTGTTGATGAAACTGAACGAGGATGTAATTGTAAGCATTTTTGTTAAGTAGAAGTATTTTGATAAGTGTATTGAAGTCTTTCAAAAGTGTATAAATACATATTAAAACACTACATGTATATACATTTTAACTGAGTCGTTAAGTCATCGTTAGTCGTTACATGTAAATGTTGTTTTGAAACCTTTAGGTTAACGATCTTGTTGAATGTTGTTAACCCATTGTTTATTATAACAAATGAGATGTTAAATTATTATATTATCATGATATTATGATATATAATATATCTTAGTATGATGTATATACAGTTAAATGTCGTTACAACGATAATCGTTACATATATGTCTCGTTTCGAAATCATTAAGTTAGTAGTCTTATTTTTACATATGTATTTCATTGTTAATACACTTAATAATATATTTACTTATCATTTAACATAATTAACCAAGTGTATCAATATCTTAATATGATTCATATGTACCTAGTAAGACGTTGTTATAACGATAATCGTTATATATATCGTTTTCGAGTTTCTTAAATTAATAGTCTCATTTTTATGTATATAACTCATTATTAAAATACCTAATGAGATACATACTTATAATAAAAACATGTTAACTATATATATAACCATATATATGTCATTGTATAGTTTTTACAAGTTTTAACGTTCGTGAATCACCGGTCAACTTGGGTGGTCAATTGTCTATATGAAACATATTTCAATTAATCAAGTCTTAACAAGTTTGGTTGCTTAACATGTTGGAAACATTTAATCATGTAAATATCAATCTCAATTAATATATATAAACATGGAAAAGTTCGGGTCACTACAGTACCTACCCGTTAAATAAATTTCGTCCCGAAATTTTAAGCTGTTGAAGTTGTTGACGAATCTTCTGGAAATAGATGCGGGTATTTCTTCTTCATCTGATCTTCACGCTCCCAGGTGAACTCGGGTCCTCTACGAGCATTCCATCAAACCTTAACAATTGGTATCTTGTTTTGCTTAAGTCTTTTAACCTCACGATCCATTATTTCGACGGGTTCTTCGATGAATTGAAGTTTTTCGTTAATTTGGATTTCATCTAACGGAATAGTGAGATCTTCTTTAGCAAAACATTTCTTCAAATTCGAGACGTGGAAAGTGTTATGTACAGCCGCGAGTTGTTGAGGTAACTCAAGTCGGTAAGCTACTGGTCCGACACGATCAATAATCTTGAATGGTCCAATATACCTTGGATTTAATTTCCCTCGTTTACCAAATCGAACAACGCCTTTCCAAGGTGCAACTTTAAGCATGACTATCTCTCCAATTTCAAATTCTATATCTTTTCTTTTAATGTCAGCATAGCTCTTTTGTCGACTTTGGGCGGTTTTCAACCGTTGTTGAATTTGGATGATCTTCTCGGTAGTTTCTTGTATAATCTCCGGACCTGTAATCTGTCTATCCCCCACTTCACTCCAACAAATAGGAGACCTGCACTTTCTACCATAAAGTGCTTCAAACGGCGCCATCTCAATGCTTGAATGGTAGCTGTTGTTGTAGGAAAATTCTGCTTACGGTAGATGTCGATCCCAACTGTTTCCGAAATCAATAACACATGCTCGTAGCATGTCTTCAAGCGTTTTTATCGTCCTTTCGCTCTGCCCATCAGTTTGTGGATGATAGGCAGTACTCATGTCTAGACGAGTTCCTAATGCTTGCTGTAATGTCTGCCAGAATCTTGAAATAAATCTGCCATCCCTATCAGAGATAATAGAGATTGGTATTCCATGTCTGGAGACGACTTCCTTCAAATACAGTCGTGCTAACTTCTCCATCTTGTCATCTTCTCTTATTGGCAGGAAGTGTGCTGATTTGGTGAGACGATCAACTATTACCCAAATAGTATCAAAACCACTTACAGTCCTTGGCAATTTAGTGATGAAATCCATGGTAATGTTTTCCCATTTCCATTCCGGGATTTCGGGTTGTTGAAGTAGACCTGATGGTTTCTGATGCTCAGCTTTGACCTTAGAACACGTCAAACATTCTCCTACGTATTTTGCAACATCGGCTTTCATACCCGGCCACCAAAAATGTTTCTTGAGATCCTTATACATCTTCCCCGTTCCAGGATGTATTGAGTATCTGGTTTTATGAGCTTCTCTAAGTACCATTTCTCTCATATCTCCAAATTTTGGTACCCAAATCCTTTCAGCCCTATACCGGGTTCCGTCTTCCCGAATATTAAGATGCTTCTCCGATCCTTTGGGTATTTCATCCTTTAAATTTCCCTATTTTAAAACTCCTTGTTGCGCCTCCTTTATTTGAGTAGTAAGGTTATTATGAATCATTATATTCATAGATTTTACTCGAATGAGTTCTCTGTCCTTCCTGCTCAAGGCATCGGCTACCACATTTGCCTTCCCCGGGTGGTAACGAATCTCAAAGTCGTAATCATTCAATAATTCAATCCACCTACGCTGCCTCATATTCAGTTGTTTCTGATTAAATATGTGTTGAAGACTTTTGTGGTCGGTATATATAATACTTTTGACCCCATATAAGTAGTGCCTCCAAGTCTTTAATGCAAAAACAACCGCGCCTAATTCCAAATCATGCGTCGTATAATTTTGTTCGTGAATCTTTAATTGTCTAGACGCATAAGCAATCACCTTCGTTCGTTGCATTAATACACAACCGAGACCTTGCTTTGATGCGTCACAATAAATCACAAAATCATCATTCCCTTCAGGCAATGACAATATAGGTGCCGTAGTTAGCTTTTTCTTCAATAATTGAAACGCTTTTTCTTGTTCATCATTCCATTCAAATTTCTTCCCTTTATGCGTTAATGCAGTCAAGGGTTTTGCTATTCTGGAAAAGTCTTGGATGAACCTTCTGTAGTAACCAGCTAGTCCTAAAAACTGGCGTATGTGTTTCGGAAGTTTTCGGGGTTTCCCACTTTTCAACAGTTTCTATCTTTGCCGGATCCACCTTAATACCTTCTTTGTTCACTATGTGACCGAGGAATTGAACTTCTTCCAATCAAAATGCACACTTTGAAAACTTAGCGTACAATTCTTCCTTCCTCAATACTTCTAACACCTTTCTCAAATGTTCACCGTGTTCTTGGTCATTCTTTGAGTAAATAAGTATGTCATCAATGAAAACAATGACAAACTTGTCAAGGTATGGTCCACACACTCGGTTCATAAGGTCCATGAACACAGCTGGTGCATTAGTTAAACCAAACGGCATGACCATAAACTCGTAATGACCGTAACGTGTTCTGAAAGCAGTCTTTGGAATATCATCTTCTTTCACCCGCATTTGATGATACCCGAAACGTAAGTCAATCTTTGAGTAAACAGACGAGCCTTGTAGTTGATCAAATAAGTCGTCGATTCTCGGTAGTTGGTAACGGTTCTTGATGGTAAGTTTGTTCAACTCTCGGTAGTCGATACACAACCTGAATGTACCATCTTTCTTCTTGACAAACAAAACAGGAGCTCCCCACGGTGATGTGCTTGGTCGAATGAAATCACGCTCTAAAAGTTCTTGTAATTGGCTTTGCAGTTCTTTCATCTCGCTGGGTGCGAGTCTGTAAGGAGCACGAGCTATTGGTGCAGCTCCTGGTACAAGATCTATTTGAAATTCAACAGATCGATGTGGGGGTAATCCCGGTAATTCTTTCGGAAATACATCGGGAAATTCTTTTGCAATGGGAACATCATTGATGCTCTTTTCTTCAGTTTGTACTTTCTCGACGTGTGCTAGAACAGCATAGCAACCTTTTCTTATTAGTTTTTGTGCCTTCAAATTACTAATAAGATGTAGCTTCGTGTTGCCCTTTTCTCCGTACACCATTAAGGGTTTTCCTTTTTCTCGTATAATGCGAATTGCATTTTTGTAACAAACGATCTCTGCTTTCACTTCTTTCAACCAGTCCATACCGATTATCACATCAAAACTCCCTAACTCTACTGGTATCAAATCAATC
This sequence comes from Rutidosis leptorrhynchoides, assembly GCF_046630445.1. Taxonomy (NCBI): domain Eukaryota; kingdom Viridiplantae; phylum Streptophyta; class Magnoliopsida; order Asterales; family Asteraceae; genus Rutidosis; species Rutidosis leptorrhynchoides. Next base: position 362,218,400 of record NC_092339.1, read on the forward strand.
TTAAATGTTTCGCTAACCAGTTTAATTTCTCGATTCTGACATATATTATCTGCTGAAATTAATTTACCATTTGCTAATTCGAGTAAAAATTTACTATCCAAAGGCGTCAATGGACAACTTAATTTAGCACAAAAATCTCTACTCATATAGCTTCTATCCGCACCCGAATCAAATAAAACGTAAGCAGATTTATTATCAATAAGAAACGTACCCGTAACAAGCTCCGGGTCTTCCTGTGCCTCTGCCGCATTAATATTGAAAACTCTTCCGCAGCCTTGTCCATTCGTGTTCTCCTGGTTCGGGCAATTTCTAATAATGTGGCCCGGTTTTCCACATTTATAACAAACTACATTGGCATAACTTGCTCCGACACTACTTGCTCCGCCATTACTCGTTCCGACACCATTTGTTCCTTTCGTTCTATTAACCCCTGGTCCGTAGACCTCACACTTCGCCGCGCTATGACCATTTCTTTTACACTTGTTGCAAAATTTGGTGCAGAATCCTGAGTGATACTTTTCACACCTTTGGCATAGCTGCTTCTGATTGTTGTTGTTGTTGCGGTTATTATTGTTGTTGGGATGATTATTGTAGTTGCTGTTGTTGTTGTTGTTGTTGTTGTTGTTGTTGGGCCGTTTGTTGTAGTTGCGATTGATGTTGCGATTGTTGGGATAATTGTTGCGATTATTGTTGTAATTGCTGTTGTTGTTGTATTGGCGATTCTTATCACCGTTTTCCTCCCACTTTCTTTTGACTTGCTTCACATTGGCCTCTTCAGCAGTCTGTTCTTTAATTCTTTCTTCAATCTGGTTCACTAGTTTGTGAGCCATTCTACATGCCTGTTGTATGGAGGCGGGCTCGTGTGAACTTATATCTTCTTGGATTCTTTCCGGTAATCCTTTCACAAACGCGTCGATCTTCTCTTCCTCATCTTCGAATGCTCCCGGACACAATAGGCACAATTCTGTGAATCGTCTTTCGTACGTGGTAATATCAAATCCTTGGGTTCGTAACCCTCTAAGTTCTGTCTTGAGCTTATTGACCTCAGTTCTGGGACGGTACTTCTCGTTCATCAAGTGCTTGAATGCTGACCACGGTAGTGCATACGCATCGTCTTGTCCCACTTGCTCTAGATAGGTATTCCACCATGTTAACGCAGAACCTGTGAAGGTATGCGTAGCGTACTTCACTTTGTCCTCTTCAGTACACTTACTTATGGCAAACACCGATTCGACCTTCTCGGTCCACCGTTTCAATCCGATCGGTCCTTCGGTTCCATCAAATTCCAAAGGTTTGCAGGCAGTGAATTCTTTGTAGGTGCATCCTACACGATTTCCTGTACTCCCAGATCCAAGGTTATTGTTGGTATGTAGCGCAGCCTGTACTGCGGCTATGTTTGAAGCTAGAAAAGTACGGAATTCCTCTTCATTCATATTCACGGTGTGTCGAGTAGTCGGTGCCATTTCCTTCAAAATAGTCAAATTGAACAAGTTAATCATACAGAATATTAAGAGTAGTTAATAGTATTTCGTAGCATAATATGAACTCATTTATAAAAGCTTTTTCTTCATATTAGCGTTTTATAAGTTTAAATTCGGGTAGTACCTACCCGTTAAGTTCATACTTAGTAGCTAATATACAATTCAACTACTACAATTCTATATGAAAAACTGATTATAATAAAATTTCGCGTTCAAACTTTTATACAATATTTTACAAACTTACAATACCGCTTATTTTACATAAAGCATGAAATATAGCACACAATAACTTTGATACAAGATAGTTGTGAAGATAATTCTAGCTAGTACACAAGTCGTTCAGCAAAGGCAATAAAGACACGTAATTCATACGTCCAGAAACAAGTCATGCATTCTGGTTTTACTAGGATTACTTCCCATCCTTGGTCTTGTGGAACATAACCGTTATGACCGTTGATAAGACAGCGTGTTGTAACATCGTCAAAAGGACGAGGGTTACGTAATGTACAACAGTCCCGTAACAATCTAAAAACCTCATTTCTTACCCCAATTACCGACTCCGTCACTTGTGGAAATGTTTTGTTTAATAGTTGTAGCCCGATGTTCTTGTTCTCACTTTGGTGAGAAGCGAACATTACTAATCCGTAAGCATAACATGCTTCTTTATGTTGCATGTTAGCCGCCTTAAAATGTCTTACAAACTGATCTCGCCTTAAATAGTTGTTCCGAGGAATTCTGACCGACTCTAGACAAGATTTCATCAATCATGTCTCCGGGTAGGTCTCTTAAAATATTGGGTTGTCTATCCATTTTGTGTTTTTAAACTGTAAAATAGACAAGAGTTAGATTCATAAAAAAAATACTTATTAATACAAGCAATTTTTACATATATCATAAAGCATAAACACACTATATTACATATATTACACCACACGAATACAACTATCTTATTCCGACTCGCTTGTTTCTTCTTCTTCGGTTTTGGTTCGTTTTGCCAAGTTTCTAGGGATATATGATGTTCCCCTAATACGAGCCGTCGTTGTCCACATTGGTTTAGAAAAACCTGGTGGTTTAGAGGTTCCCGGGTCATTGTTACAACTTAAGGACTTCGGGGGTTGATGATACATATAAAGTTCATCGGGGTTGGAATTAGATTTCTCTATTTTTATGCCCTTTCCCTTATTATTTTCTTTTGCCTTTTTAAATTCAGTTGGGGTAATTTCTATAACATCATCGGAATTCTCGTCGGAATCCGATTCATCGGAGAATTGGTAATCCTCCCAATATTTTGCTTCCTTGGCGGAAACACTATTGACCATAATTAACCTTGGTCGGTTGGTTGAGGATTCTCTTTTACTTAACCGTTTTATTATTTCCCCCACCGGTTCTATTTCTTCATCCGGTTCCGATTCTTCTTCCGGTTCCGATTCTTCTTCCGGTTCCGACTCTTCTTCCGGTTCCTCTTCCAATTTACATTTGACTCTTCATTATTATTAGGTGAGTCAATGGGACTTGTTCTAGAGGTAGACATCTATCACATAATATCAAACACGTTAAGGGATTAATATATCATATAATATTCATATGTTAAAAATATATAGTTTCCAACAAAAATGTTAAGCAATCATTTTTAAAGAAAACACGGTCGAAGTCCAGACTCACTAATGCATCCTAATAAACTCGATAAGACACACTAATGCAAATTTTCTGGTTCTCTAAGACCAACGCTCGGATACCAACTGAAATGTCCCGTTCTTATTGATTAAAAACGTTCCATATTAATTGATTTCGTTGCGAGGTTTTGACCTCTATATGAGACGTTTTTCAAAGACTGCATTCATTTTAAAACAAACCATAACCTTTATTTCATCAATAAAGGTTTAAAAAGCTTTAAGTAGATTATCAAATAATGATAATCTAAAATATCCTGTTTACACACGACCATTACATAATGGTTTACAATACAAATATGTTACAACAAAATAAGTTTCTTGAATACAGTTTTTACACAATATCATACAAGCATGGACTCCAAATCTCGTCCTTATTTAAGTATGCAATAGCGGAAGCTCTTAATAATCACCTGAGAATAAACATGCTTAAAACGTCAACAAAAATGTTGGTGAGTTATAGGTTTAACCTATATATATCAAATCATAATAATAGACCACAAGATTTCATATTTCAATACACATCCCATACATAGAGATAAAAATCATTCATATGGTGAACACCTGGTAACCGACATTAACAAGATGCATATATAAGAATATCCCCATCATTCCGGGACACCCTTCGGATATGATATAAATTTCGAAGTACTAAAGCATCCGGTACTTTGGATGGGGTTTGTTAGGCCCAATAGATCTATCTTTAGGATTCGCGTCAATTAGGGTGTCTGTTCCCTAATTCTTAGATTACCAGACTTAATAAAAAGGGGCATATTCGATTTCGATAATTCAACCATAGAATGTAGTTTCACGTACTTGTGTCTATTTTGTAAATCATTTATAAAACCTGCATGTATTCTCATCCCAAAAATATTAGATTTTAAAAGTGGGACTATAACTCACTTTCACAGATTTTTACTTCGTCGGGAAGTAAGACTTGGCCACTGGTTGATTCACGAACCTATAACAATATATACATATATATCAAAGTATGTTCAAAATATATTTACAACACTTTTAATATATTTTGATGTTTTAAGTTTATTAAGTCAGCTGTCCTCGTTAGTAACCTACAACTAGTTGTCCACAATTAGATGTACAGAAATAAATCGATAAATATTATCTTGAATCAATCCACGACCAAGTGTATACGTATCTCAGTATTGATCACAACTCAAACTATATATATTTTGGAATCAACGTCAACCCTGTATAGCTAACTCCAACATTCACATATAGAGTGTCTATGGTTGTTCCGAAATATATATAGATGTGTCGACATGATAGGTCGAAACATTGTATACGTGTCTATGGTATCTCAAGATTACATAATATACAATACAAGTTTATTAAGTTATGGTTGTAATAGATTTGTTACCAATTTCCACGTAGCTAAAATGAGAAAAATTATCCAATCTTGTTTTACCCATAACTTCTTCATTTTAAATCCGTTTTGAGTGAATCAAATTGCTATGGTTTCATATTGAACTCTATTTTATGAATCTAAATAGAAAAAGTATAGGTTTATAGTCGGAAAAATAAGTTACAAGTCGTTTTTGTAAAGGTAGTCATTTCAGTCGAAAGAACGACGTCTAGATGACCATTTTAGAAAACATACTTCCACTTTGAGTTTAACCATAATTTTTGGATATAGTTTCATGTTCATAATAAAAATCATTTTCTCAGAATAACAACTTTTAAATCAAATTTTATCATTGTTTTTAATTAACTAACCCAAAACAGCCCGCGGTGTTACTACGACGGCGTAAATCCGGTTTTACGGTGTTTTTCGTGTTTCCAGGTTTTAAATTATTAAGTTAGCATATCATATAGATATAGAACATGTGTTTAGTTGATTTTAAAAGTCAAGTTAGAAGGATTAACTTTTGTTTGCGAACAAGTTTAGAATTAACTAAACTATGTTCTAGTGATTACAAGTTTAAACCTTCGAATAAGATAGCTTTATATGTATGAATCGAATGATGTTATGAACATCATTACTACCTTAAGTTACTTGGATAAACCTACTGGAAAAGAGAGAAATGGATCTAGCTTCAACGGATCCTTGGATGGCTCGAAGTTCTTGAAGCAGAATCATGACACGAAAACAAGTTCAAGTAAGATCATCACTTGAAATAAGATTGTTATAGTTATAGAAATTGAACCAAAGTTTGAATTTGATTATTACCTTGTATTAGAATGATAACCTACTGTAAGAAACAAAGATTTCTTGAGGTTGGATGATCACCTTACAAGATTGGAAGTGAGCTAGCAAACTTGAAAGTATTCTTGATTTTATGTAACTAGAACTTGTAAAATATATGAAGAACACTTAGAACTTGAAGATAGAACTTGAGAGAGATCAATTAGATGAAGAAAATTGAAGAATGAAAGTGTTTGTAGGTGTTTTTGGTCGTTGGTGTATGGATTAGATATAAAGGATATGTAATTTTGTTTTCATGTAAATAAGTCATGAATGATTACTCATATTTTTGTAATTTTATGAGATATTTCATGCTAGTTGCCAAATGATGGTTCCCACATGTGTTAGGTGACTCACATGGGCTGCTAAGAGCTGATCATTGGAGTGTATATACCAATAGTACATACATCTAAAAGCTGTGTATTGTACGAGTACGAATACGGGTGCATACGAGTAGAATTGTTGATGAAACTGAACGAGGATGTAATTGTAAGCATTTTTGTTAAGTAGAAGTATTTTGATAAGTGTATTGAAGTCTTTCAAAAGTGTATAAATACATATTAAAACACTACATGTATATACATTTTAACTGAGTCGTTAAGTCATCGTTAGTCGTTACATGTAAATGTTGTTTTGAAACCTTTAGGTTAACGATCTTGTTGAATGTTGTTAACCCATTGTTTATTATAACAAATGAGATGTTAAATTATTATATTATCATGATATTATGATATATAATATATCTTAGTATGATGTATATACAGTTAAATGTCGTTACAACGATAATCGTTACATATATGTCTCGTTTCGAAATCATTAAGTTAGTAGTCTTATTTTTACATATGTATTTCATTGTTAATACACTTAATAATATATTTACTTATCATTTAACATAATTAACCAAGTGTATCAATATCTTAATATGATTCATATGTACCTAGTAAGACGTTGTTATAACGATAATCGTTATATATATCGTTTTCGAGTTTCTTAAATTAATAGTCTCATTTTTATGTATATAACTCATTGTTAAAATACCAAATGAGATACATACTTATAATAAAAACATGTTAACTATATATATAACCATATATATGTCATTGTATAGTTTTTACAAGTTTTAACGTTCGTGAATCACCGGTCAACTTGGGTGGTCAATTGTCTATATGAAACATATTTCAATTAATCAAGTCTTAACAAGTTTGGTTGCTTAACATGTTGGAAACATTTAATCATGTAAATATCAATCTCAATTAATATATATAAACATGGAAAAGTTCGGGTCACTACATTTCTCTCTCATTTTTAGAGTATCTCGCCACGATTATATCACAACTCAGATTCTAAACCTTATTCATTTGCTCGTTCCTACCGACAATCATTCCGGAGTAATAAGTCAACGAACTTCACGCCCGAGTTGTAGCCTTGGAAAATATGGTGCAAAACGTACCAGCTTCAACAATATTACCGGCACCAACAGTACCACCAACATCAACAACAGTACTACAAACAACCCAAGTTTCAACATCACATGCCTCAACATCTCATTCTGTACCCCGAGTATAATCATCGTTCTACATGACGTTCTACATCATTTATCTTCGTTCTTCATGATGATTATGTAATCTCTAATGTTTTAGAGATTATGTATTCTAGATCTAACAGTAAATCAAATGAGTTTAATATTATATTTACTCATTAAATCCATGATTACATCTGAAGAAAATATATATGTATATATATTTTCATAAGAATCGTAATTAGAAATTCTTTGTACAAACTATTAATGGTGAGAATATTTTAACGGGTAGGTAATACCCGAGAAAATGTTTAGCTTTCATATTAACATGTTATACTGTACATTCTTCCAATCTGATTCAACAGTCATTTACTATCCTACTTACATCCACAGATATACGTATCCGTTCATCGCAGAATAGCCATTTTCATTCAATTTCATATTTGGATTTTGACCTATCAGAATCCAACAAGTGGCATAATGAAGAAAACATTGGAAAAAATAAAATTTGTTAGAAACAAACAAATTAACTATGAGAAATTTTGTTAAGAATCTACGCTAACACAATCCTAGCTAATCGTTCCTAGCTAACTGTTAATTCCTTATTACATTTTATTTATTGCAATTTATTTATCGCAATTTATTTATCGTAATTTTATTTATCGTCATTTAATTTCTGTTATTTATTTTACGCACTTTAAATATCTTCGTTTAAATCGGGACACGTATACAATGTTTTGACATATCATATCGACGTCATCTATATATATTATTTGGAATGACCATATACACTCTATATACAGTAATGCCCGAGTTAGCTATACAGGGTTGAGGTTGATTCTTAAATAATATATATACTTTGAGTTGTGATCGAGTCTGAGACTTGTATACAATGGGTCACGACACGTATTACTTAATTCGAATATTGATGTGGTGAAACTATACCTTTATTTTGAACGGATTTGAGTTGTTTTGTTACACAAATTGATTTATTGTATATATGTTACTTTAATGAATTTTTGGGTTGATTTCACACATATATAGGCAACTAGTCCTATCCGCGTAGTTTAGTTTTATAGGTAAATCCGATTCGTTCCACAGGGAGATGGAGTGTTGATGGTTTTTAATAGTCTTTGAAGTTAAACTAATTTAAAGGGGGTTTTAGATTAGGAATTATATAATATAACAATAATGAAAAATAATTTAATTAAACTAACTTACTTGATAAATAAAATTACAAGATTACAGGATTTATAATCATTAAATTAAAAGTGAACTAAATGAAATTATACTATTTATGATAAAACAAATGTATTACTGAATGGTAAAACAATAACTTGCAATAAAACTAAATAATTAGGAATTTGTTTTAACCAATAAAATAAAATACAAATTATTTAAATTAACTAAATAGTAAGTTTTAATTAAATTAAAGATGGAAGAAAGGAAATTATAATAATTAAACTAATTATAGATTAATTACTTTAAAATAATAATAAAGATTTTAATTAAAACTTGGAATTTAACAAAATTCGTACCAGTACTGTTCTTATACATACGCGTTTCGCGTATATATATACGCGTTCTGCGTATATTTTGAAGATACGCATTTCATGTGGAAGTGTACACGATCCGCGTATGTTTTATACGATGTGACAAAACATTAAGTATTTAAGCTGAATGAGATTAATTTATAATTTTAATTTTATGAATAATAATACGTAAAAACAATAATAATAATAAATTGTAATATATAAATGGGAGTGTTCACTTAAATGTTTCACCTCCAGATCCATGGATTGTTTTGAATTTAAGCTCTATTAAAAGATTTTAGTATAAAACTTTATATTTTTCTTTCGAATATATAAAATTTCAACTAGCTAAATTAAATCTAATTTTCATTTGATCTTATTTAGATAGTTTACTATTCCCCAAGTATTTAAATTGAGACCTAACCTAGTTTTGACTTTCGCCAAACCTTAAATCGTAATGGTTTCCCTTTTTACAATTTCACGATTATATAACTAATTATATTACCCAAACCACCAAATCTTATTTCTAAATTAGTGTTAATAATTTATCCATAAGTTCGTCTAAATCACTTTTAGTGTTGAAGCTTAATTTATATTAATAGAAATAACCTTCGCTATTTATATCTAACAAATTAAGTGATAAGGATTAAATATCTAATTACATAATAATGGTTCTTTTAGCTAGGCACAATGTTAAAAATACTCAAGTTACATTTTAATATTTACAAATGATAACAATCCATTTCACTAGGGCTCTATATTTAGGTAAACACTATGGAAACTTAGCTACTCATTATACTAGGGTAAACATAAAAATATAAATATACAAACATAATAATAACGATAAAAATTGATAACGATAATTTTAATAGAATAAACTTACGAAAATCTTCACTTTCATTAACTTCAAATGGTAGAAAATTACAGTAACAACACCCTTGCACTCGAACAATAATACCCTTAATCACGTACAATACACCCTTAAAATTGAAACTATCCTAAATCTTGAATCTTAAAATTAATACGAAATGAAAATTGAAGTAATTGATACGGAGTAAATGAAAAATAAACTAAGACAGTGGCTAAAAATAATTTATGATATGTGTTTGTGTATTTCTGTCTGTCCCTCTGTGTGTTGATGTACTCCGTATTATATATATTTTTTGAAGAAGTTCACCCATTTGTTTAATGAGCCTCCAAACTGCTCTTTTGTAAAAGAATACATAAAGTATTTTGAGGCGTGCTAGTTAATTCATATAATAACTTAAAAGTGGCCATCCCATGTGAATTTTGGATCTGAATCTGGTCTCAACATTACGCGTTTCGCGTAGTAGTTCACACGTTTTGCGTAAGAGCAACAACATTACGCGTTCCGCGTACAGAAGTACGCGATCCGCGTAAGAGTAAACGGCAGTTTTTTTATTTTTGTTTCTATTTTTGTTCTCTGTTGACCCTGTGTTGACATATATTGACTTGGAACTTTCATTTGAACTCTTTTTCTTCGATCATTTTGAACTTGCATTCGGGTAGACGTTATCTCGATATATATTTGGTTTAAATCCGTCGTTTATCGTCGTTCCTTCAAACTTTAAGCTCGTGTTTACTTTTGTTGTTTTTTCTCGTGAATTATGCATTGAATGTCTTCGTAAACGGTAAAAGCCTATGAAATATAAATGATATTGCGACGAAATATATGTATGTTTAAAGCAATATCAAAATACCCCATACTTGAACGTTGCTTGTCCTCAAGCAATTACATCTTTTAAATAGAATCGGAACATTACATATTTTTTCATGTCGAAAATTAAATCACACAACACACGCCACACGAAATGAAAACACACGCTATATGGAATAAATTGGAAACACTACACAATATTTATTGGATCACACGCACACCACATGAAATGAAATTCTGACAACAGAAACAAAGTTGAAACTCGTAATTAAGGTTTAAAAATTTGGATCCTTAGGGAAATTTGGACCTTGTGAAAATGTTTTATGATTTTATAAAATGTCATGCTAGTTTTTACACTAGACACGTTTTCCGGTTTTAACCTCAAATTTCTGTTGAGGGTAACTGAAAACCGTAGTCTCAGTCGGTGATTAGCAAGCTATCCGCCCCCATGATTGAAGTATCATGGAACTTGAAACCGAATGTCCAAAAAATGGTTTTACACAATATAGTTCATAAAATAGCATAAGTTTTAGAAGAAACTTATATCGTGTCCAAATATCATCGGTGAACCATGAGTTTGCACACCTCAAATTGTTATGGCATATGTATGTTGACCGCAGTCAACATATATGCAGTTGATATTTAAGGAGATCATCCATCTGGGGATTAGATTCATTAGTCTTAAAAGATAATTTGCAATGTGCCCCCCATTGTACGAGACATATCCATATCATGGTTAGGATTAGTCTGACCACCAAAAACCCTGTTTGATGCTGAGGTGAGGTGGATTTCCAGCCGATGATAGAGATGACTTTTCAAGATTTTTCGTCAACCTACAGCTGTTCTGGAGTACATCTTCTAACATAAGTTAGCAAGTGTGTCATTTTGGAAGACTTTACTTCCTTACGGGATGGACTTGATTCATCCTTTATTACTCGTATCAATGGGATATTCAGGTTTATACATTCCAAAGCAATGATATCTGCAATAAACTTCATAGAAACATGTGATAAATGGTTCTAAACATATGGATTTATAAATTCTGTTATACTTGATTTTCTTTTATAGGTTTTAATCAAATAAACTTATGTATTTTTAATGTATGGAGACAATAATTTCGGTTTTTGACACCTAATCTTTAATTGCTCGTAATTACCTTAAAAATTGACTAGATATATTTGTTTAAAAATTTTCAAAATTTTCATAAAAACCACCAAGTTATAAGTTATCGAGAATTTACATATTCCCACCCCACACTTAAGATTATGTAATGCCCTCATTACATAAAATCAGATTAAATGTATAAATTCGAGAGGACAAAAAGTGTAAAGTATTTAGAACTTCCTTTTTTAAGTAATTGGACATTGTAAAATGCTTATCATATGAATATTTCCAATCCCTTCATCACAATATAAATGTAGTGTTTCGTTATGTCGAATGCGTCATCATCATCATAAGTACCTGTCAACAAACATGTTAATCACAAAAAAATGGGGTTGTACTTTATAGTACACAAATTTTACCCCACACTTAAAATTTTTGTATATATTTAAAAAAATGAAAGTAAAAGTAAATGATTAACACACACCATAAAAATCAATTTTTTTTTTTACAAACAAGATACAAAATAAATTGTTTTAAAACTAAAAACTAGAAAAATGGCCATATTGGGCCTCCTTGATTTTCCTCCTCCTGTTGCTGTTGCTGCCGCTGTTCATTTTGGCGTTGTTCCTCGTAAAAACGTCGATAGGCATTCTGACTTGCAGCTAGAGCAGCATTGGGGTCATAAGGTGGAGGTAGAGAATCACCGGGTGCTTGCCATGGGGTGTATGAAGGAAAGGTTGAGGGTGCGTAAGTCTGTGGGTTAGCTGCGTATAGATATGCCTGATGATGTGCCCACTCAAGTTGTGCTCCCTGGCCCCTTTGATCATATCGGATATTTTCTAAAATATTACCCTGAGCTAGTTGGGTATCCCTCACGTCCCCTAATTGCTGAGATAAACTAGTGTACTGGTTTTCTGATCTCTGTCCCCAATTTTCATATGAGTTCCTTACATCTAAACTCAAAGAATTAAACGAATTCTGTAACATATCGAAATCAGAAGTACCTACATTAGACGAACTAGCCTGATCTGGCTGTCTCCGTCTTCTCCTAGTTTCTCGGTCAGGTTCATCATCTTCCTCCATAGGAGCAGGAGCAACAACTTCTTGTCGTCTTAAACTACGTACCCCACCCCTCACTTGTATTGCTTTTGCCGTCTTATACACCTCCAATCCTAGAACTCTAACACCTTGATCTACCGGTATGATTGGAGGTACGGATTCACTTGGGTCGAGTCCGAACCAGTTTCCTAAACAAGTGATATAGTGACTCCCCGACATGTCACTTGACCCTCTAGCACCTTTACCTACATGAGCCAAGAAGTAGGCAACTCCATAGGGTATACTAACAAAAGTCTCCCTATCTCCGATCACATCTAAATACCAAAGGTCAATATAATTAATTTTATCTGTATTACCAAATGACCTTTGGTTTATTGTGTTCGCTATAAATTTATGAATTATTCTAAACCAAACATCAGTGATCTTTTGGTATGATTCTTAGCCGGCCTCATATGTATTTCTACCAGTAAAAGATTGCCAAACTCTCCCAGAATCATAATTACCTGTATATCTAGCCACAGTAAAAATATACTCCCTAAAACCGGGAGTCAACATCTCCTCGATGGTGTAAATCCCTAATGCGTTAGTCACGTCGCTTAGGGACATTCTTCTATCTACCCCACCTAGCCTAAATTGTAGAAAATTAGTATCATCGATAGTTTCTGGGTGTATGCTCATCCTAATGGTAGAATAGAATTCTAAGCACCATTCTTTATATACAAGACTATTTAATCTGAACAACCTCTCAAATTCGTTAAAAACCAAAGTTACACCAAATTCGTTTGTGAAACTTTGGTTTAAAATTTCTCTTATTTGTGTATCTAAGTTGACTGGGTGTTTTAAGGGAGCCTAATCCACAATATAAACTGGAGAGGTATTTCTATGAATCAGAGAAAGTAAATCCTTAACCTTTTGTACCCGTTGAGGTAAATCATTAGGGAATCTCGGGTTCGGGTGTAAGGTTTGGAGTTGTTGTTCCATATGTGGTGTTACTTGTTCATCTTCTTGCTGTTGGTTTACAGCTCTCATTCTAAATAATCCCTGCATAACATTTTAAAACAAGAAAATCGTCCCAATTGGGTGTTATAATATTAGCAAGGAATCCATACTCAACATACAAGCTTGTTTTCAATACCACAGGAGCCAATAGTTTAACAACAGTTAAAGTTTTACTTCTAGAAATTAAAACAAACAAAAATAAACCTAAAAAAAATTCAAAATTACCAATCAAGTTCCATAAACAAAGTTTAATTCACAAGTGGAAACATTCAATGAACTAAGCATATATAATTCAATTCAATCACATTGCGTGCATTCCAGCTTCTAAATAATCCTTAGCATCATTACAATTCATAATTGATTCATGGCAAAAACAAAAATTATCAAATATAAACAAAAATTAAAATCACTAGATCAAACAATTAAACTCATGTTTAACGGCTCTAATTATTATCAAAACAGTTAAAAACATGTAATTACACCCAAAATAATATACTTCAATAGCAATTCCTCAATTTTCCCCAATTTGTACAAACCCTAATTTTATAATAATCAATTAAACATCAAATTCTCATGCTAATCGGGTTTAATATCATAGATATAGCAATAATCAAGCAAAATTCAACAATAACATGCATTAATTCTGATTAAAGCTATAAAAATAAATAATGAAAAACTTGAAGAACAAGTGGTAAAATGGGTTTAAGACCCTTACCAATCTTGGCATGTTGAAAGATTGAAGAATTGGAGGAGATTGAGATTGTTAATTTAGTTTTTGGAGGTGATTTGGGTGATTTTTGGGTTTCTATTTCGTTCACAGCAAGCAGAATGAGAGAAAAAAATAAGTGTGAAAAAGAAAGAGTTGGTCGATCAGATATTTGATCTGACTTTTGGAATTACGCGTTTGGCGTAGAGCTACGTGTTCCGCGTAGATATCGGTTATACGCGTTTCGTGTGGATTACTACACGTTTCGCGTAAGTGTTAGGACCCCCCCCCCCCCTTTTTTTTAAACTTTATAAGTAATCAAATTTTTAAAATATCTTTTATAAATTTATATTTGTTGTAACGGAAATTTCGGTTGTTATACCTAGTCTTTATCCGTTTATAAATTTTTAAATTCAATTTATAAAATTTAATTCATTAAAAGTTAAAGTTTTAATATTTATCGAAAACAACTTAGAAATAAAACAAAACACTCTATATTTTTTTTCTTAATAAAACAAAATTAATATTTTAAAATTTTAAAACAAGTATATGAAAAATAAAAATTAAATGAATTTAAAATACACTCTATTATATATATATATATATATATATATATATATATATATATATATATATATATATATATATATATATATATATATATATATATATATATATATATATATATATATATATATATATATATATACTTTCAAACTTAAAACTTTATTTTCTATCAACTAGGTAGAGATAATCTCGGTTGTTACACCTATCATTACCCACGACAAAGTTTATAAGTTATATATTTTTACGGTTATTGATAAAAAAGTATATTTTTAGTAGAAATAATTTTTCTTTTGTTTTTGTGGTTTACTATTTAAAAGATATCTTATGAATCTAACAAGAAATTTCGTGCAATTTAAAGAATGACAATTCAGTTGTTACACTTAACATTATCGTTTTCAATGAAAACAGGTTGAACTCAAGGTTCATCAATTTTAAATGGTAGACCTTTTTTTAATAAGGCACACAACAAACAAATACAAATTAAAACACACCAAAACACAAACACATAAAAATGCACGAACATACAATTTGCGAGAAAAAGATTTAGAGGGTGAAACCGCGTTGACTCGCCTCATAGTAGAGTCGTACCATTTCGCCCCCAACGGCTTCTTAGGCGTACCCTCGTTGGTTTAAGAGGTTTTCCTCTGAACATTTAAAAGGCCCTTCTCGGCACAAGGTTACGTATTCGTAATTAGAGTGCATTTGGTTCTTTTGTCAATTTCCGTAATGAGTCGGTTTTCCACATTTTACACACTTGCCCAAATTACGCGCTCGCCGCTTCTTAGCTGATTTTGATTTGCCTTTTGCATAGTTTTTCTCATTAAGTTCTTGCCTTATTTCTTTTCTCGCCTGATCGCATCTACTCTTTATATTTAATACCACATCTCTCGGTAAAATATTATCGCACATCAAAAAGAAGTGGTTGTAGACATATTGATTGCGCATCTTGAAAAAAAAAAATAAAAAAATAAAAACGAAAGAAAATAAAAAGGTAGAATGGAGGGAGAAGACTAGTTCTTTAGTGTCTGCTAGGGAAAGACCGAACAAACCCCACTCTTAAAGATAAAAAAATAAAGATCGAGAATGGAGTTGAAAACCTTAAAGTTACCCCAAATTTACTTGTCCTTAGGGTAGAAGGTGATTTCGTCTCTTTCTGTAATGTTGATTCTGTTAAAGTATAACTTGAGTCGATGACCGTTCACATTGAAAGTTCCACCATCTTTGCTATATAACTCTGCATATCCAGATGGAAAAACCTATTTTATTATATATGGCACAGTCCACCGGGATCTAAGTTTCCCAGGTAAAAACTTAAAACGTGATTGGAAAACTAATACTTTATCCCCTTGTTCGAATTCTTTCCTTTCTTTTAATCGTGCATCGTGCCATCTCTTAGTTTTCTCTTTGTATGTTTTAGAGTTTTCATAAGCTTGTAGTCTTAATTCATCTAATTCATTCAGTTGTAAGAATCGGTTTTCTCCGGCTTCCACAAGGTCAGTGTTACATTCTCTTAGAGCCCAATATGCCTTGTGTTCAACTTCGACAGGTAGGTGACACGCCTTACCATAAATTAATCGGAAAGGTGTAGTACCAATGGGCGTTTTGAATGCAGTTCTAAATGCCCAAAGTGCATCATCTAACTTTCGATGCCAAATTTTAGGATTATTTTTAACCGTTCTTTCTAAAATTCGTTTAAGACCTCGATTTGTGTTTTTAACTTGGCCACTCGTTTGAGGGTGGTAAGAAGTTGAGAAACGATGATTAACTCCATACTTTTTAAGTACTTTCTCGAGTAATTGATTTCTAAAATGAGTTCCACGATGACTAATTAATGCTTTTGGAATCCCAAAACGTGAAAACAGGTTTTTTAGGAAGTTCACAACAACACGAGCATCATTTGTGGGTAAAGCTTTTGCTTCGGCCCATTTAGAAATGTAGTCAACTGCCACAAGGATGTATTTGCATTTATTCAATGCGGGAAATGGACCCATGAAGTCAATACCCCAAATGTCAAATACTTCACATACAAGAATGCCTTTTTGTGGCATTTCGTCCCTTTTTGAGATGTTACCGGATCTTTGACATGCATCACATGTTTTAACTATGTGGTGTGCATCTTTGAAAATGGTTGGCCAATAAAAACCTGAGTCAAAAACCTTCTTAGTTGTATAGCTAGGTCCGAAATGACCACCGGCTGGGCCTTGATGAAAGTGCTCCAATATTTGTTGAGCTTCTTTACCATATACGCATCGGCGGATAACTTGATCCGCTCCTATTCGAAAAAGATTATGGTTTTCCCATAAGTAAAACTTTAAGTCAGCAAAAAATTTCTTCTTTTGTTGGTACATTTGGTTTTTAATTAATACTCCTACAGCGAGGAAGTTTGTAAAATTCGCAAACCATGGAACTTCAAATTCGGTTTCTATTCTCATTAGAAACTCATCGGGAAAAGTGTCATGAATAACTGAGTCATCTAGTTTTTCTAGGTCGGGATTCTCAAGACGAGACAAGTGATCAGCAGCGAGATTTTCAGCACCCTTTTTATCCTTGATTTCTATATCAAATTCTTGTAAGAGAAGAATCCAACGTATCAATCTAGGTTTTGCATCTTGTTTCTTGAACAAGTACTTTAGGGCTGAATGATCGGTAAAAACAATTGTTTTGGATAACACAAGATATGATCTAAATTTATCAAAAGCAAATACAATTGCAAGAAGTTCTTTTTCAGTAGTTGTATAGTTGAATTGTGCTCCTGTTAGTGTTTTACTTGCATAATATATTGGTTGAAATTTGTTATCTTGGCGTTGTCCTAAAACGGCTCCTAGTGCGAAATCACTAGCATCACACATTAGTTCAAATGGTTTGGACCAATCGGGAGATACTATGATAGGTGCATTCGTAAGTTTATCTTTTAGAATGGAGAAAGCTTGTAAGCATTCGTCATTGAAGTCGAATGTACTATCTTTCTCAAGAAGTTTAGTCTTGGGTCGAGCGATTTTGGAAAAGTCCTTTATGAATCGTCGATAGAATCCCGCATGACCTAAGAAACTACGAATTCCTTTAACGTTAGTTGGAGGAGGAAGCTTTGAGATTACATCGATCTTAGCTTTGTCTACTATCATTCCATCTCGAGAAATCTTGTGTCCTAAAACAATGCATTCCTTCACCATGAAGCGTCATTTTTCCCATTTTAAAACAAGATTTGATTCCTCACAACGAATTAACATTCGCTCGAGGTTTGAAAGGCATGAATTGAAGGAGTCTCCAAAAACAGAGAAATCGTCCATAAAGACTTCCATACTTCCTTCTATCATGTCATGAAATATTGTCATCATACATCTTTGAAAGGTGCCTGGCGCGTTGCATAATCCGAACGGCATTCGTCGGTATGCGAAGGTACCAAACGGACATGTAAAAGTTGTCTTGTCTTGGTCTTTTTGATCAATGGGAATTTGAAAATAACCGGAGAATCCATCAAGGAAACAATAATACTCTTTTCCCGATAAACGTTCTAGCATTTGGTCAATATAAGGAAGTGGGAAATGATCTTTCCTTGTGGCGTCGTTTAAACGACGGTAGTCTATACAGACTCTCCAACCAGTGACTGTTCTTGTAGGAACGAGTTCATTCTTATCATTAAGGATGACAGTTGTACCCCCTTTCTTAGGTACCACTTGAACAGGACTAACCCATGGGCTATCGGATATAGGGTATATTAACCCGTCATCAAGTAACTTGATAACCTCCTTTTTGACAACTTCTTTCATGTTAGGGTTTAACCTTCTTTGTCTTTGTACCACGGGTTTAAAATCTTCTTCTATTAGAATCTTATGAGTACAATAAGCGGTGTTAATCCCTAGAATATCTGTTGTTTTCCAAGCAATTGCTTTCTTGTGAGTTTTTAGAACGGACATTAACCTACTCTTTTCGTTATCGGAGAGTTTTGATGAAATTATAACAGGTAATTGTGACGTACCTTGGAGATAAGCATACTCCAAATGTTCCGGGAGTTCTTTAAGTTCCAAGGTGGGTGGTTCTTCCAAGGAAGATTTTATCCGGAACCTATTACCATCGGTAATTTCTTCAAAGGGTTCATCTTCCTTGGGAATTTCTTCCTCACAGCAATCTTCATCGATGACTACTTTCAACAATTCGTCAAGTTCAAGCTCTACATCAAATTCATCACTTTCACTCATTGGGGTGAACTTCGAGGTGTCTACATTTAGTAATTCTTGCAATTCTTCTTCAACACAACAATCAACAATGTCTACCTTATAACATTCTTCATCGGAGGAGATAGGTTGTTTCATAGCTTTATCTATGTTTAAGGTAACTCTATCTTCCCCTACACCTAGACTAAGTTTTTTATCTTTAACACGCACAATCGTGTCGGCGGTATTTAGAAAAGGTCGCCCTAGAATTAGGGGAACCTTACTATCTTCTTCCATTTTAAGGACAACGAAATCGGCAGGAAAGATTAAATGATTAACTTTAACCGGTAGGTTTTCGGCAATACCAATAGGATAGTTAAAAGTTCTATCGGCTAGGCGTATACACATCCTAGTTGGTTTTAGATCACCTAGGTTTAGTTTTAAGTACAAGGAGTGTGGCATAAGATTTATACTTGCGCCTAAGTCAGCTAATGCATCGTACATTACTGAATCTCCCATCAGACACGGAATAATGAAACTACCAGGATCTCCAAGTTTCTGTGGCATCTTTTGCTTTTGCAAAATTGCTGAGTATTCCTCATTGAGGAATGTGGTTGAAACTTCTTCATATTTACCTTTATCGGCTATGAGATCCTTGATAAACCTTTCATAATTTGGCATACCCGCAAGAACATCTACAAGTGGTACATTGATACAAATTTGCTTAATCATTTCGGAAAACTTGTTGTACTGTGCTTGTAATTTATCTTTCTTCAAACGTTGTGGGTATGGAATTGGATGTTTGTATTCTTTTAATGGTGGTTGAGTTTTAGGTGCACTTGTGGTTGGCACTTTATCCTCTTCCACGGAAGAATCTTTTTCATTTGGAATTGGAATAGAAATAGGAACATGAGGCTTTGGAACATCGAGGTTAACGGTTAACCCACTTCTCATAGTTATGGAATTTACTTGCTCATTTCTTGTTTGACTGTTGTTGGGATTCACTTGAGTATTTGAGGGGAGAGCGCCTGGTGGTCTCTCTTCTAGTAACTGTGAGATCCTTCCAACATCTCTTTCTAAATTCTGTATCGTAGCTTGTTGATTTCGAATTTTCTGAGTTTGAAGTTCCGTAGTTTGCTCGTGCTTAACCATAAAATCTCTCAAAAGATCTTCTAAACCGGATTTCTTCTCGGTTTGTGGTTGTATAGGTGCTTGTGGTTGTGGTTGATTGTGTTGGAAATTATTTTGGTAATTTCGTTGAGGTTGATTTCGGTTGTTTAGGTGATTGTAACCTGGTGGTGCATTTCTTTGATTTTGATTTGAGAAATTCCGATTATTTTGGTAAACCGGATTTCCTCCTTGGTAATTATTGTTTGAACCTGAAGGTCCTCCTAATTGATAGCTGTTGATAGGAGGATATTTCCGGTTCAAAGCTTCAACCGCCGGAAAATCATTGAAATTCATTTCTCCTTTTCGCAAGTAACCTAAGAAATTCGCTTGCTCTTCCATTGTTGTTTGATCACAATCTCTAGTAAGGTGAGGACCTTGGCACAGTTCACACCCTACCCTAATAGCATGCATATCCTTGGTTACCTTCTCAATTTGCCTTGCTTGATTTGCCATTTGAACTTTTAAAGCAGGGATTTCATCATTGATTTCAATACTAGCAATAGTTGTTGATCTAGAGAACTCCATCTCTTGATGTCAATTATGAGAATGTGCTGCTATATCGGCAATGATTGTGTGGGCTTCTTCGGGCGTTTTTTCATGATTGATCCTCCTGCTGCAACATCTATATCCTTTTGAGTAGCCACATTGACTCCTTTATAGAATATTTGGACTTTTTGGAATGTATTCAACCCGTGTTGAGGACATACCCTAAGCATTTTATTGAATCGGGTCCAAGCTTCATAAAGAGTCTCATTAGGCTTTTGCTTGAAGTGATTTATATCACTTTGCAACTTTGCTGCTTTTGAAGCAGGGAAGAATTCTGACAAAAACTTGTCCATCATATCATTCCAGTCTTCGATATAACCTTCTGGTAATGAGTCTAGCCAATCTCTTGCATCATCCTTTAACGACCATGGAAAGATTTTTAAACATGCGACTTCATCGGAGACATCTTTGATTTTGAATAGCTTGCAAATGCTTACAAACTTACGAAGATGCTCGTTAGCATCCTCATTTGGAGCTCCACCGAATTGGCATGTATTAGTCACCATGTGAAGAAATTGACCCTTAATTTCAAAGCCGTCAGTCATCGTAGGTTGAATAATTGCGTGGCCTTGACCTGTTCTTGTTGCGTTCATTAATGCATCCATCGTTTGATTTGTAGCAGCTATCTCTTCTTCTTCTTTAATAACTGGCTCTATGATTGGTTGAATAACTGGTTCAGAGTTAGAATCCAATGAAAGTGATTCTAAACCCTCAGTGAGAGACTCTACTTCTTGAGCTCTTAAACGTTCGTGAAATTCCCTTTCGGGTTCAGAATATGAAGGAGTTAAATCAGTGTTAGAAGAACGTAAATTCATGCATTAATTTCTATTATGCAATCACAACACCAAAAGCTTTTCTAAGAATTGAATTCCTTCAAAAGGATCAGATAACATAAAACAATGATAAAAACCTTTAAACAAACAGATTTTCCTTCTGATTTTGCTCACGTTTCGAATAGCCAAAAGATGCAGCAGAGGGGCAGGATTCGTTTGGTCCCAATATAATTGAGTACTATTTGGCTCCAATAACCCAGTCCATGTACAAATCCAACTACTACTACGAATCAGAAAAATTATCTTTTATTTAACTGCCAACTCCCCGGCAGCGGCGCCAAAAAGTTGATGTGGTGAAACTATACCCTTATTTTGAACGGATTTGAGTTGTTTTGTTACACGAATTGATTTATTGTATATATGGTACTTTAATGAATTCGGGTTGATTTCACACATATATAGGCAACTAGTCATATCCGCGTAGTTTAGTTTTATAGGTAAATCCGATTCGTTCCACAGGGAGATGAAGTGTTGATGGTTTTTAATAGTCTTTGAAATTAAACTAATTTAAAGGGGGTTTTAGATTAGGAATTATATAATATAACAATAATGAAAAATAACTTAATTAAACTAACTTACTTGATAAATAAAATTACAAGATTACAGGATTTATAATCATTAAATTAAAAGTGAACTAAATGAAATTATACTATTTATGATAAAACAAATGTATTATTGAATGGTAAAACAATAACTTGCAATAAAACTAAATAATTAGGAATTTGTTTTAACCAATAAAATAAAATAAAAATTTTTAAATTAACTAAATAGAAAGTTTTAATTAAATTAAAGATGGATGAAAGGAAATTATAATAATTAAACTAATTATAGATTAATTACTTTAAAATAATAATAAAGATTTTAATTAAAACTTGGAATTTAACAAAATTCGTACCAGTACTGTTTTTATACATACGCGTTTTGCGTATATATATACGCATTCCGCGTATATTTTGAAGATACGCATTTCGTGTGGAAGTGTACACGATCCGCGTATGTTTTATACGATGTGACAAAACAGTAAGTATTTAAGCTGAATGAGATTAATTTATAATTTTAATTTTATGAATAATAATACTTAAAAACAATAATAATAATAAATTGTAATATATAAATGAGAGTGTTCACTTAAATGTTTCACCTCTAGATCCATGGATTGTTTTGAATTTAAGCTCTATTAAAATGTTTTAGTATAAAACTTTATATTTTTCTTTCAAATATATAAAATTTCAACTAGCTAAATTAAATCTAATTTTCATTCGATCTTATTTAGATAGTTTACTATTCCCCAAGTATTTAAATTGAGACCTAACCTAGTTTTGACTTTCGCCAAACCTTAAATCGTAACGGTTTCCCTTTTTACTATTTCACGATTATATAACTAATTATATTACCCAAACCACCAAATCTTATTTCTAAATTAGTGCTAATAATTTATCCATAAGTTCATCTAAATCACTTTTAGTGTTGAAGTTTAATTTATATTAATAGAAATAACCTTCGCTATTTATATCTAACAAATTAAGTGATAAGGATTAAATATCTAATTACATAATAATGGTTCTTTTAGCTAGGCACAATGTTAAAAAATACTTAAGTTACATTTTAATATTTACAAATAATAACAATCCATTTCACTAGGGCTCTACATTTAGGTAAACACTATGGAAACTTAGCTACTCATTATACTAGGGTAAACATAAAAATATAAATATATAAACATAATAATAACGATAAAAATTGATAACGATAATTTTAATAGAATAAACTTACAAAAATCTTCACTTTCAGTAACTTCAAATGGTCGAAAATTACAATAACAACACCCTTGCACTCGAACAATAATACCCTTAATCACGTACAATACACCCTTAAAATTGAAACTATCCTAAATCTTGAATCTTAAAATTAATACGAAATGAAAATTGACGTAATTGATACGGAGTAAATGAAAAATAAACTAAGACAGTGGCTAAAAATAATTTATGATACGTGTTTGTGTATTTCTGTCTGTCCCTCTGTGTCTTGATGTACTCCGTATTTGATGTTAAAGCTAAGGGGTACAAAATAGTAGTATTTTTGCAAGAAAATACTATTAAATACGATACGATTTTACACAAGTTATTTATTTATTTATAGAGTGGATATACCTAAACCTTGCTACAATACTTATAGGCAGTGTACCTAATCGTACAGTAGTGTAGTTTTTAGTAAGTCCGGTTCGTTTCACATGGATCTTTTAAACAAGCTTAACGCTATATTTTTAAAAACTATATTTGTAAAACTACAAAAATATATGTAAGTAGTATTATTATTATAAAAGGAGGTTTTTACCGTTTAATGACCAGTTTGTCAATTTTTAAAACTTTAGTCGCAGTTAAAACCTAATGTAAAATATTAAAAATAAATATAACTTAATTTAAAGCGTAAAGTAAATAACGATAATGAAATTGCGATAAATAAAAGTGCGATAAAATAAAATTGTGATAATTAAAGAGAACGATAATTAAAAGTGCAATTAAATAAAATAACAATAAATAAAAGTGCAATTAAATATGAAATAAAAGAATTATGCTTATTTAAACTTCCATAATCATGATGTTTGACGTGTTGATTTTTAGTTTATTCCCATGGGTTAATTGTTCTTTGTCCTGGATTATTCAATATCTCCATACGGATTTTTCCATAATAGTCCATCAGTCATAATCATAAAATGCGGAAGTCTTCGTCAAATTATTCTTATTCCCGAAGTCAAATATTCCAACTAATTGGGGATTCGAATTATAACAAGGTCTTAATACTTTGTTTAATGAATACACCAGGTTATCAACTGCGTGTAAACCAAGGTTTTACTACTTTGTTAACAATTACACCAATTACCCTTGAATGTAATCCACCCCTGTTTCAACAAGTTTATTAACTATTAATCCAGTTCCGTGTCCGATAAAATGAACAATTATTGGTATTTATAGATATCCCGCCCACCGTGCCCAGTCAAGCGTATGTGGTTATATATAAATACATCAAATTATAAGTCTATATATTAAATTAACGAGGTATCATTTAGTTAATATAAATCCCATTAATAGCCCATAGTCTAATTTCCACAAGTGTCGTTCTTTTATCCAAACCCCAATTATGGTACAAAGCCCAATTACCCAATTTTAATATTTAGCCCAAAATCACGATTATTTCGGCATTAAATAAGCATAATAATAACTTAGCTACGAGACATTAATTTAAAAATAACATTAACCATAACTTACAGTGATTAAAAATAGTGTAGCGTTACACGGACAGAATTTTGACTTACACCCTTACAACATTCACTAACATACCCTTATTATTAGAATTTAAAATTAAAATTAAAATTATAATATATATTTATTTATTATACGTTGAGAGAAGAGAAGAAAAAGATGGATATATTTGCTCAAAAACTGCGAAATTTATAGATGTGGCCTGTCACCTACTGCCATGCGATCGCATGGAAAATGTACTTCCAGGCCATGCGATCGCGTGGCCACTTTTTCCAGCTCACAAGAGTTTGTTTCTTTCTTTGCCGACGGATTAATAAATAAATATAAAATATAAATAATTTTAAGAATTATTTAAATATTATATTATATTTATGTGCATAGTTGGCTTGTAATTTTTAGTCCGTTGCGTCGAGCGTTGAGAGTTGACTTTGGTCCCGGTTCCAGATTTTTGAACGTCCTTGCGTACAATTTAATATCTTGTATTTTGCGTTTCGTATCTTGTATTCTTGTAATTTTGAGACGTTTCTCATCAATAATCGGAACCACTTTGATTGTACTTTGTACTTTTGAGCTTTTTGGTCATTTGCGTCTTCAATTTGTCGAATATGTCTTTTGTCTTCATCTTTTATTATTTAAACGAATATCACTTGTAAATAGAACAATTGCAACTAAAAGCTTGTCTTTCTTGAAGGATAATGCTATGAATTATATGTTCGTTTTTAGCATTATCAAATATTCTCACACTTGAGCGTTGCTTGTCCTCAAGCAATATAGTCTTGAAATAAAAATACTAGAATCACTTCTTTATTTTTCACACTTTGTACATCAGTGATTTCTATACGGCGGTATAAACAATGGTAGTAACGATGTGGTTTACAGTCCCACATGACTATGAAAATTTTGATCCTTTATGAAATTGGATCTTTATGAAAACATTTGATCTTTTGAAACTTAAATCTAGCTTTTAACCTAGATAAGTTTTCCGGAATAACCCTTCACCGGTGTTTGCAAAATGTTTTTGTGGGTTTGGTGGGTTTCAGATTTGAAAATTTTAGCTCAAAACTTGCGGTTTTGTGTCACCCACTTGCTAACCTTGTATTGGGAAAGCAACACGTCCAGTATACTTGCTCCGTATATTACCTTTCGATAAACTACCGTCCGGTTATAAAGGAAAGCGTTGAACAAGCAACTGTTAAGGCAATGTCCTCTGACATGCTTTTAATTATGGTCTATAACGTGTCGGATGCAATTACTATCCTTGGTAGGAGCAATAGTAAAGCTCACCCTATAATTTTTCAGTCTGGAACAAGGTCATGTCTTTGACCATACTATGCAACCGCCATTCTTACGGTTGACACCCGAATTGGTTCAGGTGACCTAATGAATTCCAGGTGAATTCCTAGGATTTTACGTTCAATGGTAATGAACGCATTGAAAATGGATTTTCAGAAAACAAATCGGTTTGTAATTTTGATCAAAATATTTTCTCGTTCAAGCTTGAGTTTAGATATCATTGAATTCCATGAGTTTGTAATTCTCAATCTTTAAAAGTCAATCTCAAGGATTGAGTAATATCAGTCTTAAAAGCTGATTTTTGATCTTTTAAGGAGATTATCCTTTCTGAGGGTCTGATTCATTAGTCTTATCCAGCCAATTTGCACGGCGTCCTCCCCATTTTACAAGACAGATCCTCTCATAGTTAGGATAAGTCTGACCACTTGGCGACCCTGTTTTATGCTGAGGTCCGTGGATTTCCAGCTGATTTTCGAGAAAACTTTTCAAGGTTTTTCGTAGACTCTACAACTGGTCTGGACGACAACTTCCTGACCTAAATCAAGAAGCGCGTGTCTTTTTCGGAAGACTTTACTTCCTTTTAATGATCGAATTGATTCATCATGTAGATCTATCGTTTCTTTCAAATATATTATAAGAAATTGGGTAAAACTGATAAAATTGTCCAAAACAAAAGTATCTTCAGTTATTTGTACAAAAATATGTGATATATGTTTTAAAAAACTTGGTAAAATTTTCCCACACTTGGCTTTTATTTTCCTTTATTTGCCTTTTTATTGTCCTCTATTCCATTTTAAATGAATTCTAACATTTTGGGTTGTTTCTCAATTTATGTCCTTTCCGAGGTAACAATAATTTCGGTGTTAACACCTAGTTTTATCGTTCATAAATATGTATAGACATGATTTTGAATTCATCTATTTGAAAATTTTGAAAAATTTTACTAGAATTGGATAGTCAGTATATAAGACTAGGGCTGTTCTTTATTATCAGAGAGCACTAGATTCTAATACAACTACTGCGTTACTAGTATTTTTAATGGTAACCAAGTGTTTAAATCAAAAAAATTTTAAAATCCGAAAGAATTTAACCCCTTCCCACACTTAAGATCTTGCAATGCCCTCATTTGCAAGAAATCAGTAACAATTTAAATTATTGAGGGTGATTAGCGTAGAAAAATGATTAAATTTTACCAAAGTTTCCAAACATATTGGCATTTGTTTGCTGAATGATAAATGATGCACATCATTTGTTCATTCCATCTTATTGTTACATCACATTTGTTTTTCGTTTTGTCGTCAAAAGTACTAGCTTTTGCTGAACTTAATGCCAGTCTTTGAAAATGCGCTGTTTTACCCTGTTATGTACAATTGACAATATACATACATACAAATATAAACATGCATGTTAATTTGAAATGGGACTTAAAATCCCACTTTCAAATCAAATATGAAATATTAGAACAAAATAATTAAAATATTAAACAATACATTAATGTATCACAATATCATATGTTTAAACATAAATAAATAAAAAATAATAAAAAGATAAAAATCATAGAAATCACCAACAGGAACTATGTCAATCTGGATAGGGGTTCCAGTTCATGTCATCGTTCGGGTTCCATGGTTGGTGATAGGTGTACTGGTATGCCTGGTTAGGGTCGTAGAGAGTAAATGGTGGTCTCATCTCGGGCTGGTGTAGAGGATAGTAAGCTGATCGGGTCAGAACGTAGTGATCCTGAGGTGACAGCCGGCTCTTAATCTGACGCTGATGATAGTCCCATCTATCATGCTGTCGTTGCCTGGAATGCTCGTAATCATTCCGGGCTTGCCACTGCTCCATCCGACGAAATCTCTTCGCGTTTTTCATATCTACCTCATCTACACGCTGGTAGACATCAGTCATAGCCTCCCGAATGACATCCCTAATGTCATCCGCTTCCTCCATTTCCTTGTCTGAACCTCTCTCTACCTGAGGATGATTACCTTCATAGGGTACTGGCTGATTGCGTCTACTCTTTAATACCTTAGCACCCGCATAAACCCTCAATCCTAAAGGTTCAACTTGTTCCCTACATACCATAAATGGACCCCCTTGATCTCTATCTACACCTAAATACTCTCCAATGAGAGTAACAAAAATACCTCCTCCAATTATCCCCCCTTCCTGCATTCCTTCCACCATCTTAGACAAATAAAAACCAACACAGTAAGGGATATTAACAAAGCCTCTTGGGTCTCGAATACACTTTAGGTAAAATAAATCATGTAAGGTCAATTTTTCCTTGTTGTGACCTCTCTGTGTAATCGAGTTAGCCAAAAATCTATGAATTATACGAAGCTCGGCTCTGTTAATATGTAAGTAGGTATGTGTTCTTGCCCGCCCAAAAACATTATAATCTGACATACGCCTCCAGACGGCGTTCGCATCAAAATTCATATCTACCCTTTCACCACGATAAATCAAATTAATACAATCGGTTAGTAGTAATTCAGCGGGCGTATATATCTGCAAAGCCCTGGCCATGTCCAGCATGGACATCCTGTACATCCTACGGCCAAGTATAAATCTAAGAAAACTTCTATCATCTAATCTATCTACATCTACATTTAATGCTATAGTACTCATCAGCTCAACAACCATTCCTTATATACAGGTCTACGAATGGTGAATAGACGTTCCCAATCGGTAAAAGAAGAACTGCCATACCTTTGGACCAGATGCTCCCTAACTGAGTTAGCTAGTTGGACCCTTTCCAAAGGATCCCAATCAATTACCCTAGGCACCTCTACATCTTTCGTTACTAATTTGAATTTATTACTTTGATATGCCGGGTAATCTCTCCAGCTTCTATTGAATCTCAGATTAGGATGCAACGTGTGTTCAGGAATCGTTGGGTATTCTACTGGCGGATGCATCGGAAATACTCTGAAGTCATCAACAAACAGTAGCGGATCATAATAAGGTACGTGTTGATCAGGCTGAT
This sequence comes from Rutidosis leptorrhynchoides, assembly GCF_046630445.1. Taxonomy (NCBI): domain Eukaryota; kingdom Viridiplantae; phylum Streptophyta; class Magnoliopsida; order Asterales; family Asteraceae; genus Rutidosis; species Rutidosis leptorrhynchoides. The sequence continues at coordinate 362,247,160 of NC_092339.1, forward strand.
GTTGTTGTTCCTGTTGTGGTTCTTGTTCGGGTTCTGGCTCGTATTACGGCTCATATTCTGGTTCAGGTTCCTGTTGTGGTTGTCTAGATGATGATGAAGCACCAGCAGTATCGGTTTTCTGCAAAACACATTAAACACAAAATTTGTACATCCAAATATGCATTAGTGTTAGCAAAATAACAACTTGAAACAATTACAATAACATATTAAATCAAAATTAAACTTATACACATTTTCACATTTTTTACAATTCTACACTTTTTCAAATAAGCATGAAAATTTATACAAAGTTCATAAGCATTTAACTCAAATAACGTGTTAAAACAACCTTTACTAGCAATTAAACAAGTCTCAAATGGCAATTATATCAAATTAATCAAGTTCATGAATTTTGTACCTAAAAAGTCCACTTTAATCTTCAAAAATCATGTTTAGGATCAAAGTTTGGATCATTTAGCTACCTAACATGTTACACTACTTAATTTAGCAATAATTCATGACAAAAATCGGCCATAACCTGTTTATATCAAAAAGCCCCAAATTGCTCAAGAACACAAACCCTAGATTTCTAAAAAATTTGAATTTTTTGGCTTCAAATCATGTTAAATAGCATCAATCTAGGTTATACATGCATAAAATACTAACAATTTAACACTAATTACACTAGAAATTAACAAAATCAAATTAGGTAAAATATTGGTAATTATCACAAAAACTAGAAAATTTATTAGTTTAGGGGTGTAATTTTTACCTTTTTGTTGAAGAATCCGAACCTAGGCATGATTATAGCGGATTGTAGGATGAAATTTGGTTGATTTTGGTGTTAAAATGGTGATTTTTGGGTGATATGTGTGTGTGTTTTCGTATGTTTGTGTATGTGTGAAGTATGAGACAGAATAGGTCACTGGGACTTTTGATCCTGGCCTGATTTCCAGCTCCATGCGATCGCATGGATTAGAAGGCCAAACCCCATGCGATCGCATGGGGTTCAGGTACAGTGGTTTTTGCTTTTTTTTATAAAAAAAAAAAATCTTATAACTTTTAAAACATATGATTAACTTAAATTTTAAAAATTTGTTTCTTTTTAGGATGAGGGCGTTTCGGATCGTTGTCATAGTCCGTCCCTCGACAAAATTTTAAAATTTGTCAATTTAAAGCGCGGCTTTAAAAGTAAAGATTTTTGGGTTTTTTAAATGTTTTTTGCATACTTTAGTTCAATAAGATTAAAAATAATGATAATAAAAGTTCTCGTCCCTCCCTTGGGTAGAGCAATTTCGGTTCAACGACCTAGTTTTCAACTCACGATGAATCTTTAGAAGTCAATTTTTAATTTAGCGAAATAAAGTACATTTTTGTTTTTAAATTCACACCAAACATAAATTTAAAATGCATAAAATTAAAAATTCATATTATTAAAATTTAAAAATTTACACCAAACTTTTTATTATATTTTTGTTTTTATACAACAAACTTATATTAAAAATATTAATTTTTCAAATATTTATAAACTTAAATATATTGATTTTAAAAAGTTTACAATAATAATTAAATATTAATTTTAAAAATATGGTAAAAATAAAATTAAAAATCTTTTTGGTATTTTTTCCCACTTTAATCAATCAAATATTATCAAAAATATACGCCCCTCTTTTCGGTAAAGTAATTTCGGTTCCATAACCTAGTTTAACTCATGACGAATTTTTGAAATATTTTGGATTGATTAATTAAAGATATTTATACCTTAAGAATAAACGGTAAATTTCGCAGTGATGTAATAAACTTTTGTATGATATCAATAATTTCGGTCGCAAAACCTAATTTTATTGAATACCAATTTAATACTTTATAGCGAACGATTTAGCGTTTATTATCAAAAGGTTAAAAACAAAAAAATAAAAATAAAAACTGTACATACTTACCTGTGAAATAGAATTCTCAGTGACCTGTTTTAGCCCACTCATAAGATAGCCGGACTAATTGGTTTTCCATAGCTACATAGGCATAACCTCGAGCATTCAACGATTTTTCTTCGAAACATATGAACGGTCCTTCTCTACATAAAGTAACGAACTCGGTATTGGAATATGTTTGATTTGTCGATCATTTTCCTTCGTGTGACCATTTTCCGCATTTGTGACATCTTTCAAGGTGTCGTGCTCTTCTTTTTGCTGCGGATTTGGATTTTCCTTTACCAAAATGTAACTTATTATTTTCGTTCCTGGATTCTTTTCTTAATGATACCAATTCACTTGGAAGGGTGTCATTATTACGTTTAGTGATCAAAGCATGTAGCATTAGACCATGGTATAGTTCACAGGAAGTCTTCATCTCGTAAAACCTAAAAAAATAAAAATTCAGAATGGGGGGAGAAGACTAGTTCTTTAGGGTCTGCTAGGGAAAGACCATTCGGATTCTATTCTCGAGAACTACACAAAAATAGAATATCTAACTCTAACAGAAATATGTATTACCCTTAAAAGACTCGAATCTCCCCACACTTAGTTAGCTGTGGTGTTGAAATTGTGATTAATGTTATTTTCAATTGGATCATCAACAATTTGTATATCTCTGACTTTTTCTTCAATCCATTTGTTGATTTCCTCCGTAGCTTTCACAAATTCAACTAACATCGCCTTTTCTTTTGGCGATAAATTGGATACTAATCGGTTACATAACTTAAGGTTTCCCTTAATCTTAGCATCGTGAATCCGTTTATAAAGTTTCTTCGTTGAACTGTTAAAAATGGGTTCATCTAATTTCTTATCATCAACGGGGTTCTTTGTGATCGGATCATCATTAAGTGTTTCTTCATCTTCCCCACACTTATGCATTTTTATTGGTTTAACAGTTTTGGTTGGTGGAGATTTAAACTTTCGGTTCACAAAGGTGATCGATTTATCACCATCCCTAAGTGTCATTCTACCTTCTCTTACATCAATGAATGCCTCGGTGGTTGCTAAAAATGGGCGACCTAAAATTAGAGGAATATCAAGGTTTTCCTCCATATTAATCACTATGAAGTTTGCAACAAAGGTCAAACTTCTCACGTTAACAAGTAAATTATTTGCTATTACAACCGGGTGTTTAATGGTTAGGTCAAATGATTGACCACCTATTTTGGTTGGTTTTAATTTACCCATACCTAATCTTTTGTATAAGGAAAGAGACATAATATTTGCACTTGCTCCTAAATCTACGAGTCCATTATATACAGCACCATCATTAAGCAAGCAAGAAATGATAAATTCGCCCGGGTCTCCTACTTTAGTAAGTCGAGTTGGTTTGTAAACCTTTTTCGGGTGTTCTTTTCTTGGTTCTTTCACTTCTATTTGAACTTCTTGTTCACATTTTTCTTCGTTTCTTGGAATGGGAGGTTTGTATAAGAATTCTTCTTCATCACTCCAATTTGAATCCTCCCTATTTTCCAATTTTGATTTTTCATATGTTGTTGATAACATATTTATGTTTTCATTTTGAAGGTTTTCTTGGGTGGTGAAATTATGATTGACTTCATTGTCAACTTCCATCAGACCATGTATGTAATGTTTAACTCTGTGACCATTAACTTTAAATTCAATCCCATTTGAATTTATTAACTCTATTGTTCCGTATGGGAAAACTCTTTTGACTATGAATGGTCCAGACCATCTTGATTTCAATTTTCTAGGAAATAGCTTGAATCGTGAATTGAAAAGAAGAACTCTGTCTCCTTCTTTAAATTCTTTTGAACTTCTGATTCTTTTATCATGCCATTTCTTCGTTCTTTCTTTACAGATTAACGAATTTTCGTATGCTTCATGTCTCAATTCTTCTAATTCATTTAATTGACTTAATCGTAGACATCCGGCTTCATGTAAATCAAGATTACACGTCTTCAAAGCCCAAAATGCTTTGTGTTTAATTTCTACTGGAAGATGACATGCTTTTCCGTAAACGAGTTTAAAAGGTGTGGTTCCAATTGGAGTTTTGTAGGCTGTTCTAAAAGCCCAGAGTGCATCCTCCAATTTAATGGACCATTCCTTCGGATTTGATCCTACGGTTTTCTCTAGAATACGTTTTAATGCTCGGTTGGTATTTTCAACTTGTCCACTTGTCTGTGGATGATAAGCAGTAGAGATTTTATGAGTTACTCCATATCTTTTGAGAACTTTCTCAAATTGATTATTACAAAAATGAGTACCCCGATCACTTATTAAAGCTTTCGGTGTTCCAAACCTTGTAAAAAGACGTTTTAAAAAGTTGACTACAACTCGTGTATCGTTAGTTGGGAGAGATTGTGCTTCCGCCCATTTAGATACATAATCAATGGCAACGAAAATGTAGAGATTATTATGAGATTTTGGAAATGGACCTATAAAGTCAATACCCCAAATGTCAAATACTTCACATACTTGAATGACATTTTGTGGCATTTCATCACGTTGACTTATTTTCAGACCCTTTGACAAGCATCACAGGATTTGCAAAGAAGGTGTGCGTCTTTAAAAATTGTAGGCCAATAGAATCCAGCATCGTAAACTTTTCTTGCTGTGAGTTGAGGCCCATAATGCCCTCCTGTTGGTCCTGTGTGACAATGGTTTAAAATTTGACTAGCTTCATCTTCGAATACACATCGACGTATTATTCCATCGGGACAACTTTTAAACAAATGTGGGTCTTCCCAGAAATAGTGTTTTATATCACTAAAGAATTTCTTTCGTTTTTGGTACGATAATCCTTTTTCAAGGAATCCACATACTAAGTAGTTTGCATAGTCTGCAAACCATGGAATTTTATTATAATCTATCTTCAATAGATATTTATCAGGAAAGTTGTCTTGTATTGCCGATTCATTTAGAACTTCTAATTCAGGATTTTCAAGACGAGAAAGATGATCAGCGGCGAGATTTTCTGCTCCCTTTTTGTCTCGGATTTCAATATCGAACTCTTGTAAGAGTAAGATCCAACGGATTAATCTTGGTTTAGCATCTTGTTTCAAAAATAGGTATCTAAGAGCAGAATGGTCGGTATAGACCACCGTTTTAGCTAGAACGAGATATGAACGGAATTTGTCAAAAGCAAAGACAATGGCAAGAAGTTCTTTTTCAGTAGTTGTATAGTTCGTTTGTGCTCCTTGTAACGTCTTACTAGCATAATATATAGGTTGAAATCATTTTTCAATCCTTTGTCCTAAAACGGCTCCCATTGCAAAATCACTTGCATCACAAATAAGTTCAAATGGTAGATTCCAATTTGGAGTTATCATGATCGGCGCATTAGTGAGTTTTTCTTTAAGAATATTAAAAGATTTGATACATTCATCTAAAAAGATGAATGGAGCATCCTTTTCTAGGAGTTTATTCATAGGAGTGGCAATTTTGGAAAAATCTTTTATGAAACGTCGGTAAAAACCGGAGTGCCCTAGAAAACTCCTAACTCCTCTAACATTGGTGGGATGTGAAAGTTTAGCAATTACATCTACTTTAGCTCTATCTACTTCAATTCCTTCCTTTGAAATTTTATGTCCAAGAACAATGCCTTCTTTAACCATGAAATGGCATTTCTCCCAATTAAGCACTAGATTTGATTGTTCGCATCTAATAAGCATTCGTTCAAGATTAACTAGACATGTTTCAAATGTATCACCGAAGACTGAAAAATCATCCATGAAAACTTCCATGCATTCTTCTATCATGTCGTGAAAAATCGCCATCATGCACCTTTGAAAGGTTGCAGGGGCGTTGAAAAGTCCAAATGGCATGCGTTTGTAAGCAAAAGTATCATAAGGGCACGTGAATGTGGTTTTCTCTTGGTCCTCGGGTGCTATTGGAATTTGAAAATATCCGGAAAAACCATCAAGAAAACAATAGTAACTATTTTCGGCTAATCTTTCCAACATTTGATCAATGAAATGTAAGGGAAAGTGATCTTTTCTGGTGGCGTCATTTAATTTTCTATAATCAATACAAACACGCCATCCTGTTACAGTCCTAGTAGGAATAAGCTCATTTTTCTCATTTGTGATGACAGTTATGCCACCATTCTTAGGTACGCATTGAACTGGGCTTACCCATGGACTATCAGAAATTGAATAAATTAAACCTGCATCAAGCAGTTTAATAATTTCTTTCTTAACAACATCTTGCATATTAGGATTTAGTCTTCGTTGGCGTTGCACATACGTTTTATGACCTTCTTCCATAAGGATTTTATGTGTGCAATACGAAGGACTTATTCCTTTAATATCATGAATCTTCCATGCAATAGCTGGTTTATGAGCTTTTAGCACAGAAATGAGTTGAGATTTTTCATTTTCAGTAAGAGAAGACGATATTATTACAGGTAATTCAGATTCACCATGTAAATAAGCATATTCCAAATGGTTTGGAAGTGGCTTTAACTCTAATGTTGGTGGTTCTTCTATCGATGATTTATATCGATATCTGTCTTCTTCTTTTAGCATTTGAATTTCTTCTGTTGTTAGTTCATATCCATTAGCCATAAGTGTAGCTAACATTTCAGTTTCATCAATTGGTTCAGTTCCTTCTCCTAAATAACATTCTCCCGTTCCTTGTAATTCTAGAAAATGCTTCTAACAATTCTACATGTGAATCTATAGTTTGAATATAATAACGTGTATCATCTGCAGATTGCGGTTGTTGCATGGCTCTATCAACAGAAAAAGTAACACTCTCATCCTCTATACTTAGGGTCAGTTTCTTACCAAACACGTCTATTATTGCTTTGGCCGTGTTTAAGAATGGTCTTCCTAATATGAGAGGAACTCGAGAATCTTCTTCCATGTCCAGAATAACAAAATGTACTGAAAATACTAAAGTACCAACTTTAACTAGCATGTTCTCCGTTATCCCTCTAGGATATTTTACTGATCGATCGGCTAGTTGTATGCTTATTCGTGTTGGTTTCAATTCTCCAAGGTCTAGTTTAGCGTATAGTGAATACGGCATTAAATTTATACTAGCACCTAAGTCTGCCAATGCTTCTATTGAACTAAGACTACCCAGAAAACATGGAATTGTGGAACATCCTGGATCTGAAAGTTTTTCTGGTATCTTATTTAATAGCACTGCAGAACAATTAGCATTCATAGTAACAGCCGAGAGTTCTTCCATTTTCTTTCTATTTGTGATTAGATCTTTCAAGAATTTAGCATATCTAGGCATTCCTGAAATCACATCAATGAAAGGAAGATGTACATTTATTTGTTTAAACATATCCAAGAATTTGGATTGCTTGGCTTCAAGTTTCTCTTTTCTCATTTTACTCGAGTAAGGAAGTGGTGGTTGGTATGGTTTAACATAAGGTTTAGCTTTAACTGTGTTATCTTCATTAACTTTTTCTCTTTTTCCTTATCTTGTTCAGACTGTGGTTCTTGTGGAGTAGGAATAGCTTCATCAGAAATTACAGGTATTTCAGGTGGTTTAAGTGTAATACCACTTCTTTTGATAATGGCTTTACCTGCTTCATTCCGGGGGTTAGCATTTGTATCACTAGGTAGACTTATCGATTTTCTTTCACATATCAACCTTGCTAGGTTACTTACTTCTTGTTAAAGATTTTGAATAGAAGCTTGTTGATTTCTAAATGCTTGAGAATTTTGTTCATTGGTTTGTTTCTGAGATGTGAAAAATTGAGTTTGAGATTCAACTAACTTCGACATCATATCTTCTAAATTTGGCTTTTTATCATCGATTTGTGGTGGTTTGTTTTGAAAAATAGGTCTTTGCTGATTGTAAGTATTGTTGGATACTTGTTGATTACTAGGACCTTGTTGGTTGTTGTATGGAACATTTCGGTTATAATTCTGATTTTGATTGTAAATTGGTCTTGGCGGTTGATAATTATTCTGATAATTATTTCCAGGACTTTGGTTTAGATATGAAACATTCTCTCTTTGTTCCATTGTTAGTTCAATACTGAGACAATCTCTTGTTAAATGTGGTCCTCCACACTGCTCACAACTAATTCGTATTGAGTGAATATCTTTAGTCATCTTTTCCATTCGTCTCTCGACAGCATCTATCTTTGCAGAAATGGAATCTAAGTCATGGCTAGAATCGACTCTAGCTGCTTTAGATGATCTAACGATATCTTTTTCTTGGTGCCACTCATGTGAGTGGGAAGCAGTGTTATCAATTATTTTATAAGCGTCAGTTGCGGTTTTCTTCATAATAGAACCACCAGCTGCTATATCGATGTCTTTCCTTGTAGTGATGTCGCATCCTTGGTAGAATATTTGTACTATTTGACAAGTGTCTAAACCATGTTGCGGACATCCTCTTAATAACTTTCCAAATCTTTTCCATGCCTCATATAGAGTTTCATTTGGCTTTTGCGTGAACGTAACAATTTCTCCTTGAAGTCTTATGGCTTTAGATGCCGGAAAGAATTGTTTAAGAAATTTTTCAACTAAAACGTCCCATGTATCAATCGCCCCTTCAGGTAATGATTCTAACCAATCTTTGGCTTCTCCCTTTAAAGTCCAGGGAAATAACATGAGATATATCTGTTCATATTCCACTTCTCTTATTTTAAATAAAGTGCAGATCCTATTAAATGTACGAAGGTGTTCATTTGGATCTTCCTTCGGCGCACCACTAAATTGGCATTGATTAGTTACCATGTGAAAGATTTGTCCTTTTATTTCATAATCTGACGCATTAATGTCTGGTTGAGTAATTGCGTGACCTTGGCCAGTGCGTTTAGCTCTCATTCGGTCTTCCATACTTAGAGGTTCCAGATTCTCCATAATTGAATTTGTTGAATCTGAATCAATATAATATTCTGATTTAATGGTTGGTTCCTCAACAATCTCTGTTTGAATGATTGGTGGTTCCGGAGAAAAAATTAGTGGTTCAAGATCTCTGAATTGTCCCTGAATATCCTCCGGATTCTCAATTGTGAGGTCGGGTTCAAAAAATGGATTATCGGAAATTTGAATTGGAGTTCTTGGTCGACTGGATGACGATTCTAAAGAAAAATCAACGGCAACAATATTTGCTAGATGTCTTGATCGAGTTACAGGTGGTGAACGTACAAAAGGTGGTGAACGTTTTGCTCGGTGCATTCACTGAATATCCTATTAGTTATAAAAGATAAAAATTATATAAGTTATCAAATTAATAGACTTTTCTAATTTTTCCCACGTTTCGAATAGCCAATAGATGCAGCAGCTAGCCAGGACCCTTTAAATCGGAAGCCCACAACTCGCCACTAACAAATCCAACTATTACTACGAACCAGAAAATTTTGGATGCCTATCAATTTAACCACTTAAAATAATTTTTCGTTGAAATTTAAAGAAATTTTAGACAAGAAATAGAAAAAAATCTAAGTCCTAAAAACTAGAGTGTTGAAAAATAAAAGGCGTCGAAAAATAAAAATAAGAAAGTAGCGCGTCGAAACTTAAAAAGGAACTAAAAACTAAGAATTAAAAGTTGCGTCTTACAATATTAAAGCTTAAAAGAAATTCTATATCCCAAATGACAATATCTTAAAAAGGTACTAAAAATGGCGTCGCAAAATTCTAGAGCACCTAAATCTTAGTTTAAAGAAAAAGCACTTAAGGAATTTTACGGGAAAGCCTAAAAATCTAGAAATAAAAATAACTATGGCAAAAACTATGAATTAAAACTAAATACGAACGAAAAAATACAAATATTATGCTAAAACAAATAAAAAGATACAAAATATAAAAATAAACTTAAAGTTATAAAAAGTACAATTTTTATAAAAATATTATTTTTATATTATTTATTTTATAAGACTATTAATTTTTATATAATTTATAAAACTAAATAAACTAAATAATACAAATTAAATAATAAAACTAAAACTTAAATAATAAATAAATAAAAACCTAATTGATTGCTGTTGGATGGTCAAACCTGGCGTGTCAGGTACCCTCATGCGATCGCATGAAGTTTTGCCTTCGGGTTCATGCGATCGCATGGGCTAGGTTTTCGTGCCAGGTGTTGGGCTGCTACAGTACCAGGCAGAGAGTTTTTATTATTTTTTTTTTCTATTTTCTGTTTTAATAAATAATTATATAAATAAATAAAAACTTGTATTTCAAAAACTAAAATAAAAATAAAGAAACTTTATAATTTTATATATATATAACAAACTATTAAAAATATATAAAAATTTTGTTTTTCTTTTTATATTTTCGTATTTTTTTTAAAATGTATTTTTACAAAAGCGTATTTTTATAAGAGTAAACTAAAAATTAATAAAAATCTTTTTTTTATAGCGTTGCGCTTTCGACGTTTAAGCAAGAGTTTCCCCGACAGCGGCGCCAAAAATACTTGATGTTAAAGCTAAGGGGTACAAAATAGTAGCATTTTTGCAAGGAAATACTATTAAATACGATACGATTTTACACAAGTTATTTATTTATTTATAGAGTGGATATACCTAAACCTTGCTACAACACTTATAGGCAGTGTACCTAATCATACAGTAGTGTAGTTTTTAGTAAGTCCGGTTCGTTCCACATGGAACTTTTGAACAAGCTTAACGCTATATTTTTAAAAACTATATTTGTAAAAATACAAAAATATATATAAGTAGTATTATTATTATAAAAGGGGGTTTTTACCGTTTAATGACCGGTTTGTCAATTTTTAAAACTTTAGTCGCAGTTAAAACCTAATGTAAAATATTAAAAATAAATATAACTTAATTTAAAGCGTAAAGTAAATAACGATAATGAAATTGCGATAAATAAAAGTGCGATAAAATAAAATTGTGATAATTAAAGAGAACGATAATTAAAAGTGCAATTAAATAAAATAACAATAAATAAAAGTGTGATAATTAAAAGTGCAATTAAATATGAAATAAAAGAATTATGCTTATTTAAACTTCCATAATCATGATGTTTGACGTGTTGATTTTTAGTTTATTCTCATGGGTTAATTGTTCTTTGTCCTAAATTATTCAATATGTCCATACGGATTTGTCCATAATAGTCCATCAGTCATAATCATAAAATGCGAAAGTCTTCGTTAAATTATTCTTATTCCCGAAGTCAAATATTCCAACTAATTGGGGATTCGAATTATAACAAGGTCTTAATACTTTGTTTAATGAATACACCAGGTTATCGACTGCATGTAAACCAAGGTTTTACTACTTTGTTAACAATTACACCAATTACCCTTGAATGTAATCCACCCCTGTTTCAACAAGTCTATTAACTATTAATCCAGTTCCGTGTCCGGTAAAATGAACAATTATTGGTATTTATAGATATCCCGCCCACCGTGCCCAGTCAAGCGTATGTGGTTATATATAAATACGTCAAATTATAAGTCTATATATTAAATTAACGAGGTATCATTTAGTTAATATAAAACCCATTAATAGCCCATAGTCTAATTTTCACAAGTGTCGTTCTTTTATCCAAACCCCAATTATGGTACAAAGCTCAATTACCCAATTTTAATATTTAGCCCAACATCACGATTATTTCGGCATTAAATAAGCATAATAATAACTTAGCTACGAGACATTAATTTAAAAATAACATTAACCATAACTTACAGTGATTAAAAATAGCGTAGCGTTACACGGACAGAATTTTGACTTACACCCTTACAACATTCACTAACATACCCTTATTATTAGAATTTAAAATTAAAATTAAAAGTATAATATATATTTATTTATTATACGTTGAGAGAAGAGAAGAAAAAGATGGATATATTTGCTCAAAAACTGCGAAATTTATAGATGTGGCCTGTCACCTACTGCCATGCGATCGCATGGAAAATGTACTTCCAGGCCATGCGATCGCATGGCACTTTTTCCAGCTCACAAGAGTTTGTTTCTTTCTTTGCCGACGGATTAATAAATAAATATAATATATAAATAATTTTAAGAATTATTTAAATATTATATTATATTTATGTGCATAGTTGACTTGTAATTTTTAGTCCGTTGCGTCGAGCGTTGAGAGTTGACTTTGGTCTAGGTTCCGGATTTTTGAACGTCCTTGCGTACAATTTAATATCTTGTATTTTGCGTTTCGTATCTTGTATTCTTGTAATTTTGAGACGTTTCTCATCAATAATTGGAACCACTTTGATTGTACTTTGTACTTTTGAGCTTTTTGGTCATTTGCGTCTTCAATTTGTTGAATCTATGTTTTGTCTTCACCTTTTATTATTTAAACGAATATCACTGGTAAATAGAACAATTGCAACTAAAAGCTTGTCTTTCTTGAAGGATAATGCTATGAATTATATGTTCGTTTTTAGCATTATCAGTATTATATATTTTTTTTGAAGAAGTTCACCCACTTGTTTAATGAGCCTCCTAACCGCTCTTTTGTAAAAGAATACATAAAGTATTTTGAGGCGTGCTGGTTAATTCATATAATAACTTAAAAGTGGCCATCCCATGTGAATTTTGGATCTGAATCTGGTCTCAACATTACGCGTTTCGCGTAGTAGTTCACACGTTTCGTGTAAGAACAACAACATTACGCGTTCTGCGTACAGAAGTACGCGATCCGCATAAGAGTAACGGCAGTTTTTTTATTTTTGTTTCTATTTTTGTTCTCTGTTGACCCCGTGTTGACATATATTGACTTGGAACTTTCATTTGAACTCTTTTTCTTCGATCATCTTGAACTTGCATTCGGGTAGACGTTATCTCGATATATATTTGGTTTAAATCCGTCGTTTATCGTCGTTCCTTCAAACTTTAAGCTCGTGTTTACTTTTGTCGTTTTTTCTCGTGAATTATGCATTGAATGTCTTCGTAAATGGTAAAAGCCTATGAAATATAAATGATATTGCGTCAAAATATATGTATGTTTAAAGCAATATCAAATATTATATATTAAACTATATATGAATTATTGAATTACTAACTGTGGACTACCAACATTGAACAATTAAAAATGAATTAAAATATTGATTATAACATATGAAACTAAACAATTCTTCAAGTTTGCCACTTGATATCATCTTAAACCTCGTTTGCATATTGACGATTACAATCTGTGTTCAAACCTTTCATGATTCTTGAAAACACCTCAATCGAGAGGATGAACCAAACGCACTTCATCTACGGAAGAAAAGATTGATGCATATTGTTATGCACCTGAAAACACTCGGAACCTGATTAAAATTTTAACACGTAACTGTGCCAGCTCCTTTGGCGTTGTTATTACCGAAAATAACTTTGCAATCTCTTTCCAAAGTAGCCAATTTTGTCACAGCTCCATCAAGTCAACTTCGACTTCTCGTTCGAAACAACCTTATTATAACCTTGATATATATGCGTGCTCTTTTATTGTTACCGGGGAACCTTTTATATTCCACCATATTACCAGCAGACGTACCAGCAACCTCGTTGCTCCTTGGCTTAAATCTCTCTGAAAAACCATTATATTTGTTCATTAAAACCCTATCATATACTCATCGACATCTTGTAATGATAATTACCATACCAAATATCGAGAGGCATCAATCGATAATCTCGGATTTCTCAGCGATTCTACGACAACAATTATATATATATATATATATATATATATATATATATATATATATATATATATATATATATATATATATATATATATATATATATATATATATATATATATATATATATATATATATAACTTCTATCTCCTGGATTTACGAACTTCAATTCTAAAATTTCTTAAAAGCGTTTTAACCTATGAATCAGTTTTATGAGTTTTGAAAAAGCTGATGAAGTAGTGAAAACTGAAGACTGCCTTAACAGTCAAAAGTTTGATAATAAAGAATGAAGTGCTGAAAAAGCTCAAAGATTTGGATACTGAAAAATGAATTGAGCAAATCATGAAGGAGGCTGTGGATAAAATCACAAAGACTAAACCTGCCTTCAAAGAATTCAAATGATTCAGCATATACTGAAGTCATTAATGAATACCTTGCTCCTGACTCTAAACTTTTACGGATAAATCTTCTTCATCATCCTTCGATATTAGAAATTCTAAGATATCATCGTATCGTTCATTATAAATATACTCGATATTTCTAAAGATATTTTCATAACTATTCTTATCTGAAATCATTTATCTCTTCGCGATATCAGTGTTATACCAGAAAGGAAACTGCTTTAGTTTCTAAATCTAAAAAATTCGAATTTAAAATATGAATGTTTTTGAAGTAGTGTTGGGAACTGAAGCATGAGTTAGTATAATATAATGACACTTGATCAACGTTATTATATTACAGTAAGTCATGTTGAGTTGCTAATGGAACGTGATGATTCACAGACTATAACGTCATCATGTGCCATGTTACACGACTCTTACATTCTATCTAACCTCTAAACAATCAAGAACATATTATCTTGATAGTTCTATCTTTTCCCTTGAATTCTGGTAATTTAACCAATCAAGATCGTGTTATTACAACTTCTTAGAACATTACTCATGTTCATTCGAAACACTATACCTACAAATTCTGGACCATTATTCGCTTGACTAAAAGTCGGAAAGAGAAAACAACTGTATGGAATGGAAGAGATAAATTTATAGTGGAAATATCAGACAGAGCAATCAAGACAGATGTTCGCATTTAGTTAAAGAGATCTTAATTTCCTTAAATATCGAAGAACCAAATCTTATTACGAAGATTTCCTCTAAATTCCTTGAATTCCGGAAATCAACTGTGACTACGTCATCGATTAAGACGAACCTGCATTTATTCATATCAGTCTTTTGTGATAGCTTCACTCATACGCTTCAAGTAATCGAATTATCTTATCCATATTACTCAACAGTAATAAAACTCTATTTATCAGCTCATATTCGTCAGGAAAACATTCTTACTGTTAGCCATGACGATCTCGATCAAATTTCGGGGACGAAATTTCTTTAACGGGTAGGTACTGTGACGACCCGGAAATTTTTGACCAAATTTAAACTTAATCTTTATATGGTTTCGACATGATAAGCAAAGTTTATTTAATTGAATCTCAAAAATTTTGAATTGTTTCATATATTCAATTGACCTTTGACTGCTCTCGACGATTCACGAACAATTAATTGTAAATAGATATGTGTGTATGTATATATAAATAATAATTCGAAATATAATTTGAAGTATTATATGTTGTTGTTATAAAAAATTAATAAAAATAAAAATAAGATATTATAATAATTATTATTTAAAATATATCTCTATATATAAATAAAGTATATTAAAAATAAATATTAATTGATTGTAATACTCGTTTGATATTTCGATTGATATTAAGCAAGTTAAATTCAAACTTATGTAATTTTAAAATAAACGGTGATTCGAAAATGAGTTATATAATTTATAGGCTTATTCAATATGTATTTAGGAACTATTTGTTAAGTTTTAAATTTTTTTTAAGTTTTAGCTGGGATCGGGAGTGGACAATGAGTTAATTTTTGTTTAAATAGTTAATGATCGAATTCTATACCATAATTACTAAAATAAATAAATATAGTTAATTTAAAAATTTGGGATTTTAGTGAAGACTTTTATCCGCCACTTAGTAACAACGGAGTACGATACTTCAGTCCGTGAAAAACTGTCGGCAGAATATTAAACTGTTGTACGATATTGATGCACGTTTTAGTTCCCTAATTGATTATTATAATCATTACTTTATATCAATTACTGTTGATGATTGAATAATACCTATTGATGATTGTGTAATATCTATCTATGTTAGTATTAAATATAGATTGCACTTATGCATATCTAGAGAAATTCACAAACTCACAGACTCACTTGACTACCTTTTCGTTTCTTTCTTTCTTAACGCCTTCAATCACGGACTCTATCAATCTCCAATTATTTAACACTCATATACGTCTTCTATTATTATTCTTTTCTTTGTCTTACTCATAAACTAAAGCATATGTGTATATAGATATATGTCATATACAAATGATTACCTCCCTCATCCTCTTGATCAATCTCTCAACCGTCACCTTACCATTCCCCACCTTCAAACTCAAACGCCACCCTACAACCTTTCAACCATCACCCTAGTTCACCGAAGAAACACTTTTCTACAACTGCTACTCTACTCGTTATTTTCTAGTTTCACTTATTTCTGCCTCATTAAACTAAACCCAATTACTTTTCTAATCGACTGCTAACTCATCACTGTCTATAACCATTTGTTGCAGCTTCATATGTTGCTGCTGTAAATGTTTACTTCTGCTGTTTAAGCTATCCATTTAATCATCATCAAGCTACTTTCTTAACTGCTATTGCTACAGCAGTTTCGACTGAAGTTGTCGTTACATCAATCAAACACCATTAACACCCTCGTTTTCCTCACTTAATCATCGATCAACACCGCGAACCATGAATCAAACTACTGCAATTATTTCGTTGTTTTCTGGTTCCATTTACTGCTCGAAACAGCAGTTTTTACTGCTGTAATATTTCTGCTCCGACCTCAAAACAGTCCCAAGGTTACTCGTTTTCTTTTTCTATATCTTTTCTTGATCAAGCAAGACCATCGACTACCACATATTTATTTAGGTCTTGTCAACTTATACATATATAATATTACAACATATACTAGTGGAGCAAAAACATCATCCTATGGCCAACAAATACGAAGACAAGTGTATCTGGGACACTTTAAAAGTTTATGGTCGACCAAATGGGTCACTTAAAGTGACATTCAGTTATTTATCTCTTTATATTTTTTCTTTTTCGAAAATCTTATGATAACATGCAATCAACAATGATGATGTAGATCTTTCTATGTCGCTTGGACACCCAAATTACACGAACCCTCCTGTTTAGGTTTAGACCGATTAAAATTAATTGGACTTATAATCTTGGACTCATGAAATGGGTTAAACCATAAACATAAACAATTAAATGATGTTGGGTCTGTAACAAAAACATACGACCCAACAGGCCTGCAAAACCCTTTCTACTACAGCTGTTACTCGTTATCTTTGCTACCGCCACTAGCCATCACCAATCACCATAGTCTATCTTCAATCCACCACCACATCACCACCATAGTTAACAAGTCGATGCTCTTTTCTGTTTGAAGTCGTGACCAAACTAAACAATCATAACCTCCACCGTTTAACCACCCTTGTACCTGCTGCAATTGTTGTATAGTTTTCGTTTCGATTACAATGAGTAGCAACAACAATGAATATGTAAACTAGTGATAATGCTAAAAACGAACATATATTTCATAGCATTATTCCTCAAGAAAGACGAGCTTTTAGTTGCAATTGTTCTATTTCCAAGTGATATTCGTTTAAATAATAAAAGGTGAAGACAAAAGACAGATTCGACGAATTGAAGACGCAAACGACCAAAAAGCTCAAAAGTACAAAATACAATCAAAGAGGTTCCAATTATTGATAAGAAACGTCTCGAAATTACAAGAGTACAAGATTCAAAACGCAAAGTACAAGATATTAAATTGTACGCAAGGACGTTCGAAAATCCGGAACCGGGACCAGAGTCAACTCTCAACGCTCGACGCAACGGACTAAAAATTACAAGTCAACTATGCACATAAATATAATATAATATTTAAATAATTCTTATAATTATTTATATATTATATAAATATTTAAAACTGTCGGTAAACAAAGAGCCAAACTCGTGTGAGCTGTAAAAGCAAACTCCGCGACTCGCGGAGTTTGAAGGCAAAAAATGCCGCGAGTCGCGGAGCCCCAATTTCTGAAACTCCCTATAAAAGCAACCGAATTCTGATCGCAAAAATCCATCATATATCCATCTCTCTATCTATATCGTATATATTTATATTTATATTTTAATTTTAATTTTAATTTTAATTTTAATTCTAATAATAAGGGTATGTTAGCGAATGTTGTAAGGGTGTAAGTCGAAATTCTGTCCGTGTAACGCTACGCTATTTTTAATCATTGTAAGTTATGTTCAACCTTTTTAATTTAATGTCTCGTAGCTAAGTTATTATTGTGCTTATTTAATGTTAAGTAATCACGATGTTGGGCTAATTACTAAAATTGGGTAATTGGGCTTTGTACCATAATTGGGGTTTGGACAAAAGAACGACACTTGTGGAAATTATACTATGGGCTATTAATGGGTTTTATGTTAACTAAACAATACCTTGTTAATTTAATATACAAACTTATAATTCGATGTATTTATATATAACCACATACGTTTGACTGGGTACGGTGGGCGGGATATCTATAAATACCAATAATTATTCATTTTACCGGACACGGAACTGGATTAATAGTTAATAGACTTGTTGAAACAGGGGTGAATTACATTCAAGGGTAATTGGTGTAATTGTTAACAAAGTAGTAAAACCTTGGTTTACACGCAGTCGATAACCTGGTGTATTCATTAAACAAAGTATTAAAACCTTGTTACAATTCGAATCCCCAATTAGTTGGAATATTTGACTTCTGGAATAAGAATAATTTGACGAAGGCTTTCGCTCTTTATATTTATGACTGATGGACTATTATGGACAAATTCGTATGGACATATTAAATAATCCAGGACAAAGGACAATTAACCCATGGGCATAAAACTAAAATCAACACGTCAAACATCATGATTACGGAAGTTTAAATAAGCATAATTCTTTTATTTCATATTTAATTTCCTTTATTTTATATTTAATTGCACTTCTAATTATCGCATTTTTATTGTTATTTTATTTAATTGCACTTTTAATTATCGTACTTTTTAATTATCGCAAGTTTATTTTATCGCATTTTTATTAATCGCAATTTCATTTTCGTTATTTACTTTACGTTTTAATTTAAGTCTTGTATTTATTTTTAATATTTTACATTTGGTTTTAACTGCGACTAAAGTTTTAAAATCGATAAACCGGTCATTAAACGGTAAAAACCCCCTTTATAATAATAATATTACTTATATATATATATTTGTATTTTTATAAAAGTAAACTAATATAGCGTTAAGCTTTGTTTAAAAAGATTCCCTGTGGAACGAACCGGACTTACTAAAAACTACACTACTGTACGATTAGGTACACTGCCTATAAGTGTTGTAGCAAGGTTTAAGTATATCCATTCTATAAATAAATAAATATCTTGTGTAAAAATGTAGCATATTTAATAGTATTTTCCTGCCAAAATTAATAGTATTTTATACAACTCCGCTACGATATCAAGTATTTTTGGTGCCGCTGCCGAGGAATCGCTTAAAAGCCGGAAGCGCAACGCTAATATAAAAAAAAAAGATTTTTAGTTTACTTTTATTAAAATTCGTTTTTATAAAAATACATTTTAAATATTCAAAAATATAAAAAGAAAAAACAAAAATATAAATATTTTTAGGAGTTTGATAAATATTTAAGTTTTATAAAGTTTCTTTAGTTTGTAAAAATATAAGTTTTATTTAATTTATTTTATAAATATATTTTATAAATATAAAAAACCGAAAAAAATATAAATATATATAAATCTATTTTTTTAGATTGTTATAAAGTATTTTATTTTTATCTTAGTTATTAAAGATAAGTTTTATTTAAATTATATAAATATTTTAATTAGATTTTCAAACAAAAAAAAATAGAAAATAGAAAATAAAAATAATAATAATAATAAAAACGTCAAATTTTAAACTGTTCCAGAGTTGAATTTTGGAACCCCGCGACTCGCGGGGTTTGCTGCTTGAAATACCGCAACTCGCGGAGGTGACCTGACACCGACAGAAACCCTAACTGCAATTAATTACGGAGTAATTATTAATTATTATTATTATAAACCCTAATTACTTATTATTATTATAATTAGTTTTATTTTAAAGTTTTACTTTTTATTTAATTTATATTTTAGTTAAATTAGTTTAATTAAATTGTAAAATTAATAGTTTTATAAAATAAATAATATAAAAATAATATTTTTATAAAAATTGTATTTTTTACAACTTTTTGTATATTTTTATATTTTGTCCCTTTTTAATCGTTTTAGCGTAATATTTGTATTTTTAGCTCATATTTAGTTTTAAACTTAGTTTTTGCCATAGTTATTTTTACTTCTAGATTTTTAGGCTTTGCCGTAGAATTCCTTAAGTGCTTTTTCTTTAGACTAAGATTTAGGTGCTTTAGAATTTTGCGACGCCTTTTTAAGTTTTAGTTTCTTTTTAAGTTATTTCCATTTGGGATTTAGTTTTTCCTGTAAGCTTTAATATTTTTAGACGACTTTTACCTATGTATCAATTATCATTCCAATTAGTAATCTCAATTTGCGATTATAATTTTAAGTTAGTTGTAGTAATAAGGTTAGGTTAGTCAAGTATTTTTAAGTTTTATAAGTTTCTTTTATTTTTCCGTCGCCTTTTATCTTTCTTTCTTATTTTTCTTTTTCGATCTTTTTCCGACGAACTCTTTTTCTTTCTTATTTCTCGCTATTCTAGTTTTTAGGACATAGATTTTTATTCTACTTCTTATCTAAATTTCTTAAAATTACGAAAATTTATTTTAAGTGGTTAAATTGATAGACATCAAAATTTTCTGGTTCGTAGTAATAGTTGGATTTGTACGTGGACCGTGTTATTGGAGCCAAACAGTCCTCAATTATATTGAGACCAAACGAATCCTGCCCCTCTGCTGCATCTTTTGGCTATTCGAAACGTGGGCAAAATCAGAAAAGTCTATTAATTGGATAACTTATATAATTTTTCTTTCTTTTTAAAAACTAATAGGATATTCAGTGAATGCACCGAGCAAGACGTTCACCACCTTTTGTACGTTCACCACCTGTAACTAGATCAATACATTTAGCAAATATTACTGCCGTTGATTTTTCTTTAGAATCGTCATCCAGTCGACCAAGTACTCCAGTTCAAATTTCTGATAATCCATTTTTTGAACCCGACCTCACAATTGAGAATCCGGATAATATTCAGGAATGATTCGTAGATCCTGAACCATTAAACTTTCCTCCGGAACCACCAATCATTCAAACAGAGATTGTTGAGGAATGAACCATTAAATCAGAATCCTCTAGTGATTCTGATTCAACAAATTCAATTATGGAGAATCTGGAACCTTTAAGTATGGAAGACCGAATGAGAGCTAAACGCACTGGCCAAGGTCACGCAATTACTCATCCAGACATTAATGCGCCAGATTATGAAATCAAAGGACAAATTCTACACATGGTGACTAATCAATGCCAATTTAGTGGTGCGCCGAAGGAAGATCCAAATGAACATCTACGTACCTTTAATAGGATCTGCACACTATTTAAAATCCGAGAAGTGGAGGATGAACAGATATATCTCATGTTATTTCCCTGGACTTTAAAGGGAGAAGCCAAAGATTGGTTGGAATCGTTACCTGAAGGGGCGATTGATACATGGGATGTTTTAGTTGAAAAATTTCTTAAACAATTCTTTCCTGCATCTAAAGCCGTAAGACTTCAAGCAGAAATTGTTACGTTTACACAGAAGCCAAATGAAACTCTATATGAGGCGTGGACAAGATATGGAAAGTTGTTAAGAGGATGTCCGCAACATGGTTTAGACACCTGTCAAATAGTACAAATATTCTACCAAGGATGCGACATCACTACAAGAAAAGACATAGATATAGCAGCTGATGGTTCTATTATGAAGAAAACCGAAACTGATGCTTACAAAATTATTGATAACACTGCTTCCCACTCACATGAGTGGCACCAAGAAAAAGATATAGTTAGATCATCTAAAGCAGCTAGAGCTGATTCTAGCCATGACTTAGATTCCATTTCCGCAAAGATAGATGCTGTCGAGAGACGAATAGAAAAGATGACTAAAGATATTCACTCAATACGAATTAGTTGTGAGCAGTGTGGAGGACCACATTTGACAAAAGATTGTCTCAGTATTGAATTAACAATGGAACAAAGAGAGAATATTTCATACATAAACCAAAGGCCTGGAAATAATTATCAGAATAATTATCAACCGCCAAGACCGATTTACAATCAAAACCAGAATTATAACAGAAATATTCCATACAACAACCAACAAGGTCCTAGCAATCAACAAGTATCCAATAATACTTACAATCAGCAAAGACCTAATTTTCAAAACAAACCACCATAACAAACTGATGATAAAAAGCCGAATTTAGAAGATATGATGATGAAGCTAGTTGAAACTCAAACGCAGTTTTTCACATCTCAGAAACAAACCAATGAACAAAATGCTCAAGCATTTAGAAATCAACAAGCTTCTATTCAAAATCTGGAACAAGAAGTAAGTAACCTAGAATGGTTAATAGGTGAAAGAAAACCGGGAAGTCTACCTAGTGATACAAATGCTAACCCCCGGAATGAAACAGCTAAAGCCATTACCACAAGAAGTGGTACAACACTTAAACCACCTGAAATACCTGTAACTTCTGATGAAGCTATTCCTACTCCACAAGAACCACAACCTGATCAAGATAAGGAAAAAGAACCGGTAGTTGAAAAGGTTAATGAAGATAACACAGCTAAGGATAAACCTTATGTTAAACCATACCAACCACCACTTCCTTACCCGAGTAAAATGAAGAAAGAGAAACTTGAAGTCGAGCAATCCAAATTCTTGGATATGTTTAAACAGATAAATGTAAATCTTTCTTTCATTGATGTGATTTCAGGAATGCCTAGATATGCTAAATTCTTGAAAGATCTAATCTCAAATAGAAAGAAAATGGAAGAACTCTCGGCTGTTACTATGAATGCTAATTGTTCAGCAGTGCTGTTGAATAAGATACCAGAAAAACTATCTGATCCAGGAAGTTTCACAATTCCATGTTTTCTGGGTAGTCTTAGTTCAATAGAAGCATTGGCAGACTTAGGTGCTAGTATAAATCTAATGCCATATTCACTATACGCTAAACTAGACCTTGGAGAATTGAAACCAACTAGAATAAGCATACAACTAGCTGATAGATCAATAAAATATCCTAGAGGGATAATGGAGAACATGCTAGTTAAAGTTGGTACTTTAGTATTTCCAGTAGATTTTGTTGTTTTGGACATGGAAGAAGATTCTCAAGTTCCTCTCATATTAGGAAGACCATTCTTAAATACGGCTAAAGCAATGATAGACGTGTTCGGTAAGAAACTGACCCTAAGTATAGAGGATGAGAGTGTTACCTTTTCAGTTGATAGAGCAATGCAACAACCACAATCTGCAGATGATACATGTTATTATATTCAAACTATAGATGCACATGCAGAATTATTAGAAGAATTTCCAGAATTACAAGGAACAGGAGAATGTTCTTTAGGAGAAGGTAATGAACCAATTGATGAAGCTGAAATGTTAGCTACACTTATAGCTAATGGATATGAACCAACAACAGAAGAAATTCAAATGCTAAAAGAAGAAGACAGATATCGATACAAATCATCGATAGAAGAACCTCCGAAATTAGAGTTAAAGCCACTTCCAAACCATTTGGAATACGCTTATTTACATGGTGAATCTGAATTACCTGTAATAATATCATCTTCTCTTACTGAAAATGAGAAATCACAACTCATTTCTGTGTTGAAAGCTCATAAACCAGCCATTGCATGGAAGATTCATGATATTAAAGGAATAAGTCCTTCGTATTGCACACATAAAATCCTTATGGAAGAAGGTCATAAAACGTATGTGCAACGCCAACGAAGACAAAATCCTAATATACAAGATGTAGTTAAGAAATAGATTATTAAACTGCTAGATGCAGGTCTAATTTATCCAATCTCTGATAGTCCATGGGTAAGCCCAGTTCAATGCGTGCCTAAGAAGGGTGGCATGACTGTCATTACAAATGAGAAAAATGAGCTTATTCCTACTAGGACTGTAACAGGATGGCGTGTATGTATTGATTATAGAAAATTAAATGACGCCACCAGAAAAGATCACTTTCCCTTACCTTTCATAGATCAAATGTTGGAAAGATTAGCCGGAAATAGTTACTATTGTTTTCTAGATGGATTTTCCGGATATTTTCCAATTCCAATAGCACCCGAGGACCAAGAGAAAACCACATTCACGTGCCCTTATGGTACTTTTGCTTACAAACGCATGCCATTTGGACTTTGCAACGCCCCTGCAACCTTTCAAAGGTGTATGATGGCGATTTTTCATGACATGATAGAAGAATGCATGGAAGTTTTCATGGATGACTTTTCAGTCTTCGGTGATACATTTGAATCATGTCTAGTTAATCTGGAACGAATGCTTATTAGATGCGAACAATCAAATCTAGTACTTAATTGGGAGAAATGCCATTTCATGGTTAAAGAAGGCATCGTTCTTG
Organism: Rutidosis leptorrhynchoides; assembly: GCF_046630445.1. Classification (NCBI taxonomy): domain Eukaryota; kingdom Viridiplantae; phylum Streptophyta; class Magnoliopsida; order Asterales; family Asteraceae; genus Rutidosis; species Rutidosis leptorrhynchoides. The sequence continues at coordinate 362,271,457 of NC_092339.1, forward strand.
GACATAAAATTTCAAAAGAAGGAATTGAAGTGGATAGAGCAAAAGTAGATGTAATTGCTAAACTTCCACATCCCACCAATGTTAGAGGAGTTAGGAGTTTTCTAGGGCACGCCGGTTTTTATCGACGTTTCATAAAAGATTTTTCTAAAACTGCCACTCCTATGAATAAACTCCTAGAAAAGGATGCTCCATTCATCTTTTCAGATGAGTGTATCAAATCTTTTAATATTCTTAAAGAAAAACTAACTAATGCGCCGATCATGATAACACCAAATTGGAATCTACCATTTGAACTAATGTGCGATGCAAGTGATTTTGCAATGGGAGCCGTTTTAGGACAAAGAATTGAAAAACGATTTCAACCTATATATTATGCTAGTAAGACGTTACAAGGAGCACAAATGAACTATACAACTACTGAAAAAGAACTCCTTGCTATTGTCTTTGCTTTTGACAAATTTCGATCATATCTCGTTCTAGCAAAAACGGTGGTCAATACCGACCATTCTGCTCTTAGATACCTATTTTCAAAACAAGATGCTAAACCAAGATTAATCCGTTGGATCTTACTCTTACAAGAGTTTGATATTGAAATCCTAGATAAAAGAGGAGCATAAAATCTCGCCGCTGATCATCTTTCTCTTCTTGAAAATCCCGAATTAGAAGTTCTAAATGAATCGGCTATACAAGACAACTTTCCTGATGAATATCTATTGAAGATAGATTATAAAGAAATTCCATGGTTTGCAGACTATGCAAACTATTTAGTATGTGGATTCCTTGAAAAAGGATTATCGTACCAAAAGCGAAAGAAATTCTTCAGTGATATAAAACACTATTTTTGGGAAGATCCACATCTGTTTAAAAGTTGTCCCGATAGAATAATACGCCAATGTGTATTTGGAGATGAAGCTAGTAAAATTTTAAACCATTGTCACACAGGACCAACAGGAGGGCATTATGGGCCTCAACTAACAGCAAGAAAAGTTTATGATGTTGGATTCTATTAGCCTACAATTTACAAAGACGCACACCTTCTTTGCAAATCCTGTGATGCTTGTCAAAGGGCCGGAAAAATAAGTCAACGTGATGAAATGCCACAAAATGTCATCCAAGTATGTGAAGTATTTGACATTTGGGGTATTGACTTTATGGGTCCATTTCCAAAATCTCATAATAATCTATATATACTCGTAGCCATTGATTATGTATCTAAATGGGCAGAAGCACAAGCTCTCCCAACTAACGATGCACGAGTTGTAGTCAACTTTTTAAAACGTCTTTTTGCAAGGTTTGGAACACCGAAAGCTTTAATAAGTGATCGGGGAACTCATTTCTGTAATAATCAACTTGAGAAAGTTCTTAAAAGATATGGAGTAACTCATAAAATCTCCACCGCATATCATCCACAAACAAGTGGACAAGTTGAAAATACCAACCGAGCTTTAAAACGTATTCTAGAGAAAACCATAGGATCAAATCCGAAGGAATGGTCCATTAAATTGGAGGATGCACTCTGGGCTTTTAGAACAGCCTACAAAACTCCAATTGGAACCACACCTTTTAGACTTGTTTATGAAAAAGCATGTCATCTTCCAGTAGAAATTGAACACAAAGCATTTTGGGCTTTGAAGACATGTAATCTTGATATACATGAAGCCGGACGTCTACGATTAAATCAATTAAACGAATTAGAAGAATTAAGACATGAAGCATACGAAAATTCGTTAATCTATAAAGAAAGAACGAAGAAATGGCATGATAAAAGAATCAGAAGTTCAAAAGAATTTAAAGAAGGAGACAGAGTTCTTCTTTTCAATTCACGATTCAAGCTATTTCCTGGAAAATTGAAATCAAGATGGTCTGGACCATTCATAGTCAAAAGAGTTTTCCCATACGGAACGATAGAATTAATAAATTCAAATGGGATTGAATTTAAAGTTAATGGTCACAGAGTTAAACATTACATACATGGTCCGATGGAAGTTGACAATGAAGTTAATCATAATTTCACCACCCAAGAAAACCTTCAAAATGAAAACATAAATATGTTATCAACAACATATGAAAAATCAAAAGTGGAATATAGGGAGGATTCAAATTTGAGTGATGAAGAAGAATTCCTATACAAACCTCCCATTCCAAGAAACGAAGAAAAATGTGAACAAGAAATTCAAATAGAAATGAAAGAACCAAGGAAAGAACACCCGAAAAAGGTTTACAAACCAACTCGACTTACTAAAGCAGGAGACCCGGGTGAATTTATCATTTCTTGCTTACTTAATGATGGTGCTGTATATAATGGACTCGCAGATTTAGGAGCAAGTGCAAATATTATGCCTCTTTCCTTATACAAAAGATTAGGCATGGGTAAATTAAAACCAACCAAAATAGGTGTTCAATCATTTGACCAAACCATTAAACACCCGGTTGGAATAGCAAATAATTTACTTGTTAACGTGGGAAGTTTTACCTTTGTTGCAAACTTCATAGTGATTAATATGGAGGAAAACCTTGATATTCCTCTAATTCTAGGTCGCCCATTTTTAGCAACCACCGAGGCATTCATTGATGTAAGAGAAGGTAGAATGACACTTAGGAATGGTGATACATCGATCACCTTTGTGAACCGAAAGTTTAGATCTCCACAAACCAAAACTGTTAGACCAATAAAAACGCATAAGCGTGGGGAAGATGAAGAAACACTTAATGATGATCCAATCACAAAGAATGCCATTGATGATACGAAATTAGATGAACCCATTTTTAACAGTTCAACGAAGAAACTTTATAAACGGATTCACGATGCTAAGATTAAAGGAAACTTTAAGTTATATAACTGATTAATATCCAATTTATCGTCAAAAGAAAAGGCAATGTTAGTTGAATTTGTGAAAGTTACGGAGGAAATCAACAAATGGATTGAAGTAAAAGTCAAAGATATACAAGTTGTTGATGATTCAATTGAAACTAATGTTAATCACAATTTCGATACCACAGCTGACTAAGTGTGGGGAGAATAAAGGGGTTTTATGTATTTCTGTTAAAGTTAGATTGTCTGTTTTCGTGTAGTTCTCGAAAATGGAACCCGAATGGTCTTTCCCTAGCAGACCCTACAGAACTAGTCTTCTCCCCCCATTCTGAATTTTTATTTTTTTTACAAAATGAAGACTGCCTGTGAACTAAACCATGGTCTAATGCTACACGCTTTGATCACTAAACGTAATAATGACACACTACTGAGTGAAATAGTATCAATAATCAGAGAAAGAATGGACGGAGTTAGAAAAGAATCCAGATGCGAAGATAATAAGTTACAATTTGGTAAAGGAAAATCAAAATCCGCAGCAAAAAGAAGAGCACGACACCTAGAAAGATGTCACAAATGCGGAAAATGGTCACATGGAGGTAAATGTTCAAATAATCAAACCTATTCAAACACCGAATTTGTTACTTTATGCAGAGACGGACCGTTCATATGTTTAGAAGAAAAGACACTGAATGCTCGAGGTTACGCCTATGTAGCTATGGAAAACCAATTAAACCGACTATCTTATGAATGGGATAGATCATATAACTAAGAAATCTATTTCACAGGTATGTCTGTACAGTTTTTATTTTATTTTTTTATTTTTAACCTTTTGATAATAAACGCTAATTTGTTCGCTATAAAGTATTAAATTGGTATTGAATAAAATTAGGTTTGGCGACCGAAATTGTTGATATCATACAAAAATTTATTACATCACTTCGAAATTTAACGTTTATTCTTAAGGTATAAATATCTTTAATCAATCAACCCAAAATATTTCAAAAATTCGTCATGAGTTAAATTAGGTCTTGGAACCGAAATTACTTTACCGAAAAGAGGGGCGCATATTTTTGATAATATTTGATTGATTAAAGTGGGATAAAAAGACAAAAAGATTTTTAATTTTATTTTTACCATGTTTTTAAAATTAATATATAAATCTTAAATTAATATTGTAAACTTTGTAAAAACAATATATTTAAAATTGTAAATATTTGAAAAATTAATATAAGTTTGGTGTGAATTTATAATATGAATTTTTAAATTAAGTATGGTGTGAAGAATTGTTGTGTAGTATAGAATTAAATGATCGGGTAGCTAGTTTAACCGATCGATCTTTTATTAGATTTTTGTTAGGAGGTTCGATGCGCCACATGTCTTTACTAGACATGGCTCAGGCTTTATGTATATATACGCCTGAGGAGTTAGCATCTGCCGATTGTAGAGGGTTGATACTAAATGGTAGAAAGATAGATGAAAATTTTGATACACACGGTGTATGGAGTCAAATGACAAGCCATCACCGATTCAAAGGGGGAAATTACTCTTATTTGGATATAGATAGAGCTGAATTAAGAGTAATTCATAGGTTTTTAGCTAATTCGATTACACAAAGAGGTAAGAACAAGGAAAAGGTAAATGAACATGATTTGTTTTACCATATGTGTATTCGAGACCCACAAAGCGCTGTAAGTATACCTTATTGTGTGGGTTATTATTTATCAGCTATGGTTAGGGGGATGAGACCGCATAGCATAATAGGAGGTGGTATTTTTATTACTTTGATTGCTGAATATCTCGGTGTGGATAGAACCCCGCGATACTATAGGTTTAAATGTATACCATGGTGCGAAAGTTTTGAAGAGGCGAAATAACGCCGCAGTACAATACCATGGTAGACATCCACAGGTTGAGAGAAACCAACAGCAAGGTAATGTAGGAGGGGGAAATGAAATGCAAGAAATGCAAAGGTTTATAGCTTCACAGGAGTACGAAAATGCTAGACAGAGAGCATTTGAAGATTGGCAAGTTCATCAAAACCAAATCATAGCTCATTGCCAACATATAGGTAGAAACTATATTCCTACACCAAAACCCATATTCCCTCCCTGGTCTATAGAGATGCAACCACCGTATCCTACGTATAACCCTGCCGAAGTATTCTATAGCACCTATGGTTATGCTTGGAACCCCTATTGGTACCAGTATCATCCCTTGTCTAATTAGTTTTATTTATTTTATAATTTGTAATGTTGATACGTTTAATACTTATGTTAATATTGTAATAGTTTTTATAATTTTCTAACTTTTATTCTTAGATTTTAATAATTTTTGAATGTGGGGTAATATACCAAACTTCAAAAATATGTATATATGTTTGCAGTTTATCTTATGTACACAACAGGGTAAAACAACGCATTTTCAAAGACTGGCATTAAGTTCAGCAAAAGCAACTAATTTTGACGACAAGATGCAAAATATATGTGAAATAACAACAAGACGGAATGAACAAATGATGTGCACCATTTAGCATTCAGCAAACAAACGCCAATATATTTGGAAACTTTGGTAAAAATTTAATCATTTTCACACAAATCGCCCTCAATAATTTAAATTGTTACTGATTTCTTGAAAATGAGGGCATTGCAAGATCTTAAGTGTGGGAAGGGGTTAAATTCTTTCGAATTTTTAAAATTTTTACTTTATACACTTGGTTACCATTAGAAATACTAGTAAAGTAGTAGTTGTATTAGAATCTAGTGCTCTCTGATAATAAAGAACAGCCCTAGTCTTATATACTGACTACCCAATTCTAGTAAAATTTTACAAAATTTTCAATTAAATGAACTCAAAATCATGTTTATACATATTTATGAACGATAAAACTAGGTTTTAACACCGAAATTATTGTAACCTCGGAAAGGACATAAATTGAGAAACAAACCAAAATGTTAAAATTCATTTAAAATGGAATAGAGGACGATAAAAAGGAAAATAAAAGCCAAGTGTGGGAAAATTTACCAAGTTATCTTAAACATATGTCACATATATCTGTAACAAATAACTGAAAATACTTTTGCTTTGGACTAAACTAAACTGTTTTACCCGATGAAAGAAAAGAAGAGATGGATCTACACGATGAATCAATTCCATCATTAAAAGGAAGTAAAGTCTTCCGAAAAAGACACGCACTTCTTGATTTAGGTCATGAAGTTGTCGTCCAGACCAGCTGTAGGTTGACGAAAAATCTAGAAAAGTCATCACTAAAATCAGCAGGAAATTCACGGACCTCAGCATTAAACAGGGTCACCAAGTGGTCAGATTTATCCTAACCATGAGAAGGATTTATCTCGTAAAATAGGGGGGCACCATGCAAATTAGCTGGATAAGACTAATAAATCAGATCCCCAGAAAGGTTAATCTCCTTAAAAGATCAAAAATCAGCTTTTAAGCCTGATATTACTCAATCCTTGAGATTGACCTTAAAGATTGAGAATTACAAACTCATGGAATTCAATGATATCTAAACTTGAGCTTGAACGAGAAAATATTTTGATCAAAATTACAAACCGATTTGTTTTCTGAAAACCCTATTTTCAATGCGTTCATTACCATTGAACGTAAAATCCTAGGAATTCACCTAGAATTCATTAGGTCACCTGAACCAAATCGGGTGTCAACCGTAAGAACGGTGGTTGCATAGCATGGTCAAAGACAGGACCTTATGCCAGACCAAAAAATTATAAGGGTGAGCTTTACTATTGCTCCTACCAAGGATAGTAATTGCGTCCGACACGTTATAGACCATAATTAAAAGCATGTCAGGGGACATTGCCTTAACAGTTGCTTGTTCAACGCTTTCCTTTACAACCGGATGGTAGTTTACCGATAGGTAATATACGGGACAAGTAAACTGGATGTGTTGCTTTCCAAATACAAGGTTAGCAAGTGGGTGACACAAAACCATAAGTTTTGAGCTAAAATTTTCAAATCTGAAACCCACCAAACCCACAAAAATATTTTGCAAACACCGGTAAAGGGTTATTCCGGAAAACTTATCTAGGGTAAAAACTAGATTTAATTTTCAAAAGATCAAATGTTTTCATAAAGATCCAATTTCCTTAATGGATCTAAATTTTTATAGTCATGTGGGACTGTAAACCATATCGTTACTACCATTGTTTATACCACCGTATAGAAATCACTGATGTACAAAGTGTGAAGAATAAAGAAGTGATTCTAGTATTTTAAGACGATATTGCTTGAGGACAAGCAACGCTCAAGTGTGGGAATATTTGATAATGCTAAAAACGAACATATATTTCATAGCATTATTCCTCAAGAAAGACAAGCTTTTAGTTGCAATTGTTCTATTTACAAGTGATATTCGTTTAAATAATAAAAGGTGAAGACAAAAGATAGATTCGACGAATTGAAGACGCAAACGACCAAAAAGCTCAAAAGTACAAAATACAATCAAAGAGGTTCCAATTATTGATAAGAAACGTCTCGAAATTACAAGAGTACAAGATTCAAAACGCAAAGTACAAGATATTAAATTGTACGCAAGGACGTTCGAAAATCCAGAACCGAGACCAGAGTCAACTCTCAACGCTCGACGCAACGGACTAAAAATTACAAGTCAACTATGCACATAAATATAATATAATATTTAAATAATTTTTATAATTATTTATATATTATATAAATATTTAAAACCGTCGGTAAACAAAGAGCAAAACTCGTGTGAGCTGTAAAAGCAAACTCCGCGACTCGCGGAGTTTGAAGGCAAAAAATGCCGCGAGTCGCGGAGCCCCAATTTCTGAAACTCCCTATAAAAGCAACCAAATTCTGATCGCAAAAATCCATCATATATCCATCTCTCTATCTATATCGTATATATTTATATTTATATTTTAATTTTAATTTTAATTTTAATTTTAATTCTAATAATAAGGGTATGTTAGCGAATGTTGTAAGGGTGTAAGTCGAAATTCTGTCCGTGTAACGCTACGCTATTTTTAATCATTGTAAGTTATGTTCAACCTTTTTAATTTAATGTCTCGTAGCTAAGTTATTATTGTGCTTATTTAATCCGAAGTAATCATGATGTTGGGCTAATTACTAAAATTGGGTAATTGGGCTTTGTACCATAATTGGGGTTTGGACAAAAGAACGACACTTGTGGAAATTATACTATTGGCTATTAATGGGTTTTATGTTAACTAAACAATACCTTGTTAATTTAATATACAAACTTATAATTCGACGTATTTATATATAACCACATACGCTTGACTGGGTACGGTGGGCGGGATATCTATAAATACCAATAATTATTCATTTTACCGGACACGGAACTAGATTAATAGTTAATAGACTTGTTGAAACAGGGGTGAATTACATTCAAGGGTAATTGGTGTAATTGTTAACAAAGTAGTAAAACCTTGGTTTACACGCAGTCGATAACCTGGTGTATTCATTAAACAAAGTATTAAAACCTTGTTACAATTCGAATCCCCAATTAGTTGGAATATTTGACTTCGGGAATAAGAATAATTTGACGAAGGCTTTCGCTCTTTATATTTATGACTGATGGACTATTATGGACAAATCCGTATGGACATATTAAATAATCCAGTACAAAGGACAATTAACCCATGGGCATAAAACTAAAATCAACACGTCAAACATCATGATTACGGAAGTTTAAATAAGCATAATTCTTTTATTTCATATTTAATTTCCTTTATTTTATATTTAATTGCACTTCTAATTATCGCATTTTTATTGTTATTTTATTTAATTACACTTTTAATTATCGTACTTTTTAATTATCGCAAGTTTATTTTATCGCATTTTTATTAATCGCAATTTCATTATCGTTATTTACTTTACGCTTTAATTTAAGTCTTGTATTTATTTTTAATATTTTACATTTGGTTTTAACTGCGACTAAAGTTTTAAAATTGACAAACCGGTCATTAAACGGTAAAAACCCCCTTTTATAATAATAATATTACTTATATATATATTTGTATTTTTATAAAAGTAAACTAATATAGCGTTAAGCTTTGTTTAAAAAGATTCCCTGTGGAACGAACCGGACTTACTAAAAACTACACTACTGTACGATCAGGTACACTGCCTATAAGTGTTGTAGCAATGTTTAAGTATATCCATTCTATAAATAAATAAATATCTTGTGTAAAAATATATCGTATTTAATAGTATTTCCTAGTAAAAATATAAGCTATTTCGTATACACCTCGTGAAACATCAACTAGATAATGGCATACGGGTTAGCGGGACGTCGCGGGTTCAAACCCGGACTTGAGCATTTTTTTAAGGCCTACTTCTTTGAGGTAGTTTTCTATTATTATTATTATTATTATTATTATTATTATTATTATTATTATTATTATTATTATTATTATTATTATTATTATTATTATTATTATTATTATTATTATTATTATTATTATTATTTATTATTATTATTATTATTATTATTATTATTATTATTATTATTATTATTATTATTATTATTATTATTATTATTATTATTATTATTATTATTATTATTATTATTATTATTATTGTTGTTATTATTATGTTAATTGTTATTATCCCTAATATTAATAACATGATTATTATTATCATTAATATTAGGATTACTATCATATTTATAAATATTGTTATTATTATTATTATTATTATTATTATTATTATTATTATTATTATTATTATTATTATTATTATTATTATTATTATTATTAACAAAAGTATTATTATAGATAATACCATTACTATTAGTAATATGATTATCATTAATAAGTATTGTTATTATTAAGAATTATTATCATTATTATCACTTTTACAAAAATTATCATTTTTATTATTATTATTAGAATTATTATTATTATTATTATTATTATTATTATTATTATTTCTATTAAAAGTATCATTATAGCTACAATTATCAAAGTTATCATTTTTATTAAAACTATAATTTTTATTAAAACTTAACATCTTTAATTATTAAAATTATCATTTTTTTAACTAACATTTATATTATTATTATTATCATTACTATTATTACTATCATTATTATTATTATTCCTATCAGTATTATTACAAATAGATATTTTTTTATATATAAAAATACATTACAATTATATTAATATTACATATTACTATATTCTATCAATAAAATATTATTAATTAAACTATATATTTTTGTCATAAAGACCTTAATGTAAAGTTCTAATTTTATAAATAAATTATTATACTACCTTAATAAGAAATTATTTTTAATATTAATAAATGAATTAATGAAGCATAAAACAATTATATCACTAATAATAATATATAAATTTGTTCGATTACCATTATATGTGTTAATATATATATAAATGATATAGGTTCGTGAATCCGAGGCCAACCCTGCATTGTTCAGTTCCGTCGTATGCATATTTTTACTACAAAATATCGTATTGTGAGTTTCATTACTCCCCTTTTAAATGCTTTTGCAATATATATTTTTGGAATTGAGAATACATGCGCTGCTTTTATAAATGTTTGACGAAATAGACACAAGTACTCAAAAAGTACATTCTATGGTTGAATTATCGAAATCAAATATGCCCCTTTTTAGTCTGGTAATCTAAGAATTAGGGAACAGACACCCTAATTGATGCGAATCCTAAAGATAGATCTATCGGGCTCAACAAGCCCCATCCATGTCGCGGATGCTTTAGTACTTCAAAATTATCATGTCCGAAGTTGTCTCGGAATGATGGGGATATTCTATATGCATCTTGTTAAGGTCGATTACCAGGTGTTCACCATATGAATGATTTTTATCTCTATGCAGTTTGCGAAATGCCTGATATGAGAATGATGTTTATGAAAAATGAAATCTTGTGGTCTATTAAAATTATGAAAATGATTGTTTATGATGCACTAATGAACTCACCAACCTTTTGGTTGACACTTGAAAGCATGTTTATTCTCAGGTATGAAAGAAATGTTCCGTTGTGCATTTGATCATTTTAGAGATGTTACTTGGAGTCATTCATGACATATTTCAAAAGACGTTGCATTCGAGTCGTTGAGTTCATCAAGAATATTATTAAGTCATTGATAGTTTGATATATTATGAAATGGTATGCATGCCTGTCAACTTTCGATGTAATGAAAGTTTCTCTTTTAAAAACGAATGCAATGTTTGTAAAATGTATCATATAGAGGTCAAATACCTCGCGATGTAACCAAATGTAATGTATTCGTCCAGATGAATTAGGACGGGTCTTTACAAACAACAAACAAAACGTTATTAGTAACAAAAATCTATCAAGTTTACCGAGTTTGTTACCCGCTGTAACATCCCGCGTTTTTCCGTTACATTTATTTTTAACACCGTCTTTTTTTAAATAATATCTTTCGTTATCTAAATTCGTATCTTTCATTAACTAACATTCGTGATATTTGCGTTATTCGATTTTGACATCTCACGTTTACTCTAGCGTTTTTAAAAATATTCGTTCAGTTAACTCCCGCACCCGCTTTGAAACTTGAGGGCCTAAACTTGTCAAGAGGGCAAAGAGATGACTAGGTCAACTAGTCAACCTTCACCCTCCTCCATTCATTTCAACCTCCCCATTTCATTACTTCCATTTTTATTCTCTCAAAACCTCAAACACAAAATCATCATCTAAATTCGATATAGGAGGCTTGCAACAAAACAAATTACATATTCGTGATCCTCTCTTCATCCTCTACATTGTGGTACCAATTTCATCTCGTTTGGGTAACATTTCTAAAACTCTAGATCTCTCTAAATTCATATTTTTGACTTGAAATGGTGTTAGTTAGTGTCTATGGCTCGTGTCTAGCATGAATATATGATTTGTTTGCTCGATTTTTTTTTTGAGTAACTAGCATGAACTTGAAATGGGTGTGCTTAATCTTTGATTTTGGTTGATTAAATATTGTTTAAATGTAAAAGTTCTTGTATTAAATGTGTTACTAGCATCATTAGCTTCATTTTGATGTGTAGGTTGATTTAGAAAAGCTTCATTTACAAAATTAATGAATTCTTGATTCTTGGTTAGGGTTTGATGAACTTTAAAACGGATTTTTGATGCATTTAATGCTATGAAATGTTATTAGTAAGTGTTTAGTTGTATTGTATGTTTCATCACCTTCAAAATGGCTTATCGTATGTGTAAATTGAATTCCCGAGTCAAGAAATGCATTTTATGAACTTGAAACTTTGATTTTGAACAAATAAGGATCATTTATTGAGGTTTTCTTTGTTGTTAATGATGGGTTTGATTTATAATATGTGTTTAGTTGTATGCCACTTTAAAATACCTTTCCAACGATATAAGATACGTGTTTTGAATGTTTACGGTTCACAAGTTATGGTTGTTTGAAGTTGAAATCGTCTAAGTGTTAAACTGCCCAGAAATTGCTGAAACAGATGCAGATGCGGCGCATCTGAGGCAGACTGCCCAAAAATCTCCGTTTTCGTTTAATTCTAGATATCCTATGCACCCCCGATTGATATGAAACTTGGCCAACATGCTTATACATGACTTCTAAGCTCAGGAAAATAGTTCGGGACCCGACCCGACCCGACCCGACCCCGTTGACTTTTTCGTTGACTTTGACCAAGTTTCACTTTTAGTTAAACTTAACAAAACACTTATGCAATCGTTCTAATCTTATTTTATACTTGATTCTTGCATGAAACTTGACAACGTGATTCACATGCTATATAATCGAGTCGTAACGAGCCATAGGACTAATTGAACACATTTCTCCCGACCTTGTGTCATTACCGGTTAATTGATACAACTTACTTGTTTAGGTCAAGGCTAAGTAACTTTCATGCACATGTTTACTTTGTGAAGTACATTTATACTCGTGCACTCGAGGTGAGATCATAGTCCCATCTTTTCAACAACTTTTATACTTTTAAATCATGGGATGAGAAACATATACGGTTTTATACTACATACTTTATACTTTGAACACAAGTACGAAAACAAACATTCCACAGTGAGCTAGAACAAAAAGCCTCAATTCGATTATCATTAGTTACACTTGCAGGGTGTAAGCGAGAACTTATATTATGTGATCACATGGGCTTGACGAGCCTCATTCAGACGGTTCGCTACCGTTAGCGGATGAAATATATTTTCGGGTTTAGTGTATGTTCTAACACTACGCAACAGGGTGCAAAACAGTTAAGTCTTGATAATTGGGTGCTCGCGAACATACTTTTGGAATGCAAACGATTTAGATAATCAACATTATGGAAATACAAAATCTTGTGGTTCAAAAACAACGTTTACAAACACCTATGATTTCACCAACGTTTTTCGTTGACAGTTTTCTATATGTTTCTCAGGTTCATGAATGGCTATTTGATACATGCTTCCGCGTACACTTATACTTGCTTGGAGTCAAGCATACATGCATACATTCTGATTATTTGCTTGGGGTCAAGCATACATACGCACACTTTGATATACTTGCTTGGGGTCAAGCATACATACTTACGCTATTTATAGCAACTGTTATTTTAAACTAATTATGTCGTGAGTTATTTCATTTATACTTTATAACTTTTGTAAACTTAAACTTGTTGTCGAACCGTTGGATAAACTAAATTTTGTAAGTCTTGCACGTTTCAAATGAATGCGACATAATTTTGGTCAAACGTGTCTCATATAGGGACTACGACCACGTAACGGGACCTAAGTTAACGACGCCGTCTATGACGATTTTGTCGGGTCGCTACAGATGGTATCAGAGCTGGTTTAACTTTAGCTGAAAAGGTAGTCTCGCGTCCGGCTGTCATGCCGGGCACCCCAAACGGACTATGCTTTTAGGCGGGTTAATCGTAGAGGGGGTTCTCACAGTGTTACCTGTGACGAAGCATTGGCTCTTACTCCTTGCGATCCCTTTGCAGGAGGGTTGGCAGTTTGACAGAAATGCGGGCCGTAAAATCAGTGTCTGAGGTACGCTCAGTGGTCACCAAGCGTTAGCTGGAATGGAACTGGGTGGGTTTCTACCCCATCTGTAGCTACTTGCAGGGTCGCTACAGATGGTATCAGAGCGTTGGTTGTAGAGAACTAGGATGTGCATTAGTGTGTCTGACAGAGTCGTTAGGACACATTAGTGAATCTAGACTACAACCGGATAGTTAATCATTGCATCCTGAATTGCATTTGCTATAGATAGCACTTGCTTGACTACTTGTGCATATATACTTGAACCTTTCTTAGGTGCACTCCTAAATGGTACCAAATATTCATCATACGAACTCGTACTCTACCACTTTCTGGTAACACACGTAAATTCAAGATTCGTACACGCAATGATGACAACGACTTCGTTAGTCACTCTAGTTCAGGGACTCTGACTCCTTGGTTGTTATTCGTCCCCGTCCCGGCTTACTATCCACAAGTGTTGTAAAAATTTCCACCACTACTTTAGATGAGTATCGTCATCACTATTTATCACTATGGTTGCGTACTACTCGTTATCATGATTCGTTACTCTTTTCGTACCTAAAGACATTATTGTTTGACTTGAACCGCATTGACGTGAACAATCATTTATACACTTCCCTCGGGAAACGCTTCTTCGGAGTTGCACTAATTCTTTCGATTCAATACGAGCTACGTTACAGACGTCGTTACACTTTGTTCATTTTAGATCTTCACGATTGCACGAACTAGATTCTATGGAGTAATGTGGGAATGGAGGTATGAGTTAGCATAATATAACGACACTCGATCAACGTGGTTATATTATGGTAAGTCATACCAAAGTTCTAATGACACGTGATGGTGATTGGACTCGATCAACCTAATCACCACCATGTGCCATGTACATGACTTCATTTTTCTTGTTTGAACATCCGAAAACTCCGAGAATACTGATAACAACCATACCCGGGACACATCGTTGATTATTGTCGAACCATATCTATGCTTCCGAATGAATGACAAATTTCTTTCGACTTCAACCATATGTTACACGTGTACACTATCTTGTTTTCGCGCAATTTTATCGACGAACTACAATATGCTTGATATTCTCACATCGAGATGGAAATTTCTCTCGCCTTACACTCGTACTTCCGTTTAAGGAAATCTTTATTCTAAATTCTCAATGGAGAGAGAGACTCTTCACATTATACTAGTATTCACCACGAGGGTGAATAGTCCTAACGAACGTTTTCAGAACCCGATAAGAAACTTACTCTAACAAACGTTTTCGAAAATCGATAAATCTTCCGCGGCGCGAATTTCTTGAGAAACTTGTTCTAACTAACGTTTTCAAGTCCTAACAAACTTGTTCGAATTTACCTTATGGAAATGTACCTCGTCTCGGATCGAGATCCTCGTTTCACTTCTAGACTTTTGGAGTACCTTACAAGAAACTTTGGGAACAAAATTATTCATGAGTACCGCGTACCATCCACAAATCGACGGACCAAGCAAACATACAATTCAAACCCCGAAAACCATCATACGAGTTATGTTATCGACTTCAAATTTACTTGGGAAAAGTATTTGCCTTTAGCCGAATTCTAGTACTACAATAATTTTCATTCGGGTATTAACGCCACACCTTTCGAAAACTCATATAGCCGAAATTGTCATTTTCTTAATTGTTGAACCGAAGTAAAGGATAATCAAACCACCGGACCCGAACTCATTCATGAAGTAACCATTAAGATCATTCAAATCCAAGAAAGACTCAAGACGGCCCGTAGTCGCCAAAAGAGCTACGCCGATGTTAGACGTAAACATTTCAAATTCCAAGTGGGTAACTGCGTAACGTTAAAAGTTGCACCTTAGAAAAGTGTAATCCGTTTCGGGAAACGTAGAAAGCTAAATCTACAATATTTTGATCCTTTAAAAATCTTGGGGCGTTTCCGACTCGTTTGAGCTCCGCTCATCCCACATTCCGTGTATCAAACTTGAAGAAGTGTATTGTGAAACAAGAACTTGCTATCCTCTTCGATGAGCTTACTATCGATGATGAACTCCACTTCCTAGGAGAACCGGTTGAAATATTTACTCGTGAAATCAAACTCTGAAACGACGTAAAAATCCCGACTGTCAAAGTTCGTTGAAATGCCCAAGCGAGTACCTCCACTACATCCTCTTCATCCTCTACATTTTGGTACCAATTTCATCTCGTTTGGGTAACATTTCTAAAACTCTAGATTTCTCTAAATTCATGTTTTTGACTTGAAATGGTGTTAGTTAGTGTCTATGGCTCGTGTCTAGCATGAATATATGATTTGTTTGCTCGATTTGTTGTTTTTTTTAGTAACTAGCATGAACTTGAAATGGGTGTGCTTAATCTTTGATTTTGGTTGATTAAATGTTGTTTAAATGTTAAAGTTCATGTATTAAATGTGTTACTAGCATCGTTAGCTTCATTTTGTTGTGTAGGTTGATTTAGAAAAGCTTCATTTACAAAATTGATGAATTCTTGATTCTTGGTTAGGGCTTGATGAACTTTAAAACGGATTTTTGATGCATTGAATGCCATGAAATGTTATTAGTAAGTGTTTAGTTATATTGTATGTTTCATCACCTTCAAAATGGCTTATCATATGTGTAAATTGAATTCCCAAGTCAAGAAATGCGTTTTATGAACTTCAAACTTTGATTTTGAACATATAAGGATCATTTATTGAGGTTTTCTTTGTTGTTAATGATGGGTTTTGAAATGTCCCGTTCTTATTGATTAAAAACGTTCCATATTAATTGATTTCGTTGCGAGGTTTTGACCTCTATATGAGACGTTTTTCAAAGACTGCATTCATTTTTAAAACAAACCATAACCTTTATTTCATAAATAAAGGTTTAAAAAGCTTTACGTAGATTATCAAATAATGATAATCTAAAATATCCTGTTTACACACGACCATTACATAATGGTTTACAATACAAATATGTTACATCGAAATCAGTTTCTTGAATGCAGTTTTTACACAATATCATACAAACATGGACTCCAAATCTTGTCCTTATTTTAGTATGCAACAGCGGAAGCTCTTAGTATTCACCTGAGAATAAACATGCGTTAAACGTCAACAAAAATGTTGGTGAGTTATAGGTTTAACCTATATATATCAAATCGTAACAATAGACCACAAGATTTCATATTTCAATACACATCCCATACATAGAGATAAAAATCATTCATATGGTGACCACCTGGTAACCGACATTAACAAGATGCATATATAAGAATATCCCCATCATTCCGGGACACCCTTCGGATATGATATAAATTTCGAAGTACTAAAGCATCCGGTACTTTGGATGGGGCTTGTTGGGCCCAATAGATCTATCTTTAGGATTCGCGTCAATTAGGGTGTCTGTTCCCTAATTCTTAGATTACCAGACTTAATAAAAAGGGGCATATTTGATTTCGATAATTCAACCATAGAATGTAGTTTCACGTACTTGTGTCTATTTTGTAAATCATTTATAAAACCTGCATGTATTCTCATCCCAAAAATATTAGATTTTAAAAGTGGGACTATAACTCACTTTCACAGATTTTTACTTCGTCGGGAAGTAAGACTTGGCCACTCGTTGATTCACGAACCTATAACAATATATACATATATATCAAAGTATGTTCAAAATATATTTACAACACTTTTAATATATTTTGATGTTTTAAGTTTATTAAGTCAGCTGTCCTCGTTAGTAACCTACAACTAGTTGTCCACAGTTAGATGTACAGAAATAAATCGATAAATATTATCTTGAATCAATCCACGACCCAGTGTATACGTATCTCAGTATTGATCACAACTCAAACTATATATATTTTGGAATCAACCTCAACCCTGTATAGCTAACTCCAACATTCACATATAGAGTGTCTATGGTTGTTCCAAAATATATATAGATGTGTCGAAATGATAGGTTGAAACATTGTATACGTGTCTATGGTATCTCAAGATTACATAATATACAATACAAGTTGATTAAGTTATGGTTGGAATAGATTTGTTACCAATTTTCACGTAGCTAAAATGAAAAAAATTATCCAATCTTGTTTTACCCATAACTTCTTCATTTTAAATCCGTTTTGAGTGAATCAAATTGCTATGGTTTCATATTGAACTCTATTTTATGAATATAAATAGAAAAAGTATAGGTTTAGAGTCGGAAAAATAAGTTACAAGTCGTTTTTGTAAAGGTAGTCATTTCAGTCGAAAGAACGACGTCTAGATGACCATTTTAGAAAACATACTTCCACTTTGAGTTTAACCATAATTTTTGGATATAGTTTCATGTTCATAATAAAAATCATTTTCACAGAATAACAACTTTTAAATCAAAGTTTATCATAGTTTTTAATTAACTAACCCAAAACAGCCCGCGGTGTTACTACGACGGCGTAAATCCGGTTTTACGGTGTTTTTCGTGTTTCCAGGTTTTAAATCATTAAGTTAGCATATCATATAGATATAGAACATGTGTTTAGTTGATTTTAAAAGTCAAGTTAGAAGGATTAACTTTTGTTTGCGAACAAGTTTAGAATTAACTAAACTATGTTCTAGTGATTACAAGTTTAAACCTTCGAATAAGATAGCTTTATATGTATGAATTGAATGATGTTATGAACATCATTACTACCTTAAGTTCCTTGGATAAACCTACTGGAAAATAGAAAAATAGATCTAGCTTCAACGGATCCTTGGATGGCTCGAAGTTCTTGAAGCAGAATCATGACACGAAAACAAGTTCAAGTAAGATCATCACTTGAAATAAGATTGTTATAGTTATAGAAATTGAACCAAAGTTTGAATATGATTATTACATTGTATTAAAATGATAACCTACTGTAAGAAACAAAGATTTCTTGAGGTTGGATGATCACCTTACAAGATTGGAAGTGAGCTAGCAAACTTGAAAGTATTCTTGATTTTATGTAACTAGAACTTGTAGAATATATGAAGAACACTTAGAACTTGAAGATAGAACTTGAGAGAGATCAATTAGATGAAGAAAATTGAAGAATGAAAGTGTTTGTAGGTGTTTTTGGTCGTTGGTGTATGGATTAGATATAAAGGATATGTAATTTTGTTTTCATGTAAATAAGTCATGAATGATTACTCATATTTTTGTAATTTTATGAGATATTTCATGATAGTTGCCAAATGATGGTTCCCACATGTGTTAGGTGACTCACATGGGCTGCTAAGAGCTGATCATTGGAGTGTATATACCAATAGTACATACATCTAAAAGCTGTGTATTGTACGAGTACGAATACGAGTGCATACGAGTAAAATTGTTGATGAAACTGAACGAGGATGTAATTGTAAGCATTTTTGTTAAGTAGAAGTATTTTGATAAGTGTATTGAAGTGTTTCAAAAGTGTATAAATACATATTAAAACACTACATGTATATACATTTTAACTGAGTCGTTAAGTCATCGTTAGCCGTTACATGTAAGTATTGTTTTGAAACCTTTAGGTTAACGATCTTGTTAAATGTTGTTAACCCAATGTTTATAATATCAAATGAGATTTTAAATTATTATATTATCATGATATTATCATGTATGAATATCTCTTAATATGATATATATACATTAAATGTCTTTACAACGATAATCGTTACATATATGTCTCGTTTAAAAATCATTAAGTTAGTAGTCTTGTTTTTACATATGTAGTTCATTGTTAATATACTTAATGATATGTTTACTTATCATAGTATCATGTTAACTATATATATATCCATATATATGTCATCATATAGTTTTTACAAGTTTTAACGTTCGTGAATCACCGGTCAACTTGGGTGGTCAATTGTCTATATGAAACATATTTCAATTAATCAAGTCTTAACAAGTTTAATTGCTTAACATGTTGGAAACATTTAATCATATAAATATCAATCTCAATTAATATATATAAACATGGAAAAGTTCGGGTCACTACAGTACGTACCCGTTAAATAAATTTCGTCCCGAAATTTTAAGCTGTTGAAGGTGTTGACGAATCTTCTGGAAATAGATGCGGGTATTTCTTCTTCATCTGATCTTCACGCTCCCAGGTGAACTCGGGTCCTCTACGAGCATTCCATAGAACCTTAACAATTGGTATCTTGTTTTGCTTAAGTCTTTTAACCTCACGATCCATTATTTCGACGGGTTCTTCGATGAATTGAAGTTTTTCGTTGATTTGGATTTCATCTAATGGAATAGTGAGTTCTTCTTTAGTAAAACATTTCTTCAAATTCGAGACGTGGAAAGTGTTATGTACAGCCGTGAGTTGTTGAGGTAACTCAAGTCGGTAAGCTACTGGTCCGACACGATCAATAATCTTGAATGGTCCAATATACCTTGGATTTAATTTCCCTCGTTTACCAAATCGAACAACGCCTTTCCAAGGTGCAACTTTAAGCATGACCATCTCTTCAATTTCAAATTCTATATCTTTTCTTTTAATGTCAGCATAGCACTTTTGTCGACTTTGGGCGGTTTTCAACCGTTGTTGAATTTGGATGATCTTCTCGGTAGTTTCTTGTATAATCTCCGGACCCGTAATCTGTCTATCCCCTACTTCACTCCAACAAATCGGAGACCTGCATTTTCTACCATAAAGTGCTTCAAACGGCACCATCTCAATGCTTGAATGGTAGCTGTTGTTGTAGGAAAATTCTGCTAACGGTAGATGTCGATCCCAACTGTTTTCGAAATCAATAACACATGCTCGTAGCATGTCTTCAAGCTTTTGTATCGTCCTTTCACTCTGCCCATCAGTTTGTGGATGATAGGCAGTACTCATGTCTAGACGAGTTCCTAATGCTTGCTGTAATGTCTGCCAGAATCTTGAAATAAATCTGCCATCCCTATCAGAGATAATAGAGATTGGTATTCTATGTCTGGAGACGACTTCCTTCAAATACAGTCGTGCTAACTTCTCCATCTTGTCATCTTCTCTTATTGGCAGGAAGTGTGCTGATTTGGTGAGACGATCAACTATTACCCAAATAGTATCAAAACCACTTGCAGTCCTTGGCAATTTAGTGATGAAATCCATGGTAATGTTTTCCCATTTCCATTCTGGGATTTCGGGTTGTTGAAGTAGACCTGATGATTTCTGATGCTCAGCTTTGACCTTAGAACACGTCAAACATTCTCCTACGTATTTAGCAACATCGGCTTTCATACCCGGCCACCAAAAATGTTTCTTGAGATCCTTGTACATCTTCCCCGTTCCAGGATGTATTGAGTATCTGGTTTTATGAGCTTCTCTAAGTACCATTTCTCTCATATCTCCAAATTTTGGTACCCAAATCCTTTCAGCCCTATACCGGGTTCCGTCTTCCCGAATATTAAGATGCTTCTCCGATCCTTTGGGTATTTCATCCTTTAAATTTCCCTCTTTTAAAACTCCTTGTTGCGCCTCCTTTATTTGAGTAGTAAGGTTATTATGAATCATTATATTCATAGATTTACTCGAATGGGTTCTCTGTCCTTCCTGCTCAAGGCATTGGCTACCACATTTGCCTTCCCCGGGTGGTAACGAATCTCAAAGTCGTAATCATTCAATAATTCAATCCACCTACGCTGCCTCATATTCAGTTGTTTCTGATTAAATATGTGTTGAAGACTTTTGTGGTCGGTATATATAATACTTTTGACCCCATATAAGTAGTGCCTCCAAGTCTTTAATGCAAAAACAACCGCACCTAATTCCAAATCATGCGTCGTATAATTTTGTTCGTGAATCTTCAATTGTCTAGACGCATAAGCAATCACCTTCGTTCGTTGCATTAATACACAACCGAGACCTTGCTTTGATGCGTCACAATAAATCACAAAATCATCATTCCCTTCAGGCAATGACAATATAGGTGCCGTAGTTAGCTTTTTCTTCAATAACTGAAACGCTTTCTCTTGTTCATCATTCCATTCAAATTTCTTCCCTTTATGCGTTAATGCAGTCAAGGGTTTTGCTATTTTGGAAAAGTCTTGGATGAACCTTCTGTAGTGATAAGGCTAAAAAGAAACATATATTTCATAGCATTATCCCCCAAGAAAGACAAGATTTTAGTTGCAATTGTTCCATTTTCAAGTGATATTCGTTTATATTAAATAAGTGCAAAGACAAAAGGCAGATTCGACAAATTGAAGACAAAAAGGTCCAAAAAGCTCAAAAGTACAAGATACAATTAAAAAGGTTCAAATTATTGATGAAGAACGTCTAAAAATGACAAGAGTACAAGTTACAAAACGCAAAGTACACGATATAAAATAGTACGCAAGGACGTTCGAAAATCCGGAACCGGGACATGAGTCAACTCTCAACGTTCGACGCAACGGTGTAAAAATTACGAGTCAACTATGCACAAGAATAAAATATAATATTTAAATAATTCATAATAAGAATAATATTAAATAATAAAAAGTTGTTAATTGAGCATAGTTCAGGGGTCATAAATGAAAATTCAAATTTATAATTTGCCTATAAAAGGCTATGTAATTCGATCGATAGAGGGTTACTTTTTTTCGATCATTTTTTCTATCTTTTTCTTATTTTTCTATCTATCAATATCAATATCTATAATTTATATCTATAATTCTCTATCATAATGTTAATGTAATCAGATATAACAATAATCTTAATTTTAATTTTAAATTATGATAATAATAAGATTTATGATAGAGATCGTTTGAGTGTGTAAGTCGAAATTCTATCCGTGTAACGCTACGCTATTTTTAATCATTGTAAGTTATGTTCAACCTTTTTACATTAATGTCTCGTAGCTAAGTTATTATTATGCTTATTTAAAACGAAGTAATCATGATGTTGGGCTAATTACTAAAATTGGGTAATTGGGCTTTGTACCATAATTGGGGTTTGGACAAAAGAACGACACTTGTGGAAATTAGACTATGGGCTATTAATGGGCTTTATATTTGTTTAACTAAATGATAGTTTGTTAATGTTAATATAAAGATTTACAATTGGGCGTCCCTATAAATTACCATATACACTCAATCGGACACGATAGGCGGGGTATTTATATGTACGAATAATCGTTCATTTAACCGGACACGGGAATGGATTAATAGCCACTAGAATAATTAAAACAGGGGTGAAATTATGTACAAGGACACTTGGTATAATTGATAACAAAATATTAAAACCTTGGGTTACACTCAGTCGACATCCTGGTGTAATTATTAAACAAAATATTAAAATCTTGTTACAGTTTAAGTCCCCAATTAGTTGGAATATTTAACTTCGGGTATAAGAATAATTTGACGAGGACACTCGCACTTTATATTTATGACTGATGGACTGTTATGGACAAAAACCAGACGGACATATTAAATAATCCAGGACAAAGGACAATTAACCCATGGGCATAAAACTAAAATCAACACGTCAAACATCATGATTACGGAAGTTTAAATAAGCATAATTCTTTTATTTCATATTTAATTTCTTTTATTTTATATTTAATTGCACTTCTAATTATCGCATTTTTATTGTTATTTTATTTAATTGCACTTTTAATTATCGTACTTTTTAATTATCGCAAGTTTATTTTATCGCACTTTTATTATTCGCAATTTCATTATCGTTATTTACTTTATGCTTTAATTAAAGTCTTGTATTTATTTTTAATATTTTACATTTGGTTTTAACTGCGACTAAAGTTTTAAAATCGACAAACCGGTCATTAAACGGTAAAAACCCCCCTTTATAATAATAATATTACTTATATATATATTTGTATTTTTACAATTATTGTGTGTAAAAAAATATAGTGTTAAACTTCACGAGCTCCCTGTGGAACGAACCGGACTTACTAAAAACTATAATATAATACGATTAGGTACACTGCCTATAAGTGTTGTAGCAAGGTTTAAGTATATCCACTCGATAAATAAATAAATAACTTGTGTAAAATTGTAGCATATTTAATAGTATTTCTCACTAAAAATAATACTATTTTGTATACACCCCCTACGACATCAAGTATTTTTGGCGCCGCTGCCGGGGAGCACTAAAACGCTATATTTTTAATTTATATTTGCAAAAAAAAAAAAAAAAAAAAAAACGTAAAAAACGTAAAAAAAAAAAAAAACAAAAACGTAAAAAAAAAAAAAACGTAAAAAAAAAAAAAAAAAAAAATTATATTTTTAAGATTTTGTCTATAAAATTTTTTTTTTTTAGTTTTATTACCTTTAGATTTTTAGACTATATTCGCAACTTTTAGTATTAAGTTTAGTTTTGCCATAGTTATTTTTACTTCTAGAATTTTTAGTTTTGCCTTAAAATCCCTTAAGTGCTTTTTCTTTAGACTAAGATTTAGGTGCCTTAGAATTTTACGACGCCGTATTTCGCACTACTTTCTTATTTTTATTTTTCGATGCCTATTTTTCGACATTTTATTTTTCGACCTTTTTCGACGAACTCTTTTTCTTTCTTATTTCTCGCTATTCTAGTTTTAGGACATAGATTTTTATTCTACTTCTTATCTAAATTTCTTAAAATTACAAAAATTTATTTTAAGTGGTTAAATTAATAGACATCAAAATTTTCTGGTTCTTAGTAATAGTTGGATTTGTACGTGGACCGGGTTATTGGAGCCAAACAGTACTCAATTATATTGAGACCAAACGAATCCTGCCCCTCTGCTGCATCTTTTGGCTATTCGAAACGTGGGCAAAATCAGAAAAGTCTATTAATTGGATAACTTATATAATTTTTCTTTCCTTTTAAAAACTAATAGGATATTCAGTGAATGCACCGAGTAAAACGTTCACCACCTTTCATAAGTTCACCACCTATAACTCGATCAAGACATCTAGCCAATATTGTCGCCGTTGATTTTTCTTTAGAATCATCATCCAGTCGACCAAGAACTCCAACTTAAATTTCCGATAATCCATCTTTTGAACCTGACCTCACAATTGAGAATCCGGAGAATATTCAGGGACAATTCCAAGATCCAGAACCACTAATCATTCCTCCTGAACCACAAACCATTAAATCAGAATCTTCTAGTGATTCGTATTCAACAAATTCAATTATGGAAAATCTGGAACCTCTAAGTATGGAAGATCGAATGAGAGCCACACGCACGGGCCAAGGTCACGCCATTATTAAGCCAGAAGTTAATGCGCCAGATTATGAAATCAAAGGACAAATTCTACACATGGTAACTAACCAATGCCAATTCAGTGGTGCACCGAATGAAGATCCTAACGAACACCTTCGTACGTTTAAAAGAATTTGTACACTATTCAAAATCCGAGAAGTGGAAGATGAGCAGATCTATCTCATGTTGTTTCCCTGGACTTTAAAGGGAGAAGCCAAAGATTGGTTAGAATCGTTACCTGAAGGGGCGATTGACACATGGGATGTTTTAGTTGAAAAATTTCTTAAACAATTCTTTCCGGCATCTAAAGCCGTGAGACTTCAAGGAGAAATTGTTACGTTCGCGTAAAAGCCAAATGAAACATTATATGAGGCGTGGACAAGATTCGGAAGGATGTTGAGAGGATGTCCTCAACACGGTTTAGACACTTACCAAATAGTACAAATATTCTACCAAGGTGTCAACGTTGCTACACGAAAAGACATCGACATAACAGCTGGTGGTTCCATTATGAAGAAAACCGCAACTGAAGCTTACAAAATTATTGATAACACAGCCTCCCACTCTCATGAGTGGCACCAAGAGAAAGATATATATCGTTCATCTAAAGCGGCTAGAGCCGATTCTAGCCATAACTTTGATTCCGTTTCCGCGAAAATAGATGCTTTCGAGAGACGAATGGAAAAGATGAATAAAGATATTCACGCAATACGAATTAGTTGTGAGCAATGCGGTGGACCACACTTAATGAAAGACTGTCACATTGAACAAACGATGGAACAACGTGAGAATGTTGTCTACATGAACCAAAGGCTGGAAAATAGTTATCAGAATAATTATCAACCGCCAAGGCCAAACTTCAATCGAAATCAAAACATTCTTTACAATCCAAAAGGACCCGACAATAACTCGTATAACCAACAAGGTCCGAATAACCAACCAACTCAAAACAACACTTTCAATCAACAAAGACCTGGCTTGTATAAACCACCACAACAAACCGACGAGAAGAAGTCAAATCTGGAAGAAGTGGTATTTAAGCTAGTTGAATCTCAAACACAATTTATTGAAACTCAAACCCAAACGAACGAGAGATTTGATCAGTCATTAAGAACTCAACAAGCTTCCATTTTGAATCTAGAAAAACACGTAGGTACTCTTGCTAGCATGATGAGTGAGAGGGAACAAGGAAAGCTACTGAGTAATACTGAAGTAAATCCTCGGAATGAGAATGTTAACATGATATCAACAAATTCTGAAAAACCAATACCAGAAGATGGGAAAGTTTTAGATGTAAGTAACAATGAAGAAGTTACACCACCACCACCACCCGAGTATGTAAAGCCAGTGGTGGCACCATACAGACCACCCATCCCGTTTCCAAGAAAAGGAGTTGAGTATGAGCAAGTAATAGGTAATAAAGTTTGTGATACCTCTGGAAAGAAGAAGAAGAAGAAGAATAAAAAAGTGCAAGAAACAAAAACAGTAGAAGTAAACCCGGTGAAGACAGTTCCACCAAATCCTCCACCTAGGGTAGGTGATCCGGGTGAATTTATTGTTCCTTGTCTACTTAGTGACTGTGTCATTGATGTGCGGAAACGTAACCCTTATTTATGAACGGATTTGAGTTGTTTTGTTACACGAATTGATTTATTGTATATGTGGTATTTTATTGATTTCAGGTTGATTTCACACATATATATATAGGCAACTAGTCCTATCCGTGTAGTTTAGTTTGTTGGTAAATCCGATTCGTTCCACAGGGAGATGGAGTGTTTAATGGTTTTTAATAGTCTTTGATGTCAAACTTAATTAAAGGGGGTTTTGGATTAGGCAATTGTAAAATAACAGTAAAAGAAAATAACTAAAACTAATTTACTAAATAAAATTACAAGATTACAAAAATTAACTTAAAAAGGAACTAAATGAAAATAAACTAATTATGATGCATTAATTATGTTACTAAATGGTAATTAGTAAAATAGTAATTTTTAATGAAACTATATATTTAGAATTTTGTTTTGAGCAATTACAATAGAAACTTATTTAAATTAACTAAAATGCATTTTTAGTAAAACTAATACAAATTAAAAGGAATTTAATTAATTTACTAATTATAAACTAATTACAATTTATAAACCTATAATAAGTAATACTAATTTTAGGATTAAAACATGTATTTTAAGTATTTTAAATAACTTTAACTAATTAACTTAATTAAAATAACTAAAATAACTAATAACCTAAATATAAATATAATTAAATAACAAAAACCCTAATTTTAACCTAGCTGTACTGTAGCCGCGTTTTAGCCTTACACGATTCGTGTGATGATACACGATTCGTGTACGTGTAAAAATATGTGACAACTTAACTGTTACGAAAATTAAATGTTTTTATGTATTTTTCTAATATTTTAAAATGGTAAATCGTAAATAATAATAATAATACTTTTATAACAAATATAAATAAGATAAATGGGAGTGTTTACTTAATTGTGTCACCCCTAAGAATGGTCTACCTAAAATAATAGGTACAAACTTATCTTCCTTCATGTCTACAACTACAAAGTCAGCTAGAAACTCAAGTTCACCTGTTTTTACTACTAAGTTTTCAGCAATCCCTATAGGTTTATTAACCGACTAATCAATGAATCTAATGCCTGAATTGGTCGGTTTAAGTTCGCCTAAGTTCAAATGCGAGTAAATGGAATAAGGCATGAGATTTATACTTGCACCTGAGTCAGCTAATGATCTAAGAATTTCAGATTCATTAAGCTTACAAGGTACTATGAACGGTCCAGGATCACCTAACTTAGGTGGCAATTCATTCTTTTTCACAATAGCAGCACATTCTGCTTTAAGAAACGCAGATGATGCCTGCTCACACACTCCTTCTTTTGCCATCAAATCATTCAAGAATTTCCCATAGTTTGGCATACCTGCAACAACATCAACCAAAGGTACATTTACACAGATATTATCCGTATTTAAAGGCTTACAATGATTCTCCTTTGGTTTTTCGGATGCAAGTGCTTGTGGGTATGGAATGGGTTCTTTATAGTCTTCCACTTTAGGTGCTTGCTTCACCGTATCTTCCGCTTCTTCTTTGATCATCTTCAAATCATCATCAACCCTAAATTCGGAAGGCTCGGTGGTTTCAATTTTCTGCACTTCCGCATGATTTCCCGACATCAACCTCATCAAATAATCACCATACTCGGGAGTTATGTCACCAACTCGGATCTCTTCATCTTCACATGTTATACTTTTCACACTTTCAACTCGGGTATCATCCATCTCTTGATAAGGAGTGTAATCCGCCATATTGGATAAATCAGAAAATATAAACTCATCACACTCTTCATCATCATCTTCACACCCAAGAGTAAAAATAGGACTATGCTCCGGTGTTTTGAAACTTGCTTCATCCTCACAGAAACTATAAATAGCATTCACTTGTGAATATGCTGGGGCTTGAGGATCATTCTTCTTTAGTATAAACGGAGGGTTACTTGCAATTGGTGGTCTCTCTGCTAGTAACTGTGAGATCCTTCCAACATCTCTTTCTAAAATCTGAATCGTGGCTTGTTGATTTCGAATTTGCTGAGTTTGGAGCTCTGTATTTTGCTCATGCTTAACCATAAAATCTCTTAAGAGATCTTCTAAACCAGATTTCCTCTCGGGTTGAGGTTGCATAATTGCTAATGGTTGTGGTTGCATAAGTGCTAGAGGTTGTGGTTGATTTGGTTGGAAATTATTTTGATAATTTCTTTGAGGTTGATTTCGGTTATTATAACCTGGTGGCGGATTTCTTTGATTTTGATTTGGGAAATTCCGGTTGTTTTGGTAACCTGGATTTCCTCCTTGATAGTTATTGTTATTTTGATAGTTATTATTTGATCCTGAAGGTCCTCCTGCTTGATAGCTGTTTATAGGAGGATACTTTCGATTGTTTACTTCTATAGCTGGAAAATCGCTAAAGTTCATTTCACCTTTTCGTAAGTAACCTAAGAAATTTGCTTGCTCTTCCATTGTACTTTGATCACAATCTCTAGTAAGATGGGGACCTTGGCATAGTTCACATCCTACTCTAATAGCATGCATTTCCTTGGTTACTTTCTCGATTTGTCTTGCTTGATTTGCTATTTGAACTTTTAAAGAAGCAATTTCATCATTACTTTCAATACTAGCAACATTTGATGATCTAGAAAATTCTATTTCTTGATGCCAGTTATGAGAATGGGACGCTAAATCAGCAATGATTGTATGAGCGTCTTCAGGTGTTTTCTTCATAACTGAACCTCCGGCTGCAACATCTATATCTTTTCGAGTTGCAACATTGACTCCTTTATAAAATACACAGACTTTTTGGAATGTACTCAACCCGTGTTGAGGACATATTCGAAGCATTTTATTGAATCGAGTCCAAGCTTCATAAAGAGTTTCATTAGGTTTTTGTTTAAAGTGATTTATATCACTTTGTAATTTTGCAGCTTTTGAAGCAGGAAAGAATTCTGACAAAAATTTGTCCATCATATCATTCCAGTCTTCAATATAGCCTTCAGGTAATGAGTCTAGCCAATCTCTAGCTTCATCTTTTAATGACCATGGAAAGATTTTTAAACATGCGACATCATCGGTGACATCCTTAATTTTGAATAGTTTGCAAATGCTTACAAACTTACGAAGATTCTCGTTAGCATCCTCATTTGGAGCTCCACCGAATTGGCATGTATTAGTTACCATGTGTAAAAATTGACCTTTTATTTCAAAGCCATCAGTCATCGGTGGTTGGATGATTGCGTGGCCTTGACCTTTTCTTGTGGCCTTCATTAATGCTTCCATCGTTAAATTTGTCTCAGTCATTTTATCTTTTTCTTTAATAATTGGCTCTATGATTGGTTGAATTATTGGTTCAGAGTCGGATTCTAAGGAAAGTGACTCTAAATTTTTAGCAAGAGTTTCTATGTCTTGAGCTCTTAAGCGTTCGTGAAGTTTTCTTTCGGGTTCAGGATGTGAAGGTGTTAATTCAGCGTTGGATGAACGTAAGTTCATACATTAATTTCTTTTATGAAATCACAACACTGAAGGTTTATCTAGGGTTACCTATTTGTTTCTACCTTTTTTTAGTATTTTTCGGTGTTTTAAAATTACTAGTACTTCCTATTTCTTTTTGTTGTTTTTGTCCTTTATTAATTCTTTGCGGTTCCGGATTAAGTTTAATGAGTTTAAGATTGAACGGATCATACAATTTGGGAAATTGTACAAAGAACTAAAGGATTTATTCAAAAACTTTGAACTTTCTTGGAAATGAATTTCCTCGAGAGGATCGAATAACATAAAAACAATGATAAAAACCCTTAAACAAACAGATTTTCCTTCTGATTTTTGCCCACGTTTTGAATAGCCAAAAGATGCAGCAGAGGGGCACGATCCTTCTATTGACCAATAAAATTGGTGATCCAACAACCCGGTCCACGTACAAATCCAACTACTACTACGAATCAGAAAAATTATCTATTTATTTAACTGCCAACTCCCCGGCAGCGGCGCCAAAAAGTTGATGTGCGGAAACGTAACCTTTATTTATGAACGGATTTGAGTTGTTTTGTTACACGAATTGATTTATTGTATATGTGGTATTTTATTGATTTCAGGTTGATTTCACACATATATATAGGCAACTAGTCCTATCCGTGTAGTTTAATTTGTTGGTAAATCCGATTCGTTCCACAGGGAGATGGAGTGTTTAATGGTTTTTAATAGTCTTTGATGTCAAACTTAATTAAAGGGGGTTTTGGATTAGGCAATTGTAAAATAACAGTAAAAGAAAATAACTAAAACTAATTTACTAAATAAAATTACAAGATTACAAAAATTAACTTAAAAAGGAACTAAATGAAAATAAACTAATTATGATGCATTAATTATGTTACTAAATGGTAATTAGTAAAATAGTAATTTTTAATGAAACTATATATTTAGAATTTTGTTTTGAGCAATTACAATAGAAACTTATTTAAATTAACTAAAATGCATTTTTAGTAAAACTAATACAAATTAAAAGGAATTTAATTAATTTACTAATTATAAACTAATTACAATTTATAAACCTATAATAAGTAATACTAATTTTAGGATTAAAACATGTATTTTAAGTATTTTAAATAACTTTAACTAATTAACTTAATTAAAATAACTAAAATAACTAATAACCTAAATATAAATATAATTAAATAACAAAAACCCTAATTTTAACCTAGCTGTACTGTAGCCGCGTTTTAGCCTTACACGATTCGTGTGATGATACACGATTCGTGTACGTGTAAAAATATGTGACAACTTAACTGTTACGAAAATTAAATGTTTTTATGTATTTTTCTAATATTTTAAAATGGTAAATCGTAAATAATAATAATAATACTTTTATAACAAATATAAATAAGATAAATGGGAGTGTTTACTTAATTGTGTCACCCCTAGGTCCATGGATTATTTTAAGTTTTACGCCCTATTAAAATGTTCTAGTATCAAACTTTACATTTTTCTCTCGAATAAACATAAGGTTACAACTTAACTAAATAAAATCTAATTTTCATCGGATTCTTTTTAGAAAGCTACTATTCCCCAAGTATTTAAATTGAGACCTAGCCTAGTTTTGACCTTCGCCAATACCCAAATTATAACGGTTTCCCTTTTTATAATTTCACTGTCATGTAATTTATTGATATCACCCAAACCACCGAAGTTTATTTCTAAATTGGTGTTAATAAATTATTCATAAATTCGTCTAGATCACTTTTAATGTTGAAGCTTAATTTATGTAAATAAAAATAACTTTCGTTATTTGAATTTAATAAATTAAGTGGCAAGGGTTAAATACCTAATTACATAAAAATGGTTCTTTTTAACTAGGCTCAATATTAAAAATACTAAAGTTACATTTTAACTTTTACAGATGGTAACAATCCATTTCACTAGGGGCTCTACATTTAAGCAAACACTAGGGAAATTTAGCTATTCATTACACTAGGGTAGACATAAAAATATAGATATGCAAACATAATAACAACGCTAATTTTAACAGAGTAAACTTACTAAAATATCTTCACTTGCATTAACTTCAAACGGTAGAAAAATTACAATAATAACACCCCTTTCACGCGTACAATAACACCCTTAATCACGAACAATACCCCCTTAATAGTTGAAACTATTTTTACAGCGTAATAAAATTGACAATATATTTTAACTATAGTAATTATTATGTAAACTTGTGTATTCTCTGTGTGTAATATATGTGTCTCTGATCTTCTGTACGTACTCCCTATTTAACATGGAAATAGTAGTAGTTGGTGAAGTTGAGTTGGTCAAAAAGCTAGTCCATTTGCTGAATGTTGAGTCAAAAAGTCTGCACCACTTTGAAAAGAAATGTTTTAAAAACCATAAAAGTGGCCGCCCTTCTGGAATCCTGGAACAGTATTTGGCCTAACATTACACGATTCGTGTATGGCTACACTATTCGTGTAAGAACAAATATTCTACACGATTCGTGTAGACCTACACTATTCGTGTAAGAGTAAAAGCAGTTTTCTTTATTTTTCTTTTTTTCGTTTGTTCTTTGATGACCTCGTATTGACGTGTACTGACTTGGCACTTTACATTTGAACTCTTTTCTTCATCTATCTTGTACTTTCATTCGGATAAACGTTTCTTGATATAAATCTGGTTAAAACTATCGTTTTATCGTCGAATCTTCAAATAGCAAGCTCTTATCCACTTTTGTCGTTTTTCTCGTGAAATGCGCATTGAATGTCTTTGTAGATGATAAAAACCTATGAAATATAAGTGATATTGCGTCGAACAATATGTATGTTTAGAGCAATATCAAAATACCCCACACTAGAACGTTGCTTGTCCTCAAGCAATTACATCTTTTAACCGAGTTAGAACATTATATATTTTTCTTTATCGAACATTTAGATCACACAACACACACTACACGAAATGAAACACACGCTATATGAAATATATTACACAACACAGTATTTATTGGATCACACGCACACCACACGAAACGAAATTCTGACAACAGAAACAAACATGAAACTCGTGATTAGGGTTTAAAAATTTGGATCCTTAGGGAAAATTGGACCTTGTGAAAACGTTTTATGATTTTTATAAAATGTCATGCTAGTTTTTACACTAGACACGTTTTCCGGTTTTAACCTCAAATTCCGGTTGAGGGTAACTGAAAACCGAAGTCTCAGTCGGCGATTAGCAAGCTATTCGCCCCCATGATTGTAGTATCATGGAACTTGAAGCCAAATGTCCAAAAATAGTTTTACACAAATATAATTCATAAAATAGCATAAGTTTTAGGACAAAATTATATCGTGTCCAAATATCATCGGTGAACCATGAGTTTGCACACCTCAATTTGTTATGGCATATGTATGTTGACCGCGGTCAAACATAGATGCAGTTGATCTTTACGGAGATCATCCATCTGGGGATTAGATTCATTAGTCTTAAAAGCTAATTTGCAATGTGCCCCCCCATTGTACGAGACAGATCCATCTCATGGTTAGGATAAGTCTGACCACCAAAAACCCTGTTTGATGCTGAGGTTAGGTGGATTTCCAGCCGATTTTAAGGATGACTTTTCAAGATTTTTCGTCAACCTACAGCTGATCTGGACTACATCTTCTAACATAAGTTAGCAAGTGTGTCAATTCGGAAGACTTTACTTCCTTACGGGATGGATTTGATTCATCCTCTATTACTCGTGATAATGGAATATTCAGGTTTATACATTCTGTAGCAATGATATCTGCAATAAACTTCAAAGAAACATGTGATAAATGGTTCTCAATATAAGAATTTATAAATTCTTGTTATAAATGGTTTTCTTTTATAAGTTTTAAACAAATAAACTTATGTATTTTTAATGTATGGAGACAACAATTTCGATTTTTACACCTGATCTTTAATTGCTCGTAGTTACCTTAAAAATTGATTAGATACATTTGTTTAAAAATTTTCAAATTTTCATAAAAACCAATAACTTATTAGTTCTCGAGAATTTATATATTCCCACCCCACACTTAAGATTATGTAATGCCCTCATTACATAAAATCAGATAATAATTTATAAATTTGAGAGGACAAAAAGTGTAAAGTATTTGGAACTTCCTTTTGTTAACCGATTTGGATTTTAAAATTGTTTTACCTATGATCATATCCAATGTTTGTATCACAATGTAATTTGATGTTTCGTTTCGTCTAATTGCATTTTCGTCTGTACCTGTCAAAACCATGTTAAAAACACACAAAATATGGGGTTTTAATTCAATCGTACAACACATTTTTTTTTTATATAACTTATAATCAATTAAATTTAAAATATCTTTTATAAATTTATATTTGTAACGGAAATTCGGTTGTTATACCTGATCTTAATCCGTTTATAAATTTTTAAATTCAATTTATAAAATTCAATTAATTAAAAGTTAAAGTTTTAATATTTTTCGAAAACAAATTTAAAATAAAATAAAAACACTCTATTTTTGTGTTAAAAAGATTAACATTTTTAAATTTTAAAACAAGTATATGAGAAATACAAATAAAAAGGAATTTAAAATAAAAACGAGACACACGAATGGGACTATTTACAATTTGTGAAGTTTATTAGCGAGTCGTTCACGCGACTCCACCCTAATTTTAACTAACGTCGGGGTGATAAACATCACCCTTCTTTACTCCAATAGAACCATTACTGCAACCATTCTTACCACTAATTTTTGATAATAACCAAGAGTCCGAAAATCTTGACTCTTCAACCAGTTTTTTCAACTTATATTTCTCAAGTTTTGATAGGTTTGAAATCAATCTCTCTCTCAAATGTTTATCTTTTTTCGACATAGCATTTCTAATCCTACCATATAACTTCTTCATGGTTTTCTCAACAACACTATCATTGGGCGGTTTACTATCTAGTTTCTCCTCATCACCCTCCCCACACTTAGCTTGTTGACTAATGGGTTTGACATTGTCAACAATATTCACTGAAACTATCGGTGTGGGTGGTGGGTTCATACTAAACTCAGTTTGATAGGTTGCACTCTTGCCTCTATCCTTCAAAACTAGTTTTCCTGTTTTCCAATCTGTTAAAGCACATGCAGTTGCTAAGAATGGTCTACCTAAAATAATAGGTACAAACTTATCTTCCTTCATGTCTACAACTACAAAGTCAGCTAGAAACTCAAGTTCACCTGTTTTTACTACTAAGTTTTCAGCAATCCCTATAGGTTTATTAACCGACTGATCAATGAATCTAATGCCTGAATTGGTCGGTTTAAGTTCGCCTAAGTTCAAATGCGAGTAAATGGAATAAGGCATGAGATTTATACTTGCACCTGAGTCAGCTAATGATCTAAGAATTTCAGATTCATTAAGCTTACAAGGTACTATGAACGGTCCAGGATCACCTAACTTAGGTGGCAATTCATTCTTTTTCACAATAGTAGCACATTCTGCTTTAAGAAACGCAGATGATGCCTGCTCACACACTCCTTCTTTTGCCATCAAATCATTCAAGAATTTCCCATAGTTTGGCATACCTGCAACAACATCAACCAAAGGTACATTTACACAGATATTATCCGTATTTAAAGGCTTACAATGATTCTCCTTTGGTTTTTCGGATGCAAGTGCTTGTGGGTATGGAATGGGTTCTTTATAGTCTTCCACTTTAGGTGCTTGCTTCACCATATCTTCCGCTTCTTCTTTGATCATCTTCAAATCATCATCAACCCTAAATTCGGAAGGCTCGGTGGTTTCAATTTTCTGCACTTCCGCATGATTTCCCGACATCAACCTCATCAAATAATCACCATACTCGGGAGTTATGTCACCAACTCGGATCTCTTCATCTTCACATGTTATACTTTTCACACTTTCAACTCGGGTATCATCCATCTCTTGATAAGGAGTGTAATCCGCCATATTGGATAAATCAGAAAATATAAACTCATCACACTCTTCATCATCATCTTCACACCCAAGAGTAAAAATAGGACTATGCTCCGGTGTTTTGAAACTTGCTTCATCCTCACAGAAACTATAAATAGCATTCACTTATGAATATGCTGGGGCTTGAGGATCATTCTTCTTTAGTATAAACGGAGGGTTACTTGCAATTGGTGGTCTCTCTGCTAGTAACTGTGAGATCCTTCCAACATCTCTTTCTAAAATCTGAATCGTGGCTTGTTGATTTCGAATTTGCTGAGTTTGGAGCTCTGCATTTTGCTCATGCTTAACCATAAAATCTCTTAAGAGATCTTCTAAACCAGATTTCCTCTCGGGTTGAGGTTGCATAATTGCTAATGGTTGTGGTTGCATAAGTGCTAGAGGTTGTGGTTGATTTGGTTGGAAATTATTTTGATAATTTCTTTGAGGTTGATTTCGGTTATTATAACCTGGTGGCGGATTTCTTTGATTTTGATTTGGGAAATTCCGGTTGTTTTGGTAACCTGGATTTCCTCCTTGATAGTTATTGTTATTTTGATAGTTATTATTTGATCCTGAAGGTCCTCCTGCTTGATAGCTGTTTATAGGAGGATACTTTCGATTGTTTGCTTCTATAGCTGGAAAATCGCTAAAGTTCATTTCACCTTTTCGTAAGTAACCTAAGAAATTTGCTTGCTCTTCCATTGTACTTTGATCACAATCTCTAGTAAGATGGGGACCTTGGCATAGTTCACATCCTACTCTAATAGCATGCATTTCCTTGGTTACTTTCTCGATTTGTCTTGCTTGATTTGCTATTTGAACTTTTAAAGAAGCAATTTCATCATTACTTTCAATACTAGCAACATTTGATGATCTAGAAAATTCTATTTCTTGATGCCAGTTATGAGAATGGGACGCTAAATCAGCAATGATTGTATGAGCGTCTTCAGGTGTTTTCTTCATAACTGAACCTCCGGCTGCAACATCTATATCTTTTCGAGTTGCAACATTGACTCCTTTATAAAATACACAGACTTTTTGGAATGTACTCAACCCGTGTTGAGGACATATTCGAAGCATTTTATTGAATCGAGTCCAAGCTTCATAAAGAGTTTCATTAGGTTTTTGTTTAAAGTGATTTATATCACTTTGTAATTTTGCTGCTTTTGAAGCAGGA
Organism: Rutidosis leptorrhynchoides; assembly: GCF_046630445.1. Lineage (NCBI taxonomy): Eukaryota > Viridiplantae > Streptophyta > Magnoliopsida > Asterales > Asteraceae > Rutidosis > Rutidosis leptorrhynchoides. The sequence continues at coordinate 362,308,656 of NC_092339.1, forward strand.
AAGAATTCTGACAAAAATTTGTCCATCATATCATTCCAGTCTTCAATATAGCCTTCAGGTAATGAGTCTAGCCAATCTCTAGCTTCATCTTTTAATGACCATGGAAAGATTTTTAAACATGCGACATCATCGGTGACATCCTTAATTTTGAATAGTTTGCAAATGCTTACAAACTTACGAAGATGCTCGTTAGCATCCTCATTTGGAGCTCCACCGAATTGGCATGTATTAGTTACCATGTGTAAAAATTGACCTTTTATTTCAAAGCCATCAGTCATCGGTGGTTGGATGATTGCGTGGCCTTGACCTTTTCTTGTGGCCTTCATTAATGCTTCCATCGTTAAATTTGTCTCAGTCATTTTATCTTTTTCTTTAATAATTGGCTCTATGATTGGTTGAATTATTGGTTCAGAGTCGGATTCTAAGGAAAGTGACTCTAAATTTTTAGCAAGAGTTTCTACGTCTTGAGCTCTTAAGCGTTCGTGAAGTTTTCTTTCGGGTTCAGGATGTGAAGGTGTTAATTCAGCGTTGGATGAACGTAAGTTCATACATTAATTTCTTTTATGAAATCACAACACTGAAGGTTTATCTAGGGTTACCTATTTGTTTCTCCCTTTTTTTAGTATTTTTCGGTGTTTTAAAATTACTAGTACTTCCTATTTCTTTTTGTTGTTTTTGTCCTTTATTAATTCTTTGCGGTTCCGGATTAAGTTTAATGAGTTTAAGATTGAACGGATCATACAATTTGGGAAATTGTACAAAGAACTAAAGGATTTATTCAAAAACTTTGAACTTTCTTGGAAATGAATTTCCTCGAGAGGATCGAATAACATAAAAACAATGATAAAAACCCTTAAACAAACAGATTTTCCTTCTGATTTTTGCCCACGTTTTGAATAGCCAAAAGATGCAGCAGAGGGGCAGGATCCTTCTATTGACCAATAAAATTGGTGATCCAACAACCCGGTCCACGTACAAATCCAACTACTACTACGAATCAGAAAAATTATCTATTTATTTAACTGCCAACTCCCCGGCAGCGGCGCCAAAAAGTTGATGTGCGGAAACGTAACCTTTATTTATGAACGGATTTGAGTTGTTTTGTTACACGAATTGATTTATTGTATATGTGGTATTTTATTGATTTCAGGTTGATTTCACACATATATATAGGCAACTAGTCCTATCCGTGTAGTTTAGTTTGTTGGTAAATCCGATTCGTTCCACAGGGAGATGGAGTGTTTAATGGTTTTTAATAGTCTTTGATGTCAAACTTAATTAAAGGGGGTTTTGGATTAGGCAATTGTAAAATAACAGTAAAAGAAAATAACTAAAACTAATTTACTAAATAAAATTACAAGATTACAAAAATTAACTTAAAAAGGAACTAAATGAAAATAAACTAATTATGATGCATTAATTATGTTACTAAATGGTAATTAGTAAAATAGTAATTTTTAATGAAACTATATATTTAGAATTTTGTTTTGAGCAATTACAATAGAAACTTATTTAAATTAACTAAAATGCATTTTTAGTAAAACTAATACAAATTAAAAGGAATTTAATTAATTTACTAATTATAAACTAATTACAATTTATAAACCTATAATAAGTAATACTAATTTTAGGATTAAAACATGTATTTTAAGTATTTTAAATAACTTTAACTAATTAACTTAATTAAAATAACTAAAATAACTAATAACCTAAATATAAATATAATTAAATAACAAAAACCCTAATTTTAACCTAGCTGTACTGTAGCCGCGTTTTAGCCTTACACGATTCGTGTGATGATACATGATTCGTGTACGTGTAAAAATATGTGACAACTTAACTGTTACGAAAATTAAATGTTTTTATGTATTTTTCTAATATTTTAAAATGGTAAATCGTAAATAATAATAATAATACTTTTATAACAAATATAAATAAGATAAATGGGAGTGTTTACTTAATTGTGTCACCCCTAGGTCCATGGATTGTTTTAAGTTTTACGCCCTATTAAAATGTTCTAGTATCAAACTTTACATTTTTCTCTCGAATAAACATAAGGTTACAACTTAACTAAATAAAATCTAATTTTCATCGGATTCTTTTTAGAAAGCTACTATTCCCCAAGTATTTAAATTGAGACCTAGCCTAGTTTTGTCCTTCGCCAATACCCAAATTATAACGGTTTCCCTTTTTATAATTTCACTATCATGTAATTTATTGATATCACCCAAACCACCGAAGTTTATTTCTAAATTGGTGTTAATAAATTATCCATAAATTCGTCTAGATCACTTTTAATGTTGAAGCTTAATTTATGTAAATAAAAATAACTTTCGTTATTTGAATTTAATAAATTAAGTGGCAAGGGTTAAATACCTAATTACATAAAAATGGTTCTTTTTAACTAGGCTCAATATTAAAAATACTAAAGTTACATTTTAACTTTTACAGATGGTAACAATCCATTTCACTAGGGGCTCTACATTTAAGCAAACACTAGGGAAATTTAGCTATTCATTACACTAGGGTAGACATAAAAATATAGATATGCAAACATAATAACAACGCTAATTTTAACAGAGTAAACTTACTAAAATATCTTCACTTGCATTAACTTCAAACGGTAGAAAAATTACAATAATAACACCCCTTTCACGCGTACAATAACACCCTTAATCACGAACAATACCCCCTTAATAGTTGAAACTATTTTTACAGCGTAATAAAATTGACAATATATTTTAACTATAGTAATTATTATGTAAACTTGTGTATTCTCTGTGTGTAATATATGTGTCTCTGATCTTCTGTACGTACTCCCTATTTAACATGGAAATAGTAGTAGTTGGTGAAGTTGAGTTGGTCAAAAAGCTAGTCCATTTGCTGAATGTTGAGTCAAAAAGTCTGCACCACTTTGAAAAGAAATGTTTTAAAAACCATAAAAGTGGCCGCCCTTCTGGAATCCTGGAACAGTATTTGGCCTAACATTACACGATTCGTGTATGGCTACACTATTCGTGTAAGAACAAATATTCTACACGATTCGTGTAGACCTACACTATTCGTGTAAGAGTAAAAGCAGTTTTCTTTATTTTTCTTTTTTTCGTTTGTTCTTTGATGACCTCGTATTGACGTGTACTGACTTGCACTTTACATTTGAACTCTTTTCTTCATCTATCTTGTACTTTCATTCGGATAAACGTTTCTTGATATAAATCTGGTTAAAACTATCGTTTTATCGTCGAATCTTCAAATAGCAAGCTCTTATCCACTTTTGTCGTTTTTCTCGTGAAATGCGCATTGAATGTCTTTGTAGATGATAAAAACCTATGAAATATAAGTGATATTGCGTCGAATAATATGTATGTTTAGAGCAATATCAGTCATGTATGATGCACTAGCAGATTTAGGTTCAAGTGTGAGTGTTATGCCTCTTTCATTATATAAGAGATTAGGTGTAGGTGAGTTAACTCCAACGGATATGAGTGTTCGACTCCTTGATCAAACCATTAAGCACCCAGTTGGAATTGCTGACAACCTACCCGTTCAAGTAGGTAATTTAACCTTTCTAGTCGAATTCATTGTCATTGACATAGAAGAGGACTCAAACGTTCCTCTAATTTTAGGTCGACCATTCTTAGCGTCCACCGGGGCGTTATTTGATGTAAGAAAGGGTAGAATGACACTTAGTAATGATGAGAAATCGATCACCTTTATGATTCGACAGTCTAAATATCCACAAACCAAAACCGTTGAACCAACAAAAACGATTGGTAAGAACCATGTTGTTTTACCAACTCCAACGGTAATGCTTAACAATAATAGAACGCCTAAGTGTGGGGAAAATGAAGTAACACCTAATGATGACTTGATAATAAAGAACCCCATAGTTGATACGAAATTAAATAACCCCGTTATTAACAGTTCAATGAAGAAACTTTTTAAACGGGTTATTGATGCTAAAAGTAAGGGAAACTTTAAGTTATATAACCGGTTAGTATCCAATCTGTCGCCTAAAGAAAAGGCGAAGCTAGTTGAATTTGTGGATATTACGGAAAAAGCTGGTCACTGGCTTAAAGCAAAAGTCACAGATTGGCAAGTTGATTATGGACCAAGAGAAATTAACGATGAACTTAATCACAATTTTGACACCACGGCTACCTAAGTGTGGGGAGATTCAAATGTTCTAAAAAGAAAATGCTATCTAGAGTTAGTTGTTCTGTTCTCGTGTAGTTCCGAGAATGGAACCTGATTGGTCTTTTCCGCTAGCAGACACTAAAGAACTAGTTTTCTCCCTCCATTCTGAATTTTTGTTTTGTAGGTTTTTTTATGAAATTAATATGCATTTTAATTTAAGTTTTTAAAAACAAAATTTACTTTAATTCATTAAGTTTAAAAAATGATTTCTAAAATTCGTCGTGAGTTAAAGACTAGGTCGTTGAGCCGAAATTGCTTTACCCGAGGGCGGGGCGACAAATTTTGTTATCATTTAATTTTATTGATCTAAAGTATGCAAAAAAAAAAATATTATATTAATTTTTGAACGTAGGGGTTATATACCAAACTTCAAAAATATGTATATATGTTTGTATTTTATGTTATGTACACAACAGGGTAAAACAGCGCACTTTCAAAGACTGTCATTAAGTTCAACAAAAAGCTACTAACTTTGATGACAAGGCGCAAAATATCAAATGTGATGTAAAATAATATGCTTACAAACTGGGTATTTTTAATCACTTTTCTACACTAATCACCCTCATGAATTTATAATTATAGTCTGATTTCATGCAAATGAGGGCATTGCATGATCTCAAGTGTGGGGAAGGGTTATAAATTCTCTCGGGTTTACACTTAGTTTATTTGCCAAATTTTGTGAAAATTTGAAAATTTTCAATTAAATGAACTCAAAATCATGTTTATACATATTTATGAACGATGAAAACTAGGTGATAATACCGAAATTATCGTTACCTCGAAAAGGACATAAATTGAGAAACACCCTAAAACGCTTGAATTCATTTAAAATGAAATAGAAGAAAATAAAAAGGCAAAGAAAGAAACTAAGTGTGGGAAGAATGTACCAAGTTATTCAATTTAAAACATATATCACATATTTTTGTACAAGATTATTGCAGGTACTTTTGCTTTGGACGATACTAATCAGTTTTACCCGGTTTACTATAATACATTTGAAAGAAAGATGGATCTACACGATGAATCAATTCCATCATTAAAAGGAAGTAAAGTCTTCCGAAAAAGACACGCGCTTCTTGATTTAGATCATGAAGTTGTCGTCCAGACCAGCTGTAGGTTGACGAAAAATCTAGAAAAGTCATCACTAAAATCAGCAGGAAATCCACGGACCTCAGCATCAAACAGGGTCGCCAAGTGGTCAGATTTATCCTAACCATGAGAAGGATTTATCTCGTACAATGGGGAGGCACCGTGCAAATTAGCTTGATAAGACTAATGAATCAGATCCCCAGAAAAGGATAATCTCCTTAAAGATTAAAAATCAGCTTTTAAGACTGATAATACTCAATCCTAGAGATTGACCTTAAAGATTGAGAATTCAAACTCATGGAATTTGATGATATCTAAACTCGAGCATGAACGAGAAAATATTTTGATCAAAAATACAAACCGATTTGTTTTCTGAAAAACCATTTTCAATGCGTTCATTACCATTGAACGTAAAATCCTAAGAAATTCTCCTGGAATTCATTAGGTCACCTGAACCAAATCGGGTGTCAACCGTAAGAACGGTGGTTGCATAGCATGGTCGGAGACAGGACCTCGTGCCAGACCGAAAAATTATAGGATGATCTTTACTATCGCTCCTACCAAGGATAGTTCTAGCATCCGACACATTAATAAGACCATAATCATCTGCATGTCACGGGACATTGCCTTAACAATTTCTTGTTCATCGCTTTCCTTTACAACCGGACGGTAGTTTACCGAAAGGTAATATACGGAACAAGTAAACTGGATGTGTGCTTTCCGATACCGGGATAACAGTGGATTACACGAACCTAAAAGTTTTAGCCAAAATATTGATCCACAAATATATTTTGCAACACCGATGATGGATCAAATCAGAAAACTTATCTAGGGTAAAAGCTAGAATGAATTTTCAAAAGATCAAATGTTTTCATAAAGATCCAATTTCCTTAATGGATCTAAATTTTTATAGTCATGTGGGACTGTAAACCATATCGTTACTACCATTGTTTATACCGCCATATCAAAATCACTGATGTACAAAGTGTGAAGAATAAAGAAGTGATTCTAGTATTTCAAGACTATATTGCTTGAGGACAAGCAACGCTCAAGTGTGGGGATATTGATAAGGCTAAAAAGGAACATATATTTCATAGCATTATCCCCCAAGAAAGACAAGATTTTAGTTGCAATTGTTCCATTTTCAAGTGATATTCGTTTATATTAAATAAGTGCGAAGACAAAAGGCAGATTCGACAAATTGAAGACAAAAAGGTCCAAAAAGCTCAAAAGTACAAGATACAATTAAAAAGGTTCAAATTATTGATGAAGAACGTCTAAAAATGACAAGAGTACAAGTTACAAAACGCAAAGTACACGATATAAAATAGTACGCAAGGACGTTCGAAAATCCGGAACCGGGACATGAGTCAACTCTCAACGCTCGACGCAACGGTGTAAAAATTACGAGTCAACTATGCACAAGAATAAAATATAATATTTAAATAATTCATAATAAGAATAATATTAAATAATAAAAAGTTGTTAATTGAGCATAGTTCAGGGGTCATAAATGAAAATTCAAATTTATAATTTGCCTATAAAAGGCTATGTAATTCGATCGATAGAGGGATACTTTTTTCGATCATTTTTTCTATCTTTTTCTTATTTTTCTATCTATCAATATCAATATCTATAATTTATATCTATAATTCTCTATCATAATGTTAATGTAATCAGATATAACAATAATCTTAATTTTAATTTTAAATTATGATAATAATAAGATTTATGATAGAGATCGTTTGAGTGTGTAAGTCGAAATTCTGTCCGTGTAACGCTACGCTATTTTTAATCATTGTAAGTTATGTTCAACCTTTTTACATTAATGTCTCGTAGCTAAGTTATTATTATGCTTATTTAAAACGAAGTAATCATGATGTTGGGCTAATTACTAAAATTGGGTAATTGGGCTTTGTACCATAATTGGGGTTTGGACAAAAGAACGACACTTGTGGAAATTAGACTATGGGCTATTAATGGGCTTTATATTTGTTTAACTAAATGATAGTTTGTTAATGTTAATATAAAGATTTACAATTGGGCGTCCCTATAAATTACCATATACACTCAATCGGACACGATGGGCGGGGTATTTATATGTACGAATAATCGTTCATTTAACCGGACACGGGAATGGATTAATAGCCACTAGAATAATTAAAACAGGGGTGAAATTATGTACAAGGACACTTGGTATAATTGATAACAAAATATTAAAACCTTGGGTTACACTCAGTCAACATCCTGGTGTAATTATTAAACAAAATATTAAAATCTTGTTACAGTTTAAGTCCCCAATTAGTTAGAATATTTAACTTTGGGTATAAGAATAATTTGACGAGGACACTCGCACTTTATATTTATGACTGATGGACTGTTATGGACAAAAACCAGACGGACATATTAAATAATCCAGGACAAAGGACAATTAACCCATGGGCATAAAACTAAAATCAACACGTCAAACATCATGATTACGGAAGTTTAAATAAGCATAATTCTTTTATTTCATATTTAATTTCTTTTATTTTATATTTAATTGCACTTCTAATTATCGCATTTTTATTGTTATTTTATTTAATTGCACTTTTAATTATCGTACTTTTTAATTATCGCAAGTTTATTTTATCGCACTTTTATTATTCGCAATTTCATTATCGTTATTTACTTTATGCTTTAATTTAAGTCTTGTATTTATTTTTAATATTTTACATTTGGTTTTAACTGCGACTAAAGTTTTAAAATCGACAAACCGGTCATTAAACGGTAAAAACCCCCTTTTATAATAATAATATTACTTATATATATATATTTGTATTTTTACAATTATTGTGTGTAAAAAAATATAGTATTAAACTTCACGAGCTCCCTGTGGAACGAACCGGACTTACTAAAAACTATAATATAATACGATTAGGTACACTGCCTATAAGTGTTGTAGAAAGGTTTAAGTATATCCACTCGATAAATAAATAAATAACTTGTGTAAAATTGTAGCATATTTAATAGTATTTCGCACTAAAAATAATACTATTTTGTATACACCCCCTACGACATCATGTAGTAACCAGCTAGTCCTAAAAACTGGCGTATGTGTTTCGGAGTTTTCGGGGTTTCCCACTTTTCAACAGTTTCTATCTTTGCCGGATCCACCTTAATACCTTCTTTGTTCACTATGTGACCGAGGAATTGAACTTCTTCCAACCAAAATACACACTTTGAAAACTTAGCGTACAATTCTTCCTTCCTCAATACTTCTAACACCTTTCTCAAATGTTCACCGTGTTCTTGGTCATTCTTTGAGTAAATAAGTATGTCATCAATGAAAACAATGACAAACTTGTCAAGGTATGGTCCACACACTCGGTTCATAAGGTCCATGAACACAGCTGGTGCATTAGTTAAACCAAACGGCATGACCATGAACTCGTAATGACCGTAACGTGTTCTAAAAGCAGTCTTTGGAATATCATCTTCTTTCACCCGCATTTGATGATACCCGGAACGTAAGTCAATCTTTGAATAAACAGACGAGCCTTGTAGTTGATCAAATAAGTCGTCGATTCTCGGTAGTGGGTAGCGGTTCTTGATGGTAAGTTTGTTCAACTCTCGGTAGTCGATACACAACCTGAATGTACCATATTTCTTCTTGACAAACAAAACAGGAGCTCCCCACGGTGATGTGCTTGGTCGAATGAAACCACGCTCTAAAAGTTCTTGTAATTGGCTTTGCAGTTCTTTCATCTCGCTGGGTGCGAGTCTGTAAGGAGCACGAGCTATTGGTGCAGCTCCTGGTACAAGATCTATTTGAAATTCAACGGATCGATGTGGGGGTAATCCCGGTAATTCTTTCGGAAATACATCGGGAAATTCTTTTGCAATGGGAACATCATTGATGCTCTTTTCTTCAGTTTGTACTTTCTCGACGTGTGCTAGAATAGCATAGCAACCTTTTCTTATTAGTTTTTGTGCCTTCAAATTACTAATAAGATGTAGCTTCGTGTTTCCCTTTTCTCCGTACACCATTAAGGGTTTTCCTTTTTCTCGTATAATGCGAATTGCATTTTTGTAACAAACGATCTCTGCTTTCACTTCTTTCAACCAGTCCATACCGATTATCACATCAAAACTCCCTAACTCTACTGGTATCAAATCAATCTTAAATGTTTCGCTAACCAGTTTAATTTCTCGATTCCGACATATATTATCTGCTGAAATTAATTTACCATTTGCTAATTTGAGTAAAAATTTACTATCCAAAGGCGTCAATGGACAACTTAATTTAGCACAAAAATCTCTACTCATATAGCTTCTATCCGCACCCGAATCAAATAAAACGTAAGCAGATTTATTATCAATAAGAAACGTACCCGTAACAAGCTCCGGGTCTTCCTGTGCCTCTGCCGCATTAATATTGAAAACTCTTCCGCGGCCTTGTCCATTCGTGTTCTCCTGGTTCGGGCAATTTCTAATAATGTGGCCCGATTTTCCACATTTATAACAAACTACATTGGCATAACTTGCTCCGACACTACTTGCTCCGCCATTACTCGTTCCGACACCATTTGTTCCTTTCGTTCTATTAACCCCTGGTCCGTAGACCTCACACTTCGCCGCGCTATGACTATTTCTCTTACATTTGTTGCAAAATTTGGTGCAGAACCTCGAGTGATACTTTTCACACCTTTGGCATAGCTGCTTCTGATTGTTGTTGTTGTTGCGGTTATTATTATTGTTGGGATGATTGTTGTTGTTGCTGTTGTTGTTGTTGTTGTTGTTGTTGTTGTTGTTGTTGTTGTTGGGCCGTTTGTTGTAGTTGCAATTGATGTTGCGATTGTTGGGATAATTGTTGCGATTATTGTTGTAATTGCTGTTGTTGTTGTATTGGTGATTCTTATCACCGTTTTCCTCCCACTTTCTTTTAACTTGCTTCACATTGGCCTCTTCAGCAGTCTGTTCTTTAATTCTTTCTTCAATCTGGTTCACTAGTTTGTGAGCCATTCTACATGCCTGTTGTATAAAGGCGGGCTCGTGTGAACTTATATCTTCTTGGATTCTTTCCGGTAATCCTTTCACAAACGCGTCGATCTTCTCTTCCTCATCTTCGAATGCTCCCGGACACAATAGGCACAATTCTGTGAATCGTCTTTCGTACGTGGTAATATCAAATCCTTGGGTTCGTAACCCTCTAAGTTCTGTCTTGAGCTTATTGACCTCGGTTCTGGGACGGTACTTCTCGTTCATCAAGTGCTTGAATGCTGACCACGGTAGTGCGTACGCATCGTCTTCTCCCACTTGCTCTAGATAGGTATTCCACCATGTTAACGCAGAACCTGTGAAGGTATGCGTAGCGTACTTCACTTTGTCCTCTTCAGTACACTTACTTATGGCAAACACAGATTCGACCTTCTCGGTCCACCGTTTCAATCCGATCGGTCCTTCGGTTCCATCAAATTCCAAAGGTTTGCAGGCAGTGAATTCTTTGTAGGTGCATCCTACATGATTTCCTGTACTGCTAGATCCAAGGTTATTGTTGGTATGTAGCGCAGCCTATACTGCGGCTATGTTTGAAGCTAGAAAAGTACGGAATTCCTCTTCATTCATATTCACGGTGTGTCGAGTAGTCGGTGCCATTTCCTTCAAAATTATCAAATGGAACAAGTTAATCATACAGAATATTAAGAGTAGTTAATAGTATTTCGTAGCATAATATGAACTCATTTATAAAAGCTTTTTCTTCATATTAGCGTTTTATAAGTTTAAATTCGGGTAGTACCTACCCGTTAAGTTCATACTTAGTAGCTAATATACAATTCAACTACTACAATTCTATATGAAAAACTAATTATAATAATATTTCGCGTTCAAACTTTTATACAATATTTTACAAACTTACAATACCGCTTATTTTACATAAAGCATGAAATATAGCACATAATAACTTTGATACAAGATAGTTGTGAAGATAATTCTAGCTAGTACACAAGTCGTTCAGTAAAGGCAATAAAGACACGTAATTCATACGTCCAGAAACAAGTCATGCATTCTGGTTTTACTAGGACTACTTCCCATCCTTGGTGTTGTGGAACATAACCGTTATGGCCGTTGATAAGATAGCGTGTTGTAATGTCGTCAAAGGGACGAGGGTTACGTAATGTCCAACAGTCCCGTAACAATCTAAAAACCTCATTTCTTACCCCAATTACCGACTCCGTCACTTGTGGGAACGTTTTGTTTAATAGTTGTAGCCCGATGTTCTTGTTCTCACTTTGGTGAGAAGCGAACATTACTAATCCGTAAGCATAACATGCTTCTTTATGTTGCATGTTAGCCGCTTTTTCTAAATCACGAAGTCCAATATTCGGATATATTGAGTCAAAATAATTTCTTAACCCATTGCGTAAAATAGCATTTGGGTTCCCCGCAATATATGCGTCAAAGTAAACACATCGTAACTTATGGATTTCCCAATGTGATATCCCCCATCTTTCGAACGAAAGCCTTTTATAAACCAAGGCATTCTTGGAACGTTCTTCGAATGTCTTACAAACTGATCTCGCCTTAAATAGTTGTGTCGAAGAATTCTGACCGACTCTAGACAAGATTTCATCAATCATGTCTCCGGGTAGGTCTCTTAAAATATTGGGTTGTCTATCCATTTTGTGTTTTTATACTGTAAAATAGACAAGAGTTAGATTCATAAAAAAAAAATACTTATTAATACAAGCAATTTTTACATATATCATAAAGCATAAGCACACTATATTACATATATTACACCACACGAATACAACTATCTTATTCCGACTCGCTTGTTTCTTCTTCTTCTTCGGTTTTGGTTCGTTTTGCCAAGTTTCTAGGGATATATGATGTTCCCCTAATACTAGCTGTTATTTTCCACAACGGTTTAGAAAAACCTGGTGGTTTAGAGGTTCCTGGGTCATTGTTACAACTTAAGGACTTCGGGGGTTGACGATACATATAAAGTTCATCAGGGTTGGAATTAGATTTCTCTATTTTTATGCCCTTTCCCTTATTATTTTCTTTTGCCTTTTTAAATTCAGTTGGGGTAATTTCTATAACATCATCGGAATTCTCGTCGGAATCCGATTCATCGGAGAATTGGTAATCCTCCCAATATTTTGCTTCCTTGGCGGAAAAACCATTGACCATAATTAACCTTGGTCGGTTGGTTGAGGATTTTATTTTACTTAACCGTTTTATTATTTCCCCCACCGGTTCTATTTCCTCCTCCGGTTCCTCTTCTTCCGGTTCTGATTCTTCTTCCGATTCTGACTCTTCTTCCGGTTCCTCTTCGGGAACTTGTGAATCAGTCCACGAATCATTCCAATTTACATTTGACTCTTCATTATTATTAGGTGAGTCAATGGGACTTATTCTAGAGGTAGACATCTATCACATAATATCAAACACGTTAAGAGATTAATATATCACATAATATTCACATGTTAAAAATATATAGTTTCCAACAAAATTTGTTAAGCAAACATTTTTCAAGTAAACACGGTCGAAGTCCAGACTCACTAATGCATCCTAACAAACTCGATAAGACACACTAATGCAAAATTCTGGTTCTCTAAGACCAACGCTCGGATACCAACTGAAATGTCCCGTTCTTATTGATTAAAAACGTTCCATATTAATTGATTTCGTTGCGAGGTTTTGACCTCTATATGAGACGTTTTTCAAAGACTGCATTCATTTTTAAAACAAACCATAACCTTTATTTCATAAATAAAGGTTTAAAAAGCTTTACGTAGATTATCAAATAATGATAATCTAAAATATCCTGTTTACACACGACCATTACATAATGGTTTACAATACAAATATGTTACATCGAAATCAGTTTCTTGAATGCAGTTTTTACACAATATCATACAAACATGGACTCCAAATCTTGTCCTTATTTTAGTATGCAACAGCGGAAGCTCTTAGTATTCACCTGAGAATAAACATGCGTTAAACGTCAACAAAAATGTTGGTGAGTTATAGGTTTAACCTATATATATCAAATCGTAACAATAGACCACAAGATTTCATATTTCAATACACATCCCATACATAGAGATAAAAATCATTCATATGGTGACCACCTGATAACCGACATTAACAAGATGCATATATAAGAATATCCCCATCATTCCGGGACACCCTTCGGATATGATATAAATTTCGAAGTACTAAAGCATCCGGTACTTTGGATGGGGCTTGTTGGGCCCAATAGATCTATCTTTAGGATTCGCGTCAATTAGGGTGTCTGTTCCCTAATTCTTAGATTACCAGACTTAATAAAAAGGGGCATATTCGATTTCGATAATTCAACCATAGAATGTAGTTTCACGTACTTGTGTCTATTTTGTAAATCATTTATAAAACCTGCATGTATTCTCATCCTAAAAATATTAGATTTTAAAAGTGGGACTATAACTCACTTTCACAGATTTTTACTTCGTCGGGAAGTAAGACTTGGCCACTGGTTGATTCACGAACCTATAACAATATATACATATATATCAAAGTATGTTCAAAATATATTTACAACACTTTTAATATATTTTGATGTTTTAAGTTTATTAAGTTAGCTGTCCTCGTTAGTAACCTACAACTAGTTGTCCACAGTTAGATGTACAGAAATAAATCGATAAATATTATCTTGAATCAATCTACGACCCAGTGTATACGTATCTCAATATTGATCACAACTCAAACTATATATATTTTGGAATCAACCTCAACCCTGTATAGCTAACTCCAACATTCACATATAGTGTCTATGGTTGTTCCGAAATATATATAGATGTGTCGACATGATAGGTCGAAACATTGTATACGTGTCTACGGTATCTCAAGATTACATAATATACAATACAAGTTGATTAAGTTATGGTTGGAATAGATTTGTTACCAATTTTCACGTAGCTAAAATGAGAAAAATTATCCAATCTTGTTTTACCCATAACTTCTTCATTTTAAATCCGTTTTGAGTGAATCAAATTGCTATGGTTTCATATTGAACTCTATTTTATGAATCTAAATAGAAAAAGTATAGGTTTAGAGTCAGAAAAATAAGTTACAAGTCGTTTTTGTAAAGGTAGTCATTTCAGTCGAAAGAATGACGTCTAGATGACCATTTTAGAAAACATACTTCCACTTTGAGTTTAACCATAATTTTTGGATATAGTTTCATGTTCATAATAAAAATCATTTTCACAGAATAACAACTTTTAAATCAAAGTTTATCATAGTTTTTAATTAACTAACCCAAAACAGCCCGCGGTGTTACTACGACGGCGTAAATCCGGTTTTACGGTGTTTTTCGTGTTTCCAGGTTTTAAATCATTAAGTTAGCATATCATATAGATATAGAACATGTGTTTAGTTGATTTTAAAAGTCAAGTTAGAAGGATTAACTTTTGTTTGCGAACAAGTTTGGAATTAACTAAACTATGTTCTAGTGATTACAAGTTTAAACCTTCGAATAAGATAGCTTTATATGTATGAATCGAATGATGTTATGACCATCATTACTACCTTAAGTTCCTTGGATAAACCTACTGGAAAAGAGAAAAATGGATCTAGCTTCAACGGATCCTTGGATGGCTCGAAGTTCTTGAAGCAGAATCACGACACGAAAACAAGTTCAAGTAAGATCATCACTTGAAATAAGATTGTTATAGTTATAGAAATTGAACCAAAGTTTGAATATGATTATTACCTTGTATTAAAATGATAACCTACTGTAAGAAACAAAGATTTCTTGAGGTTGGATGATCACCTTACAAGATTGGAAGTGAGCTAGCAAACTTGAAAGTATTCTTGATTTTATGTAACTAGAACTTGTAGAATATATGAAGAACACTTAGAACTTGAAGATAGAACTTGAGAGAGATCAATTAGATGAAGAAAATTGAAGAATGAAAGTGTTTGTAGGTGTTTTTGGTCGTTGGTGTATGGATTAGATATAAAGGATATGTAATTTTGTTTTCATGTAAATAAGTCATGAATGATTACTCATATTTTTGTAATTTTATGAGATATTTCATGCTAGTTGCCAAATGATGGTTCCCACATGTGTTAGGTGACTCACATGGGCTGCTAAGAGCTGATCATTGGAGTGTATATACCAATAGTACATACATCTAAAAGCTTTGTATTGTACGAGTACGAATACGGGTGCATACGAGTAGAATTGTTGATGAAACTGAACGAGGATGTAATTGTAAGCATTTTTGTTAAGTAGAAGTATTTTGATAATTGTATTGAAGTGTTTCAAAAGTGTATAAATACATATTAAAACACTACATGTATATACATTTTAACTGAGTCGTTAAGTCATCGTTAGTCGTTACATGTAAGTGTTGTTTTGAAACCTTTAGGTTAACGATCTTGTTAAATGTTGTTAACCCAATGTTTATAATATCAAATGAGATTTTAAATTATTATATTATCATGATATTATCATGTATGAATATCTCTTAATATGATATATATACATTAAATGTCTTTACAACGATAATCGTTACATATATGTCTCGTTTAAAAATCATTAATTTAGTAGTCTTGTTTTTACATATGTAGTTCATTGTTAATATACTTAATGATATGTTTACTTATCATAGTATCATGTTAACTATATATATATCCATATATATGTCATCATATAGTTTTTACAAGTTTTAACGTTCGTGAATCACGGTCAACTTGGGTGGTCAATTGTCTATATGAAACATATTTCAATTAATCAAGTCTTAACAAGTTTGATTGCTTAACATGTTGGAAACATTTAATCATATAAATATCAATCTCAATTAATATATATAAACATGGAAAAGTTTGGGTCACTACAGGTTTGATTTATGAAATGTGTTTAGTTGTATTCCTCTTTAAAATACCTTTCCAACGATATAAGATACGTGTTTTGAATGTTTACGATTCATAAGTTATGGTTGTTTGAAGTTGAAATCGTCTAAGTGTTAAACTGTCCAGAAATTGCTGAAACAGATGCAGATGCGGCGCATCTGCCTTAGATGCGGCGCATCTGAGGCAGACTGCCCAAAAATCTCCGTTTTCGTTTAATTCTAGCTATGCTATGCACCCCCGATTGATATGAAACTTGGCCAACATGCTTATACATGACTTCTAAGCTCAGGAAAATAGTTCGGGACCAGACCCGACCCGTTGACTTTTTCGTTGACTTTGACCAAGTTTGACTTTTAGTTAAACTTAACAAAACACTTATGCAATCGTTCTAATCTTATTTTATACTTGATTCTTGCATGAAACTTGACAACGTGATTCACATGCTATATAATCGAGTCGTAACGAGCCATATGACTAATTGAACACATTTCGCCCGACCTTGTGTCGTAACCGGTTAATTGATACAACTTACTTGTTTAGGTCAAGGCTAAGCAACTTTCATGCACACGTTTACTTTGTGAAGTACATTTATACTCGTGCACTCGAGGTGAGATCATAGTCTCAACTTTTCAACAACTTTTATACTTTTAAATCATGGGATGAGAAACATATACGGTATTATACTACATACTTTATACTTTGAACACATGTACGAAAACAAACATTCCACAGCGAGCTAGAACAAAAAGCCTCAATTCGATTATCATTAGTTACACTTGCAGGGTGTAAGCGAGAACTTATATTATGTGATCACATGGGCTTGACGAGCCTCATTCGGACGGTTCGCTACCGTTAGCGGATGAAATATATTTTCGGGTTTAGTGTATGTTCTAACACTACGCAACAGGGTGCAAAATAGTTACGTCTTGATAATTGGGTGCTCGCGAACATACATTTGGAATGCAAACGATTTAGATAATCAACATTATGGAAATACAAAATCTTGTGTTCAAAAACAACGTTTACAAACACCTTTGATTTCACCAACGTTTTTCGTTGACAGTTTTCTATATGTTTCTCAGGTTCATGAATGACTATTTGATATATGCTTCCGCGTACACTTATACTTGCTTGGAGTCAAGCATACATGCATACATTCTGATTATTTGCTTGTGGTCAAGCATACATGCGCACACTTTGATATACTTGCTTGGGGTCAAACATACATACTTACGCTATTTATAGCAACTGTAATTTTAAACTAATTATGTCGCGAGTTATTTCATTTATACTTTATAACTTTTGTAAACTTAAACTTGTTGTCGAACCGTTGGATAAACTAAATTTTGTAAGTCTTGCACGTTTCAAATGAATGCGACATAATTTTGGTCAAACGTGCCTCATATAGGGACTACGACCACGTAACGGGACCTAAGTTAACGACGCCGTCAATGATGATTTTGTCGGGTCGCTACACCCGCTTTATTTCGTTACGTATGTTGTAATTCTCCAAGGGGGACCTCATAAAGAGAATTTGCGTCAATATAAACATTGAAAACTTGTGCGCCATAAGAACAAAAATCAGTACCACATCTTTCATCTCTTTTTCTAACCGCGTTCCAAACACCCATTAAAATATAGTCACCCTGATGTGTAGTAATAAAGTGTGAAATTTTATTCCATAACACCATCTTATACGCGACCAATTGAGGAGCATAAACATTAACCATAAACATCTCTATATTCTCCCGTAACCACTTTCCTTTAACAATGACATAATTTACATCGCACCAAATATCGCTTTTTGCAAAGGCATTCGGGTCCCATAACGATATTAAACCACCTGACCAACCTCGTGATAACGACACCGTATAATCGAAATTGGGATTACCCCATAACGAAAGTAACCGAAACATCTTAAGCTGGGGAATTTTAGATTCTTGTAAAACGAGAAAATCAATCTTTCACGTAACACACGTATCCTTTATCCACTGTCGCTTAATCAAAACTTCTGACCCGCAACTATTAATGGATAAAAACTGAAATGTCCCGTTCTTATTGATTAAAAACGTTCCATATTAATTGATTTCGTTGCGAGGTTTTGACCTCTATATGAGACGTTTTTCAAAGACTGCATTCATTTTTAAAACAAACCATAACCTTTATTTCATAAATAAAGGTTTAAAAAACTTTACGTAGATTATCAAATAATGATAATCTAAAATATCCTGTTTACACACGACCATTACATAATGGTTTACAATACAAATATGTTACATCGAAATCAGTTTCTGGAATGCAGTTTTTACACAATATCATACAAACATGGACTCCAAATCTTGTCCTTATTTTAGTATGCAACAGCGGAAGCTCTTAGTATTCACCTGAGAATAAACATGCTTTAAACGTCAACAAAAATGTTGGTGAGTTATAGGTTTAACCTATATATATATCAAATCGTAACAATAGACCACAAGATTTCATATTTCAATACACATCCCATACATAGAGATAAAAACCATTCATATGGTGAACACCTGGTAACCGACATTAACAAGATGCATATATATAAGAATATCCCCATCATTCCGGGACACCCTTCGGATATGATATAAATTTCGAAGTACTAAAGCATCCGGTACTTTGGATGGGGTTTGTTAGGCCCAATAGATCTATCTTTAGGATTCGCGTCAATTAGGGTGTCTGTTCCCTGATTCTTAGATTACCAGACTTAATAAAAAAGGGCATATTCGATTTCGATAATTCAACCATAGAATGTAGTTTCACGTACTTGTGTCTATTTTGTAAATCATTTATAAAACCTGCATGTATTCTCATCCCAAAAATATTAGATTTTAAAAGTGGGACTATAACTCACTTTCACAGATTTTTACTTCGTCGGGAAGTAAGACTTGGCCACTGGTTGATTCACGAACCTATAACAATATATACATATATATCAAAGTATGTTCAAAATATATTTACAACACTTTTAATATATTTTGATGTTTTAAGTTTATTAAGTCAGCTGTCCTCGTTAGTAACCTACAACTAGTTGTCCACAGTTAGATGTACAGAAATAAATCGATAAATATTATCTTGAATCAATCCACGACCCAGTGTATACGTATCTCAGTATTGATCACAACTCAAACTATATATATTTTGGAATCAACCTCAACCCTGTATAGCTAACTCCAACATTCACATATAGAGTGTCTATGGTTGTTCCGAAATATATATAGATGTGTCGACATGATAGGTCGAAACATTGTATACGTGTCTATGGTATCTCAAGATTACATAATATACAATACAAGTTGATTAAGTTATGGTTAGAATAGATTTGTTACCAATTTTCACGTAGCTAAAATGAGAAAAATTATCCAATCTTGTTTTACCCATAACTTCTTCATTTTAAATCCGTTTTGAGTGAATCAAATTGCTATGGTTTCATATTGAACTCTATTTTATGAATCTAAACAGAAAAGTATAGGTTTATAGTCGGAAAAATAAGTTACAAGTCATTTTTGTAAAGGTAGTCATTTCAGTCGAAAGAACGACGTCTAGATGACCATTTTAGAAAACATACTTCCACTTTGAGTTTAACCATAATTTTTGGATATAGTTTCATGTTCATAATAAAAATCATTTTCTCAGAATAACAACTTTTAAATCAAAGTTTATCATAGTTTTTAATTAACTAACCCAAAACAGCCCGCGGTGTTACTACGACGGCGTAAATCCGGTTTTACGGTGTTTTTCGTGTTTCCAGGTTTTAAATCATTAAGTTAGCATATCATATAGATATAGAACATGTGTTTAGTTGATTTTAAAAGTCAAGTTAGAAGGATTAACTTTTGTTTGCGAACAAGTTTAGAATTAACTAAACTATGTTCTAGTGATTACAAGTTTAAACCTTCGAATAAGATAGCTTTATATGTATGAATCGAATGATGTTATGAATATCATTACTACCTTAAGTTCCTTGGATAAACCTACTGGAAAAGAGAAAAATGGATCTAGCTTCAATGGATCCTTGGATGGCTCGAAGTTCTTGAAGCAAAATCATGACACGAAAACAAGTTCAAGTAAAATCATCACTTGAAATAAGATTGTTATAGTTATAGAAATTGAACCAAAGTTTGAATATGATTATTACCTTGTATTAGAATGATAACCTACTGTAAGAAACAAAGATTTCTTGAGGTTGGATGATCACCTTACAAGATTGGAAGTGAGCTAGCAAACTTGAAAGTATTCTTGATTTTATGAAACTAGAACTTTTGAAATTTATGAAGAACACTTAGAACTTGAAGATAGAACTTGAGAGAGATCAATTAGATGAAGAAAATTGAAGAATGAAAGTGTTTGTAGGTGTTTTTGGTCGTTGGTGTATGGATTAGATATAAAGGATATGTAATTTTGTTTTCATGTAAATAAGTCATGAATGATTACTCATATTTTTGTAATTTTATGAGATATTTCATGCTAGTTGCCAAATGATGGTTCCCACATGTGTTAGGTGACTCACATGGGCTGCTAAGAGCTGATCATTGGAGTGTATATACCAATAGTACATACATCTAAAAGCTGTGTATTGTACGAGTACGAATACGGGTGCATACGAGTAGAATTGTTGATGAAACTGAACGAGGATGTAATTGTAAGCATTTTTGTTAAGTAGAAGTATTTTGATAAGTGTCTTGAAGTCTTTCAAAAGTGTGTGAATACATATTAAAACACTACATGTATATACATTTTAACTGAGTCGTTAAGTCATCGTTAGTCGTTACATGTAAATGTTGTTTTGAAACCTTTAGGTTAACGATCTTGTTGAATGTTGTTAACCCATTGTTTATTATAAAAAATGAGATATTAAATTGTTATATTATCATGATATTATGATATATAATATATCTCAGTATGATGTATATACAGTTAAATGTCGTTACAACGATAATCGTTACATATATGTCTCGTTTCGAAATCATTAAGTTAGTAGTCTTATTTTTACATATGTATTTCATTGTTAATACACTTAATAATATATTTACTTATCATTTAACATAATTAACCAAGTGTATCAATATCTTAATATGATTCATATGTACCTAGTAAGACGTTGTTATAACGATAATCGTTATATATATCGTTTTCGAGTTTCTTAAATTAATAGTCTCATTTTTATGTATATAACTCATTGTTAAAATACCTAATGAGATACATACTTATAATAAAAACATGTTAACTATATATATAACCATATATATGTCATCGTATAGTTTTTACAAGTTTTAACGTTCGTGAATCACCGGTCAACTTGGGTGGTCAATTGTCTATATGAAACATATTTCAATTAATCAAGTCTTAACAAGTTTGATTGCTTAACATGTTGGAAACATTTAATCATGTAAATATCAAACTCAATTAATATATATAAACATGGAAAAGTTCGGGTCACTACAGTACCTACCCGTTAAATAAATTTCGTCCCGAAATTTTAGGCTGTTGAAGGTGTTGAAGAATCTTCTGGAAATAGATGCGGGTATTTCTTCTTCATCTGATCTTCACGCTCCCAGGTGAACTCGGGTCCTCTACGAGCATTCCATCGAACCTTAACAATTGGTATCTTATTTTGCTTAAGTCTTTTAACCTCACGATCCATTATTTCGACGGGTTCTTCGATGAATTGAAGTTTTTCGTTGATTTGGATTTCATCTAACGGAATAGTGAGATCTTCTTTAGCAAAACATTTCTTCAAATTCGAGACGTGGAAAGTGTTATGTACAGCCGCGAGTTGTTGAGGTAACTCAAGTCGGTAAGCTACTGGTCCGACACGATCAATAATCTTGAATGGTCCAATATACCTTGGATTTAATTTCCCTCGTTTACCAAATCGAACAACGCCTTTCCAAGGTGCAACTTTAAGCATGACCATCTCTCCAATTTCAAATTCTATATCTTTTCTTTTAATGTCAGCGTAGCTCTTTTATCGACTTTGGGCGGTTTTCAACCGTTGTTGAATTTGGATGATCTTCTCGGTAGTTTCTTGTATAATCTCCGGACCCGTAATCTGTCTATCCCCCACTTCACTCCAACAAATCGGAGACCTGAACTTTCTACCATAAAGTGCTTCAAACGGCGCCATCTCAATGCTTGAATGGTAGCTGTTGTTGTAGGAAAATTCTGCTAACGGTAGATGTCGATCCCAACTGTTTCCGAAATCAATAACACATGCTCGTAGCATGTCTTCAAGTGTTTGTATCGTCCTTTCGCTCTGCCCATCAATTTGTGGATGATAGGCAGTACTCATGTCTAGACGAGTTCCTAATGCTTGCTGTAATGTCTGCCAGAATCTTGAAATAAATCTGCCATCCCTATCAGAGATAATAGAGATTGGTATTCCATATCTGGAGACGACTTCCTTCAAATACAGTCGTGCTAACTTCTCCATCTTCTCATCTTCTCTTATTGGCAGGAAGTGTGCTGATTTGGTGAGACGATCAACTATTACCCAAATAGTATCAAAACCACTTGCAGTCCTTGGCAATTTAGTGATGAAATCCATGGTAATGTTTTCCCATTTCCATTCTGGGATTTCGGGTTGTTGAAGTAGACCTGATGGTTTCTGATGCTCAGCTTTGACCTTAGAACACGTCAAACATTCTCCTACGTATTTAGCAACATCGGCTTTCATACCCGGCCACCAAAAATGTTTCTTGAGATCCTTGTACATCTTCCCCGTTCCAGGATGTATTGAGTATCTGGTTTTATGAGCTTCTCTAAGTACCATTTCTCTCATATCTCCAAATTTTGGTACCCAAATCCTTTCAGCCCTATACCGGGTTCCTTCTTCCCGAATATTAAGATGCTTCTCCGATCCTTTGGGTATTTCATCCTTTAAATTTCCCTCTTTGAAAACTCCTTGTTGCGCCTCCTTTATTTGAGTAGTAAGGTTATTATGAATCATTATATTCATAGATTTTACTCGAATGGGTTCTCTGTCCTTCCTGCTCAAGGCATCGGCTACCACATTTGCCTTCCCCGGGTGGTAACGAATCTCAAAGTCGTAATCATTCAACAATTCAATCCACCTACATTGCCTCATATTCAGTTGTTTCTGATTAAATATGTGTTGAAGACTTTTGTGGTCGGTATATATAATACTTTTGACCCCATATAAGTAGTGCCTCCAAGTCTTTAATGCAAAAACAACCGCGCCTAATTCCAAATCATGCGTCGTATAATTTTGCTCGTGAATCTTCAATTGTCTAGAGGCATAAGCAATCACCTTCGTTCGTTGCATTAATACACAACCGAGACCTTGCTTTGATGCGTCACAATAAATCACAAAATCATCATTCCCTTCAGGCAATGACAATATAGGTGCCGTAGTTAGCTTTTTCTTCAATAACTGAAACGCTTTCTCTTGTTCATCCTTCCATTCAAATTTCTTCCCTTTATGCGTTAATGCAGTCAAGGGTTTTGCTATTCTGGAAAAGTCTTGGATGAACCTTCTGTAGTAACCAGCTAGTCCTAAAAACTGGCGTATGTGTTTCGGAGTTTTCGGGGTTTCCCACTTTTCAACAGTTTCTATCTTTGCCGGATCCACCTTAATACCTTCTTTGTTCACTATGTGACCGAGGAATTGAACTTCTTCCAACCAAAATGCACACTTTGAAAACTTAGCGTACAATTCTTCCTTCCTCAATACTTCTAACACCTTTCTCAAATGTTCACCGTGTTCTTGGTCATTCTTTGAGTAAATAAGTATGTCATCAATGAAAACAATGACAAACTTGTCAAGGTATGGTCCACACACTCGGTTCATAAGGTCCATGAACACAGCTGGTGCATTAGTTAAACCAAACGGCATGACCATAAACTCGTAATGACCGTAACGTGTTCTGAAAGCAGTCTTTGGAATATCATCTTCTTTCACCCGCATTTGATGATACCCGGAACGTAAGTCAATCTTTGAATAAACAGACGAGCCTTGTAGTTGATCAAATAAGTCGTCGATTCTCGGTAGTGGGTAGCGGTTCTTGATGGTAAGTTTGTTCAACTCTCGGTAGTCGATACATAACCTGAATGTACCATCTTTCTTCTTGACAAACAAAACAGGAGCTCCCCACGGTGATGTGCTTGGTCGAATGAAACCACGCTCTAAAAGTTATTGTAATTGGCTTTGCAGTTCTTTCATCTCGTTGGGTGCGAGTCTGTAAGGAGCATGAGCTATTGGTGCAGCTCCTGGTACAAGATCTATTTGAAATTCAACGGATCGATGTGGGGGTAATCCCGGTAATTCTTTCGGAAATACATCGGGAAATTCTTTTGCGACGGGAACATCATTGATGCTCTTTTCTTCAGTTTATACTTTCTCGACGTGTGCTAGAACAGCATAGCAACCTTTTCTTATTAGTTTTTGTGCCTTCAAATTACTAATAAGATGTAGCTTCGTGTTGCCCTTTTCTCTGTACACCATTAAGGGTTTTCCTTTTTCTCGTATAATGCGAATTGCATTTTTGTAACAAACGATCTCTGCTTTCACTTCTTTCAACCAGTCCATACCGATTATCACATCAAAACTCCCTAACTCTACTGGTATCAAATCAATCTTAAATGTTTCGCTAACCAGTTTAATTTCTCGATTCCGACATATATTATCTGCTGAAATTAATTTACCATTTGCTAATTCGAGTAAAAATTTACTATCCAAAGGCGTCAATGGACAACTTAATTTAGCACAAAAATCTCTACTCATATAG
This sequence comes from Rutidosis leptorrhynchoides, assembly GCF_046630445.1. Classification (NCBI taxonomy): domain Eukaryota; kingdom Viridiplantae; phylum Streptophyta; class Magnoliopsida; order Asterales; family Asteraceae; genus Rutidosis; species Rutidosis leptorrhynchoides. Next base: position 362,333,600 of record NC_092339.1, read on the forward strand.
CTTCTATCCGCACCCGAATCAAATAAAACGTAAGCAGATTTATTGTCAATAAGAAACGTACCCGTAACAAGCTCCGGGTCTTCCTGTGCCTCTGCCGCATTAATATTGAAAACTCTTCCGCGGCCTTGTCCACTCGTGTTCTCCTGGTTCGGGCAATTTCTAATAATGTGGCCCGGTTTTCCACATTTATAACAAACTACATTGGCATAACTTGCTCCGACACTACTTGCTCCGCCATTACTCGTTCCGACACCATTTGTTCCTTTCGTTCTATTAACCCCTGGTCCGTAGACCTCACACTTCACTGCGCTATGACCATTTCTTTTACACTTGTTGCAAAATTTGGTGCAGAACCCCGAGTGATACTTTTCACACCTTTGGCATAGCTGCTTCTGATTGTTGTTGTTGTTACGGTTATTATTGTTGTTGGGATGATTGTTGTAGTTGCTGTTGCTGTTGTTGTTGTTGTTGTTGGGCCGTTTGTTGTAGTTGCGATTGATGTTGCGATTGTTGGGATAATTGTTGCGATTATTATTGTAATTGCTGTTGTTGTTGTATTGGTGATTCTTATCACCGTTTTCCTCCCACTTTCTTTTGACTTTCTTCACATTGGCCTCTTCAGCAGTCTGTTCTTTAATTCTTTCTTCAATCTGGTTCACTAGTTTGTGAGCCATTCTACATGCCTGTTGTATAGAGGCGGGCTCGTGTGAACTTATATCTTCTTGGATTCTTTCCGGTAATCCTTTCACAAATGCGTCGATCTTCTCTTCCTCATCTTCGAATGCTCCCGGACACAATAGGCACAATTCTGTGAATCGTCTTTCGTACGTGGTAATATCAAATCCTTGGGTTCGTAACCCTCTAAGTTCTGTCTTGAGCTTATTGACCTCGGTTCTGGGACGGTACTTCTCGTTCATCAAGTGCTTGAATGCTGACCACGGTAGTGCGTACGCATCGTCTTCTCCCACTTGCTCTAGATAGGTATTCCACCATGTTAACGCAGAACCTGTGAAGGTATGCGTAGCGTACTTCACTTTGTCCTCTTCAGTACACTTACTTATGGCAAACACCGATTCGACCTTCTCGGTCCACCGTTTCAATCCGATCGGTCCTTCGGTTCCATCAAATTCCAAAGGTTTGCAGGCAGTGAATTCTTTGTAGGTGCATCCTACACGATTTCCTGTACTGCTAGATCCAAGGTTATTGTTGGTATGTAGCACAGCCTGTACTACGGCTATGTTTGAAGCTAGAAAAGTACGGAATTCCTCTTCATTCATATTCACGGTGTGTCGAGTAGTCGGTGCCATTTCCTTCAAAATAGTCAAATGGAACAAGTTAATCATACAGAATATTAAGAGTAGTTAATAGTATTTCGTAGCATAATATGAACTCATTTATAAAAGCTTTTTCTTCATATTAGCATTTTATAAGTTTAAATTCGGGTAGTACCTACCCGTTAAGTTCATACTTAATAGCTAATATACAATTCAACTACTACAATTCTATATGAAAAACTGATTATAATAATATTTCGCGTTCAAACTTTTATACAATATTTTACAAACTTACAATACCGCTTATTTTACATAAAGCATGAAATATAGCACACAATAACTTTGATATAAGATAGTTGTGAAGATAATTCTAGCTAGTACACAAGTCGTTTAGCAAAGGCAATAAAGACACGTAATTCATACGTCCAGAAACAAGTCATGCATTCTGGTTTTACTAGGACTACTTCCCATCCTTGGTCTTGTGGAACATAACCGTTATGGCCATTGATAAGACAGCGTGTTGTAACTTTGTCAAAGGGACGAGGGTTACGTAATGTCCAACAGTCCCGTAATAATCTAAAAACCTCATTTCTTACCCCAATTACCGACTCCGTCACTTGTGGAAACGTTTTGTTTAATAGTTGTAGCCCGATGTTCTTGTTCTCACTTTGGTGAGAAGCGAACATTACTAATCCGTAAGCATAACATGCTTCTTTATGTTGCATGTTAGCCGCTTTTTCTAAATCACGAAGTCCAATATTCGGATATATTGAGTCAAAATAATTTCTTAACCCGTTGCGTAAAATAGCATTTGGGTTCCCCGCAATATATGCGTAAAAGTAAACACATCGTAACTTATGGGTTTCCCAATGTGATATCCCCCATCTTTCAAACGAAAGTCTCTTATAAACCAAGACATTCTTGGAACATTCTTTGAATGTCTTACAAACTGATCTCGCCTTAAATAATTGTGCCGAGGAATTCTGACCGACTCTAGACAAGATTTCATCAATCATGTCTCCGGGTAAGTCTCTTAAAATATTGGGTTGTCTATCCATTTTGTGTTTTTAAACTGTAAAATAGACAAGAGTTAGATTCATAAAAAAATACTTATTAATACAAGCAATTTTTACATATATCATAAAGCATAAGCACACTATATTACATATATTACACCACACGAATACAACTATCTTATTCTGACTCGCTCGTTTCTTCTTCTTCGGTTTTGGTTCATTTTGCCAAGTTTCTAGGGATATATGATGTTCCCCTAATACTAACTGTCGTTTTCCACAACGGTTTAGAAAAACCTGGTGGTTTAGAGGTTCCCGGGTCATTGTTACAACTTAAGGACTTCGGGGGTTGACGATACATATAAAGTTCATCGGGGTTGGAATTAGATTTCTCTATTTTTATGCCCTTTCCCTTATTATTTTCTTTTGCCTTTTTAAATTCAGTTGGGGTAATTTCTATAACATCATCGGAATTCTCGTCGGAATCCGATTCATCGGAGAATTGGTAATCCTCCCAATATTTTGCTTCCTTGGCGGAAACACCATTGACCATAATTAACCTTGGTCGGTTGGTTGAGGATTTTCTTTTACTTAACCGTTTTATTATTTCCCCCACCGGTTCTATTTCTTCATCCGGTTCCGATTCTTCTTCCGGTTCCGATTCTTCTTCCGGTTCCGACTCTTCTTCCGGTTCCTCTTCGGGAACTTGTGAATCAGTCCACGAATCATTCCAATTTACATTTGACTCTTCATTATTATTAGGTGAGTCAATGGGACTTGTTCTAGAGGTAGACATCTATCACATAATATCAAACACGTTAAGAGATTAATATATCACATAATATTCACATGTTAAAAATATATAGTTTCCAACAAAATTTGTTAAGCAATCATTTTTCAAGTAAACACGGTCGAAGTCCAGACTCACTAATGCATCCTAACAAACTCGATAAGACACACTAATGCAAAATTCTGGTTCTCTAAGACCAACGCTCTGATACCAACTGAAATGTCCCGTTCTTATTGATTAAAAACGTTCCATATTAATAGATTTCGTTGCGAGGTTTTGACCTCTATATGAGACGTTTTTCAAAGACTGCATTCATTTTTAAAACAAACCATAACCTTTATTTCATAAATAAAGGTTTAAAAAACTTTACGTAGATTATCAAATAATGATAATCTAAAATATCTTGTTTACACACGACCATTACATAATGGTTTACAATACAAATATGTTACATCGAATCAGTTTCGGGAATGCAGTTTTTACACAATATCATACAAACATGGACTCCAAATCTTGTCCTTATTTTAGTATGCAACAGCGGAAGCTCTTAGTATTCACCTGAGAATAAACATGCTTTAAACGTCAACAAAAATGTTGGTGAGTTATAGGTTTAACCTATATATATCAAATCGTAACAATAGACCACAAGATTTCATATTTCAATACACATCCCATACATAGAGATAAAAACCATTCATATGGTGAACACCTGGTAACCGACATTAACAAGATGCATATATATAAGAATATCCCCATCATTCCGGGACACCCTTCGGATATGATATAAATTTCGAAGTACTAAAGCATCCGGTACTTTGGATGGGGTTTGTTAGGCCCAATAGATCTATCTTTAGGATTCGCGTCAATTAGGGTGTCTGTTCCCTAATTCTTAGATTACCAGACTTAATAAAAAAGGGCATATTCGATTTCGATAATTCAACCATAGAATGTAGTTTCACGTACTTGTGTCTATTTTGTAAATCATTTATAAAACCTGCATGTATTCTCATCTCAAAAATATTAGATTTTAAAAGTGGGACTATAACTCACTTTCACAGATTTTTACTTCGTCGGGAAGTAAGACTTGGCCACTGGTTGATTCACGAACCTATAACAATATATACATATATATCAAAGTATGTTCAAAATATATTTACAACACTTTTAATATATTTTGATGTTTTAAGTTTATTAAGTCAGCTGTCCTCGTTAGTAACCTACAACTAGTTGTCCACAGTTAGATGTACAGAAATAAATCGATAAATATTATCTTGAATCAATCCACGACCCAGTGTATACGTATCTCAGTATTGATCACAACTCAAACTATATATATTTTGGAATCAACCTCAACCCTGTATAGCTAACTCCAACATTCACATATAGAGTGTCTATGGTTGTTCCGAAATATATATAGATGTGTCGACATGATAGGTCGAAACATTGTATACATGTCTATGGTATCTCAAGATTACATAATATACAATACAAGTTGATTAAGTTATGGTTGGAATAGATTTGTTACCAATTTTCACGTA